>NC_092719.1:41314698-42514698 GCF_047496885.1 Scyliorhinus torazame
TGCCTTTTGGAAGAAGAAAAGCGAGCACGTCTCATCCTGCTCCATGGACTCTGCACCAGAAGATGATATTGGATGCCTCTGTCGCGAAGAGCGAGGCTTGCTGGCCCTTCACATCCTGGAGACTCTCCTTAACATCAATCCCTATCGACTGCAGCCAGGACAGATTCTGCATGATTTTCTGCAATCAGGATGTTTCCCCCCATCTCTCTCCCTTTCGCCTTCTGAACATCTGTAAGGATGGAAAACCTTTTGACGTTCTCCTTTATTGCCTCCCACCAGTGTGTCAGGGGCTCAAAGAGGGGTTTCATGGTTCTCCAAACTTTTCAACCTCCTCGATGTTCTTTGGGGTCAACAGTTTCACATTGAGCTTCCATGTTCCCTTGCCAAATCTCTGGTCCTCCTGTAGGTAAGTTGGCCAGTAGGAGGCAGTGGTCAGAGAAGAACAGTGGCTTGGTGTTGGTGTATTTGACCATGAAAGCTTGGGGCACAAATCGGAAGTCTATCCTGGAGCGGGTAGACCCATCTGGCTGTAACCAGGTATATCTGCGCTGCTCTACATCAGCAGGGCTGCTGAAGATGCCTTGCAGCTTGGCATCTTTCATTGTTTCCATCAAGAGTCTGGATGAGATGTCCAGCCTATTGTCAGTGCTGCTGGATCATCCAGCTGCATGAACGATATAGTTGAAGTCACCACCTAGAATGACTAGCCAGAAAGTCGCCAGCGGCAATGGAAGCTGCAGTGGACAGCCGGCTGCTCGCTGTTTTGAGCCGGGACACATATGTTAATTAACCGGAGTGGAGAGTTCTGGTACAGCACGCCTGCAAAGAGGTGGCGACCGCCAACCCACCTCCTTAACTTTTAAGATGGTGAAGTTGCCCCCTCCCCCTGCAGCGGAATACCCAGCTGGGGAACGTGAGTAATTTCCTCCTGACCAGATTGATGGTCCCAGGGACCACCAACGTGACCATTACCTGTTGGAGGTAAGGTCAGTATCGCACACCCCTGAAGGAACAGAAGGTCGGCTTTGATCTTGGCAAGGTAATCCAAGGTGGCAACTCATCGCATCGTGAACAGATTATTTCAAATTGAAAGCATACATAGAGGGACGACTCCAGTATTGGCAAAGCACATCCTCACTAAATTCTCAAAAAAAACCCTGTTACGATCAGACTTGGTGTGGTATTATAGGGGAGTCATTTTAGCCTTGCTCATATAGTTTACAGGAAACATCACTTGAGGACATATCTATTGACTTTATTATTAAGCAATTGAAATGGGATTAAGGTTCTATCTGAATGCAAGCACCCTTTTTTACATATATTTATGAGGTTCCTTTTACTTGAGTTGGGAAGATTCTCAGTTGCCCAAGAAAAAGCAGGGTTAATATAGCTGCGGGTTGGAAAGAAGCAGAAAGTGTCTTGCTTAGATTTTAACTCTCATTCTGCCTCACACATCTCTATTTTCTACTTTGCATCACTTCTTATTCAGCACCAGGTTATACACTGACTGGCAGTTTCATCAGAAACCTCTCATATGGAACTTGATTTAAAAAACTGCTAAAAGCGCAAACGTACTTATGCTGTCTACATTATCTGTGACAACCGCAAAGTGCAGGTTGTTTGTCTGACAGGATTTCTCTTTTTATATTTACACTGGCTATCTGTTAATAAGTTATTACTGTATGGCACTCGGCCAGTCTGCCCAAGACAATAACTTACATTTTTAGCTATTGTTATGCTAGGCTAAAGAGTCTACAGTTGCCAGGGCCAGCCTGCATTTCTATTCCAGCCATATTGGAATCTATGCAAATGATTTCACTGTTGCCCTTTCAATGGTAGGCTGCAACTGGTGAACAAGAACACACTTGTGTTCAGCTGATGAAGCTGCATTAAAATTACCCAATCCCCAAAAATAGCAAATTTAATCCACAATTGTCTACTTAGAAATTCAATCTAGCCAAAGGATCTTCAAAGTTTTCAACACGATGAGGGTGCGATTCAATTTGCATTGTACTGTAGTTTAAGGCAAAGCCTATTCCATATACAAATCAACTCAATCGGAATAATTTTTTTTTGAAACGCTGGAAATACCCAGCAGGTCAGGAGACAGAAACAGAGTTAACGTTTGAAGGCAATGTTGCTGAGTACAGAAGATTTGCTGGCCTTTGATTAACTGACAGTTCTTGGCGGGCAGGACGCCTGCCTTCGGTGCCCTTGATATCGTGGAAAGGCCAATGCTGGCCTCTCAGGTGCCTGAGTAGCACAAGAAGACCTTTGGCCTTCCAAAGAAGAAGTGGCGCAGGAATCGCACTGGCTCTCCAGCCAACAGCCGACACACCCATTTCCTTCCACTCAAGCATGAAGGGAAATGACATTAAACAATCCAGACAGTTGGCTGTGTGTGCAAAATGTCAATCATGGCAGCACGGTGGCGCAAGTGGTTAGCACGGGTGCCTCACGGCTCCAAGGTTCGATCCCAGCTCTGGGTCACTGTCCGTGTGGAGTTTGCACATTCTCCCCGTGTTTACGTGGGTTTCACCCCCACAACCCAAAAGATGTGCAGGCTAGGTGGATTGGCCACGCTAAATTGCCCCTTAATTGGAAAAAATGAATTGGGTACTCTAAATTTTTTTTTTAAATGTCAATCATAGCCTAGTAAAATCAATTTCACATTGATATGAATGAAAGTCTTACGGGTCAAAGATCTGAGGGGGGTTTAAACTCAGCTGATGCGGCTTTCCCTGTCTACGAATTGGCCAGTGGTGCTTTCTCTGTCTAAACCAGCTGGTATATCGCACAGGTGAGCTTTAAAGCAGTGATTCTTTTCACTGTCTCTGTCTGGACTGCTCTCTAGCTTCCAGACGGGGTCTCTGTGATGGGGGCTTCCAGGCAGGAGTCTCTGGAATTGGCGTTTCTGGTGGGGGGGGTCTGGTTACCTTTGTACTGGGGGGGGGGGATGACCCAGAAAATCCCATGGTGGTCTGGGGGATTGTGTTACGTGGAGGGAGGGTCTGGACCTTGGTATTGGGCCGCCTGCTCGAAATGGCAGCCCAATAGTGGTATTTGCGACAGAATCCCTCTGCATCCCTCCTTCGATGCTGCCTGCCTGGCCTGCTGAGTGTTTCCAGTATTTCCACTCGCTTAAAGTTACATTACTTCTTTGTCTTTTGAGAAGGCCTGCATATCTATTGAGTTTTATTTTTCAAACAACTGTGCCATAAAGAAATGACAGGGTGCAAGTTTACGAAAATTTAAGTTTTATTCCGTGCTTAAATATATGGGGTGGGATTCTCCCATGCCGCACCGGTGACCGTCAAGGTCACGGTTGCCCTCAATTTCTTCGCCATGGGGTCCTTCCAGGCGCCGAGCGGGGACGTGTCTGGAATCTCGCAGGCATCGGTGCACCGGTGCATCCGAGCCGTCACCGACGCCCTGTATGACATCGCCAACAGATACATAAATTCTCCGGAGGACCGTGCACACCAGGCTGACGGGTCAGTGGGATTCGCCTCCGTGGCCGGATGACGATGGTCCAGGGGGTGATTGATGGAGTGCACGTCGGCACGCGTCCACCCTCGGATAACAGGGATTTTTTCCTGAACAGGAAGGGGAACTTCTCGATGAACATTCAGGTGGTCTGTGACCATCGCATGAAGGTAATGCACGTGTGCTCCCAGTACCCTGGCAGCGTGCATGATGCTTTCATACTGGCTCATTCCTTCATCCCCGCTATTTTTGAGGGACACCCCCCCGGCAGAGGGTCTGGTTGCTGGGCGACAGGGGTTACCCGTTGCGGTCGTGGCTGATTACGCCTATACGGAGGCCACAGACCAATGCGGAGACCCGCTATAATGAGGCCCATGCAGCAACCAGGGGTGTTGTGGAGAGATGCTTTGGCCTCCTGAAGATGAGATTCCGGTGCCTGGACCGCTCTGGAGGGGCCCTGCAGTACCACCCCGATAGGGTCGGGCGCATAGTTGTGGTCCGCTGTGTGTTGCATAACATTGCCCAACAGAGGGGTGATGTCCTGGAGAAGGATGCACAGGGTGAGCCCGATGACGGCGACGCCTCTGCACATGAGGAGGAGGAGGAGGATGGGGGGGGGGGGGGGGGGGGGCACAGACACGATCTGGGGGCGGGATATGGCCGGGAGGCTGCACACGACACCGGCTAGGAGAGCGTTGATCGCCGCTCGCTTCACTAACTAGGGGGAGGGCATCGCTGAGCAAGGCACTTGCACCTACGGATCATGCACAACCGCACCACCCAACACCCCCCACTTCGCGCATCATTGCACAACCCTACTGCCCACACCATCACTTTCACACCACCTTACACCTGCGGCACATCGTGAATGTTTTAACACAGTTGCTTGTGTCAGCGGGTGTGATCAGTGCCATGTTGAATGATGACAACCCGCTCTGTGATGAGCTGTGAGCTCCGCATCGCTAGACAATGTCTGACTCATGGCCATAGCTGAACCCTCCACCTCGGTGGTCCCTGTATGCGTCACGGACAACCCACCACATAGCCATGTGGGGAAGCTGGCGTTGGTGTGCTGAGGGCGACAGGGTGTTGGAGGGGGGGGGGGGGGGGGGGGGGAGAAACACACACCCGGCCTCACTGTTGTACAGAACTTCGACACTAGCGCCACTCGGTCCCCCTCACAACCCCTCAGGCACCGGACATAGCACAGAGGCATCTAGGTTTGATGTAACAGTGAATTTAATCGTGATATTCACATACAAGTGCCCTAGCCCCTACAACTAAGCTGTGCCCAGCACCCGTGCCAACTTACTACGTGTCTAACTTCTTGGCCTTACGGGTCCTACCACTACGTCTTGGTGTTTCCCCAGACGGTACAGCAGGAGTGGAGACGGACTGCTGAGACTCCTGCCCTGCGACATTGGTCCCCTTCGGCGTGCGTTTCCTGGGGTGCCATGGCATGGATGGGCTAGGCTGCTCGGCGAGCGTGCTTGATGGCGTGGTGCCACCCTGCTCTGCCCGCTGCCCACCAGATGCACCAGAGATGGATCGGGGGGAGTCCGAGTGTTCCGGGACCTCCCTTGCTGGAGTAACCAGGACGGGCACCAGAACCTCCTCCTCCCTCGGGGAGCCCGGTGGCCCCCGGGCCTCACTATGGGACGGTGGTGCCCGCGGAGACATGCGCCATGGCACCACCGACACCTGGCGCTGCCAGTCCTGGAGGCCCGCTGTGGAATCGACCAGGGTCTGAACGTTCCCAGTGATGGAGCTCAGGGAGAGCGCCATCCCTGTCAGGGACTGCGCAACTTCCCGCTGGGATTCTGCGACGCCATCCAGCACGTGGGCAAGGCCGCCGATGCTCTCAGCAATGTCCTGCTGGGACAGGGCCATGGCCTGCTGAGAGGGGCCAGACCCCGAAGTGCGGCGGCAATGTCCAGTTGGCTCTGGCGCATGGCTGCCTGTGAGAGGGCAGCCCTGTCCTGGGCCATGGATGATGCGTGCACATCAAGCCCCACACCTTGCAGAACCTGACCATGGCCGAAACTGTTGCCCTCATTGCCTCCACCGTGGACGTCACCTGTTCGGTGTCGGCCTGGGTAGCAGCCATGACCGGCACCACTCCCGGCTCCTGGACGTGGATGGACTCCTCCAACTGTATCTGCAGATGCTGGAAGACGGCCGTCATCCCGTTGTCCACTCCCTGGGTTTCCAAAGGCATCGGGACTGTGGGTGGGTCTAGGAAGTCCAGGAACCCGGGATCTGTCTGGGCGGCAGCTGGGTGCTGGGCCTGGGCTGCCCTCCGACCGTCCAGCCCCTCGGCTGCTCCTACCTCCACCTGCTGTACCGGTTCGGCTGTGTGGTGCGCACCAGCCAGTGACGCCGAAGCCTCATTACTTATGTGCCGAACCGAGGTGAGTGTATCTGTGATGATGGATGTTGTGGATGACAGCAATGCCGCAAACTCGAGCTCCTCATCTGTCCCCAGGTCTGGGGTGTCCTGGGTCGATCCTTGGACCGACGTTACTAATCCGCGGCCCATGTTAGGTGCCGTGTCCGGTGTGTGCATCACTGTCCAGAGTCCCCGTCCTCTCTCCATCACTGTCCTGGCTCGCAGCCCTCTCCTCGTCCGACTCACGACCATTAGTGTCCTCAATGTCCGCCCTGTCGTGTCTGTCCATCCTCTGTGTGTCCCTCTCCAGTGCCACGGCCTCAGAGGAGGGCCCTCCTGTCAGTCTTCCTTCCCCCCTCTGCCGTGCGTCTGTGGGGGCGGATGTGCTTGCAGCTGGACGGCGGTGGGGGGGAAGCATCAGAGTTAGGCGGTGAGCATCAAGACACGCAGATATTGTTAACATTATGACTGGGTGGGGGACCCTGGGCACCATGCCATGGCAGCTCCCGGGGGGGGGTGTTGCCCATGTGGGTCGGGTACAACGTGGTGTCCCCAACCCCCCCCACCCCCCTGCATGGGCAGAGGGGGGGCCACGAGACATGGTGGGGGGGAAGGGAGATGTGGGGTGTGGCTCGGTGGAACCCTCGGGGTACTTACCCTGGCAGCCCTCATGAGGTTGTGGACTCCAGACCGGGGGGTGTGCCCCACAGCGCTAACCGCGGTGCCCACCTCACGCCAGCCACGCCTCACAGTGCTACCTGGTTGCTGGTGTCCACAACTTGGGCACAAGATGGCCCTGTGCTCTTCTACGATGTCCAGCAGCGTGTCCAGATCACTGTCTCGGAACCTGGGAGCGGCACGGCAGGGCTCAGCCATCTCAATCGTTCGGGTCCTGTGCGCGGATCGCGCACTTTAAATGATGCGGCACGGCGTAAGCCGGGCGCCACGCGATGACGACGCCGCTCTGGCGCCATGCCCACCGCGTTTCTCACCGCCCCACTGCTGGCCCCTTTTCGGGCCCTGAATCGGTCGTGCCCGCAGCCGTTTCGCGCCGTCGTGAAACGCGACAGCATTCACGACGGCGCGGACACTGCCTCATTATCGGAGATTCCCGCCCATGGTGTACATTTTTAAAAATGCGATTATCCACTGTAACTTGTGAATACCTCGGTATGCTTGTGAATGTGCTCCACTCCTAGTTGGTCTTAGATTTCAAACTTGTCTGTACGCAGGAAACAAACACAGTTCCCAGAGGTAGAAGCTAGCGGTAAACTAGTTACTTCCATTACATAGTAAGAACATTGCTAAGAAAAGTCTTTGTTGGGATAGAGAATTTTAGAGGAATGCAACGATATGGAAATAGTACAAATACTTCTATTTAATACTTAATTTTCAACCAGTAATCCTGCCAACATATTCAAGAGATTTATTTATAGTCACTAAGTAACTAAGTAGAATGTTGTGCCTGTGCTCTGAAATACAGATGCCAAACCTTCTTAACATTACACATATCAAATAAACTGATAAGAGGGATATTCATTCAGATTTATAAAGCCTTGCGTTAAATGAACAACCATTTCATTATTATGTGGGGTTCTTAGCTAACATTTTCTGCTGCCAATAGTACAGATAGTCGCTAAAACACAGTTGAATTCACAAACTATTTACGATCCGCTTGTGTGAAATAACAATCAGAAATTCTGCATAGAGGATGCTGCATTTAACAACTGTCCCTCATGAATATGAAAGATTCATGCTCATTGCAGGCATGAGCCAGTTTTAAAGAGTGAGAGAACAGAATATTTCCAATGCAACTTTCAGTGTATATGATAGCAGCCTTGTCTTTGTCATAAATTAAATCTGTCTAGAGTGCTAATTTCTCTCGCTGAATCAAATTAGAGGACCAAAGATGTCCAGGGTTTAAAGAGGAGACATTTCTTCACCCAGAGTGGCGAGCCTGTGGAATTCTCTACCGCAGAAAGCAGTTGAGGCCCAAACATTATGTTTTCAAGAAGGAGTTGGATAAAGCTCTTGAGTCTAAATGGGTCAAAGGATATGGGGGGAAAACGGGAAACGTTACTGAGTTGGATGATCAGCCATGATCACAATGAATGCCAGGGCAGGCTCGCAGGGCCGAGTGGTCTACTCCTACTCCTATTTTCTAATTTCTATGCAACCGGGTCCAATTTCTATTGCCTACTCAGTCACAATTTTCTAAATAGAAATATTCGAAACAAGCAAAACATTAGAAGTTTGAGAACAATGCCTAATAATAACACTTTCTCGGAGGGAGTGAGAGGGAGGTGGGGATCAGAGGGTTGGATATTGGTGCAAAAACACTGGCCTAAGACAAGGTCTGTTAGACTGGGTGGAAGGGGTAGAGAAATGGATTACATTTTCATCTTCACGTAAATGATAGAAAGTCATAGGCAGCCCCTGCATCCTCTCTCCTGATGTTGAAATATGCACCCCTAAAGATGAAACTTAATCTAATTTCCTGATATTACTTGCAATATTTATTGAACCTTCAATACATACATTTTATATTTCTTGGTATAAAGAGCAGTATTAACACAGCAGTCACATTCTACATAAAATTGCTATTCCTCTCCCTGGTGAAATGGGCAATGTTGTGGAACTTCATTAAAATGCATTTCATAAATCAAAGTAAATTAAATTACAGCTAATTTTTTACCTATGTAACAGCGGCTGTGTATCAATTGCCCCAAAGTATCATGAAATGTTTCTGAGAGACATGATCAAGCATTGTCTTAACAGAAGTCTTTCTTTTTTCATCCAACCATTTTGTTACCTCTTCAGGAATTCCAGTAGCTTTGTGAGGCGTGACTTATTGCTTGTTAATGTGATTTCCATAATTTGAAATGAATACCAATACCTTTAAAAAGTTTTCCAGATCAGTACGTCAAAGGCCCATGTGGGAACAGATGTAGTGTTGTGAAATGAAAAAGGGTTAATTACTAACCTATAAGTAAAGAAATATCTGGGGAAGAGTGATCAGAGCATGATAAATATTATATTAAGTTTGGGAGTGATTTATTTAAGTCCAAAACTATGGCCTTGAATCTGAACAAAACAAATAATCCGTGTAGGTAAGAGAGGCAAGTTGGCTAATGTAGGTTGAGAAACTAGCTTGAAGGATATGATGGTAGATAAACAGTGCAAAACATTTTTAAAAAAATTATAATTCAAAAGAAATATATATTTCCTTAAGGAATTAAAACCTCATGGGAAAAGTAGCCCAAAGTTGAAGATAGAACTAGATAGAAAGAAGAGGCTTATAATATTGTTTAAAAAGAGTTAAAAGCCTGAGGATTGGGAGGATTTTAGAATTCGGCAAAGGATGGCCAATAATTGATAACGAAAAAGATAAAGTAAACCAGCAAGAGACTGAAACACAGACTGTAAAAGTTTATATAAGAATATATAAAGGACAAGATTAGTAGCAGTAAATAATCGTCCCTTAGAAGCAGAGACAGGAGAAATTATAATGGGAATAAGGTATTAAATAAATATTTTATGTCAGTCTTCATCGTAAAAGGCTCAAAAATATTACGGAAATAATGGGAATCAAGGGATTAATGTGGAATTTAGAAAAATTAGTATTAACAATGTGATAGTGGAGAACTAATGGTCCAAATTACCTCGGACCTGAGCCTACATCCATCCAAGTGTATTATAAAAGGTGGCCTCAGAAAGTATGTATGAATTTCTTTTGATCTTCTCAAATTTCCTATTTTCTGAATTGGTTCCTGTGAGAGGGGAGGGAGAAGGGAAACCAGGAACTCTAGACCACTAAGCCTGATATGAGGAAAATGCTAGAATCTATTATTATGGAATGCGACAACAGGACACTTGGAAATCATAATATGATGGGACAGCAACAACACAGATTTATGAAAGGGAAAAATTAAAGTGTTTTTTTGAAGATGTAACAAGCAGGGTGGATCTGAGGAAACAATGGATGTATTTGTATTTTCAAGAAGCATTCAATAAGATGACACAGACGAGGTTATTAATTAAAATTAGGGCTTATGAGATTGTTTTTTTTTGTTTGTATGCACTGAGGATTGGTTACCAAACAGAAAACAGAATTTGTTCTGGCTGGCAGGCTGTGTAACTTAATGGGTTACTGCAAAGATCAGTGATTGGGCCTCAGCTATCTATTTCAGTAACTTAAATGAGGGGACTGAGTGTAATATATCCACGGTTGCTGGTGATACAAAGTTAGGAGAGAAGGTAAACTGTAAGCAGGACACAAAAAAGGCTGCAAAAGGATACAGACTTGTGGGAAAAAAAAGTAAAGTGGATAGGCAAAATGTGTTTGCTGGGATGAGGAGTTTGTTCTCTGAGGAGAGAATCAGTAGGCTAGGACTATACTTCTGTGATGGCCTTTGACCCAGAAGCAGTAACAGGATGAAAATAATATTTCAAACATTTGGGGAACCTGTAATTGTTTTAATAATGTTCGAAGAGGACTTTTAAGAATTTGCATCAATTGTAAAAGGATCACTTGTAATTTTCTTGGATACTAGATGGGTCCATGTGAATTGGTAACCCTTGACCAGAAGCAGAATCGAAAAGTTGATACGGAAGCCATTTATCCAGACACGGGAGATCGGCAAGACAGGTGAGCTGGAGGCAGAAGGTGATCAGCATTAGATGCACACAGAAAGAGGAGCAGAAGCAGAAGCGCTGGAGAGGAATTGAGAAGAATAATGAGATACGTTTTTCATATGGTGAAGATTGCACAGGCCAAACCTTTTTACAAGGAAGTTGCTGTCTGTGGCGAATCGACTAACTCCAGGAAGGAAAGGGACTGGAATTTAGCTTGGAAGATCTGTGGAACTGAAACAGGGACCTAGAGGCTGCCTACCAATTCAATGAGATATTTCCTGTTGTGCCTGCTGTGCCATGTGGAATATTTACTTTGGACTGACCGTGATTCACCTGTTAATTTACATTTAACTTACACTGATTCTGATTTGTGTTAATGTAAAAGTTACAAGACATGAAATCTTGTTGGTAATTTCTTAATTGGGTGGGGGATTATTCAGTAAATTTGGTCACTGATTTCATTGAAACCTAAAATCTTTAAAGGGTTTCACAGGGTAGTTGCTGGGAGGATGCTTCCCCAGACTAGCAAGTCTAGAACAATCCAGAATACTCTCCAAATAAGTGAAGAGGGCTCCCTAGATTGGATACCTCCACCATGTTGTAGTAACTCAGTTATTATAATTATGCAGCTTTCCTTAAGGATTTTCCTTGCCTTGTAACCACAAAGCCGGAAAAAATAAATCTTTTATTAAAACCTTCCATATAATTGAAGATGGTTCAGGCCACTCCACGTCCAAGAATCTGCTCTGAAAGCTTTGCTCACATTTTGTCAGCTGAGACAAAATTCATCACCGCAGCTCAGACAATCGATAACATTCTAAAATTCTTCGGGCGACATGGTCATGCCGTGGTTAACACTGCTGCCTCATGGTGCCGAGGACCCGGGTTCGATCCCAGCACCAGGTCACTGTCTGTGTGGAGTTTGCACATTTTCCCCATGTCAGTGTAGGCCTCACCCCCGTCCCGTCCCCCACCAACCAAAGATGTGCAGGATAGGTGGATTGGCCACGCTGAGTGCCCCTAATTTGAAAAAAAAGAATTGGGTACTCTAAACTTATATTTTAAAAAATAATAATCTAAGAGTGTGGGGTTAAAATCAACATTCTAAAATTCTGGTTGGGTCAGCAGGGATCATGGGTGCTGGGTCAGGGATTGGGTTGAGGTGGAGATCGGGGGGGAGTCGGGTCGGGGGAGCCAGGAGTTGGCGGGTCGGAGTGTGTGTGGGTCAGGTTTGAGATGGGCGGGTGGGGGGTTGATGTGGAGATTGGGTGGGAGGGGTTGGTTTGACGGGTTCAGGGTTGGGCTGGGGTTTCAGTGGGTTGGGTCAGGGGCGGTTGAGTCAGGGGGGTTGGGTCAGTGGGATTGGATCGGGGTGGTCATGTGGTCAGGGTTGGATCAGGGGTCGGGTTAGGTGTCAGGGATCAGGGTGGGCGTGTTGGATCAGGAGTAGGAGGGTCGGATCAGGTCAGGAGGGAAATCGTCAGGTCAGGTTGGGTCGGGTCGAGGCTGCGTTGGGTTGGGGAGGGTTGGGTTGGGGAGGGTCGTGAGGAGGAAGGTTTGGTCGAGGGGGGGGAAGAGCCAGGGCAGGAGGGGGCGAGGCGGGATAGGTTCGTTCAGGAGTGGGTCAAGTCAGGAGTAGGATGCAGCGGGATCCTGAACATCGGGTAACGGTTCAGGCGTGAAGCTCTGTTTACTGTGAGCTTGTAATCCCCGCAGTTGGACAGACTTGTCCGGCTTCATTACCAACACCACAGATTCGGCCCACTCTACAAATTGTACTGGCCGTATAATACCCTGGGCGCTGTAGCTGTGTCAACCTTGGCGAGCAATGCATAGGGAACAGGCCTAAACTATCTGGGTTGAGCATCAGGATACAAGTACATACTGGCCTTGGCCGCTTTTATTTTGCCACACCCTCCTGGAACACTTCAGGATATTTGCCCAGGATGTCATATAAGTTTCCAGTACCCATCCGGAAAATCCGTTGCCAGTTAAACTGGAGAATGCGCAACCAGTTACGCTCCACTCCGCACACCACAACCAAGTGAAGCCGGAACAATTGTTATCCGTGTGTTGCTGGAGTCACAGTGGTCCTTATGATGCTCAGTGGTTCGATGGTATTGGTCGCCAACCTAGCCTTGTTGTCACGCAATGTCAGTGGCATGATACCTGCACAAAGCCAACAAAATGTTTGCTGGTCCACAATGGAGACGTCAGCTCCGGTGTCCATTTCCATTACTACAGGATGACTATTCGTTTGTAATGTGACCCTGATCAGTGCCACCTTCGGGGCTGTGATGCTATTCAACTGCATCAGACAGTCCTCTTCATCTAGAGGGGCCACATGCAAGACCCTGGCTCGCGGCTGCCTTGGACAGTGTTCTCTTTGCTTAAGCTGGCAGCTCTGGCCATCATGTGCCCTCCAACCACATCTGGCAATGTGGCCAGCTCGCCCCTCCATCCTCGGGGAAGGTATCCCACATGTTAGCAGTGGCTCCCCAGTATTTGGCCCGGCTACAGAAATACCTGTAGGGTTACCCCTTTGGAGGTAGTCTGGCCAGTCCGGTGATGCAGTGGGAGTCCGAAATGGAGGGCGAGTCAATCTATGGATGCCATAGTCCATGGACCCATTTCTGTGTGCTCATGGGACAGTGATAGTTCAATGGCCCATTTCAAGTCTAACGTAAGCACCACCAACCGCTTCCTTTGCGTGAACGTGTTGTTTATTCCACAAACCAGCCTATCCCATAACATTCCCGAGAGTGTTGGCCTGGACTCGCAATGCTCTGCCAGTTGCCTAAGATGGGTCAAAAGGTCAATGACCGATTCACTCAGAGACCGCATGGCCTATATCATTGCATTATAACGGAAGGTTTAGGATCATAATGTTCAGCCACTAGTGCAACCAGTTCATCAAATGGTTTGGAGTCTGGTGCAACCGGGTAAGTGAGACTCTTTATAATTCCAAAAGTAGAGACTCCGCAGGCAGTCAGGACGTTCGCTTTCTGACGGTCTTCCCCCAAGGTACCATTGGCCGGGAAGAAGTACCTCATATGTTCAGCGTATTGGCTCCAATCTTCCAGGCCTGTGCTGAAGGCTTCTAGCTTACAAACAGCGGCACCTTTAACTTAATGTTCACACCTTCCAGGATGGCTGGGCGATTCCACAAGCAAGTCTGCAGTCTCCTTTGTCCTTGTCGCCAGTTTAATGACCGAGGAAACCAGCAGTAGGAAGCAAAGATATATTTTGAACTATTTACAATACTCTACCCATGGCAGGAGCGATCCACAATTACAGTCCCTGTTGGGGAATGTTCTTATCCCATCACATGTGCTTTAGACTTTTCACATCTACCAATGTTAGACTAACCGATATAAAACATTTCAGTTAACGCTGTGCCTTTCTTTAAACACTGGGGTCGCATTTACTCATCTCCTGTGCTTCAATGGGGTTTTTATGGAGGCATTAAAACTATTAGACAGTTTTACTGTCAGTAATGGGTATGTTCCGTTACATATCTTCGCCTAATTTTGCCCCTGTTTTGTTGCAGTGCTGGGGCAAATCGGGGCAGGGGGTTTTTCCTTGCAACTGAAACGTACTAATTCTCCAGCATGTAGACCGTGAAATGGCTTTTGCTCAATCATCTTTTAGAACTGTTATGTGCTTTTCCACAGTTGAATTCATAAACTAGTCTTCATTCATAACAATTAGGTAGCTTGTTAGCTGTTAGCGAATTAGACAAAACCCCCTTCCTTTTCCTTGGCTATTCAAAGATGTATTTAAACTGACCCAGATTATTTTTATAGGCACTGAGAACTGTAATTCCTTCTTTGTGAAAGAATAGTTAACTAGTTCTTTGGATTATTGATGCCCAACCATCAAACGGCTGTGCATATAAATGTTGCAGGCATAATTAAAATTCTTTTGGGCTTCGCTAACAGCTAGCAAGCTACCTAATTGTTATAAATGAAGACTAGTTTATGAATTCAACTGTGGAAAAGTACATAACAGTTCTAAAAGATGATTGAGCAAAAGCCACTTCACGGTCTACATGCTGGAGAATTGGTACGTTTCAGTTGCAAGGAAAAGCCCCCTGCCCCGATTTGCCCCAGCACTGCAACAAAACTGGGGCAAAATTAGGAGAAGATATGTAACGGAACATACCCATTACTGACGGTAAGTTTAGAAGAAATAAAATTACTTTAAAAAGAGCACAAGGGGCAACACGGTGACGCAGTGAGTAGCACTGCTGCCTCACGGCGCCGAGGTCCCAGGTTCGATCCCGGTTCTGGGTCACTGTCCATGTGGAATTTGCACATTCCCTCCGTGTCTGCGTGGCTTTCGCCCCCACAACCCAAAGATGTGCAGGGTAGCTGGATTGGTCACGCTAAATTCCCCTTAATGGAAAAAAAAATGAATTGGGTACTCTAAATTTATTTTTAAAAAAGCACAAAACGAGGGTGAGGAAAGTGCAATAATCAGCGATTGTCATTTTGGATCATGCTCTGCATTTGGTGGATGTGTTCCTTGAGAAGGGGTCTGCACAGAGGCTGGCCGGTGTGGAGGTTGGATGTTGGGTTGCTTGCGGATCAGTGTTTTTGTGTGAGGATGGCAATGATGATTGACTATTATGTGGGGTTTAATAAGAATGGGGAGGTCTCGCCGGTGATATGGGAGGCGCTGAAGACGATAGTAAGGGGCGGGATCATCTCGTATAAGGCGGAGGTAGATAAGGAGGCAAGAGAGGAGCAGCAGTGGCTGGCGGATGAAATCTTGGAAGTTGATGGGAAGTATGCAAAGTCTCCCATTCTGGAGCTTTTGGTCAGTAAAAAGGAACTGCAGACGCAGCTTGATCTTCTGTCCATAGGGAAAGCGGTATTCCAGTTGATGCGGGCAAAGGTGCAATGTACGAGTACAGGGAGAAGGCCAGTCGCCTGCTGGCGGGTCAGCTCCGTTGGCAGGCTTGTGAGAGATAGTTCAGGTCCGGGATGGGGCGAAGGGGTTGGTGGCGGCGTCTGAGCAGGTGAAACGGGCATTTGAAGAGTTGTCTCGGAGGTTGTATAGGTCGGAGCCTTCGGGGGTGAGTCGGATATGAGGGTGTTCTTGGAGAGGCTGGAGTGTCCGAAAGTAGGAGAGGAGTAGGGGTTACGGGGATAGGGTGGAGGTGTGGGAATAGGGTGGAGGTGTGGGCTTGGGTAGGGTGCTCTTTCCAGGGGCCGGTGCAGACTCGATGGGCCGAATAGCCTCTTTCTTCCTGTAAATTCTATGATTCTATGAGGAGGAGAAGGCAGGTTTGGAGGAGCCAGTGGGGATTGAGGAGGTTCAGATGGCGATAGGGGAGATGCAAATGAGGAAAGCACTGGGGCTGGGTGGATTCCCGGTGGAATTCTATAAGAGGTTTTTGGATAGGGTGGTGCTGCTGTTGGTGACGATGTTTGAGGATGGTGGTTAAAGGGACGCTCCCAGAGACAATGGGACAGGCATCTATTTCGCTGTTGTTAAAAAAGGATAAGGATCTGGTGCAGAGTAGATCGTATTGACCAATATCTCTGTTGAATGTGGATGGCAAGATTCTTGCCAATCATGGTTTGTCGAGTAGGCGCTTGTTAAATGTGGTGCTCTCCCCATCAAAAGGGGGGGAGCTGAAGGTGGTGGTGGCGTTGGATGCGGAGATGGAGTTTTTTGTTTGCGATGAAGGAGCGATTTGGGATTGGGCCTAGGCTTGTGGCGTGGATCAAAGTGTTATACAAGGACCGAAGATGAATCTTCGGACAAATGGGGTGAACTCGCGGTATTTTAAGCTGCCCTGGGGAATGGGACGGGGTGTCCCATGTCACCCCTTTTGTTTGAGCTGGCGATAGAGCCCTTGGCCAGTGTGCTGAGGAGCTCGGATAAGTCAAGGGGGAAAGTGAGGGAGGGGATGGAGCATAAGGTTTTCCTGTGTGCTGACGACCTTTTGTTGTACATTTCTAACCCAGGTCCCATGATGGGGGATATAATGGGGTTGCTCAGGCAATTACTGGCAGCCATTATTAATGACACCTCTTCATTACCTCCACAGATCAAGAACCTGAGAGAGTGGTATGCACATTCAGACTAAAGTCCTGACTCAGCAGGATTTTATGCTGCTGAAGGCAGTGAGTCAATGACTGGAATACCTCATGTATACCCACTGAGAACGTGGCTAAAATGTGACCCTGTTATATACTGCACACACTACCATTGATAAAAGCCCAGTAAGTGCCACTTGATAGCACTGTCATCAACACAGTGATCAAACAACACTTATGCAACCTGTTTGTTGATGTTCAGTTTGGGTTTTGCCGAGGCCATTTTGCTCCTTTACAACCTTAGTTGAACCAAGGACAAACCAGTTGAATTCCATGAATGAAGTGCGAGTGATTGCTCTTGACATCAAGACAGCATTTGAGTGTGGCATCAAGGAATTGAAGTAAAATTGCAGTCAAATGGGGTGAGTGAGAAAACTCCTCACTGGTTGGAGTCAAACCTAGCACAAAGAAGATGGCAGCATTGTTCAAGAACAAATATCTCAGTCTCGGGACATTGGCAGAGTAGTTCCTCACAGCAGTTTCACAAACCATCTTCAGCTGCTTCATCAATAACTTGCACTCCATCATAAGGTCAGAAGTACGGATGCTCACAGATGATTGCACAGTATTCAGTTGCATTCAAAATTCATTCTTCAGATAATGGAGCATCGGCATGGGGCAAGGCCTGGACAACATTCAGGTTGGGATGATACGTGGTGAGTAAAATTTGCACCATACAAGTGCCACATGATGATCATATCCAACATTAAGTAATCTAACCAGGCACCCTTAACAATATCTCTATTATGGCTGAATCCTCCATCATTAGCATCCTGGGAATTATGACAGACCAGGTCTGCTGCATAAATAGTATGGCTACGAGCAGGTCACAGGTATACTATACTGTGGCAATGACACATCTCCTAACTGCCAGAGCTTTTCTAATATCTAGAAAACACTGGTCTGGAGTGTATTGGAATACTTTCTGGTTGCCTGAATGAGTGCAGCTCCAGCAATACACATGACGCTTGACACCATGCAGAATGGAACAGCTGGCTAGATTTTCACTCCATCCACCACCTGCAACATTCAGTCTCTCCACCATTGATGCACAATGGCAGCTGTGTGTACCATCCACAAGATGCACTGCAGCAACTTACCAAGGCTTCTTCAACAGCACCTCTCAAACCCACGACCACCACTAAAGGATAAAGGTAAGGGGCGCATGGAAACACTAACACCTGCATGCATCCCTCCGAGTCACACACAATCCTGACTTGGAAATATATTCCTGTTCTTTCAACACTGTGGGTTAAAATCCTGGAATTCCCCCCTAACAGCACTATGTGAATCCCTTCAGCACATGGGCTGGAGTGCTTCAAGAAGACAATTTATCACCATTTTCTCAAGGACGATTAAAGGCAGCCAATGAATGCTGGCCTGGCCAATGAAGCTCACTTACATCCTATGAAAAAGAAATGCGGTCGACGAACACTCAGTATATCAAACAGAAGGACAAGAATATAACATCTGATCCCTTGAAAACCAGTCGCACAAAAGCAACAAAATGAAGAAGGGGGTTGATGAATTGTATACCACTATAAACAACCTTGAAATGAAAAACCTGGAGGCCTTCTTCATCGTGGCTGGTGACTTTAACCAGGCTAACCTCAAGTGTGTACAGCCAAAATTGGACCAACAAATCTCCTGTCACACCAGGGACCCCAACATCCTTGAACACTGCTACACAAACATCAAGGGTATACCACTCCATCCCATGACCACATTTCGGAAAATTGGACCACAAGACGGTGCTCATTCTCTCAGCATACAAGCAGAAACTTAAGCTTGAGGACCTGGTTAAGAAGGTTGTGCAATGCTGGTCCGAGGCAATGGAAAAGCTCCTACGCGACTGTTTGGAGTCAGTGGACTGGTCCATATTCAAGAACTCAGCAGCCAACCTAGACAAGTATGCCACTCCCGTCACAGACTTCATCAGTAAGTGTGTCAAGGACTGTATGCCAAAGAAGGTAGTTTTAGCATTCCCCAACCGGAAACCATGGTTTAACTGGGAGATCCACTTCATACTGAAGCCCAGGTCTGCGGCGTTCAAGAAGGATGACCCTGACCTCTACAAGAAAGGCTTACACAATATAATGGGCTACAAAGCAAAGCCAAGTAGGATCTTTGAAAACAGAGCACCCCTCCCAGATCAGCTCAACGCATTCTCTGCTTGTTTGAAGCAGGAAGCCAATGAACTAATGCCACCTGCTCCAACAGCCTTGATCACACCCATAGCTACCGTCACAGCCTCAGAAGTTGGATAGGCCTTCTCAAATGTGAATCCACAGAAAGCAATGGGTCCTGATGGAGTCCCCAGTAGTGCAACAGATCATGTGCAGACCAGCTGGTGGATGTGTTTGCAGATACCTTTAACCTCTCCCTACTCCGTTTCAAAGTTTCCACCTGCTTCAAAAAGACAACGATACAAAGAATAACCAGGCAACATGCCTCAACGACTACTGACCGGTGGCCCTGACATCTATTATTATGAATTGCTTCGGGAGGTTAGTCATGAGACATATCAATTCCAACCTTTAAGATTGCCTTGGTCCACTGCCATTCGCCTACCGTCACAACCAGTCCATAGCAGAAGCGATTTCCCTGGCCCTGCACTCATCCCTGAAGGGTCTCTATAACAAGGACACTGACTACAGCTCCGCCTTCAACACCAGAATCCCAGCCAAGTTCATATCATAGACCATAGACCATAGAATTTACAGTGCAGAAGCAGGCCATTCGGCCCATCGAGTCTGCACCGGCCCTTACAAAGAGTACCCTACTCAAACCCATGTATCTACCCTATCCCCGTAACCCCCACTTAACCTTTTTGGACACTAAGGGCAATTTAGCATGGCCAATCCACCTAACCCGCACATCTTTGGACTGTGGGAGGAAACCGGAGCATCTGGAGGAAACGCACACAGACATGGGGAGAACGTGCAGACTCCGCACAGACAGTGGCCCAGCCAGTAATCGAACCTGGGACCCTGGAGCTGTGAAGCAACTGTGCTAACAATTATGCTACAGCGCTGCCCTCCAAACTCCAAAACTTAGGACTTGGCTCCTCCCTCTGCAACTGAATCCTTGACTTCCTGACCCACAGATTGCAATCAGCAAGGATAAATAAAGACAGCTCCTCCATGGTAGTCCACAATACCGGGGCCCTGCAAGGCTGCGTGTTTACTATACTCCTTATACACAGAAGACTGTGTGGCAAAGTCTGGCTCTAACTCCATCTACAAGTTTGCTGATGACTGGTCTGTAGTGGGTTGGATCTCAAACAACAAAGAGTCAGAGTATAAGAGGGAGATAGAGAACTTAGTGGCATGATGCAATGACAACAATCTCTTCCTCAATGTCAACAAAACAAAGGAGCTGGTCATCAACTTCAGGAAGCGATGTGTCATACACGCCCCTGTCTGCATCAATGGGGCCGAGGTGGAGATGGTTGATGGCTTCAAGTTCCTAGGTGTAAACATCACCAACACTCTCTTTTGGTCCACCCACATGGATACTCCGACCAAGAAAGCAGCGCCTTTACTCCCTCAGGAAATTAAGGAAATTCGGCATGTCCACAATGATTCTTACCAATTTTTATAAATGTACCATAGAAAGCATCCTATCTGGCTGCATCACAGCCTGGTATGGCAACTGCTCGACAACTGCAAGACCGTAAGAAACTACAGAGAGTCATGAACACAGCCCAGTCCATCGCGCAACCCGCCTCCCATCCATTGACTCCGTCTACGCCTCCTGCTGGTTTGGGAAAGTGGGCAGCTCCCAAAGACCTCTCCCACTCAGGATATTCTCTCCTCCAAGATCTTCCATCGGGTAGAAGATACAAAAGTTTAAGAACACGTGCCAATAGTTTCAAAAACAGCTTCTTCTCCGCTGTTACCAGACTCCTGAATGGCCTTGTTATAGACTAAACTGATCTTTCTACGCATCTTCTCTACAGTTGTAGCACTATATTCCGTATGCTGCACCCGATGTCTTATGTTTATATATTTACATTTTGTGTACTCATAGTATGTTCTATATATTCACGTATGGAGTGATCTGCCTGAACTGTACGCAGAACAATACCTCAGTACACGTGACAATAAAAAAATTAAATAAATCGTACTGGCTAGTGACCTACTAACATGGATATTGTGGTTATCCTGTGAGCAATGTCCATCTTGTCCACATGAAGATTAATTCTTCACTACAATCCAACAATGAGGGATCATCATGAGCATGTTTACACATGTCATAATTTGAACAATGTTCCAATTAGTGACAATAGTTTTTGCACAAGGAGCATGTTACTGTACTTAATCCATTATGTTGTTTCAGCCAAGAAAATGGCGTTTTAGGACTATTTCAAGGATGAACTAATTTGCTTAAACTTTTTTGAAGCATTGCTAAATATGCGCATTAATAATAACTTGTTAACTTGTGCAACAGGAAGATACTTGCATTTCAAAGCTGGGACATGGTTAGTTTTGTGGGTGGAGGTTTGCTCAGCTGGGAGGTTCCATACACATAAAAGATTGAGGAGATTTTGGCATATTCTGGTTACCAGGGTAACTCAATTATGCTCAACATTTCAGTATTTTAAGCCAAATGTTGCACCCAGATTACAAGTGTATCTGAGTGCAACTGCAGAGGGATCTCCAGGCCAATGGATTCCATTCTGCTTAGCCCTGATAGTATCCCTGGTATATTTTCTTATATAATAGTTTTCCAAACTCCAGGCTTGCCCTGGATAAGGTCTTGGGTTAATATCACTGGTCAGTCATAAGCAAACCTGCATTCCTCATGATCAGTTTACTTTCACTATCCAATTTGATTGATTGATTGATTGATTTGATTTATTGTCACATGTACCGAAGTACAGTGAAAAGTATTTTTCTGCGGCCGAGGGAACGTACACAGTACGTACAGAGTAAACAAAAAGAATAATCAACAGAGTACATTGACAAATGGTACATCAACAGTGTTTGGTTACAGTGCAGAATACGGGGCCAATCAAAGCAAATACATGAGCAAGAGCAGCATAGGGCGTCGTGAATAGTGTTCTTACAGGGAACAGATCAGTCCGAGGGGGGAGTCATTGAGGAGTCTTGTAGCTGTGGGGAAGAAGCTGTTCCTATGTCTGGATATGCTAGTTCATTCAATTCCTAGTTCATTCAGCTTTTGAGTCTCTTTGATGAGACTTCTTCACAACTCCCTTGCAAAAAATGCTCACCAAGTAAATTTTTATTTTTTGTTATTAGTCTATGTCATCTGAGTATGTTAATATTTTTTGGCGGGGGAGCTCCTGCTGCTTTGCTCCGATAATCTGTCAATGATGCAATGAACATCTTTTATCTGTGTATAGACAATTTGTGATAATATGGGTAATTCATGATGTAACTAGCTATATGTGATGAGGAAAAAAAACATATCAGAATTAATTTGAAACTATGGTTATACATTTAGCACTAAAGAGACTAAACACTTCTATATCGATCTGTATTATACATACACACCATTTAGCTGAGGTTGTAGCTACAGGAAGCACGCTCAAGGACACATCTCGCTGTTGATGGGGCCCAGGAAGAAGATAAGCCACAAATGGTTGTTATCAAGAATATCAAGGAACAATGCAAGATTTTTTCACCATTTTTGTACTGTTGTCATGTTGTAAGACATAATCATCCAGAATTGTTATTACTGTGGACTGTTTACCTTGGGAAGAACATTATACTTAGACAGGATAGGTGATTATTGATAATGGGGAGCCGGTGATAAATATTAGGAGACAGCATGTATGTGTATTTGTACTGATTTGATATTATAATTAAATAGGCATGATGTAAAATCATCATGTTACATCATGTTTAAATGATGTAAACCTAATCGAGAACACTGCTCTCTGGTGTCCTAACTTGGAATGTCATTAGCCCATGCTATTACATTGTAATGAAGGCCTCGTACTCCAAGAGTCTGTGTGGTTTCTGTGAGTGGAAGAGTGAAGTACACTAAAATCGAATAGCTATACTTTCCCCCTGCAACAATATGGATGCTTTTCCTTACTACCGAGATATTGCATTATTTCCAACAGAATTTAAAAAATATTTTCCCAATTAAGGGGCAATTTAGCGTGGCCAATTCATCTACCCTATACACCTTTGGGTTGTGTTAGTGAGACCCACGCAGACACAGGGAGAATGTGCAAACTCCAAACCGGACAGTGACCCCAGGGCGGGTTCTAAGCTGGGTCCATGAGGCAGCAGGTCATGCCTACACAACCTTGATGTGGAGATGGCGGCGTTGGACTGGGGTGAGCACAGTAAGAAGTCTTATAACATTAAGTTGAAGTCCAACAGGACTTTAACAAACCTGTTGGACTTTAACCTGGTGTTGTAAGACTTCTTACTGTACACAACCTTGCGCATTTTAGTTCCAGGCCCAGATTTGCATTGTATCATGGAAAAAAATCCAGGAGATCCCACCATTCTACTCGGCCTCCGAGCACGGCATTTCCTATTTCTCCAGAGTTGGACTGGAGTTGGGCTGGGATTCACATATACGTAGTTTGTCAAGGTGCCTGAGTATTTACATCATTAGCTGCCTTCACTGAAGTGGGATTTTGGTAGGCCAGGTATGTGAAACCTAAAGTGTGCAGATTAGACCAAGTAAGCGGTCTGAATTTGTAATGTTTGGTTGGATAGCCAGGATACACTTTGGAAAAAATAAAATGCCCTTTTGAAGAGGTATGGCACTCTTGGGTATGGTTAAACGTAAATGTAGTTGTATTTAAAATGTGCATAATCTCATTGGAACTGTTGAAGTTCTCAATGAACTGTTAAAGAACTATCAAGATGTCAAGGAAATGTCAAAGAACTATCAGGTTGTCAAGAAACTGTCAAAGAACTGACAAACTGTCACATAACTACCAAAGAATTGTCGACCTGTCAAGGAACTGCCAAAGCTGCCAAGGAATTGTCAAGCTGTAAAAGGATACTGTGTGAGTGGCATAGGCTGGCATGGGTGGTTGATAGAGAGTGTGTAGTGGGTGGGGGATGAGAGCCAGAGGGCTATTTTCTATTAATGTACAGTGCTGGAGGACAGAGACAGGCCTACAACCCAGCCTGCCTCTTTCTGGTGGAAATGAGCCTGACTTCCAATCCAGCTCACCACCATTTTTAAAGGTCATGATTTGGAAATGTATTGCTGTTTCTTCATAGTTGCTGGGTTAAAATCCTGGAATTCCACACCTGACAGCACTATGGCTGTAAATACACAGATAGTTGAAGAAGGCACCTCACCATCACCTTCTCAAGGTCAATTAAGGATGGGTGATAAATGTTGGCATTGCCCACATCCCACAAACAAATAATTTAAAAATGTGAACTAACCAGAGCTTCATACAATTATTTGATAACTTCAATCCCCTTTATCCCAGCCTATTTGGGATAAAGGCTAACATCAATTAGCCATTTTTGTACCTGTCTTCAAGTGTTTTGATTTCTGCACTTGAATCCCTAAGTCTCTCTCCTCATCCATAATTCCTGGATGCCGACCATTTAGAAAATCTATATTTCTTAAGCCTAAAATGGGTGACTTTACACTTGCCCGCACTGAACTCCAACTATCACAGTTTTGTCCAATCACTTTGTAGCCTTTTACTTCCATCTAACCTATTTGCTGAGCTTCCTAACTTGAAATCGTCAGCAAACTTAGAAATAGAATTTACAAATCCTTCATCTAAGTCATTTGTAAATATTATGAAAAGCAGAGGCGCCAGTGCAGATTCCCAGGGGACACCACGAGTCATATCCTGCTAATTAGTGTGCTCTCCCTCGCTCTCTGTGCCACCTACCACTGAAACAATTACCTAGTCATAACAATAGGTTGCCTTTACTTCCATGATCTTTCATTTTTGCTAACAGTTCCTTGTGTGGAACCATCTTGAATGCCTTTTAGATGTACATATAAATAGCATCCATAGCAATGGCCTTATCTGGCATGGTAACCTTCATTCGTCTGATTAAGCCTTGCTGTAACCGATAGCTTAATAATTAGTTTTTGTTTTTACCACCCATCACATTTCTCCACCAACTCCCCCAACCTAATGTTCAACAAAGCTGCATGTTTGGCCATGAACAAGACCCTACCAAGCAAATACTTCCATGCACGTAATGTCCAATTGCCTGAACCTATTTTTGAACTGGAATAATTTTCAAGATAAAGGTGAGCATAGGCTAGTGCACACTTTCTGCAGGTTATTGCAACCACACACATCTAGGATGAGACATTAAGAAGAATGATTTTAATCTACCCATCTGACAGAAACCAAGGCAGGTAAAATCAGCTGGATGATTTCCTGCTCATGTGCATAGATCTCACCTTCAATTTTGGTCTATATTTTTGAGAAGGCAGGGTTGACACCCATCTGAAGCTGGTGAGGCCCTTTTTTAAATATGCAAATCATGAATCACTGACATATTCAGGCCCTGATTACATTTTTATCTCTGGCTTCAGTGGAGCAATCAGCATAGATTTTCTGCCAGCTGAAGACTTTGGGGAAAGGATTCGGGACCAGAAGTCAATTAATTGTGGAGCCAGATGGAGCTGGAGCTTTCCTGCAGACGTCAAAAGAAAAATGTCAGCACTGCTTGCCCCTCACTATTCCCTCTCTCCTCCCATGAAACTCCACCCCACCCGATATGACATAACTTCTTGCTGACAAGCCTGTCTTGCTGCTTGAACTTCCACACTCACTGCTAACATTTCAGATTCACCAATGGAATTCAATTGAGGCCCAGAATAAAAACTGCCAGGCCACCATTACCCAGTTTGGTCGGTGTTGCTGGTTGGGCGCGGGGGGGGGGGGGGGGGGGGGGGGGGGGGGGGGGGTCAGTGGTGGGGAAGAACAGTGGCTGTTGCTCCCTTTCTTTCCTCCCCATCCACCATCAACTGTCTGAATCCCAATCAAGGTTAAATCAGATCTATAGTTATTACGAAGAATCTTGAGACACAGGACTATTCTATCGGAGTGTAGAAGTCCAAGAGGAGGTCTAATAGATTTTAAATAGTGTCAGAAGTTAGGCGCATTGTCTTTGTGTAGAGGGTTGGAGAGTTGAATGTTTTCACTGTTGCTCGTTTTAGCCTTAGTTTATTTGCTCTAATTCTGTCACCTTTGCTCTTGAGTCGCCAGGTATCTTTCTGATACCGCCACGTGGTTCAAGTCCGAGTAATGATTAATAATCCAACACACCGCTGAGTAAGAGTTAAATCAACGCTCATTTATTATATACAGCAATCAATACTTATACAATAATTCTACTTCTAAACTACTACCTACCACTAACAGGCCAATACTTAACTTTGGAAATGGCCCACCAGGTCAGGGAAACGAATGGCCTTTCGAATGGGTTCTGAGCCTGCGGGATTCAAAAGCTGGTTCAGGTCGATAGTCAGGAGTGTCTATCTGGTAGCGATCGTTGGAGTAAAACTTACGGTTTCTTTCAGCAAGGGTCTCGAAGGGTGCGGAGAGGAGAAGGGTTGAGTTGAACTTGGCCCCTATTCTTATAGTCCCCAGGGGCTTCCCACCTCTCGGGGCGGACCTTGTACCTGGTTCCAAATGATTGGACTTGGCCCCAATCACTTGGTTCGATATGCTCCAATACTGGAGCGATTCCTTGATCGAGGGGTGGTCGTTTACCTTTCTTTGTGTCAGCTCCTGCTGGCGCCGAAAGGTCTGGGTCGGCTTTATGTTGCTAATGTGTAGCAATTGTTCCCGGGGATGGCTGATTAATATGCAGATGGCTGGGTTGTTGTGATGTTGATGGCTGCAGGTATCGGTCTGGACTGACTTCCCCAGAGGCGAATACACTGTTTTACCTGCAGCTGTCTGTTTGAGTCCTGTTGGCTGATTTTCCCATCAGCCTCTTCTGTTCGCCATCGGGGTTTGACCATTCTAATTGGGAGGCAGCCATTTCACATGGCTACATCACACCCAAGATAATGGTTAAGGGAAAGGATGTGCTCTGGGGAATGCTGTGAAATGGGTTTTGGACTGCTCTATCAAAAAAGTGCCAATAGCGTCCTTTTGTGCTTTAAGTATCTATGGTTCTATAAATTTTTGCAAAAAGAGTCAACACAGGTAATATGGTTCTTAGTACTTCAAGTTTTTGAATAATGTGTATTTTACAATAATAGATTCCCAACCAATTTTACCCATTGTTTTTTCCGTCTGATCATTAACTAATTTAATTTCTTACCAATAAAACATTGCTCCATATTTGAACGGTCATATTACTAAATATTTCTAAATATATCAACTTCATTTCTTCTCCACCTTTTGCTCAGAGGGAATTTATTATGCCAATTTCATCAGCAATATCTCTCTTTCATGTTATTACATTAGAATAATAGCTTTTGAGCTTAACTTTCAACAGATCATTAGTCAGCTTTCAGCCTCTTATTTGCAAGTATATTTTCCTTGGTTCTCATCTATTGTTGCCATTTGACTTTCTGACAAACAGATGAATGAATAAAATGACTGGATGGTATGAATACAAAGAACTGTACAGTTCCCGCAGACTCGGAAAGAATAATTGAACATCAAAGCAATGAAAAGAAAGTAGTAAGAGCAGCAAAAAGGGAAAATTAGAAATAATTTATGAGGGATATAAATGGACAACGGTAATGGTTTTTAAACAAGATAAAAGGGGTTGTTAGTGATAAGTTATACCCTTTTAAGACTGAAAGTGGTGATAATGTAATTAAAAAATCAGGAAATAGTAGGCTTTATTTTGTATTGGTAGTCAGAGTAGAGGATGAGGATAAAGTACCAGAAATACAAGGATGAGTCAAAATAAATTAAGGGGAGAAACTTACTAGATGTAATACTTTGAAACCTGGTAAAAGGGAACATGTAGTGCAACTAAAGCCAAAGGAAACTCCAGGACCTGTTAGTTTCCGACCCAGAGTAATAAAAGTAGATGGGGAAATTGTAAATAATGTAGGCCTGATCCTCCAAAACTCTCTTGATTCAGGAACTGTCCACTTAGATTGGAAGATTGTTAATGTCACTCTAGTGTTTAAGAGTAGAAAAGATAAACTGAGAAATGATAGAACTTTTAGCATGTTTATTGCAGGGAAGAATTGAGAATCCTTTATAAGGGACAGAGTGACTAAGCATTTAAACAAATATGTGCTGATCAGATTAGTTAGTATAGATTTACAAAGGGCAGTTGTGTCTAATGAAACTAGGGCCAGGATTTTCCACAGACAGTGATCCACGCCGGGAATCAGAACCTGGGACCCTGGAGCTGTGAAGCAACTGTGCTAACCACTGTGCTACCATGCTGCCCATGGAGTGCTTTGAAGATGAGGGTGTGAATCTTAAAGTGGAGATATTCAGGAACAGTCGGCCAAAGCAGGTCAGTGAGCTCAGGGCTTATGACTGAATGGGACTTTATCCAAGTTAGAATATGACCAGCAGAGTTCTGGATGAGCTTAAAATGATTGAGAGTGGAAAATAAGAGGCCAGCCAAGAGAACTTGGAAATGAAATAGGAGGCATGACATTCCCACAATAAACATTAGTTAACAATTTGATCTAAATGAGGATGCTTAAATGCCACCTTGAATGAGGCAAATATCAAATGCATGTGGCTATCCTTATGGAGACCCAGCTGGCAAGACCACAAAAGAAAAATCTGAATAGCACCAGAAATGGAGTGTTGTTTGTTTAAGATTTCTGAACTGTTGCTCCAGCTCGCCCTGTTTATTGAAAGCTCA
This sequence comes from Scyliorhinus torazame, assembly GCF_047496885.1. Classification (NCBI taxonomy): domain Eukaryota; kingdom Metazoa; phylum Chordata; class Chondrichthyes; order Carcharhiniformes; family Scyliorhinidae; genus Scyliorhinus; species Scyliorhinus torazame. Next base: position 41,343,102 of record NC_092719.1, read on the forward strand.
CTTTCTGCGAGTGGATGGGGAATCGAGTATCAAGCACCTGATTTAAAGGCAACCTGCCTCTCTTAAAGGGAGATGGATTTTGGCTACAGTCAGCTGAATAAAAGTTTTGCGGGTGAAATGATAGATGAGGGTGCTGTTAGAAGGCTGCCCACTTTCTCGATGGTGATTTGGAAGTGACCAAGAGGAAGAAGCTGCTCTTCCTGTCAGATGGAAGATTGGTGCTAAGGTAAGTTTCCAATAGTCAGAGGTTGCAGAACAAATCATTGCAAGAAGTATTTTACTCAAGACCTGGATGCAGTGCTACAAATTCAGTGATATGGCCTGAGCTGCTATGGTAAGAATCCTACTCACATCTCTTTTGGTCTCCCTGTAAGCACCATCCCTCGCCCCAGCACTGGTAAGCTTTCCTTGCCCCACTTCTTATCATTCTCTACTTGGCAACACAGTGGTGGACTTTGTTTGGTTGCTTTACCCACTGCACGTGCTACTGTCCCCAAATATTACTCCCCTCACCCCTCCCATTTGAGTACCCATCACCCTGGGGAAGCTGCTCATGAAAATACCTGACTAGACAAATGAGCATGGAAGACAGGAAGTAAAGTTTTACATTAGGGTAAGTAATAGTTTTCTTATGAATCAGTTTGTGTTGCCCAGCTGTTATTTTTGCATTGGTGTTGGTATTTCAGGTGAGAGCATACATAAGCTGGGTTCTAGTTGGAAGGATTGCTGGTGCCTTTGTTGATTCCCAAATTTCTTCCTCCGTCAGTCTGGCCTCAATAAAAGTCGAGATGGATTTGCAAGTAAAAAGAAGTTATTTTATTCAGCTTGCAAGCTACCTAGTCCACAGTGATACAGACAACATGTTGCTGTCTGCAGTTCCGGGAACTAAGTGAAGGCCCCAGACAAAGAGATCAGTACTCATACATTCAAATGGCATCAAGTTTCACATACTCGACACCCATAGGTCATCCTATGTCCCTCCTGACTTGTTTGATCTATTCTGATTGGCTCACTTCCAATCCCTTTCTCCGGCCCCTATCAATGCAGCATCACTCTCATAGACACACCTCTTCCTGCTTTTTCCATGCGGTCTCAAATCCCTTTGTCTCTACCTGCCAGAATCAAAGTGGCTTATTTCTACATTACATTAACTAATATCTCTAAAGTAACTATTTTATATCACATTCGTCACCTTGGTGGAGGGAGTGGGGAGGGAGGGGGTGCTAATTAAATGGAAATGTTCATTACCGTCTTGCGTGTGCAAAGCTATGGCAGCTGTGATCATTTATGATCCTTACTCTTCTGGTTCATCCTCAGGTATCTGTCATCTTCTGCATCTTTTTCCTCCATTTCTTCTTCCTGAATTGGATATCCTTGGGTTAATTTCTTCGCAGGTCAAAGTTGTGGAGAATTTAGGCGACCATAGCAATTATGGAAACCTTTCTAGAACTCTAATGACTGAACCCTCGAGATGTGTCCAGGTTGTGGAACCTCAACTTTAGAACATCAATGGTTTGTGCCCAATCAGAGCACTGAGTGAATTGCAGCATTGATTGTAGCATATTTGCAAAAATGAAAGTTGCCTTGGTCCCCAAGGACCATAGGCTGCTTTTTCCTTTTGAGAGACAGCTGACTGGTGGTGATTTAACCTGAGGGTCACCACACCTCAGGTGAGGGGCAAGGTTGAAAAGGCGGGGTCTTCTTGAATAAACTCAGTTGGTACAGGAATTGAACGCACACTGTTGGCGTCACGCTGCATCATGAACCAGCCATCCAGCCAACATAACATATTTAACATCTCTGCTGAGGTTCCTATCAAGAGTCATGAGGCAAACAGTCAAGAGACACTTTAAAAGAATTCTATAATTGGATGTTGGCTTTGCTGTCTAGGCCAGCATTTATTACCCATCTCTAATTGCCCTTGAGAAGTTGGTCGTGCGCGGCCTTCTTGAACTGCTCCAGGCTATGTTGTGTAGGTACACCCACAGTCTTGTTAGGGAGGAAATTCCAGGATTTTGATCCAACGACAGTGAAGGAATGGCAAAATAGCTCCAAGCTAGATTAGGTGTGTGGTTGGAGGAAAACGTCCAGATGATGATGTTCCCATATATCTGCTGCCCTTGTCCCTCTAGGTGGTACAGGTTGCAAGTTTGAAGGTGCTGTTGAAGGATCCTCAGTGAACTGCTGCAATGCATCTTGTAGATGGTACACACTGCTGTTATTGTGCATTAGAGGTAGGGGGGGGTGAATATTTAGCGTGGTGTATGGGGTGCCAATTAAGCGGACTGCTTTGTACTGAATGATGTTGAGCTTCTTGAGTGTTGTTAGAGCTGTACTCATCCACGCCAGTGGAGAGTATTCCTTCACACTCCAGACTTGTGCCTTGTAGATGGTGGACAGGCTTTGTGGTGTCAGGAAGTGAGTTACTCATCACAGAATTCCCAGCCTCTGTCCTCCTCTTGTAGCCACAATATTTATATGGTTGATCCAGTTTAATTTCTGGTTAATGGTACCCCTCAGGATAATGTAAGATAGCCTGATACCCAATTTTCTGGACGAAAAGAGATGGAGAATTGAGGGCTGGCACAGCACAAAGATGAATCTGGTACTCCCACAATGCAATTTGGAAAAGGCTACTTCACCAGTTGAATAGCCCTTTTTTGAATATTTAATAAGGTCAGCATTATGTACAGGCAGATACTCGGCATGACAAAATGTTACTGTTTGCTGCACTTCTGTGGGGTGCACAAGATTGCAAATTAATATTTACCGATATGGTATTCGATTTTTGCCCAAAAATGGGCGCAACAATTTCCAGTTAATCTCCAGTAACCGTGCAATAACAACACAATCTAAGACCCCTTACCTCACCCCACCCAAATGTCCGTCGAAAGGCACAGCTAGAAAACTGTCTTGACCACTTCAATGTATAAACTGTCTTGACCACTTCAATGTATAACAAGAATTATGAGCATACAATCTAGAAAACAAAAATTAAAGCTATACCTGTAGTTACATATGACATCCTGTACATGTTTATTACATTCGGCTATGTATGTTAATCATCACACTCGGAATGAATTCAATATGAAATTAACCAAAATGAAGAGTGTAATATATTTCTTTTCAATCCAATTATAGATCAAGCTTTGTCAATAAATCAGGCACAACAAATTGATGTGAAAACATCTTTTATTTATTAAAATGACAACTTCATAACTATATTTTATACTTCAAAGTCTCACCTGCTGGAAACTGGATGTCTGTTTGTGACCTTTGTGAATAGCAATTGAAATTGACTCCATATCTTGATGAAAGAATGGTGGGGTGTTGGGGATGCGGTAAGCAGCACTTGATGTCTGTACATCTGGGCAGGCAGGTTTACATAATCTCCTCATAGATTTGTACTAGTTCTTGCAAGAATGAAATGCTCAGACAAGGCCTCACAATAATTTACTAATGTGTGATATAACTTTGCAATTGATGCCCCAATCTTTGCTCCATAGTGGACTGCAATACCTTTCGCACAAGGTCGGTCCTATAATCAGAGTTAGGACAGTTTGAGTACATTTATCATAAAACTAGGTGTTACTACAAATTTTATTTTAGTCCATATGTTAGTTAATATAGCTCAACTAGATGCCAGACAGCACTGTGGCATAGTGGTTAGCACTGTTGCCTCACAGCGCCAGCGGCCAGGGTTCAATTCCGACCTCGGCTGACTGTGTGGAGTTTGTACATTCTCCCTGTGTCTGCGTAGTTTCCTCCATGTCTGCTGGTTTCCTCCCACAGTCCCAAAGATGTACAGATTAGGTGGATTATCCATGATAAATTGTCTCTTGAGTGTCCAAAAGGTTATGGGGACAGGGCTGGATGTGGGCTTGGGTGGGGTGCTCCTTCGGAGGGTTGGTGCAGACTTGATGGGCCGAATGGCCTCCTCTGCACTGTAGGGATTCTATGATTTCAGCCTTCTGGAATCCAACACTACCCCAAATCTCAGAGATGCAGCCTTAATCTGTAATGCTCTGTGTGTTCAACAAGAGCTTGTAAATCCACAACTTAGTCCACCTGACCTGAAATGAATGCATCATTGCTCCATAGGTATTGTTAGATCCTCTATGCCAGTTAAGTGATCATACAGAGGTGCTGCAGCAGGTACCACACTTGCTGTGTTGGTGCTTGTGGTATAGGTGCTTCTGAAGGTGTTCATTTTTTGCAGTGCATGGTGGAAAAGGGGACACTGCATCATTCCAATTGATCCATCTCATCTGTAGAGGCAATAAAGGTATCACAAGTATCTCATAATTATACATAAAATCTATGGCTATCAGTAGAAAACTACTGCATCAAACAAAAGCTGATTAATTGCATTTGTTTAAAATTCACGACAGTCCAATTAATATTTGTGTCTACAGAGACGTATACATTGGAAAGGCACTTACCAACTCTATTGTGTTCTTTCCACAAACTCTCTACTCCATTTCAAAGTTACCAAGTTGAGTAACTCACCCTCCTATCATCTGGTGCGAGTTCCTTTCCTTGTTCCTTTCCTCGTTCAGGATCTTTTCTGGTTGGTTGGTTGATGAGTGAACATAATCTTCTGCTTTGTTTATTCAAATTATTAAACCATTCCAGATAATGTATTATTTCCCTGTTGCTATTAGCAACTGTGTTCAGCTACTTAGCAACTCCTTTTGATGCTGAACAATTCGATTCAGTATTGTTCCACAATAGACATCCTTCAGGCCATAGCAAAGCCTCTTTTTCAAAAAATATATTTTATTCAAATTTTTTTGGCCAAACAAAACAATACAAAGGTTATCCTTTTTACAACAGTAAAACAGTATAAATAACAGTGGCCGTTTTTAACAAATAAATAAATAATATATAAACTAAATGGCAACTGCCCTATCAAAAATAATAACTCTCCAAAATAAAACCAAACAATTCAATCCAATATACATAGCCTAATACAAATATTTATACAAAAACACCCCTGAGGACCCGCCCGGGCCCTCCCCCCCCTCCCCCCTGGGTTGCTGCTGTTACCTTCCCATTTCCTTTATCGTTCTGCGAGGTAGTCAATGAACGGTTGCCACCGCGTGGTGAACCCTTGAGCCGAACCCCTTAGTGCAAACTTTATCCGTTCTAGTTTTATAAACCCTGCCATGTCATTTATCCAGGTCTCCACGCCCGGGGGTTTGGCTTCCTTCCACATAAGCAATATCCTTCGCCGGGCTACTAGGGATGCAAAGGCCAAGACATCAGCCTCTTTCGCCTCCTGCACTCACGGCTCTTCTGCAACCCCGAATATAGCCAACCCCCAGCTTGGCTCGACCCGGACCCCCACCACCTTCGAAAGCACCTTTGCCACCCCCACCCAGGACCCCTGTAGTGCCGGACATGACCAAAACATGTGTGTGTGGTTTGCTGGGCTTCTCGAGCATCTCCCACATCTATCCTCTACCCCGAAACATTTACTGAGCCGTGCTTCGGTCATATGCGCCCTGTGTAAAACCTTGAATTGTATCAGGCTTAGCCTGGCGCACGAGGACGACGAGTTTACCCTACGTAGGGCATCAGCCCACAGCCCCTCCTCAATCTCTTCCCCCAGCTCTTCTTCCCATTTCCCCTTCAGCTCATCCACCATGATTTCCCCCTCGTCCCTCATTTCCCTGTATATATCCGACACCCTACCATCCCCCACCCATGTCCCCGAGATCACTCTATCCTGAACCTCCTGCGTCGGGAGCTGCGGGAATTCCCTCACCTGTTGCCTCGCGAAAGCCCTCAGTTGCATGTACCGAAATGCATTCCCTTGGGACAACCCATATTTTTCCGTCAGCGCTCCCAGACTCGCAAACGTCCCGTCTACAAACAGATCTCTCAGTTGCACAACCCCAGCTCTTTGCCATGCTCCAAATCCCCCATCCATTCTCCCCGGGACAAACCTATGGTTATTTCTTATCGGGGACCGCACCGAGGCTCCCGTCCTTCCCCTATGTCATCTCCACTGCCCCCAAATTTTTAGTGTTGCCACCACCACTGGACTTGTGGTGTATTTCTTCGGGGAGAACGGCAACGGCGCCGTCACCATTGCTTGTAGGCTGGTTCCCTTGCAGGACGCCATCTTCAATCTCTTCCACGCCGCTCCCTCCCCTTCTCCCATCCACTTACACACCATTGAGATATTGGCGGCCCAGTAGTATTCACTTAGGCTCGGTAGTGCCAGCCCCCCACTATCCCTGCTACGCTGCAAGAACCCCCTCCTCACTCTCGGGGTCTTCCCGGCCCACACAAAACTCATGACACTTTTCTCAATTCCCTTGAAAAAAGCCTTCGTGACCATCACCGGAAGGCACTGAAACACAAAGAGGAATCTCGGGAGGACTACCATTTTAACCGCTTGCACCCTACCCACCAGTGACAGGGGCACCATGTCCCATCTCTTAAAATCCTCCTCCATCTGTTCCACCAATCTTGTTAGATTAAGCCGGTGTAAGGTTCCCCAACTCCTAGCTATCTGAATCCCTAAGTACCGGAAATCTCTTGTCACCTTCCTCAGCGGTAAGTCATCAATTCCCCTGCTCTGCTCCCCCGGATGCACCACAAACAGCTCACTCTTACCCATATTCAATTTGTACCCTGAAAATTCCCCAAACTCCCTGAGTGCCTGCATTATCTCAGGCATCCCCTCCACTGGGTCCGCAACATACAGCAATAAATCATCTGCATACAAGGATACCCAGTGTTCTTCTCCTCCCCTGAGCACTCCCCTACACTTCCTGGAGCCCCTCAGTGCTATGGCCAGGGGCTCAATCGCCAATGCAAACAGTAACGGAGACAGGGGACACCCCTGCCTCGTCCCTCTATGAAGACAAAAGTAATCAGACCTCTGTCTGTTCGTGACCACGCTCGCCACCAGGGCCCTATACAGTAGCTGTACCCATCCGATATACCCTTCTCCAAAACCAAATCTCCTCAGCACCTCCCACAGATAATCCCACTCCACTCTGTCGAATGCTTTCTCGGCGTCCATCGCCACCACTATCTCCGCCTCCCCCTCTGGTGGGGGCATCATCATTACCCCTAGCAACCTCCGTATGTTCGTGTTCAGCTGTCTCCCCTTAACGAACCCAGTTTGATCCTCATGGACCACCCCGGGGACACAGTCCTCTATCCTCGTCGCCATCACCTTGGCCAAGAGCTTAGCATCTACATTTAAAAGGGAAATGGGCCTGTAGGACCCACACTGCAGCGGGTCTTTTTCCTTCTTCAAAAAGAGCGATATCGTTGCCTCCGACATAGTCGGGGACAGCTGCCCCCTTTCCCTAGCCTCATTAAAGGTTCTCGTCAGAAGTGGGGCCAGTAAGTCCATATACTTCCTATAAAATTCCACCGGGAATCCGTCCGGTTCCGGGGCCTTCCCCGCCTGCATGCTCCCAATCCCTTTTACCACCTCCTCCATCTCAATCTGTGCTCCCAGTCCCACCCTCTCCTGCTCCTCCACCTTAGGGAATTCCAGCTGATCCAAGAAACACATCATTCCCTCCTTCCCTTCCGGGGGCTGAGCCTTATATAACCACTCATAAAATGCCTTGAACACCCCGTTCACTCTCTCCGCTCCCCGTTCCATCTCTCCCTCCTCATCTCTCACCCCACCTATCTCCCTCGCTGCTCCCCTCTTCCTCAATTGGTGGGCCAGTAGCCGACTCGCCTTCTCTCCATACTCATACTGTACACCCTGTGCCCTCCTCCACTGTGCCTCCGCCTTACCCGTGGTCAGCAGGTCAAACTCCACATGTGGCCTTTGTCTTTCCCTGTACAGTCCCTCCTCCGGTGCCTCCGCATATTGCCTGTCCACCCTCAAAAGTTCTTTCAGCAATCGCTCCCTTTCTTTACCCTCTTGTTTCCCTTTATGTGCCCTTATGGATATCAGTTCCCCTCTAACCACCGCCTTCAACGCCTCCCAGACCACTCCCACCTGAACCTCTCCACTGTCATTAAGCTCCAAGTACCTTTCGATGCACCCCCTCACTCTTAAACATACCCCCTCATCCGCCAATATGCCCATATCCATTCTCCAGAGTGGGTGCTGTTCTTTTTCCTCTCCTACCTCCAGGTCTACCCAATGTGGAGCGTGGTCCGAAATAGCTATGGCCGTATATTCCGTCCCTGTCACCTTCGGAATCAGTGCCCTTCCCAAGACAAAAAAGTCGATCCGTGAATATACTTTGTGGACATGGGAGAAAAATGAGAACTCCTTACTCCTAGGCCTACTAAATCTCCAGGGATCTACCCCTCCCATCTGCTCCATGAAGTCCTTGAGCACCCTGGCCGCTGCCGGCCTCGTCCCGGTCCTGGACCTCGATCTGTCCAGCCCTGGATCAAGCACCGTATTGAAATCTCCCCCCATTACCAACTTTCCCGCCTCCAGGTCCGGGATACGTCCCAACATACGCCTCATAAAATTTGCATCATCCCAGTTCAGGGCACATGCGTTCACCAGAACCACCGCCTCCCCTTGCAATCTGCCACTCACCATCACATATCTACCCCCACTATGGTCTTTGCCTCAAACAGTACCCGTTTCCCCACCAAGATAGCCACCCCCCTGTTCTTCGCATCTAAATCCGAATGAAACACCTGCCCCACCCATCCTTTACGTAGTCTGACCTGGTCTATCAGTTTCAGATGCGTCTCCTGCAACATAACCACATCTGCCTTTAATTTCTTTAGGTGTGCGAGTACCCGTGCCCTTTTAATCGGCCCGTTCAGCCCTCTCACGTTCCACGTGATCAGCCGGGTTGGGGGGGCTCTTTACCCCCCCCCCCTTGTCGACTAGCCATCCCCTTTTTTAACCCAGCTCCTCACCCGGTTCCCACGTACCCGTGTATCCCCCCGACGGCGCCCTCCCGCCTCGACCACCCCATCCCATAACAGCTCCCCCTTCTCCTTAGCAGCAGCAACCCAGTTAACCCCCCCTCCGCTAGATCCCTTCCTAGAGTATTTGCATCCCCCATGTTGCTCCCAGAAGTCAGCGAACTCTGGCTGACCACGGCTTCCCCCCTTGTCCTCGGCCCCCACTGTGCGAGGCCCCCTCCTTCCTGCGTCCCTGTTCCCGCCATAATTACCATAGCGCGGGAACAAAGCCCGCGTTTCCCACTCGGCCCGCCCCTAATGACCGGCGCCCACAGTTCCTCATACTCCCCCCCCCCCCCCCCCCATCATGGGGAAGAGAGAAAAGTTACAGGATCGCAAGATTAACAAACTGAAAAATCATCCCCCCCCTTTTTTCCTCGCCCCACATAATCACCCCACCACCTTGTCCCAGAAGTTCTTTCTCTCGCCAGACTATTCCAGCTTCTCGTCCACAATGAATGTCCACGCCTCTTCTGCCATCTCAAAGTAGTGGTGCTTCCCTTCGTGTGTGGCCCACAATCTCTCGGGTTGTAACATTCCAAACTGGATCTTCTTTTTGTGAAGCACTGCCTTAGCCCGATTAAAACTTGCCCTCCTTCTTGCCACCTCCGCACTCCAATCCTGGTATACGCGGATCACCGCGTTCTCCCACCTGCAGCTCTGAGTTTTCTTCGCCCATCTTAGGACCATCTCTCTGTCATTATAGCGGTGAAACCTCACCACTATGGCTCGAGGTATTTCTCCTGCCCTTGGTCTTCGCGCCATAACTCGATAAGCTCCCTCCACCTCCAAAGGGCCCGTCGGGGCCTCCGATCCCATTAGCGAGTGAAGCATCGTGCTCACATATGTCCCGACGTCCGCCCCTTCTACGCCTTCGGGAAGACCCAGAACCCTTAAATTCTTCCTCCTCGAATTATTCTCCAGTACTTCCAGCCTTTCCACACACCTTTTGTGCTGCGCCTCGTGCGTCTCTGTCTTCACCACCAGGCCCTGTATTTCATCTTCGTTTTCAGCAGTCTTTGCCTTCACGACCCGAAGCTCCTGCTCTTGAGTCTTCTGCTCCTCCTTTAGCCCTTCAATTGCCTGTAATATCGGGGCCAACAACTCCTTCAATTCCTTTTTCAGCTCTTCCACACAGCGCCGCAGGAACTCTTGTTGGTCTGGGCCCCATAACAAACTGCCACCTTCCGACGCCATCTTGCTTTGAGCTTGCCTTCCTTGCCGCTGCTCCAGAGGATCCTCCGCAATCCGGCTGCTATCCTCTCCTTTATCCATGCGTGTCCGGGGGGATTCCCTTCTAGTTTACCGCACAGTGTTTTTGGCCGTTTAAATTGCCGTTGGGGCTCCTATTAAGAGCCCAAAAGTCCGTTCCACCGGGAGCTGCCGAAACGTGCGACTTAGCTGGTCATTGCCGCACCCGGAAGTCATAGCAAAGCCTCTTTGACCATGTATCTTCCATTTACCTCTGTAATGCCTTGATTAGATACAATTGCTATTCTCTAAATATTTAAGCCAACTGCAACACAAAAGAGTACTTTGCAGTCAACAGCTTTATTCTCAGTGCATTCAAGCATGCAACAATGGTTGTTCATATTCGAGGGTAGCATAACAGTTTATTGCTAACAATAAGATGCATTGGACTGGAAAATGCAGCTTTGGGCTAAAGAGAATGAATTCCCACCCAAAGTATTATTTATGCGTGTAAGTTAAATAGAATCCTGGAGATATATCAATTAATCAATACCACTATTATGTTTGAGTCATAATAATTTATTCAATAAAGCTTTTGATTATGTGAGCATAGAATCTATAATTTTCCACCAATACAGTCTTTGCTTTTCAACCAATAAACAAATTCTTCTTAGCTTAAGATATACTCAAGATAAATTCTTTCCTTTGATTTATTCTCGTCCATTTTCATATTGAACAGTATGATCTCCAATCTGATTTATCCTTCACCATTCACCAACCTGAGAACAGTTAGCCATGCTTCATTTTACAGGACTATTGCTCCCATCACAAAAATGCAGATTAATCACTTGTGGGGCCAAGCCAGTTGGCGCTCCTGATGCACATCTAACATCAAGAACTGGGAAAATATCAGGCAGGTTAGTCCCCTTCCTCAAGACTTACATAAATATCCTACATTAATCCCACAAACACCCATGCACATGAGGGTCAAGCTCAAAAATAGGAACACAGCAGCACCGCCTGCACAAATAAAACAAACAAACCTTATAATGCACCAGGTAAGACAGATCCTGTACATCCGATTGCTGCCTCCAACTCCATGTTGCTATACCCTGAAGTTCATTGTGAATTCAAATCCTAGCATGACAATTTATGAAACTGAATTCAATACATTTGCTAAGATGTGAGCTATCACCAGAAAATGTCCACGAAACATGCTGGTTTGTTGCAAAACTCCGATTAGTTCACTAATGGTCTTTGGGTACAGAGATCTGTCATGCCTGTCTAGTCTTTCCCAGTTCCACATTATGTGGCTGGCGCTCCCTGCCCCATGAGCAGTAAGCGTTGTCCCACCTGGATTATTCATAAACCAAAGACATGTACAATGTCTGTACAAATGTACGCAGCATTGTCAATGTACCCTTCTGTGAAAGGTAGGCTAAGAAAATAGACAAAAATAACACAGCATGTAATCATTCTTGCCTCTTCTAAATGTTCATTGCTTGGCTATTGATGGTTAAATCATGGACTGCTTTCTTATTTGGAGGTTAATGATTGGCTTCATAACATAAAGCTCACAAAAATAAAAATAATTAAATGGAACATGCTTAGAATCAAAGTATTGTGATGTCTCCTATGAGCTTTTCCTGTCTTTGAAAGAATGGGCTGAGCAAAGAAATATAAATGTTTACACTGAGGGGATCAGTTTTCATTACTTAATAACATAATATGCTTAATTACAGAGAGATTTTCTGTGTAGTTCAAGTGGCACTTTAGACCTGGGATCAACTGCAACTGACGACTGACTTAATTTTCAGCAGGGCAAATTAATTAGAAATTGTTTTATTTTAATGTAGTCTTTAATTTTTAATCTAAAAAGCCTTGGTGTATATATCTTAGTGAAGTCTTAGTGTGCATATCTTAGTAAAATGCGTTTAACTAAACAGTCCTTGGAGAAAGAAGTACATGATTCTTACGCCACTTGCTTTAAATGGCCACTTTTCACTGAAGGGCTTTGTAATCCTATTTTCTATTACAAACAAAATAATGATGTCAATTGTCTGAGAATGCATCACTTACTCAAATCTTTACAGAACAAAAAATAACTCAGGAATCTTCCTCCTACACTTTCTCAAATATAAGTACATTTGGCAAATACTTTTCATGAATCACACTAGGGCACTGTTCTTAGATGTGTTCTGATGGGCTGTGCGTTTCAGTAGCTTGATATAAACACACCTTCAGCACACCCTGCATTCTCTAAAACAGTTTCACTAGGGCGGGCTTGAAATGTGTAACCCAGCAGTCGACGGTTAATCCTATTTCTTTAAAGTGCCACCTCGGCCATAGTCTGCTCATTTTGAAGGTCAGATGCCAAGAATAAAAAGTCCCAATGAAAGTTCTAAATAACGGGGCGGGGCGGGTGGCGACAAAACGTCTCAAAGGACATGATTCGAGTGAAGCGTGAATGTGACTGCGGCTGCTTCACAGGATCCTCCCTCATGCATCACAAACCAAAATATACAGGAGAAATGGCCGGGAATGCCGCCCTAGTACAACAGTTTTAAAATGATTGTCAATGGGTTCTGCACTTCTCGAATCTTCTTACCTGCAAAATTTTTAGTGAATACCAATGTTACTAAGAGGATGGGGATAATGACAGTCCCGATGGACACTACTCTGTCGAAGGGGAGTTCTAGTTTTAGTTGAACCATGAAGGCTGCAAAGGGCGAACCTTTCTCATCTTGCTGCCCCGGAAGGATCAGCTCCTTGAGCTTTTCTCCAGCTAATAGCGCAGTAGCCATGTCTGGTTGGTGATCTATGATGTTGTGCATTCGTCACCGAGTGCAGATATGATCCCTACAACCGCCAAGCGCCGGATCCCTCCTTTCCACTGATTTCCCAAAAGATCGCTTTCTGTTAACACATTTAAAAAAAACATCATGTTCAGATATGCAGATTGTGACACAAGCCGAAATATCAATGGGGAGGGGGGAGGGAGAGAATTAGCACTTAACCCATCCGTCAATTAGCTGAAAACACTACATCATTGCACCAAGACACACTCCACATCGCTCAGTTGCAGTACAACACGATCTGACCCCTCCCTGATTTAATTCATTAAATGTCACTGAAACATTAGTTTTACTGACAATAGCAACATACAAAAGTGTGGAAGGAAGATAATCCAACTATCCCCTGCTCCCTGTAGCAACATATCGTCCAACGCCCCCCCCGCCCGCCCCTTCCACACACACACCAGAAACTGTTCTAGGTGTCATACATTCAACTTTAAAAATGGGCTCACCGACACTCTTAATAAAAAGTGTTCAAATCTTCAGCGGCGACATTCTTTGATGAGCACAAAATGAGCAAAGCCTTCACCGCTGTGGCTGGAATTTACATTGAGAAAACGATGCTCGGAGTTTGCCACTTGCCCTCATCGTTCAGAAATCCAGTGCGCGTGTGTGTTTCTTCAAACCTCTCTTGCAGATGGTGCAGCCGACTTCTCTTTTACCTGACAACTTTCAGCCAGACCGTCCGAAGGAGGGGAGCGGGGTGGGGGGGCAAACAGTTGGCGAAGGGGCGAGCGAGGTGCAGAGGAGCGGGAGCGGCGACTGGAAGCAGCGGGCGGCGGCGGTGGGGGGGCTGCTGCAGAGCGCGCGCCACTGGGCTTCAGCACCATAGCCAGCTCCTATCGCAGCGCCTGCTGTCCCTTCACTGCTGCGGACCGCGCGGGGTTAAAGCACGTGAAACTGCAGCGGAACCAAGCCTTCCGCCGCCGTGCAGGACGCCAGGAAGAGAAAATAATAATAATAATCCGTCTTCACATCAGGCAATCATCCGCGGCGTCAAAGGCTCGCCATGTGCCGCGCACTCTCCCAACAAATCGCTTTGCATCCGCTCCCGTTCGACGTGATTCAAGCTGGGTGGCTGCTGGAGTGTTTTTGTTTTAATTTTCTTTTTTTTTAAAGTGAACATGAAAGCACGTTTGTGGAAAACGCAGTCAGGCTGGTTTCCAGGGAACGACATGCCTGACTCATGACGTGCTTTCTCGCCATGCCTGCTATTCCAGTCAGAAAACGCACCCGCCGATATGGAAACATTTTTGATTTTTTTTTCTATCTTCTTGACAAACAAACGAATTTGCATCGACGACGTTCAAGCGTGTAATGCACACATCGGGCTTTCGGTACGACGAATTAACAGTTCACACCTTTCTATCAGTGTTCACAGTGGTCTGGGGCACAGCTTTTAAAGCCATAACCCCCCTTGTCATTGTCACTTCCGTGTTTACAAAGAAAAATCTTTAAAGATTTGGGGGGGGGAGCAAAATTGGATTGGATTAGATTCATCTGCCCCCCCCCCTCCCATTCCCCCCTTTTGAGATGTTGCACCACCCCTCCCCCACCCCTGTTGAGATCCCCCCCCGCCGTTGAGATGCAGGCAACGCACAAACTTTGTACTACTCATTGAAATGATGCTAACGTGCAGCCCAGCGCCAAACCTGCTGCTGAATGGCTGCAACAGCTCAGCAGGGGCCCCAACACTTCTGTGTGGGGTGAACACCACTTAAAGCCAGCCTGCACTCAAAATGCATTCCGGCAGCAGCAGGCTTTCGGAACTGTTTAACAAGAAGCCTCTGTAAGACAGGAAAATGATTGGAAATGGGGAGCACAATAAGAAGTCTTACAACACCAGGTTAAAGTCCAACAGGTTTGTTTCAAACACTAGCTTTCGGAGCACTGCTTCCTCAGGTGAATGAAGAGATTAATTCATCTTCATTCACATGAGGAAGGAGCAGCGCTCCGAAAGCTAGTGCTTGAAACAAATCTGTTGGACTTTAAACTGGTGTTGTAAGGCTTCTTACTGTGCTCACCCCAGTCCAACGCCGCTCCACATCATGGAAATGGGGAGGCTGTGGCATAGTGGTATTGTCACTCGACTAGTAAACCAGAGACTCAGGGTAATGTTCTGGGGACCCAGGTTCAAATCTCATCATTGCAGATGGTGAAATTTGAATTCAATAAAATTCTGGAATTAAAACTCTTAACGATGAGCATGAAACCATTGTCGATTGTCCAATCTGGTTCACTAATGTCCTTTAGGGAAGGAAATGTGCCGTCCTTACCTGGTCTGGTCTACGTGTGACTTCAGATCCACAGCAACGTGGTTGACTCTTAACTACCCCCTCAAGGGCAATGATGAATGGCAATAAATGCTGGCCCAGCCAGCGACGTCCATTCCCATGGCCGAATAAAAAAATGGTGCTCCGGGGTCAGGGAGAATACACCCAGCTTTTCGGAAAGAGGTGCAGAGAATGGGAGGGAGGTCCTCTTTCCTCAGGCTGGCAGTGGCCAATGCCAGCAGAATAGCTCTGAGAAATGAGATGCAGTACAGGAAGAAGTTTAATGATGACATGAGTGGTCAAGGTCAGTGAACGCACCCTTACAAATGAATCACTGTTGCTGATTTTCTCCTTGGTTCAATTGCTCTGTTTTATTACTTTTGCTCTCGAGTCGCCAGGTATCTTTATGATACCGCCACGAGGTTCAAGTCCGAGTAATGATCAATAACCCAATACACCGATTAGTAAGATTCAAATCAAAGCACATTTATTATACACAGTAATCGCTACTCATGCACAAATTCTACGTCTAAACTACTTCTAAAACTAACAGGCCTATACTTAACTTCGGACTGGCCCACCAGGTCAGGGGAACAAATGGCCTTTCGTTCGGGTTCTGAGTCTGCGGGATTCGAAGTTGGTACGGATTGATAGCGCCTATCTTGCAGCGAGCGTTCAATTAAGACTGACGGGCTTTCGGCGATCACTGCACCGGTCACGGTCAATGTTGGTTCGTGTTGCTGGGTGACCCGGGCAGGACGCAGAGGTGAAGAGGGATGAAGAGAGAGCGATTTGAACTTGGGGCTCAACTCTTACAGTCCCCAGGGGCTTCCCGTCTTTCGGGGCGGACCCTGTACCTGGTCCCAAGTAATTGGACTTTGTCCCAATCGCTTGGTTCGATTTTCTCCAATACTGGAGCGGTTCCCTGATTGATGGGCGGTCTTGAGGTGCTCGTTCACCTCCTTTGTGTTGGCTCCTGCTGGCGCCGAGGAGTCTGGCTTTGCTTTGTGTGTCCAAAATGTTACTTATTGTTCCCGGGGAGTGCTCATCAGTATGCAGATGGCTGCTACTTTGTTATGCTGATGGTTGCTGGTATCGATGTTGTCTGGCCTTTGCAGAGGTAAATACACAGCAAACCTGCAGCTGCTGGTTTCTGTCTATGTTGGCTGACTTTCCCATCAGCCTTTGCCGTTCGCCATTTTAAATCGGGAGTTGGCCAATTTAGGTGGCTACACACTGTTCTCACAATGCTGCATGTGCCACCACCCCTTCATTCGCCTCTGCATCACACATCCAATTTACCCAAACAAAACCCATCCACTTCTACTGATGTATTTCATAGTTTCATCCTCAACCTCATGCAGTGAGCACTGCTACAAGTCTGTACCAATATCATGGCTTTATATCATGCCAGCCATTTAACTCTGACATGTCCATCACCCAATTACATTACATCACACTCACTGCCAAACTTTCCTCTCTCTTGGAGGATAAGTTTGAAAATAATGGGAGGGAGCAGCACCTATCCGATGGGGGACTGGACATCGCTTCACCCCTTTGGAGCAGATGGTTCTGACAGTCATTGGAGAGGCAGTGCTGAAGCTATAGAGAATGGGAATATTTTCCTACCTAATTCATCTTCTCAAATTCCATTTCACCTCATCCTTCACTTTCCTTTGAGCTACAAGCTGTAGATGGTGTCAGGATTCACCTGCTGCTTCCCCTTCCCTCATTGCAATTGTAGCCACCTGGGTTGGCCACTTCCCGACTTAAAATGGAAATCCGCAAAGACTGCAGGGAAATTCAGTCAAGCCAGGAAAAACTAGCAGGTGCAAAGTTTCTTGTGTACTAGACTTTGCAGAAGTCCAGACAGCACTGAAACCAACAGCCATCTGCATACTAATGAGCGATCCCCAGGAACAATTGGAAACATTTAGTAAAACAAGGTCAAGCCAGAGTCCTCGGTGCCAGCAGGAGCCAAGACAAAGGAAGGCCAACGGACACCTAGGGACCTCCCAGCGATCAGGGACCAGCTCCAGTATTGGAGAAATCGATCCAAGTGATCGGAACGTAGTCCGATCACTTGGAACCAGGTACGGGGTCGCCCAAATGGGAGGGAAACCCCTGGGGACTATAAAATAGAGTCCCCAAGTTCAAATCGTCCTTCTTGGCAGGGTCACTCACAGATCGAACCAACCCTTGACAGTGACCTGCCTAAGTTGCTGCACCAAACAAGTAAGTCTCCAGCCAACGCACGCTACGTGATAGGCACTCCTAGCTACTAGTCCGTACCAGCTTTGAAGCCTGCAGATTCAGAACCCGAACGAAAGGCCATTTGTTCCCCTGACCTGGTGGGCCAGTGCAAAGCTAAGTATAGGCCTATAGTATAGAGATAGTCTAGAAAGTAGAGTTTTATGCATGAGTAGTGCTTGACTGTGTGTAATAAATGTGTTTTAATTTGAAACTTACTAACTGGTGTATTGAGTTATTGATCAGTACTTGAACTTGAACCTCGTGGCGGTATCATAAAGATACCTGGCGTCTCTAGAGCAAAGGTATTAGAAACAGAGCAAATTAAGTAAAGACGCAACGAGCAACATTTAAGAGCCAACCAAAGGTTAGCAACATTTAGTGGCGACTCCGCCGAGACCCGACTTAGAAGTGGCCTAACCACTCCGGGAGAACCCAAAATTTGAATTGAGAATCCAATTGGGAACAGACACAGTCACAAGTGTTCAAGCAGTTCTGATCAATCCTCATAATTCGGAAGCATGTTAATGCATGCGTAACTAACAGGGATAGATTTTTGTTGCGAAAATCTGTCGGGAGTTTGTATTCCGGAACACCGTACCCGTGTTTACAGCACCGCCTTAGTACCCCTCGTTCCAAATTTTAAAAGAGCATTCAATTAGGTAAAATGGCAATGAAGGCAATGGAACGCCTTATGAACCCACAAGAATTTGTGGTCACAGCGACCAGCAGCAGAGTAGGACAGTGTCCCATTTGGGAAGAAGAGATCAGGAAATATCTCAAAGGGAAAGGATGGCCCCTTTGGAGTGAATTCTGTGATAATGAGGAAACAGGTCCCGGGAGTATAGGACATACTTGGTGGGAGAACCTGAGCGAAATCCATAAGAAGAGCTTAGGGAAAGCTCGCAAGCCGATGCCAATCGTGTCCTGTCTGGCACAATTGCGAGGCACAGAGGAGGTCGTTCGGATGCTCCACAAAGAGATAGAAGAGAGACATCGAATGAGCAAGGTCGATGTTAGTGAGATCGAGAGGGAGAATATAGAATTAAGAAGGAAGTTGGCAGCAAAGGACAGAGAGGTGGATGATGCCAAGAGGGCACACCAGTCTTGTCTAGCGCATCTGAGCAGCTTCCAAACCCAATATGAAAAGGCCTATCAGGACACGCAACGTGCAGTCCTGGTAAGAGAAGAGACAGAGAAACAGGTAGAGGCATTGCAAAGGCAGTGCAGCGATTTAAAAGCAGCGTGAAGAGCACTCCATGCTGCCACCACGGAGCACAGACAAAGCTCAGTGGATCATTCAAAATGCAGGAAGCAGATTGCGGAACTGCAGTCTTTGCTTTCAGTGCAAAATGGGTTTCAGAGCACCTTTGGTACCCAATGCGATGAGGAAGATGGCCTTGATTGGCAAGAATTAAACAAAACCGCGCATAGGTATGTTCAGGGAACATGTGCGCAAGGAAAGCCCCAAAAGAGGAAAGCACCCCAACCCCCCACAGAGCAGATAGATCAGGCACCCATGAATCCAGTAACCACCCACCGCACAGTCACATCTGAAGGAGACACGGAATTCCTTTACACCACCCCCTTAACCGTGAACCAATTACGGGACGCGTGCGAAAAGATCACACCATTCCTCCTACCTCAGACCTCCACCACTTCTTTGCTAGAGTAAAGCAGCAGGCGACCATGTACGGCCTGGATGAGCGTGAGCAAGTGAAGCTCACAGTTTTGAGTTTAGACCCTTCAGTTGTAGCAGCCCTTCCCGACCCACAGAATGTAGGAGGAGGCACCCTTGCAGAGATGCACACGGCGATCCTAGACGCGATTGGCTACAACAGAGGTGACACAATAGAAGGCCTGAATAAGTGCAGGCAGAAGAAGACAGAACACCCCACAGCATTTGCTGGACAAATGTGGATCCATTTTACAACCGTTTTTGGAAACTTAGACCGCGCCCATTTGTCCCCAGACAACATGGCCAAATGGACCCACACCCTTATCTCCCATGCCACAGGGTCAGGACAAAAAGCCTGTACCAATTATGACCCCTCGGAAGAAGCGCACAACGAAAAGTGGGTTTTAAAAAGATTGCCCCGCACCTGGGAGCAATCTGTCCACAACAAACCCGCAATTAGAAAACCCGAAGAACAGCAGGCAGAGGCAGATATCCACGCAGTTAAAGCACACCAGAACCCTGCATGGATGAACAAAGGCAGGAACAGCCCCCCACAGAAACCACAGGAGTGTTACAACTGTGGACAATTAGGTCACTTTGCACGAGAGTGCAATGCCCCACGAAAGCCACAGAGAGCCCAGCAGGCAGGCACTCTGAATAAGAACAGGACAAAGCCCATACATAGTGTGAGCACCCGCTTAGACCAGGCAGATATGAACGGAACAGACTGACGGTGTTCGGGCTTCCCCACCTCGGTCTGTGACACCCTTTGGGATAGGTCCGGCCGACCAGTAGTTGCAGCGAAAATACGGGGACAGCCCATCGAATTGCTCTGGGACACAGGAGGGTCCCGCACCACAATTAATTCCTCCACCATGTTCCAAAAGGACACGTGGCCCACTACAGCCACAATCACCCTCAGCGGCTTCACAGGCCACGCACAACAGGGACACATCACAGCCCCTGTACCCATTCAAATTGGCAATATTACAACAAGACACCCCATAGTTTTGGTCGATCTGCCCCACACAGCAGAACACATTTTGGGCATTGATTTCATGAACTCCCACAACCTGTCTTTTGACCCAGTAAATGAATGTGTCTGGAAAATGACAAAGTCAGCAAGAGCCCCCGCAATGCTCACAGTAGGTGAGTATGCAAACATGATTAGCACAGTCGACAAATTTTGGTTTGACCCGACCACGATTAGCACAGACAAACAGGTTAGGGCAGTTTTCCAAAAGAACAGGACCGCATTTGCAAGCCATAAACATGACTGTGGCAGGATGGCTGGTTCGGTTCAAATAACAGGACCTGACCCTAGACCTCAGAAGCAGTACGGATTTCCCCAAGAGGCAGAGGGAGAAATCTCAAAAGTTGTTGATAGCTTATTAGAACAAGGCTTACTTAGATCAGTAGCCTCTACTAATAATGCCCCGATTTGGCCAGTGAGAAAGCCCGATGGATCATGGCGACTGACCATCGATTACCGGGAACTCAACAAAGTCACCCCCGCAGCAGCCTCCATGGTAGCCACAAGTCCCGAGACCATGCTCAAACAGGGACTCAACTCACGATATTTTACGGTTTTGGACATCAGTAACGGATTCTGGTCCATTCCATTGGCAAAAGCGTGCCAATACAAATTTGCCTTCACTTTTAAAGGTCAGCAGTACACGTGGCCATGCCTTCCACAAGGATTCCACAACTCCCCCTCCATTTTCCACCGACAGCTGGCAAATGGTTCATCGAAATTTTCTCACCCCAAATGTCTGGTCCAGCATGTGGACGACCTATTACTGCAGACAGACACCAAGGCAGAGCACATCGAGCTTCTGTCCGAACTCCTGGAACTCCTACAGCAAATTGGATGCAAAGTAAACCCCAAGAAAGCCCAAATGTTGGAAAACAAAGTGGTATATTTGGGAACGATTATCACGCATGGTAAACGCGAGATTGAGCATAAAATAAATGACTCGATTGTCAAATTGCCCCTTCCCCAGAATGTTTCAGACCTCCGGTCGTTTTTAGGACTGGTTGGCTACTGCCGAAACCACATTGACGGTTTCACCACTAAGGCACCACCCCTCTCGGAACCCCTAAAGAAAGGAGCTTCCACAGCACATTTGGTGTGACTTACTCCTTCATAGCCGCCACCGGAAGTCCATGAAAAGTCCATGAAAAGTATTTTTCTGTGAGCAGCTCAACAGATCATTAAGTGCATGAAAAGAAAAGAAAATAAGAGAAAATACATAATAGGGCAACACAAGGTACACAATGTAACTACATAAACACTGGCATCGGGTGAAGCATATAGGAGTGTAGTGTTAATCAGGTCAGTCCATAAGATGGTCGTTTAGGAGTCTGGTAACAGCGGGGAGGAAGTTGTTTTTGAGTCTGTTCGTGCGTGTTCTCAGACTTTTGTATCTCCTGCCCGATGGAAGAAGTTGAAAGAGTGAGTAAGCCGGGTAGGAGGGGTCTTTGATTATGCTACCCGCTTTCCCAAGGTAGCGGGAGGTGTAGATGGAGTCAATGGATGGGAGGCAGGTTTGTGTGATGGACTGGGCGGTGTTCACGACTCATGACTCCCTGAAGTTTCTTGCGGGCTTGGGCCGAGCAGTTGCCATACCAGGCTGTGATGCAAGCTATTCCAAAATACCATCTTGTAGACATTCCACAAATTCCTTTTCTTGGGATCTTCTACCAACCTGATTTTTCCAGTCCACCTGCACATTGAAGTCCCCCATGATTATTGCAATATTGCCTTTCTAATTGCAACTTTTCTATCTCCTGATTTATTTTCTGCCCCACATCCTGACTACTGCTAGGGGACCTGTATGTAACTCCCATCAGGGGCATTTGTGCATCACAAATGCAGAAATATTTTGTAGCGGTTGGGTAATTTTAAGGTGGGAGGGGGGGGCGGTGCAGGAGAAGAGTGTTCTGTAATTCCTCAACTCCACACCTTCCGATCCTATATTACTTCTTGCTTTTAATTTAATTTTTACTAACAAGGTAACCCCACCCCCTCTGTCCATCTGCCTGTCCTTTCAATAGGACATATATCCTGGATACTTAGATCCCAGCCCTGATCTCCTTGTAACCACGTCTCTGCGATGCCCGTAACATCGTGCCTGCCAATTTCAATGTGCGCTACAAGTTTTGTATTCTGCGCGCATTTAGGTACAACACTCTGAATACTGCATTGACTGCCCCCTTCTCATATTTATCCCATCATCTGCTGTGCTTGATGTTAGATTCCTGCTGCTTTCAAAACTCTCTGTTCTATTGTTTGTTCTGGAAAATGTACTAACCTCTCCTGAACCATCCACCACAATTGAAGTAGTTTAGACTCCTCATCATTAACCTGCACTCCTAACTTCACTTTTAACTTTGATTTACTAAATTTCCTTACGACTGCACTCTGCCCCCCACGATTTAGTTTAAAGCCCTATCTACAACCTAGTTGTGCAATTTGCCAGGACTCTGGTCCCAGCAGGGTTCAGGTGAAGACCATCCCATCAGAATAGTTCCCTCATTCCCCAGTACTGGTGCCAATATCTTATTGACCCTATGCTAATTAGCTTGTGGCTCAGGTGCTAATCCGGAGATTCTAAGAATTTTGGTTCTGCTTTTCAATTTAGCCCCTAGTTGCTCATACTCCCTCAGCAGAACCTCTATCCTTGTTCTACCTATGTCATCGGTACCTACGTAGATCAATGGCTGGTTTAGCACAGGACTACCAGGGGCTGGTTTAGCACAGGGCTAAATCGCTGGCTTTGAAAGCAGACCAAGGCAGGCCAGCAGCATGGTTCAATTCCCATACCAGCCTCCCCGAACAGGCGCCGGAATGTGGCGACTAGGGGCTTTTCACAGTAACTTCATTTGAAGCCTACTTATGACAATAAGCGATTTTCATTTTCATACCAACTGGACCTTTACCCTCCCACTCCAGGTTCCAGAGCTCAGATGAGATATCTCGAACGCGAGCACTAGGCAGGCAACACAACCTTTGGGATTCTCGATCCTGGTCCCAGAGAATAGTGTCTATACCCCGAGCTATGGTATCCCTGATTACAACTACATTTCTTTTCTCTCCCCCTGCATGAATGGCTCACTGTACCACGATGCTCTGGTCAGTTTGCTCATCCTCTTCAATGTCCCCATTCTCAAGAGAGAATGAGGACATTGCCAAGAGAGAATATTAGACCAAGCTAGAGTCACAGACTAGCGTTACAGACTCTCGGCGGTTGTGGCAAGACCTAAACAACATAACGGACTACAAAGCAGCACGGTCGCATTTTGGTTAGCACAATTGCTTCACAGCTCCAGGGTCCCAGGTTCGATTCCCGGCTTGGGTCACTGTCTGTGCGGAGTCTGCACTGTCTGTACTGTCTGTCCGGGTGCTCCGGTTTCTTCCCACAGTCCAAAGATGTGCAGGTTAGGTGGATTGGCTATGCTAAATTGCCCTTAGTGTTCAAAATTGCCCATAGTGTTGGGTGGGGTTACTGGGTTATGGGGATGAGGTGGAGGTGTGGGCTTGGGTAGGGTGCTCTTTCCAAGAGCCGGTGCAGACTCGATGGGCCGAATGGCCTCCTTCTGCACTGTAAATTCTACGAAATCTATGAAAGCGAAGCCGAGCAGTATCTCTTGCAGCAATGCACCTCTCCCCGATGAACACAATGCATTCTATGCTCGGTTCGAGCAGGAAACCAATGATTCGATGTCGAGTGCCCCAGCAGCCCACAACACACCCATACCCACTGTCACAGCTTTCAAAGTCAGATTGGCCTTCTGGAAAGTGAACCCTCGGAAGGCAACGGGTCCAGACGAGATCCTGGTTATGCACTCAGAGCCTGCACGGACTAGCTGGCAGAGGTGTTCGCGGACACCTTTAACCTGTCCCTACTCCGCTCCGAGGTCCCCACCTGGTTCAAGAAGACCACCATCATACCGGTGCCAAAGAAGAACCAGGCAACGTGCCTTAATGACTACCATCCGGTGGCCCTGACCCACAGACCACAATCAGTAACAACAACAACACCTCCACAATAGTCCTCAATACCATGGCCTCGCAAAGCTGCATACTTAGCCCCCTACTATACTCCCTGTACACACAGAACTGCGTAGCAAAATTTTGATCCAACTCCATTTACAGTTTGCCGACGATGCGACCATAGTGGACCAGATCTTGAATAACGATGAGTCAAAATACAGGAGGGAGATAGAGAACCTAGTGGAGTGGCGCAGTGACAACAATCTATCCCTCAATGTCAGCAAAACTAAAAAGCTGGTCATTGACTTCAGCAAACAAAGTACTGTACACACCCCTGTCAGCATCAACGGGGCCGAGGTGGAGATGGTTAGCAGCTTCAAATTCCTAGGGATACACATCTTCAAAAATCTGTCCTGGTCCACCCACGTCGATGATACCACCAAGAAAGCACAACAGCACCTATACTTCCTCAGGAAACTAAGGAAATTCGGCATGTCCACATTAACTCTTACCAGCTTTTACAGTTGCATCATAGAAAGCATCCTATCTGGCTGCATCATAGCCTGGTATGGCAACTGCTCGGCCCAAGGCCGCAAGAAACTTCAGAGAGTCGTGAACACAGCCCAGTCCATCACACAAACCTGCCTCCCATTCATTGACTCCATCTACACCTCCCGCTGTCTTGGGAAAGCGGGTTGCATAATCAAAGATCCCTCCCACCCGGCTTACTCACTCTTCCAACATCTTCCATCGGGCAGGAGATACAAAAGTCTGAGAACACGCACGAACAGACTCAAAAACAGCTTCCTCCCCGCTGTTACCAGACTCCTAAACGACCCTCTTATGGACTGACCTGATTAACACTACACCCTTGTATGCTTCACCCGATGCCGGTGTTTAAGTAGTTACATTGGGTACCTTGTGTTGCCCTATTATGTATTTTCTCTTCTTTTCTTTTCTTTTCATTGTCTTAATGATCTGTTGAGCCGCTCACAGAAAAATACTTTTCATGGACTTCCGGTGGCGGCTATGAAGGAGTAAGTCGCACATTTGGTGGCTCCCGCTTGGGTCGGACTTTTGGACCTTTTCCCCTGAATTTCGACCGGACATGAACTGTAAAACTGAAGACAGAGGCAATTGCGTACTGAATTCCCGCATCGGTGCATGGAGAGAAGGACTAGAAGTGCTCGTAAAGGCAGAAACAGAAAGACAGAGAAGGCTTGGGCTGAAGCTGCAGCGGGAGACAGCATGGCGGAGGACTGGACCTCTGGTTTGTCGCCCCAAGCGGTCAACGGAGCAGCTGGTGCAAGTTATTCAGGAAGGCTTTGCTGAGCAGAAACGGGACTGCTTGGACCCGATAAAAGAGTCGATTGAGCGGCTGGAGCTTAGATTGGATGCCGAAGGTCGGGCGATCCAGAAGGTGGAGAAGGCGCTGGCTGAGCAGGAGGAACATCAAGCTGCGGTGGAGTTGGACGTGGGGATGCTGAGAGACCAGCAGAAGAAGCTCGTGGAGAAGGTGGAGGACCCGCCGGCAGAACTTGAGAATCGTTGGGCTCCCGGACGGGTCCGAAGGAGCGGACGCTGGGGCAAATATGTTTGAGAAGCTGCTGAGGGATCTCCCAACCCTTGGAGGTGGACAGGGCTCACAGAGCACTCACGAGGAAGCCGCGAACGGGAGACCCCCCCCCCCCCCGAGGGCAATGGTGGTGAGATTCCACAGGTACTTGGATAAGGAGCGCATTCTACAGTGTGCCAAGCAGACACGGAGCTTGTGCGACAATAGTATCCTGCGGGTCTACCAAGACCTGAGTGTGGAGGTGGCCAGCTGAAGAGCAGGCTTCAACCAAATTAGGTCGATGCTTTTTAAGAAAAAGGTGAAGGTCGGACTGTTATATCTGGTCCGTCTCTGGGTCACATACGAGGAACAGCACTTTTATTTCGAGTCGCCTGAGGACGCCCTGGACTTTGTGAAAAGGAAAAGGACTGGTGGTGGACTGAGAACTTTTGAACTTTGCTGCAACGTTCATGGTATTTCTTTCTTTGTGTTTCTCTGTTCTTTAAAAAAAAAACGTTTCTCGTTTTTCGTTTTGTGGAAGTTGTATGTAATGCCTTCTGTATTGATTTGGGACCAGTGGCAGAGCTGAGTGAGTTAAGGTTTTCATTTGCACTGTTGGGGGATGGAGGTGTGCCTGTTTAGATCCTGCTGTTTTTCTGTCGGGCAATTGTGTGGGGATTGTTTGATGTTGGAGAATGTTTGTATGAGCAGGGGGAGGGTGGGGAGGGAACAATAGGTGGGGGACTATCCGGCGGCAGGGATGGGGGCCACCAAGCTAGCTGGGCGGGCTAGCTCACGGACGCACAGTGGGGGTGTGCATATGTTCGGTTTATCAAAGGGGTTGGGTTACAGAGTGTTGTTACTAGGGAGGGGGAGGGGATAAAAGGTTCTGCTGACGAGGGAGGGACTTGGGCCAAGGGACAGAGAGGCGGTTGGGGGCAGAGGCTGCCTGGGGCGGGCCGGTGGAGGTGCGGAGCATGGGCTGGAGGCGGGTCCAAAAAAGGGGATGGCTGATCGGCGAAAGGGGGAGGGGGGGCAATGAGCCCCCCAACTAGGCTGATCACCTGGAATGTTCGAGGGTTAAATGGGCCGGTCAAGAGGGCACGTGTGTTCGCGTATCTTAGGGGACTGAAGGCGGACATGGTAATGTTGCAGGAGATGCACCTTAGAGTAACTGACCAGATTAGATTGAGGAAAGGCTGGGTCAGTGATGCGCAATCAATTACTCTCAAGACAAAGTGATTCATAACTGAAGGCTTTAATCAGCTAGAACTCTTCCCCAGCAGCTACGATACAGAAAGTGAAGGCTGCTGGGACGACACCGGTTCTTATACTCCGCCTCTCAGGGCGGAGCTATGTACAACAGCCAATGGTAGACTCCTCGGTCTAACCAATGGTCATCCACCTCTTAGGTACCGCAATACCTGGTACAACCACATTCGCCCCCTGTTAAAAAAAAGAGCCCGGCGGGGGTGGTGGGCAGCGTTAATAGTCGCCTTTCACATGGTATGGCCAGGTATGGAGGTACCGTGATGTCGAGGGAATTTACAAAGTGTTCATGGTGCAGCAATCAGTCGATCGGGTGGCCTGGTCATCCTTCTGGAGCGTCTGGGCCTCGGCGGTGATTCTGATGGGGGTCCCGGCGGTTGCGACTCCGGGAGCGTGATGTCGTCCTCCCTGGCAGCTTCATCACCCCTTGGCAGCGCTGCTGGGGCAAAAGGTGGACAGGGGGGGAAAGCGCCTGTAGGGGACGTCAGTGTGTGGTCGGGCCTAGGCAGGAGCGGCGGGACTACTGACCCTCCAGTCAGGTGCTGTAGGGAGGGTGGGGGTGGGGGCAATGTTTTGGGTGCGCGTGGGGCTCCAGTGGGTGCCAGGTCCCAAAGGGAGACTGTGTCTGGCGGCCGTCAGGGAACGCTATGTAGACGCACTGGGGGTTGGCGTGCAGCAGGTGGACCCTCTCGACCAACGGGTCCGACTTGTGCGCCCTCACATGTTTCTGAAGCAGGATGGGTCCGGGTGTCGCTAGCCAGGTTGGGAGCGAGGTCCCGGAGGAGGACTTCGTGGGGAAAACAAGGAGACGTTCACGGGGTGTCTGATTTGTGGTTGTACAGAGCAGTGACCGGATGGAGTGGAGGGCCACCGGGAGGACTTCCTGCCAGCGGGAGACTGGGAGATTCCTGGACCATAGGGCCAGCAGGACGGTCTTCCAGACCGTTCCGTTCTCCCTCTCTACCTGCCCGTTTCCCCGGGGGTTGTAACTTGTCGTCCTGCTCGAGACGACGCCCTTGCTGAGCAGGAATTGACGCAGTTTGTCGCTCATAAAGGAGGACCCCCTATCACTGTGAATGTATGCGGGGAAACCGAACAGTGTAAAGATACCCTAAAGATCACAGCCTTGATGACGGTGGTTGTGGTCATGTCTGGGCAGGGAATGGCGAATGGGAACCGGGAGTACTCGTCAATCACGTTAAGGAAGTACGTGTTGCGGTCGGTGGAGGGGAGGGGGTCTTTGAAATCCATACTGAGGCGTTCAAAGGGACGGGAAGCCTTTATCAGGTGCGCCCTCTCTGGCCGGTAGAAGTGCGGTTTGCACTCCGCGCAGATTTGGCAGTCCCTGGTGACTGTCCTGACCTCCTTGATGGAGTAGGGCAGGTTGCGGGTCTTGATAAAATGAAGAAAACGAGTGACCCCCGGGTGGCAGAGGTCCTCGTGGAGGGATCGGAGGCGGTCCACTTGTGCGGTGGCACAAGTGCCGCGGGACAGGGCATCAGGAGGCTCGTTGAGCTTCCCCGGACGGTACAAGATCTCGTAATTGTAGGTGGAGAGTTCTATCCTCCACCGCAAGATCTTGTTGTTCTTAATCTTGCCCCGGTGTGCATTATCGAATATGAAGGCAACCAACTGTTGGTCCGTGAGGAGAGTGAATCTCCTGCCGGACAGGTAATGCCTCCAGTGTCGCACAGCTTCTACTATGGCCTGGGCCTCCTTTTCAACCGAGGAGTGGCGAATTTCGGAAGCATGGAGAGTACGGGAGAAGAAAGCGACAGGCCTGCCCGCTTGGTTGAGGGTGGCCGCCAGAGTCTCCATTGGATGCATTGCTCTCGACCTGGAAGGGGAGGGACTCGTCGATGGCACGCATCCTGGCTTTTGCAATGTCTGCTTTGATGTGGCTGAAGGCCTGGCGGGCCTCCGTCGACGGGGGGGGAAGGTTGTGGACTGGATCAGGGGTAGGTCTTTGCCTGCGTAATTGGGGACCCACTGTGCATAACAGCTGAAGAACCCGAGGCAGCGCTTTAGGGCCTTGGGGCAGTGAGGGAGGGGGAACTCCATGAGGGGGCGCATGCGCTCGGGGTCGGGGCCTATGACTCCACTTCGCACTACGTAGCCGAGAATGGCTAGACGGTCGGTGCTAAACACGCATTTATCCTTATTGTATGTCAAATTAAGGATTTTCGCGGTCTGGAGAAATTTGCGGAGGTTGCTGTCGTGGTCCTGCTGGTCATGGCCACAGATGGTGACGTTATCCAGATACGGGAACGTTGCGCGTAAGCCGTACCAGTCAACCATTCGGTCCATCTCTCGCTGGAAGACCGAGACCCCGTTCGTGACACCGAAAGGAACTCTTAAAAAGTGATAGAGCTGCCCATTTGCTTCGAAGGCAGTGTACTTGCGGTCACCATTACGGAGGGGTAGCTGGTGGTAGGCAGACTTGAGATCCACCGTGGAGAAAACATTGTATTGCGCGATCCTGTTCACCAGGTCGGCTATACGGGAGAGAGGGTACGCATCCAGCTGCGTAAACCTGTTGATGGTCTGGCTGTAGTCGATGATCATCCTATGTTTCACCCCGGTCTTTACCACCACTACCTAAGCTCTCCAGCGACTGTTGCTCGCTTCGATGACCCCTTCCCTCAGCAGTCTTTGGACCTCTTACCTGATAAAGGCGGGCAGCCACAGTTTCGGCCCAGCACCAGCAGCGACTGGTAGAAGTCTTCCAACGTTTCCACGGGGCTTTGCCGCCTAGTCGCCAGCAAGTGACGAGCGTAGACCTGGTAGACAGGGCGGATATAATGTCCTTCTAGCAGCTCTATCGTGGCAGCATAATTCTTCGCCTCCTCGATAAGAGGATAGATCCCAGGGCTGACCCGTGAGCGTAGGAGATGCATCTTTTGTCCTTCCGTGGGGGTGTCGGCGGCCGTGTCGAGGTAGCCCTTAAAGCACGCCAGCCAATGTTTAAAAATAGCAGCAGAGTTGTCCGCGTGGAGGCTGAGCTGAAGGCACTCCGGTTTGTTACGAGATCCATCTTTCCAACTGAAGTTGTAGCAGATTAAATTGATGCACAATCAATTACTCTCAAGACGAAGTGATTCATAACTGAAGGTTTTAATCTGCTAGAACTCTTGCCCAGCAGCTTTGATACAGGAAGTGAAGGCTGCTGGGATGGCACCGGTTCTTATACTCCGCCTCTCACAGCGGAGCTATGTACAACAGCCAATGGTAGACTCCTGGGTCTAACCAATAGTCATCCACCTCTTAGGTACCGCAATACCTGGCACTACCACAGTCAGTCAGGTCTTTCACTCGGGACTGGATTCAAAGACTAGAGGGGTCGAGATCCTGATCAATAAGCGGGTGGTGTAGAGGCGGGTAGAATAGTTTTGGATGTGGGAGCTCGGTACATTATGGTCATTATGGGAAATTGGAGGAGGTGCAGGTGGTATTAATACATGTGTATGCGCCAAATTGGGATGATGTGGAGATTATGAAGAGGATGCTGGGGTTGATACCGGACCTGGACTCGCACAGGTTGGTCATGGGAGGGGAATTCAACACAGCTATTGACCCTGGCTTGGACCGGTCAAGCTCAAATATGGGCAGGGTGCCAGCAATGGCAAAGGAACTAAAAGGGTTCATGGAGCAGATGGGGGGGGGGGGGGGGGGGGACTGGATCCATGGAGATTTGGGCAGCCGAGGATGAAGGAGTTCTCCTTCTGCTCACACGTGCATAAAGTGTATTCCCGGATCGATTTCTTCATTTTGAGCAGGGCCTTACTGGCAGGGGTGGTGGACACGGGGGACTCGGTAATCACAATCTCAGACCATGCTCCGCATTGGGTTGACCTGCAGGTTAGTAAAGACAGTAACCAGCGCCCACACTGGAGGTTAGATGTGGGACTTTAGGCTGACAAAGGGGTGTGCGAGCGGCTGAGGAAATGTATTCAGAACTACCTGCAGGTCAACGACACGGGGGAAATTTCAGCAGCGATGGTCTGGGAAGCCCTGAAGGCGGTGGTCAGAGGAGAGCTGATCTCGATACGGGCACATAGGGAGAAGGTGGACAGGGCAGAGACGGCCGGACTGGTTAAGGAGATACTACAGATCGATAGGAGGTATGTGGAGACCCCAGAGTCAGGGCTTTTAAGGGAACGGCGGAGGCTACAGGCGGAGTTCGGCTTGTTAATCACAGGGAGGGCGGTGGAACAGCTGAGAAAGTCGAGGGGGGCGATCGATGAGTATGGAGGGAAGGCCAGCAGAATGCTTGCACAGCAGCTCAGAAAGAGGGAGTCAGCCAGGGAGATTTGGAAAGTAAATGATGGGGATGGGAACCTGGGTTGGAGATTCAGCAGGGGTGAATAAGGCGTTTAGGGATTTCTACAGTAGGCTGTATAGGTCGGAACCCTCTAT
The DNA here is from genome assembly GCF_047496885.1 of Scyliorhinus torazame. Lineage (NCBI taxonomy): Eukaryota > Metazoa > Chordata > Chondrichthyes > Carcharhiniformes > Scyliorhinidae > Scyliorhinus > Scyliorhinus torazame. The sequence continues at coordinate 41,374,507 of NC_092719.1, forward strand.
GGGGCCGGAGGGGATGAGGCACATCTTGGAGGGGCTGAATTTCCCAAAGGTGGACGGGGAGCTGGTAGAAGGGCTGGGGGCCCCGATCAGGTTGGAAGAGATAGTGGAGGGTCTTAAGGCCATGCAGGCAGGTAAAGCCCCAGGGCCGGACGGGTACCCAGTGGAGTTTTATAAAAAGTTATCTGGGATATTGGGGCCTATGTTGATGAGGATGTTCAATGAGGCAAGGGAAAGAGGGGTGCTGTCCCCGACGATGTCAGAGGCCACGATTTTGCTGATTCTGAGGCAGGACAAGAACCCGGAGCTGTGTGGGTCCTATAGGCCGATATCCATGTTGAATGCGGATGCCAAATTGCTGGCCAAAATTTTGTCCTCCAGGATTGAGGATTGTGTTCCGGATGTTAGTGGGGAGGATCCGGCGGGGTTTGTTAAGGGTAGGCAGTTGGTGCCAATGTAAGAAGGTTGTTAAATGTGATCATGATGCCCCCGGAAGGGAGGTGGAGGTAGTGATGGGGAAAAGTGAGATGTTTGCAGTCCAGGCGAGGGGACAGGAGAGGCGATTGGGGGAGCTGCCGTTTAGATTAGTAGGGGGAAGCTTTAGGTACTTAGGCATTCAAGTGGCGCGGGAATGGGGCCGGCTGCATAAATTAAATCTGGCCCGGCTAGTAGGCCAAATGAAGGACGATTTTCGGAGATGGGACGTGCTCCCGTTGTCATGAGCTGGGAGGGTGCAGACGGTGATGATGACTGTGTTCCAAGATTCCTGTTCGTGTTTCAATGTCTCCTCATCTTTATTCCGTGGTCCTTTTTTAAACGGGTCAACCATGTGATCTCAGGCTTTGTTTGGGCGGGCAAGACCCCGCGGGTAAGGAAGGTAATGCTTGAGCGGAGTCGGGGAGAGGGCGGGCTGGCGCTGCCAAAATTTAGTAACTATTACTAGGCGGCGAATATAGCCATGATCAGGAAGTGGGTAGTGGGGGAGGGGTCGGCATGCGAGCGTATGGAGGCAGCTTCATGCAAGGGCACCAGTTTGGGGGCGTTGGTAACTGCGCCTCTGCCATTCCCGCCAGCATGGTACTCCACCAGCCCCGTGGTGGTGGCGGCCCTGAGAGTCTGGGGGCAATGGAGGAGACATGTGGGAGCATCGGTCTGGTCCCCAATCTGTAATAATCAGCGGTTTGCCCCGGGAAGTATGGATGGGGCGTTCCGGATATGGCGGAGAGCAGGGATTGAGAGGATGGGGGATATGTTTATAGAGGGGAGCTTTCAGAGTATGAGGGTGCTGGAGGAGAAGTTTGGGTTGGCGAGGGGAAACAAATTTAGGCATCTGCAGGTGCGGGACTTCCTATGTAACAGGTGTCAACCTTCCCACTCCTACCGCAAAGTGGGATTCAGGGCAGGGTAGTTTCCAGAGAGTGTGTAGGAGAAGGGAGCGTCTCAGACATTTATAAGGAACTTATGGAGTCAGAGGAGACGCAGACCGAGGAGCTGAAGCCCAAGTGGGAGGAGGAGCTGGGAGGAGAGATAGAGGATGGTCTATGGGTGGACACGTTGAGTAGAGTCAACGCATCTGCAACATGTGCCAGGCTCAGCCTGATGCAATTTAACGTCGTCCACCGGGCTCACATGACAGTGGCCCGGATGAGCAGATTCTTTGGGTTGGAAGACAGGTGTGCAAAATGTGCGGGAGGACCAGCGAACCATGTCCACATGTACTGGGCATGTCCGAAGCTTAGGGGATTTTGGCAGGGGTTTGCAGATGTCATGTCCACGGTGTTAAAAACAAGGGTGGCGCTGAGTCCAGAGGTGGCAATTTTTGGGTTGTTGGAAGACCTGGGAGTCCAGGAGGAGAAAGAGGCAGACGTTCTGGCCTTTGCTTCCCTGGTAGCCCGGAGACGGATACTATTAGCTTGGAGGGACTCAAAGCCCCCAAGACCTGCCTATCGGACATGGCTAGCTTTCTCTGTTTGGAGAAAATCAAGTTCGCCTTGAGAGGGTCACTGTTAGGGTTCGCCCGGAGGTGGCAACCGTTCGTCGACTTCTTCGTGGAAAATTAATCGTCAGCAGAAGGGGGGAGGGGGTTAGTTTAGCTTAGAGTAGGGGGTTAATAAAGGTGGGACCTGTAAGTGAGGGAGACGGCTTTTGCACTATGTCTATAGTTTCATGTACATTGTTTATTGTGTTGTTGTTATAATACCAAAAAATACCTCAATAAAATGTTTATTAAAAAAAAAAACTTTTCACTGTACCTCGGTACATGTGACAATAAATCCAATCCAATCATCCACACAGAGAACAAAGAACAAAGAAATGTACAGCACAGGAACAGGCCCTTCGGCCCTCCAAGCCCGCGCCGACCATGCTGCCCGACTAAACTACAATCTTCTACACTTCCTGGGTCCATATCCTTCTATTCCCATCCTATTCATGTATTTGTCAAGATGCCCCTTAAATGTCACTATCGTCCCTGCTTCCACCACCTCCTCCGGTAGCGAGTTCCAGGCACCCACTACCCTCTGCGTAAAAAACTTGCCTCGTACATCTACTCTAAACCTTGCCCCTCTCACCTTAAACCTATGCCCCCTAGTAATTGACCCCTCTACCCTGGGGAAAAGCCTCTGACTATCCACTCTGTCTATGCCCCTCATAATTTTGTATACCTCTATCAGGTCTCCCCTCAACCTCCTTCGTTCCAGTGAGAACAAACCGAGTTTATTCAACCGCTCCTCATAGCTAATGCCCTCCATACCAGGCAACATTCTGGTAAATCTCTTCTGCACCCTCTCTAAAGCCTCCACATCCTTCTGGTAGTGCGGCGACCAGAATTGAACACTATACTCCAAGTGTGGCCTAACTAAGGTTCTATATAGCTGCAACATGACTTGCCAATTCTTATACTCAATGCCCCGGCCAATGAAGGCAAGCGTGCCGTATGCCTTCTTGACTACCTTCTCCACCTTTGTTGCCCCTTTCAATGACCTGTGGACCTGTACTCCTAGATCTCTTTGACTTTCAATACTTTCAATGGTTCTACCATTCACTGTATATTCCCTACCTGCATTAGACCTTCCAAAATGCATTACCTCACATTTGTCCGGATTAAACTCCATCTGCCATCTCTCCGCCCAAGTCTCCAGACAATCTAAATCCTGCTGTATCCCCCGACAGTCCTCTTCGCTATCCGCAATTCCACCAACCTTTGTGTCGTCTGCAAACTTACTAATCAGACCAGTTACATTTTCCTCCAAATCATTTATATATACTACAAAGAGCAAAGGTCCCAGCACTGATCCCTGTGGAACACCACTGGTCACAGCCCTCCAATGAGAAAAGCATCCTTCCATTGCTACTCCCTACCTTCTATGGCCTAGCCAGTTCTGTATCCACCTTGCCAGCTCACCCCTGATCCCGTGTGCCTTCACCTTTTGTACTAGTCTACCATGAGGGACCTTGTCAAAGGCCTTACTGAAGTCCATATAGACAACATCCACTGCCCTGCCTGCATCAATCATCTTAGTGACCTCCTCGAAAAACTCTATCAAGTTAGTGAGACACGACCTCCCCTTCACAAAACCGTGCTGCTTCTCACTAATACGTCCATTTGCTTCCAAATGGGAGTAGATCCTGTCTCGAAGAATTCTCTCCAGTAATTTCCCTACCACTGAAGTAAGGCTCACCGGCTTGTAGTTCCCGGGATTATCCTTGCTACCCTTCTTAAACAGAGGAACAACATTGGCTATTCTCCAGTCCTCCGGGACATCCCCTGAAGACAGCGAGGATCCAAAGATTTCTGTCAAGGCCTCAGCAATTTCTTCTCCAGCCTCCTTCAGTATTCTGGGGTAGATCCCATCAGGCCCTGGGGACTTATCTACCTTAATATTTTTTAAGACACCCAACGCCTCGTCTTTTTGGATCACAATGTGATCCAGGCTATCTACACCCCCTTCTCCAGACTCAACATCTACCAATTCCTTCTCTTTGGTGAATACCGATGCAAAGTATTCATTTAGTACCTCGCCCATTTCCTCTGGCTCCACACATAGATTCCCTTGCCTATCCTTCAGTGGGCCAACCCTTTCCCTGGCTACCCTCTTGCTTTTTATGTACGTGTAAAAAGCCTTGGGATTTTCCTTAACCCTATTTGCCAATGACTTTTCGTGACCCCTTCTAGCCCTCCTGACCCCTTGCTTAATTAAGTTCCTTCCTACTTTCCTTATATTCCACGCAGGCTTCGTCTGTTCCCAGCCCTTTAGCCCTGACAAATGCCTCCTTTTTCTTTTTGACGAGGCCTACAATATCACTCGTCAGAGCAAGAATTTTGAACCTGTTGGACCAGGAAAAGGACTGAGGCTCCTGCAACCCTAACTCTTGGATCCCTCTACATCCCTCACTCATAGTTACACCCTTCGGCCCTTGACCATAGGCGGAATTTAAGGTAAATAATCTAAGGGGTGTGACTGCCTCCTGAAACATTGCATTCAGGTAACTCTCGCCCTCCTTGATGTGGCACAGCATCCGAAGCTGAGACTCCAGCTCATCAACTCTGAGCCGAAGTTTCTCAAGCAACCAACACTTGCTTCAGATGTGTTCACGAGGAACCACATTCCCCATTTAAGAACATGAGAGAAATTACGCTCCTGAGGTATAAAGACGGAGTCGACAACTTTTTAATTGATTACTTAGAATATTTTATTTGAACAAACTCTGAATTGCATTGTCGTAATGGTTGCAATATTACAAAGTGGAAAATAAGTAAAATAATCAAACCCACCTAAAAATAAATGCAGGCCATCACAAACAAATGATATACTAAGATTATACTCAGAATTAAATTATAAAGAGTAGTTTTGTCTTGTCTCAGCTAATCATGAGTGTATTTCAAACCTTTACCCTCTGCTGCTTAGTGTTGGCAAGATTTGCCACTGACACCTGTTGCCCCTTCGACTCCTTGAAGGTTCACAACTAACACCACACAAACTACTCAAGACTGATAGTATTCACTTAAAGACTTTATTTGTACTAATATGTCACACAGACTTTAAACTTGATAAATATCACAGACTATTTTGTCACACCGACTGTTTAACTCAATGTATGTCACTTAACTCTAACCCAATGAATGTCACAGACTCTTTAACTCAATATGCTAATAAACATTACTCAACTCATAAATCAACCTCAAGTAACACCCTAGTAGAACAGTTGGTCAGGCTCTTCTCTGGGGGTACTTCACTGGTTTCCGAGCCACTGAATCGGAGGAGTCTTCTGCGATTGTTGTTCCCAGGGTTTTCGTTCTTGAGGCTTGCATCTCTCGTACTTTTATACCAACTTCCTTTGTCTTCTAGAATGTTGGATGACTTATTTGTAAGGCCTTCATATGGCTGAGGTCATTCTTCCCAATGTCTGGTAAACAGGACACATCTATTTCAATATCCCCATGCTGTTGTTTTTTTTACCTTAACAGCTCTTTGCAACCACAAAACTCAGATGACTCTCTTGCTCAGGGCCTGTGGTTGTCCAGCTACAATGTTCCTTCCTCCTTTTTGCTGGGATCTTGCTATCTTTTGCTTATTACCTTTGTTGTGGTTCACCATGGTAGGTCCTTTGTTTGGACACCTGTGGTTTTAAATCATAGTTCACTTTTTATTGTAGTCCTTGACCAAATTTCCGATCCTGCAATCTGGTTCGGCAACACACTTACTTCGAGGAAAGTCCTAAAGAAAATGTCTTACCTTAGAAACAGATTTTCTATTTATACTTGTTCTTAGGCCTCATTTGTTTGAGAATTTTTGAGGGTCAAACAGTATGGACGCGATCTACCCGAATGGGGACAGAGTCCCATAGCGCGAGATTAGCTGGGTATTTCCCGGCACTCGGAGCCCTGAGAAACACCCCGCTATCTAACGCCCATCCAGGTAGATACGGAGCCTCAGCGGGGAACGCCCCAACAGTGCCACACTTAGTCCCGTTATCTGCACTGAGGTGCTCCACTTGTCAGAGCTCCTGAGTGCAGTGAGAGATCGGGACACCATTTTTAAATGAATTCCCAATCTCTCGAGCCCCAATGCAACCTCTGAATGACCCCAAGCCCAAATCCATGAGAAATGACCCCACCGCAACTCCCCATATCCACGTACAGCACACCCTGGCCCAATCACTGCCACTCAATTTCAGCATGGCACCCTGGCAGTGCCTCCTGGGTACCAGCCTGGCACTGCCAAAAGTGCCTAGGTGACACTGCCTGCTGGCAGGGGTACTGCCAGAGAGCCAAGCTGGCATTTTTTGCACAGCGGTGATCGAGCCAGTGTGTGCCCTATGCAGGTGTGGGGGTGGCAGGGGAGGGGGGGTGGCAGGGCCTCTCGCTGCACTGAGCAGTTCAGTGCAGAAAATGGGGCTAAGTGTGGCCTCATCGAGGAGTTCCCCGCTGAGGCCCCTGATCTACCTGGATGGGCATTAGATAGCCGGGTGTGTCTTGGCACTCTGAGCGCTGGGAAACCCCCGGATAATCTTGCACGCTGCAGGACTCCGTCCCCATTCTGGTAGATCATGCCCTATATGTTCATGTTTATGTATACTGTGGTTTGAATTAAAATATTTTTTTAAAAACAATGGAGTTAGTTAACCGGAGTGGTTTTAGAGGGCTTTCTGCAGTTCATTACAATAATTGTTAAAAATTAGCTTGGGCTTGTGTTTAGTTTTATTTTGTTAATTTTAGGATAAGTTGTTGCTTGCTACTGTTTCATTGTGGTGTTTTTGGGGTGGGGGGGTGTTAGTGTTAGTTTGCTGACGATGTCTGCTAGTTTCCCTTGGTCAAGTCATCTGACTTGGCTCGGTGGATCTTTTTACTTTATCTTTTTTGTGCCCCTTGTTTGATTTCTTTCTTTGGGACTGGCTGGCTCTGGATTAACGGGTGGTGGGAGATTTCCAAACCATTTGGTTACCTGGAATGTTAATGGTTTGAATGGTCCAGTAAAACAGTCAAGGGCATTCGCCCATCATATGAGCCTAAACTCCAATGCTGTTTTCTTGCAGGAAACCTACTTGTGTGTAAAGGACCTGGCCAGGTTACGCAAGGGTTGGGTTGGGCAGGTTTTTCACTCCAGTTTCAATGGCAGGGCCAGGGGCACGCCAATTGTAATTAATAAGAGAGTTCAGTTCTCCTCCTCTCAGATTATAGCTAACCCCAATGTTCGATATGTCATTGCTTGTGACTTCCTGTCAAACACCCCAGTAGTCATGGTCAACATTTATGCCCCTTTATCAACTCTGTTTGACTCGCACCAGCTTATTCTAGGAGGTGACTTGAACTGTGTTTTGGACCCTAAATTGGATAATTCCAAACCTAAATATCTTGTCCCACCTGGGACGGCCGGGGGTTTGTCTTCTTTTATGGAACAGATGGCGGGGGAGATGTGGGGGGTAGATCCCTAGGCACTTTGTGTACCTGAACGATAGGGATTTTTCTTTTTTTTTCACATGTCCAGCATTGATTTTTAAAATTTTGGATAGGGCTCTCCTCCCCTCGATAGTGGCGGCTGAATACTCAGCAATTGTTATTTCTGACCACGCCCCACATTTTGCTGATCTATTACTGGAGTCCGGCCCCACCCAAACCCACCCTCAAGGTTAGATACTCCTCTGCAGGCAGATTAAAAAATCTTGCAAGCATTTGTTCACCTCCATAGATGACTAGATTAAATTATCGAGTCTGATTCAATCTCCTCCTCCATGCTGTGGGAGGCACTCAGGGGGAAAATTACTTCTTATCGAGCACACATGCTGAGGACAACAAAGTTGGAGTAGCAGAGGCTGGTGGATTCCATTCTAGAGGTGGATCACCAATTCTTGCTCAATCCTACTCCGGAGTTATTGACAAGCAGGAAACAAAATGGCAGACTCAGTTCGAACTACTGTCCACTAACAAGGCAGCACTTCAGGGGTAATTTTTATAGGTACAAGGCGAAAACCAGCCGTCTCTTGGCTCACCAACTCAAACGTCAAGCGGCCTCCTGTGAGATTCCTCAGATAATCAATCTGGGCAGCAGCCTCGTTTCTGCCCCCCTCCAAGTCAATGCAGCTTATAAATACTATTACTGCGACCTGTATAAATCAGGGCTGCCTGCAGATAAATCAATTATGTCTGATTTCTGGATGGTTTGCCGGTCCCACCTATTGAGGTGGGCAAGAGCTGTGAGATGGACTCCTCGTTACGCCATGATGAGATTTTAAAATGTACTGGGCCGATACAGTCTGGCAAGGCCCCGGGCGCGGGTGGCTTTTCAATCGAGTTTTACAAGAAGTTCTTGGAACTGCTTGTGCCCCTTTTATTGAACATGTTTAATGACTCCCTATCTCAGGGTTCATTGCCTCCGGCCCTCACATAAGCCTCTATTTCCTTGCTCCCTAAGAAGGGCAAGGACCCGACCAAGTGCGGTTCAAAGCGACCCATATCGCCTTTACCAAACGATCCTCAAGGATTTGTCGTTCCTCTTTCTTTATTCCTTCCCATTCTTGCTCAAAGTATCTGAAAATATCAGTATTCAGTACCTCCTTGCTCAAATGATAGTCATGATACAAAGGTTTTGATGCAAGCCATGAGGATACAAGACCTAACCATGTCCATTTTTATCCCTTCACGAGAAAGGCAGTCAGATCCGCTGCAGTGCTGGGGGGAAGGAAGTAAAAAGGACAACAAACACTCAATGGGGAAGTATCTTCCTGTTTCACCACCGCATGCCGCCTCTATAAAGCTGCTTTTCTGGAATAGCTTTTCCTGTTTTTCAAATGGGGTGACTTCCTGAACTGCAGCAGGTCCTCTTCTGTACAGACTTTGTTGGATTTGTTTATTGTCACGTGTACCGAGGTACAGTGAAAAGTATTTCTTTGCGTGCAGCTCAAACAGATCATTTAGTACATGAAAAGAAAATATGTAATAGGGCAACACAAGGTACACAATGTAAATACCTAGACAATGGCATTGGGTGAAGCATACAGGAGTGAAGTATTAATCAGGTCAGTCCATAAGAGGGTCGTTTAGGGGTCTGGGAACAGCGGGGAAGAAGTTGTTTTTGCATCAGTTTGTGCGTGTTCTCAGACTTTTGCATATCCTGCCCGATGGAAGAAGTTGGAAAAATGAGTGAGCCGGGTGGGAGAGGTCTCTGATTAAGCTGTCCGCCTTCCCAAGGCAGCGGAAGGTGTAGATAGAAATAATGGATGGGAGGTGGCTTTGTGTTTTGGACTGGGCGGTGCTCACGACTCTCTGAAGTTTGTTGCAGTCTTGGGCCGAGTAGTTGCCATACCAGGCTCTGATGCAGCCAGATAGGATACTTTCATGGTGAATCTGTAAACGTTGGTAAGAGTTAGTGTGGACATGCCGAATTTCCTTAGTTTCCTATAGGTGCTGTTGTGCTGTCTTGCTGCAGACAGGTGAAACTTTCGACAATTGAAACTTTGGTGCCAGTCATAGAATCTCCCAAAAAATATTCAAACTATTGCAATACAGGCCCTGCCCTTGCACTGTGACAGCCTCCAAGGACAAGTTTTCATCTCTCAAATCCCTCCATTGTTTTGCCCCTACCTATTGTATAATCTCTCCAACCAGAAGATTAGCAGACAAGCTGAACTGGTGCACAATTCTATTGGCAGTTAGGAATGCACTCAGATTATGTTGCTGTCTCTTAGCATGGAAGCTGTGATAAATCCAGGGGAGTCCAACGAGCTTCTTAAAAGTCCTTTATTTCAGCAACGGCATCATACATGCACAGGGCCCGGTTCCCTTTCACCGGGTCCTCATTCCTTTTTAGCTGGCTCTACAGCTGCCCGCTTTTATATTAGTGCTGGGTTAACTCAGTCCAATTGAACACGGGGAACAATCATCCCCAGGTGGATGAGTCCTGTGCAGGTTATTACACCCCTCCCCTCCCAAAGCCCGAAACTGCTCACAAGGTCGGCCATTTAGGAGGAGTGGATAGGAGAGGACCAAACGGGTGCAAACCCCACAGTGACCAGACAACAAACCTAAAAAAAAATTGGTTCGGATAAAGCTCCACCGAATGGGGAAGCAGGACGGGCAGGCGTGTACTCCTCAAAGCATTACGTCCGGCCCAACACTCTCACCAGTCACACAGGGTGCAAAGCTGCCAACAGCCAAACCCGGGGACAGCGCACGCCACAGCATCGGACCCATCAACCCAAGGCCCAATCGGCGTGGCATGCCTTCCAGCCACAGAGGGAACAGAGGGGGGGACATCAGACAACGTCCACCTCAACGTCCCGCAACTCCCAAACTTCCCTTAATTGTTAATACAGGGCACTCTAAATACTACCACAAAAAAACAAAACACCTACCAAAATGCCCAGGGAGCTGTCGCCCTGACAATCTTACAGTACACAGGCAAATAAACACACAGCGCAAATTTAAAAAAACCACAGGGTTCCGTGCCAGCTTCCACAGGACCAGAAGTCACATATGGAATGTCCAGTCAACTCCACACCAGAGTCTCCAGGCACAAAACCTGCAGTCGTACAATAACTGTCAGGTCACAGGCAAAACATCACTGTTGCAAATCCCACAGTCCAAGCTGCCGCAGAACAGTCTTCCAAACACAACGCTGCACTCACGGCCAGAATGACGTTCCAAAACAGCGGCAGCAACTTGAGAACGGACTCCCCGGTGAACCACTCTGCCAGCATCAGGAAACAACAGCAGACAGAGATGGACGAAACGCTACGCGACCCACACCAGAATGATACCGCATCTGGTACTGCCGGACACATCAGACTCCAGATCACTCCCAGCGGACACACTTCACAAGCCAGCAGCAACAAAAAAAAAACTCGACCCGGCTCGTGCCTTCCATGACATTAGAGGCTCTAAAAAAAAAAACACAAAAACAAACTCGGTACCGTAGTCCACTCTTTTTAAAAAAAAATTCCCGGGAGGTAGCTCAGCCGATCAAGCAGTACGCCGACAGCTCCAATTCATCATCGTCGCCAATGTGATAAAGCCAGGGGAGTCCAACGAACTTCTTAAAAGTCCTTTATTTCAGCAACAGCATCATACATGCACAGGGCCCAGTTCCCTTTCACCGGGTCCTCATTCCTTTTTAGCTGGCTCTACAGCTGCCTGCCTTTTATACTAGTGCTGGGTTAACTCAGTCCAATTGAACACGGGGAACAATCATCCCCTGGTGGATGAGTCCTGTGCAGGTTATTACAGAAGCACATGGTGATTTGCATGCCCTCTTTTTTCCATTCAATATTTATGTTTATGGCTGAAAGGATGTAGGAACTGGCTGCCCATGAGACTGTTAAGAGATACAGTCTGCAAGAGTTCCATTTCAATACTTAGCAACCATGTCAAAAGGGTCCCCTTAATCCTCCAAAGGTACTTCTATTACTATAGAAACCACCCACATTGTGCATTCCTATTATTCCAAGAGAACACAGGAGTAATGAGAGATTTGCTGTCAAAAGCAAATTGTCAAAGATTCATTCCCAGGTGAAGTATGATAGAAAGTATTCAGATAAGTCAGCTGCACTAGATTTGTGGTCTGTAGAAAGGTGGTTCTTTTCACGATTTTAAGATTGATTTCATTTGAAAGAATGATCAGGAACTTGGCGATTTGCTTTTAAAAAAAATAAATTAAGAGTACCCCATTCTTTTTTTTCCAATTAAGGGCAATTTAGCCTGGCCAAGCCACCTGGCCTGCACATCTTTTGAGTTGTGGGGGGAAACCCACGCAAATAAAGGGAGAATGTGCAAACTCCACATGGACAGTGACCCGTGGCCGGGGTTGAACCCGGGTCCTCAGCGCAAGGTGATTTGCAGTGCATAGGGATATTTCAGTAGGTGATGGAAAGCCAATGGTGGGAACATATACAAAGGACAATTCCTGCTGTGACGAGTCTGTCACCAGAATCTGATAGCATGTGGGGCGCCACTCCACATCAAGCATGGCCGACCAGGAGTCTCTCCCGCTCTTACCACCAACCATTGGCGTGTTGGAAGGGTTTTGCAGGTTATTACTCAATCTGTTGGCCGTGTTATGAACACATATTCCTTGGCCATCAAGTCCTGGGATCGGACTCGAACACAGAGCTTCTGGCTCAAAGATGCTACTCACTGCACCACAAAATCTCCTGCTACACAGATACAAAATAATATTTTAAAAATGAGTCAAGTGCTTCTTCTTGTCGCAAGAGGGTTGGAACATAAAAGTGAGGAAATGATGCTTCAGCTGTACTTAACATTAAATATATCTGGAATACTGCATTCAATTTGAGGCACTGAATCTCAAGAAAGATATATTGGATTTGCAGGAAATACAGAGCAGATTCACCAGAAGGGTTAAATTATGAGGACAGGTTGTATAAATGATTTGTATTTCCTGAGTTTAAAAAGTTATGGGCAACTCATCCAAGATCTTTGTAATGATAAACAGTCTTGTGGTAATAATTTTCATTTGGCTGATGTGAAATGTGATTTTAACATTATTTTCATCTACATTTTCATTGCAAATAACATATAGAAGAAAATATCCATCTAAATATTTCCTAAAACCTTTCCTTGATACATAATTTGGAGCATATATGAATACTTCTAAATCATCAGGCACTTACCTACTACATTCATATCAAACAAGGTAAAAGTGATTGTGAGACTAGGAAACCAGTCTCCAAAAAGAGTTCAAACTATTGTTTCGGTGAATCTCGGTGGAACTAAACTTTGGCGTAGACAAATGTCATCCCCTCAGACTTTGATCCAATATAAAGGGTGGCACGGTGGCATCGTAGTCAGCACTGCTGCCTCACAGTGCCCTGGACCCAGGTTCAATTACTGCCTTGGGTGATTATCTATGTGGAGTTTGCACTTACTCCCCGTGTCTGCGTGGATTTCCTCCGGGTGCTCCCCTTTCCTCCCACGGTCCAAAGATGTGCAGGTTATGTGGTGTTACACGGATAGGGCGGGGATGTAAGCACCTGGGTAAGGTGCTCTTTCAGAGGGTCGGTGCAGACTTGGTGGTCCAAATTGTCTCCTGCTGCACTGTAGGAACTCTATAGCAGTGTTTTCTTTTTACAACCATTCTCTTTAGTATGAATTTGCAAGGGGCTTGGACAAATCCATAACATTTTATTGTGAACACAATGCATTAAAGATTTTACACTATTAAACCAACATCAACACTGATGCTTAATAATGGCGTACCTATGCTTTTACATTGCCACTCACTATTTAATATACATTACTTCAGAAAAACCTGGCAAATTATATGATGGGAGAAAAACCACGCAACCGACCAGGCTTCTGTAGATCATAAAGAATTTGTAGTAGCAGAATCGCAAGCCAAATTGTTTAATCTCCTGAGGGATGTAAATACTGAAGGTGAGTTTGAAAGAGGGATGCTGGAGGAGTGGAGTGAGAGTGTTGAGAAAGGATAGGAGAGAACATGTCAGGGCTGTCAGCAGTTCAAAACAAGGCAAAACCACATACGATCGATGTCTCTCAATTACCAAAACTTACATGGGCCAACACAACTACAGTTAGTGAGTACGATGAAGTAGCTCAGATTAAGGCCTGCTATGATAGAGAAGTATTTTGTTATGACACTGCATTCCTGACATATCTTTGATTAAAGCTTGCACTACAAGATATAAATCCCAATCTTAACTTGGAATGCATCAAATTTGTATGTTTGCACAGATGTCACTCGCGGGATATTTTAAGTCTCAAGGTGTAATTCCATTTCACTGATGTGTTGTTCTCACAATCAGGTCAGGCATCAGACTGCCTGCACAATAGAAGATAAGATGTGGAGATGCTGGGGTTGGACTGGGGTGAGCACAGTACGAAGTCTTACAACACCAGGTTAAAGTCCAACAGGTTTGTTTCGATGTCACTAGCTTTCGGAGCGCTGCTCCTTCCTCAGGTGAATGAAGAGGTATGTTCCAGAAACACATATATAGACGGATTCAAAGATGCCAAACAATGCTTGGAATGCGACCATTAGCAGGTGATTAAATCTTTACAGATCCAGAGATGGGGTAACCCCAGGTTAAAGGTGTGAATTGTGTCAAGCCAGGACAGTTGGTAGGATTTCGCAGGCCAAATGGTGGGGGATGAATGTAATGCGACATGAATCCCACGTCCCGGTTGAGGCCGCACTCATGTGTGCGGAACTTGGCTATACGTTTCTGCTCGGCGATTCTGCGTTGCCGCGCGTCCTGAAGGCCGCCTTGGAGAACGCTTACCCGGAGATCAGAGGCTGAATGCCCTTGACTGCTGAAGTGTTCCCCGACTGGAAGGGAACATTCCTGCCTGGTGGTTGTTGCGCGATGTCCGTTCATTCGTTGTCGCAGCGTCTGCATGGTCTCGCCAATGTACCACGCTTCGGGACATCCTTTCCTGCAGCGTATGAGGTAGACAACGTTGGCCGAGTCGCACGAGTATGTACCGCGTACCTGGTGGGTGGTGTTCTCACGTGTAATAGTGGTATCCATGTCGATGATCTGGCACGTCTGGCAGAGATTGCCATGGCAGGGTTGTGTGGTGTCGTGGTCACAGTTCTGAAGACTGGGTAGTTTGCTGCAAACAATGGTTTGTTTGAGGTTGCGCGGTTGTTTGAAGGCAAGTAGTGGGGGTGTGGGGATGACCTTGGCAAGATGTTCATCGTCACCAATGACGTGTTGAAGGCTGTGAAGACGATGACGTAGTTTCTCCGCTCCGGGGAAGTACTGGACGACAAAGGGTATTCTGTCGGTTGTGTCCCATGTTTGTCTTCTGAGGAGGTTGGTGCGGTTTTTCGCTGTGGCGCGTTGGAACTGTCGATTGATGAGTCGAGTGTCATATCCCGTTCGTACGAGGGCATCTTTCAACGTCTGCAGATGTCTGTTACGCTCCTCCTCGTCTGAGCAGATCCTGTGTATATGGAGCGCTTGTCCATAGGGGATGGCTTCTTTAATGTGTTTAGGGTGGAAGCTGAAGAAGTGGAGCATCGTGAGGTTATCCGTGGGTTTGCGGTAAAGCGAAGTGCTGAGGTGACCGTCCTTGATGGAGATGAGTGTGTCCAAGAATGCAACTGATTTTGGAGAGTAGTCCATGGTGAGTCTGATGGTTGGATGGAACTTATTAATGTCATCGTGCAGTCGTTTCAGTGATTCTTCGCCGTGGGTCCAAAGGAAAAAAATGTCATCGATGTATCTGGTGTATAACGTCGGTTGAAGGTCCTGAGCGGTGAGTAGGTCTTGTTCAAACTTGTGCATGAAGATGTTGGCGTATTGGGGTGCGCATTTGGTCCCCATGGCTGTTCCGTGCGTCTGGATGAAGAACTTGTTGTCGAACGTGAAGACGTTGTGATCCAGAATGAAGCGGATGAGTTGCAGAATTGCGTCTGGAGATTGGCAGTTGTCGGTGTTGAGTACTGAGGCTGTTGCAGCAATGCCGTCGTCATGGGGGATGCTGGTGTAGAGTGCCGAGACATCCATTGTGACGAGGAATGTTCCTGGTTCAACTGGTCCATGGGTGCTGAGTTTCTGCAGGAAGTCCGTAGTGTCGCGACAGAAGCTGGGCGTACCTTGTACGATGGGTTTCAAGATGCCCTCGACGTAGCCAGAGAGGTTCTCACACAAGGTCCCATTGCCTGAAACGATAGGGCGGCCTGGTGTGTTGGCCTTATGTATTTTCGGGAGGCAGTAGAGATCTCCGATGCGGGGAGTACGTGGGATGAGAGCACGTAGGGTGCTCTGAAGATCTGGATCCAAGGTCTTGATCAGTCTGTTAAGTTGGCGGATGTGTTCCTTGGTCGGATCTGCGGGTAACTGTCTGTAGTGTTCTTGGTTGTTCAGTTGTCGGTATACTTCTTTGCAGTAGACCGTTCTGTTCAGTACGACAGTGGCCCCTCCTTTTTCTGCTGGTTTGATGACGATGCTGCGGTTGGTCTTGAGAGCGCGGATGGCATTGCGTTGTGCTTGGGTGACGTTCGGGGCTGTCTTGTGAATGCGACTGATGAATCTGGCATTGACGCGAGAAACTACGTCATCTTCTTCACAGCCTTCAACACGTCATTGATGACGATGAACATCTTGCCAAGGTCATCCCCACACCCCCACTACTTGCCTTCAAACAACCGCTCAACCTCAAACAAACCATTGTTTGCAGCAAACTACCCAGTCTTTAGAACAGTGACCACGACACCACACAACCCTGCCATGGCAATCTCTGCAAGACGTGCCAGATCTGGAGCGGAGAAACTACGTCATCGTCTTCACAGCCTTCAACACGTCATTGATGATGATGAACATCTTGCCAAGGTCATCCCCACACCCCCACTACCTGCCTTCAAACGACCGCGCAACCTCAAACAAACCATTGTTTGCAGCAAACTGTCGTGGAACTCTGGCAGGGTGGTAACTCTTAGAGCTGGAAACTCCCACCCAACCCCCCTCCCCACCCCGACATTCATTGCCAGAAACCAGACCCTACCCGACATTGATCGCTGGCAAACCCCATCCTTCCCCCCAACATTCATAGCTGGCATACCCTTTCCCCCCCACGACACATCGCTGGCATCCCTCCTTCAATCTCCGCTCCCCCCCTGCCCACCACGCATCAAAGCACCCCCCCTCCCCTCCCTCCCCATGGGTCTCTCACGAGGTCCACCACTGGAACAGCCCCAGCACAGGTCGGTACTGCCAGGTTGGGTTAGTACTGCCAACCTGGTAGTACCATGGCATTGCCTGGGCATGTCTTTCTATTTCCCCCCCTTGTGGCTATACTTATCTCTGTGCCCTCCCCACCCCCCCTACCCCCCCGGAGGGAATGCCTCACGTCTGGCCAAACATGTTTCAAACATTGCCAACGTGATGTAACATAGGCGAGGTATGAATATTTAGTACGGGAGAATCATTTGGCAAATAATATTTAAACTCAAATTTATTAAAATGAGGTTCAAGGCCTTTGTAATACATATATTGTGAGGGTGTGATATACTGGATATCACCGGCGAGAGACGAGGAGAATCGGGAAACATGGGGCTGGATTCTCCGCGTTCGGCGCGGGGGCGGAGAATATGATTTCACGCCGAAATCGGTCCCGGCGCCAGTCCGGCGAGCTTCCAGGCCCCGTAAATTGGCGCGTCCGCATAGTACTCCGCGTGGCTGGGGGGCCATTGCCAGAGACCCGCCCAGGGATCCTCCGCTCCCGATTGGCCGAGTTCCCAGTTTTCGTCAGTATTCACACAGGAAAAAGACAATGTTGTCGAGGAGAATACTGAGATTCAGGCTACTAGACTAGAAGGGCTTGAGATTCATAAGGAGGAGGTGTTAGCAATTCTGGAAAGTGTGAAAATAGATAAGTCCCCTGGGCCGGATGGGATTTATCCTCGGATTCTCTGGGAAGCTAGGGAGGAGATTGCTGAGCCTTTGGCTTTGATCTTTAAGTTATCTTTGTCTACAGGAATAGTGGCAGAAGACTGGAGGATCGCAAATGTTGTCCCCTTGTTCAAGAAGGGGAGTAGAGACAACCCCGGTAACTATAGACCAGTGAGCCTTACTCCTGTTGTGGGCAAATTATTGGAAAGGTTTATAAGAGATAGGACGTATAATCATCTGGAAAGGAATAATTTGATTAGAGATAGTCAACACGGTTTTGTGAAGGGTAGGTCGTGCCTCACAAACCTTATTGAGTTCTTTGAGAAGGTGACCAAACAGGTGGATGAGGGTAAAGCAGTTGATGTGGTGTATATGGATTTCAGTAAAGTGTTTGATAAGGTTCCCCACAGTAGGCTACTGCAGAAAATACGGAGGCATGGGATTCAGGGTGATTTAGCAGTTTGGATCAGAAATTGGCTAGCTGGAAGAAGACAAAGGGTGGTGGTTGATGGGAAATGTTCAGACTGGAGTCCAGTTACTAGGGGTGTACCACAAGGATCAGTTTTGGGGCCACTGCTGTTTGTCATTTTTATAAATGACCTGGAGGAGGGTGTAGAAGGATGGGTGAGTAAATTTGCAGATGACACTAAAGTCGGTGGAGTTGTGGACAGTGCGGAAGGATGTGACAAGTTACAGAGGGACATAGATAAGCTGCAGCGTTGGGCTGAGAGGTGGCAAATGGAGTTTAATGCAGAAAAGTGTGAGGTGATTCATTTTGGAAGGAATAACAGGAAGACAGAGTACTGGGCTAATGGTAAGATTCTTGGCAGTGTGGATGAGCAGAGAGATCTCGGTGTCCATGTACATAGATCCCTGAAAGTTGCCACCCAGGTTGAGAGGGTTGTTAAGAAGGAGTACGGTGTGTTAGCTTGTATTGGGAGAGGGATTGAGTTTTGGAGCCATGAGGTCATGTTGCAACTGTACAAAACTCTGGTGCGGCCGCATTTGGAGTATTGCGTGCAATTCTGGTCGCCGCATCATAGGAAGGATGTGGAAGCATTGGAAAGGGTACAGAGGAGATTTACCAGAATGTTGCCTGGTATGGAGGGAAGATCTTATGAGGAAAGGCTGAGGGACTTGAGGCTGTTTTCTTTAGAGAGTAGAAGGTTAAGAGGTGACTTAATTGAGGCATACAAGATGATCAGAGGATTGGATAAGGTGGACAGTGAGAGCCTTTTTCCTCGGATGGTGATGTCTAGCACGAGGGGACATAGCTTTAAATTGAGGGGAGATAGATATAAGACAGATGTCAGAGGTAGGTTCTTTACTCAGAGAGTAGTAAGGGCGTGGAATGCCCTGCCTGCAACAGTAGTGGATTCGCCAACACTAAGGGTATTCAAATGGTCCTTGGATAGACATATGGACGATAAGGGAATAGTGTAGATGGGCTTTAGAGTGGTTTCACAGGTCGGCGCAACATCGAGGGCCGAAGGGCCTGTACTGCGCTGCAATGTTCTATGTTCTATGTTCCCAACGGCGTGGAACTAACATGCCATGGCCAGTCGGGATACTCGCGTGGCGGCTGTGGACTCCGTCCGCGGCTGCCCTGGTGGGGGGTGGGGGGGTCATGCACCGGGGAGAGCCTTACGGGCGGCTGGAGGAGAGATCAGGCCGGAGGACCTTCGGGTGCGCGGCCGATGGGAGGGGGCCTACATCTTCCAGATGCCTCCGCAGTCCGAGTCCGCCAGGGCGCTCGGCGCGGCTGCAGGAGGCCACCGCCGTCTGCATGCGCGGACTTGAAACCGGAGGTGCGGGGGCCCATATCCGCAGCCAAAGCTGCGTGAAGCACTCCGGGTCCCTGCTAGCCCCCTGAAGGTGAGGGAATCAGCTTGTATTTTTTTGAGGAAACTCGGGAGTGCAACGCCAACAGTTTTACGTCGGTGTGGGGACATAGCCCCACTTTGGGAGAATCCAGCCCGCAATCTCTCCTGCGAGAATTGCATTTCCTGATTTCCTGATGTGAGATTTTCCGCTCACTCTGCCGATCCTGCACCGACGATCCTGCTGGCGACGGGTACAGGCTCAAGATTCTGCCCTTTGCTTTTAGGTTTATATTCTCAGCCACATTATGAATCGTCTCGGGTATTGTCTAATTCTTATTATGCACTTTATTCGATCAGCATGTGACATTTGTTTCAAGCACAATTTTCTGCCATAGCTTATGGCCAGGATTCTCAGAGCCCACGCCAGGTTGGAGAATCGCTGGGGGTGCGGGAAATTCCTGCCACCCCGCTGCGACGCCGGGCCGCCGATTCTCCGGTTGGCGGAGAATCGGCGCCAATCGCGTCCGTGAGGTTGCCACGGGGCCGCTGAAATAGGCCCCCGCGGCGATTACCCGCGGGCAACCGGCCGAACTCCCGCCAGCGTGGTTTGCATCTGGTACCACCCGGTGGGAGCTCGGACCCGCAGCTGCGGTGGCAGTCCTGGTGGCGGAGGCGGGGGGA
This sequence comes from Scyliorhinus torazame, assembly GCF_047496885.1. Lineage (NCBI taxonomy): Eukaryota > Metazoa > Chordata > Chondrichthyes > Carcharhiniformes > Scyliorhinidae > Scyliorhinus > Scyliorhinus torazame. Next base: position 41,394,378 of record NC_092719.1, read on the forward strand.
ATTTGACTCCTTCAGTAAGGCCTTTGACAATGTCCCTCATGGTAGACTAGTACAAAAGGTGAAGTCACACGGGATCAGGGGTGAGCTGGCAAGGTGGATAAAGAACTGGCTAGCTCATAGAAGGCAGAGAGTAGCAATGGAAGGATGCTTTTCTAATTGGAGGGCTGTGACCAGTGGTCTTCCACAGGGATCAGTGCTGGGACCTTTGCTCTTTGTAGCATATATAAATGATTTGGAGGAAAATGTAACTGGTCTGATTAGTAAGTTTGCAGACGACACAAAGGTTGGTGGAATTGCGGATAGCGATGAGGACTGTCGGAGGATACAGCAGGATTTAGATTGTTTGGAGACTTGGGCGGAGAGATGGCAGATGGAGTTTAATCCGGACAAATGTGAGGTAATGCATTTTGGAAGGTCTAATGCAGGTAGGGAATATACAGTGAATGGTAGAACCCTCAAGAGTATTGAAAGTCAAAGAGATCTAGGAGTACAGGTCCACAGGTCATTGACAGGGGCAACACAGGTAGAGAAGGTAGTCAAGAAGGCATACGGCATGCTTGCCTTCATTGGCCGGGGCATTGAGTATAAGAATTGGCAAGTCATGTTGCAGCTATATAGAACCTTAGTTAGGCCACACTTGGAGCATAGTGTTCAATTCTGGTCGCCACACTACCAGAAGGATGTGGAGGCTTTAGAGAGGGTGCAGAAGAGATTTACCAGAATGTTGCCTGGTATGGAGGGCATTAGCTATGAGGAGCGGTTGAATAAACTCGGTTTGTTCTCACTGGAACGAAGGAGGTTGAGGGGAGACCTGATAGAGGTATACAAAATTATGAGGGGCATAGACAGAGTGGATAGTCAGAGGCTTTTCCCCAGGGTAGAGGGGTCAATTACTAGGGGGCATAGGTCTAAGGTGAGAGGGGCAAGGTTTAGAGTAGATGTACGAGGCAAGTTTTTTACGCTACCGGAGGAGGTGGTGGAATCAGGGACGATAGGGACATTTAAGGGGCATCTTGACAAATACATGAATAGGATGGGAATAGAAGGATACGGACCCAGGAAGAGTAGAAGATTGTAGTTTAGTCGGGCAGCATGGTCGGCGCGGGCTTGGAGGGCCGAAGGGCCTGTTCCTGTGCTGTACATTTCTTTGTTCTTTGTTCTTTGTCCTGGGGGGGCCTCAGCGGTGGCCAGGCCCGCAATCAGAGGCCACTGATTGACGGGCCATCGCCATCTGGGGGGGACCTACGTTACTCCACGCGGGCCTGCTGTGTGGTTCTGCCATGTCGGTGGCACCCGCGCCAAAGTGAGCCGCCGCACGGATGCACGGTCCCGATTCCGGCCGCCGTGCACATGCGCGGCCGTGCGGTCTGGACAGCAGGACCCTGCCGGTAGCCAGAGCTGCAGGACGCACGCAGGGGCCCTGCTAGCCCCGAGGAAAAAGTGATTCCAATGCCGGAGTGATTCTCTCCTGTTTTCTGGCGGGCGTGGGGACTTAGTCCCCAAAAGGGAGAATCCCAGCCCAGGGGCACGATTCTCCACTCCCACGCCGGTTGGGAGAATCGCCTGGGCCGCTGAAATTTCCGGGGCTGCCGGTCCGACGCCCTCCCGCGATTCTCCCGAGCGGCGGGAACGGGCCAGTCGGGTTTCGCGGGCCGCAGGCCGGAGAATCGCCAGAAATACCCAAAATGGCGATTCTCCGGCACCCCCGCGATTCTGAGGCCCGGATGGGCTGAGCGGCCAGGCCAAAACTGCGGGTTCCCCCCAGTGCCGTCCACACCTGGTCGCTACAGTCATGTGCGGTGCGTGAACGCTGGGGGGGGGCGGCCTGTGGGGGGGCGAGGGGGGATCCTGCACCGGGGGGTACCTTAAATGTGGGGTGGCCCACGATCGGTGCCCACCGATCGTCGGGCCGTCCTCTCTGAAGGAGGACCTCCTTCCTTCCGCGGCCCCGCAAGATCCGTCCGCCATCCTCTTGCGGGGCGGATGTGGACAGGACGGCAACCACGCATGCGCGGTTTGGCGCCGGCCAACCCGCGCATGCGCGGATGACGTCCGTTATGCGGCGCCGGCCGCGTCATCTAATCGGCGCCGCTTTTACGCGGGCGACAAGGCCTCACGCGGGTAGATGACGCGGCCCCGTTACTAGCCCATTGTCAGGGCCTGAATCGGTCGCGACCGGGGCTGTTCCGCGCCGTTGTGAACCTCGACGGCGTTCACGATGGCGCGGCCACTTCGGCGTGGGGGTGGAGAATCGCGCCCTATGTTTTTCATATCCAAAATTTCTCATCTGATCCTGCAAAAGGAGATGAGACTTTTTCCAATATGTAATTAAATGGTGAATGCTATTCATTCCCACTGTAACATGGCATTGCTCCAGTGTTAATCCTGGGTCAGCATTGCATTTTATCATCATAATTTAAATGTGCGATGCCTGAAATCCAGGGCGCAATTCTCCCATCGGGAGTCTAAGTGCAGACGAGGGAGTGAAAACCGGAGTGTTTCACTCCGGCGTCGGAACCCGCTCCCAGCCCCCTATTCTCCCGCCCCAAGGGGGGCTAGGAGCGGCGTTGCGTCATTTATGCGGGCCGGGCCTTGGCGCCACGTAAAAGCGGTGCAGCGTATATGACGCATCTGGCGGCGCGTAAATGACGCCACCCGCGCATGCGCGGTCGCCGTCCTCCCAGAGGCCGCCCCGCAAGAAGATGTTGGATGGATCTTGCGGGGCAGCGGAGGAAAGGAGGTCCTCCTTCAGAGAGGCCGACCCGCCGATCGGTGGGCACCGATCGCGGGCCAGACCCCATTTGAGGCCCGGTGCAGGAACCGTTCATTCACTGTTTTTTCTTTGAAGTTGCGAAGTTTAAGCAGAAATACACCAATTAATTGAACTATTGGCACTATTCATTCTGGATTTAAACCTGTGCTGCTTCCATTGTGGCATTTATACTGAAATAAATAGGCAGCTAACATGGTGTGTCACCATTTTCTAACCACTATTGTTCAAATGCTAAACTTTCCAAATTATAAAATCAGGGCGGAGTTTTTTTGTTATGTTGTCTCTTGGAAAACCTAATTATGCAAGAACCAGATATAATTTGCATGTATTATAATTTTAATGATCTATTTTTTGTCAGATTAAATACTGCAACAAATTATTATGATGGTGGATCATTTTAAATGTCCGGTGTGGTGGCTTTTACTGGGTATGAATTGAATGGTTATATTTCATTAAAATAACATCTGGAATTCTTTTGTCATTTTACACATCGTCCATTTTGCAGTATAATTATATGAGAATGAGGGCATATATAAATTCCATTCTACACAGATCTGACTTACACCTTACTGATGCATGGGTGGCATGATAGCACAGTGGTTAGCACTGTTGTTTCACAGCGCCAGGGACCCAGGTTCGATTCCCAGCTTGGGTCACTGTGTGTGCGGAGTCTGCATGTTCTCCCCGTGTCTGTGTGGGTTTCCTTTGGGTGCTCCAGTTTCCTCCCACAAGTCCAGAAAGATGTGCTTGTTAGGTGAATTGGACATTGTGAGTTCTCCCTCCGTGCACCTGAACAGGCGCCGGAGTGTAGCGACTAGGGGCTTTTCACAGTAACTTCATTGCAGTGTTAATTAATGTAAGCCTATTTGTGACAATAATAATAAAGATTATATCATTCTTAAATCTTAGGACATAAACACACATCTTTAATCATTGCAACAGGCTGATCTCATGTGCGATTATTTTCAGTTTTACGGGAGATGTCAAAGAGGTGGCTAATGCGGTAATAGATGTGTTGGTGTTAATTTTACAAAATTCGTTAGATTCTGGAAAGGTTCCATCAGACTACAAAGTAGCAAATAAAACCATTCTATTTGAGGAGGAAGGGAGGCAGTAAAGATAAAACCAAAGGCCAGTTAGTTTGACGTCTGTCATGGGGAAGTTGTTAGAATCAGTCATTACGGAGGTTATGGCTGGATACTTAGAAAACTGGCAAGAGTCAACATGGTTACGCAAATGGCACATTATGCTTAATTTTTGGGAGTTTTTTGAAGAAGTAACATGGGGTGGGATTCTCCGACCCCGCGCTGGGTCGGAGAATCGTGAATCCCGCCCCCACCGGCTGCCAAATTCTCCAAGCCGGGGATTTGGCGGGGGCGGGAATCGCACCGGTCGACGGCCGCTAGCAGCGGCCCCCCCCCCCCGGCGATTCTCCGGCCCGCAAGGGGCCGAGTGGCCGACCGTTTTCGGTGGCGTATGTTACGACAGGTATTTGCCGGCGGGATCTGGCTCCGCGGGCAGCCTCCAGGGTCCTCGGGGGGCCCGCAATTGGAGCCCACCGATCCGCGGGCGGGCCAGTGCCGTGTTGATACTCTATTCCTCTGCGCTGGCTGGTGTACCGGTCCGCGATGACCGGTGCGGAGATGAACCCCCCCTGTGCATGCGCTGGGATGATGCCAGTACACGCTGGCGCTCCCACGCATGCGCTAACTCATGCCTGCCGGCGGAGACCCGTTGGCGCTGGTTGGCGTGGTGCCACGCCCCTTCCACGCTGGCCGGTGCGGCGCAAACCACACCGGTGCCGGCCTAGCCCCTGTAGGTGCAGAGGATTCTGTAACTTCGGGGTGGCCCGACGCCGGACTGGTTCACGCAACTCCTTCACGCCGGAGTTGCCCGCCCTGCCGGTTTCCAATGAATCCCGCCCATGTGGATAAAGGGGAGCCTGTAGATATATTGTACTTGGATTTATAGAAGGCATTTGATAAGGTGCCACATCAAAAGGTTTTTGCAGAAAATAAAAGCTCATGGTGTCAGGGGTAAAATAGTGGCTTGGACAGAAGATTGGCTGGCTGGCAGAAAACAGAGACTATGCATAAATTGGTCTTTGTTTGATTGGCAGAATATGATGAGTAAAGTCACACAGGGGTCTGTGCTGCATCCTCAACTTTTTAAAATTCACATCAATAACTTAGATGAGGGAAGCGAAGGCCTAGTAGCTGAATTTGCAAAAAATGCAAAGTTAGGTAGGAAAGTATGTTGTGAAGAGATGTAAGGAGATACAGATGGATATAGATTGAGTGAGTGGGCAAAGTCTGGCAGATGGAGCATAATGTGGAAAAATGTGAAGTTGTTCACTTTGGCAGGAAGAATAAAAAAGCAGAGTATTACCTAAATGGAGAACCACTGCAAAATACTGAGATGCAGAGTGATCTGGGTACTCTCGTGCATGAGTCACAAAAGGTTAGTATGCAGGTGCAACATGTAATCAAGAATGCTTCTGGAATACTATCCTTTATTACAAAAGGAATAGAACATAAAAGTAAGAACGTTATGCTTCAGTTATATAGGGCATTGGTGAGACTGCATCTTGAACACTGTGCAGTTTCCATCTCCTTATTTAAGGAAGGATGTAAATGCAGTGGAGATGCTTCAAAGGAGGTTTACGAGATTGATACCTGGAATTAATGGGTTGATAGGCTGGGCTTGTTTCCACGAGAGTTTAGAAGAATAAGCAGTGACTTGATTGAAGTATATAAGATCCTGAATGGTCTTGACAGAGGGCACGGAAAGAATGTTTCCTCTTGTGGGTGAGTCTAGAACGAGGGGTCGCTTTTTTAGGACAGTGATCAGGAGGGTTGTGCGACTCTGGAACTCCCTGCCTCAGAAGGCGGTGGAGGTGGGGGTTATTGAATATTTTTAAGGTGAAGGTAGATAGATTCTCGTTAGGTAAGGAAATCAAAAGTTGTCGGGGGTAGATAGAAATGTGGAATTCAAAATACAAACAAAATAGCCATGATTTTACAGAATAGCGGAGCAGATTCGAAGGGCTGAATGGTCTACTTCTGCTCTTATTTCAAATCTTCATATGGAACTGATGCCCTCTTAGTTATTGCTACCTCAATGGGCACAACACTTCCAAACTAAACCAGTGTTATCCAAGTTGAGCTAATACCACGAAGAAAGGGAAGCAAGAAAAGAGAAATGGGAGGTTGGAGCATTAACTCTGGGTTTATGAATCAACAAGAACAATTTACAATTATATAGGCTGTTTACTGTAACAAACTGTCCAATATACTTTACTGGATCTTTGATTAAATGCTTCTAACTTTGCAGTCAGCCATGAAGTCATGGTGTGCTTACAGCTGCCCATTGACTTCTCGGCCGGGATTCTCCGACACCGCGCCGGGTTGGAGAATCGCTGGGGCGGGGCCCGTGAATCGCGCCACGCCACCCAGAGGCTGGTTCGCCGATTCTCCGGTGCCGATTCTCGGGCACCCGCGGGACTGCTGCCGCGTCGGTCGGGGGCCGTTGAAAGCCCCCCCCCCCACCTCCCCGGCGGATCTCCGGGCCTTGACGGGTTGAGTGCCCGCCAAGTTCGGCCGAGTCCCGCCGGCGTAGGTTAAGTATGGTCCCACCCTTGCGGGACCTCGGAGTTCTGTCTGCAGGGGCCGTCCTGGTGGGGAGGGGGGGGGGGCCTCCACGGTGGCCTGGCCCGCGATCGGGGCCTACCGATCGGCGGGCAGGCTAGTTCCATGGGGGCCTACGTTCCTCCGCACCGGGCTCCTGTAGGGTTACGCCATAGTGCCCGGGAGCCGGCGGGAAGCTGGGAACCCATGCGCATGTGCGAACTCGTGCCGGCCATGGCGCGCATGCGCGAACTCGTGCCGGCCATGGCGCGCATGCGCGAACTCGCGCCGGCCGTGGCGCGCCGGCTTTCAGGCGCCGGTGCTGCAGGCTCCGGCCGTACTGGCCCCCTAGGAATGGGTGGATACCTGCCACTTCAGCCCGTTGATGCCGGAGTGGCTCGCGCTGCTTTTCACGCCGGCATCAGAACTTGGCCGCGGGATTGGAGAATCCCGGCCCTCATGTTTTTTAAGCAGCAACTTGCTATCATCAGGGGCGAAATTCTCCTACCCGCCCCGCCACATTTCTGCCCCGACCGGCCGGCGGGACTCTCCGTAACACCGGCCGGTCAATGGGGTTTCCCATTGTGGGGCAGCCCCACGCCGTCGGAAACCCCCGGGCGCCGGCAAGACGGAGACTCCCGCCGGCGGAGAATGACGCCCCGGATGTCTGGGGTGAAATTCTCCTACCCGCCCTGCCACATTTCTGCCCCAACCAGCTGGCGGGAGTCTCCGTAACACCGGCCGGTCAATGGGGTTTCCCATTGTGGGGCAGCCCCACGCCGTTGGGAAACCCCCGGGCGCCGGCAAGACGGAGACTCCCGCCGGCGGAGAATGACGCCCCTGTTTCTGAACATCACCCTCTACAGAGAATCTCTGTTGCTCCAGTGACAACAGCACTGCCTTTCCACATCAATTACCACAGCCCTCCACCCCATGCCAGGGCCTCTCTGGCTGGCCCCTGTGCCCCCAGGTTGTGAGTGTGCTATCCTTCCATGGTGTCTTCTTCTTCCAGGTACAGTCCCAGCAGTAACAATGTTCCCAGTGGCACAACTGAGGCCGCTGGCTCTCTGATTGGGCAGCAGTTTCTGGGGAGAGGCAGTCACCCTTGTGGTAATGTCACTGGACGAGTAATCCAGAGGCCCAGGCTAATGCTTTGGGGCTACAGGTTCAAAAACTACCACGGCAGCCGATGGAATTTAAATTGAATTAATAAATCTGCCATTTAAAAGCTAATGAAAACTTTGTGAAACCTGTCTGTTTCACTAATGTCTTTTAGAGTAGGAAATCTCTTGTCTGGCCTGCATGTAACAAGGTAGCTGACTCTTAACTGCCCTTTAGAATCATAGAATTTACAGTGCAGAAGGCGGCCATTCAGCCCATCGAGTCTACACTGGCCCTTGGAAAGAGCACCCCACTTAAGCCCATGCCTCCACTCTTTCCCCATAACCCAGTAGCCCCACCTAACCTTTTGGGGCACTGAGCGGCAAATTAGCATAGCTAATCCACCTAACCTGCGCAGCTTTGGACTGTGGGAGGAAACCGGAGCAACCGGAGGAAACCCACCCAGACACGGGGAGAAAGTGCAAACTTCACACAGACAGTCACCCGAGGCCAGAATTGAACCCAGGAACCTGGAGCTGTGAGGCAACGGTGCTAACCACTGTGCCGTCCAAAATTTTAAAACTTTAAAATGGCCATGCAAGCCACACAGTTGTATTAAACTACTACAGAGAGGTCAATAAGGAATTAAATCGAATAATAATGGGGTGGGATTCTCCCAATGGGCGGCTAAGTGCCGACGCCGGAGTAAAAACAGCTGCCGATCCCGGCCTGAACCCGGCGCCGCGGGGTCCGCGCATGAGCAGTTGGGCCGGCGCCAACTAGCGCATGCACAGTGGCCTTCCCCGCGCCGGCCCCGACGCCAAATGGCGTAGGGCTACAGGTGCCGGTCAGAGGAAAGGAGGCCGGGGGGGGGGGGGGTGGGCAGAGAGGCCGGCCCGCCGATCGGTGGGCCCCGATCGCAGGCCAGGCCACTACGGAGGCCGGCCCGGGCCGGAGAGTCGGTGCATACCCTGACCGGCACCGCGCCGACCATGCCGGTGCCGATGGCACCGATTCTCCGCACTGCGGAGAATTGCGTCCCGGCGTCGGGGCGGTGTGGTGCGATTCGTGCGGCGCGGCGCTGATTCTCCAACCCGGCGGGGGTCTGAGAATGCTGCCCATAATCTTTACTGTCACAAGTCGGCTTACATTGCAACGAAGTTAGTGTGAAAAGCCCCTAGTCGCCACATTCCGGCGCCTGTTCAGCTACACAGAGGGAGAATTCAGTATGTCCAATTCACCTACCAGCACGTCTTTCGGAACTCGTGGGAGGAAACCAGAGCACCCGGAGAAAACCCACAAAGACACGGTGAGAACGTGCAGAATCTGCACAGACAGTAACCCAGCCGGGAATCGAACCTGCTATGCACTGTGCTACCGTGCTGCCTAGGCTGGCATGAACCCAGGTACCAGGAACAACAATGGCACCATCCAGCCCTTTTAACCTTGCAAAGTCATCCTTATTAACATGTGTGTGAAAATTGAGAGGACTGTCCCACAGACTAGTCAAGCATCAGCTTGATGTAGTCACACTTACAGAATCATACCTTACAGACAATGACTAGAGAGGGTGGCACAGTAGAATACAATCAGGTGCGAGTTACCTAGGGAGTCGTCAACGTTGACTCTGGATGGACTTCCGGTTGCGGCGATGACCAGCTAAGCCGCACGTTTCGGCGACTCCAGCTTTGACGGACCTTCGGGCTCTTTTAAGAGCCCCAACGGGAAATTCTTTGCGACGAAACCCGGTGTGGGGTGAAGCAACAGGGAGTCCCCCCCCTCAGTGTGAAAGAAAAAGATCGGCGGCGGCGGCCAGATCACGGAGGATCCCCGAGGGCAGCGGCAGAGGAAAGAAAGGAACAAGATGGCGTCGGAGGGAGCCCAGGCGACATGGGGACCGGACCAGGATGAATTTTTAAGACGGTGTGTGGAGCTGCTAAAAAAGGAGGTGCTGGTCCCGATGCTACAGGCAATTGAGGGGCTTAAAGAGACACCAAAGGCCCAGGAGACAGAGCTCCGTGTGGTGGAGCAGAAGGTAACTGACAACGAGGCCGAGATCCTGGGCCTAGCGGTCAAAATGCAGACGCACGAGGCGCTTCATAAGAAGTGCATCGAAAGAATTGAAGTCCTGGAAAATAGATCAAGGAGAAAGAACCTCCGGATTCTGGGTCTCCCCGAGGGAGTGGAAGGAGCTGACGGCGGGGCTTTTGCGAGCACGATGCTACGTTCGCTAATGGGAGCTGAGGCCCCCTCAGGCCCCTTAGAGGTGGAAGGGGCCCGCCGGGTCCCTGCGAGGAGACCAAAGGCTGGAGAACCGCCTAGGGCGATGGTCGTGCGATTTCACCGCTTCGACGACAGAGAGGTTGTTTTGAGCTGGGCCAAGAAGGTACGAAGTAGCAGATGGGAGAATGCGGTGATACGAGTGTTACAGGACTGGAGTGCAGAGGTGGCGAGAAGGAGGGCGAGTTTCAATCGAGCCAAGGAGGTGCTGCATAAGAAGAAGTAAAGTTCGGGATGCTGCAGCCGGCGCGATTATGGGTCACGCACCATGATAGACATTACTATTTTGAAACGTCGGAAGAAGCATGGGCCTTCATTCAAAAAGAGAAACTGGACCAGAACTGAGGGACTGATGTTGGAGGGAAAACGACAATGCTGATGTATAGAGGTGTAAATTGGGGAGGGGGGGACACTGAGAAATGTGGGCGCCGGTGGGGGGGAAAAAGAGACACAGGCGGGGGATGGGGAATGGGAACGGGGCTGTAGGGGGAGCTGCGCCATGGGGGGTGGGATGGTTCTAGAAAGCGCGGGGTTTCTTTTTCTTTTCCCGCGCCAGAGAGATGATGGCGGGAAGATAGGCGCAAGGAGGATGGGAGTTCCTCACACGGGGGGGGTCAAGGAGAGAGCGCGAGAAGCCGGGGTCAGCTGACTTTCGGAAGCAATATGGGGGAGTAACCATGCTAGATGGGGATCTAGCGGGGGGAGGGGGGGGAGGGGGGAGGGAGGGGGGGGACAACTGGGTTGCTGCTGCTGAGATCGAAAGGGAGCAGGTAAGAGAAACGGTGGTCGAGGCGGGAATGCGCTGCCTGGGGGACGGGTGGGTGCGCGGGACCGGGACGTGGGACTGGCCGAGAGAGGGTGATGGCTAGTCGACAGGGGAGGGGGGCAGGCAGCCCCCCAGTCCGGCTGATCACGTGGAACGTGAGAGGCCTAAATGGGCCGATTAAGAGGGCCCGAGTGTTCACGCACTTAAAAGGACTGAAGGCAGACGTGGCCATGCTTCAAGAGACGCATCTGAAGGTGGCGGACCAGGTTAGGTTAAGGAAAGGATGGGTGGGACAGGTGTTCCACTCAGGGCTGGACGCAAAGAATAGAAGGGTGGCCATATTGGTGGGGAAACTGGTGTCGTTCGAGGCTAGGAACATTGTAACGGACAGCGGGGGCAGGTATGTGATGGTGAGTGGCAGACTGCAGGGAATGGAGGTCGTGCTGCTCAACGTATATGCCCCGAACTGGGATGATGCGAGATTTATGAAGCGGATGCTGGGACGTATCCCGGACCTGGAGGTAGGAAACCTGGTAATGCGGGGGGGACCTCAACACCGTGCTAGACCCAGGGTTAAATAGATCTAGATCCAGGACCGGAAGAAGGCCGGCAGCGGCCAAGGTGCTTAGGGGGTTAATGGACCAAATGGGGGGAGTGGATCCGTGGAGATTTGCCAGGCCGCTGGCCAAAGCGTTCTCCTTTTTCTCCCATGTCCATAAGGTATACTCCCAGATAGATTTCTTCGTTCTGGGAAGGTTACTGATTTCGAGGGTGGAAGGAACGGAGTACTCGGCCATAGCTGTTTCAGACCATGCCCCACATTGGGTGGATCTGGAACTAGGAGAGGAGAGGGAACAGCGCCCAGTCTGGCGACTGGATGTGGGATTATTGGCAGATGAGGGAGACTGCAGAAAGGTGCGGGGATGTATCGAAAGGTACCTGGAGGCCAATGATGATGGGGAGGTCCGAGTGGGGGTAGTATGGGAAGCACTGAAGGCGGTGGTCAGGGGAGAGTTGATCTCCATCAGGGCTCACAAACGGAAAACAGAGGCTAAAGAGAGGGAGAGATTACTGGGGGAGATCTTGAGTGTGGATAAAAGATATGCGGAGGCCCCGGACGAAGGACTATATAGGGAGAGGCGAAGACTCCAGACCGAGTTTGACCTGCTGACCACAGGGAAGGCAGAGGCACAGTGGAGGAAGGCACAGGGGATGAGATATGAATATGGGGAAAAGGCGAGTCGCCTGTTGGCCCACCAGCTTCGTAAGAGGACAGCGGCGAGGGAAATAGGGGGAGTTAGGCATGAAACGGGAACTACGGTGCGGAGAGCAGGGAAGGTGAATGAGGTGTTTAAGACCTTTTATGAGAGGTTATATAGGTCCCAACCCCCGGAGGGAAAAGAGGGGATGCAGCAGTTTCTGGACCAACTAAGGTTCCCGAGGGTGGAGGAGCAGGAGGTGGCAGGCCTGGGGGCGCCAATTGGGATGGAGGAGGTGAACAAAGGGCTGGGGAACATGCAGGCAGGGAAGGCCCCGGGACCTGACGGGTTCCCGGTGGAATTTTACAGAAAATACGTGGACTTGTTGGCCCCGCTTCTGGTAAGAACCTTTAACGAGGCCAGAGAAGGGGACTCTACCCCCGACAATGTCGGAGGCGACGATATCACTAATCCTGAAGTGAGATAAAGACCCGCTGCAATGCGGGTCTTATAGTCCTATCTCGCTTCTGAATGTGGACGCCAAGTTGTTGGCAAAAGTGCTGGCAATGAGGATAGAGGATTGTGTCCCGAGGGTGGTGCACGAAGATCAGACAGGGTTCGTAAGGGGGAGACAATTGAATATCAACGTGCGACGGCTATTGGGGGTGATAATGATGCCCCCCATCAGAGGGGGAGGCAGAGATAGTGGCGGCGATGGATGCAGATAAGGCATTTGATAGGGTAGAGTGGGAGTATCTATGGGAGGTGCTGAGGAGGTTCGGGTTCGGGGAGGGGTTTGTCAGCTGGGTTAAACTCCTCTATGGGGCCCCAATGGCATGTGTAGTCACAAATCGGCAAAGATCGGAGTATTTTCGACTACATAGGGGAACAAGACAGGGATGCCCTCTGTCCCCATTACTGTTCGCGTTGGCAATTGAACCACTGGCCATAGCGCTGAGAGACTCCAGGAAATGGAGAGGGGTGGTTAGAGGGGGAGAGGAACACCAAGTGTCACTCTACGCAGATGACCTGCTGTATGTGGCAGATCCAGTGGGGGGGATGACAGAGGTTATGCAGATATTGAGGGAGTTTGGAGATTTCACGGGATGTAGGCTTAACATGGGAAAGAGTGAGCTTTTCGTGATACACCCTGGGGACCAGAGTAGAGGGATAGATGGCCTACCGCTAAAGAGAGTGGAAAGAAACTTCCGATACCTGGGGATTCAGATTGCCAGGAGCTGGGAACCTTACACAGACTCAATCTGACTCGGCTGGTGGAGCAAATGGAAGAGGATTTCAAAAGGTGGGATATGCAGCCGCTGTCACTGGCGGGCAGAGTGCAGGCGATTAAGATGATGGTCCTCCCGAGGTTCCTATTTGTGTTTCAATGTCTCCCTATATTGATCACTAAGGCCTTTTTCAAGAAAATAGATAGGTGCATCATGAGCTTCGTGTGGACAGGGAAGGCCCCGAGGGTAAGGAGGGGGTTCCTGCAACATAGCAGGGACAGAGGGGGACTGGCGTTGCCGAATTTGGGCGACTATTACTGGGCCGCCAATGTGGCGATGATCCGTAAGTGGATGATAGAGGGGGAGGGGGCGGCGTGGAAAAGGCTGGAGATGGCGTCCTGTAAAGGAACGAGCTTAAAAGCGCTGGTGACGGCGCCACTACCGCTCTCCCCGAAAAGGTTTACCACGAACCCAGTGGTGGCGGCAACATTAAGTATCTGGGGGCAATGGAGGAGACAGAGGGGTGTGCTGGGAGCCTTGGTGTGGTCCCCGATCAGGAACAACCATAGGTTTGCCCCAGGGAGGTTGGACGGAGGGTTCCAGAGCTGGCACCGGGCAGGAATTAGGAGAGTGGGAGACTTATTTATAAATGGGACGTTTGCGAGCTTGGGAGCGCTAGAGGAAAAGTATGAGCTGCCTCCGGGGAATATCTTTAGGTATATGCAAGTGAGGGCATTCACGAGACAAGAGGTGAGGGAATTTCCGCTGCTCCCGACACAGTGGATTCAGGATAGAGTGCTTTCGGGGGTGTGGGTCGGGGAGGGCAAAGTGTCCGAAATAGACCGGGAGATGAGAGAATAGGGGGAGAAGCTGGTAGAAGAACTGAAAGGAAAATGGGAAGAAGAGCTTGGGGAGGAGGTTGAGGAGGGTCTGTGGGCTGATGCCCTAAGTAGGGTAAATTCCTCTTCCTCGTGTGCCAGGCTTAGCCTGGTCCAATTTAAGGTGCTACATAGAGCACACATAACGGGAGCGAGGTTGAGCCGGTTCTTCGGAGTGGAGGACAAGTGCGGGTGGTGCGGGGAAAGCCCGGCGAACCACACACATATGTTTTGGTCATGTCCGGCACTGGAGGGGTATTGGAGGGGAGTGGCGGGAGTGATCTCGAAGGTGGTGAAGGTCCGGGTGAAGCCAAGCTGGGGGTTAGCTATATTTGGGGTAGCGGATGAGCCGGGAGTGCAGGAGGCGAAAGAGGCCGATATTGTGGACTTTGCGTCCCTAGTAGCCCGGCGAAGGATTTTACTCATGTGGGAGGAAGCGAAACCCCCCAGACTGGAGGCCTGGATAAACGACATGGCAGGGTTCATAAAACTGGAGCGGATGAAGTTTGCGCTGAGAGGATCGGCTCAGGGGTTCTCCAGGCAGTGGCAACCGTTCCTCGACTATCTAGCGGAACGTTAGGGGGAAAATAGATAGCCAGCAGCAGCCCGGGGGGGGGGGGGGGGGAGGGAAGGGGGGGGGGTAAACTGTTTTTGTTCTAGAGGGGGTGAAGGGGCGGGGGGGAGCACTATTTCGTGTTATGTTGTTAGTTCACTATTTTATTTAAACCATGTTATCTATCAGTTATCATGCTACCGTTTTTGTTGATTTGTAAGGGGGAAAAATTGTGTTTGAAAACTTTAATAAAATATATATTCTTTAAAAACGTTGACTCTGGATCCCATGAAGTCTCATGCCATCAGATCAAACATGGACCAAGAAACCTTGTGCACATTACAATCTACCACCCTCCTAAGTACATCTCCATGTTGGACACTAATTGAAAGGAGCATTGAGGGTGGCAAGGGCACAGGACGTGCTCTGGGTAGGGCACTTTAATGCCTATCATCGAGTGGCTTGGTAGCACCATATTGAATGAGGTGGCTGAGTCTCAAATGATATAGAGTGGGTCTGCAGCAGCAAGTGAGGGAGCCAGCAAGAGGCAAAAACCTATTGAACTCATCCTCACCGTTCTATCTGCCTCAGATGCATATATCCATGACAGTATTGGTAATGGTAGGAATGACCACCTTGTGGAGACAAAGTCCCATTCACATTGAGTATACCCTCCATCGTATTGTGTGGCACTATTGTCATGGTAAATAGGATAGATTCCAAATAGATCAAGCAACTCAAATCTGTGCATCCATGTAGCGCTGTGGGCCATCAGCAGAATTGCATTGAACCAGAAAAATCAATAACCTTGTGGTCTGGCATATTCTACCATTACCATCAAGCTAGGGGATCAACCTTTGGTTCAATGAAGAGTGCAGTAGGGCATGCCAGGAGCAGCACCATGCATCTAAAAATGAGGTGTCAACTTACTGAAGTGACAACACAGGACTATTTGCATGCCAACAGCATGAATTTGACAAAGCAAAGAGATTCCACAACCAATCGTTCAGATCTAAGCTCTGCAGTCCTGCTCCATCTAGTTGTGAATGGTGGTGGACAATTAAACAACTAACTGGAGGAGGTGGATCCACAAATATTCCTATCCACAATAGCATTCGTAACCATCTTCAGGCAGATGTACCAAGTGAATGATCCATCTCCGCCTCCTCTTGAGGTCCTCAGCATCACAGAAGCCAGTCTTCAGCCAATTTGATTAACTTCAGGTCAAATAGCTGAAGGCACTGGATACTACAAAGGTGATGGACACCATTCTGGTAATAGTAGTGAGGACTTCTGTTCCTGAACTAGCAGTAACCCTAACCAAGCTGTTCCAGCACTGGCATCGACCTGCCAATCTGGAAAATTGACTATTTATATCCTACACACAAAAAGTAGGACAAATCCAGCCCACAATGACTGCCCCATCAATCTACTCTCCATCATCAGTAAAGTGATGGAAGGGTTGCCAGTGCTATCAAGCAGCACTTGCTGAACAATAACTTACTGACTGCTGGGTTTCACAAGGCAACTCAGCTTCAAACCCAATTACTGCCTTGGTTCCAACATGGACAAACGAGTTGAATTCTAGAGGTGAGATGAGAATGACTACCCTTGACATTGAGGCAACATTTGACCGAGTATTGCATCATGGAGCCCGAGCAAAAACTGAATGGAGCCAAATGGAATTGGGGAAAACTCTAGGCTGGTTAGAGTCATACCTAGCACAAAGGAAGATGGTTGTGATTGTTGGAGGTAAATCAATTCAGTTCTGGGACATTACTGCAAGAGTTCCTCAAAATAGAGTCCTAGTGCCAATCATCTTCAGCTGATTCATCAATGACGTTCCTTCCATCTTAAGATCAGAAGTGATTGGAAAATGTTCAGCACCACGCGCAGCTCCTCAACTGCTGAAGCAATCCTGTCCAATTGCAGCAAGATCTAGACAATATCGAGACTTGGGCTGACAAGTGGCAAGGAACATTCGCGCTACACAAGTGCCAGTCAATTACCATCCCCAATGAGAGAATTTAACCATCACCATTTGACATTCAGTGGCTTTAGTATTGCTGAATCCCCCAATTTCAACATCCTCAGGGTTACCATTGACCAGAAACTGAACTGGACCAGCCATACAAATACTGTGGCTGCAAGAGCAGGTCAGAGGTTCAGAACCCTGTAGCAAGTAACTAACTTGCTGATTCCCAAAGTCTGGCCACCATCTACCGACAAGGCGCATGCCAGGAGTGTGGTGGAATACTCTCTATTTGCATGGATAAGCACAGCTCAAACAATACTCAAAAAGTTTTACACCATCCCGCTTGATTGCCTCCCCATCCACAATCATTCACTCCCACCGATGCACAATGGTGGTTTGTGTACCATCTACAAAGATGCACAGCAGCAATTCACCAAGGTTCCTGAGGCAGCACCTTCCAAATCCATGACCATTACCAATTACAAGGACAAGAGCAGCAGTCACATGGGAGCACCAGCATTGCAGTTTACCTCCAAACCACAGACCATCTTGGTTTTGTAACTATAACTTCATTTGTTCACCGTCGCTGGGTCAAAATCCTGGCATTGCTTTCCTAGCACCACTGTTGGCGTAGTTACACCTCATGGAGCGCAGTGGTCTCAGAAGTTGGCTCATGTTTTCAAGTGCAATTAGGGATGAGCAATAAATGCTGTCCTAGCCAGCGCCGCTCATGAAAGAATGAAAAAGACAACACTGTCTGCTTATACTGCTAATGGAATAGAACAATACAATGTCTTACCAATGTTGAATTGGTCCTTCTGGATGCCTTAAGATGGGAAGTTACATCAAAAATTTGACATCCTGCAGTTCAAGCAGATGTCAACAACACATGCTCCATTATAATTCCTGAATAATAAGCAGTTAAACAAAACATTGACAATGTTTTGGTGTATTTTCAAACATTAGGAATGGTTTAAGAAATCGACAAAAGTTAATGTTGACTCAGTTAACAGCACCTAATAAAACCTTTACCACTTAACTGCATGTGTGTGCACTCTAATATACACAGCAAACTAAATCCAAGTGTCCCAGGCAATAAAAAAAAAGAACATATATCATGACCTCAGGTTGTTCCAAAGTACTTTACAGCTTTTTTTGTGTTTTCAGACTTGAAAACTTCCACAATAAATATCCTTGCTGCTGTAGACATTTTAGATCCTCGTCAAGATTGTAGCTTCCTTTCATTAATGCTGCTTTCAATACTCCTATTTAAGGCATGGCTGACCTGCTGAATTTCCTAACCCCAGATAAAGTGATAGGGAGTGCATTTCATGCTGTTAGCTCCCTGATTTCATCTAAATGAATCACAACCAGAAAAGTAGCATGAGCCCCATGCTAACTGCTTCAGGCAGCTGCAGCACATACCCTGACCGCTTCCTTCCTGATTATTCTGAGTTAAATCATTTGCACAGTTTTGTAGCATCAGTGTGTAGGTGTTTCCAAACTGGTCTCCAGCGCATTAAGGAACTGGTTTCAATGCTTTTCTCCAACATACTTTGAGTATGTGATGAAAATAACATTACCCAGTTATAGTTGACATGCAACTTAAGAAGACCCTTCCAATCTGTACAGTTAATCCTAATGAAATTCTAGGGAGAATCCTGCTGCAAATGTGAGAACCATTTATCACTTGGCAGTGGTGACCTGTGTGGATCCTGGATTGTTTACTGAGTCAGTGGGCTGGCAACGTATTATCATGGGATTGGCAAGTGTGAGCATCACCTCAGGAGCATCATTAATGCCCGTCTAACCAGGGTGACTGGAGCCAGGGTGAATACCGAGTATTCACCAGGATTCTCCCAACCCTCGTTATAATCCATTCGACCCTAGTCCTGAGTGGGCTGATGTAACAGAAACTCCCAACGTCAGGAATCCCAGCACTTGCCTCCACCTCCTTGCTCTAATTTGCCTTTTATGAGGGCAAAGGCTCCGCCCATACAAACCAAATATGAAATGGTGAGAACAGGTTCATATTGCAGTTCTGCTAGAGATAAAACAGGAGATTGACATATCCCCAGAAGAATCCCTGGAATAATGACACTATATTTGGCAATTTTTTTCCACGTTGACAATGGGTTGTGACACAATCAAGATAGACTCTCACAGTTAATAATAATAATCTTTTTATTGTCACAAGTAGGCTTACATTGACACTGCAATGAAGTTACTGTGAAAAGTCCCTCGTCGCCACATTCCGGCACCTGTTCGGGTACAACAGAGGGAGAATTCAGAATTTCCAATTCACTTAACAATTCACTTTTGAGACTTGTGGGAGGAAACTGGAGCACCCGGAGGAAACCCACGCAAACACGGGGAGAACGTGCAGACTCCGCACAGACAGTGACCCAAGCCTGGATTCGAACCTGGGACCCCGCCGCTGTGAAGAAACAGTGCTAACCACTTGAAAGGAATGCTTGTGGTGCTAATGGAAAGAAATAAATGACCTACTTTACGAGAGGAATTCACTGAAAAATGCCCCAAAAAACTTGGGAAAGTTAAAATAATAAATGAAATGGATAAGAGCGCAGTATATTTGATAGGATACAGCTGTGATATAGATTCCACTTGGAAAATTGAAATCAGAGCCTTCACTTCCTGAGAACTCTTAACCACCATAATTGTTGTGTCTAGAGAAATAAATTCAACCTAATTCCGCTTCCTCCGCATAGAAGGCAATAAATGAGGCAACAGATGTTCTCCATATCTGTCCTCAGACTGTGTTTTCCTGCTAACTGAAATTACAATTTAAAGTAACGTTGCAACAAAACAATTAATACTTGCTCAATCTTGTTATCAGCTATCCAAAATATTACAAAAATCTTTTCTGATGTTCATTTTGATTTGACATAGAACCGTTAAATGTACTTATAACTTCTGTACCTTTCTGAATATTGCAAAGCATGGTAGGGATTACACTTCTGCACAGATGGTAAGTTTTTCTTTTCTATCAGAAAAAAATGATGAAGAAAGTGTGACTGATTAGGGTGAGAAAGTGATAAACCATGCATACCATTAATCGAAGCAAAATTCCATGTTGCATTGTAGCAGAAATATTGAGAAAATGTTGCATGTAGCTAATCATGAAATGAAAGAAGAATGTACACTGGCATTTGTTGATCCCACTCGTATGAAATTGAGACATCTGTCATAATATACACCAGTATATCATGGTGCAGATACACACACACTGATGGACACACAGCAAGACTAATCAACACACACAACACTGCAACCAATCACCAGTTAGAGCACACCCACCATAAAGACAGGGGGCATCAGAGTTCCCGCTCATTCGGGATGCATCCTCTTAGAAGGACAGAGCTTACAGCTTACAGCACAGATCTTCACCATGTGCTGAGTGCATAGACTGATTAGAACAGGCATAGGTCTTTAGTTTAATCTAACATCGTGTGAACCCACAGTGAAAGTATGTTCAACAGTTTCTAACTTAATAAAATAGTGTTGCACTATTTTAAGTGTTGGTGGCCTGTATGTGTTCCATGGATCCAGAGCACCCAACACATCAACATCTTTTAGAATCCTGCAAGTAATCGTCCTCATGAACAATCCTAAACTGCGGAGGGAAAATGTGCTTTTTTAAAAACCAGTAATAACACAGGTTAAGTATGGAAAGAGCATTGGCGGGATTATCTGAGCCCCGTGCTGGGCTGGAGAATCCCGCAACCGCGCCACGCGCAGCGGAGAATCGGTGCCATTGGCGCCAGCGCGTTTGGCGCGGCGCTGGTCGCAGGCCGCTCTATGCGGCCGGGCTGCCAATTCTCCGGCCCGGATGGGCCGAGCGGCCGATCTAAAAAGGCAGAGTCCCAGCGGCGCCGTCCACACCTGGTCGCAGCCGGCGGGAACTCTGCGTGCAGGGTCGGGGGATGGCCCGTGGGGGGCGGATGGGGGGCTCCAACCCCGGGGGGGGTCTCCGATGGGGCCTGGCCCGCGATCGAGGCCCACCGATTGGCGGGCCAGCCTCTCGCTCCACGGGCCTATTTTCTTACGCGCCGGCCCCTGAACTCCCGCGCCATGTTGCGTCGGGGCCGGCACGTTGATGGAGGCCACCGCGCATGCGCGGGTTGGCGTCGGCGCCACTGCGCATGTCCTCATTGACGCCGGTGCCACTGCGCATGTCCTCATTGACGCCGGTGCCACTGCGCATGTGCGGATCCCGCAGCGCACAGTTCGCGCTGGGATGTGAGGCTGGAACAGTGTGAACCGCTCCAGCGCCATGCTGGCCCCCTGTCGGGCCAGAATCGGTACTCCCAGTGGCCCGATCACGCCGTCGTGAAACGCGACGGCGTTGCCGACAGCGTGGACACTCTGCCGCCGAATGGGAGAATCCCGCCCCATAACTCATCAGTTTTGTAAAATCCAGCTTGCTGGCATATACACTAGGAGATTGGCTGAACTCACACAGGTTTATAACCTCACTGTAATCAGGTCACAGTAAATGACAAGAGGGAAAAAATACACCCCAAAAAAAGAGGAACTGAATCAGTTCGCTGCTCAAAAAATTCTTTCCCATCTATTTTTACTTCAACCTGGCAATAAACACAATAAAATCATTTTTAAATATAGACTATTAAAAATCAATCGAATCAATAACGGTATGACTGAACTTACTATGTCTTTTATATCTTTGAGTACTTTTATTGACGTTATTACCCAGAGATCTCAACCTGTCAGAACAACTTAGTGTTTGATTGGGTTTGAGTTGTGTTTAGAGTCATTGGGGCGATTTTCAGCCTACGTTTGCCAACAGAGAGAACGGCAACGCGAGCAGAAAACCCAGGGGAAATGTGGGGCTGGATTCAAGTGCTCACCTAAATGTCTCTTAAATGTTCCCACCTCTACCACTCTATCAGGCAGTGAGTTCCAGATTCCCAGCCCCTCTAACTATCCTGCCCCTTTGTTTAAGTCTATACCCCCTGGTTATTGACCTCTCTACTAAGGGGAAAAGTTACTTTCTATCTACAGTATCTAATTCCCTCATCATTTTGTACCCCTCTCATTCTTCTCTGTTCTAAGAAAAACAACCCCAGCCTAGCCAGCCTCCCTTCACAGCTGAAACGCTCCAGCCCAGGCAACATTCTGGTAAATCTCTTCTGCACCATTTCTATCACAGTCACATCCTTCCTCTAGTGTGGAGACCAGAACTGCACACAGTACTCTAATTGTGACCTAACAAGGGTTTTATACAGCTCCATCATAAGCCAAAGAGGAGGCATACAAATTGACCAGGAAAAGCAGCAAGCCTGAGGACTGAGAGAAATTTAAAATTCATCAGAATAGGACAAAGGGTTTAATTCAGAAGGGGAAAACAGAATACAAGAGTAAACTTGCAGAAAACATAAAAACTCATTCCAAAAGCTTCTATCGATATGTGAAGAGAAAAAGACTGGGGAAGACAAATGTAGGTTCCTTACAGTTAGAATCAGGTGAATTCATAATGGACAACAAAGAAATGGCAGACCAGTTGAACAAATACTTTGGATCTGTCTTCACTAAGGAGGACACAAATAACCTTCTGGAAATACTAGGGGGCAGAGGGTCTAGCATATAGCAGGTACTGAAGGAAATCCTTATTAGTCAGGAAATTGTATTGGGGAAATTGATGGGATTAAAACTGGATAAGTCCCCAGGGCTCGATGTTCTGCATCCCAGAGTACTTAAGGAAGTGGCCCTGGAAATAATGGACACATTGGTGATCATTTTCCAGCACTCTATAGACTCTGGACGTGTTCCAATGGAATGGTGGGTCACTATTGTAACCCGACTTTTTAAAAAAGGAGGAAGAGAGAAAATGGGATATTATACATCGGTTAGCTGACATTGGTGGTGGGGAAAATGCTGGAGTCAATTATTAAAGATGAAATAACTGAGCATTTGGAAAGCTGGGACAGGATCAGTCCAATTCAGCATGGATTCACTAAAGGAAAATCATGCTTAACAGATATTCTGGAATTTTTTCAGGATGTGACCAGTAGAGCGTGTTGTATTTGGTCTCGTAATTTATGAAGTAACTCACCAAACACTTTAATGTCCAAACCAGGATCCTTTTATTATGTCTCCTGGTAGGATGGCAATCTGATACAGAGCACGTTATCATGGAGTCTTGCTACTCCTCTGGAACTTACCAATTACATGTACATCTTATTAACCTTTCCTTGTTGTTCTGAAGATGGCCGGATGCGCCTCTCTTTATAGCCAGGTCGCAGGTCACATGATCTTGGTCGGAAGACCGCATGGTGTGTCTGTACAGCCACCTTCTGATTGGAGGTCTCACACCAGTCAACTATGATATAGCCCATAAGCATATCACCACATCCCCGTTCCTCACAAAACAGTAATACAAAATCTCTTCTTTACTGGTGAAGTGGGAAATGGTTCAAAAGGGCACTTGGCACAGAAGATGGCTGCCTGACACACAAGATGGAGACACAGAGAATAAAGCAGACATAACTGATGCCTGGAGTCCAGCGGTGTGCCAGGAGGACAGATAGGAACAGATCCAGGACAAAGGAAGATTAAGAAATACATAAATGCGGGACACCACTTGAATAAAGCTGACTTCAGCCAAGGTGTACACAATGATATGCCAATACGAATGTCTTGGGCCATTTCCTAAAACAAAGGAAAAATCGATACTATCTTCCTGCTGCTGCCTGTAACCTGTTAAACCTCTTTGACTGTGGCTGTGTAAATGGCAAAATGCTTACAAATAGCGATGTACAATCTATAAAATGTTTAAAGATAACAAGGTGATAATTGTTTTGTATCTGGGCTCATTGTGAACCCGAAGTGGCTGTTTAAAGATAACGAGGTGATAATTGTTTTGTATCTGGGCTCATTGTGAGCCCAAAGTATAAAATGAATGACTGCCATTCAAACCGGGAGAAAGGCTGTGTACCGCGGGGTACGTACGCTTTCTCCCGAAGCTTCGTGTAACAATAAAACTGCATTTATCTGATCACAGCAAGTCTGACTCTTGAAGTGGTCGATTTTTCCCACAACACAGGCAACATTACACATTACATTTTATACAAATATGGCATGTAGCTGGCACAGTGAGCAAATTGTATGAAAAATACCCATTTGCATTCTGTGGAGACGTCATTGTTTCAAGTCAGTGCCCACTTCTGCAGAATCTGGCTCTTTTACCGGCTTCCTATTTTTCTTAAGCTTCGCCCTGTGTTTTTGAAAGGCCTTGGTCCAAGATCGCCATATCTATGCCACCAGTTGCTTTCGCTTTTGTTTTCTGGCATGTTGTTGCTGGTTACCTGCAAGTGATTTCAGTACTGGTGGCGAGATCAGGTAGTTCTCCCAGCCTTTTCTTCTTCTTCTTTTTTCTTTTCTGGACACGGTGAAGTATTCTAGTGTGTCTCTTGTAGCAGCCTCTGGTGTGGTGCTGGCTGTCATTGTGTGGTGAGCTGCCCAAAGAGGTTTAGGCGTCTCCTCATCTCTGGTAGGCGTGAGCATGCCCATTTCTGCGGCCTTACCAACATGCTGGATCACCTCAGTTTCTAGTGCCTGCACGAAGGATGGAACCATATTTGGCGGTCCACCTCATCCCGGTTTGCTAGAGCATCAGTGATTTGCCCGTCATCACTGGAGATGACACTGGCTTCTGGCTTAGCTGATCCAAGCCCTAGGTCTTCTAGACCAAACTCGTGGTCCGTGGAGCTGCATAATGATATAGTCAGTAGGTCGCCTTCCGAGTCAGTGTCAGAGTTGCCGAATAGCTCAACCTCCACACCACTGCAATCAGCATCTTCATTAGTGTCCTCCCACTCATCATCGGTGTTGCTAACTGCTTGGGAGTACATCATTGGAGTCGTTTCCAGAACTTGCGGCGGGACCTCGCATATCTCCGAGGCCAGTTTTTCCAAAATCAGTATGATTTCTAGCATCTTTGGTTCCCTCAATGGCCGATCGTCCGTAGTATCAGCAGCCTTGAATTCTGCGCCATCTCCAAATTCCCGCTCTCCACAGAGTCCAGCGTGGTCCGGGCATCCCCTGTGACCACCTTGTCATTGCTTGCAGACCGCCAGAGCCTTGTCTCTGGAAAGTCACCTGTGCTGCTGGAGAAGAGATGTACCAGCTGCTCATAGCATTGATCATCCGCCTCACCTTCACCATCGTCAGTAACCTCAAACAGATTTAGAGAGTAATCGGCCTCAGATTCAACATCATCGTCAGTCTTTTCACTTGAAAAATATAACTTTGCATATGGGGTTATTCGTTTTTGAAATAGTGCACCAAATTCCAAAATCAGCCATTTGTTTGGCCGCCAAAGCTTGGCTCAAATTTCTACCCTGCGGAACTTACAGTGGGACTAAAAGTTGATATCCTTGGCTATGGTTCTTGTCGCTGTTCTTGGATTGCTTCGACCCCCCTGTACTTTGGTTTCAGTCGAATTGTTCGTTCTGTTACATTTTCGCCCTCCCTCCAGTCGATTGTACAGCCTGTGGAGCTGATGATCTGAGGCTCATCCACGCACGATTTCAACGGCCGTGAGTCCAACTGATACACTTTAGTGTTCACCTCATTTGTGAAATACTCATTAGGCCCGAATGTAAACTCCAGAGCGAAGATCCACGGCTTGTCAATCTCTGTCCATTTAACACTCACATCTCACAGATGCTTTAATAGGGTTTCATCATATTCTCATGTCATGCCATTGAGTCCATGCACGTTCTTCAAGACTGTTAACAGATCACGGCGCTGAGGTGCCAAGTTCGATCCCGGCTCTGGGTCACTGTCCGTGTGGAGTTTGCACATTCTCCCCGTGTTTGTGTGGGTTTCACCCCCACAACCCAAAGATGTGCAGGGTAGGTGGGTTGGCCACGCTACATTGCCCTGTAATTGGAAAAAATTAATTGGGTACTCTAAATTTATTTTTAAAAAGACTGTTAACAGAATTGCGGACTGCTCGCCAAACCCTAAACTTGGTTTGTCATCTTCCACTAGGTTTTCTTCTAAATCCTCATACGCCGTGCATACCATAATGCCTTGCAGTTACTCACTGTGCTCAGATGACCAGCTATCACCCAAAAGATTTAGCCGCTCGACAAGATTCAAAGATTCACACGATTTTATACCAATTACTGAGTCCACATCCAAATCTACAAATGAAAGAATATTGTGTGCTTTATGCCTGCCACTGAGAGCACTAATTTGCAAACATCAAAGATTTCTAGAGTTCTTGTGCCAAAGTCTATCATGATCCCTGACCGATTAGCAAAGTCTCGCTGCACATTTAGCTTCTATAAGCCTGTTGATTTACGAGGTTGGCTGTCGTTTAGGGTCAGAGTCACAACGAATGAAAGTATCATTGAGTATTACCTTCGATTTGAGTACAGACGTGAAATTTGTCAGAACATTCTGATTGTCTTCATCCATTGTTCGGATTCTGCTTCCATCTTTGTTTCTGTAAGTCGTGTGGTTTCTCGGTGCGGTAAGATCAATGAAAAATTGGTCTTCTGTGTTTATCTCATCTACTGCATGCACCGCTCGTGCATGATCTATGGTGGAACACGCAAAGCATTGCTTTGCAAAATGCCCAGCACGGCTGCACCTGGAATAAACTTTTCCATAGGCCAGGCATTGCTGTGGGGGATGTAGAGTGCCACATCTTTGGCAAAAGATGGTGGCGGCGGTTCCTGGTGGCCACTTAAAATGGCCGCCTGCACTTGACCAGGTTTCTTTATGATGTGCGTCACAGCACTAATGGCGCTGGCTTCTTCATCCATGTTGGCACCAAATTGTTTGAACATAGCGTGTCTATTCTTTGTGCAGCTATCTCGCTCAATTGGCAAATCTTCACTGCCTTTTCTTGCACCAAATCTTCCTCCCACAATAATATCACCAAAGCTTTTCATCAAGCACACCAAAGACAATTTGGTTGCAGATTAAGGATGATTTCAAGTCACCGAAGTTGCATGACTGGGCCTTCAGTCTCAAGCCTGTGACAAAACTGTCAAATGATTCGCCAGGTCTCTGGGTATGCATACGAAACATATGGCACACAAACATTTCATTCTTCTTAGGGGAACAATGCTTATCAAAGCGCTTTATCACTTCACCAAAGTTCTTCTGATTCCCCTCACTTTCAAAGACAAATGAATTATATAGATTGAGCGCTTGTGAACCTGCCAATGTCAGCAGCAATGTGATTCGCCTTTCATCAGGCTGGGCCTGCAGGCCCACGGCCGAAACATTAAGTTTGAACTGCTGTTTGAATAGCCAACAGTTCTCATCTACATTACCGGATATCTGAAGCTGGTGGGGGGCCCTTACTTAGTCCGTCCATCTCGAGCTTCAACATTTTTTATGCATTGGGTCACCTCAGGCAGCAGTTCACCAGACCGGCCTTCAAGCCGAATGTAGTCACTGCTGTTGCCAACCTCAAATCTTCAGCAGTCGTGGTACCATGTTGTGTTTGGTCCTTTGTACTTTATGAAGTAACTCACCAAACACTATGATCTGTCCGAACCAAGATCCTTTTATTATGTCTTGTGGTAGGATGGCAATTTGATACAGAGCACATTATCACGGTGTCTTGCTACTCCTCTGGAATTTACTCCGAACACTGACCAATTCCATGTACGTCTTATTACCCTATCCTTGTACTTCTGCAGATGGCCGGATGTGCCTCTCCAGGTCCCAGGTCACATGACCTTGGTCGGGGAGACCGCATGGTATGTCTGTACTGCCACCTGCTGGTTGGAGGTCTCACACTATCCAACTATGATATAGGCCATAGGCATATCACCACAGCGTGAACAAGGGTGAAGCAGTGGATGTTGTGTACCTGGACTTTCAAAAGGCTTTTGACAAGGTTCCACACAAGAGATTAGTGAGCAAAATTAAAGCTCATGGTAGTGGATAGATAACTGGTAGGCAGACAGGAAGCAGAGAGCGAGAATAAACTGGGTCTTTTTCAGGGTGTCAGGCAGTGACTAGTGGGGTACCGCATTGTTCAGTGCTGGGACCCCAGCTGCTCACAATATACATGAATGATTTGGACGAAGAAATTGCGTGCAACATCTCCAAATTTGCAGACGACACTAAGCTGTGTGGCAGTGTGTGCAGTGAGGAAGATGCAAAGAGGCTGCAGGATGACTTGGACAGGCTGGCTGAGTGGGCAAATACTTGGCAAATGCAATATAATGTGGGTAAATGTGAGGTTATCCACTTTGGTGGCAAAAACAGGAAGGCAGATTATTATCTGAATGGTGGCAGTTTAGGAAAAGGGGAAGTGCAACGAGACCTGGCTGTCATGGTGGAACAGTCCCTGAAGGTTGGCATGCAGGATTCAGCAGGCAGTGAAGAAAGCTAATGCCATGCTGGTCTTTATAGCGAGAGGATTTGAGTATAGGAATAAGGATGTCTTGCTGCAGTTATACAGAGCCTTGGTGAGGCCACACCATGAGTATTGTGTGCAGTTTGGGTCTCCTAGTTTGAGGAAGGATATTCTTGCTATTGAGAGTGTCCGGCGAAGGTTCACCAGACTAATTCCCGGGATTGCAGGATTAACATACTAAGAAAGACTGGATCGACTGGGTTTGTACTCACTGGAGTTTAGAAGAATGAGCGGGGATCTCATAGAAACATATAAAATCCTGATGGGACTGGAGAGGCTAGATGTGGAAAGAATGTTCCCGATATTGGGGACGTACAGAACTAGGGGTCTGTGGTAGTCACCACTGTTGTATTATATTGTGTATACTGCACTGCATACGAGGGTATTACGGTAAGGCCCCTGTACTACAGGTACGGGGTAGATCCCTGCCTGCTGGCTCCACCCAGTAGGTGGAGAATAAATGTGTGTGCTCTCTGAACTGCAGCCATTTCGGCAGCAGCTGTAGTAGGCCACACATCTCTGCTTAATAAAGCCTCGATTACATTCTACTCTCGTCTCGTCGTAATTGATAGTGCATCAATTTATTACACAGAGATTTTACAAAGATGGACCTCCGCATCAAGCCGGATCAGCTGCAGCTGCATCCTCAAGCAGACAACGCCAAAAAGACTTTGCACATTGGCTGGCTTGCTTTGAAGCATACATCGGATCTGCGACAGACCCAATCCCAGAAGCACAGAAGCTCCAGATTCTGTACATGCGGCTGAGCTCCGATGTCTTTCCCCTCATCCAGGACGCGCCTACCTACGCAGAGGCCATGGCGCTACTGAAGGAGAACTACGCTCAGCAGACCAACAAGATCCAAGCCAGGCACCTCCTGTCCACGCGGCACCAACTTCCCGGTGAATCTGTGGAAGATTTCTGGCATGCCCTGCTCGCCCTGGTGAGAGACTGTGATTACCAGGCCGTTTCGGCCGCTGAATATTCTAACCTGCTAATGAGAGACGCGTTCATTACGGGCATCGGGTCGGCCTACATACACCAGCGCCTCTTAGAAGGGGCTACACTTGACCTCGCGGCGACCAAGAAACTAGCGCTCTCGCTCACAGTCACCTCACACAATGTACAGGCGTATGCCCCCGACCGCACGGCCCACCCTCCTGAGCATCGTGGACCCCGCCAGCGGCCACCCCATCGTGGACCCCATCAGCGGCCGCCCCCAGCCAACCCCACGCCTGCGCCGCGCTGCAGCCAACCAACCCTGGAGGACCCAAGTGCTACTTCTGCGGACAGTCAAAACACCCCTGGCAGCGCTGCCCGGCACGGAGCACGCTCTGCAAGGCCTGCGGCAAGAAAGGACATTTCGCTGCAGTGTGCCAGGCCCGCTCAATCGCCGCTTTTGTCTCTGCACCCACCGCGTGCGGCCAGTGGGCACTGCCATCTTCCTCACCTCAGACCACGTGCTGCCTGTGGGCCCCGCCATCTTGCTCCCCTCACAACATGTGCAGCCCGTGGGCGCCGCCATCTTCCCCACCTCAGGACCCCTACCCGTCGAACACCTCAACAGGCCGCTCATCGCCTGCAACCGCCGACGACCAGCTGTGTCTCGCCTCCGTCACGATCGACCAGTCCCGACAAAGGTGAAGGTCGACAGGCATGAGATACCCAGCCTTCTGGACTCGGGGAGCACTGAGAGCATCATCCACCCCGATACGGTAAGGTGCTGCTCCCTCGCGGTACACCCCATTAACCAAAGAATCTCCCTGGCCTCCGGATCCCACTCCGTGGCGATCGGGGGGTACTGCATCGCCACCCTCACCATCCAGGGCGTAGAGTTCAGCGGCTTCCGGTTCTACGTCCTCCCCAACCTCTGCGCTGCCTTGCTACTCGGCCTGGACCTCCAGTGCAACCTCCAGAGCCTAACCCTGAAATTTGGCGGGCCCCTACCACCCCTTACTGTATGCGGCCTCGCGACTCTTAAGGTCTACCCGCCTTCTCTGTTTGCAAACCTCACCCCGGATTGCAAACCCGTCGCCACCAGGAGCAAACGGTACAGTGCCCAGGACAGGACCTTCATCAGGTCTGAGATCCAGCGGCTGCTGCGGGAAGGTATCATCGAGGCCAGCAACAGCCCCTGGAGAGCCCAAGTGGTACTGGTGAAAACGGGGGAGAAAAACAGGATGGTCGTTGACTACAGTCAGACCATCAATCGGTACACGCAGCTCGACGCGTACCCCCTCCCACGCATATCTAATATGGTCAATCAGATTGCACAGTACCAGGTCTTCTCGACAGTGGACCTGAAATCTGCCTACGACCAGCTCCCCATTTGCAAGGCGGACTGCCCGTACGCCGCGTTTGAAGCAGACGGCCGCCTTTACCATTTCCTTAGGGTTCCCTTCGGCGTCACTAACGAGATCTCGGTCTTCCAATGGGAGATGGACCGAATGGTTGACCGGTACGGACTGCGGGCCACTTTTCCGTACCTGGATAACGTCACCATCTGCGGCCACGACCAGCAGGACCACGACGCTAACCTTTCCAAATTTCTCCACACCGCCAAGCTCCTCAACCTAACCTACAACAAGGAGAAGTGTGTGTTCAGCACAAACCGATTAGCCATCCTTGGCTATGTGGTTCAGAACGGAGTTCTAGGGCCTGACCCCGATCACATGCGCCCCCTCATGGAACTCCCCCTTCCCCACTGCCCCAAGGCCCTCAAACGATGCCTGGGGTTCTTTTCATACTATGCCCAGTGGGTTCCTAACTATGCGGACAAGGCCCGCCCACTCATCTACTCCACCGGTTTCCCACTGACGGCCGAGGCTCACCAGGCCTTCAACCGTATCAAGGCCGACATCGCCAAGGCCGTGGTGCACACGGTCGACGAGACGCTCCCCTTCCAAGTCGAGAGCGATGCATCGGACGTCGCTCTGGCCGCCACCCTCAACCAGGCAGGCAGGCCCGTGGCATTATTTTCCCGCCCCTCCATGCCTCCGGAATTCAGCACTCCTCCGTCGAAAAGGAGACCCAAGCTATTGTTGAAGCTGTGCGGCACTGGAGGCATTACCTGGCCGGCAGGAGATTCACTCTCCTCACAGACCAACGGTTGTTTGCCTTCATGTTTAACAACACACAGCGGGGTAAGATCAAAAATGATAAGATCTTGCGGTGGAGGATCGAGCTCTCCACCTTTAATTATGAGATCTTGTATCGCCTCGGTAAGCTCAACGAGCCCCCCGATGCCCTGTCCCGAGGTACATGTGCCAGCGATCAAGTGGACCGACTCCGGACCCTGCACGACGATCTCTGTCACCCAGGGGTCACCAGCTTTTATCACTTCATTAAGGCCCGCAATCTGCCCTACTCCATCGAGGAAGTCAGGGCTGTCACCAGAGACTGCCAGGTCTGTGCAGAGTGTAAACCGCACTTCTACTGGTGCCTGGTGAAGGCCTCCCGCCCCTTTGAACGCCTCAGCGTGGACTTCAAAGGGCCTTTCCCCTCCACCGACCGCAACACGTATTTTCTCAATATGGTCGATGAATATTCCAGATTCCCCTTCGCCATCCCATGCCCCAATATGATATCTGCCACCGTCATCAAAGCCCTCAACACCATCTTCGCTCTGTCGCTTTCCCCGCCTACGTCCACAGCGACCGGGGATCCTCACTTATGAGCGATGAGCTGCGCCAGTACCTGCTCAATAGGGGCATTGCCTCGAGCAGGACGACCAGCTACAAACCCCGGGGAAACGGGCAGGTGGAGCGGGAGAATGGGACGGTCTGGAAGGCGGTCCAGCTGGCCCTACGGTCCAGAAATCTCCCAGCCTTCCACTGGCAGGAGGTCCTCCCCGACACACTTCACTCCATTCGGCGCTCCTGTGCACGGCGACTAACGAAACCCCCCATGAACGTCTCTTTGCCTTCCCCAGGAAGTCCACCTCCGGGGTTTCGCTCCCAACGTAGCTGGCAGCTCCAGGGCCCGTTCTCCTCTGCAAGCACGTGTGGCTCCACAAGGCTGACCCATTGGGTGAGAGGGTACAGCTACTCCACGCAAACCCGCAGTACGCCTACGTAGCGTACCCCGATGGCTGCCAAGACACAGTCTCCCTCAGGGACCTGGCACCAGCTGGGTCCCCACACATCCCCCCTCCTCTGTCCCGGCGCCACCCTCCCTTCCCCCAGCGCATCCCATCACAGCCCCCGTTCCAGGACAATCCGTCCTCCCCTTAGTCCCACCCGGGGATGAAGAGGATGTCGACATGCTCCCGGAGTCACCGACGACCGAGCCAACGCCTGACTCGCCACCAGCACTGCGCCGCTCTCAACGATGGATCAAGGCGCCCGACCGTCTAAATTCCTTCTCTGAAATTTTAATGGCAACCTGTATGTAAATAGTTTTCCACCACCCCCGCTGGACTCATTTTTAACAGGGGGTGAATGTGGTAGTCACCACTGTTGTATTATATTGTATATACTGCACTGCATACGAGGGTATTACGGTAAGGCCCCTGTACTACAGGTACGTGGGTAGATCCCTGCCTGCTGGCTCCGCCCAGTAGGCGGAGTATAAATGTGTGTGCTCAACGAACTGCAGCCATTTCGGCAGCAGCTGTAGGAGGCCACACATCTCTATGTAATAAAGCCTCGATTACTCTCTCCTCTCGTCTCATTGTAATTGATAGTGCATCAGGGTCACGGCCTAAGAATAAAGGGTAAGCCATTCAGGACTGAGATGAGGAAGAACGTCTTCTCTCAGAGAGGTGTGAACATGTGGAATTCTCCACCACAAGAAGCTGTTGGGGTCAGTTCGTTGGATATATTCAAGAGGGATCCGGGCGTGGCCCTTGCAGCTAAAAGGATCAAGGGGTATGATCAAGGATCAAGGGAGAGAAAGTGGGATACTGAATTTTCATGATCAGCCATGATTATATTGAATGGTCGTGCAGGCTCGAAGGGCTGAATGGCCTACTACTGCACCTATTTCCTATGTTTCTAACCTCCCTGCTCTTATATTCTATGCCTTGGCTAATAAAGGCAACTATCCCATATGCCATCTTATCCACCTTATCTACCTATCCTGCTGCCTTCATGGATCTTTGGACATGCACCCAAAGGTCCCTGTGGTCCTCTATACTTCCTAGCATCCTACCATTCATTGTGTATTCCCTTGTCTTGTTAATCCTCCCAAAATGTTTCACCACACTTGTCACTGTTCTGCCCATCTGACCAGCCCAAATACATTGTCATGTAATCTCAGGCTTCCCTCCTTGCTATTCATCACACCTTCGATTTGCGTATCATCTGCAAACTTACTGATTATACCTCCCACTTTCACGTCTCGGTCATTAATGTGCACTACAAACAGTAAGGGGCCCAACACCCATCCTTGTGGCACATCACTGGGCACCGGCTTCCAGTCACAAAACAACTTTTGACAAGTACTCTTTGCCTCCTGCCACAAAGCCAATTTCGGATCCAATTTGCCAAATTGCCCTGGATCCCATGGGCTCCTACCTTCTTGATCAGTCTCCCATGCTGGCTGCACTGCCCTCATCTGCAGACCTAGTCACCTCCTCAAAAAATTCAAACAAATTTGTTAGACATGATCTCCCCCTGTCAAAGCCAAGCTGACTAGCCTTGACTAATCCTTGCCTCTCCAAGTGGAGATTAATTCTGTCCCTCAGAATTATTTTTTCAAATAATTTCCTACCACTGATGTTCGACTCACTGGCCGATAATTACCTGGGGTGAAATTCTCCGTTTGAGAGACTAAGTGTTGACGCCGTGATAGAATTGCGTGCGTTTGCATTCCCAGTGGGGGCGCTATTTGTGGAGTAATCCAGGTCATGCTAATAGCCCAGCATTCTGGCTGGCACGAATTCTGAGTATTTCCCAGCCCAGCGTTCTAACCACTGGGGCCGGAGTTAATGCCAAAGAGCTTGTCAGCTGGAGCTGTTTTTAAGTGATCCACTTACCACACACTCACTGCAGCCACAAAGGTGGCCCAGAAAGGTCTACCCCCGAGTGGGAAGTCCCAGGTGCCCCACAGCTCCATGCCAGCAAGGAGAAGAGGGAGGCCCTCTTCCCCAGCATGGGCTACAGATTCAAGCCTGCCTTCCTGGACACTGCCTAGGAGATGGTTGCAGAGGCAGTCAGCACTGACATTCTCACCAGTAGGGGATAATAATAATAATCTTTATTGTCACAAGTAGGTTTACATCTGGGGTGGGATTCTCTCAGGCCGGGGCTGGGCCAGGGAATCCCCGCGACCGGCGCGAATCGTGCCACGCCGCCCCGACGCCGGCACGCGATTCTCTGCAGAGTGGAGAATCGCCGCCATTGGCGCCGGTGTGGTTGGTGCCATGCTGGTTAGGGGCCGCTAGACGGGGCCCCCCCCCGCCGATTCTCGGCCCGGGATGGGCTGAGCGGCCATCGTAAAAAAGCCAAGTCCCGCCGGCGCCACCCACACCTGCTCTCAGCCGGTGGGACCTCAGCGTGGAAGGGTCGGGGGGCGGCCTGTGGGAGGGGGGTGTCCGACCCCGGGGGGGGGGGGGACCTCCAATGTGGCCTGGCCCGCGATTGAAGCCCACCGGTCAGCGGGCCGGCCTCTCTGGCTGGGGGCCTCCTTTCTTCCGCGCCGGCCCCTATAGGCCTGCCCCATGTTGCGTTGGGGACGGCGCTTTGAAGAGAGCCACTGCGCATGCGCGCGTTGGCGCCGGTGCCACTGCACATGCGCGGATCCCGCGGCGCCCAGTTCACAACAGGATCAGCAGCTGGAGCGGCGTGAACTGCTCCCATGCCGTGCTGGACCCCTGCAGGGGCCGGAATTGCTGATCCGGAGGCCGTGTTGACGCCGTCGATAAACGCGTTTCCGACGGCGTCAACACTTAGCCTCAGGATCACTGAATCTTGCCCCTGACTCCTGTCAGATGCATGCAGAAGCTCTGGCTGTATTTCTTCAGAAGCTGTTTCAGCTGGTTTGTTCATCTTTCTAACCGTACTGCTCTATTTTCATCTGAGCTGCAGAGAGCAAACTGCTTGACTTGTGGTCACAGCTTCAGCCAGAACGCCCCTGACCTGCTTTCCCTAAACAATTCCTGATAACATAGCTCCACCCAGCAATGACATCATCTTAGCCAGGTGAAATCTAATTAACTCCATAGGGTATCCGCTTCATCAAAACAAAGTTCCATTAGCCTAAGCTTTTTACAATGGTTTAATTGCACCTCTGGCTCCCAAACTGTGATTTCGTTAAAAACATGATTGCAGCAGTCACACACACACTTCATTTACATTTACACACACTAACCCAGGCTTTTAACCCTTACTACACCAAATACCTATAATACAATACATCTGAAATTCATACATTCATCACACAGTCCACTTTGGCCAGGTCCTTTATTTCCGAAATATCATTATCCTTTTCCATAACTACCTGAAATCTTACAGAGTTATGGTCACTATCACCAAAATGCTTCCCCACCGACACTTCTACCATCTGCCTGGCTTTGTTTCTTAAAATTAGGTCCAGTACTGCCTCTTCTCTTGTAGGACTTTCTATGTGCTGGCTCAAAAAGCTCTCCTGGATGCATTTTAAGAATTCCGCCCCCTCTAAGCCTTTCACATTTTGCGCATTAATTAATATGGAGGAAGTTTAAATCTTCTGCTATTAGTACCCTATTATTTTTACACTTCTCTGCTCTTCTACCTCTCACTGACTGTTTGGGGGCTATATTACAGTCCTAGCAATGTGATTGCCCCCTTTTTGTTTTAAAGTTCCACCCACAGAATCCATAGAAATCCTCTGTAAAAAACCCTACACAGTGCAGAGGAGGTTATTCAGCCCATTGGGTCTGCACCAACCTTCTGAAAGAGCACCCTACCTAGGCCCACTCTCCCATCCTATCTCTGCAACTCCAACTAACCTGCACCTCTTTGAAGTGGCAATTTTTTAGCATGACTAATCCACCTAACCTGCACACCCATATGGCCTCAATTGAGGAGCCTGCTAAGATATCATCTCTCCTCACTGCAGTAATTGATACCTTGATCAATATTGCAACACCGCCTCCTCTTTTACTCCCCACCCCCGATCTTGCCCTGAACTATCACTCCTTCACCTGAAAGAAGTAACACCTGTGCTTCTAATTCCTAAAATGCGATAATTGGGACACGTGAATCTGAAGAATCGTGTCAAATGCTAAAATCTTCAAATATTATTCTGTCAGCTAACTTCATGTTTTAGAGCTGTGTTTAGCTCTTCACCAAATGCGAGACATGTCTGCTTTATATTGAAATTGAACATACACAACACAAGTAAATCACAACACAAAGTTCATTGAACAGAGACATTTCCGGTATTGGAAAACTCAATAAGAGTCAATTAACATTTAAAGTATCTTGCAACATGACACCCTTTCATTGTGCAGAAAATAGGTGTCAGAACTTGACTTCAGGAAGCAAAGTACTGTACACACCTCTGTCTGTATCAATGGTGCCGAAGTGAAGATAGTTAACAGCTTCAAATTTCTGGGTGTGCACATCACCAACAATCTGTCCTGGTCCACCCACGTCGACACTCCGACCAACAAAGCACACCAGCACCTATACTTTCTCAATAAATTAAGGAAATTCGGCATGTCCACATTGACTCTTACCAATTTTTATCGATGCATCATAGAAGGCATCCTATCTGGCTGCATCACAGCCTGGTAGGGCAACTGCTCGGCCCAAGACTGTAAGAAACTACAGAGAGCCATGAACACTGCCCAGTCCATCACGCGAAACCGCCCCCCCCCCCCCCCCCATCCATTGACTCTGTCTACACTTCCCGCTGCCTTGGAAAAGCGGGCAGCATATTCAAAGACCCCTCCCACCTAGGTTATTCTCTCTTCCAACTTCTTCCCTCGGGCAGGAAATACAAAAGTCTGAGAACTCATACTAACGGATTCAAAAACAGCTTCTTCCCCGCTGTTACCAGACTCCTGAATGGCCCTCTTATGGACTGAACACATCTCCTCTACTGAGTCGTACTATACTCCGTATGCTTCACCCGATGCCTGTGTCTATGTGTTTACATTGTGTATTTATGTACGTCCTGTTTTTTCATGTATGAAATGATCTGTCTAGACTGTATGCAGAACAATACCTTTCACTGTACCTCGGTACACGTGACAATAAATCAAATCAAGTCAAATCCAATCCAATCAAAGAATTTCAAAAGACTTTGACTCCCCAAGTGTCCCCTTTGGACTACTGGAAAATCCACATGGCATAAAATCTGAGGCAGTGTTTGTATTTTTGATAGCTGACTTGCATTGCAATCAGTCATGGCTTTTCTGCTCAGTCTAAACCACCTAAGCATTGCCTTTCATGTTTAATTAGCTGATTCCTCTGCCTGATGTAAAATCTTTCATAGGAGATCCCATATGCCCTTCATCCATACTCTATGCTGAATTATGGTCCAGAAAACTGACTTCAAGGATAGTACCTTCTCGACTGGCTTTGTTAAGGTTATTTTCCAGAGAATAGAATTAGCCACCTGCCTCTGGATTTTCCAATCAATCAGGAGTGCACAGAATGACACATCCATTCTGCCAGAGGTAGAGTATTTAACGAAAGGGGCCATGGCACTTTCCAGAAAAGCTCACCGGCTGCAGTGACCACGGGAATGGAGAGGAAACCTTGGTAGGTTTCTCCATGGGTCCTGCCGTGGAAACTGAGAGACTGCATTGAGTTTAACTCTCCCAAGAATGGGAGGAAGCGGACAATCTCTCTGACCAGCGAGACATGAATGGAAGTGGTTGAGGAAGTGAGCAACAGGATTGTGTCCCTCCAACCTGGTGACAGTGCAACAAGAGGACGCCAGGAGGACAAATAAGGTAAGTGGCATAATACTTCCAGGTGTCAGATTGCACACTGTGGCTCGCCTATCATTCTCCTTGACAGTACTTCTCAGTTTAATATCTTGCAAGCTCCACTCATTTCCAAATCTACGAGTAACTCATATTCCCATCTGAACAGGCAACACTCACCATCAGCTTATTGCTCTCTTGCATCCATTTCTCACAAGTTATGACCTTGTTTCCACTCCATAGAGGCTTTTACAAACACTCATACTTCTCTGCTTTCTCTTCTTAGGCGAAGAGCACGCACAAAGTGGCAAGAGGCAGAGAGAGACCCATGGATTTGGGGTGGAGTGGGGGGGTAGGATGGTAGAGGGGGGAGGGAGATCCCTCCAGCGACAGACACCTTATCAGTCACTGGCAATGTGTTTCCCCTGCTCCACTGGAAGGGAGGACATGTTCCAGGAAGCTGCAGGTGTCAGCAGCGACTCTGTGGTAAGTATCTGAGTCTCCGGAGGTACTGGCGCTCAAACATTGAGAGAGCTAATCCACTGATTGAAGATCTTGTGTGGGGATCATGCCTCCTTCCAATTGGATCGCAGCACCAATCCCCTTGTATCTGTGAAAGGGCAAGTGCCTGAGCAGAAGGCAGTTGTCTGCTGCTGATGTTGCTCCTAATGCAGCTAGAGTTGTTGGCAGTGGTGTGGCTTCTGCTCTTGACCCTCATCAGAGTGCAAGGTGGAGCTGCATTAGCCAGTTCCATGCCATGGTGAAGCAGGGGAGGGCCCATGAAGGTGAATGAAGTGTTGACCGGTGAAGTGCCTTCCAGCAAGTAACCAAAATTAGCAGTGATAATACTCTCCAAGGGAAGAAGTACAGTGCACAGTGGCTTCTTAGGTGACCAATGCTGTTTTTGTTTCTTCAGTTTCACTGATCAAAGCCTTCACAGCTTGTCAGTTTCACTACAGCAGCCCTTCCCACACTGCACTCACCTTCTGCAATCCTGGCAAAGTGCAGACACAATGTGGAGCCCATGTGCTGGGTAGGGAAGAAATGACCCAGGGTTAAGGTGGCTCTTATTGACTCTATTGGTTTCCTGCCGAACCCAAGGGGATTCCTTGTTGGATTTGGAAATGACCCCAGGTAAAGCTGGAAGAGGGCAAGATCCTGACCCAACATCAATCTCAAGGATATAACACCCCACAGACATTGAAATCCATCTCTTCTTGTCTGGACAGCACAATGGCACAATGGTTAGCACTGCTGCCTCACAGCGCCAAGGACCCGGGTTCAATTCCCACCTTGGGTGACTGTGTGGAGTTAAAAAAAAATTTTTTTAGAGTACCCAATTAATTTTGTTCCAATTAAGGGGCAATTTAGCGTGGCAAATTCACCTACCCTACACATCTTTGGGATGTGGGGGCGAAACCCACGCAAATATGTGGAGAATGTTCAAATTCCCCTCGGACAGCGACCCAGAGCCAGGATCTAACCTGGGTCCTCGGCGTCGTGAGGCAGCAGTGATACTGTTTGTGTGGAGTTTGCATGTTCTCCCTGTGTCTGCATGGGTTTCCTCGGGGTGCTCCGGTTTCCTTCCACAGTCCAAAGATGTGCAAAGATGTGCAGACTGGGTGGATTAGCCGTGCTAAATTGCCTCTAAATGTCCAAAGGTTTAGCTCAGTTGGCTAGACAGATGGTTCATGATGCAGAACGAGGCCAGCACCGTGTGTTCAACTGCAATACAGGCAGATTTTATTCATGAAGTCACGTCTTCTCAACCCCTTGCCCCTTGCCTGAGCTGTGATGATCCTCAGGTTAAATCACGGCCAGTCAGCTCTCCCCCTCAAAGGGGTGAGCAGCCTATGGTCATCTGGGTCTTTACCTTACCCTTAAACAACTTAATTGCAGTGTTAATGTAAGCCTACATGTGACAATAAAATATATTTTTTTAAATGTGTCCGAGGAGGCAGCCAATGGCTGGAGACTCATTATTGTGGGCCTTTTGGAGCAACAGTGTTCTGCTTGGCACGGCTGAAGATCCGAAAGTGTGCTTGGAAGGTGAAGTGTCAATATATTCAGAGGTCTCGGGGAAAAAAATCTTGAAATGTGGGATTGAAACCCTAGAGGTAGATCCCATCTGAATGGGAGCGACATTTGAAGAGAATTCCAGGGCAAGTTCTTCAAACATGTAGATTTGAAACTCTTGTGACAAGGCAGAGTTTCAGTGCTACTAGTTGGCTCACAATAAGATGACAATCTGGATGGGTTGCTGAGGAATCCATGGGATCTGCTTGGGTCGCATCTGTCATTTACTTTGGAGCTTGGCGCATCTAACCACAATTCATCTTTCAATTCACATGTATAAGAAACTCACTTTGAATATTAGAGTATAGGATATATATAAAGTATTTACCACAAGCTGGTTTAGCTCAGTGGGCTAGACAGTTGGCTTGTGATGCAGTAACAAGGCCAGCAGCGTGGGTTCAATTCCCCTCCCAGCTGAGAATTCTGAATTCTCCCTCTGTGTACCCGAACAGGCACCGGAATGTGGTGACTAGGGGCTTTTCACAGTAACTTCATTGCAGTGTTAATGTTAGCCTACTTGTGACAATAAAGATAATTTACATTTTACCTTTCAGAATTTGTAAGTGTCTGTAAAGATATAGCTGGGGTGAAGGAATATTGAAGATTTGCGTCATTTTCTTGTGATTTTATTGAGATCTTTCCAACCTGTTTGTCTGGTGTAATATAGTTCAATAAATGTTTTATCATTTGTGGTAAACAATTCTCAGCAGGCTCCTGTGAATCTGATCTGTAATTTGCCTCCCTTGTGTCAAAGGAAAATTAGGATCTATCAAGCCAAGTTTTACTCTGGGATCCAGTATTAACATCAGCTGAGATCGTAACATTTGCCCTTGCCTTCCACTCTCAGGGTTAAGGTGAGGGGGCAGTGCATCTCAGCTAGAATGGGAAATGAACCCATGCTTTTGGCATAATTCTGAACTATTCAGCTGTAGTTGTGCCTTTCTTGCAGGGGGCTGTAGCATTAATGATAATATCTCAAGGGTGGATTATTCTAGGACCATGCAGTTTCGAGTTCAACCATCTCTTTCACCTTGGAAACACCAGAATATTGAATGGATGAGGGGTTGGTTTCGGTCCAGATCAGCTACAGTCTTCTCTCATGCAAATCAGCAGAACTGCTGAGCCGCTCTCCACCAGTAGGGGCAAACATACAAAGAGAATTGAACATGTTGCCTTCTTTCAGAATGACAGCATATCGGGATCCTCACCATCCTCTCAA
Source organism: Scyliorhinus torazame (assembly GCF_047496885.1). Lineage (NCBI taxonomy): Eukaryota > Metazoa > Chordata > Chondrichthyes > Carcharhiniformes > Scyliorhinidae > Scyliorhinus > Scyliorhinus torazame. The sequence continues at coordinate 41,435,343 of NC_092719.1, forward strand.
TCAATATACACCTTGGCGTCAGAGACAGCTGAGCCTGACTGCCCCAGCACCTGCCATGGAATAAAATTAGAGAATAACAGAATAGCACAGCGCACAAAAAAGCCATTCAGCACATCGAGTCTGGCTCTTTCGAAGAACAATCCAGTTCATCTCACTCCCATGCTCCTTCCTCATATTCTCCTTCAAGTATTTATCCAATTCTCTTTTGAAGGCTACTACTTAATTTGTATCTATCACCCAATCAAGTTATGCTTGATATCCTAACCATTGTTGCATAAACAAAGGTTTCCTCCTATCTCTGGTTCTTTTGCCAACCGCCTTCAATTTCTGCACACTGGTTATCAACCCTTCAGTCATTCGAAACAGTTCCTCATTATTTATTCCATCTAAATCACTTGTGCTTTCAAAAATCTACATCAAGAGGGGATCATGTGATGTCATCGCGGGAGCAGTCGTGTTTCTGTGAGCTCCGATTCTGCTCATCCTAAAATCTGGCATTTTATCCTGGTGCACACTTCAAGTTCAGCGTTCTCTGGGTAACATGGCGTGGGCTGTGCCCCTGGAAGTTCCTGACTTGTGTTTCTGTGAGGAAGTGCGGAGATAAAATGTTCAAAGCCTCATTTGTTCATGGCGGCCAGAGTGGGCCGGGGTGGGGCCCAGCTTGCGATGGCGAGATTGCTGTTGAGCGAGCTCTCACCGTGGTGGTGCTGCGTGCATTTGGATGATGGCCGGCATCAAAGATGTTGTCTTGCCTGAGGACCTTGGCTCTGTGGCGCAGGTCGTTAATGTTCAATTTGAAAAATTGCAGGATACTTTTATGAGAGGGATGGAGGCTCGCGAGAAGGTTCTTGCGCTTGAAAGAGCACGTTCCCTGGTGTGGTCCCACCTTTGTGTTGTCAAAATTCTGTTGCATGGCGTGTCATCCACCCTGTCTGGTTCGAGAGAGGGGAGGTAGGTGGGGTATGTCCCTGAGCGTGGTCCCCGATGAGATGTGAGAAGAAAGTTCCAGATATGTTCGGAAATTGGCCACCATGCTTTGTAATCCTATTTGGAGGTTGGGTGTATCAGATTCAATGGAGCACAATGTATCCTGTCTTCGAGACTGGAGGTTGGTCTGACCCACTGATCACTGGTCCCTTGTTGTCCTGTCTCGATGCATGTTGTGAGGGGTTGGGAATGGCTGAGCTTGGCAGGCTATTCCCCTCGGCCAGGGCCTAGGTTGTGGATTGCCTGGGTCTTGGAGAAATGGCATGGTGGAAGTGATGGTGTCCTGTGCTTCGATCGTTCGAATCCTTGAGAGATCCTGAAGCGTGCTTGTTGATTCTCTGTTATCCTCCAATTTCTGGTGCAACACGGAAGATGTCTTTATTCTGCAAATTACCCTGCGGTTCTTCTATAACCCTAGACTAAACTATGGCGTGGGAAACTCATCATGACTTTTGGTGGTGGTTGTGGGCCTGTGGGTGTGGGTGAACTGCTTTGTCATAATTTTATGACTTTTTACTGTCTACCCTTGGTCTCCGATATGGTTATCTGAGTTTCTCAACCTATCTAATGATTGTATTGAGCTGATTGTGATGACATTCTCCTGTTTCTCTCTGCACTCATGAATACTTAGCCATCTTTTCCTTCTTCCTACTTATTGGAATGTATTATTTTGTAGCTTTGGTGCATAATTCTTTAAAATGCAAAATCTCAATAAATATACTTCAAAAAAAATCTATATCAAATCTCCCCTCAGCCTTCTCTGCTCTAAGGAGAACAACATCAACATTGCCAGTCTATCTACGTAATTGTACTCCCATATCCCTGGAGTCATCTTAATTATTCTCTTCTTCACCTTCACCAAAGCCTTTAAGTACTTCCCATAGCGTGATTCCCAGAAGTGGACGCAATACCCCACCTGGAGCTAAACTAGTGTTTTATTTAGATTTAGGCTTTTGTACTCTATGGCAGTGTTTTTCAAACTTTTTTTCTGGCGACCTATTTTTGCAAAATAACCACCTCTCACGACCCACGCCACGTTATGGAGTTAATAGACAATAGATTCTCCATAGTTACTTTTAAAAACATCACCATCATTGTTGGCACTTCTGCATTATTAAATGTAAAAACTTGTAAATTAAAATATATTTTCTATTTCTGTTGTTATTTGGAGATCTTAATAACTTGTAATAAAAATCTCTGCACAGATCAGTGAGCAAGACTTTTGATCACAGACTCCTGAGGGTTTGACCCCCTCAAACCCTCAGGAGTCTGCGATCAAAAGAATGAGGCGATAGTTGGAAACACGCCTGGATTTTGGGCTGATGGGGAAGGAAGGAGACTCACCATTGATCGCAAAGTCAGTCTCACTGAGAGCGGCTGATCTCAGAAAGTGAGCGGAGAGTGGCTCCCTATTTTAAATATACATCAAACCCATATGCACACACAGCACAACTTTAACCATAGATTTGATTGACAAGGTTAAGAGTAACAGAAACTCAACAGACATCAACAAGATTAACTATCACAGAAATTGAAACAACATTGACAACGTTAATGGTAACAGAAATTCAAGATTAATTAACAATGGTAACAATGGCAGACATTATTCATGCATCCGATTCAGACGTTAACCCTGAAATCGGTCTCTTTGTGTGATCATTGACTCTGTGCTTCTATGATCTGCACTTGAACAGATGCATTACCCCCCTGACTGGGATGGTTGGAGTTCCCAAACCCACACACATCACCCCAGAGCGGGTTCAGAATGGTTAAAATATAAATCAGCTTTGTGAAAATGGACCAATTAAAAGGTGGGGAGATCCCCACAGGAGACACAGGAATTATCTGCTAGAGCTAGATCCTGTGTAAGGGAGTACTCCGGCTATGAGTTACTGACTGGGGTACTTGTGGACTGATATTCCAGTCGGCAGTCAGTTGTTTTTGGGTGGGGATGCAGGCCTCGAAACAAAGAGCACGAAGCACTGCTCGAAACTAGTGTTGTGCAGAAGGAGTATATTCAGGAAATAAATTTAAAGAAAATAGATTTTTTTTCTTTTAAATCTTCAGTTGTATGGTGCTGACTAACCTGGTTGATCAGCTGCTGCAGAAACGGGAGTGGCTGCTGGAGGCTGTGTTGGTGGCGATGACTATAAGAGTGACCCAGGGAGGCAGAAAGTCCAGGGCACCGGCCTCTACCTCAGCCTAATGTGGCCACACACTGCACTGTAACCAGAATTCACCCAGGGAGAAAATGGGAAAAAAAGGTCAGGCGATCCCCGGGGATCATGTTTGGAGACCTTTTGGCGACCTGTTTTACATCATCCCGCGACCCACCCGCAGGTCGCGACCCCCAGTTTGAAAAACACTGCTCTATGGGCTGTATTTTGCATGCCACACTCTGTGTGTTTTGGATCACGGGCTCGTAAAATAGAGTGAGTGCCCTTCCCACCACTTTCCCGCCCACCCCCAAGCTCATTCCCATTATATGGGAATGGGTGCCAAAATCGGCAGCCCACACATCATATTGAAATAAGTAATCAAATGTAAATTAAGCACATTACTAAGACAATCGACCCTGATAATATGCTGCCACTGCCATAACATTTGGACAGACTGGGGGGAGTTGGCAGACCAATTTGAAAAGAAGTTCTTCAAAGGGCAGGTAGGGAGGGGGGGACCTCTCTTCATAATAGAATCCCGACAGTGCTGAAGGAAGCCATTCGGCCCATTGAGTCTGCACCGACCCTCCAAAAGAGCACCCTATCTAGGCCCTCTCCCCCGTCCCATCCCTGTAACCCCATCCAACCTTTGGATTCTAAGGGGCAAATTAGCATGGCTAATCCACCTAACCTGCACATCTTTGGACTGCGGAAGGCAACCGGACAGTCACCCAAGGTCGGAATTGAACCTGGATCCTTAGCACTGTGAGGCATCAGTGTTGTCAACTGTGCCACTGTGAAAGGTGGGACCTGTGAGGAAGGATGATGGCTTTTGCACTATGTTTATATTTGTATGTACATTGTGTCTTCTGTTGTTGTTATAAAACCACAAATACCTCAATAAAATGTTTATTAAAAAAAGCACTGTGCCGCCCAGGGGCTACCCTTTGTCAAAGGGGGCAATCCACTTTTCTTCCTACTCGTCCGCAGCCTTAATTCCATACCCTCCATCCCACCCTTTTCCCTGACCCACGCAAGCCCTCCCTGCCCAAGACCACGGAAGTACCTGTTCCGGGGATTCATGTGCTTTCCCCCTCAGTGGCCACTGAGGTGCTCTTGGCGCTGCTGGGACTGATGGAACTACCAGCGAATCAGACTGGTCAGCATCTGCAGAGGACAGCACTTCATCCCCAGCGAGAAGCGGAAGCTGCACTTGACGCTCGTTTGGCGGCCCCGGTTGTGGAGCTGGTCAGTGTGGAGCATGTTGGCTTTGCTTCCCAGGTGTGAGCCCTCCCAGGGTATTATTCAGCCCTACGCCTCTATTTATAAAGTTCACGATCCCATGTGCTTCATTAAATGCTTTGTTAACCTGTTCTGCCACCTTTGAAGATTTGTGCACAAATACCCTCAGGTCTCCTTCTGCTTGCATCTCCTTTAAAATTGTTTTTCATTAATCTTATCACCTCATGATTTTCTGTGCTGAATTTCGCAATGTTCCAGGCTGCAGTTGGGCCCTCTCAGTCTGGAGGTACACTAAGCCATACAAAATTTCCATAACAGTGAGCAGACTCATGACTATATTGTATGCATTGTGGAGTTTGGTTGGACACAGCAGGCGGAGAAGGTGATTCCATTCAATACACCCCTGACAAATAAAAGTCCCCTTTGCAGCTGTGTCGATGCAGCCAGCGTTCCCTTGAGCCCATGACTGAAATGTCTGCAGGGATTTTGAGACTAACTGCAGTTTTGTTTTGTAGCGACAGCACCAGCAATCAGAGCAGGATCCTGTGAAAAGATCCTTCCAGGAGTTTCCATAATGTAAGACTGACGAATGGTCTTGTTGAAATTACCACAGAAATGATTTCCATTCCTCTCTGCTATTTTAACTCGTGCTGCAACCTGGGCTAATTCTTTCAGTAAAATAGTGGACAGATTGTGATGAACAGAATTATCTTCTTTGCCTACCATACCCAGCTGAGCTGCTTACTGTAATGCAATACTAAGATGCAATGTACCTGTGGAAATTTTCTATGACTTTATGCACATTGTTCTATGGCCTCAAATCCTTGCTGTGATATATATGAATTAATCATTTCCTGTCATCTGAAATAATCATATCATTAAAAAATGTCATTGATACATAAACTATACATGTTCACTAATATTAACAAAATAAATTTCTAGGCTAGAGTTCTTTGCTGAGCACCCTTCTCTTTTGGAAACCTGATTGCTGCTTGTGTATAGAGTTGCTGATTTCATCATCCAGTTTAGCAATAAGGCCAACCAGGGAAACAGCTTGTGAGAGTGACTGAGACTAAAGGCAAGCCCCAGAGATCAATAAAGGTGCACCAGCCAAAAAACTAACCAATTAACGTTGCTTCAAAACAGTACTCCCACAGGTGGAACTTAAAACTAACAAGATAATGTTTGCTGTTTGTTGTATTATTAGCTAGATTGGGGGTCGATTAGCTCAAGTAGCTGGACAGCTGTTTCGTGATTGGGGGGTGATGCCAACAATGTGGATTCAATTCCCATACCGGCTGAAGTCACTCATGAAGGACCGCCTTCTCAAACTTGCCCCTTGCCTGAGGTGTGGTGACCCTCAGGTTAAATCACCACGAGTCAGCTCTCTCAAAGGGGAGAGCGGCCTATGGCAATATTTACAGCCAGATTGTTCAGTCCATGATCTAATGGCCATCCTATAAAATACCTTTTGTAAAGGCCCCGAAGAATCCAGCACGAGTTTTAAGGATACAAAATAATAAAGTTTATTTACTATAACAATATATACATAGTCGTAGCAGTAACTTCCCTTGCTACCTTCTCCTTCCTCTTGGTTCCTGGACTGGCCAGCTTATTTATAGTAGGAGTTTCTCCGCCCCCCTCATTGGGGAAGTTCATACTCCCATAGGATTGTGGGATAATCATTAGTCCCCAGCCAATCGTCAGTAGGCAGGTTATAACATCCCTCCCCCCCCCAAAGTCCAAGGAATCCACCGTAGGCCCTGGCGAAGGAAGGCGTCAAACTCGTTTGGCCGCAGGCCGGACGCCATTTGCACGCGGCGCTGGATCAGGCGGCGTATAACGAGACGGAGACCGGCGCTTCCGTGATGAACGGCGCGGTTGTACATCCACGGCCTGTGGACCCGAGGATTCCCCCTCTGATTCATCCTGTGTCTCCATCTCGGAGTCAGAGTCTGCTGCCTCCGTCATGTCAGCGTCTCTGCCCCCATTCGGTCCTGTCATGACCTGCGCAGGCTTTGAGTGAGGCACCAGTGGAAGATTTGGAGGACTACCTTCCCTTGTTTCTGGTCTTTGCCGCTGTTGAACTGAGCTCCGGGGGCGGGGAATCTTTTGCGGGGATGATCTTCTGGACCGGACGTGGTCTACATGTTTTCGCTGGAGACGACCCTGGGCTTGCACTTGGTACGATATAGGGCCCGTTTGGCGAAAGATTACCCCAGGAACCCATTGGGCACCACCAGCAAAATTCCGCACGAATACTGGGTCACCGGGCGCAAACTGCCGAATCGGACGATGCTGAGACAATCCCGGTCCCTGCCGGTCTTGTGTGCGGCGTACTTTTGCGCCAATGTCCGGGAAGACCATACTAAGGCGGGTGCGAAGTCTCCGGCCCATTAGGAGTTCTGCGGGAGCTACCCCAGTCACTGTATGGGGGGTGGTCCTGTACGTAAACAAAAAACGAGCCAGTCTCGTGTCCATTGATCCGGAAGACTGCTTCTTTAGGCCTCTTTTGAATGTTTGCACTGCACGCTCTGCCAACCCATTTGAAGCCGGGTGGTAAGGGGCAGTGCGGATATGGCGGATGCCGTTCATCTTTGTAAACCTAGCAAACTCCTCACTCGTGAATGGAGTGCCATTATCCGTGACCAGCACCTCGGGGAGGCCATGCGTGCTAAATGATAAACGCATTTTTTCAATTGTTGCGCAGGACGTTGTCCCCTGCATCTTATGCACCTCCAGCCATTTGGACTGGGCGTCAATTAGTAGGAGGAACATGGATCCCTGAAAAGGGCCTGCAAAATCTGCATGTAAGCGTGCCCAAGGCCGCCCTGGCCATTCCCAGTGATGTAGGGGCGCGGCCGGCGGAAGCTTCTGATGCTCCTGGCAAATGGAGCAGTTTTGGGCCACCTTCTCAATGTCGGTGTCGAGGCCTGGCCACCAGACATAACTCCGGGCCAACATTTTCATCTTGGTCACGCCCGGATGCCCATTGTGCAAGTCTGATAATATCAGCTCCTGGCCTTTTTCCGGGACAACCACACGCGTCCCCCACAAGAGGATGCCGTCTTCCACGCTGAACTCTGACAGCTTGGAGGAAAATGCCCGTAACTCGCCTGGGAGCTGTCTATGCTGCCCACCATACAGGACTATGTGCCGAACCTTTGACAGGACTGGCTCCGTCTGGGTCCACTCACGGATCTGTGATGCCGTGACAGGCAAGGTGTCCATAAAATTTAGGGTTGCGACCACCTCACCGGTCGTGGGGGTCGACATGGGGCCGGTCGATAAAGGCAATCGGCTCAGTGCGTCGGCATTTGCTATCTGCGTACCTGGTTTGTGCTCCAGAGAATACTCATATGCAGCAAGCAACAAAGCCCAGCGCTGGATCCGTGCAGAAGCAATGGGCGGTATCGGCTTATCCTCTCTGAAGAGTCCCAGCAGGGGCTTATGATCAGTCACGATAGTGAAATGGCGGCCGTACACATACTGGTGGAAGCGTTTCACCGCGAAAACCACTGCCAGGCCCTCCTTCTCGATCTGCGCGTACTTCTTCTCCGCTGCAGTCAATGTGCGGGAGGCGAAAGCTATCGGTCGCTCGGCCCCGTTCTCCATCTTGTGGGACAGGACAGCCCCAATACCATACGGGGATGCATCACATGTGACGAGCAAAGGCTTTCCCGGATCATAGTGGGTTAGTAACCCAGACGGCGACAATTGTTGCTTTACCCGCCGGAAAGCGGTTTCTTGCGGCTGACCCCAAACCCAGGTGTGATTTTTCTTTAGCAGCAGGTGTAAGGGGGCCAGCGTAGTTGCCAGATTGGGGAGGAACTTCCCGTAATAGTTTACGAGACCAAGAAAAGAACGAAGATGCGAAGTGTCAGTCGGGGTGGGGGCATGTTGAATTGCACGCACCTTCTCTGCGACGGGGTGCAGACCCTCGCGGTCCACCCGATAACCTAGGTAGACTACTTCTTTTGCCTGAAATACGCACTTTGTGTGACGTAAACGGACTCCAGCCTCCGAAAGGCGTTTAAGGACAGCCTCCAGATTTTCCAAATGCTCTTGCTCCGACGTCCCTGTAATCAACACGTCATCTAGGTAGACAGCCACACGTGGTAAACCTCTCAAAATGCCCTCCATAACACGTTGAAAAATTGCGCAGGCAGAGGATACTCCAAAGGGCAACCGTGTATATTCATACAGGCCCCGGTGTGTGTTAATTGTTACATATGGTCGGGAGGCAGGGTCCAGCTCCAACTGCAGGTAGGCGTGACTCATATCTAATTTTATGAATGAGAGTCCGCCTGCAAGTTTCGCGTAGAGATCCTCTATGCGAGGCATTGGGTATCGGTCGAGTCGGGAAACTGTATTCACTGTAAGTTTATAGTCGCCACACAAGCGAACTGTGGCATCTGGCTTCATTACTGGCACAATTGGTGCTGCCCAGTCAGCAAAACGGACAGGCCTGATAATACCCAAACTCTCCAAACGAGTGAGCTCCCCTTCTACCTTCTCGAGCAAAGCGTAAGGCACAGGGCGCGCCCGGAAATAGCGCGGTGTGGCTCCTGGTTCAACTTGGATACGGGCTACGGCCCCTTTTATTTTCCCCAGACCAGGCTGGAATACCTCTGGGTATCGTCCTAGCACCTCAGTCAACCCTCCAGAAACTGTTTGGAGGATGTGCTGCCATTGCAACCGCAAATGGCGCAACCAGTCCCGACCCAACAGGCTGGGCCCATGGCCACGCACTACGATAAGTGGGAAACGCCCCTCCTGGCGTCCATATACAACAGGGGTCATTGTAGTTCCTGCAATGTCCAGTGGTTCCCCCGTGTAGGTGGCCAACCTGGCCTGTGAGTCAGTTAGTGTAAGGGTCTGTATACCCTGCTTGATGCGGTCGAATGTCCTCTGGGCGATATGGGAGACCGCTGCGCCAGTATCCAACTCCATCTCCAGCGGGTGGCCATTGACCCGTACTGTCACCTTAATGGGGGCCACACGGGGAGCTGCCACACAATGCAGCTGCAGGCAGTCGTCCTCCGTCTCCACGTCCTCAGGGGTGGTCGCCGCAGGTTCATCCACATGGAAGGTACGGCCTCTGGGCTGGTCCCAGTTACGGCCCCTGGGCTGGTCCCAGTTTCGGTCGGAACGACGGCGCCTCTGGCGTCCCCAGGACCGCCGTCCGCGACGGGGTCGGCGCCTGCAAGTCTGACACGGACATGGCTCCTCATCCATTGGCTCTGGAGAAGGCTCCCTTCGGGGAGGAATGTCCGATGGCCACTGGCGTCGGTCTGGTCGTTGCCTCACCCAAGGTACCGCAGGAGTGCGGGGGAACGTTTTTGGGCGGAAAGGGTTTCGCCCCAAGGCATGCACTTCCATTCCCTGTAGCTCCTGTACTCCTCGCTCTGCGCTCTCTCGGGACAAGACTATTTGTATTGCCTGTTGAAAAGTCAATGTTGGCTCCGCTAACAACTTTCTCTGGGTGGCCGCATTGTTAATACCGCAAACCAAACGGTCGCGTAACATTTCTGACAAGGTCTCACCATAGTCACAGTATTCCGCAATCCCGCGTAGCCTGGATAAAAAATCGGCAAGGAATTCTCCAGGGGTCCTCTCAGCGGTATTAAACCGGTAACGCTGGACTATCGTGGACGGGTTGGGTTAAAGTGTTGCCCCACTATATTCACAAGTTCGTCAAACGTTTTGGTGTCCGGCGCAGCTGGGTACGTAAGGCTCCTAATCACCCCAAACGTATGCGGCCCGCAGGCGGTGAGCAATATGACCACCTGGCGCTCGTTTTCAGTGATATTGTTTGCCCGGAAATAGTAACGCATCCGTTGCGTGTACTGGTTCCAGCTTTCTAGCGCAGCATCAAAAACATCCAAACGTCCGTACAGAGGCATGGTATAATAGAAAACAACTTCCAACCTGTATCCAACAAAAATCCAGGGAGGTGGCTTCAGCAGTGTAGACAGCTATTCACTTTTACCTTCGTCGCCAGTTTTGTAAAGGCCCCGAAGAATCCAGCACGAGTTTTAAGGATACAAAATAATAAAGTTTATTTACTATAACAATATATACATAGTCGTAGCAGTAACTTCCCTTGCTACCTTCTCCTTCCTCTTGGTTCCTGGACTGGCCAGCTTATTTATAGTAGGAGTTTCTCCGCCCCCCTCATTGGGGAAGTTCATACTCCCATAGGATTGTGGGATAATCATTAGTCCCCAGCCAATCGTCAGTAGGCAGGTTATAACAATACCCATGGAACTTTTGTTTATCTAATAGATGATTGATTTACACTGTATCAAATACAGGTATTTAATCAGAAGAAATCTCTTCTCCGCATTCACTCAGTGCTTGATGAATGGATTGGCCTTGGTTTTCTTGGACTCTGCACAGGGCATGGAGCCTCGCAGCAAACAGCAGTGAAAGTTAAAGAACAGGGGCCCATGTAACCCCACTCTCTGCTGCCCTCTTGCAATTGTTTTTCCGATGAGCATTTTTAAAGGGAAAAAGTGGGCCCCTGTGGGTTTGCAGAGCCCTATGTACTATTATACAAATAAAGTCCCATAACCATAGGTCATACAGCACAGAAAAGGCCCTTCGGCCCATCAAGTCTGTGCCGGTCAAAAACAACCACGTAAATATTCTAATCCCATTTCCCAGCTTTGTATGCCTTGGAATCACAAGAGTGCATCTAAATACTTCTTTAGTGGTATGAGGGTCTATGCCTCCACCTTCCTGTCAGGCAACGGGTTCCACACTCCCACCACCCTCTGGATAAAAAAGTTTTTCCTCACATCCCCTCTAATCCTCCTGCTCCTTACCTTAAATCCATGCCCCCTGGTCATTGATCCCTCCACCAAGGGGAAAGGTTTATTCCTGTCTACTCTATGCCCCTCATGATTTTATACATCTCAATCATGTCCCCCCTCAGTCTCCACTGCTTCAAAGAAAACAATCCAAGTCTATCCAATCTCTCGTCATAACTAAAACTCTCCAGTACAGGCAACATCCTGGTAAATTTCCTCTTTTAAAAACAATGTATTTTGTTACAAACGTGCATCAAAAACATTAGAGCACATAAACACCCTGGAAAACACTCCCAACACTCAACTGTACAGTTTGTACAATGTTTCCCCCATTTTCCCCCTCCCCCCAACGAACCACTCCTCAAACACGGTCACGAACATCCCCCACCTTGTCTCAAACCCCTCTGCTGAGCCCCTTAGATCATGTTTTATCTTTTATAGCCACACCATTTCTTTCTTTCTTAATATATATTTAATTCCCCCCCCCCCATCTTATCCACCTTTCCTTCACCTTTCTCCTCTTTGCTCCCCCTTCCCCCACATCTACAGTTCATCCTCTGATGTTAGTTTCCCTGCTGTTTGACCTTTCACATCTTTTGTTCTCTCTGGGGACTGCCATTAGCACTCTCCCCTTGGTTTCTGTGGCCATTAGCACTCTCCCCTTGGTTTCTGTGGCCATTAGCACCCTTTCCCCTTGGTTTCTGTGGCCATTAGCACCCTTTCCCCTTGGTTTCTGTGGCCATTAGCACCCGGTTTCCCTGGGTTTCTGTGGCTATGACTCATCTTTCATTCTCACTCCACAGTATAAATATTTCCCACTTTCTCTGCCTGTTAGCTTTGACAGAGTCATCGGACTCGAAACGTTAGCTCTTTTCTCTCCCTACAGATGCTGCCTGACCTGCTGAGATTTTCCAGCATTTTCTCTTTCGTTTTAAAAGACGGGCTTCCCTTGAACTTGTTTGAAAGCTGACTTGCTGCAGTTTCATTTTGCAATATTGTCACGGTGATTTCAGCCGACTCGCTTTTTTGTTCCTTTTTGCAACAGGCGGGAGAAATGCTACAAGTACAGTTACCAACTGCGATTAAAAGTATTCCTGGAGGTTTTGTCACATGACTTTTCCCTACGCCCCAGTCATTAGTCGGCCAGCACATAAATCCTTGTGACACATTGCCTACCTACACCAATTGGGAAGCAAAAAGACTCACTGCCCAACTGGCTAACTGTCAGCCACAAGAACCTTGGGCGCGATTCTCCGAGGCCGCGCCAGTTGGGAGAATCGCCGGCCGCGCCATTATATCGCGCGACGCCAGTCTGACGCCATCCCGCCATTCCCCCAACTGGCGAGAACGGCCCCATCGAGTTCTGCGCCGTGCCAGCCGGAGACTCGCCCGAGACACTCACAACGGCGATACTCCGCCCCCCCGCTATTCTCCGGCCCGGATGGGCAGAGCGGCCGCTCCGACAAGACAAGACAGGACAAATTCAAAGATTTGTCTATATATGTGTTTCTGGAACAGACCTCTTCATTCACCTGAGGAAGGAGCAGTGCTCCGAAAGCTAGTGACATCGAAACAAACCTGTTGGACTTTAACCTGGTGTTGTAAGACTTCGTACTGTGCTCACCCCAGTCCAACGCCGGCATCTCCACATCAGTATTTTTATATACTGGTAAAGAGAAATGTTCAAAGAAAATGACAAAACAAAATCTTTTTAATGTCCGGATGATTTTTCCCCAGGGTTGCACACAGCAGTGTCCTGGCAATTGATCTTTAGTTCCTGGAGATGCCAGGCCAATCGTGGAGGGTAGGCAACCCTGGCTATAAGTCACATTTCCCTGTAGTGCTTGTCATGGTTGCAAACCCAACAAGTCAGAATGGAAACTATTAGATAATTCAAATTGAATTTTATGACCTGGGCGAAGATTGCAAATTTATGAAGGCTCAACACCTCCAGTTCATTCTTGGTAATATAGTGGGCAGCACGGTAGCACAGTGGTTAGCACAGTTGCGTCACAGTTTCAGGGTCCCAGGTTCGAATCCCGGCCTGGGTCACTGTCTGTGCAGAGTCTGCACATTTTCTCCGTGTCTGCGTGGGTTTCCTTCGGTTTCCTCCCACCGTCCAAAGATGTGCAGGTTAGGATGGCTGGCTGTGCTAAATTGCACTTAGTGTCCAAAAAAAAAAGGTTGGGTGGGGTTACTGGGTTACGGGGATATGTAAAAGTGTGGGCTTAAATGGGGTGCTCTATCAAAGGGCTGGTGCAGACTCGATGGGCCAAATGGCCTCCTTCTGCACTGTAAATTCTATGATTGTATGCAGATCCCAGCAATAATATCGAAGTGCTTCTGAGCAAACCTGTTTTCGGTGCCTCAACTGCACCAGAGAGCTGGTGACTGAGTTGGATCATCTCCTGCAGTCTCTGCGGCAGATCACCTCCCGCTTGCAGCTGGTGCATCTTTTAATACCTCAGGATCCTTTCAGGCCATCGTGGGGAAGATCTGCCAGTCAGTTTTGTAGGAAATCACCAACCAAATCACAGGTGGCAGGAAGATACTTTTGATCATTTTCCCAGGGGAAATGACGCTGCATCTTGAGAAGGCTCAGACCTTTGGGAGGGTTTCCATGAGCACAACAATACTACTGATGGAATCTACGTGCCTTCAGAGCGCAGAGTGAGAACTCTGAAATGTTATTCAATAGGACAGCCTTCAGTTTAAAATGTACAAATGTGTGGAGATCACAAAATTATAATCCTTCACACCTAAACCTGAGGGAGTAACTATGAGCATTTTATTCCGCAGGAGTCCATTGTGCTGTAACTATTTGAATGTTCAGATCCTGCTGGCTGCTCATTTTCCTCACAGCTGCCGAGCAGCCCAAGCTCCCATGTCGACTCTTTCTGCTAGGTGCAGCATATACTTGCCTTCTGACCTCTTGATTTATGCTCCGGGTGAAAATCATTCCCGGTTTATTAGAACAAAAAGTGACGGCAGAAACCCAGCCAGCCGCTATGCCCTTTAGAATTGGAGTCCAAAGACAATAAAGCATGTTACAGAACACAGGATAAACTAAAAGTTAGACAAAGTGCCAACTAAGGTCATTCTAATTCCAAAGTGGCACTGATTGCATGCATTATAATCTTTCACTTTGAAGATCTAATTATGCACATTTTTACGTCCTCAGATTTTTTGATAACAGCCCAATACTTGATTCGTTTAAATATTTAATTCAATTTTCACTTCATCCCAAGAAAGAACGATTTGAAATTCGAATGCATTGCGCAACGTTTTCTCACCAGGTGTGAACTAACCTGGCCCTGGGGTGCGAACTTAGCCCATGGCAATATTTCACTTTTTCTCCTAATGTGTTGTTAGGGACGTGTTGACAGGGCAGTGACTGTGTCGGGGAAGAACTTCTGGAGTCAACACATTGCAAACTTTTGTAATCTAGGCCCACAAAGAGCGCAAACAAGCCGCGTAAGCTGGAGGAGAAAAATAATCATGTTCTTTAAAGTCCCTCAAATTTCCAAAAAAGTTGGGGCCTTAATGAGCCATTTGCACATTTTATGCAGAGGCGCTGTCTGAGCAGGCTATGGACTGGCCAGCTGCATTTGGGTCATTTAAAAAATTGATTTATTGGATATGGGTCTCGCTGGATAGGCCAGCATTTATTGTCCATTCCTAGTTGCCCTTCAGAAGGTGATGGTGAGTTGCCTTCTTGAACCGCTGCAGTCATTGAGGTGTAGCTCCACCCACTGTGCTTTTAGGGAGGAAGGTCCAAGATTTTGACCCAGCGACAGTGAAGGAATGGCGATATATTTCCAAGTCAGGGTGGTGAGTAACTTGGAGGGGACCCTCCAGGTGTCTGCTGCTCTTGTCCTTCTATATGGTAGTGGCCATTGTCATAATATACACCAGTATATCATGGTGCAGACACACACACTGATGGACACTCAGCAAGACCAATCAACACACACAACACCGCAGCCAATCACCAGCTAGAGCACACCCACTATATAGACAGAGGGCATCAGAGTTCCCGCTCATCCGGGATGCAGCCTCTCAGAAGGACAGAGCTTACAGCTTACAGCACAGATCTTCACCATGTGCTGAGTGCATAGACTGGTTAGGATAGGCATAGGTCTTTAGTTTAATCTAACATCGTGTTAGCCCACAGTGAAAGTATGTTCAACAGTTTCTAACTTAATAAAATAGTTTTGTATTATTGTAAGTGTTGGTGGCCTGTATGTGTTCCACGGATCCAGAGCACCGAACACATCAGTCGTGGGTTGGAAAGGTGCTCTCTAAGGCAGGCATTGTCAAACTCGGGGGCGCGACCCATGGGTGGGTCGCGGGTGGGTGTCGGGAGGGTCGCGTAGCCGTCCATCGCAGCACTCCCGATTGCACAAATCTGTGTGCAACAGCTGCAGCAGCCGGCTGTTAATAACGCCGGCTGCAAGTGGCCTTCAAAATGGCCGCGAACATGTAAAAAAAATGCGACCGCACGCGCATCTGGCACGCATGCGCAGTGCGGTCGCTTTTTTTTTAAACGGTCGCAGCTTATTGTTTTACAAGTTCGGGGGAATTTTATTCATTTTATTCATTTATTTTATTCATTTAATTTTTATTTTTTTCATTTATTTTATTCATTTTTTTTTACAAATTCGGGGGGGGTTTTATTTGATAAAATTTACAGGAAAAAAATGCAGAACTTTGGACAGATGGAGACTCCATACTTTCCGACACCGGAAGGCTTCACATTCATCCACCAGGTTGCATAGGAGGAGCGTGTACGAGGGCCAAAGGGACCCAAAACCATTTCCTCCATTTTTGTTAACAGCAAACAAGGTAAGAGAAAATGGTGGGTGGCACAGGTCGGCCGGCGTGGGTCGCGAAGGTCGGCCGGTGTGGGTCGCGAATGTTGGCCTGTTGGTAAAAATGGGTCCCCGGAAAAAAAGTTTGAAGAATATTGCTCTCAGGAACCTTTGCGAGTTACTGCAGTGCATCTTGTAGACGGTACACAAGGCTGCCACTGTTCGTAGGTGGTGGAGGATTTGAATGTTTCTGGAAGGGGGAGCAATCAAATGGGCTGATTTGTCCTGGATGGTTTCGAGCTCCTTGAGTGCTGTTGGAGCTGCACTCATCCAGGCAAGTGGAGAGGGTTCCATTAATAATAATAATAATAATCTTTATTGTCACATGTAGGCTTACATTAACACTGCAATGAAGTTACTGTGAAAAGCCCCTAGTCGCCACATTCTGGTGCCTGTTGGGGTACACAGAGGGAGAATTCAGAATGTTCAAATTACCTAACAGCACATCTTTCAGGACTTATGGGAGGAAACCGGAGCACCTGGAGGAAACCCACGCAGACACGGAGAGAATGTGCAGACTCCACACAGTGACCCAAGCCGGGAATTGAACCTGGGACCCTGGAGCTGTGAAGCAACAGGGCTACCCACTATGCCACCGTGGCGTCATTGGACATTGGTTGCGGCATCTGACTTGTGCTTTGTAGATGGTGAACAGGCTCTGGGACTCAGGACGTGAGCTACTCACCATAGATTCCTCGCCTTTGACTTGCCCTGGTAGCCACATATTAATATGGCTCGTCCAGTTCAGTTTCTGATCAAGCTGTTGATTGTGAAAGATTCAGCGTGGTAACACCATTGAATGTCAAGGGGCGATGGTTAGGTCCTCTCTTGTAGGAGATGGTCATTGCCTGGCACTTGTGTGGCGCGAATGTAACTTGTCACTTGTCAGCCCAAGCCTGGATATTGTGCAGGTCTTGCTGCATTTGGACATGGACTGCTTCATTATCTGAGGAGTCACGAATGGTTCTGTATCTCAGATACTTAAAGGTCTATGCCAGCGCATTACATGATGGTGAGGGGATGACACTGCAGCCTATGTCCAACCACTAGTAAATCTGTAAAGGCTAAAAAATATTGCTCACATGAGGCAACAATGGCAGACTTTATGAATATATATTCCTAAACAGGTTCTGTGCCAGCAGCCCTAATCCATAAAATCAAACCTATTGTTTTCATATGTTGGCAGCAGCGAAATGGCTATTGTCAAGCCTCAGAGATGAACCCAGCGACCAAGATGGCATGATAGTAACAGGAACAAGGTGAGTTTTAATGACGCATTATCCTATTCCTTCCTGTTGCTGTAAGCAATGTCAGAAAAATATAGAGAATGAATTTGGTCTTAGTCTTGATGTCACCCAACCACCCTCAGCTCCTCCCCCCCCCCCCCCCAATCTCTTGTCCCTCTAGGTTCCAACAAAGATTGCTATCACCTGGAGATGTGGACTTAGTTATCAACAACCCTTAGATGTTGATATTCGGTAGTATAGTGGTTAGCACTGTTACTTCACAGCGCCAGGGTCCCGCTTTCAATTCCCGGCTTGGGTCACTGTCTGTGCAAAGTCTGCACGCTCTCCCCGTGTCTGCGTGGGTTTTGCCTGGTGTGGTAGTCGGTATTAGGGGTATTACGGTACCTAGATTGACGCTGTAAGATCATTGGTGTTGGAGGTACCTGAGACAGGAAGATCATTGGTGAAGCCTGCCTGCTAGTTCCGCCCAGTAAGGCGGAGTATAAGAGTCTGCGTCTCTCTAGCAGCTGCATTCTGTACCTGCGCTGCTGGGGGAAACATCTAATCCAATAAAGCCTTCAATTGTCATCCAATCTCGCTTGTGGAGTCATTGATCGAGCATCAATTTATTGTACTAGATTTTAAAGAATGGAGCTCCCAATCAAGCTGCAACTCACGCGGCAAACTCAGCGGCAACCTTCAAACACTGGCTGGCGTGCTTCAACGGGTACCTCAGGTCGGCCACGACTGCACCCACAGAGGACCAGAAAATGCAAGTTCTCCACTCGAGGGTGAGCCCAGAGATCTACACCCTCATCGAGGATGCGGACGATTTCGAGGCCGCGATGGCCCTGTTGAAAGGACACTACATTCGCCCAGTAAACCAGGTTTACGCCCGACATCTGCTAGCGACAAGGCGACAAATACCGGGGGAATCGCTGGTTGAATTCTACTGTGCGCTCCTGGTACTAGGTAGGAACTGTGACTGCCCGCAAGTTTCAGCCAGTGACCACACAGAACTTTTAATCCGGGACGCATTCGTTGCAGGTATGCTGTCCTCTCAAATCCAACAGCCGCTGCTGGAGAAAGAGACACTAGGTCTCAAGGAGGCACGGGCCCATGCTAGCTCCCTGGATGTGGCCTCCCGAAACGCCCACGCGTACATCCCCGACCGTGCGGCAGCCCCTTGGGCAGCATGGAACCCACCTGCGGCCGACCCCGATGCATCCCCCATCCCCCCACAAGCTTGTGCCGCGCGGCTATCAGGCAACCCCGGGGGGCCCCGCTGTTATTTTTGCGTGCAAGCCAAGCACCCCCGGTAGTGCTGCCCGGCCCGCTCCTCCACCTGCAACGGTTGTGGCAAAAAGGGCCATTTCGAGGCTGTATGCCAGGCCCGGGCGGTCGCCGCTGTCTCCAGGGGCGAACGGGGGCTGCCACCACAACGCTCTCCATAGGCCACGGGCGGGCCGCGGGCGCCGGCATCTTCATTTTCCCGAGCCATGTGCGGGCCCCGGGCGCCGCCATCTTGTTCCCCAGGGACCACGTGCGATGCGTGGGCGCCGCCATCTTGGCTGGAGTCTCAGGACCCCAATTCGGATGACCACACACCGCCCGAGGAAAATCTTCAACTTTTACCACGACTCGCCTCGGTGACCCTGGACCAGTCTCGGCCCCGAACGCTCTCGGCCGCGACGACGACCATGCTCATCAACGAGCGCAAAACATCCTGCCTGATCGACTCCGGGAGCACAGAGAGCTTCATACAACCCAACACGGTAAGGCACTGTACTCTTCCCATACACCCAGTTAACCAAAGAATCTCCCTGGCCTCAGGGTGTCACTCTGTAGAGATCAAAGGGTTCTGCGTAGCGAACCTCACGGTCCAGGGAAGAGAATTAAAAAATTTCCGACTCTACGTCCTCCCACAGCTCTGCACTGCCACGCTCCTGGGATTGGACTTCCAATGCAGAGCTTAACCTTTAAATTTGGCGGCCCTATACCCCACTCACTGTCTGCAGCCTCGCGACCCTCAAGGTTAACTCGCCTTCCCTTTTTGCGACCCTCACCCCGGAATGCAAATCCGTCGCCACCAGGAGCAGACAGTACAGTGCCCAGGACCGGACCTTCATTAGGTCGGAAGTCCAGCGGTTACTGAAGGAAGGTATTATTGAGGCTAGCAACAGCCCCTGGAGAGCTCAAGTAGTGGTTGTAAAGACCGGGGAGAAGCACAGGATGGTCATCGATTATAGTCAGACCATCAACAGGTATATGCAGCTCGATGCGTACCCTCTCCCCCGCATATCTGATTTTCTCAATCAGATTGCACAATACAAGGTCTTTTCCACGGTGGACCTCAAATCCACCTACCACCAGTTCCCATCCGCCCGGGCGACCGCAAGTACACTGCATTTGAAGCAGATGGGCGGCTCTACCACTTCCTAAGGGTTCCCTTCGGTGCCACAAATGGAGTCTCGGTCTTCCAACGGGAGATGGACCAAATGGTTAATGGGTACGGTTTGCGAGCCACGTTTCCGTACCTCGACAACATCACCATCTGCGGCCACGACCAGCAGGACCACGACACCTCCTCCATACCGCAAAAACCCTTAACTTAACCTATAACAAGGACAAATGCGTGTTCAGCACCGACCGTCTAGCCATCCTCAGCTACGTAGTGCATGATGGAGTCATAGGCCCAGATCCCGAACGTATGCGCCTCCTCATGGAGTTTCCCCTCCCCCACTGCTCCAAGGCCCTGAAACGCTGCCTGGGATTTTTTCATATTACGCCCAGTGGGTCCCCAATTATGCGGACAGGGCCCGCCCACTAATCCAATCCTCGGTTATCCCCCTGTCGGCAGAGGCCCACCAGGCCTTCAGCCGCATAAAGGCGGACATCGCAAAGGCCACGATGCATGCAATCGATGAATCCCTTCCCTTCCAAGTCGAGAGCGACATGTCCGATGTAGCTCTGGCGGCCACCCTCAACCAAACGGGCAGGCCATGGCCTTCTTCTCACGCACCCTCCATGCTTTAGAAATCCGTCATTCCTCCGTTGAAAAGGAGGCCCAGGTCATAGTAGAAGCTGTGCGGCACTGGAGGCATTACCTAGCCGGCAGGAGATTCACGCTCCTCACTGACCAACGGTCGGTAGCTTTCATGTTTGACAATGCACAGCGGGGCAAGATAAAGAACGATAAGATCTTACAGTGGAGGATCGAGCTCTCCACCTACAACTATGAGATCTTGTATCGTCCCGGGAAGCTAAATGAGCCTCCTGATGCCCTATCCCACGGCACATGTGCCAACGCACAAGTGGACCGACTCCGGGCTCTCCATGAGGACCTCTGCTACCCGGGGGTCACTCGATTCTTCCATTTTATCAAGACCCGCAACCTGCCCTACTCCCTCGAAGAGGTCAGGACCGCCACCAGGAACTGCCAAATCTGCGCGGAGTGCAAGCCGCACTTCTACAGGCCGGAGAAAGCGCACCTGATAAAGGCTTTCCGTCCCTTTGAACGCCTCAGTATGGACTTCAAAGGGCCCCTCCCCTCCACCAACCGCAACACGTACTTCCTGAGCGTGATTGACGAGTACTCCCGGTTCCCATTCCCCATCCCCTGCCCCGACATGACCGCAGCCACCGTCAGAAAAGCCCTCCACAGTATCTTTACCCTGTTCGGTTTCCCCGCCTACATACACAGCGATAGAGGGTCCTCCTTCATGAGCGAAGAACTGCGTCAATTCCTGCTCAGCAAGGGCATCACCTCGAGCAGGGCAACCAGTTATAACCCCCGGGGAAACGGACAGGTAGAGAGGGAGAACGGAACGGTCTGGAAGACCATCCTACTGGCCCTACGGTCCAGGAATCTCCCAGTCTCCCGCTGGCAGGAGGGCTTTCCCGATGCACTCCACTCCATCCGATCACTGCTGTGTACCACGACAAACGAAACACCTCATGAACGTCTCCTTGTTTTCCCTAGGAAGTCCTCCTCCGGGACCTCGCTCCCAACCTGGCTGGCAGCTCCTGGACCCATTCTGCTCTGCAAACACGTGCGGGCGCACAAGTCGGACCCATTAGTAGAGAGGGTCCACCTCCTTCACGCTAACCCTCAGTACGCCTACGTGGCGTACCCCGACGGCTGGCAAGATACAGTCTCCCTACGGGACCTGGCACCCGCTGGATCCCCCCCCACCAACCCCACCCTCCCTCCCACCGGCTCACCTCACAGCTGCCCCCTTCCCAGGTGGATCGGTTCTTCCACTGGTCCCATCTAGGGGTAATGAAGCTACCGAAGAAGCCGTAGTCACGCTCCCGGAGTCACGGATGCCCGAGCCGGCACCTGCATCACCGCCGAAACTGCGATGATCACAGAGGACGACCAGGGCCCCCGATCGACTAATTGCTTCATTCTGATACGTACATGTAAAATGAATACTGTAAATAGTTGTGACATGTAATAAGACAGAACACTGTACCACCGACGGGTACCACCATAACCTCTACCACTGTATGACGCGAGACCACCACCCCCGCCGGACTCTTTTTTTTTAACAGGGGGTGAATATGGTAGTCGGTATTAGGGGTATTACGGTACCTAGGTTGAGGCTGTAAGATCATTGGTGTGGGAGGTACCTGAGACAGGAAGATCATTGGTGAAGCCTGCCTGCTGGTTCCGCCCAGTAAGGCGGAGTATAAGAGCCTGTGTCTCCCCAGCAGCTGCATTCTGTACCTGTGCTGCTGGGGGAAACATCTAATCCAATAAAGCCTTCAATTGTCATCCAATCTCACTTCTGGAGTCATTGATCGAGCATCAATTTATTGTACTAGATTTTAAAGAATAGAGCTCCCAATCAAGCCGGAGTGTCTGCAACTCACGCGGCAAACTCAGCGGCAACCTTCAAACACTGGCTGGCGTGCTTCAACGGGTACCTCAGGGTGGCTGGTTTACACACTGGGTTAAATCGCTGGCTTTTAAAGCAGACCAGCAGCACGGTTCAATTCCCGTACCAGACTCCCTGAACAGGCGCCGGAATGTGGCGACTAGGGTCACACGGGATCAGGGGTGAACTGGCAAGGTGGATACAGAACTGGCTAGGCCATAGAAGGCAGAGGGTAGCAATGGAGGGATGCTTTTCTAATTGGAGGGCTGTGACCAGTGGTGTTCCACAGGGATCAGTGCTGGGACCTTTGCTCTTTGTAGTATATATAAATGATTTGGAGGAAAATGTAACTGGTCTGATTAGTAAGTTTGCAGATGACACAAAGGTTGGTGGAATTGCGGATAGCGATGAGGACTGTCTGAGGATACAGCAGGATTTAGATTGTCTGGAGACTTGGGCGGAGAGATGGCAGATGGAGTTTAATCCGGACAAATGTGAGGTAATGCATTTTGGAAGGTCTAATGCAGGTAGGGAATATACAGTGAATGGTAGAACCCTCAAGAGTATTGAAAGTCAAAGAGATCTAGGAGTACAGGTCCACAGGTCATTGAAAGGGGCAACACAGGTGGAGAAGGTAGTCAAGAAGGCATACGGCATGCTTGCCTTCATTGGCCGGGGCATTGAGTATAAGAATTGGCAAGTCATGTTGCAGCTGTATAGAACATTAGTTAGGCCACACTTGGAGTATAGTGTTCAATTCTGGTCGCCACACTACCAGAAGGATGTGGAGGCTTTAGAGAGGGTGCAGAAGAGATTTACCAGAATGTTGCCTGGTATGGAGGGCATAAGCTATGAGGAGCGGTTGAATAAACTCGGTTTGTTTTCACTGGAACGAAGGAGGTTGAGGGGCGACCTGATAGAGGTATACAAAATTATGAGGGGCATAGACAGAGTGGATAGTCAGAGGCTTTTCCCCAGGGTAGAGGGGTCAATTACTAGGGGGCACAGGTTTAAGGTGAGAGGGGCAAGGTTTAGAGTAGATGTACGAGGCAAGTTTTTTACGCAGAGGGTAGTGGGTACCTGGAACTCGCTACCGGAGGAGGTAGTGGAAGCAGGGACGATAGGGACATTTAAGGGGCATCTTGACAAATATATGAATAGGATGGGAATTGAAGGATACGGACCCAGGAAGTGTAGAAGATTGTAGTTTAGTCGGGCAGTATGGTCGGCACGGGCTTGGAGGGCCGAAGGGCCTGTTCCTGTGCTGTACATTTCTTTGTTCTTTGTTCTTTGTAGGGGCTTTTCACAGTAACTTCATTTGAAGCCTACTTGTGACAATAAGCGATTTTCATTCATTCCATTTTCATTGGTGACGCCTGCCTGCTGGTTCCGCCCAGTAAGGCGGAGTATAAGAGTCTGTGTCTCCCTAGCAGCTGCATTCTGTACCTGCGCTGCTGGGGGAAACATCTAGTCCACTAAACCTTCAATTGTCATCCAATCTCGCTTCTGGAGTCATTGATCGAGCATCACCCGGGTTCTCTGGTTTCCTCCCACAAGTCCCGAAAAATGTGTTTGTTAGTTGAATTGGACATTCTGAATTCTCCCTCAGTGTACCCGAACTGGCGGTGGAGTGTGGCGACTAGGGGATTTTCACTGTAACTTCATAGCGCTGTTAATGTAAGCCTACTTGTGACAATAATAAAGATGAATTAAACAATGGAATTATGCCTGAAATATCGAACTTTAAAAAATACCTGAGTTTTATATTTTAAAATGGACACAAAAGCCAAGGCTGCCTGAGAATGTACAATCAGCCACTGTCACAAATTTCTACTGGGTATTTCTCTGAGGAACAATGGAACCCCTCCCTATTTCCAGACAGGATACCTCTACACGCCTCCAGAGATTGATTATCATCTCCAATAAAGACAAAGGGACATAATGGCTATCTCCTCTCAAAAGATCCTGTTTGTAATGCCTAGATCGATTGTGATTTCCATTTTCCACTTGGAAAATCTAAAGAAGGGGTTAAAACCTAGCTAATGGAACAGCCTGGCGTATGTCTGTATGTGCTCTGAGAAGATAAGCAGCTGTAAGTTTTTTCCATACTGATGGTGTGATAGAGTATCAGAAAAAGCTGGCAGTGCCCTTGCAAAATAACAATTTGTGCAGGTATCTCTCTCTCTCTGATTGAGGAAGTCAGCCCAGCCAGCATAAGGATCACAGCTAAAAAGAGAACTGAAATTTCTCTGCCAAACCACAAAACACTGGAATCACAGAACCAAATATTTGCGTGTAAAAGTCAACTCTACTGGAATCAAATCGTAACAGTCACCCGCTTCATTCATCTACTCCTCATGAATCAAGGACTGTTCCATATAACTTTCTATTTATACTTACTTACTATTGAACTCAAATCTCACTTGTACTCTGTGTGAATGTATATATGCATGTGTTTGACCAATTTTCTCCTCACGGTTTTAGTCGTTAATAAACTTACTCTATCTTTAACTCAAGAAAGCTTGATTAAATTTTAAACATAACTATTGGGTCTGGAAAGGTAACAGAGGGAAGGGAACCTTGTTAGATTAAACCAGAGGGGGTTGAATAAAGATGGAGCTGGTCATTTTTCCACACCCAGGTTTGGGGGTATCACCCGGATCAACAAAATTAGGGTATCTCACCTGGGGGGTGGTCATAACAATATATAAAATTAGTTATTTCTCTAGATTATTAAACATAATTTTGAAGCAGATGTTTAGATCAATGAAATTTCTCGGTATTGGTAATGAAATTGGTTGCTACACCACTGATATTCTGCTGACTGGATTATATAACAGTCCAACGGGCTCCACTTATTCGAAGGGCCTCCATCTCTATAATCTTATATGACTTTTAGAACCCTAGCTATCTCAAAGTCCTATCTTGGCATTTTTAAGGTCCTTATGACAGCAGGACCCTGAATGCTTTGCAAAACAGTCCAAGGTAGAAAGCAGAAGCAGGGAGCATCAATTTTAATTTGCCCTTCAATTTACTTTCAATACTTTTCTGCAAATTATCAATTAAGCAATGCTATTTTGTTTACGATTTTAGTTTGCTTCATCCATAATTATTAAAAATATTGAATTGATGAAGTTAGTTTCAATGGAAAACAGTCCAATAGACGTCAACACCATAAATTGCATAGTTCATTCTTAATTTAACAATACTTTACCACAAGCAACAATTTTTGTGGTCAGCGGGTATCTAAGCTTTTGATTCAAACGTCATTGTATTGGTTAGGAATCATGAAATTGGACTCTGTCTTGGCCATTTTATAGGTACAAAAAAGAAACAAAGGTCTAATTTTGTGAGGCTGTGTCCTGAGGAACATCTTATAATGAGTTTAAGATGGAGATGAGGATACATTTTTTCCCTGAGCATTGTGAGTCTGTGGAACTCTCACAGAGCAGTCAGTCGAGCAACAGTCATTGAATATTTTGCAGGCTGCGTTTGTTAGATTCTTGACTACCAAAGGAGTCAAAGTATATCACGTGCAGGCAGAGAAGCGATGTTGAGGCCACAATCACGGTAGCACAATAGTTAGCACTGTTGCTTCACAGCGCGTCCCAGGTTCGAGTACCGGCTTGGGTCACTGTCTGTCAGAAGTCTGCATGTTCTCCCCGTGTCTGCGTGGGTTTCCTCCGGGTGCTCTGGTTTCCTCCCACAAGTCCCGAAAGATGTGCTGTTAGTTAATTTGGACATTCTTAATTCTCCCTCCATGTACCCGAGCAGGTGCCGGAATTTGGAGACTCGGGGTTATTCACAGTAACTTAATTGCAGTGTTAATGTAAGCCTACTCGTGACAATAATAAAAACTATTATCAGATCAGCCATGATCTTATTGAATGGCAGAGTAGGCGAGAGGGGTTAAATGACCTATTTCTTGCTCTTTATTCGGATGTTCCTATGTGAAGTACATCCAATACTATATCAGCTTGAACAAAATTCAGGCCTCCTTGCTGGTCATCTGAGACAGACACTAGGCCCTGGGCGTATGCCTATGAGAGACTTAACTCCTCTTGAAATGAAATGAAATGAAAAATCGCTTATTGTCACAAGCAGGCTTCAAATGAAGTTACTGTCGCCACATTCCGGTGCCTGTTCGGGGAGGCTGTTACGGGAATTGAACCGTGCTGCTGGCCTGCCTTGGTCTGCTTTCAAAGCCAGCGATTTAGCCCTGTGCTAAACTTTAATGCCCCCTCTCCAAAGTTTGTCTAAAATTGAGTGGAACATGTGACCGAGCATATTCTTCCTGAACACTGACCAAAGAACTTAAAAGGACTAATACAAAAACAAAATACAGAATGCTGGAATTCTGAAATATATATTTTTTAAATTTTAGAGTACCCAATTATTATTTTTTTTCCCAATTAAGGGGCAATTTAGCATGGCCAATACACCTAACCCTCATCTTTGGGTTGTGGGGTGAAACCCACGCAGACATGGGGAGAATGTGCAAACTCCACACGGACAGTGACCCAGAACCGGGATTCGAACCCTCAGCGCCGTAGTCCCAGTGCTAACCAGTGCCGCCCGGAATTCTGAAATATTAACATAAGATGCTGGTAATAGTCATCACATCTGCCAGCATCAGCAGAGAGAAAATCCATTAATGTTTCAGGCTGTGATCGATCATCAGTTGCATGGAGGGCTCTATTTCTATATAAATTATCTGAATAATTTTGTATCTTTGCAGAAATATGAATTCTTCTTTTTGTACTTTTTTTTATTGATTTCATTCAACTTAATTTATTAATTTTATCCCTGCCATTTCCTACAAAATCCAGAGTAACAAAACCCAAATATGTTTTCAATGTATTAGCCTCATCTTACTTCATAATTACTCCCTGGACCTCAGGAACAGCTACCATTGTGTCAGGTCTGTTTTTCTCAAAGAACATGGAGGCACTAGTGAATCGAATTACTGATTGCATAGTAAAATCATAGTGATCTCAATGCTAACCTGCAATTGTTTGACTGGCGTCACCTGGCTGATGCATTGCACCACCATGTGGTCGGGCTCTGCTTTGTGCGCACTTACCACCAACTTGTGTTCACAAATCTTGATCAGCCTAATCGACAAAGATTCATCTTGCAATGGAACATGTTTCAATTGGTGCAGACGGATCTAAGATAGAAAGAAATAAATTTAAAATGTAATTTAAAATGGGAAATAAGAAATGCAAACACATAGTTAAGTAATTAATTATATTGGGGGATAGTGTTTAAATAAATTAAAATACCTACATTTGAAAATTAACTTGGAGCTTCTTCTTCTGACTAATTTTTGGACTTCATTGAGATAGTAGGGTGAGAATAGTGATATGCCAGTTCCTTATCTACCTTTTCACCGTTGTTTCTGGTGGGCAGAGGAATTGCAAACAAAAATTGGCAGATTTCTACTTTCAGCCATTTCCATCTCATTTGGACTCGGAGATCATCATGACAAGTGTTGCTAAGATGCAGGGGAATTAGTGGAAGTTAATGTAAAGAGCCATGCACAGATGGTTAAAAACTTTGCAGAAGCGTAACTTCTCTTTTCAACCCCAGTTGGTGTTACTACCGGACAGGAAGATTCCAGAATGGAACCCTGGCTCAAAAGAACGTAACTTTTACTTTTTTGTAGAAAACATGGAGGAACATAGTCACAAGACCACCAATTAGATTTAACAACAAGAAAAAAACATTCATTACACGTGAAAAGTTTTATTATGATATAATACTCTTTTACTCCCCTTTAGTTTCACAAATGTAAACAGTTTCAAAAATAACACCCCACTCTGAACCAAATGGGAGATGCCATTCAGCCGATCTTCCGTGGATTTCTCTCATAATCCCTCAGATGATTGTTATATGAGTGTTTCCTAACTCCACTCCAAACAAGTCATGCTTTAAAATCTTCCTTTAAACAATGCTTTCGATCGGCTGTTTTATTACAAATCCACTCCAGGTTTTCCAACTGTCCTTTCAAACAAAACTTTGCTCCACTTTTAAGCAAGGAATCAAGGTTTTCCACCTCTTCTTTCAGGTTTCATTTGTCTTAAATGTTTTAACATAAACTCAGGTACTCAGTCCAAAACGCTCAGTCTCCAAACCCCCAGAGGTAGACCGGGCCCACATGTCGCTCCGGCAAAGGCCCAAAGCAGGAGAACCAAGGTGATCATAACAAAGCTCCATAAGTTCCAAGATAAAGAGAGGGTGCTGAACTGGGTGAGGAACACATGGCCGTGTAGAGGGGAGAGACATACAATCCGCATCTACAAAGACATTGAGGCCGACTTCGCCAAGTGCCGGGCAGAATTTAATGGGGCCAAGGAGGGTTTGAAATGCTGTACACGGCGAGACTCTGGGTAACCTACAGCAACAAAGAACACCTTATTAACATGCACGGAGGACATTTATGAGTGGATCCAGAAAAATGGGTTGGGAGGACAGTAATAATGGACAACTAAGAACTCTCAAACGTAACTCCATGAAGTAGGGGAAGACACCAGGTCCAGAAGGATTCCCAGTGGACTTCTATAAAAAATGTGTGGCAGCACTGGTCCTGGACTGTGGGAGATGTCTAATGACTTGCTATCGAGAGGGATTCTGTCTCCCACACCGGCACACGCCTCATGCGGGTCATATAGACCCATCTCGCTCCTAAACGCTAATGCCAAAGTCCTGGTGAAGGCCCTGGTGAGGCGACTGGAAGTTGCATGCCTTTGATAGCTGTGGAGATCAGATGGGCTTTGTTAGGGGCAGACAAATAACGGCGAACATCAGACGCCTGCTGAAAATGATTATGACTCCACCTGAGGAGGAGATACCAGAAGTGAGCATCTCCCTAGACGCAGACAAGGCCTTAGACAGAGTCAAATGGAATTACCTCATAGAGGTACTGGAATGGTATGGGTTTGAGCCAGGATTCACCTCATGGGTAAAGCTACTGTACAGTGCTCCCATGGCGAGAGTATGAAGGAACATCACCAGCTCTGAAGACATCCGGGTGCACAGAGGCACGAGGCAGGGATGCCCGCTGTTACCACTGCTATTTGCCCTGTCAATCGAGCCACTGGCTATCACCCTTGATGTGTTGGGTAGGCTGGGTCGAGGTGAACTGCACTTGATGCAGTGTAGCGAGAGACAGACCTCCAACACTTGATAAAATGCAACATGATTTTATTCAACATCCAAACTATTATACATGTTCAACTGTGAATCAACACTATGCTGACTTGACTGGAGACCTGACACTAGGCTGACCAGACTAACTTAGCTACCACATGGTGTAGGCACTGGCTAGCTCACGAGCTCTGACTGTCTCAGAGACTGGGTCCCGAGAGAGCGGGAAAACTGGTGTCCTCTGGCTTTATAGTGGTCGTGTCCTGTCTGGTGATTGGCTGCTCTGTTCTGTGTGCTTACTGGTCATCCTGTGTGTCAATCACTGCCTGTCTGCACTCCATTGTATACATAGATGTATATTATGACATCCCCCCTTTTTTTTCTCTATATTGTATGTGTTGAGATAATAAATATTAAGGTGCATGTGCGTGTGGATGTGTATATGTACGTGACTATATACAGAATGTGCTAAAATGACCTTATGTACACAGGAAGGTGTCGCTAGTGCAGATGTAGCGCAGATGAAACGGTAACAACGATATTTACAGAGGTCAAAACGATAAGGTAACACAGTTGTGCAAAAGTTCAGTCTATAAGTTTAGTCTCTGCGGCAGGCGACGAATTCTGGTTGACTGCCTCAAGGGTGGATCAGGGGCCGCCTACACTTGGATAGGCGGGACCGCCGCCAATGTGGTGGTCACAGAGGTCGGCAGGATTGGTGGTAGATCGGTGGCCTCGTGGTAGGGCACGTCCGGAGGAAGCATTGTGTGAGGCGGGACATCATGGTTAGGTGGCGGGCGTGGAACTCTGCGCAGCGCCCATCTGTTGCATCGTAGGAAGGAGCCATCAGCCATGCGGACGAGGAACAATCTTGGGGCCACTTGCTTGACCACCACAGCTGTGGCGGACCAGCCGCTGTCAGGCAACTGCACACAAACACGATCAGTTGGGGCCAGTTCGGGGAGATCCGTGGCATGAGCGTCTTCTGCTGATTTCTGTTGGGCCCGAGACTGCTGCACCTTTTGTATGGCCGTGAGGTGGTCAAGGTCTGGAACATGGATGGCTGGAACCGTGGTTTGCAGAGTGCGATTCATGAGCATCTGCGCGGGAGACAACCCAGTGGACAGCGGGGATGCTCTGTTTGCCAGCAGCGCCAGGTTGAAGTCGGAGCCTGAGTCTGCAGCCTTGCATAGTAATCTCTTGACGATATGGACCCCTTTTTCGGCCTTCCCGTTTGACTGCGGGTAGTGGGGGCTGGAGGTTACGTGACGAAAGTTGTATAGGTGGGCAAAATCAGACCATTCCTGGCTGTAAAAACAGGGACCGTTGTCACTCATCACCGTGAGCGGTATCCCATGCCTGGCAAACATTTGTTTGCATGCTTTAATCACCGCCTTCGACGTGAGGTCGGACAGTTTCACCACTTCAGGGTAATTGGAGAAGTAGTCGACCAGGAGGACATAGTCATGCCCCTTGGCGTGGAAAAAGTCGACACCGACTTTGGACCATGGGGAGGTCACTATCTCATGTTGCTGCAGAGTTTATTTGGGTTGAGCTGGCTGAAATTTCTGACATGTGGGGCTGTTGAGGACCGTGTTGGCAACACCTTGGCTGATGCCCGGCAAATAGACTGCCTCTCGAGCTCTCCGTCGACATTTCTTGATCCCCTGGTGACCCTCATGGAGTTGGCCGAGCACCATAGCTCGCATGCTCTGTGGGAGTCACAATCCTATCGCGCTTCATGAGAATGCCGTCCACCACCGTCAGGTCGTCCTTGACGTTGTAAAACTGGGGACACTGTCCCTTCTGCCAGCCATTCGTGAGGTGCTGCATCACACGCTGTAGCAGAGGATCCTTGGCCGTTTCCTCACGAATTTGGATGACCCTCTCATCAGTGGCCAGAAGGTTGGAGGCACAACAATTGCACCTGCGCATCGATTTGGCAGACAAAGTCAGTTTGTTCACATGGTGTGGTGATAGACCTGGAAAGGGCATCTGCAACAATGAGTTCTTTGCCCGGCGTGTAGAGAAGTTCAAAGTCATAGCGGCGTAGCTTGAGAAGGATTTGTTATAACCGCGGCGTCATGTCATTCAAATCCTTCTGGATTATGTGGACTAGCGGCCTGTGGTCCGTCTCAACCGTGAATTTTGGGAGGCCATACACTTAGTCGTGAAATTTGTCGATTCCCGTTAGGAGGCCCAGGCATTCCTTCTCGATCTACGCGTACCGTTGCTCAGTGGGCATCATGGCTCTGGAGGCATACGCAACTGGGTCCCATGGGGAGGAGTCATCCCGTTGGAGGAGCACCGCCCCAATACCATCCTGGCTCGCATCAGTGGATATTTTGGTCTCTTTGGTAGGGTCGAAGAACACCAGAACCGGGGCTGTGGTGAGTTTTGCCCTGAGCTCACGCCATTCGTTCTCATGAGTGGGCAGCCACTGGAATTCTGTCGACTTTTTGATGAGATGGCGGAGGGCTGTGGTGTGTGCCGCCATGTTGGGAATGAACTTCCCGAGGAAGAGGACCGCCTTCTTGTCCTCTGGGGTCTTCATGGTGTTGATCGCCGAGACCTTGTCAGCATCTGACCGCATGCCTTGCTGCGAGATGTGGTCACCAAGGAATTTGATTTCTGATTGACCGAACGAGCACTTGGCTCTGTTGAGTCGGAGGCCATGCCCATGGATTCTGTGGAATACCTGCTTGAGGCGATCGATGTGTTCTTGAGGAGTTGTGGACGAAATTATGACATCGGCAACATACACGCGCACCCCCTCGATACCCTCCATCATCTGTTCCATGATGCGGTGAAATACCTCTGAGGCAGAGATGATGCCAAAAGGCATCCGGTTGTAGCAGTAGCGACCGAACGGAGTATTGAATGTGCACAGCTTGCAACTGGATACATCCAGCTGTATTTGCCAGAACCTCTCGGAGGCATCCAGCTTCGTAAAGAGTTTGGCATGAGCCATCTCGCTGGCCAACTCCTCTCGTTTTGGTATCGGGTAATGTTCCCTCATGATGTTGTGGTTTAAATCCTTGGGGTTGATGCAGATTCGAAGCTCCCCTGACGGCTTCTTGACGCAGACCATGGAGCTGACCCAGTCCATGGGTTCTGTGACCTTTGATATGATGCCCTGGGCCTGGAGGTCCTGTAACTGCTGCTTGAGGCGGTCCTTGAGGGGTGCCGGCACCCGACGTGGTGCGTGGATCACAGGGGTGGCGTTTGGTTTGAGCAGGATTTTGTATCGGTATGGGAGTGTGCCCATTCCGTCGAACACCCTGTGATACTGCGTGATGATGTCATCAATTTCAGCCTGGAAGTTCTCATCAGGTGAGGTCGTCGCCTGTGAGGATGACATGGTGTGGACTCGCTGAACCAAGTTCAGGAGTTTGCAGGCCCGGGCACTGAGCAGAGATGTTTTGGCAGGTCCCACGATCTCAGATCGGAGTGTCGCTTTAAATGACTTATATATATATATATATATATATGAGCCACTGGCAGCTTTGGCATTGCCATTGTATTCAATGAGCTGGCAGGCCGGTGGAAGAATGCTTGGTCTGACGCGGATGGTGTCGAGATCGGATTTGGAGTTGAGGTTCGCCGATGCGCCGGTGTCCAGTTTGAACCGGATGCGAGCCTTGTTGACTGTGAGGACAGCACACCACTCGTCGTCGGGATCCACGCTGAGGATCGGGATGTGCGTCGCTGTCTTGGAGAAAGGCAGCGCATGCTTCGTAATGATGCCAACCCGGTATGGAGATTTGAGGCACGCAGCATCAGGATCTGTTGGGCTGTCGGGGTCGGAGTCCGGCATGGCCTGCTGTATTGAACGGACGCTTCTGCGCCACGGCTGGGATCGCTGGATGCTGGGCAGTGGAGCAGATCTGCAAAGGGTTGCATAGTGGCCAAGCTTGCCACACTGTAGACACCGTTGTGATTTTGCCAGACATTGCCGCTTTAAATGGACGGAGCCACAATTCGGGCACGTCATGACGCCAACGTCAGCGCGTTCCGTGCGCCATCGCGCATGTGTAGTGCGGTCGAACGACGTACGCACCTGCGCAGTCTGGTCGTCAGTCTCGCCGCCCCCTCAGTCGTGGCACGCATGCGCAGGGGCCTGGGAAAATCGTGCGGAATGGTCACTCTCGTCGATACTTAGGCCCTGCATTTGTGCGATGGCCTGCACTCGTTCCGCCTCGTGGGAGGTTAGCTTTGCCGTTTCTGCCGCCCTGATGTGGGAGTACCGATTGTTAACATGTTCATGGAGAACGCACGTTTCGAGGGCAATGGTGAGGGTGAGCTGCTTGACTTTCAGGAGTTGCTGGCGAAGGGAATTGGAGTGGACCCCGAAAATGATCTGATCCCGGATCATGGAATCAGTGGTCGAGTCATAGTTACATGACTGCGCGAGGATGCAGAGATGGGTCAGAAAGGATTGAAAAAGTTCATCCTTACCCTGAAGCCTCTGCTGGAAATCGTACCGTTCAAAGCTCTCATTCACCTCAATGTCGCAGTGGCTGTCGAACTTCAGTAGGACTGTTTTAAATTTTGTCTTGTCTTCGCCTTCAGCGAATGTAAGGGAGTTGTAGATGTGGATGGCGTGGTCCCCGGCTGTGGAGAGGAATAGTGCGATTTTCCTGGCGTCTGATGCGACCTCAAGATCGGTGGCTTTGAGATGGAGTTGGAACGTTTCTTTGAAGATCCTCCAATTTGCACCGAGGTTGCCGGCGATGCGGAGCTGCGGAGGAGGGCGGACGTTTTCCATTTGACCGGATGGCTGTTTGCTGGTCAGCGCTGATTCACTCAAGGTAGGTCTGTCAAATTTTCAGCATCACTCAGCTGGTACCATGATGTGTTGGGTAGGCTGGGTCGAGGTGAACTGCACTTGATGCAGTGTAGCGAGAGACAGACCTCCAACACTTGATAAAATGCAACACGATTTTAATCAACATCCAAACTATTATAACTGTAGGTCGATACTATGCTGACTTGACTGGAGACCTGACACTAGCCTGACCAGACTAACTTAGCTACCACATGGTGTAGGCACTGGCTAGCTCACGAGCTCTGACTGTCTCAGAGGCTGGGTCCCGAGAGAGCAGGACAACTGGTGCCCTCTGGCTTTATAGTGGTTGTGTCCTGTCTGGTGATTGGCTGCTCTGTTCTGTGTGCTTACTGGTCATCCTGTGTGTCAATCACTGCCTGTCTGCACTCTATTGTATACATAGATGTCTATTATGACAACCCTTAGAGCAGCAAAGGGATGGAGAGGCATCC
This sequence comes from Scyliorhinus torazame, assembly GCF_047496885.1. Classification (NCBI taxonomy): domain Eukaryota; kingdom Metazoa; phylum Chordata; class Chondrichthyes; order Carcharhiniformes; family Scyliorhinidae; genus Scyliorhinus; species Scyliorhinus torazame. The sequence goes on from NC_092719.1 coordinate 41,469,955, forward strand.
AAAGGGGAAATAGGGAGCACGTAGTCTCACTCTATGTGGATAAAACCTGCTCTTTTATGTCTCAACCCCCATAGCCAGCATGGGAGGAATAACGTAAACTCTAAGGGAACTCAAAGCTTTCTTAGGTTACAAACTCAACCTAATCAAGTGCAAAATCTTCCCCGTGAACCTGCGGCAGGGGTGGTGGTGGTGGTTGCGGGGGGGGGGGGGGGGGGGGGGGGCGGGGGGGGGGGGGGAGGGGTTTGGGGAATCAGAGCTGGGGTAGCTGCAAGCTGGCCCAAACCAATTCTGATACCTGTGGGCCCCAAATAGCCCATGACTGGACACAGATCCACAAGTGTAACCTATCGAGTCTGGTGGAAGAGCTAAAGAGAGACCTGCGCAGGTGATACTCACTCACGCTCTCCCTGGCGGGGAGAATGCAGACAATCAAAATGAATATGCTTTGCTGCCTAAATTCTTCTTCCTGTTCAGATCCCTCGCGATCTTCATCTCCAGGCCTTCTTCACCAAAGTAGACAAAGAAATCATGAAGCCGGCCTTTGGCCGAGGGAAGACGGCAGTGTATAACAGCAGGGTGCGGTTCTGTATTGTGTACCCAGCTAAATTGAAGGTGACCTACAACTCCGAAGACTTTTATTTCGAGACCTTGGAATCTGTGGAGGCATTTGTGAAACAGAAAGACTGGGGCAAAAGTGAGAAATGAGACTGAGGATTGGTCTTGGACTGAGGGTGGGGGGCGGGGGGGGGGGAGCTGGAGGAGTGCATGTAGCTTTATTTTTCACTGCATGTTGTTATATGTGCTAAATGAGTTGAAGTTGCCTATTTGGACAAGGTAAGAGTTGGAATTTTCTTTTGCAATGATGATTCTTTGGGGTTCGTGTTTACATTGGGGATTGAAGGGGATTTCTTTGTTTTCTTGGGACCAGGCAGGGGTGAGGGGATTGGAGGGAAGTGATGTCTGGGCAGGGGCCTCCACACTGGCTAGCTTAAGCTGGCCAGTGAACAGGTGTGATGGGGGGAGGGGCTACGGCCATCAGAGTCTGGTGGAACAGGTTTCGATAGGCCTAGGAGGTGTGAAAATCTGGGGGAGGGGACCGATACTGGGTGAGGTGTTTTCGAGAAGTGGATGGGAGGATTCTGGGAGGGGGGGCACAATGGTAACAATGGGACGGGGAGGGCCAAGCACAGTGGGCAGGGCTTAGAGTTATGAGGATGGTGGATAGGAAGGGATTGGGGGGGGGGGGGAGATCCCCAGTTAGGATAGTTATGTGGAATGTGAGAGGTTTTTTGGAGGGAGGTTTTTCAGGGTCATTTTGGGGATAGTGCTCGTGAACTTGGAACCAGGGCCCCTAGAAGCTTATTTCGGGGGGTCGGACCAGCTCGTGCGGCAGGCGGATGAGGGGGCAGATATAGCCTTTGCCTTGCTGATTGCCCGGAGGGGGGGTCCTGTTGGGGTGGTGGTTAGCTTCGCCATCCTGTGACATGGCTTGGCAGGGGGGGACCTACTTGAATTTCTTTGACTCTCGGGAAGGTGAAGTCTCAGCTGAAGGAGATGAAGGAAGGGTTTCACAATTCATCGGGGCTGTTTATTATGCATTTCCGAGAATTAGTTACCATTGAACATTAGGGGGGGTGGGGGAGAGGGGGGATTGGCGGTATTGTTGACTTTGGTTACACTGTTTACGGATTGATTGTTAAATTGTTTTTTTTTACCTGGAATGTACGGGTGGATGTTTTGGTCTGTATATTGAGCGGGGGCGGTTTGTGTGTGGGGGATTGTTAGTGTATTTATTTGTTTTTTTCTTCGGTTATTTATTGATGAAAATGAGGAGAATAAAACGATTTTAAAAACAATTAATCATGACGTTTGTGTGGGCGGGGCGGGAGGGAGGGGGGAAGAACCTTACGTTCCGCAAGAGTGTCCTATGAAGAAGGAGGAATATGGGGGGCCCAGCCCTTCCGTACTTCCTATTCTACCACTGGGCAGTCAATGTAAAAAGAGTACAGGGGTGGATTAAAGAACCAGGAGCGGAGTGGGTAAGAACAGAGGAGAACTCCTGCACAGGGTCATCCCTCTGAGCACTGGCCATGGCTCCATTCCCATTTCCCACGCCAAGTACTCAAACAACCCAGTGGTTGTGGCCACGCTGTGGACGTGGAATCAACTCAAGCACCAGTTCAATCTGGTTGCAATGTCCACTATGGCTTCCATCTGCAAGAACCATAGTTTCACCCGTGACAATAGACACCTCCTTTAAAAGGTGGAGACAGGGTGGAGGAATACTGACAGTAGGGGACCTGTACTTAGATGGCAGTGTAGCGACCCTAGGGGAACTAATAGACAAGCTTCAGCTCCCGAAAGGGAACGAGCTCTGGTATATGCAACTTCCTCCACAAGGAGACTGCAGTGTTCCCGCAGCTACCAGGACACACCCTACTGGACAGACTCCTAACCCTGGGCAAACTAGGGGACGGTACTGCGCTGACATGTATGGACAACAGCTGGAGGAGGTACGATCACTGCGGGACAAGACACGGGAAAAGTGGGAGGTAGGGCTAGGCATAGAGATAGATGGAGGACTCTGGATTGAAGCACTGCATAGGGTGAATTTAATCTCCTCATGCGCATGGCTGAGCCTAACACAGCTAAAGGTAATGCACAGGGCGCACTTGACCAGAACATGCATGAGGGGTTCTTCCTGGTGGTGGAGGACAAATGTGAATGGTGCCAGGTAGGCCCGGCCAACCACACCCGCAGGAATGGGGAGGGAGGACCGAAACGGATAGTGGAAGAAGAGAAGGGATGGGGGGGGGGGGTAGGAGAAGGGGAGAGGGGAGGCACTGCCAGAGTACAGAGTAAGCAGGGCAAAGGGACCAATAGCAAGAAAGCACATGGGTGCGACCATGACAGTAACACCAAGGTATGCCCGGGTGGCACCAAACACGCCCCTGGTATGTTTTAATACCAATATGTAGACAATTACTTTCACAGTAACCTCATTGCAGTGTTAATGTAAGCCTACTTGTGACAATAAAGATTATTATTAGTTAATGCTGTATGGTTATAATAATAATTGCTTATTGTCACAAGTAGGCTTCAATGAAGTTACTGTAAAAAGCCCCTAGTCGCTACATTCCGGCGCCTGTTCGGGGTTCGGTTATGGTAGCTGATCAGTGAGGGCCTAAAGTTAGGGGCCCCATATCTGTATATCTGTTGTCTTTGTATTCATACCTGTTTTTCTTTCGTATTCACATTTTGTCGGTTTCTCATTATTACTGTTTTATGTCCCTTGCAATGTCTTTACAAATAAATGGAAAACCAATAAAAATATTTTTTAAAAAATTATATTCAAAAAGCATTCCTAACCTAAAAGTGGCCCTGGTTACAAGGCAACAACCATATATTTCTCCCCAGCTTGTTTAGTTTTGAGTAACACTCTCGAAGCAAATTAGAAGCACCGTTTTATTTGAAACCAAACCCCCCCAGCTGCAAACACCTTTGACTAACATTAATCTAACTATAGGTTTATCCTTCCTTACCCAGCAACACTAAATTAAACCCACATAAGGTTATACCTAATTTCTAATACTGAACAATATATAGATCACTTAAAACTACCTGTTTTCCAAACATTCTCCACTGATCTTTTGCCTACCATACAATTGAGCAACATCATTTATGAATGTCAGCATCAGTGTGATGCCAGATAGGTAGGCCATATACCCTAATAATTGGTTGATTAAATGAAACAATGTCTTCCTTTGAGCATGTACATACCCAAATGTTTCAAGTGTCTCCTAACAGGTTTCTTATGATCAATTGAAGATTCATCCGCAATACTCTCCTTGCATATTTAAAATGCTTGCTTCTCTGGGAAATGGCCATCTGAACTGAGAGTGGGTCCCTGTGTATGAATGTCTGTCACATTTAGCAAGTGTAAATGAGCCACATTACGAGTTGGACTAATTATCTTATTAATTGGTCAGTTTTGTAGCTATTAGGGCAATCAGGATGATTCAGTAAGTGCTGCTCAATCTTGAAACCGCATTGAAAAGTAAATATTTTGTTTTGGGTTTTGCAAGCACAGGCTGGTTGAGAAATGTGAACTCCCACCCCGCTACTCCTCAGAATGGGGCACAATAGATTTTTAATCATCAACACAAATCTACAACCTAGCTTTAAGAAAATTTTCAGGTGCCCATTTCCCAGAGAGGCATGCATTTTAAAGAAGTGAGGAGAATACTGTGGCTACAGCAAGAACTACTTTTGGATATCATGGGGGGGGTGGGATTCTCTGATTGCAGACTCCGAAATCGGGGGCGACGCCGTTTTTCGGATGCTCCGTCCCCTCAAAAACGACCTTCTATTGGAGTATGCCGCTCGCTGTTGGATGGCCGCAGGATGTCATTTGAGGCCCTACCCCGATGCTCTGCCCCCGATGGGCCGACTTCCCGACGGTGTCGGTCGCGTGTCCTCTCAACTTTCGTGATCCTGGTGTGGCAGCTGCGCACTGTGTCCAGCACCGCCACAGTCAGGGGAGGAGCTGTTCAGCTGGCAGGGAGGGGCTACGGTGGGGGCTGGGGGAACAGGTGCAGGGTGATCCTTGGGTGGCGAGGAGGGTTACGGGGGGGGGGGGGGGGGGGGCACTATCTGGCAGGCCGGGTTCATGCGTGGCCGATGTACGGCCGCCGCCGTGCACATGCACGGCCACAGACCCGGCCATTCTGCATCCGTATCTGCAGGTAAAGCCGTTTGCTTTATGTGGGCGGTTGCTAGCCCCCCACTGGGCGGAGCATCGGTGCTGGGGCGACGCCGACTTTTTGGTCGTAAGACCAAGCGCTTCCTCTGGACATAGTCGCAAAATTGGAGAATCCAGCTCCATATTTCCCATGGAGAGATCAGGCAATGTATGAATGTGTCATGTAAGGTCACCTAATTTCCTGATACTTAATCTCACCAGGTAAATGGTGAACAAGCATATACACTCCAACCAAATGTTGGCCAGGCTAAAGAATGCTCAAACTTGTTATTTTGAAAACACAATTGATGGTTTTAAAAGGGGCAAGCGCATTGCCCGAGGAGAAGAGTACTCAATTCACTTTTTCCAATTGAGGGGCAATTTAGCATGGCCAATCCATCTACCCTCCAAATTTTCGGTTGTGGGGGCAAAACCCACGCAAACACGAGGAGAATGTGCAAACTCCACACGGACAGGAGTGATACATTTACAATGTTAACTAGCCTGAGGGAGAAAGGAACACGACTGATCAATATGTAGAATACATTTCCGGACAGGATAATGGAGGCAAAACGAAAGAGAAAATGCTAGAAAATCACAGCAAGTCTGGCAGCATCTGTAGGGAGAGAAAAGAGCTAACGTTTTGAGTCCGGTCACTCTTTGTCAAAGCTTCATCGGGCTCGAAACGTTGGCTCTTTTCTCTCCCTAAAGATGCTGCCAGACTTGCTGAGATTTTCCAGCATTTTCTCTTTCGTTTCAGATTCCAGCATCCGCAATAATTTGCTTTTATCTAATGGAGACAAAATCCCGGAATATATTTTGGAAAAAAAGTTGTTGGACGCCTCTACAAGGATGGATTAATTAAGATAGGGCTTATCTGTACTACTCTTGTGATACTAACATGGTGCCAATGGACAAACATTTGTTCGCACCACTTGGCACTCCTGATGAGAGTATAGATTTATGGTGGAGCTGCCAAGCATACTCCAGCCTTCCACTCCATTACAGTTTGCAAAAAGGCCTGCCCATAGATCAGCAGCATAAAGGTGCAGTGAGTGTTTGCCATCAATCAGCCCTCGCTACAGCGGCCCCACAGCCTCTGTTTGCCACCAACACTGCACAAGATGTATCAGCCTTGCGACAACAGCCACGCGCTGCCTCAGTCCCCTCTCCTGATTGACTGTTCGTCGAGCCGTGTCACGCGACGGCGGGGCCAGGACGGCGTCGGGGAGGGGGTGGAGAGTGACGGGCGGCTGACGGGTGCCGCGCCTGCGCTCTGCAGCCGGGGCGGGGCGGGGCGGGGGGGGGGAAACAGGGGCTCTGCGATGGGGGAGGTGCCGGCAGCGCCTGCGCGCTCCGGAGTGGGCGGGGTCGCGCGCGATGGGGGTGAGAGCCCCGCCTTTTTTAAATGAAAGACAGCGCGAGGCGCGCATGCGCGGGGACGGTGGAGCCTCTCCGGCAGCGGCGCGTTTTCTCTTGTCGGTTGCTCCTTCTTCCCCCCCACCCACCCACCTCTCCCCCGATGTTGGTCGTCGACCTCCGGCCGTAGACGGGAACTGTGGAAAACCAGGCCAACATACAAGTACCCCTTCCAAAAAAAAGGTAAAGCAAAAATAAAAATGAAACACAAGGGAGCAAGAATGGCATCTTTCAGTTAAAGTCAGGAGAACTCCTGCGGCTGGGCCCCGCTGCCCAGCAGCCGCATGTTTCTGGGGCTGGCTCAGCTCGGCAGCTGCGAGCATTATTTCCGCAGAAATGCGAGGGGGCACGAATTGGCTCCTTGAACCTCTCTCTAACAAAAGTACTTCTTGCTGGGCGTGCATCCTTTCCGGGGGGGGGGGGGGGGGCGTAGGATTGAGGCCTACAGCTGTTGATCGTGGGTGACAGATCCATAACTCATTCCTCCATTGCAATGAATTCCTTTGTTTTCGCTATTTTATACGCGCCTGGTTTGCATGGTTAAGTTTTTATTTTTATCAAAATTCGTCAGTCGTTATTTTTCAACTCGGAAAATTTGCAGATGGAATTTTTTTTTGTCCAGGGTAGTGCAGCTGGGCAAACTTTTTTTCCCCTCCCACTCCCCTTTTAACAATCACAATTGTTAAGGAAACGAATGGTCAGATCTGTCAATTTGGCTTTTTATAAACCGAGGTCTTTCAGGCCTGTTCTTGCCTGGTGCATTCTTGGGTGTTTAAATCGAGACTGGATGCACAGGAGGTTAACACGAGCATTTCAAAATAACCCCTGAAATGTGTATGTAGTGTAAAATTGGACTAATGTAGGCACAGTGTAAATGTTCTTTAAAACGAAACAGTTGATCAGCTTGGTATTAGCTTCACTATAGAAATATCAGTGTCAGGCAGGGTTAGTTGATTGTATTTGCTCTTGAGTCTTCAACGCATTATTTGTTTTTTAATTTTAGCTTGTAGAGTGATCTGCATATCAATGTTAGTTTCTTACAGATTGTGGTAAACACTTGGATTATTTTTGATCTAACCAAATAGGACTAATGTAAGAAATGCCTCCCTTTGTAATAGCATCCCTACTGTTTGTAAATCACTTGCTTTCTTTTAGCACACAGGACTGTTGTACAGTAGATGTGGTCAACACAAGTCTCTCTAGCAGATGAAAAATTCATAGGTAACCGAATAGTGCTTTTTATTTTAATCACAAATTGAACTATTCTGTAAATTGATGGCAATTGGAGGGTAGTGTTCTCTATCATACTATATCTCCCTTTATGATCTTTATTAGTGTCCCAAGTAGGCTTACATTAACACTGCAATGAAAGACTGTGAAAATCCCCTAGTTACCACACTCCGGCGCCTGTTCGGGTACACTGAGGGAGAATTCAGAATGTCCAATTCGCCTAACAAGCACCTCTTTTGGGACTTGTGGGAGGAAATTGGAGCACCCGGAGGAAATCCACGCAGGCACTGAGAACGTGCAGACTCTGCACAGATATATTAATATATATCCAAGCCGGGATTGGGTATATATTAATATGCAAAATTTCATTAATTGAAAACTTTTTGGTAAAGCATAACCCACATGCAGAGTAAAGATTGCTCCAGCAATATACCTGTCCATTACAGCACCATTTTTTTGTTTCTGCAGCAGCTATACCTGTGGGTTGTGTGGAATATGTGCTAATTTGTGGATCTCTACCTATAGCCTTGCTGTCTTGAGTCTGCTAACTTTGTTTTATGTAGTATCTTTTCAGCTGGTAGAGAGACTTTCATTCTATTGATTTAATTTGAATATGAACCCGAGTCATGGCAGATTTAGGTCTTAACAAAGTGTGCACCAAAGTCACCGATGCAATATGCAACTTTTATCTTCCAAGTCAGCGAGTATCAGAATTAAGCTTTTATAATTGCCATTCTTCGTGAATTAACCTGAAACAGTTTTGGATATGTAATAAAAGGGAATTTCAACTGAAATGTACATTGTATTCAGGATAGAGTTGGCATACAGTGCAAATTATCATGCAATTTATAAATAGTATGTCATGTTTAAACAGAAATTTATCGTTAGATGAAGTGTGGGGTGACATGTATTGTTTGTATTTTCATGGCGGTCTTATGAATTATACATGGGCATGATTTATTAAGGAAAGAGCTTGTATGTATATAGCATGTTCCTGGTCTTCAAAATGTCCCAAAGCCCTTCTATGTCACTGATTTTTTTTTGAAGTGTGGTCGCTAGTTTACTACTGTTTATCCAATTTGGAGACAACATGTTACAATTCCTATAACACCGAAAGCATAGTTAAGATTGTTGGCAAAATAAAAGCCTTCCATGTATTTTCTTATGAGGCTGTTCACAGGCTCGGTGTCCTAGTGATTCAGCTGGACTTCTGACCCCATATCGTCTCCTGAACAATCTACTTCCACTTCCATAACAATGTTCATCTCCACCCTTGCCTTAACTCACCTGCTGAAACCCTCACCCTTAACTTCCCTTGGTTACCTCTGGAGATCCTCCTCCTACTTCTCAGTTGTCTGGCTAGATGGGAATGCCTTTGCCTTATTCTATTATCTGTGCACTCATAACTAGGGAATTGCCTGCAGTGGCAAGTCTTTGCACTTCCACATCATTACCTCTGAGTCTCCGAAGGATCTATCATTGGTGTATTTGTCATCTATATGTGTCCCTCGTGACATCATCTGAAAGCACGGCAGGATCTACATGTATATTATTGACATTGAGCTCGACTTCACCATTTTCACAGTAACTTCATTTGAAGCCTACTTGTGACAATAAGCGATTTTCATTTCATTTCATCCCTGTTAACTGTTCTCCTAACTCTGATATGTCAAGCTGCTTGTCTAGCATCCAGTACTAGATGAGCAGAAATGTTTTCCAGTTAATTATTGGAAAGATCAAAGCCATTTTTTTGGTCCCGTCTTGAACTCTGTTCACTAGCCACCAAAGCCATTCCTTTCCTTGGCAACTGTATGAAGCTGAATAGACTGTTTACAACTTTGGCATCCTATTTAACCTTGAGATGAGTTTTGACTGTGTATTAGCTTTATCACCAAGGCTGTCTACTCCCACTTTGGTAATATGCCTGGTCTCCAATCCTACCGTGGTTCACGTTTGCTGAAACATTTGTCCAAGTGGATGTTACCTCTAAATTTGACAGTTCCAATGTTTTCAATAACTTATTGCTGTCTGTGTATTAACTTGTACCAGGTCTCTGTTCGCCGATCACTCCTGCACTTGCTGGCATACATCGCCTCCTGCTTTGGCAAAGCCTCAATTTTAAAATCTTCATCCTTGTTTTCAAATTTCCTGCAGCCCTAAAGGATCTGTGCTCCTCTAATTCTGGCCTATTGCACATCCATTGTGTGAGGTGGTGAAGGGAGGGGATGTTTAAATTGGTAGATTATGAGCCAATCAAGCTTGCTTTGACCCGGATGGTGTTGAGCTTTTTGAATTGTTGGAGCTGCACTCATCTAGGTAAGGGCAGAGTACTCTATCACACTCCTGTCTTGAGCCTTGTAGATGATGGGCAGGCTTTGGGGAGTTAGGAAGTGAGTTACTCACTGCAGAAGTTCCAACCTCTGACCTGCTCTTGTAGCCACAGTATTCATATGGCTGGTCCAGTTTCTGGTTGATGGCAACTCCCAGCATGTCGATAGTTGGGGGCTCAGCGATGGTTATGTTTTTGAACGTCATGGGGTAATGGTTAGATCCTCTCTTGTTGGAGATGGTCATTGCTTGGCACTTGTACGGTGTGAAAATTACTTATAACTTATGAGTCCAAGCCTGAACATTGTCCAGGTCTTGCTGCTTTTCAACATGGACTGCTTCAATGGGTAAAGGGGGACTTAAGTGTTGATGCTGGGACTGAATTGTGCGTGGTTCCTGTATTTGTGGAGCAATTTAGGACAAACTAATGTGTCAGCTGGTGCGATTTCCGAGCAACTCCCGGCCCAATGGATGTTCACACCACTGGGAATGGAGATAGTGCCAAAACACCTGGCAGCTGGAGCTGTTTTTAAGTGCTCCACTTAACTCACACACTGCAGCTACCACACTCTTCCCAGGGTGGACCGCAGACTGAAGCCTGCCCTCTTGAACACTGCGTGGGAGGTGGTGACAGAGGCAGTAGGCACCACCAGTCTCACTAGGAGGAGACAGCTGGTGATCCGGAGGGGTGGCGTCACTGGTGAGGCCTCTGCCCTGTGAGAGGCAGAGAACCTGGGAGGGTTCCAAAGGCTACGGTGCAGGTATTCCCTGGTTGGAGTGAGCTCTGCTGATCGCCTGCTTCCGCTGCAATGGGACAGCGCTTCTGAGGAGTACCAACACCTGGTTGGCTCCTGATTGTGGTTGACCCTTGATGATACAGCTGGGGTATGAGGGTGTCCGGGGGGTGGGTGGGGGGGGCCTGGGTGGGCTCCCAGCATTTAATAATCTTTATTGTCACGAGTAGGCTTACATTAACACTGCAATGAAGTTACTGTGAAAAGCCCCTAGTCGCCACATTCCGGCCCGTGTTCGGGTACACAGAGGGAGAATTCAGAATGTCCAAATTACCTAGCAGCACTCAGCAGTGTGAGCAGCCAGGAACCTGTAAGTAGCACCAAAGGGGTGCATTTAAAAGACACTGCAGCACTGGCAGTCTGAGCCAGGCCATTCCTATTCCTGAGGGTGACACCCCAAGTCCATGGACTTGGCACCAAGTCACTACCTGCTACTGCCCCTGGCCCGGGCAGCCATCCCCCAGCCAGCCTGACAGTTTTCAATGTTTTGTTAGCCTCCCACTCAGCAGCCATGGCGCCCAGTCCACGTTTCTAAATACTTGTAGTAATTAATGCTGTGAGACCTCTGCCTGAGAGGAGTGGTACATCACGGAAGGGCAGAGCATAGTGTCCAACCTGCCAATCACATTTAAATGTATGCAAATACTAATTTTGCATCCTAGTGGGGTGCAAACCTTGTTATCGCCACTAACAAGGGACCGGAGCATGGCGCCTGAATCAGCGGTGGGCACGGACCTCTATTTTCGATGGACGCCTGATTGCGCTGTGGGTTTGTGGTGTCATGGTTCATGTTGTGGCGTCGTGAGGTGGAGAGTTTCACCCAGTATCTGAGGAGTTGTGATTGATACTGAACATTGTGCAATCAACAGCGAATATCCGCCTGACATTATGGAGGGAAGGTCATTGATGAAGTAGCTGAAAAATGTGTTGGACCTACTACAAGGAACTCCTACAGTAAAGACCCAAGACTCGGATGATTGATCTCCAACAACTATCTTCCTTTGTGCTGAATATGACCCCAACCAGTGGAGCGTTTTCCCTCTGATTCCCATTGACTGCTGTCTTGATGTCAAGGGAAGACACTTTAATCTCACCTCTGGAATTCAGCTCTTTTGTCTATGTTTGGACCAAGGCTGTAATGAGGCCAGGAACTGAGTACCCCTGGTGGAACCTAAAGTGAATGTCAATGAGCAAGTTATTGCTGAGAAAGGGTCACTTGATAGAACAGTCAGTGATACCTTCCATTACTTTGCTGGGGGTGGTAATTGGCCGGGTTGGATATGTTGTGCTATTTGTGGTTCGGACATAGCTGGGCAATTTTCCACATTATTGGGTCGATGCAAGTGTTGTAGCTGTATTGGAACAACTTGGCTGAGAGTGCGGCTCGTTCTGGAGCACACACCTTCAGTACTGCTGAATGTTGTCAGGGCCACATTGCCGTTGCAGTATCCAGTGCCTTCAGCTATTTATTGATATCACTTGAATCATATTGGTTATTCTCAATTATAATTTTATATCAACATAGTCAAGCCAGGATATCAATAGCCTTTATTATTGTCACAAGTAGGCTTACACTGCAATCAAGTTACTGTGAAAATCTCCTAGTCGCCACACTACGGCGCCTGTTCAGCTACACAGGGAGAATTCAGAATGTCTAATTCACCTAACAAGCACGTCTTTTGGGATTGTGGGAGGAAACCGGAGCACCCGGAGGAAACCCACGCAGACACTGGGAGAACATGCAGACTCTGCCACCCTGATGTAATGTCTGTGCAATGTGTATTGTTATTAAACCTCCTTTGTATTTGTGAATCGGGAATTGAGTCACTGTTCCCTTGGTCTGTTCTGGGTGACAAAGATCTTGCACAGGAGAGCTTTTCATTTTCCATTTGTGCATCAGGTTTTCACACCTGCTTTGGTTTGTACAGATGCAGATGAGCTTCGTGCAAGGTCAAAACAGGGTCCTTCTATAGAACATAGAAAATTACTGCACAGAACAGGCCCTTCGGCCTACGATGTTGTGCCGAACCTTTGTTCTAGATTAATCATAGATTATCATAGAATTTACTGTGCAGAAGGAGGCCATTCGGCCCATCGAATCTGCACTGGTTCTTGGAAAGAGTACCCTACCCAAGGTCAACACCTCCATCCTATCCCCATAACCCAGTAACCCCACCCAACAATAAGGGCAATTTTGGACACTAAGGGCAATTTATCATGGCCAATCCACCTAACCTGCACATCTTTGGACTGTGGGAGGAAACCGGAGCACCCGGAGGAAACCTACGCACACACGGGGAGAACGTGCAGAATCCGCACAGACCGTGACCCAAGCCGGAATCGAACCTGGGACGCTGGAGCTGTGAAGCAGTTGTGTTATCCACAATGCTACCGTGCTGCCCTTAAGAACAAATTGATCTACACTATATCATTCTACTGTAATCCATGTACCTATCCAATAGCTGCTTGAAGATCCCTAATGTTTCCGGCTCAACTACTTCCACAGGCAGTGCATTCCATGCCCCCACTACTCTCTGGGTAAAGAACCTACCTCTGACATCCCCCCCTAATTCCAGGCAACATCCTGGTAAACCTCCTTTGCACCTTTTCCAAAGCTTCCACATCCTTCCTAAAATGAGGCGACCAGAACTGTACACCGTACTCCAAATGTGGCCGTACCAAGGTTTTTACAGCTGCATCATCACCTCACAGCTCTTAAATTCAATCCCTTTGTTAATGAAAGCTAGCACACCATAGGCCTTCTTCACAGCTCTATCCACTTGAGTGGCAACTTTCAAAGATGTATGAACATAGACCCCAAGATCTCTCTGCTCCTCCATATTGTCAAGAACCCTACCGTTAACCATGTATTCCGCACTCATATTTGTCCTTCCAAAATGGACAACCTCACACTTTTCAGGGTGAAACTCCATCTGCCACTTCTCAGCCCAGCTCTGCATCCTATCTATGTCTCTTTGCAGCCGACAACAGCCCTTCTCACTATCCACAACTCCACCAATCTTCGTATCGTCTGCAAATTTACTGACCCACCCTTCAACTCCCTCATCCAAGTCATTAATGAAAATCACAAACAGCAGAGGACCCAGAACTGATCCCTGCAGTACGCCACTGGTAACTGGGATCCAGGCTGAATATTTGCCATCCACCACCACTCTCTGACTTCTATCGGTTAGCCAGTTCGTTATCCAACTGGCCAAATTTCCCACCATTCCATGCCTCCTTACTTTCTGCATAAGCCTACCATGGGGAACCTTATCAAATGCCTTACTAAAATCCATGTGCACTACATCCACTGCTTTACCTTCATCCACAGGCTTGGTCACCTCCTCAAAGAATTCAATAAGACTTGTAAGGCAAGACCTACCCCTCACAAATCCGTGCTGACTATCCCTAATCAAGCAGTGTCTTTCCAGATGCTCAGAAATCCTATCCCTCAGTACCCTTTCCATTTACTTTGCCTACCACCGAAGTAAGACTAACTGGCCTGTAATTCCCAGGGTTATCCCTATTCCCTTTTTTGAACAGGGGCACGACATTCGCCACTCTCCAATCCCCTGGTACCACCCCTGTTGACAGCGAGGACGAAAAGATCATTGCTAACGGCTCTGCAATTTCATCTCTTGCTTACCATAGAATCCTTGGATATATCCCTTCAGGCCTGGGGGACTTGTCCATCCTCAAGTTTTTCAAAATACCCAACACATCTTCCTTCCTAACAAGTATTTCCTTGAGCTGACCAGTCTGTTTCACACTGTCCTCTCCAGCAATATGGCCCCTCTCATTTGTAAATACTGAAGAAAAGTACTCGTTCAAGAACTCTCCTATCTCTTCAGACTCAATACACAATCTCCTGCTACTGTCCTTGATCGGACCTACCCTCGCTCCAGTCATTCTCATATTTCTCATATATGTGTAAAAGGCCTTGGGGTTTTCCTTGATCCTACCCGCCAAAGATTTTTCATGCCCTCTCTTAGCTCTCCTAATCCCTTTCTTCAGTTCCTTCCTGGCTATCTTGTATCCCTCCAGCGCCCTGTCTGAACCTTGTTTCCTCAGCCTTACATAAGTCTCCTTCTTTCTCTTAACAAGACATTCAACCTCTCTTGTCAACCATGGTTCCCTCACTCGACCATCTCTTCCCTGCCTGACAGGGACATACATATCAAGGACACGTAGTACCTGTTCCTTGACCAAGTTCCACATTTCACTTGTGTCCTTCCCTGACCGCCTATGTTCCCAACTTATGCACTTCAATTCTTGTCTGACAACATCGTATTTACCCTTCCCCCAATTGTAAACCTTGCCCTGTTGCACGCACCTATCCCTCTCCATTACTAAAGTGAAAGTCACAGAATTGTGGCCACTATCTCCAAAATGCTCCCCCACTAACAAATCTATCACTTGCCCTGGTTCATTACCAAGTACCAAATGCAATATGGCCTCCCCTCTGGTCGGGCAATCTACATACTGTGTTAGAAAAGCTTCCTGGACACATTGCACAAACACCACCCCTTCCAAACTATTTGATCTAAAGAGTTTCCACTCAATGTTTGGGAAGTTGAAGTCACCCATGACTACTACCCTGTGACTTCTGCGCCTTTCCAAAATCTGTTTCCCAATCTGTTCCTCCACATCTCTGCTACTATTGGGGGGCCTATAGAAAATTCCCAACAAGGTGACTGCTCCTTTCCTATTTCTGACTTCAACCCATACTACCTCAGTAGGCAGATACTCCGTGAACTGCCTTTCTGCAGCTGTTATACTATCTCTAATTAACAATGCCACCCCCCCCACCTCTTTTACCACCCTCCCTAATCTTATTGAAACATCTATAACCAGGGACCTCCAACAACCATTTCTGCCTCTCTTCTATCCAAGTTTCCATGATGGCCACCACATCGTAGTCCCAAGTACCGATCCATGCCTTAAGTTCACCCACCTTATTCCTGATGCTTCTTGTGTTGAAGTATACACACTTCAACCCATCTCTGTGCCTGCAAGTACTCTCCTTTGTCAGTGTTCCCTTCCCCACTGCCTCACTACACGCTTTGGCATCCTGAATATCGGCGACCTTAGTTGCTGGACTACAAATCCGGTTCCCATTCCCCTGCCAAATTAGTTTAAACCCTCCCGAAGAGTACTAGAAAACCTCCCTCCCAGGATATTGGTGCCCCTTTGGTTCAGATGCCACCCGTCCTGCTTGTACACATCCCACCTTCCCCAGAATGCGCTCCAATTATCCAAATACCCGAAGCCCTCCCTCCTACACCATTCCTGCAGCCACATGTTCAACTGCACTCTCTCCCTATTCCTAGCCTCGCTATCACATGACACTGGCAACAAACCAGAGATGACAACTCTGTTTGTCCTGGCTTTTGACTTCCAGCCTTACTCCCTGAACTTGTTTATTACCTCCACACCCCTTTTCCTACCTATGTCGTTGGTACCAATGTGCACCACGACTTCTGGCTGCTCCCCCCTCCCCCTTAAGGATCCTGCCTTTTGTCCCCCCCCCCCACCCCTCTGCCTGAGGTGGGAGTGGGACCATCCGGGCTGCAGGCCCAGCCTTCTGTCCTCCCACCCCTCTGCCTGAGGTGGGAGTGGGACCAGCTGGGGCTGCAACAAAAGACTTTGTTTCGGGACCCTGCAGGGCTGAAGAGCGTCATCTGCTTGCCTTATTACCCCCTGTGGCGCGTGTGGGGCAGTTATGGACATTCTTATGGCTGAAGAACGCTGCCCCACTGCTCTGCAGCACATGCGTAAGGTGTCACGTCCCTACCTCCTTTCCCCTTTAATTGTTTTACGCACGGCCGGGTCGTACCAGGGGTGGGCATGGCCAGCACCTCTGGGGCATCCTCCACTCTGCCAGGGGCAGGGCGGCCAAGCGACCTTCCGCTGCTGCCTCTGCGACCCCACGCCCTTCCGCCTACTAACGCGGCGACTGGGGGTGAAGTGCTATGCCCACCCCACAATGACCATCGAGGTGTGCACCCGTGTGATGGCCGCGGTTGTCGGCCTTTCGGCCATCGTAGCCGCCTCGCGGATGTACGGCAAGGCCGTGTTTTTCCTGCGGGCCGGGCAGGCGGTCCACTGGGCCCTGGAAAGGGGGCTCACGGTGGGCGGGACGCACGTGGCGGTGGACCCGCTGTCCCGCCCTACCTTCCCACTGAGCTTCTCCTCCCCATCTCAACCTACTTGGGGAGGTCAGGTCCGGGGTGGCGCCGCTGATGCTCTGCCTTCGGGACCCCTTCCTCCGCCATGTGTACTCCTTCCGGCGACAGGTTTTTATCCGCCTGACCCGGGAGGAGGTCACCGAGGGAGGTTTTGTGGTCACCCACCAAGGGGAGGACCACAAGGTATTTCGGTCGGCGGACTGCATGCGGTGCCATGCCTGCAGAGGGCTGGGGCATATTCGCCGGTACTGCCCCACCCTAACGGCTGCCGCCAACACCACCTCCGTAGATGCTGTGGCTGGCACTGCCCCCCCCCCCCTCTCCTCTACCACCTCATCTGCCCAGCAGCCGGCCCCTGATAACACCGCGGCTGCTGGCGGGGGGGAGAGGGAGCCTCCGCTAGACCAGAGGCAGCCCAAAAAGGCAAAAAAGAAGATGGCACGGCGGTCGGAAAGGACCCATTCACTCCTTGGCCCCATCACGGGTACTGACCCCATGCCCGTTTCAATCAATTCCAAGGCCACAGCCCTCGGGTTACCGCCGCCTCACAACAACATGAGGGGCCCGGAGAGACCACCAAACGGGCTCCGGGGAGCGGTGGGGAGCCTGTGTTTGGCCCTGAGCTGGAGGCTGCACCGGCCTTGCCACGGCCTCAGGAACTGGGCGATGCGGAGGGGGGCGATGCTGCCGAGGGCACTCCAGCGGTTGAGGTCCTGCTGCAAGATGGGACTGTCCCCCGCAAGCGTCACCTGTCTGGGCCGGAGGAGGTGGTGGGTCTCGCAGCCCCCTCAACAGGCGAGCGGGGTTGGGTGTCTCTGGTGTTTATTCCCATCACCCTGACGCCCAGCCCCGTTAAAAAGAAAGCTAGGGTGGTCTCCAAGGTCGCCCCGGCGTCTGAACTGCCGTCATTCCCCGAGCAGGGAGACCCGGGGTCGGGCGGAGACATGACCCCCGAGGGCTCGTTCCGCCCAGTGGAATTTTACTCCCCGGTCATCTTTTGTTCATCGCCGGGGGCCGGCGGCAGCCACCGGAGTCCCTATATATTCGGGTCGTGGGTGGGCGACGGCGAGGAAGGCTCCCTGCTCACCACAACCGTGCAAACTATGCCAGGGAGCCCAGGTTCCATCCCGGAGCTGTTCCCGGGGGTCTCTCCGAGGGCCCGGCGTCGACTGTGGTGGCGGGGACGGAGCCGCCGCCACCCACGGACCCTGAGTCGCGGGAGGAGCCTGCGAGGGACCCGCCTGAGGACGATCTTGGGGGTGGGATCGACTCGGGCCTAGGGCTAGCCAGTGGGTCCGTGTTGCCCGCCACACTCCATGTGGCGGGGGACTCGGGCTCAGGTGGTGACCGCTCTGAGGAGTAAGGCTGCTCAGTGACGGGTGAGGAGGAGGATTTAGACGCTCTCGGCAGGGAGCGCCCTCACACCCGGCACCGAGTCTCCACTCATCTCCTCGTGAGAACTCCCGAGCATTTTTGAAAACACATCACGGCCACCAGGACTGTGTGCGGTTAGCCCTGGACAGCTGGGGAAATCTGGGGCTGCTCCTCGAGCCCGCCCGCGTCTATGCCAGAGAGGTGCGGGATTTTGATCAGGACCAGGGGGAGCAGCGCCAAGCTGTTCTCTTCCTCGCGGGCCACCTGAACCTCCACTACCTCTGTGCACTGAGGTGATTGGTGACGGATACACACTACTACTGACATGGAGGTAACCATAGCCAGCCTCAACATCAACGGCAGCAAGGACGCACATCGCTGTTTCCAGTTCTTCTCTCTCCTTCGGGGCGGAAAGTACGGGGTGTGCTTCCTGCAGGAAACCCCCGTCTTTCCGGGCGACGGAGCTCAGTGGACCCTGGAGTGGCAAGGAGTCTTCATGAGTCACCTGGCCCCACGTTCGGGCGGGGTGGCTATCTTGTTGGCTCCACATTTTCAGGCGGAGATCTTGGGGGTCAAGGAGCCAGTGCCAGGCCGTCTGTTGCACTTAACAGTCCGCGTCGGGGATGTGGTGCTTTCACTTTGTGAATGTCTACGCTCCCCTGGTCGGGCCGCAGCAGGCGACTTTTTACGAAAAAGTGTCTACTCTTCTAGGCACCATCCCGGTGGGCGAGTGCATATGTCCTCCGAGGGGATTTTAATTGCACCCTCCAGGGCAAGGACCGTTGTGGAGTCCAGCGTAGCTCAGCGGCGGTGGTGAAGTTGAGGGACCTGGTTAGGTCCTTCGACTTGGTGGACGTCCGGCGGACTCTCCATCCTGAATTGCGGGTGTACATCTTTCGTCCCTCGCTCAGACATGGTACGCGTACTGGCACTTTAACAATCTGCTGCTGGAGGACGAGCGGTTCCTGGACTCGTTTCGCTGTTCCTGGGCCGGCTGGAGAAGGAAGCGGGGTGGCTTCCCCTCCTTGAGGCTATGGTGGGACGTGGGCAAGACTCACGTCCGCACCTTCTGTCAGGGGTACACGAAGGGGACTACGGCAGGGCGGAACTCCAGGATGGCCAAATTGGCTTGGGAACTCTTCGATCTGGAGTCACGTCTTGCTCAGCCTGATGAGGACCCGGGTCTGGGGCGGGTGTACAGAGAGAAGATGGGCGCACTGCGGGACCTGCAACTTGCCGGGTCCCGCGGCGCGTACGTGTGGTCGCAGATCCGTCTCCTGACGGACATGGACCGCGGCTCCCCCTTCTTCTACTCGCTGGAAAGAGGATGTGGGGCCCGTCGGCAGATTTCTACGCTGCTGGCCGACGATGGGTCCCTCGTCTCGGATCTGGAGGGGGTCAGGACCCTGATTAGGGACTTTTATTCCCACCTCTTCTCTCCGGATCCGTCCAGCGAGGATGCTTGCAGAATTCTGTGGGAGGACCTGCTGCAGGTCAGCCTGGGGGACGCCGGGAGGCTCGCTCAAATCATCAACCTCCAAGAGCTGACCGGCACCCTGGACAGCTTGTCACGGGGCAAAACCCCAGGGCTGGACGGGCTGACCGTGGAGTTCTTCAGGGGGTCATGGGACGTCCTGGGGAGCGACTATGCGGGGGTCCTGCGGGAATGTATTGCGACCGGGGAGATGCCCCTTTCGTGGCGCAGGGCCGTCATTGCCCTGCTGCCCAAGAAGGGGGATCACCGCCTGCTTAAAAACTGGCGACCGGTCTCCCTCCTCAGCACGGACTACAAAATCTTTGGCACGGTGATGTCTTTACGCCTTGGCCCCGTGCTGGACCACATGATTCACCCTGACCAGACCTACACCGTCCCGGACCGAACCATTTACGATAACATCTATTTGGTCCGGGATGTTATTCATTTTACCCAGAGGATTGGTATGTCGAGCGCCTTCCTGTCTCGTGACCAGGAGAAGGCGTTCAACAGGGTGGGGCACGAGTATTTACTCGAGACTCTGCGAGCTTTCGGGTTCGGGACGCACTTCGTCGCCCGGATCCGATTATTGTACGCCGCCTCAGAGGTTCTGATTAAGGTTAACGGGTCCCTGACGGCGCCCCTTCGCATTGGGAGAGGGGTGCGTCAGGGCTGCCCATGGTCCGGCCAACGTTATTCTGTGTGCGTGGAGCCTTTCCTGCGGAGGAGGTTGTCTGGGCTGGTTCTGCGCGAGCCGGACATGGCAGTGGTTCTCTTGGCTTACGCTGATGATGTGCTCCTCCTGTTCACTGACCCCGGTGATCTGCGGAGGATGCGAGAGTGCCAGGCTGTGTACTTCGCCGCGTCCTCTGCTAGGATCAACTGGGCTAAATGTTCCGAACTCCTGGTCGGTCCGTGGCAGATGAACTCCCTCCCGGAGGAGTTCAGGCCCTTTAGCTGGAGCCGACCAAAATCCTCTATTTGGGAGTTCATCTTTGCCCGGCAGTGGAAGCCTGGCCGGCGAACTGGCAGGAGCTGGAGACCAAGGTCACCACTCGCCTGGGACGCTGGACAGGACTGCTCAGAGTGCTGTCCCACAGAGGTCGAGTTCTCGTCATAAACCAGCTGATCGCCTCTATGCTGTGCTTTCGGCTGGTCACTTTGACTCCTCCCCCTGACTTTGTTACACCCTGCTTTCGTTCTTCTGGGACAAAGGATTGCACTGGGTCGCTGCGATGGTCTTGAGTCTCCCGATTGCGGAGAGCGGTTTGGCGCTCGTGTGCCTTCGCACCCAGATTGCGTCTTTCCGCCTTCAGACTCTGCAGCAATACCTGTACGTTGAGCCTCCTTCACGATGGTGTGCCCTGGCGATGTATTTCTTCCTCCAGGTGCGCGGCCTGAACTACGACGTGCAGCTCCTGTTCGTTGACCGGAATGGTCTTCGGAACTCTTTGTTGGCGCTGCCCGTCTTGTACCAGGACCTTCTCAAAGTCTGGAACATGGTCGCCACGCGCCGCAGCTCTTCCCCCGTCAGGAGTAGTAGCTGTTGTAAGGCAGCCGCTGCTCAGGAATCCGCACCTCCGCCAATATCCATTCAGGTGGCTGGCGGAGCAGAAGGCTGTGGATGCCGGGGTGGCCAGGATCTGGGACGTGCTGGGTGGCGGAGGGGCGGGCTGGATGACATCCTACGAGCTTGCCAGGCTTAGAGCGGTGTCTGTCCGGTGCGCGGCCAATGCTATCCAAGGCCTCAAAACGGTCGTGCTTGGCCCCGTAAGCTCACTTGGACTTGAAACGGCACGGTTGTGCGGTGGTATCCCGTCTGAGCGGACCCCTGCTCGAACGGAATTCCACATTGGTCCCAAACCCCGGAACCATGCTGGTGCTGGTGCCCCACAGCCCCAGCCGCCTCGCGGAAATACCCTCCGTGCACTTTCGCACTGCGCGGAGGGGTTTCCTGTATGGCCTGCTGTTGCACACTTTCCACCTCCTTCCCGCCGCCCGGACACGCCTTGGCGTGCCTCGTTGCCGTCCGGCGGCGGTGACCCCCACTGGAGGTCCCTCTACGGAGGTTTCGTCCTCATAAAACTAGGGGCCTGGGGTGGAGGGTGTTGCGCATGGCAGTGCCGTGCAATTATCGTTTAAATCACTTCACGGCTCTGCCAGAGACCTGCCACTTTTGCGGCCTGGTGGAGACCGTGGAGCACGTTTATGTTGTCTTTCCGAGGCTGCACTCCCTTTTTGGTTTCTTGACAACGTTGTTGAGGTTTTCTTTGCACTTCAGCCCCACGCTCCTGATCTACGGGCATCCGGTGCAGAGGGGGGGCGCCAAAGGCAGAGGACCTCCTCGTGAACCTGCTCCTGGGCCTGGCCAAACTTGTCATTTATAGGTCCAGGCAGCGGGTGACCGAGGGGGTTGTCCAGCCTGACTGTCTGCCCATCTTCCGCTGCCTCGTTCGCGGTCGGGTGTCCCTGGAGCTGGAGCATGCGGTGTCCACGGGCACACCTGAGGTCTTCCTTGCTCGGTGGGCACCGCAGGGGTTGGATTGCCTTATCGACCCTAATTCTCACACTTTAACTTGACGGGTTTTTGTTTCCTTTCTCATTCTTTTGGGGCTGTGCTCCACTCGTTGTTTTGGGAAACTCCCCACTTTTGTTTTATCCATCAGTTCCTTTTTGTTCTTTTCCTTGGTTTTCACACCCAGCATCACGCTAGTGTCAGTGGCGGATGCTGGCTTAACTCCTGTACGTGTAGATAAACGTGCAGGTCATAATATCACAAACATTTTTTAAAATTACAAAACACATACAAAAAAAAAAATATATATATATATAAAATAGAGTAGTAAGACACTATAAAAGGTCTAAACCAAACAACAACTTTTAAGTTAATTAAATAAAAGAAAGACTAGACTTTAGATAAAAATGAACCCTTATACTCCCTCACTCACCAAACTCTCACTATAGCACTCAAATGCACCAAATTCAGCACTCAGTCGGGTCTTTCAAATTTGTTCATGATTTCTTGAAGATATGAAACTTTCCAAGGTTCTTTAGGGTTAAAATCGCATTGCCAGACATTGTGTGCTTAGGTCCAAAGAGGTATATGAATTCAAGGAGAAGTGAGGTATGTTGGTGAGGTCCTGGTGGATGTGGTGGTGCTTGTTTTCCTCGATTCACTTGAGCTTCAGAGTCGCTGCATCGCGGCAGATCAGTGTGTGGGGAGTGATGTGTGCCAGCACAGGTGACCAGGGTGTTGGGATCTATTTGAGGGTTCCAGTGCTGCATCCTATTGCAGTGTCCAGTCACACCATTCAAGTGTGGCTACTTCTGGTTTATACTAGTGCGCAGTACTGAGCTATGGAGTACACCAGGGCAATTACTGTAGGCCTTCGTATTGATGCTGAGGCTCTCCAAATAGTACTTGCCAGTTTCTGGATCAAATTGACTCTTCATTTCATCTTGGTGGTTACCTCATTCAGATTGTGGAAGGTTAGTGGTGTTCCAGCCTCACTGGAGGCAAGTCGGACTGGGGTCATGTTGTGCAAGGCTGCCGCAGAAGGTCATATTCCGTGTGTTTAGCATTCTTGTTATTGAAATAAAATGCAGTAACTGTTGTTTTGTGGGGGTTTATTTTGAGCCTCCATGTCTGGAAGTACTCAAACATGATGTTGAGGTCCCTGTTCAAGTGGACTCAATGTAGTCGAAGGTGGCTGCTTAATTTGCCAGGCAAAATAGTCTGTATGCAAATTTGCATGACTTTGTTGGTGACATATCACTCGAGTAGACCTTGAAAAGCATTGGTGTCAGTACTGATCCATGTGACAGTCCATTGTTGAGGGATCAATGTGTGCTGACTCTGATGCCAAGATGGCCGTAGCAGTCTATTGCTAAGCATTGCTCCAAGCAGGCATAGTATTTTGGGGCAGGGGATGATCCTTGAGTTTCACCATCAGATCTGTAATCCAAACCGCATCATAGGCTGATGACAGGTCGACGAGGGCTTTACTGGTGAACCAGCCTCAGTGTGTGTTGTGAGGGCAAGAGCTTGGTCGCAGCAACAATGTTGAGGCTGGAAGCTCGCTTGTTTTTCATGGATCACAGCCTCTATGAGGGGGCTGATACTCCATAGAATTATGTGTTCTAGGAATTTGTAAGTCAAGCACAGAAGTGAGATCGGCCTATGGCTTGCTGGGTCTTAGATCGGTTTGCCAGGTTTTAGTAAAGCATAGACCATCATCTCCCGTCATGGTTTTGGGATGCATCCTGATTCATGGTCAGAAGATGGTCACGACTGGGAGTTAAATATCCAAGGGTATCAGACTATACGAAAGGATAGAATGGACGGTAAAGGCGGTGGTGTAGCTTTGTTGTTTAAGGATGGCATCCGGGCAATAGTAAGGGATGATATTGGTGCTATGGAGGACAAGGTTGAATCAATTTGGGTGGAAATCAGGAATAGTAAGGCGAAAAGGTCACTGATAGGATTAGTCTATAGGCCACCAAATAGTAACAGGATGGTAGGGCAGGCAATAAGCAAAGAAATAACGGATGCATGTAGAAATGGTACAGCGGTTATCATGGGAGATTTTAATCTGCATATCGATTGGTTTAACCAGGTTGGAAAAGGCAGCCTTGAGGAGGAGTTTATAGAATGTGCCCGTGATAATTTCCTGGAACAGTATGTAATGGAACCTATAAGGGAACAAGCGGTCCTAGATCTGGTCCTGTGTAATGAGGCAGGATTGATTAATGATCTCATAGTTCGGGATCCTCTTGGAAGAAGCGACCACAATATGGTGGAATTTAAAATACAGTTGGAGGATGACAAGGTAAAATCAAACACTAGTGTTTTGTGCTTAAACAAAGGCGATTACAATGGGATGAGAGAAGAACTAGCTCAGGTAGACTGGGAGCAAAGACTTCATGGTGAAGCAGTTGAGGAACAGTGGAGAACCTTCCGAGCGATCTTTCACAGTGTTCAGAAAAGGTTCATACCGACAAAAAAGAAAGACGGTAGAAAGGGGAAAAATCGACCGTGGATATCTAAGGAGGTGAGGGAGAGTATCAAATTGAAGGAAAAAACATACAAAGTGGCAAAAATTAGTGGGAGGCTAGAGGACTGGGAAGTCTTTAGGGGACAACAGAAAGCTACTAAAAAAGCCATAAAGAAGAGTAAGGTAGACTATGAAAGTAAACTGGCT
This sequence comes from Scyliorhinus torazame, assembly GCF_047496885.1. Taxonomy (NCBI): domain Eukaryota; kingdom Metazoa; phylum Chordata; class Chondrichthyes; order Carcharhiniformes; family Scyliorhinidae; genus Scyliorhinus; species Scyliorhinus torazame. The sequence goes on from NC_092719.1 coordinate 41,494,707, forward strand.
CAGAACATAAAAGCAGATAGTAAAAGCTTCTACAAATATATAAGACAAAAAAGAGTGGCTAAGGTAAATATTGGTCCTTTGGAAGATGAGAAGGGAGATTTAATAATAGGAGACGGGGAAATGGCTGAGGAGCTGAACAGGTTTTTTGGGTCAGTCTTCACAGTGGAGGACACAAATAACATGCCAGTGACTGATGGAAATAAGGATATGATAGGTGAGGACGTTGAGATGATCGTAATCACTAAGGAGGCAGTATTGGGCAAGCTAATGGGGCTAAAGGTAGACAAGTCTCCTGGCCCTGATGGGATGCATCCCAGAGTGTTAAAAGAGATGGCTAGGGAAATTGTAAACGCACCAGTGATAATTTATCAAAATTCACTAGACTCTGGGGTGGTCCCAGAGGATTGGAAAGTAGCAAATGTGACACCACTGTTTAAAAAAGGAGGTCGGCAGAAAGCGGGTAATTATAGGCCAGTAAGCTTCACTTCGGTTGTAGGGAAAATGCTGGAATCTATCATTAAGGAGGAAATAGCGGGGCACCTGGAGGGAAATTGTTCCATTGGGCAGACGCAGCATGGGTTCACAAAGGGTAGGTCGTGTCTGACTAATTTGGTAGAATTTTTTGAGGACGTTACCAGTGCAGTAGATAACGGGGAGCCAATGGATGTGGTATACCTTGATTTCCAGAAAGCTTTTGACAAGGTGCCACACAAAAGGTTGCTGCATAAACTAAAGATGCATGGCATTGAGGGTAAAGTGGTAGCATGGGTAGAGGATTGGTTAACTAACAGAAAACAGAGAGTGGGGATAAATGGGTGTTTCTCTGGTTGGCAACCTGTAACTAGTGGGGTCCCTCGAGGATCAGTGTTGGGCCCGCAGTTGTTCACAATTTACATAAACGATTTGGCGTTGGGGACCAAGTGCAATGGGTCAAAGTTTGCAGACGACACTAAGATGAGTGGTAAAGCAAAAAGGGCAGAGGATACCGGAAGTCTGCAGAAGGATTTGGTTAGGTTAGGTGGATGGGCTAGGGTCTGGCAGATGGAATTCAATGTTGCCAAGTGTGAGGCTATCCATTTTGGGAGGAATAACAGCAGAATCTGGAGTATTGTGTTCAGTTTTGGTCTCCTTACCTGAGAAAGGACATATTGGCACTGGAGGGAGTGCAGAGGAGATTCACTAGGTTGATCCCAGAGTTGAGGGGATTAGATTATGACGAGAGGTTGAGTAGACTGGGACTGTACTCATTGGAGTTTAGAAGGATGCGGGGGCATCTTATTGAGACATATAAAATTATGAAGGGAATAGATAGGATAGATGAGGGCAGGTTGTTTCCACTGGTCGGGGAAAGCAGAACTAGGGGGCATAGCCTCAAAATAAGGGGAGGTAGATTTAGGACGGAGTGTAGGAGGAACTTCTTCACCCAAAGGGTTGTGAATCTCTGGAATTCCTTGCCCAGTGAAGCAGTTGAGGCTCCTTCTTTAAACGTTTTTAAGAAAAAGATAGATGCCTTTCTAAAGAATAAAGGGATTCGGGGATATGGTGTAAGGGCCGGAGAGTGGAGCTGAGTCCACACAAATCAGCCATGATCTCATTAAATGGCGGAGCAGGCTCGAGGGGCCAGATGGCCTACTCCTGTTCCTAGTTCTTATGTTCTTATGATTCAATGGCTTTGCTGTACAGTTTTACAAGACACTGAAGTCCCTTTGGGTCTAATTGTTGAAGGAATTGCGAGAGGATACCATCTCCGTCATCCATATTCCCTTTCTTCATTGCTGCTGACCCTTCCCTCACCTCATCTGTACTGATGGGGTTGGGGGCTTGTGAAGTGGTCAAAATCATTGCCCAGTGTAGTTGGAAGATGTGCCTCTCACTCTTGCTGTTCTTGTCGTGAGCTCTTTTTGTACTCTACTAATTTGGAGGCTATCGAGGTTTGGGACCTTGTGTTCCATAGGATGAGGGCGGTGGAGCGGACCGAGGTAGGATGCTCTTGCAGAGGTTGGTAGGATGCTCTTGCAGAGGGTTGGAGCAGACTCGATGGGCCGAATGGCATCCTTCTGCACTGCAGGAATTTTATTTTTCTATGAAACCCTCCCATCCCTGGTATTAGTTCAGTAAACCTTCTTGGATTTATAAAAGGATCAGATCAAAGCTTTGCAGTCCTGCTACAAATATCCTGGTCCTCCATGATGGGAGAACTGGTACATCAGTGCAATAGACAACGCTTAAGTATTCCCTACCATCTTTAGCCAGAAATGCCAAGTGGATAATCCATCTTGACCTTCCCTTGGAGTCCCCTGCATCACAGGTGCTAGTCTTCAATCAATTCAATGGAGTGGAAGATGGCAGACATCACACAACATACTTAAGTGAGAACTCACGACAAATGCCTTCAACCCGGCGACCGAACATTAATCAATGATCTGCTGGTGTTCAGAATGATAAGTCAAGTCACCAAGATGGCTCTTTCCAGGGCATGCAATGTTAGAGGCAGACCGGAACAAGAATCCTACAGTTGAACATCAAAGGATTTTCTCAAGCAAAATGTGAATATCCCGGGGACATCCTGAACACGCAGTACTGACGTCCCCACACTTCAAGAAACCCACATCTCCAATGGCCAACAGTCCGACTGCTATCCTATCCATGGATAGAACCTCACTACCACCTGGCTTGACCACACTATTTCTAGGGCCATTTCCTTAAGTACTTTGGGTGAAGATTATCAGGCCCTGGCGATTTATCCACCTTCAATGCCATTAATTTCCCTAAAACTATTTCTCTACTAATACTAATTTCCTTCAGCACCTCACTAAAATTTCTGTTTCTCAGAACTTCCAGTACATTATTCATGTCTGTCTTTGTGAAGACAGAAGTAATGTACAAATTTAGTTTCTCAGTCATTTCTTTGTTCACATTGTGAATTCCTCTGATGCTGACTGTAAGGGGCCGACATTCATTTTATCAAATCCTTTTCTCTTTACACAGCTATAGAAATCTTTACAGTCAATTTTTTATGTTCCCTGCTAGCTTACTTTTGTATTGTATTTTGCCTATCTTAATTAAACCCTTGGACTGTCTTTGCTGAATTTTAAACTGTCCCCAATCCTCCTGGTCTATTGCTTTTTCTTGCTAACTTGTATAGAGCAAAGAAGAGTACAGCACAGTACATGCCCTTCAGCCCACAATGTGCCAATCATTTATCCTAATCTAAGATCAACCTAACTTGCACCCTTTCAATTTAATGCTGTCCATGTGCCTGTCTAAGAGTCGCTTAAATGTCCCTAATGATCTGACTCCACCACCTCTGCTGGCAGTGCATTCCACACACCCACCACTCTCTGTGTAAAGAACCTTCCTCTGACATCTCCCCTATACCTTCCTCCAATCACCTTAAAATTATATCCCCTCATGACAGCCATTTCCACCCTGGGGAAAAGTCTCTGGCTATCCACTCTAGCCATGCCTCTCATCACCTTGTACACCTCTTATCAAGTCACCTCTCTGCCTTCGCTCCAGTGAGAAAGGCCTCAACCTTTCTTCGTAAGACATGCCCTCCAGTCCAGGCAACATCCTGGTAAATCTCCTCTGCATCCTCTCCTAAGCATCCACATCCTTCCTATAATGAGGAGACCAGAACTGGACACTATTCTAAGTGTGGCCTAACTAGGGTTTTATAAAGCTGCAGCAAAACCTCGCAGCTCTTAAACTCAATCCCCCTGTTAATGAAAGCCAACAGACCATACGCCTTCTTAACAACCTTATCAACCTGGGTGGCAACTTTGAGGGATCTATGTACGTGGACCCCAGGAGCCCTCTGTTCCTCCACACTTACAAGAATCCTGCCTTTAGCCCTGTATTCAGCATTCAAATTCGTCCTTCCAAAATGTATCACTTCACACTTATCAAGGTTGAACTCCATCTGCCACTTCTCAGCCCAGCTGTGCATCCTGTCAATGTCCTGTTGTAACCTGCGACAACCCTCAGCACTATCTGCAACTCCCCCAACCTTCGTGTCATCGGCAAACTTACTCACCCACCCTTCCACTTCCTCATTTAAGTCATTTATAAAAACGACAAAGAGCAGAGGTCCCAGAACAGATCCTTGCGGGACACCACTGGTCACCGACCTCCAGGCGGAATACTTTCCATCCACTACCACTCGTTGTCGTCTTTTGGCCAGCCAATTCTGTATCCAGACAGCCAAATTCCCCTGTATCCCATGGCTCCTAACGTTCTGAAAGAGCCTACCATGGGGAACCTTATCAAATGCCTTACTGAAATCCATATACACCACATCCACTGCCCGACCTTCATCAATGTGTCTCCCTCCAATCATCCGGTACTACTCCAGTGGAGAGTGAGGACGCAAAGATCATCGCCAACGGCGCAGCAATCTCCTCCCTCGCTTCCTGTAGAAACCTTGGGTGCATCCCGTCAGGCCCAGGGGACTTATCTATCCTGATGCTTTTTCAAAATTTCCAGCACATCCTCCTTAATATCAACCTTTTTGAGTCTATTAACCTGGTCCACACTGTTCTCCTGAGCAACAAGGTCCCTCTCTCGTGAATACTGAAGCAAAATATTCATTTAGGGCCTCCCCCATCTCCTCAGACTCTAGGCACAAGTTCCCTCTACTATTCCTGATCGACCCTACTCTCACTCTGATCATCCTCTTATTTCTCACAAGTGTAGAACGCCTTGGGGTTTTCCCTAATCCTTCCTGCCAGGGCTTTTTCATGCCCGCTTCTAGCTCTCCTCAGTCCATTTTTGAGTTCCTTCGATTATGCCTCATCTTTGAATCTAAATCTAATACTATCTCTAATTTCCCTTGTAAACCATGGTTTCCTTTCTATTCTTGCGCCAAATAGGAATATACAACTTGGAGTTCACCCATTCGTTCCTTGTATGCCTGCCATTGCCTGTCCACTGTCCTTCCTTTCAGTAATGTTTCCCAGTCTATCATAGCCAACTGATGCCTCATACCATCATAATTACCATTATTAAGATTCAGGACTCGAGTCTTACAATCAACTACTTCACTGTCCACCATATTAAAGAATTCTATCATATTATGGTCACTCATCCTCAAGGGCCCTCTTACAACTAGGTTGTCAACTAATCCTTTCTCAACGTATTGGCCCAGCCATACAGATACTGCATTGTCTGTGCTAATATCTTTCCTCAATGTTGTATCAATATCTTCTTTAATCATCATTGCAACTCCACCACCGTTTCTATTTGTCCTTCCAAAAACTGAATAGCCCTCAATGTTTAGTTTCCATCTTTGGTCACCTTGCAGCCAGTTGGTACAGGTCCCAATGCCCCAGGAATCTGAAACTGTCCCCCTCACACCATCTCTTCAGTCACGTATTCATCTGATATACCCTGCTATTTCTACTCTGACGAGCACGTGACACTGATAGTAATCCTGAGACCTTTGAGATCCGACTTCTCGACATTCTTCCTAATTCCCTGTATTCCGCTTTCAGGACCTCATCACATTTTTTACTTATGTTGTTTGTACCAATATGCACCACAAACACTGGCTGTTCCACCCCCCCCCCCCCCCCCAACTCCAGAATGTCTTGTAACTGCTCCGAGACATCCTTGACCCAGCACCAGGGAGGCGACACACCATCCTGGAGTCTCGTTTGCTGCCAAAGAAACACCTATCCTCCTTACAATTGAATCCCCTATAACTATTGCATTTCAATACTTTTTACTCTTCCCCTCTACGGAAAACCAAACATGGTGCAACAAATGTGGCTGTTGCAGCTTTCCCCTGAGAGGTCATTCCCCTCAACAGTATCCAAAGCGGTGTATCTGTTTTGCAGGGGAATGGCCACCGGAGATTCCGGCACCAGCTGCCTAGTTCTCTTGGTCTGCCTGGTGGCCACCCATACCCTTCTTGCCTGTGGAGTCTGAGCTTGTGTTGTGACCACCTCTCTATAGTGCTATCCATGATACTCTCCACCTAGCAGATGCTAGGTGTCCCCAGCCACCGCTCCAGCTCTGAAACTTGGGCTTCCAGGAGCTACAGCTGGAGACACGTCCTGCAAACGTGGTCCTGGGAACCGGAAACGATCCTGGTCTCTCACATGGAGTAGGAAGAGCAGGCCACAGCTCGGAGCTCCCCTGACATGTTTTGCCCTTTAAATTAGATTTATCCTTTCAATATCAAATAATATTAACTAGGGTTCATTCTTCTCTGCTTGTTATTATAGAATCTCCAAAAGTACTCACCCAATCAGCTCTTTTGATTTGCTGGTTCTGCTTCCAGATTCACATTTCCTTTATCCTCCAAGCTTGGTTCCCTAACTATTATCCTTTTCAGTTATTTAAGTTACAGCTATTTTGACACAGCCCCTAATATCAGTTACTCCCCAACCAATCAGCTTATCGCTTTCCTGTGATGTCACTGTTGATTTTTTCTTCTTCAAACACAGCGAGCTGCTTGAATAGTTTCTGAGCCTCGAGAAAGCTGTTTCGATATTCTCTGCTCCCCGAGGTAAGTGCAGGCCCCGAGCCTTGCGTTCCCTTTATCCTCCGCTCCCAGTAGAGTGTCCCTCGCAGGTCCGGTACACTCTGCTGCCTGAAACAGAAAATACTGGACAATCACAGCTGGTCTGACGGTATCTGTGGAGAAAGAAGGGAGCTAACGTCTCGAGTCTGGATGACTCTTTTACAAAGTTGGAGAGAACTGGAAATAGGGTCAAGTTTATACTGTTGTGGGGGGGCATGGAGCCGGTGGGGCTGGATACGGGACCAGTGATAGGTGGAGATTGACAAAGAAGTCGTGGACAGAAAGACTAAAGGATGTAAATGAGGGTGATTAAGGCTAAGAAGGGTGCTGATAGTGGCACAGAAGGAGATTAGAATGTATGAATGGCAGAACAAGAGGGGTGGGGGAGGGGGAATAATAGTGAGGGAAAAACGGATCAGTGGAAGAAATGAAAATACATTGGAAATACAAATTGGATGAAGGTGGAGGAAAGAGTTCAGTGTGAAGTTGTTGGAACTCGATGTTAAGTCCGGAAGGCTGTGTCCAGAAGGCTGCAAAGTGCCTAAACTGGAGGAACTGCACCTCATTCTCCTATTGTGTTGGGCTTCTCTGGAACATTGCAGCAGGTCAAGGATGGACATTGGATGTGAGAGCAAGGGGGAAAAAAAGTGTTTAGGCCCTGGGATGGTGAGCAGGGAGGATGTAACGGGACAGGTGTTACACCTTCTGCGATTGCATGGGAAAGTGCCGTGGGAAGAGGGTGAGTTGTTGGAGGTGACAGAGGAGTGGACCAGGGTATGCCGGCAGGAACAGTCCCTGCAAAATGCTGATGGGGGAACGAGGGGAAGATTTGTTTGGTGGTGGAATCATGCTGGTGTTGGCGGAGGATGATTCTTTGAATGCGGAGGTGGGTGATGTGCAAAGTGAGGACAAAGGAGATCCTATCCTGGTTCTGGGAGGGAGGGGCGGGGGTGAGTGCAGAACTGCGGGAGATGGGTCAGATATAGTTGAGAGAGCCCTGTCGTCCATAATGGGAGGGAAACCACCATTAAGGAAGAATGAAAGCATGTCAGCAGCACCATTCTGGAAAGTGGTATCATCGGAACAGTTGCGACGGAGGCAAAGGAACTGGGAGAATGGAATGGAGTCCTTGCAGGATGTGGGCTGTGATGAGCTGTAGTCGAGGTAGCTGTGGGAGTCGGTGGGTTTGTAATGGATATTAGTGGATGGTCTATCACAGAAAATGAAATAGAAAGGTTAAGGAAGGAAAGTGTTGGAGATGGACCATGTGAAGGTAATAGAGGGGTGGAAATTGCGAAATTAATACATTTTTCCAGGTCCAGATGGGAACATGAAGTGGCACTGAAACAGTCGTCGATGTACTGATAAAAGTTGTGGGATGGGCCGGAGTAGGACTGGAACAAGGAATGTTCCACATACCTCCTAAAGAGACGGGCAAAACTGCAGATACCCATGGCCACACCTTTGGTTTGCAGGAAATGAGACATATTAAAGGAGAAATTGTTTAGTGAGAGCACAAGTTGAGCCAGACGGAGTAGAGTGGTGGTGGATGGGGATTGTTCAGGCCTCTGTTTGAGGAAGAAACAGAGAGCCCTTGCAACATCCAGATGGGGAATGGAGGTATAGAGAGATTGGGCATCCATGGTAAAGAGGCAGTTAGGGCCGGGGAACTGGAAGTTGTTGTTATGATGTATGGTATTGGAGGAATCATGAATGTAGGTGGGAAGGGACTGGACAAGAGGAGAGAGTATGGAGCTGAGATGGGAAGAAATGAGTTTGGTGGGGCAGGAGCAGGTGGACACGATGGGCCTACCGGGACAATCCTGTTTGTGGATTTTGGGGAGGAGGTAGAAGTGGGCTGTCCTTGGTTGGGAGATTGAGACTGGAAGCTGTGGAGGGAAGATCTCCAGAGGCAATGAGGTCAGTGACAGTACTGGTTTCTGTAAATCTGAAATAAAAAGCGGGCAGCATGTGTGGAGAGAGAAGCAGTTAATATTTCATCTCTGTTCTTTTGTCAGAGCCACTCCTTTTAATTCACAAAATGTAGACAATGCTGGTCAGGCCATCATTTATTGCCCATCTCTATTTACCCTTGAGAAAACAGTGGTGGACTACGTTGAATAACTGGGTGATATGCTGGGCCATTTCAGAGGACAATTAAGAACCAATCACATTCACGTCTGGAGTCACATATAGGCCAAACCAAGTAAGGACAGCAGACGTTTAAAGGGCAATTAGTGAACCAGATGGACTTTTATGACAATCGGGTCATTTCATGGTTGCCATTACTGATCATTCCAGATTTATTTATTTAATGGAATTAAAATTTTCCAACTGTCTGGGGGATTTGTCTTTGGGCCATTCGCGCAGGCCTCTGAGTTACTAAACCAGTAAGAAACAGTATGCCACTGTTCCCCTGTTCAGGTGACCAGTAGAAGATATTAATCAATGTTTTATCCTTGCTGATGTCGGAGTTGAAGAGGAATTATGCCAACGGTATATATGTATTGAGAGGTATTATTGTGCTTAAAGGGATCATATAAGGATACTTTTGCAAGATCCAAAAATTCTAAAGGATACTTAGTTTTAGTTTTTCATTTGAAGCATGAGTTTAAATTCTTGAAAGAAAGGCATTTTGCTGATTCTTCAGCTATTTGGAAACTTGCAACAGGGCACTCCATTTTCCACCACCATTATAGAGAAACAATGTGCGTAAAGAAATCCGATGCATTATAATTTGATTTAAAACCTTTTTTACACCCAGAAACTAAAATCCACTGAGTATTGTGCATGCAGGTTGTTTCCCTCATCATGGAAGTCAACTATCAGGATATCCTGGTATTTTCTGCAGAAACTGGGAGCAGCACCATTTTCCCTGTAGCTTGTTCACGATCAAGAAAATTGGGGGAAGATGCAAAATTCATAAATCGCCCCTCCCCATATCAAATGAAATTCAGTTATTTATTAATGATGTTCCAGCTTCAGATGCACATACATGATTGAAAATTTAGACACTTCTTATTCACCAAATCAATTGTACAATTGTAAAATGTATCTTGAGCTTTCATACTTTTGGGCTAAGAGCTGAGCCTATTTAGAACAGATACAAAATCTTCAATTGAAAGGTCTCCCAGATGACCATTGATGGATGTAATGTTGCTACCTTTGATATACTTGTAGAAGCTGTTCTTATGTAAATGTCATTGAGGGGATAGCATCTAGAGGGTTAATGCAGAAAACTAAAGCTCTGGGGGAAACTGGATGTGAATGTGAGAGAAGCTATTTGAGGAGAAAGGAGATGTGATTTATTTGCGATTGGCATTGTAAATGAACTGTTCCATGGACTGCAGAGGGCAATAGAGTGGTTAACAGCATTGAAAGGGCTAGAGAGGTTGACGAGCAGCAGCAAGCTCCGGGTCTTTGACTGGAATAGTCTTGGGTCAGATCAGAAATTCGATTGGATGGACCTGCAGTGCATAGTTAGCTGGCATGACGCCTTAAAATACATCACGGGGAGGTGTGGAGTATGACAGTAACTGCGTAGGTTGAGAAGTTGCGAAAGACATTTTGGGAAAGAATGAATATCTGAAGGTGTTGAGAGGTTGACAGCATAAATGAACATGGGCCCAAAAATGAGAAGTTGGGTGGTAAGGGTCTCCGTTTGAATGAATGTGAAAAAATAAGTTTAAAGGGAGAAAGAGGATCAGAGGTTGAGAATTCTGTGAAGAGTAACTCTCCTCCTGACTTCACAAAGCCCTGTCCACCATCTACAAAGTCAAGCATGCGATGGAATATTCTCCATTTGCCTGGATGAGTGCAGCTCCATCAACACTCAAGAAGCTTGACACCATCCAGGTCAAAGCAGCCAGCTTGATTAGCACCCCATCTACCACCTTAAACATCCACTTCTTCCGGTACTGATGCAGAGTGGCAGCAGTGTGCAAAATCTATAAGATGCACAGCAGCAACTCACCAAGGCTTCTTCAATAGCAATATACATTTAAAAAAAAAAAAAGGAATTTGGTATTGTAAAACAAGACATTATTAACGCAGTATTAAAATCTTAAAAATAGATTATAATTACCCCTTAAACAATATTACCCAATACAGTAAATACAAAACCCTTAATTACTATCTCAATTCTCAATTAAACAACTGGAAAAAACAGCACTCAACTATCCTACTGTGAGAGCAAAAGGCCTTCCTTGTGGTCTAAGTGTTAGCCAGATCAGAACTCAAATCCAAAGCTTTTTCACAATGTCTGAATGTCTTGGCTCAATCAAGCAATGACATCATCTTCCCAAGCTGAAAAAAATTAACTCCCCAGGCTGAAAACACATGAACTCTCCAGGGATTCCCCCGTCAAACAATAGTGCATTAGCCCAGGCTTTTGCAATAGTAATTTCACCTCTGGCTCCTAAAAGCTTTCTGGTCTTGCAAAACACGATTCTTTTAAAAACATGATTACTGCAGTCAAACGCACTAACCCAGGCATTTCACCCTTAATTTGTCAAATGTTTATAATCCAATATATCTAAAATCCTGCATTCATCATCACATCTGTGACTGAGTATTAGGTAGCCATTGTGCCATGACGATAATGACTTCTGGTCTGATCAATCTTTTGTGCTTTCCCCAACACCCTGTCACTGACTTCACCCACCATTGGCGACCTTCAGCAGTCTAAGGTCCACACTTTGGAATTCCTTCGCTAAACTTTTCTGCCCGTTCATGTCCCTCTCCTCCTTTAACCCATGCCTTTGGTCATCCCTCTTAATATTTCCTCCTGTGCCTTGGCATGTAGGTTTGCTTTGACACCTTGGGACTGCTGTTTTTATAGTAAAAGGACTATATAAATCCATGTATTTATTTGTGTTTCTATAATTTGTTGCAATTTTAAAATGCTGCCTTATCATGACAGTCCAATCAAACAATTCATTTTTGAATATCGTTTGTGCATTGTCTAATGAGTTGTACAAATGTAAGTAACCAAAAAGTGGTGATGTCTCTTAAAGTTGTGTGATAAGGTACTGATCTCTTACCTGCTTTTTTTGGGGGGGGGGGGGGTGGCTGCAGGGGCGGCTGCAAGGCATATTGTGATGGGCTGTAACATCCTAGCCCATGTTACTTTTCCCCCCAAATTTTTGGTACTATTTCACTTCAATCAGGTGGCGCCCTTGGCCATGAGTTTGAAAACTTTTTTCACATCAAAAAGTTTTGTTTAAGAAACTGACTAGTGTACTGCACCACTGAAGTTATTAAATGGTCCAGTGTGATTTTTAAAAAAATGTAAATTTTTGTCAATATTTTAAATTTGGTTACTCGCAAGTCGAGGACCTTATTAAGAATATTTATTTTTATTGATAAACTCATTTTCAGTTGAATGAATAAAACTGCACCCCAGATTATCACTCCTAAATACATAAAGGAACACTTTTTAATGAAACAAAAAATTGCAACCTATTAGGTTGCCCGATTGCTTGGAAGATTTTACCTTTGATTATGCAAATATATTTTAGTGGAAACTTGAACTGTAACTTAACCAATGCAGTCTCGTGCAGTTTCCTGATTTCATCCACAGTGGAAACTCCCAACCCCTTCGCTCCAGATTCCTGACCATTCCCCTTCAAAACAAGTATACCGTTTTGGATGCTGTTGGGGGGGGATGACCTACCGGGGAAGGCCCTAGCGGCCAGGTCTCTGGCACTGAGTCTGGCTCTGGGGCTCAGAAGGGAAGGGGGTAGAATAGAAAAGCAATAGTTGTAGGAGATTCAATGGTTAGGGGAATAGATAGGAGATTCTGTGGTCGCGAGCGAGACTCCCGGAAGGTATGTTGCCTCCCGGGTGCCAGGGTCAGGGATGTCTTGGATCGTGTCTTCAGGATCCTTAAGGGGGAGGGTAAGCAGCCAGAAGTCGTGGTGCACATTGGTACCAACGACATAGGTAGGAAAAGGGGTGTGGAGGTAATAAACAAGTTTAGGGAGTTAGGCTGGAAGTTAAAAGCCAGGACAGACAGAGTTGTCATCTCTGGTTTGTTGCCGGTGCCACGTGATAGCGAGGCTCGGAATAGGGAGAGAGTGCAGTTGAACACGTGGCTGCAGGAATGGTGTAGGAGGGAGGGCTTCAGGTATTTGGATAATTGGAGCGCATTCTGGGGAAGGTGGGACCTGTACAAGCAGGACGGGTTGCATCTGAACCAGAGGGGCACCAATATCCTGGGAGGGAGGTTTTCTAGTACTCTTCTGGAGGGTTTAAACTAATTTGGCAGGGGAATGGGAACCGGATTTGTAGTCCAGCAACTAAGGTAGCCGATATTCAGGACGCCAAAGCGTGTAATGAGGCAGTGGGGAAGGGAACACTGACAAAGGAGAGTACTTGCAGGCACGGAGATGGGTTGAAGTGTGTATACTTCAACGCAAGAAGCATCAGGAATAAGGTGGGTGAACTTAAGGCATGGATCGGTACTTGGGACTACGATGTGGTTGCCATCACGGAAACTTGGATAGAAGAGGGGCAGAAATGGTTGTTGGAGGTCCCTGGTTATAGATGTTTCAATAAGATTAGGGAGGGTGGTAAAAGAGGTGGGGGCGTGGCATTGTTAATTAGAGATAGTATAACAGCTGCAGAAAGGCAGTTCGAGGAGTATCACCCTAATGAGGTAGTATGGGTTGAAGTCAGAAATAGGAAAGGAGCAGTCACCTTGTTGGGAATTTTCTATAGGCCCCCCAATAGTAGCAGAGATGTGGCGGAACAGATTGGGAAACAGATTTTGGAAAGGTGCAGAAGTCACAGGGTAGTAGTCATGGGTGACTTTAACTTCCCAAACATTGAGTGGAAACTCTTTAGATCAAATAGTTTGGATGGGGTGGTGTTTGTGCAGTGTGTCCAGGAAGCTTTTCTAACACAGTATGTAGATTGTCCGACCAGAGGAGGGGCAATATTGGATTTAGTACTTGGTAATGAACCAGGGCAAGTGATAGATTTGTTAATGGGTGAGCATTTTGGAGATAGTGACCACAATTCTGTGACTTTCACTTTAGTAATGGAGAGGGATAGGTGCGTGCAACAGGGCAAGGTTTACAATTGGGGGAAGGGTAAATACGATGTTGTCAGACAAGAATTGAAGTGCATAAGTTGGGAACATAGGCTGTCAGGGAAGGACACAAGTGAAATGTGGAACTTGTTCAAGGAACAGGTACTATGTGTCCTTGATATGTATGTCCCTGTCAGGCAGGGAAGAGATGGTCGAGTGAGGGAACCATGGTTGACAAGAGAGGTTGAATGTCTTGTTAAGAGGAAAAAGGAGACTTATGTAAGGCTGAGGAAACAAGGTTCAGACAGGGCATTGGAGGGATACAAGATAGCCAGGAGGGAACTGAAGAAAGGGATTAGGAGAGCTAAGAGAGGGCATGAACAATCTTTGGCAGCTAGGATCAAGGAAAACCCCAAGGCCTTTTACACGTGTGAGAAATATGAGAATGACTAGAGTGAGGGTAGGTCCGATCAAGGACAGTAGCGCGAGATTGTGTATTGAGTCTGAAGCGATAGGAGAGGTCTTGAATGGGTACTTTTCTTCTGTATTTACAAATGAGAGGGGCGATATTGTTGGAGAGGACAGTGTGAAACAGACTGGTAAGCTGGAGGAAATACTTGTTAGGAAGGAAGATGTGTTGGGCATTTTGAAAAACTTGAGGATAGACAAGTCCCCCGGGCCTGAAGGGATATATCCAAGGATTCTATGGGAAGCAAGAGATGAAATTGCAGAGCCGTTGGCAATGATCTTTTCGTCCTCGCTGTCAACAGGGGTGGTACCAGGGGATTGGAGAGTGGCGAATGTCGTGCTCCTGTTCAAAAAAGGGACTAGGGATAACCCTGGGAATTACAGGCCAGTTAGTCTTACTTCGGTGGTAGGCAAAGTAATGGAAAGGGTACTGAAGGATAGGATTTCTGAGCATCTGGAAAGACACTGCTTGATTAGGGATAGTCAGCACGGATTTGTGAGGGGTAGGTCTTGCCTTACAAGTCTTATTGAATTCTTTGAGGAGGTGACCAAGCATGTGGATGAAGGTAAAGCAGTGGATGTAGTGCACATGGATTTTAGTAAGGCATATGATAAGGTTCCCCATGGTAGGCTTCTGCAGGAAGTAAGGAGGCATGGGATAGTGGGAAATTTGGCCAGTTGGATAACAAACTGGCTAACCGATAGAAGTCAGAGAGTGGTGGTGGATGGCAAATATTCAGCCTGGATCCCAGTTACCAGTGGCGTACCGCAGGGATCAGTTCTGGGTCCTCTGCTGTTTGTGATTTTCATTAATGACTTGGATGAGGGCGTTGAAGGGTGGGTCAGTAAATTTGCAGACGATACGAAGATTGGTGGAGTTGTGGATAGTAAGGAGGGCTGTTGTCGGCTGCAAAGAGACATAGATAGGATGCAGAGCTGGGCTGAGAAGTGGCAGATGGAGTTTCACCCTGAAAAGTGTGATGTTGTCCATTTTGGAAGGACAAATATGAATGCGGAATACAGGGTTAACGGTAGAGTTCTTGGCAATGTGGAGGACCAGAGAGATCTTGGGGTCTATGTTCATACATCTTTGAAAGTTGCCACTCAAGTGGATAGAGCTGTGAAGAAGGCCTATGGTGTGCTCGCGTTCATTAACAGAGGGATTGAATTTAAGAGCCGTGAGGTGGTGATGCAGCTGTACAAAACTTTGGTAAGGCCACATTTGGAGTACTCTGTACAGTTCTGGTCACCTCATTTTAGGAAGGATGTGGAAGCTTTGGAAAAGGTGCAAAGAAGATTTACCAGGATGTTACCTGGAATGGAGAGTAGGTCTTACGAGGAAAGGTTGAGGGTGCTAGACCTTTTCTCATTAGAACGGAGAAGGACGAGGGGCGACTTGATAGAGGTTTATAAGATGATCAGGGGAGTAGATAGAGTAGACAGTCAGAGACTTTTTCCCCGGGTGGAACAAACCATTACAAGGGGACATAAATTTAAGGTGAAAGGTGGAAGATATAGGAGGGATATCAGAGGTAGGTTCTTTACCCAGAGAGTAGTGGGGGCATGGAATGCACTGCCTGTGGAAGTAGTTGAATCGGAAACCTTAGGGACCTTCAAGCAGCTATTGGATAGGTACATGGATTACGGTAAAATGATATAGTGTAGATTTATTTGTTTTTAAGGGCAGCACGGTAGCATTGTGGATAGCACAATTGCTTCACAGCTCCAGGGTCCCAGGTTCGATTCCGGCTTGGGGTCACTGTCTGTGCGGAGTCTGCACGTCCTCCCCGTGTCTGCGTGGGTTTCCTCCGGGTGCTCCGGTTTCCTCCCACAGTCCAAAGATGTGCAGGGTAGGTGGATTGGCCATGATAAATTGCCCTTAGTGTCCAAAATTGCCCTTGGTGTTGGGTGGAGGTGTTGAGTTTGGGTGGGGTGCTCTTTCCAAGAGCCGGTGCAGACTCAGGGGGCCGAATGGCCTCCTTCTGCACTGTAAATTCAATGATAATCTATGATTAATCTAGGACAAAGGTTCGGCACAACATCGTGGGCCGAAGGGCCTGTTCTGTGCTGTATTTTCTATGTTCTATGTTCTTACAGTCCTTAACACACAGTATGGTAGAAGAAAAATGTAATTTCAATGCATTGGCTGAACAACAAAGAAAATAGTGTAATGAAATATTAAGTTTTGTGCTTTCACAGACTAACTCCATTATTCAAAATTAATTGTGTGTAGGAAAGATTAATTTGGGTTTTGTATCCAAAGTTAATAATTTTATGAAGAGTCTTTGGTTGCAGGGATGGCTAGAAGTTGATGTGACATTAAAATGACTCGAGTGATTGATCAGTCAACTATTAATATACATGGTACTGACATGTGAATTTACACTGAGTTTAACGTCACTAGAAAGTAATTCCACTCTGGATAGATGTTGACTTGCACTGTAAACTGACTTGAGGTGCTAGTTTGGCACTATAAGTTTGGACATCAAATGAATACAAATTCAACGTGGTATCATACCTGGTTTGCAAAGTGCTTTGTTGGACCATTGGTTGGTTCTTTATTCGTTCTTGGGATGTGGGTATCGCTGGCTGGGCCAACATTGTTGCCCAGCCAGTTTGCCTAATTGCCCTTGAACTGAGTGGCTTATTCAGCCATTTCAGTGGCGGGTGGGGCGGGGCAGTTAACAGTCAACCTCATCGGTGTGGGGGGGCCAGGATTCACATGTAGGCCAGACCGGGTAAGGGCGGAAGATTTCCTTTCCTGAAGGACATTATTGAACCATATGGGTATTTACGGCAATGGTTTCATGGTCCTCATTAGACTTCCAGATTTTTATTGAATTCAAATTTCACCATTTTCTGTGGTGGGATTTGAAGCCAGAGCACTACCCTGGGTCTCTAGATCTAGTCTAGTGACATTACCACTACCCCACCGCCTCTCCACAATGCAGGAATGGGTATTATTTAAACCTAAATCTTAAACCTTGAAATGTATGAAAATTAGGAATTCTGCTGTCCCTGCTTACTTAGAAATTTAAATTTCTCATTATTGGAACAGAATTTTCCATATGAGTGCACCTAGATAGAACTCTCCCTTCAAAAGGCTAGTCAGTTCCAGCAGATAAGAGGTAAACAAAGTAAATAATGTTTTGCCTGGCTAGAATCTGAACTGCAGCTCCTTGTCTTGGAACAGCAGCCAAAGTGTAAATGCACCTTAATTAATTTGTAGGACAGAGAGGGCATGATATGGCACACCACTTACTTTGTACTAGGTTCATTTAGTTGAAATTTGCTCCAGGGCTGTAAGGTTGGCAAAACAAAGCTTTTTTTTTTTGGCTTTCAGAGGGACTTGGCTGCCTCTGGTGCTGATTTCAATGAAATTCCATCGTTGCAAACTTAGGCTAAGACTAGCAGTGCGCAGTTCCCTTCAACCCTGCACATACTCTGTTTTATGTCCAATCTTTAGCAGAGATTAGTTTCTTCCAACTCCAGTGCATTGCCATTATACCCATTACCATAGAAGCCCCGTCAATGACCACCTTCTTTCATTAATCTGTTTTTCTAACATTGGCCAACATTCCTTCATCCGGCATTCAGAAATATCAGATAATCCAGAAAGCTACAACCTAAATTCCCCATAAAGACAAGTACATCCATTATCTCTGTCCTTATGAATTCTTTGTCCCCGCTGTGAATCGCCTTCAGAATAGTTTACAAACCCCTGATGAACTTGCCCTGCCTTATGTGGGAAATCTCCAGCAGAACCCTCATTTCTTTGACACTGGATGAGTAACTCTATGTCTTCCATTTTTCTGTCATGTTGTGATCTTGCAACCATTAAGTCTTTTGCGGTTCTCCTTCAAAACATTGCACCCTGGATCCCTTCGGGGAACATCTTTGTGTCTATTTCTTGCACTTTAGCCAGCAGTCTAATGTCTCCCTTGAGTCTCTGACTAGAATGGAATCCAGTCCTCAAGATGCAGTTTAATTCTGACTAATTCTGACTTCTGTTTTGGTGTACAGTTCAGCATGCTATTGACTTTGCTGCTCAACATTAGTTGGAGAGTTGACTAAGGCTCCTAGATCTCAATCCAATTTGTGCAGTGTGTTGGTGTTGTCTGCTTTTCCTTAACTATGTACGCTGTGTACTTTCGTATTAATTTGCATCTGCCATTGTACTGCATCATTAAATCAGAGACGTCTTACTAAGATTATTTGGATTTGAAACTTAATTCTTAAATGTAGTTAATTTCAAATGAAAAATTATTCTTAATATTATTTCTCTAATGTACTTTTCTTTTTTAGTTGCCTAAGATGAATCATTCATTGGAGAATTCAATTCCCTATGAGGAATATTTACGAATGAAAGCACGGACAATACCACAGCATCGCATGAAGGAATTCTTGGATTCCATGAATGGCAAAGGGTCTGAAGATGTCCAGCAGTTTGTTCAAACTCCTGTTACAATGTATCAACAAAGAGGACACTACATATACATGGACAGTGCTGATGTTGCTGGATCATTGCTCGAGTTAGCTAGACCTATTAGTTCTCCAATTCAGCAACATGTGTCCCAGGGATCACCACTTGGACAGCAGCAGATGCAGTCTCACCATGTACAGGCACAACAAGTCCACCAGTTGGAAATTCAAACAAATCACCAATCCCTGCAAGCAAAGCAGATGCAAGCCCAATTGCAGTCGCAGACTTCTTCTGAAGAATCACATTCTGGCAGTCAAGCTGTCAACTCAATAGCACAAGAAAGAAGGCCAAGTTCTTCAGGTGTTCCACAGCCTGTGAAGAAAAGGAAAGTTGATTTACCAATTGAAGAAAGTTATACCATGAGTCAACCTTCAGTACAAAATACAGTGACCACTGTGCTTGCTCTGTCTTCTCAGGCTCAACAGCAAGGTTACATTCCTGTTCGTCAGGAACTGCTCACAGTGGACAGCAGTCAGTTGTACGGTGTTGTTCCAGCTACCACCTCAGCTACTGGCCCACTATCCAACACTGAATCATGGACAATATATACGACCCCTGCACCTTGCTCAGATGGCCAAACTGTACTCCATTCTGCAGTTCCTCACAATAGTTGTAATTTAGTCCAAATTGATGAAATTCCAATGAGCATGACTGGGATTAAAATAGAAGAAGACAAGGATAAGACTCAAATCCTGTCAGATGGTGGCAAAAACTTACAGGATAAAATGATGCACCCGTCTGTGACAGCTGCGTTCTCAACACAGTTTGTGAATGTGAATGGAAATCTTCATATTCCTGTTACGATACAAGCTGGTGGAAGAGCCTATCAGTCTCTGAAATACTGGGATCCACAACAATTACAGGTATTCCATAATACTGTAACCTTTTATGCACATGATTGTTCTGGTAAGTGTCCTGCATTGGTTGTAAAGTAAACCAACGAAGTAACGTAATTTGAGATCCTTCTCTGCTTGTTATCTTGAACAACAGAATGATAATTTGAAACTTAAAGCCTACTATAGTTATACATTATGGGAATGAGAAAAGCTTCCTTGGTTTATGAAATTAGATTTGTATTAGGGTGAGGTAACTATCCCAACACTTTTTTTTATAAAAAAAAAACTTCCACTAAATCTTTAGTTTCAAATGGCAAGGGACTTGAAAAGCTCTAGGTAGGTATTCCAGCACCCTGGGTAAATGGTATGCATGTCAAAATATTACAAAGAATTTCAGTGCAAGCTTTAATTGCCATTTATCTGGTGCACCATGCAAATTTGTTTTGGTTCTTTAGAATAAGAACAACTCTGGAACACAGTGCGAGAGTTGGAAGCACAACAACTCACTCTCCATCTAGATCCTTTGGTACACCACAAGGAACAATTGGATAAAAACATTAGATAAAAAATTTTGCCCTCACCAACTTTCTCGCAAGCTTGCATTTTGATACCAAGGAGTTTATCATGGAGGAAAGCAATCTTTCTAAATATCAAATTAAAAAAGAATAATGGTGTTTGAGCCATAAACTACAGAGTATTCTTTGATGGTTGCAGTCGGGTATGACTCAAGTCCAGGGACACCATTCCTGTCTGTGAAATAGGTTTGGCCTTTGGTGCAAAGCTATTCATGATTCAGTGATGCCAAACAAGTAGTTTTTCAGCCCCGAGTTACTTTCCCCTTTTTGTTAAATCTCGGCATCTGCACCTCAACATATTTTCCTTGATACTCTTAACCAACAAAATTGTATGAGCCTAGCTCGGTTGACCCAACATCTACAGTCTTTTGGAGGAGTGAGTTCCAGGTTTCCACTACCCTTCATCCTTTGTGTGCTTCCTCCCCTCTCTCTTTCCCCCCCCCCCCCCTGCTCAATTAGAGAAAATTGTTCCTCTATCTACCTATCAAATACATTTTATCAATTTAAATACTTCAATTAGATCAACCCTCAAGTTAAGAGACTACAAGCCAAGTTCATCTGGCCTCTTAATTTAATCTTTTAAGCCTTGGTATAGCTCCGTGCATCTGCACTGTACTCCAATATATCTTTCCTGAGATTCAGTGCCCCTGGAAATAAAGGTTACCATTCCGATCACTGTTTTAATTACTTTGTGTCTGTGCACAAGCTTTTGCTGATTTGTATACATTGACACCTAAAAATGTCTGCTCCATAACTTCTAATATCTCCATGAAGAACATACTGCAACCTGACATTCTCTAATCCAAAGTCGTAACCTTGCACTTTCCCACATTGATTTCCATCAGTCATGCTGCCTTCTAGCACCAACAGTTGGAAAATAATGAACTTACTTAATGCCTGTTCAGTTGGGACGGTTTCTCACACTCATTTTCTAAGGCACATTTTTGTTTGCAGATAAATGTAACAAGTAGATTCTTGTCATGTTTGACTTTATTAATTGAATCACAAAACTAGGAGAGGGGAAGATTTGGTGTAGCTGTATAAGCTACAAATGTTTAGAAACTCAAATGTTTTTCCAGTACCATACTTTGTTTTTCAGTAAATTTTCAAATAGTGTTGGGTCAAACTCTGTTGTTAGAGAGTAGCAGAGAAGAGGAAGTAATTTGAGAAGTAATGATCTAAGTGTTACGATTCAGTTAGGAACTAGTAATCTTTTGCTAAGTAGACAGTCTGACATCCCAGTTACCCACACAGAATAAAGCTACAAGGTTCCGTGGTTTTGAACAAACCAAATAAACTCCACTGTACGAAGTCATAAAAGTAAAACAATCTGCAATACCCATCTTGAACCTCTAACATTCAGAATTAACGTGAGGCGAACATTGATCGAAAGCACCAAACTGCACATCAAGTGGCAGATGCAACCTAGACAGATCCCACTGATTTCTTGGCAACCCACCCAAATGTCAGTGATCACTTGAGAGTCACTATCTCGTTAAACTTCTGTCTCTCTGAGGGATTTCAGCTTTTTGCTTTCGAAGATTTAGCCTCTGAATTTCTTCAAAGGTCACTCCAACTCAGACTGCCTCAGTGACATCTAACCTCCTGGTGGTTCAGTCTCTCCTGAAAGTGCGCGCCACGGGATTCACAAAGTTACACTCACTTTTAATTACGTGCAGACTTTCAACTCTCCGTAGGCTGCTACCTTCACAAAACAGACACTACCCTGTGATTTCGCCGAACTCTAGTCTCACAGCTGCACTTAACTATAAATGGCTCCCAGGGCTTCTTTGAGCCCCAACTGCACTAAACAGCTCCCAGGGCTACGCTGTGAGCGACAAACCACACTAGATCCAAACTGCATCTAACCTCCCTTCCCAGCGCAAACACAGATCAATTGAAACCAGAGAACCATCTTCAACTTTACCCATCTCCATGATGATGTAGCCTTTTGGGATTTTTAGACTAATTTAGCTCTAATTCCTAACTAAACCAAAATATCTCCCTGGACTGCACTTTGTCAGCAATGTAGACATCTTGTCTCCAGTTCTCTAGTTAAGTAAGCCCACGTGCTGTTTTATGGCTCCATTTCTTCTACGCTGCTTGTATTAAACAAACATGGGCAAGCTTCTGGTCCGGCATATTCTTTTGGGTGTTCTGGTAATCTCTAAAACCCAACCTTTTTAGTTACCATGCCTTCACAACAATAATGTTCCCAGAACTGAACATTACCTTTACCATTAAAATATTAATGTGAACCATGTTTTAAATATTCGTAACACAAGTGATACTCAATTTGCTCATTTAAAGTATGCAGATTGTAAAATAAGGATTCCCACAGTTTGAAGGCATGGAAAAGAATAAATTGGATTGAGAGGGACTTATCTACTTTGAGGATTAAGGATTTTTGGACACTTTTATTTGAAGGTATTTAAGATGGTGAAGAAAGTTCAGAAGAGCAATGCCCATTGTGGTATTAATTTAAATAGATCAGGATCACTGCAGTGGAGAGAGAAGATTGAAGGTGAGAGTGAACAGGATCCTCTACATGATGAGTGCTCTCTATCAACATAAACTTCATGATATAACTTCAGTAATTGCCATAGAAAATTTGAGCGTTGGGCTAGCAGAAGTTCTATTTCTGTCTTATTGCATTTCTGGGCTATTTTAACCAAGTGTTAAGAACGATGAAATTGGAGCAAGTGTAGATCATACCGTCACTTGAGGCCGCTCCGCCATTCAATATGCTCCTGGCTGATGGTGGGCTTCAACTTTACTTTCCCATCCACTCTTAACCCTTAACCCCCTAAGAGATCAAAATTATGTCTATCACAGCTTAACTCTACTCAACGATGATGTTTTTAAAAAACAAAAGGGGCTTTTTGAAATATGGTTGAAAATTACGCAACTATGTTACAAAGACTGAATATATAGGGAGGAAGTATGTTACTATTTCTTACCATCACGACTTGAAATATGTCAGGCTGAGGTGAAGCTAAGAACCTATAATTTTATGCATAGCTGCATTGGAGAAAACACAGAAAAGGAGAAGTGGTTATCCCAGGACATGTTAATATTACAGTGCAGAAAAAGGCCCTTTGGTCCATTGTACCTGTGACGGCCATCAAGCACCTATCTATTCTAATCCCATTTTCAAGCACCTGGTCCTTGTATGCAAGTGCTCAAAATGCTTCTTGAATGTTGAGAGTTCCTGACTAAGTTCTGAAAATGTAATTATTGAAAAATTTAAATTGTTTTTAAGAGAAGTTTTAAAAATTCATAAGAGTGTATAGTGTTAGTTCCAGGCAGGCTGTTGCTCTCCAACTGAAATAAATACATGCATAATAAAATTGAGATTATTAAAATTTAACTATGCTCCCTCTGATAAGGGCAGCCATGGTCACATGAATCACAGAGAATCATAATGAGCAGTCAATCTATATGAGCTTATCTGGTGATTTTACACAGAAAGTCTGCCGTAACTTCACCTCCGAAAACTACTGCAATGTCCATCGTGCACCTAGTGGAACCATCATGCCACAATCACTGTGTAATGCTAACTTGATCCAACCACCTTCAGCTGCATCATCAATGGCCATACAATGTTCGGTACCATTTGCGACTCCTGAAATACTGAAGTAGTCCATGTGCAAATGCAGCAGGACCTGGACAATATCCAGGCTTGGGCTGACAAGTGGAAAGTCATGTTCACACCACACAAGTGCCAGGTAATGATCCTCTCCAATGAGAGAATCTAACCATTGCCCCATGGACATTCAGTGGCATTACCATCGTTGAATCTCCCCACTGGAGGTTACCATTGACCAGAAACTGAACAGGAAAACAATATAAATACTGTGGCTGCAAGAGAAAATCAGAGGCTAGGAATCCTGTGGCGAGTAACTTCGCCTTTGACTCCCCAAAGCATGTCCCTCATCCATAATTCACAGATTGTGATGGAATTCTCTCCACTTGTCTGAATGAGCTCAGCTACTACTAACAATCCAGAAGGTGAACACTATCCTGGTCAAAGCAGCCCATTTGATTGGCACCCCATCCACAAACACAAACACAAACGTAAAATGCAAGGAGGCTTCTGTGCTTTACCCATCTCTGCCCTGTTTAGCCACACAGGTTTCTAGTCTTTTCGGGTGAAAATCCCCTGGACTCTGTTGCCACTAAGTAGTTCACGCCAAGCAGAATTGCGAGTTGAGGTGGGAAGGCAGTGGTATTTGTATATAGTCACAGTGGAACTGGCAAGATGGAGGGCTGGCTTTAACAGGGCGAAGGTGGGATGGGGCTGGGGGCAGTAGTCATGACTGATAGACAGGGAGTGAGAGACCTCCAGTCTGAATGGTAACGTGGAACGTGTGGGGGTTGGTGAAGTGGACAAGAGTTTTCTCGTATTTGAAGAGCTTGAGAACTGATGTGGTACTGTTGCAGGAACAGCAGAAAGCCTACTTGAGGGTGAAGGGCCAGGTTAGGCTTCGGAATGATTGGCTGAGTCAAGTGTTCCACTCTGGCTCCGATATCAGGGCCTGGGGAGGGGGTAGCTGTACTAATGTATAAGAGAGTTGTGTTTCAGATGGAGAAGGTGGTGATGGATCAGGGGGGCAGATACGTTATAGTAACTGGTGCGTTGGAGGAGAGATTGGTGGTGTTGGCTAGTGTGTATGCTATAGGATGATGTAGGATTTATGAAGAGGATGTTGGCAGCCATACCAAGTCTGGACACACATCAGTTAATTTTAAGCGGGGAATTAAATAAGTGTTGCATACGAAGATAGATCGGTCTAAGCTGCGCTGTTGATCCCTTGTTTGGGGGGGGGGCATGGTATGTATGAAGGAGATGGATGGACCCATGTTGGTTCTTGCATCCAGGGATAGAGAGTATTCCTTTTTTTCCATAATGTGCATAATGTGTATGCAAGGATTGATTTCTTAATTATGGGTAGATCGTTGCTGTCGGGGGTGAGGAACGTGGAATATTCTGCGACTGTCATTTATGATCATGCTCCACCTTTGGTGGATGTGGTCCTTAAGAAGGGGGCCTGCACAGAGGCCGGCGTGGAGGTTGGATGTGGGGCTGCTTGTGGATCAGAGTTTTTGTGCAAGGATTGGAAGGGTGATTGCTGGTTATATGGGGCTCAGTGGTTTGGAGGTGTAAAAGATGGTGGTAAGGGGCGAGATCATCTCCTATAAGGCGCAGATGGATACGGAGATGAGAGGACGGCAGCGGCTGGTAGATGAAATCTTGGGAAGTTGATAGGAAGTATGCAGAAGATCCCACTCCAGAGCTTTTAGTCAGTAGAAAGGAACTGCAGGTGCGGTTTGACATTTTGTCTACAGGGAAAGTAGTATATCAGTTGAGGTGGACAAAGGAGGTAGTATACGAATACGGGGAGAAGGCCAGTTGCTTGTTTGCAGGAGAGCTCTGTTGGCAAATGGCCTTACGAGAAATTGTTCATGTCCCAGATGGGGCGAGGGGATTTGGTAGTGGCTGCGGAACAGGTGAACATGGCATTGAGGAGTTTTATAAAACGTTGTGCAGGCCGGAGTCCTTGGAGGATGTTGGATATGAGAGACTTCTTTGGGGTGGGTGGGGGTGGGGGGGTCTAGAGCGTCCTAAAGTAGGAGAGGGCAGGGTTGGAGGAGCCGGTGGGGATTGAGGTGGTTTGGAAAGATGCAAACCAGGAAAGCACTGGGGCTGAATGGGTTGCCAGTGGAATTCCCAGCCCTGGTGGAATTCTGTAAGATGTTTTTGGATAGGTTGGCGCTGCTGTTGGTGGAGATGTTTGAGGATGTGGTGGCTAAGGGGATGCTCCTGGAGATGATGGGACAGGCATCTATTTAGCTGTTGTTAAAAAAGGATAAGGACCCAGTGGGGTGTGGATCGTATCTGCCAATGTCCTTGCTAAATGTGGATGCCAAAATTCTTGCCAAGATGTTGGTGCTTAGGTTGGAAGAGTGCCTTCCGCAGGCGATTGGGGATAATCAGACGGGGATTGTAAAGGGTAGGCAGTTGTCCTTGAATTTGCGGCACTTGTTAAACGTGGTGATCTCCCCATCAGAAGGGGGAAAGCTGGAGGTGGTAGCGGCGCTGGAGACGGAGAAGGCATTTGATCAAGTAGAATGGAGTTATTTATTTGCGGTGTTGGAGTGGTTTGGGGTTGGGCCTAAGTTTGTGGCATGGGTCAAAGTGTTGTATAAGGAACCAAAAGCGAGTGTTTGTATGAATGACGAGAACTCAGGCTATTTTCAGCTACATAGGGATGTTCCATGTCCCTTTGCGCTGGCGATAGAGCCCTTGGCCATTGCGCTGAGGTGTTCGGATAAGTGCAGAGGGAATCGTGAGGATGGGAAAGGCGGAGCATAAGGTGTCCCTGTATGTCGACAACCTTTTGTTGTATATTTCTAACTGGGGTCCTACAGTGGGGGTTATAATGGGGATGTTTAAGAAGTTTTCCCGTACCAGCCGCCCCGAACAGGCGCCGGAATCTGGCGACTAGGGGCTTTTCACAGTAACTTCATTTGAAGCCTACTTGTGACGAGCGATTTTCATTTTCATTTCATTTCATTTTGTTTCGTTTGGGGCTTTTTGGGATATAAACTGGATTTGGAAAAGAGCAAATCTTTTTTGGTTTCATCAGGGGTGGGAGCTGGCTTGGGGGGGTGGGGGGGGATTACTGTTCCGTGTGGAGACTTATCACTTTAGGTATTTGGTACAGGTGGCTCAAGATTGGGCCCGGCTCCGTAAATTGATTTTTACAAACCTGGTGGATAGTTTCAATGCAGATTTGTTGAAATGGGGCAGCCTCACCCTATCATTGGCAGGCCATATGCAGGTGGATACGATGAATATCTTGCCACGGATTTTCTTTTTATTCCTGTTTTAGGGCAGCACAGTTGCGCAGTGGTTAGCACTGCTGCCTCACCATGCCGAGGACCCGGGATTGATTCCGGCTCTGGGTCACTGTCCGTGTGGAGTTTTCACATTCTCCCTGCCTGCATGGATCTCATCCCCACAACCCAGAGATGTGCAGGGTAGGATTGGCCACACAAAATTGGCCCTTAATTGGGGGGGGGGGGGGTGGAAATTCCGTGTTTACTGGTCTTTTTGCCAAAGGCATTTTTTAATGAGGGTGGAATGGTTGATTTTATCGTTTGTCTGGGCAGATAAGATAGCGAGGATTCGGAAGACAGTGCTTCAGAGAGAACGACAATCAGGGGGTTTGGCTGTACCAAATCTGTTGTATTACTATTGGGCAGTGACCGCTGAGAAGGTGTAGGAGTGGGGTAGGGAGCCAGAGGCAATGTGGGTCAGGATGGAGGCAAGCTGTTGTAGAGGTTGGGATTGTGGGCGCTGGCAACTGTGCTGATTCCGTTTGCCCCAGGGAAATATTCAGGGCAAGCTGAAGATATGGAAGCAATTTCGGCAGCATTTTTAGTTAGGGGTGGGATTCAAGTTGATGCCAGTTCGAGAGAATCATGTGTTTGAACTGCCGAGACTGGATGCTAGATTTCGGGGGTGGGAGGAGTGGAGCTGATAGAAATTGTCATGTGAGAGTACCTTTCAGAAATGAGTGTTTATCAAATAGCTGCAGTGATGTCAGAGTATGGGTGGAGCTGGGCTGTCTGTCTGTTTTACTTTCGCTTTCAGCTAACAGCTACAGGATGTGTTTAGTTTATTTTTGTTTTGCAGATTGAGAGCTGCATCCAGCAAAACCAGGTGTAATTCTGATTTCTTTCTGCATGAAAGGAATGTCTTCAAATCACTTGCTAATAAGGGCAGCACGGTAGCACAAGTGGATAGCACTGTGGCTTCACAGCGCCAGGGTCCCAGGTTCGATTCCCTGCTGGGTCACTGTCTGTGCGGAGTCTGCAGGTTCTCCCCGTGTCTGCGTGAGTTTCATCCGGGTGCTCCGGTTTCCTCCCACAGTCCAAAGACGTGCAGGTTAGGTGGATTGGCCATGATAAATTGCCCTTAGTGACCAAAAAAAAAAGATTAGGAGGGGTTATTGGGTTACGGGGATAGGGTGGAAGTGTGAGGGCTTAAGTGGGTCGATGCAGACTCGATGGGCCGAATGGCCTCCTTCTGAACTATGTTCTAATTTTAAAGTGAGAATTTAAACCCGTCTTTCTGTAAAGAGGGTGTTTGTCTTATGGATGTTGCAAGGAAAGATTAAGGGTTACTTATAGAGTACTTTGGGGGGAGTATTTGAGTTGATAGTTGCTAAGATGTTTGCTGTGTGTGTTTAAAAAATGTTAACTGGATTCATAGAATAAACATTTTTGTTTAAACATACTTTAGCTCTCTGTTGTACCACACCTGTAAAGTGGGCCCTTGTGCTCCCCATTGCCAAAATCTATTTAAAGTTATGGGTCAGGTGAACTCCATGATACACTTTGGGGTTCTCTCAACCCTGGCCCGTGATAAAATGAAGGACTTATTTTTAGAAGGCTGCTTTGCGAGTTTGGGGAGTTAACGGAGAGGTTTGGGATTCCACGGGGGAGGCCTTTGGGTATATGCAGGTGTGGGACTTTGCAACAAAGGTTTTCCAATGTTTCTGGTGAAACCTCCCTCATTGTTGGTGGGGTTGCGGGATGGGGGTCATCTCAGCGATTTATGAGAATATTTTGGAGGGAGTTAAGGCCAAGTGGGAGGAGGAGCTGGGGGTGGCGGTGGAGGTGGCATTGTGGTGTGAGATGTGGTGGAGGTGAATGCATCAATCTCGTATGCGAGGCTGGGGTTAATACAGTTAAAGGTTGTGCAAAGGGCACACCTGACGAGGTTGCGAATGAGTTGGCTGTTTGAGGGGGTGGATGACATTTGCAAGCGGTGTGAGGTCCAGCCAAACGTGCATATGTTTTGGTCCTGCCCTAAGTTGGCGAAGTATTGGAGGTTTTTTAACGCACCACGTCGGTGATCCTGCACGTGGATTTGGAGCCCAGTCCCCTAGGGGCCATATTTCTGGTGTTGGATTTGCTGGAACTGTAGATGGGAGTGGGATCAGATGTTTTAGCTTTTGCCTCGCTGATTGCTCGCAGATTAGTCCTGTTGGGGTGGAGGTCATCTTCTCTGCTCTGTGCCTCAGTGTGGCTTGGGGATTGATGGAGTTCCTATATTTGGAGAAAGTTACGTTTGCTTTAAGGGGGACAATGGAGAGATTCCACATGGGAATGGGGTCTATTTATCCTACACTTTAAAGAGTTGGTTACCGTCAGATGCTATGGGGAGGGGGGGGATGTTTGGGGGGTGGGGGGGGCAGTTTCTTTGAGTTATTCGGGTATTGGTTGGGGAAGGGGGGTTTGTTCTTTATGTTTTGCATTGTTTAGTTTCATGTGTAAAATGGTAAAAAACGAAGAAAAATATGTATTTTTAAAAATTGATTCCAATAATTTTCCCACCTCTGTAGTCAGGCTGTCCAGCCTATAATGTTACTGACTGATCCCTTGCACAGTTTTTAAACAATGGTTCAATGTTGGCAGACCTCCAATCCTCTGGTATCTCATCTGCACCTAGTGAGTATTGTAAAATGAGCCTCTGAGCATCTGGTTTTTCCTGCCTGGCTTCTTTAACAACGTGAGGTACTGTCCATCTGGCCCTGGTGATTTGTCCATCTGGCCCTGGTGATTTATCCATCTTTAAGGATGTCAATCCCTCCAGTACTTGCTCTCTCGTTATGCTTTTGTATACAATATTTCACACTAGTCATATTTAACTAGAATGTCTGCATCATCCCCCCTCATGATGAACCCTGTCCACATCTTCAGCATCAATTCAAGTTACCGTTTACATCTCTGTTAGGCCCTACCCTTTCCTTAGTTATCCTCTTGCTCTTCATACACTGGTAAAATGTCTTCGGGTTTTCTTTTTTCGTATTCTCTCTTTGCTTTCCTAATTTCCTTTTTTACCTCACCCCATACTTTCCCTACTTCTCTAAGCTTTCTACAGTATTTGGCTTTTTGTGACTCACAAGCTTTCCTTTTCTGCTTCTGGATAACCCGAGTGCTCTAGATTTGATAGCACTATTTTTTTTTCTTTGTAGGGACAATGTGGCTGTAGAATCCCACTGATTTGATATTGTTTTCCCTTCTAGTAGCAGTATCCAGTCCACTTTTGCCAGTTCATCTCTCTGCTTTGTAAAATTTGTCTTCCCCCAATTTCGAACTTTAACTCCTGTTCTATCTGTGTCCTTTTTCATAACGATGCTAAATCTAACTATTATGATCATTATCAACAAAATGGTCCCCACTCCTTTTTCATCCACTTGCCCAGCTCATTTTCCGAAGACTAAATCTAGAGCTGTGCCCCCTTTCATTGGGCTTTTATGTATTGGGTAAAAAAGTCTCCTGAATGTAGTTCAATAATTTTGTGCCCTCTGTGCCCTTCATTCTACTGTATCCCAGTTGACATTCAGGTTGTTGAAGCTTCCAACTATTACTGCCCTATTGTTTTTGCACATTTGCCCTTCTATCTCTCTTCCACTATTTGGGGAACAGTAACACCATCTTCCTTTTGAAATAAGTGTTCCTGAATAGTAAATCAATCAGTTGAATCTACCAAATGCCCAAGAAAATACATTTGTGGAATTGTATATCATGTACTTGCACAAATATTGTGGGTTTTTTTTTCTTGTAGGTCCAAGCTATGCAGACACATTCAGCGGAACAGCAAATTGAGGTGCAGGCTGATTTAATGCTTCCCGAGTCTCTGAAGCCAGAAGAAGGAGCTAGTGTCTGGCAGAATTGGGCTCAAGTTAAGAATGCAGAAATAATGAAAGAAGCTGAAAATAAACCACCTTTGCCAGGAAGTAATGATTTATTTTCTATCTTTAAACATTTTCTAACAGGAGGATAATTTGCTTCTTTTGCATATTGGGCTTTATCACATTTTAGAAATGTCTTTGTTTATCAGCATAAATTAAACCATTAGATTATAAAGCTGTTTCATTTGTAGAAAAACCCAACTGGAAAAAGGAGGATTTTGAGGTCAAATGAAAGATTGGTGCTGGAGGTAGCTATTGAACTTGTAATATTCGTGGAACACTT
The DNA here is from genome assembly GCF_047496885.1 of Scyliorhinus torazame. Classification (NCBI taxonomy): domain Eukaryota; kingdom Metazoa; phylum Chordata; class Chondrichthyes; order Carcharhiniformes; family Scyliorhinidae; genus Scyliorhinus; species Scyliorhinus torazame. The sequence continues at coordinate 41,525,680 of NC_092719.1, forward strand.
TAATTATTTAAACAAAAGAAATGACAAACAAAGCAGCTCCTCACAAATTCCTAATACTCTGCCATGTGAATTGTTAGTTTTCGGTAATAAAAATGTTTCATCGAACAGTTATTTGTATAGAATTGATTGATCTTACCCATCTGAAGGTCAGTGTAAATGGGCAGCTCCAAGAATACTGACTGAACAGTATTAGACGTGAACTTTTAACACTGCTGGTGTTAAAGTTGGGGGTGTGTCATCTTAGTGTTCCTTTGTTTTTGTGTTAAATTTATAGAAAAATCTACACAACAAACTCTAATTCAAGTGTTTTTCCTAAAAATGCATTTTTTTTTACACTAATTGTGTAACAACAGTGCAGCAGATTGGCTAGTTGTAGGATAATTTATGAAGTTCTGAGCTTTTAGCAATTTTATGAAACTGCTTTATGAATTTGAAGTTGACTATCAGGTAAATATTTTTATCCTAAAGCTGACAGTTAAAACTTTCGTGTCAGCAGGGGAAAACTCAACATTGAGTTTCTGGGTCACCTTTTTGATTATCAACTGCATTCCTTTGCACCATCTGACTCTGACTTCTCCAAGCCAAAATCCTTGATGTCATCAGTACTCTGGTTCATGTTTTTAAAACAGTTAAAGAAAAATTGTAAATATTTATTAAAATGGTGATATTTATGAAAACTGGAGAATCTCTTGAATCGATTTTTGACAATTGTACTTTGTATATTCACCCTGTCTGAAATCTTCTGCAACGATTTTATATTCCCTTTTCTCACTCAATATTGGCTCAAAACTCAAAACATGAGCTATTGTGGATGAATGAATTAAATGCTGAATTTCTTTTTGGCTACTTTAATAGGCTTTCTTTTCTTTTTAAATGCTAGGACGACAGCCAATGAAATTTAGAGAAGATGCTCTTTGTGCAACGTTAGTAGAACTCAATTATGGACTTTGTTTGATGACCAAAGAAGCAAGATATTCAGATGGTTCCCCCTATGAAGCAGACTTGCTGTATTATTTCTTTCTTTGTATTCAGAAGGTAGTCTTCGCATTCTTTCCTTTTGGTTGGTGGAGGAACATACACATGCTCACACTGCCATGTTTCTTTTTAAACGTTTCTGTAATTAAATGAATGGAATTTTGTTGCTGGATGAGGCCAATTTATTCACTTTTCTTTCTGTTTAATATGTTTTACAGTATATGTTTGAAAATGGAAGAATAGATAATATTTTTGCAGACCTCTACTATTCTAAATTTACTGAACGGTTACATGAAGTGCTAAAAGAATGGCATCCTAAAATAAGCCCGCTTGGTGAGTTGTAATTTATTTCTATCCATAACAGTGGTGTTTACTTTGAGGTTATGGGGCTGGAAACGCATCCTCAGAGTTTGTTGTAATGTCAATCTTTGATAATTTCAAGGTTGTCACCGTTAAACTTTAGGCCTGATATGGATGTCTTGGTTCACAATATTGAGTTTGGCATCTGAATGATTATTCTAGAATGAGAATTCACCACACCACACCGTGCTCTATTCCCCCAACTCGTCTGTCATCATCTTCTTGGAGAATCTTGCCTTGTTCCACCTTTCTACCTTCCTCTTAAAAACCTTGTTCTTTACCAGAGATGACAGTGACTGCAGGCAGAAAGATCTGAAAACCTTCAATGACGAGGAACAATGTAATATCACTTTTTATGATCTGTAATGCAAATGCTTCTAGAACATTTCAAATGGGTAGAATTATTAGACTTCAGGTGGGCAGAAATGTTTGTTTTCCCTCTGTTTAATCTTCTAGTGCCGCACGACTATGGACCAGTGCATTTGTATCAAATCACCAAAGTGACCTGAGCATTTCAGCATTCAGTGCAGTTAATGCATGTAATATAGGATGAAATCCATACTAACAACAGGACATGACCATGCTGTATTGCATATATGTAAAGTGAAGAAAATAATATGGAAGTGATTCTCAAACTATTTTCCAATGTGGTCTCATTTTAATTCACTGGCATCTTCTCAAGGGCAATGCCAGCGTCCCATGAAAGAATTTATTGGTAAATATTTATTTTGAGAATTAACATGACCCCAGCTAGCAAAAACAAAACAGCAATAAACCAGCGTAGTAACATTCAGTATATATTTTTTTGTATTAAAGATCAACATGTAATAATAAATCATATAATATGAAATTCTTATTAAAAGTTTGTTTTTAAAGTTTCTGTAATTCATTATAATCATGGCTAATCATCAAGTTCAATACCCTGACCCAGCACCCCCCCCCCCCCCCCCCCCATATCCCTTGATCCCTTTAGCCCCAAGATCTATTATCAAACTCCTTCTTGAAATTACACAACGTTTTGACCTCAACTGCTTTTTGTGGTAGTGAATTCCACCGATTCACCACTCTCTGGGTGGTGATAATTTTTCCTCCTCCTCCATTCTAAAAGGTTTACCCCATATCCTCAAACTATGACCCTAGGTTAGGACTCCCCACCAACAGGAATGTTCTTTCTCGATCTACCCTGTTTAATCCTGTTAGAAGTTTCTACGAGATCCCCTCTTACTCTTCCAAACTCTAATTAACATAAACCTAACCAACTTAGTCTCTCCTCATATGACAGTTCCGCCATCTTAGGAATCAGGCTGATAAACCATCGCTGCACCCCTTCCATAGCAAAAACATCCTTCCTCAGATAAGGACACCAAAACTGCGCACAATACTCCAGGTGTGGATCATCAATGCTCTCTGCAATTTCAGTGAAATGCCCATATTCGTGTACTCAAATCCTCTTGCTATGAAGGCCAATATAACATATGCTGCCTTTACTGCCTGCTGAACCTGCACACTTACTTTCAGCGAGTGATGCACGTGAACACCAAGGTCTCGCTGAGTATACACCTCTCTCAATTTACACCCATTCAAATAATAATCTGCCTTCCTACATTTTGCTGCCAAAGCGGATCACCTCACATTTGCCTTGCATCTACAATGTATATGCCCACTCACTTAGTCTTCCCAAATCCCGCTGAAGCATCTCTGCATCCTCCTCACAGCTCACCCTCCCACCTAACTTTGTATCATCTGCAAATTTGGAGATAATACGTTTAGTTATCTCGTCCAAATTGAACATTTGGGGTCCTAGCACAGATCCCTGCGGTACCCCACTAGTCACTGCTAGATCCATTTTCCCCAAAGTTTTGCTTCCTATCTGCTAACCAGCTTTTCTATCCATCTCCAGACACTACCTGTAATCCCATGCACTTTAAGTTTACATAGTGATGTACTATGTGAGACCTTGTCTCAAGCCTTCTGAAAGTCTAAATAAACTACATCCAGCGGTTCTCCTTGGTCAACTCTGCTAGTTCCATCTTCAAAGAATTCTAGTAGATTTGGCGAGCATGATTTCCCTTTCGTAAATCTATGCTGACTTTGTCTGATTAGACCACTGCTTTCCAAATGCTGTGCTATGAAATCTTTGATAATGGGCTTTTGCAACTTCCCTACTAGTGGCGTTGGGCTCACTGGTCTATAGTTATTTATTTATTTTTTTCTCTCTACCTTCCTTTTTGAATAGAGGGGTTATTTATATTAGCTACCCTCAAATCTGTAGGAACCATTCCAGAGTTCAAAGAATTTTGAAAAATGACCACCAATGGATATACTATTTCTAGGGCCACTTCATTAAGTACTCTGGGATGAAGATTATCAGGCCTTGGAGATTTATCCCCCTTCAATACCATTAATTTCCCCCAAACCATTTTTCTACTAATTTCCTTCAACTCCTCACTAAAACTTGTGTTACTCAGAACTTCCGGTACATTATTCATGTCTTTGTGTCTCGGGGCTGGTTTAGCACACTGGGCTAAATCGCTGGCTGTTAAAGCAGACCAAGGCAGGCCAGCAGCACGGTTCAATTCCTGTACCAGCCTCTCCAAACAAGCGCCGGAATGTGGCGACTAAGGGCTTTTCACAGTAACTTCATTGAAGCCTACTTGTGACAAGCGATTTTCATTTCATTTCATTTCTTCCTTTGTGAAGACAGAAGCAAAGTACAAATTTAGTTCTCAGCCATTTATTTGTTCCCCATTGTGAATTCCCCCGTTTCTGACTTGGAAAGAGGCCTCAATTTATTTTTTTAGCAATCTTTTTCTCTTTACATACCTATATGAACTTTTACAGTCAGTTTTTATGTTCCCCACTGTAGCTTACTTTCATATTGTATTTTCCCCTTAATCCGTTGGTCTGCTTTTGCTGAATTTTAAACTGTTCACAGTCCTCTTGTCTATTGCTTTTTCTTGCTAATTTGTACGCCTCTTCTTTGAATCTAATACTATTTCTAATTTCCCTAGTGAGCCATAGTTTGGCCATAGTTCTCTTTCTACTCTTGTGCCAAACAGGAAAAATGACTTTTGGGAGTTCACCTATTAATTCCTTGAATGCCTGTCATTGCCTATCCGCGGTCCTTCCTTTCAGTTATGTTTCCCAGTCCATCATAGCTAACTCCTGTCTCATACCATCATAAATTACCTTTACTGAGGTTCAAGACTCTGGTCTTTGAATCAACTACCTCACTATCCACCATGATAAGGAAATCCAACATATTATGGTCACTCATCCCCAAGGGTTCTCTCACAACTAGATTATCAACTAATCCTTTCTCATTGCACAATACCCAGTCCAAGATGGCCTGTTCCCTTGTTGGTTCCTCAACGTATTGGTCCAGAAAACCATCCCGTGCACACTCCAGAAATTCCTCCTCTATTGTACTGTGATTAATTTGACTCCCCCAATCTACATGCAGATTAAAGTCGGCCATAATCACAGATGGTCCTTTAACACGTGCATCTGATTTCTTGTCTAATGCTACTCCCAACATTACCACTGAAGTTTGGTGGTATGTGTATTACCCCTACGAATGTTTTGCCCCTTGATGTTTCTTAAACTCGAGCCATACAGATCCCACATTGCCTGTGCTAATATCTTTGCTCAATGTTGTATCAATATTTTCTTTAATCAACAACTCCACCACCGTTTCTATCTGTCCTTCCTAAAAACTGAATAGCCCTCAATGTTTAGTTCCCATCCTTGGTCACCTTAGAGCCATGTCTCTGTAATCCCAACTTTCTCATACCTCTACATCTATCTGCGCAATGAATTCATCCATTTTATTTTGAATGCTCCAAACATTCACGTAGAAAACCTTAAGGCTAGTCCTTTTAACGTTCATTGTCCCATCCCTACTAGTTTTTGTGCAGTTGTATTCTGTTACAGGCCCTTGATTTCTCTGCCTATCACTTATTCTCCTTGCTGTCTTTTTCTCTTGTTCTTGATTCCCCCGCTCTGAATCTTTTACATAGGTTCTCATCCCCCTGCCGTATTAGTTTAAACCCTCCCCAACCGGTCTAGCATGTACACCCCCCCCCCCCCCCCCCACACACACACACACACACATATCAGTCCCAGTCCTGCGCAGGTGTAACCTGTCCAGTTTGTACAGGTCCCAATGCCCCAAGAATCTGAAATCCTCTGCCTCACACCATCTCTTCAGCCATGTATTCATCCAGTATATCCTGTTATTTCTACTGACTAGCAGGTGGCACTGGTAGTAATCCTGAGATCACTACCTTTTGAGGTCCGACTTCTCAACTTTCTTCCCACCTCCCTATATTCATCGTGTGCCTCACTACCACAGATGGCGGAGAGCGTGTTCCAGTCACTGTAGATCATGGCGGCGGCCTTTTTCTCAGCCACAGTGTTAGGAAACATTTCTCCTGGTCTTCCTCCACCTTCCCTAGTCCACCTTCTATCTGAAGAAGGCAACTAACTACCTGACTAGGATTATCCTTGCTATGAAGCACTGGTTAATATAGTTTATTTCTAGGGGCTGGTTGTTTACCTTCCACCAATCACTTATTTGAACCTTCTAACCAATGAATACAGGACAAGTATCCAGGGTGGCGGGGGTGGAGGGGAGGGAGTCATCTCCCCATAGCGATCCCTTTAGCTTGAGGCCATCTTTTAGATTACTTCTTGCTGAGGGCTCTGAACCCCATTCTTTCCAGAGCTTTTCTCCTATCTCTTCACATGTACTCTGAGCTCATTTTGTCTGTGAGACCCATCTCCTACTCTTAATATGCCCAATGTCCATTCCTGATATTTTTAGCTGAAATTTTAAATGGTTCTCAGTCTTTAAGTACTGTTCTTTTCTGCAACCTCCCCTTTCAACCGCAGAACTTTGTCCTTGCACCTATTACTTTAAAAAAAATATATATATTTTATTAAAGTTTTCAAACACAATTTTTTCCCTTACAAATCAAAGAAATAAAAATACAAGTAACATGATAAACTGCAATATAACATTGTGTAACTAACATGGTAAACTAACTAAATAACACGAAGTAATACTCCCCCCCGCCCCCTCTCCCCCTCCAAAAACCCAAACAATTTACCTCCCCCCCCCCCCCCCCCCTCCCCCTGGGTTGCGGGTTGCTGCTGCTGGTCATCTATCTTCCCTCTAACGTTCCGCTAGGTAGTTGAGGAACGGTTGCCACCGCCTGGTGAACCCTTGAGCCGATCCTCTCAGCGCAAACTTCATCTGCTCCAGTTTTATGAACCCCGCCATATCGTTTATCCAGGCCTCCAGTCCGGGGGGTTTCGCTTCCTTCCACATGAGTAAAATCCTACGTCGGGCTACTAGGGACGCAAAGGCCACGACATCGGCCTCTTTCGCCTCCTGCACTCCCGGCTCATCCGCAGCTCCAAATAAAGCTAACCCCCAGCCTGGTTTGACCCGGACCTTCGAGATCACTCCCGTCACTCCCCTCCAATACCCCTCCAGTGCCGGACACAACCAAAACATGTGTGTGGTTCGCCGGGCTTCCCCCGCACCTCCCACACTTGTCCTCCACTCCGAAGAACCTGCTCAACCTTGCTCCCGTTATATGTGCTCTATGTAGCACCTTAAATTGGATCAGGCTAAGCCTGGCACACGAGGAAGAGGAATTTACCCTACTTAGGGCATCAGCCCACAAACCCTCCTCAATCTCCTCCCCGAGCTCTTCTTCCCATTTTCCCTTCAGTTCGCCCACCAACTCCTCCCCCTCTTCTCACATCTCCCGGTATATCTCTGACACTTTGCCCTCCCCGACCCACACCCCCGAAAGCACCCTGTCCTGGATCCCTTGTGTCGGGAGCAGCGGAAATTCCCTCACCAGTTGTTTCGTGAACGCTCTCACCTGCATATATTAAAGAAATTTCCCCGGGGCAGCTTATACTTTTCCTCAAGCGCTCCCAAGCTCGCAAACGTCCCGTCTATAAATAAATCTCCCACTCTCCTGATTCCTACCTGGTGCCAGCTCTGGAATCCTCCATCCAGCCTCCCTGGGGCAAACCTATGGTTGTTCCTGATCGGGGACCACACCGAGGCTCCCAGCACACCCCTCTGTCGCCTCCATTGCCCCCAGATACTTAATGTTGCCGCCACCACTGGGTTCGTGGTATATTTTTTTGGTGAGTGCGGTAGCGGCGCCGTCACCAGCGCTTTTAAACTCGTCCCTTTACAGGACTTCATCTCCAATCTTTTCCATGCCGCTCCCTCTCCCTCTATCGTCCATTTACGAATCATCGCCACATTGGCGGCCCAGTAGTAGTTTCCCAAATTCGGCAACGCCAGTCCCCCTCTGTCTCTACTACGTTGTAGGAACCCCCTCCTTACCCTCGGGATCTATTTTTTAAAAAAAAGGCCTTAGTGATCAGTATAGGGAGACATTGGAACACAAATAGGAACCTCGGGAGGACCATCATCTTAATTGCCTGCACTCTGCCCGCCAGTGACTGCGGCTGCATGTCCCACCTTTTGAAATCCTCTTCCATTTGTTCCACCAGTCGTGTCAGATTAAGTCTGTGTAAGGTTCCCCAGCTCCTGGCTATCTGAATCCCCAGGTATCGGAAGTTTCTTTCCACTCTCCTTAGCGGTAGGCCATCTATCCCTCTACTCTGGTCCCCAGGGTGTATCACAAAAAGCTCACTCTTTCCCATGTTAAGCCTATATCCCGAGAAATCTCCAAACTCCCTCAATATCTGCATGACCTCTGTCATCCCCCCCCACTGGGTCCGTCACATACAGCAGTAAGTCATCCGCGTAGAGTGACACTTGGTGTTCCTCTCCCCCTCTAATCACCCCTCTCCATTTTCTGGAGTCTCTCAGCGCTATGGCCAGTGGTTCAATTGCCAACGCGAACAGTAATGGGGACAACGGGCATCCCTGTCTTGTTCCCCCGTATAGTCGAAAATACTCCGACCTTTGCCGACCTGTGACCACACTTGCCGTTGGGGTCCCATAGAGGAGTTTAGCCCAGCTGACAAACCCGTCCCCGAACCCGAACCTCCTCAGCACCTCCCATAGATACTCCCACTCCACCCTATCAAATGCCTTCTCTGCATCCATTGCTGCCACCATCTCTGCCTCCCCCTCTACTGGGGGCATCATTATCACCCCTAATAGCCGTCGCACGTTGACATTTAGTTGTCTCCCCTTTACGAACCCTGTCTGGTCTTCGTGCACCACCCCCGGGACACAATCCTCTATCCTCGTTGCCAGCACCTTTGCTAGCAACTTGGCGTCCACATTTAGCAGTGAGATAGGCCTATAGGACCCGCACTGCAGCGGATCTTTATCCCGCTTCAAGATTAGCGATATCGTCGCCTCCGACATTGTCGGGGGTAGGGCCCCCCCCTTCTCTGGCCTCGTTAAAGGTCCTTACCAGCAGCGGGGCCAACAAGTCCACATATTTTCTATAAAATTCCACGGGGAACCCATCTGGTCCCGGGGCCTTCCCTGCCTGCATATTCCCCAGCCCCTTGGTAACCTCGTCCACCCCAATCGGCACCCCCAGGCCTTCCACCTCCTGCTCCTCCACCCTCGGGAACCTTAATTGGTCCAAAAACTGCCGCATCTCCTCTTTTCCCTCCGGGGGTTGGGACCTATACAGTCTCTCGTAAAAGGTCTTAAACACCTCGTTTATCTTCCCTGCTCTCCACACCGTAGCTCCCTTTTCATCCCTAATTCCCCCTATCTCCCTCGCCGCTGTCCTCTTTCGCAGCTGATGGGCCAACGGGCGACTCGCCTTTTCCCCATATTCATATCTCATCCCCTGTGTCTTCCTCCACTGTGCCTCCGCCCTCCTTGTGGTCAACAGATCGAACTCCGTCTGGAGTCGTCGCCTCTCCCTGTATAGTCCTTCCTCCGGGGCCTCCACGTATTTTTTATCTACCCTCAAAATCTCCCCCAGTAGTCTTTCCCTTTCCTTGGCCTCTATTTTCCCCTTGTGGGCCCTGATGGAGATCAGCTCTCCTCTGACCACTGCCTTTAGTGCTTCCCATACTACTCCCACTCGGACCTCCCCGTTGTCATTGGCCTCCAGGTATCTTTTGATACATCCATGCACCCTTCCGCAGACTCCCTCATCCGCCAGTAATCCCAGTCGCCAGAGTGAACGCTGCTCCCTCTCCTCTCCTAGTTGCAGGTCCACCCAGTGTGGGGCATGATCTGAAACAGCTGTGGCTGAATACTCAGTTCCTTCTACCCTCGAGATCAGTGACCTTCCCAAAACAAAGAAATCTATCCGGGAATACACCTTGTGAACATGGGAGAAGAAGGAGAACTCTTTGGCCTTCGGCCAAAGTGGATCGCCACGGATCCACTTCCCCCCCATTTGGTCCATAAACCCCCTAAGCACATTGGCCGCTGCCGGCCTTCTTCCGGTCCTAGATCTAGATCTATCTAACCCTGGGTCCAACACGGTGTTAAAGTCCCCCCCCCCCCCATTATCAGGTTTCCTACCTCCAGGTCCGGGATACGTCCCAGCATCCGCTTCATAAATCCTGCATCATCCCAATTCGGGGCATATACGTTGACCAGCACGACCTCCATTCCCTCCAGTCTGCCACTCACCATCACATATCTGCCTCCGCTGTCTGCTACAATGTTCCTAGCTTCGAATGACACCCGTTTCCCCACCAGTATGGCCACCCCTCTGTTCTTTGCATCCAGCCCTGAGTGGAACACCTGTCCCACCCATCCTTTCCTTAACCTAACTTGGTCCGCCACCTTCAGGTGCGTCTCCTGAAGCATAGCCACGTCTGCCCTCAGTCCTTTCAAGTGCGCGAACACTCGGGCCCTTTTAATCGGCCTATTTAGGCCTCTCACGTTCCACGTGATCAGCCGAACTGGGGGGCTACCTGCCCCCTTCCCGTGTCGACTAGCCATCACCCTCTCTAGGCCAGTCCCACATCCCGGTTCCGTGCACCCACCCGTTCCCCAGGCGGCGCATTCCAGCCCCGACCACCCTTTCTTTTACCAGTTCCTCTTTGATTTCTGCAGCAGCAATCCAGTTATCCCCGCCCCCGCTAGATCCCCATCTAGCATGATTGCTCCCCCCATATTGCTTCCGAAAGTCAGCTGACTTCAACTGACCCCGGCTTCTCCCGCTCTCTCCTTGACCCCCCCCCCGTGTGGGGAACTCCCATCTACCTTGCGCCTATCTTCTCGCCATCATCTTTCTGGCGCGTGAACAAGAACAGTAAGCCCCGTGTTCTCTATAGTTGTCCCGCCCCTTGTGGCGCAGCTCCCTCTGCCGCCCCACTCCCATTCCCCATCCCCCGCCTATGTCTCTTCTTCCCCCCCCCCCCACCGGCGCCCACATTTCTTAGTGTCCCCCCCTCCCCAATTTACATCTCTATATACATCGGCATTGACATTTCCCCTCTAACATCAGTCCCTCAGTTCTGATCCAGTTTCTCGTTTTTAATGAAGGTCCATGCTGCTTCCGCCGTTTCGAAGTAGTGATGCCTCTCCTGGTGCGTGACCCACAGTCGCGCCAGCTGCAGCATCCCGAACTTCACCACCTTGTGTAGCACCTCCTTGGCTCGATTAAAACTCGCCCTCCTTCTCGCCACCTCCGCACTCCAATCCTGGTACACCCGTACCACCGCATTCTCCCATCTACTACTTCGTACCTTTTTGGCCCATCTCAGAACCACCTCTCTGTCATTGAAGCGATGAAATTGCACGATCGTCGCCCTAGGTGGTTCTCCCGCCTTTGGTCTCCTCGAAGGGACCCGATGAGCCCCTTAAGGGGCCCGAGGGGGCCTCAGTTCCCATTAGCGAGCGCAGCATCGTGCTCGCGTAAGCCCCGCCGTCTGCTCCTTCCACTCCCTCGGGGAGACCCAGGATCCGAAGGTTCTTTCTCCGTGATCTGTTTTCTAGGACTTCAATCCTTTCAATGCACTTTTTGTGGAGCGCCTTGTGCGTCTGCGTTTTGACCGCCAGGCCCAGGATCTCGTCTTCGTTGTCCGTCACCTTCTGCTCCACCACGCGGAGCTCCATCTCCTGGGTCTTTTGTGCCTCCTTAAGCCCCTCAATTGCCTGTAGCATCGGGGCCAGCACCTCCTTCTTAAGCAGCTCCACACACCGTCTCAAAAATTCGTCTTGGTCCGGCCCCCATGTCGTCTGGGCTCTCTCCGCCGCCATCTTGCTCCTTTTTTCTTCTGCCCCTGTCCTCGAGGATTCTTCGCGATCTGGCCGCCGCCGCCGATATTTTTCTTTTTCGTTGGGGGGGACTCCCTGTTGTCTCACCCCACACCGGGTTTCGTCCCGAAAAAATTCCCCGTTGGGGCTCTTAAAAGAGCCCGAAGGTCCGTTCGAGCTGGAGCCGCCGAAACATGCGGCTTAGCTGGTCATCGCCGCAACCGGAAGTCCGCACCTATTACTTTAATCTCTAAACATTTTGATCATGTTATCCCCTCCCAAATCCATGCCCATCTTTCTAGCTGCTGTATATTTGAACTTCTCCATTCAGGTTTCCACCTCTGCTGCAGCACTGAAACAGCCCTCATCCAGTCACTAAACACATTCTCTGTGACTAACCAGGGTGCACCACTCCTCTTCATCGTGGCTTGTCTGGATCATACAGGGGCTGTTTAGCACAGGACTAACTTGCTGGCTTTGAAAACAGACCAGGGCAGGCCAGCAGCACGGTTCGATTCCCGTAACAGCCTCCTCGAACAGGCGCTGGAATGTGGCGACTAGGGGCTTTTCACAGTAACTTCATTTGAAGCCTACTTGTGACAATAAGCGATTTTCATTTCATTTCATTTGACACAATTGGTCGCACCATTGTTCTTCAATGTCTCTCCTCCATTGAACAGTTGAGTTGGACCATGCCTGGTTCCACTTGTAGCTAACCAATCTCCTGCAGTTGCTTTCTGCCCCTGCACTGTTATCTCTGGAAGTCCAGACAGATTTTCAACTCATCTACATGCTATCCCTCAGTGACATCAATGATGTTGGGTGATGCGTATATCACCCAGTTCTACCTCACCGCTACCTCTCGACCCCTCCACTGTCCTCATCGTTGCCAGCTTTGCTTGCTGAACGACAGTTTAGGACAACCTGTCGTTTCCTCCATCTATTCTTGATTGAGCACCAAGTCTGTTCACCCACCATGCCTGCGCTTAATAATCTGCTACCACGCTTATCGTTCTTTTAAAGCCTCAAATTTTAAATTACCATCTCTAACTCTGTAACCTCCTACAACCTTGTCAACAAATATGCTTTCTCCTACTTTGGCCTACTGCGCATTCACTATTCCCTATGTCTCCTCATTGGAGGCCACACTATTGTTCTAGTCTAGGTTCTAAGCTGTAGAATAGCCTCTTTTCCAACTTTAAGACCATCCTTCAAACCTTCTTCTTTGGACAAGCTTTTTGTTACACTCCTAATTTCTTTGATTCCATGTTTTTTTTCCCCCCCAAATATGCTTCTCCCAAGTGCCTGCATGTGGTATATAAATGCAAGTGGTTGTTGAGTTGCTGCCGTTAGAAGAGGCAGGCTATTGGGAGAAAACTGGCGGAGAGAAGGTATTATTCATTATATACTGAATGATTCAGTGGATTACAAAACTGCCTTTTTTCATCTTTCTGATGGGTACAAACAATAACTTCAGCAGTAACTTCGCCTAAATTGGCTGTCTCTTGTACATCAATTAAAAAAAAAAAAAAAAAATCACGAATTAGAAAATGCTTTTTCCGCGATTGATTGATGCATTGCCAGGGACAGTGACTGTATGGGTCGTGCTGACTGACAACGTTTTTTTAATTGCTGGGCAAAATAAGCTGAAAACATCCCATTAGTGGTAAGCAGATGTGAACAGTGGGGATTTCCTTAATTGAAACAATTTGAACGCTCTTGATTTGAAGCTTCACTGAGCAAATGTGTATATATAGAAACGTTTCAGCCATTTACAATTTAAAGTAAACAGATCCAAGTGGATTATGTAACTGTTCCAAGGATTTTACTTTAGTGTTTACTGAAAATCAACATGCCAGTCTGCCTTGGAAGTATTTGTGAACTCTATGTTCAGCATGTCAAAATTATAGTACATAGGATGTAAATGAGATTTGGCCTTTACATATTAGTTTTCACTCTTAACGATTATAACTTAGCTTAAGGACATCGATCCTTTTTTAAAAATATATATTTTTATTCTCCTTTTTCACGTTTTCTCCCAAATTTACACCCACCAACAAATAAGCAGTAACGAATACAATGTCAATCCCCCATATCAACAACAATCCCATCCTCCCACCAAACCCCCAAATAACAGCCTGCATGTTAACATAAACAAATAACAAAAAGGAATCACCCATAGTCACCATTAACACATACATTCCCCGTCCCCCAACCTTCCTAATGTTCGATGTAATCCAATTCTTGAAAGTGCATAATGAATAACGCCAATAGAACCACTCCATCCTTCCCCTAAATCGCTGGCTTTTAAAGCAGGCCAGCAGCACGGTTCGATTCCCGTACCAGCCTCCCCGAACAGGTGCTGGAATGTGGCGACTAGGGGCTTTTCACAGTAACTTCATTGAAGCCTACTTGTGACAATAAGCGATTTTCATTTCAAACTTAACCTTCTCAAGAGTTAAGAATTCCAGCAGGTCCCCCCCACCATGCCAGAGCACAGGGTGGAGAGGTTGATCTCCATCCCAACAGGATCTGCCTTTGGGCAATCAACGAGGTGAAGGTTACATCAGCCTCCGCACCCGTTTCCAACCCCGGCTGCTCCGACACCCTGAATATGGCCTCCCGATAGCCCGCGTCCAGTTTCACGTGCACCACTTTCGTGATTACCCTAAAAACCTCCTTCCAGTAATCCTCCAGCTTTGGACAGGACCAAAACAAATGAATGTGGGTTGCCCCCCCCCCCCCCCCACAAAGTTCACACCTCTTCTACCCCCTCAAAAGAGTTGGCTCATCCTTGCCCTTGTGAGGTGTGTTCTATATACCACCTTCAGCTGTATCAGCCTTAATCTCGTGCACGAGGTGGAGGCGTTCACTCTCCGGAGCACCTCACACCAGAACCCCTCCTCCATACCCTCTCCCAACTCTTCCTCCAATTTTGCCTTGATCCCTTCCAGTGATGCCTTCTCCTCTTCCAAAATAGCCCCGTGAACCACCGACACTACCCCCTTCTCCAGTACCCCTGCCGTCAGCACCTCCTCCAGCAATGTGGAGGTCGGCTCTACCGGGAAGCTCTGTATCTCCTTCCTGGCAAAGTCTCGAACCAGCATGTATCTAAATATTTCCCCCTGCTCCAGCCCATACTTCGTTCGCAGCTCCTTCAATCCTGCAAACCGGCCCTCAAGAAACAAATCTTTTAGTGTCCTAATTCCTTTCTCCTCCCATCTCTGCAAATTTTCATCCCACTTCCCTGGCTCAAGTCTATGGTTCTCCCGAATCGGCATTTCCCTTGACCCTGCCCCCAACCCGAAGTGCTGGCGAAACTGCCTCCAAATTCTCAACGAAGCTATTACTCCCCGACTCCCTGAGTATTTCCCCGGTGCTATCGGAAGTGGCGCTGTTACTAGCGCCTTCAATCCTGACCCCTACACAAACTCTCCTCCATCCCACTGGGAATCAACCCCTCTGACCCAGCTCCGTACCTTCTCCACATTCGCTGCCGAGTAATAATAAATCGGGTTCGGAAGACCCAAAACCCCTGCTTGCCTTCCTCTCTGTAGCAGCACTTTTCTAACTCTGGCCTCCTTCCCTCCCTATGAGAACGAGGTAATCATTCCATCAATCTCTCTTCTTTGGCAAGAAAATCGGCAGGCATTGGAAAATAAACAGAAATCGCGGCAACACGTTCATTTTGAACGCCTGTACCTGACCCGCCAGTGACAGGGAGACCATCCCACCTTGCCAGATCAGTTTTCACCCTCTCCACCAAATTAGAAATGTTGTACCTACGGAACCCCCCCCCTCCCACTCCCGAGCAACATGCACCCCCAGGTACCTAAAGTGAGTCCCTGCCCTACGGAATGGCAGCCCCCCCCCCTCCCTCATCCCTGTCCCCACCCCCCGATGAGACACCACAAAATACTCACTCTTGTCTAGATTTAATTTGTATCCCAAGAAAGACCCAAACACCTGACACACTCTGTTCCCACGCATGTAACAAGTCATCGACATATGAGGACACCCTATGCTCTACCCCCACCCCCATCCCTTTCCATACCCCCCCGAATTTCTTAACGCGATGGCCACCAGCTCAATCGTGAGTGCAAACAACAGGGGGGGACATAGGACATCCCTGCCTAGTCCACGGTGGAGAAGGTGTGTGGGGCTATCTCCGACTTGGACTCACACAACCTGATAGTGGGGGGAGGAGGGGGGAGACTGGAACTTGGTGTAGGAGCCAAGGTTGGACAGGTCACGGCTGCGCCCGCTGGTCCCGTCGGGGGTGGGGGCGCGAAGACGCTGACTGGGCTAATGGTGGAAATTGGAAGGGTGGACTCCGAGGGAGCGGGAGTACTCGTTTCTCTCAGCGGTCCATAAGGTTTACTTGCAGATCGACTTTTTCGTGGTGGGGAAAGCTTTGCTGGCTGGGGTTAAGGGGTCGGAGTACTCTGCAATTGCAATATCAGATCATGCTCTGCAATGTGTTGATATGGTACTGGAGAATGGGGTAGTACAGAGGCCGGGGTGGAAATTAGATGTGGGGCTGTTGGGGGACCGAGGATTCTGTGACAAAATTGAAAATGTAGGTTTTGAGGAATATGTAGGTTTCAACTGCATGGGTGAGGTGTCGAAGGCGGTTGTCTGGGAGGCTCTAAAGGTGGTGGTGAGGGGTGAGGTGATCTTGTTTAAGGCTAGGGTGGACAAAGAGGAGAAGTTGGAGTGTCAGAGGGTAATAGATGAGATGCTGGAGGTAGATAGGAATTATGCAGAAGATGGGACTCAACGAAGTTGGAAAAGAGAAAGGAACTCCAGGCGAGCTTTGACCGACTATCTACCAGGAAGGCGGTGCGCCAATTGAGGTGAGCAAGGGGTGCAGTTTACGAGCATGGCGAGAAAGCGGGTATGTTAGCGGGTCAGCTTCGGAGGGAGGCAGCGCCAAGGGAAATTGGAAATTGTTCAGGTGCGGGACAGGGCAGGGAAGTTGGTGGTATCTCCGGAACAGATTAATAAGGTCTTTGAGGAATTCTAAGAGAGGTTGTACAGGTCAGAACCACCTGGGGGAGACTGGGAGGTGCAGGAAGTTCTAGATGGGCTGGAGTACCCGAGGTTAGGGGAGGGAGACAGGGCTACATTAGAAGCGGCAATAGTGGATCAGGAGATAAAAGATGCGACTGGGAGGAGGGAGGATGCAGTCGGGGAAGGTGGCAGGGCGGGTTTCCGGTGGAATATTATAAAAAATTCAAGGATAAGCTGGCACCGCTAATGGTGGGGATGTTTGAGGAGGAGATAGGAAAGTGGGTGTTATCACAAACTTGTGGGGTAGGCATTGATTTCCCTGTTGCTTAAAAAAGGTAAGGATCCAACGGAGTGTGGGTCATATAGGCACATATCACTTTTAAACGTGGACGCAAAGGTATTGGCGAAGGTGCTGGCAGGTAGACTGGAGGAGTGCCTCCCGAAGGTGATCGGTGAAGATCAGACGGGGTTTGTGAGAGGGAGTCAGATCAATTTGAACATTAGGAGGGTATTGAACATGGTTATGGCACCAGCGGAGGGGAAGGAAACAGGTGTTGTGGCATTGGACACCGAGAAAGCATTTGAATGGGGGTACTTGATGGCAGTTCTGGCACGGTTTGGGATTGGACCACAATTTGTGGACTGAGGAAAGCTACTGTATAAGGAGCCGAGGGCGAGTGTCCGCACAAATAGCACCAGCTCGGGATACTTTTCTCTCCACTGTGGGACATCGATCTTTACATGTCACTAAATCCTATGGATTTATTAGCTAACAATCTTAGGTTTCTACATCAAATTTGTTTCAGTCAATTGGGATACAATAGGATTGTAACATTTACTCCTTCATAGAGTTTGTATGTGCAATTCTACAAAACCTTTTAATGTATTCAGGAAACTAAGCATGCATTTTTTTAAGCAATAACCACAAAAACAAGTTTTTTAAAAAAATTAATTAAAATTGTGAAGTTTTTTGAAACCTCTTTTTTTTTTTTTTTGACAGGTTATGTCATTCCTAGCCGTATTACTGAGGAGATGCTATGGGATTGTAAGCAATTGGGAGCGCACTCTCCAGCTACTCTTTTGTACACACTGATCTATTTCAACACCAAGTATGGCTTGCGATTGTATTATTAATCTGAAAATACTCATTTAAGGTTTAATGAGGAATAATTAACTTGTGCATTTGGTGAACTAGAATATACTGTAAAAATTTCAGTTTTATTGTCTAAGAAAATAAGCAAAGATATTTTCTATTAGTGCCTTAATATAGAATGATTCTACAGGCCATTTAACTGGCAAGTAAATTTGAAAGAAACATGTTTTTAGTTCGGTGAGATACATGTTTAAACTTTGACGATGAAATATTTTCACAGGTATTTTATGCTGAAAACAGTTGAACAACACTCTAAGTTGGCTTTCTCCAAAGTATTAAAACAGATGAAGAAGAATCCAGGCAATTCAAAGGATAAGTGCTCTAGTATACGATATTTACGATTATATGGACAACTTCAAGCTGGACAGAAAGGTACTATACGTTTTAAAGAACTTATTGTTTTGCACACAATTTGACCGCTGTTTACTACATTATAACTGTTCTTTTAAAAGTATGTTTATTAGAATTTTTTTATCCTAATCAACACAAACCAGGACAGAATGCAAAACAATCACAAGCAAAAAAGTTTTTTTCAAAAAAGATACATAATTAACTTAAATACTACAATTAACCTAAACTCCCGAAAATCTGACGGTGACTAAATCCTGGAAAAAGGAAATAAATGGCTGCCATCTTGGGTAGAACCTCTCCACTGACACTCTGATGGTGAATTTGACTTTCTCCAAGTGTAGGAATAACACAAAGTCACCCAATCGAGCAGAGGCGCTGGGCAGAGTGGGAGACCTCCAACCAAGTAATATTCACCTCCAGGCTATCAGCGAGGCAAAGGCGACAACGTCCGCCTCTACCCCAGACTGAATCACTGGAGAATCCGACAACCCATATATGGCCACCATCGGACAGGTCTAAATCCACATGGAGTATCTCCAACATGGTATTAAAGAATGAAGCCCAGAAGCCTACAAGTTTGGGGTAGAAGCAGAACATATGCCAGTGGCTAGCTGGGCCAAGAGAACAGCAGTCACACCTATCCTCCATTTGGGGGGAAAAAACACTCATCCATGCCCTGGTCAAGTGCGTCCAGTGTAACTTCTTAAACTGAATTAGGCTCAACCGAGCACATGACCTATGAAGAGCCTCACTCCAAATTTCACCAGTAAGACTAGGGCCCAATTCACTTTAAAATGTTGCCCTCAAACCGCTTACTGGAACAGAATACATTGAGAGAATATAGCCCTGTACTTCCAAAATAGACTTCTCCCTGCAAAGTCATGCCAGGGACAGAATCCCCTTTGTCAAAGAAGAAGGTGGTTTCAAAGGAAAGGAAGGAAAAGCCTTCCATGAGAGGTCGTGTATTTGAAAATACTGAAAAAGGCTGGAGTTGGGCAACAGGAATTTATCAGCTAACTCCTTAAAACTGGCAAACCTCCTCTCCACGAACAGTCCCCAAACGCTCCAAACTCTTCCCTTCCCACAATTTAAACATAGAAGGTAGAAAAAGGTGATTGTTACAAATAGGGGCAGGTGAAGCTTAAAGGAGCTTAAAATGCTGTCTAAACTGTTTCCAAATTCTAAGAGCGGCGACCACCACTGGATTTGAGGAACATCTAGCAGGGGTAAAGAGCAACTACATTACAACTGTGACTACACTTAAATACTTTGGGATGTCTGTGCCCATTGAAGGTGCTATATAAATGCAAGTCTTACTATATTTACAATAAAGGGGAGGTGGGGACAGGAAAAAGGAGAAGTGGGGGAGAACTTTATTGGAAGTCAGGGCAGGTGACTAAGTAGTGAGGAGGATGCCAGCTGTGTAGGTGGGCTGGGTGAAAGGCTTGGTTCTGTGTCCAAAAAAAAAAGACATCCCTTCAGCCTTCATTGTCGTTGTGCCCCCCCCCCCCCCCCCCCCTCCACATACACTTCCCATGCCATCTCATGTCATGCACTATGTCCTTTAACCCTACATACCCACGTATGCTTTCTCCATGGCCCTTTAGTACTCCTGTCAATCCATGCCCACCAACATCCTTGCACCTATTATGCCAACTCACCCAGTATCCACCATAGGAAGATCTCTGGACCCATGCAGAGATAAAATAAAGTTCTATGTACCTATTGCAGACTTTATGGGAAAAAAATTCATAAAAACCCATATATTACATTTCCATTCTTTCAAGGACATAGCCATATAGCAACAAACATTTCATTTCCGTGCACACACCCTTAATAACAGCAAGCACTGTAATTTATGTTCTCATTTCAAAGCGTCTATAACCACTTGTAGTTGTCAATCGAACAGTGAAATAAGAGCCACCTTGCTGTAATAATGGATGGTTAAGAAATCAGTCAAACAGCACTAATCCAGCAATGGAAACCTCCGGCTTAGTCGACACACGAAGTGAAATAGTAAGCAATTGTTTTTTCAGAGATTTAAAGGCCAAGTCAGTTCCCATTGACGGATGTTTTTGATCGTCCTTCTTGACACTTAGCCAAGTCCTTTTGACAGTTTCCACAGATTTGTTGATGCTTCCAATGAACTTGATAGTTAATCCACTTTTTACGCGCTTTTATGCCTTTTAGTTTTCCAAAGGTCACCTTACCTGCCCCAAAAGGCACCTGACATTCCCCCAAAGGTGTCCTGTAACCGTATCCAAATGGGACTTCTAAAGGCTAGCCCAAAGAAATGCTCGAAGTTCAGACACTTTACCACGTCTACTCTGCACACTTTGGGTTTTTTCACTCCTGGATTTACAAAAATCGACTTGAGTGGAGGCAGCTGATGATTTAAATGGCCAGTTGCCTGAATGAAATACCCGCACAAACTGAAGTGCAACATTTGGGGGCAGGACTTGTGATTTTTGGGAACCTCTGCCATGTTCGTCACAGTAGAGGTTCCCTGCTGTGGCAAAAATCCAGGCCACTGTGTGACTTTGGGAGATCATTGCATTAAACATCTTTGTGGTCTGCCATGAAAGTGCAGCTTTTGGGAACCTTTTACCTTGGCCTCTTGCCTGCCCTGCTGTAAACTCATGAGTGACTACATAAAATAATTTGAACTCGTACCCTCGTAAGAGCAAGTTTTTTGTCATGGATGGAATGGATTTGGATTCAAGTCCTAGAGCTGGAAGTAGCACCTTTGAAGAGACTGCACAAATTCATTGAGATTTGTTTTTAAACTGCTTTTTGTTTATA
The DNA here is from genome assembly GCF_047496885.1 of Scyliorhinus torazame. Lineage (NCBI taxonomy): Eukaryota > Metazoa > Chordata > Chondrichthyes > Carcharhiniformes > Scyliorhinidae > Scyliorhinus > Scyliorhinus torazame. The sequence continues at coordinate 41,546,523 of NC_092719.1, forward strand.
ACTTGTCATTGCTGTTTATTTTAAAGCTCAAGTATAATTATTGTTGCATCAGTTATTAGAAGTTGTGGATGTAATGGATTTTTTCATTTTAGTCACAGAAGATATGTATGTTGAACAACTTGAAAATTCAGAGAATCCCTTGAGGTGTCCCATAAAGCTCTACGACTTCTACCTCTTTAAATGGTACGATTCCTTCTGTCCATTTTCCAGTAATTGTGACATTGCATTACACAGTTCTCTCCGTTCTTCACGTTGCTTTGCTTATTTACAGCATTGTCTCATTGCAAAGGTTTTATTTTCATCCAGGCACCATAACATTAAACCTAGATTGTTCATGGACAAAGTCATGCAGACGTGTCTCAAGTTGACTGTTCCATGTGACATTTTTCTTTGTTATGCTATGAAAGCACCTTCTCACGGTAAAAGACCAGAGAATGCACATGATACAAAATATCCAGGTGGATCACACCCGCACTAAATGCATGTTACCTGTTTTGCTCTATTTTGATTGTACACCACCAATAAATTGCATTTTTTTAAACTACCCCTTCGGTTGATTAGATCTCTTTTGGCCGCAAGTAATTTGGAAGTTTGACTTTTTTGCCTCTGGTATTTTTAGTAGAGCCACTTAAAATCAATTAAGTATAGAATGAGATGAGGCCATTCAGCCCATTATTAATTTGTGTTTTTACTGAACCTGAGCAGATTCTGCGATGTTCCATCCTACAATTCCTCTCCTCCCCATTTGCAAATCAAGCAGGGTTCTTTTACACCCCAGTTGTGATCCAAGCATTCACTATTAATTATTCTGTATTTTTGTGTCAGCTATACTTTACTACCTTTTAAAGAGTGAATGGGGTTGAGAAAAAATGTAACCTGTCTAAGTAATAGATGATCCAGATGAATTAGATAAGCTAATTTGCATTGAATCTGTAGATATGATTCAGCTACTGTAGATGCACTAACTACTCAAACTGGATCCTTTTGCACATTATTTTTGTCTTATGTTGATGCAAAATTCAGTGAATAACTGGCAGAATACAAAATGCTTCATCTACATGGTCTGATGGAATTAAATCTTACTGCCCAACTCTACAAAACAATTTGCAATTCTATGTCATTATTGTTACTGATAGACTTTGTCTGTAAACCTTAGGAATTACTTAATTTACTTTTTCTGTATCATCCTATGAATATCTTAAAGTAATAATATAATTTTTTTGTAGTCCACAGAGTGCTAAAGGGCGTAATGATGCCTTCTACTTGAATGCTGAACCAGTGGTTGCGCCAAATAGCCCAATCTGGTATTCAACACAACCAGTCAGTAATGAGGCAATGGAACAAATGTTGACCAGAATCCTTATGATAAGGGAGGTTCAAGAAACTTATGTAACTACGCAGATCCCTCCCTTCTAGTGAGAAGTTTTCCAAGCCGGCTGCTGGTGGGGAAACTGCCAGTCTATAGCAAGTCATAGGAAGATCATTTTGTGAAGGAGAAGCATCTTTGCCTCTTCCTGCTCCCTCAGAAGATGTTCATGCACGGTGTGCTTGAGGACTTGTGTATTATGAATATGGATGTTAATTTGTTAAACCCCGTGAATTTGTGGGTGATTTGTATTCCAGTTCTGAAAGCCTGACCAGTTCTATTGTTTCCTTAAACTATACAGAAAAATGTAATTGTCTAACTGAACAAACTGTAAATAAGAGGAAAGTTTAAAAACTATTTCTTCCAGTTGGTAGTAAACAGTTTGCTACTTCATCGATAAATTCTTTAATGGAGCTTTGACATTAAATATAAATTATGTGCATTCCAATTTGTGGCAACACAGATCATTGTGATCATTGTGTAACTTAAGTTCATGTTTGAATCTAGACTCCAGTTCTGTCTTTACCTTTATATTACAGATGCTTCCATGAACCGTCAGAGCAGACTGACATGTTCTTCAAGTGTCTTTTTTTTGTATGTAATGTACCTGGTGTACTTCTGTGCCTAATGTGGATATTCCACTGCAGATTTTGAGAAGAAACTTTATAAAATATAAAAATTGCATTTGCATGAACAGGAATTAAATTGGGTTTAAAAAGAAATGTTGGCTTTAGGTTTTAAACCAGATCAACTTTACCTCACAGACCTGTGAAATTGTGCCTTGGTATTAGACAGGCACAGGATAATTTCTTATGAACTATAGTGTACTAGAAAGCTTTTTGAATAGTTAGGTTTGGTGGTTTTTACTTTTATGGGGACAATTATATATTTTTTTTCACTTTAATTTGTTTTGAATCACTGATTAAAATAAAATCAATACTGTTATACTCATGTAGTGCATACCAGGGATATCATGTTATCTTTGTAATTTTTTTATACAAATCATTCACTAATTTCATTGGTCTAGGTAGAAACAATAAATTTTGCCTATGAAAGTAAAATGCACCATTGGTTTGTTTTGTGTGGTTTTCTTTTGAAATCTTCAAGTTCTCCCAAATTAGTATAAACATGTGCCAATCATTAAGTTTGAAAAAGCACAAATAACTAACTGAAATCAGTTTGGCTAAAGCTTATTCAAATCATGCATTTTTTTCCCTTAGTTGTCTTGCATTCTTGGTTCAAATGGCAAGTCCATTTGATTGCAGATGGTTATAATTGAACCACCCATCAAAAAGACTCATTAGGAACATGTCACACCAATCCCCAAGCTATTAAGAACTTATTTTTGCCATAATCCTATGCTGATTTGTATGGCTGTAAATTTAAGTTAGTTATATATAGTAGGCCCTTAATGTAACACTTCTTATTACTTCGATGTGGAATTTTGCATAAGCCAATTGCTTCCACACTCCATGACATGGCCAATTTCACAGAAGCATTCCAAATTTAATCTAGAACCCATAATAAGTGAGAAATGTTGGATGCAAGGGAGAAACAGACTTGAGTATTCCAACGTTTTCTGTTTTTATTTCCAATTTCTTGGAACTGCAGAATTTTGCGTTGACTGAAGTCGGGAGCTGCTTAAGGCAAAGATTTGTGTGCATAGGCATCCAGTAGAATGAGTGGAGTAGACAATGATGCAGAATTGTTCTTGGTCCATGGTGACCTTGGGTGGGATTCTGCAGGGCGGGCAACTCCGGGGCCGAGGAGTGGCGTAAACCACCAGTGTTGGGCTGCCCCAAAGGTGCGGAGGATGGGGCTAGGCTGGCACCAGTGGTTTGCGCTGCTGCTGGGGAAGGGGCTTGGTGCCACGCCAACTGGCGTTGAAGGGCCTCTGCTGGCTGGCGCGAGTTGGTGCGTGTGCTGGTGTCATCCCAGCCCATGTGCACGGGGGGGGGAGAAGATCTCCACGTCGGCCATGGTGTAGGACCACAGCGGCCGACGCGGAAGAATAGAGTGCCCCCACAGCACAGGACCACCCGTGGATCAGTGGGCCCTGATCGCGGCCTGGGGTACCTCCGGGGGCCAGATCCCCCTCCCTCGCCGGCACATACCTGGTGTAATATACGGCAGTGGGACTGGCTGAAAATGGGTAGCCACTCGACCCATCGCGGGCCAGAGAATCGCCAGGGGGGGGCCGCTGCCAGTGGCCACCGACCGGCACGGCGTGATTCCCATCCCCAGCACTGAAGAATTTGGCAGGGGCAGGATTCACGCCACACCCCAGTGACTGGGTCGGAGAATCCTGCCCCCTCCCCCATGTTGATGTCAAGTTCCAATAACCCTCTCCCTATGGGAAACCTTTAATTTATAGCCGATTCATGTACAAAAACGGTATTCACTTTAATGAGTGTAAGCTGTGAAATGACAAACATGTAGAATTTTAACATGTTTTTTAAAATAAAACTTCACAGGTGGACATTTAAATTTTGATAAACTCGGTCATACACAAACCTTAAATTCTCAACATTTGAACAAAATATTGTTGCGTCCTTCATCAATTACACAAACTAAGCCTACAGGAATCTGAATTTTCAAATCCTACTGGCTCAAAAGTACTAATTTGTCCTTTAAGATGTATGCAAGGATGGGGCAATAAAAAGATAATGTATATTTTCTGCATGTTCCACTTATTTCAATGAGGGAAGAACAGAAGAAATGTTTCCCATTAGCTTGCAACATATTCAATTTTATGTTACTTGTGCACTGTCCAAGATGACTTTCCACCCCTGACTCTTGGTTAACTTTTAAAATGGTAGCCAGTGGGTCTCTCATTTTATTTTATTTGCCTCTTATTACTGATATTACCTAACGTAAGTAAAGTCGCCATAGTCCCAGATAAACACAGGCTGCTTTCCCCTTTGAAGACGAGAGCTGACGGTGATCAACTGGGTGCTCCGGTTTCCTTCCACAAGATCCGAAAGAAGTGCTAAATAATTTGGACATCCTGAATTTTACCTCCGTGTACCCGAACAGGTGTCGGAATGTAGTAACTAGGGGCTTCTCACAGTAACTTCATTGCAGTGTTTAATGTAAGCCTACTTGTGACACTAAAAATTTTTATATTATTTAACCTGAGGATCACCACACCTCAGGCAGGGGCAAGGTTCAGGGCCTTCATGAACGACCTGTCAGTAAAGGAACTGGACCTATGCTGTTGGCCTTACTCTGCATCACAAACTATTTGTCCAGCCAACTGAGCTAAAGCAGCCCTCCCCTCCCCAATGTATATGAATACTAGGGGTGCAAGGTGCAGGTTTCCTCGTAACTGCTGTTAATATAGCTGCAGAACTAGTTGATTGGATAGAGCCGAGGTGCACTCAGTAACTCCGCCATGCACCCCCACCCACTACATTTCACCTATCCTACCACTTAGCAAAGAGATATAACATTCTGACTTGCATTAGTGCTCCACCTGGTGGCCCAGCTTTGTGAAGAAAATGTGCATTCTAATAGCCTTCATGTACCAGAGCAACGTTGTTGCAGAGCTCACGAACAATACTATATAGTAATCCAACACAAATATCCCAATGCTGAATATATTCATTTATATATTCAATGCACGTCTGCTATAAAACTAATTTGAGTTAACCAAATTCAAATTTTAATATGCTTCTAGAAATCAAAGGGTAGAGGACAATTTGCCTCAACGTATAGTTTAAAAACTTTTAGAAACAGCAACAAAAATGTGATGGCAGCACATTCCTCTGAAGAGATCTTCTCTATTATTTCTTTTTAAAAAAGCAAGTTCCAAAACGAAACGATGTTTTAGCAGGTTTTCCTGGCTACAGATGCGTCAAATCTGAAAATAACAAAAATGAGAAAAAGCTTTAGTGATATTTGAGCAATTATTTTTGCACGTGCATTCTATAATTGGATTGCTCTTTCAATGACCTAGCACAGGGATGATGGGTTTTGCATGGTACAATTCTATATTTCTATGAAATTGAGATGAAGTGATAACTAAATGCTTGAAAATTGAGAAACTGGCCCTGCAATGTATCCTGCATGGAGTCGACGACTAGCTCATATCCCAGTACCTCTAGAATTAGCAAAATCCCTCAGTATTTGTGAAGATCTATACTGGCATGCTGCAAAATGTTAGAAAATACTAAATATGTTAAAATTTATTATTCAAAAGGATACTTTGATATTTTTATGAGAAGAATTTTGGTATTGTTTCTTTTATTCTGAAAGAGCACATGTTCTAGACTGTCTTTTAGTGATAGCAAAAGTCTGCGAGCACTTCTATGTGAAGTACTTTGCAATATTTTTGTCCAGAAAAAGAAAGTGAGCTTGTGGACTTAAAAGTACTATATCAAACCTAGATAAACCATTAAGCAATTCTTGTGAAAGAAACATTTGGGAAGAAAGGAGACCACAAATAATTCAGAATTATAAATAGAAACAGCTACATCAATTTCATATGGCTGAAGTTCCCTTTCAAAATAAATTGGTCAAGATGTTTACAAAGGTTTTCCCCTTCTGAATTAGTCAAATCGGAGATAATTTATGGAGCAGTAATGAAGAGGTGAATAATGGTGAAGCTCATGGTACTCATCATTATTTATTATATTAATAGTTCAGCAACTTCAGGCGTGAGGCAGATATACAGTGAAATGCGAATATCCAGCAGATGCTGTCCCAAGTTGGACTGTTCCCCCATTAGCTTGGCACACCATCTTGCTGCCTGTGTTACACGGACATGACGTGAAGTTGCTGGGGGCTAAACACGATAGCTCGAGAGCACAGGGGTCACAATGCAAACTGTGATGCATGCTATTTTGCATGACTGCTGCCTGCAGCCATGATAAATGCATTGTTGAGTGGCTGCACTCCTCAGCAAGGGGCAGAGGAAGCAAATGGTTTGAACCTCTTGAAGGGAGCACATTCTGGCTGGAGCAGGAACTGGAAACATTGATGAAGGAGAGTGTGCAGAAAGGGGAATGTATTATGGTGTAACAGAGGAGTACTTCGAATCTCTAGTGTCGAGGGAGGCCATTCGGCCCATCGAGTGCACTGACCCATTGAAAGGCCACCCAATCCCCCACCCTAAAGGGTAATTTAGCATAGCCAATCTACCTAACCTGCACATCGTTAAGACAGTGTGAGGAAACCAGAGTACTCGGAGAAACCCACGCAGGCGCAGGCAGAATGTCACATTGAATCTGATGTCCCTGGCACTGTGAGGCAGCAGTGCTAACCACTGTTCCAGCATGCTGCCGTAAGTACGGTCTAAGATTTTCTGAATCTGTACTGGATGACAAGAGGGAGATAAATTTTCTACTCAAGGGATCAGGTAACCCTCTTAGACAAACTGAAAAGGCAGTAGGAGTAGATAGCCATGGCGGTCAAAGCAGGCAGTCAAGCCCAGAGGACCAGGACACAGTGCTGAAGAAGTTCAATGACCTCATGAATTGTCAGCGAATTCATCCTTAAATATCCAACCAACTGCATAACTAGGCTTGCACGTTGTTCAATGCACTACAACCCATCACTCATCTATCATGGCTGCTGCCCATTCATATTTGCTGAGGAGATGGTAGTGTGCCATCTTGTGGTAATGGTGCAGGCAGGGAATTCTTGGTACTTACCCAGTGACAATGGCACAATAGCAATACATGTTAAAGAGGGGATGATTTGTGACCTGAAGGGAAGTATGGAAGTGACAATACTGTTTTTGCCCATGGAAGTAGAAAATAGAATAGTAGATGCTGCTGGAATAACTGGTGAATTACTGATGTACATTCTAGAGTCGATGCTGCAGTCATAGTGCAGTAGTGACAGAGGTGGTAAACAATGATGTAACTATCACCGAGCTGATCTAGTGAACTGCTTTGTCCTGGTGCTGATGCCAAGTGTTGTTGCATCCGCACCAATTTAGAGAGGCGAGAGTTTCATCATACTCTTGATTGAGTCTTTTGGAAATGCTTTTGAGGGTTGAGGTGGCGAGTCACTTGCCAATGAGCACCCAGCCACTGCTCTGGTCTTCTGGTGACACATTGTTGATACCCAAGTTTCTGCTCAATTGTGACCTACAAGATGCAGATGGTAGGGGTTCGGCAATGGTGGTAATGTTGGTTTAAGCTGGGCTCTTGCTTGTTCAAAATGGCAGTTACCTATCGCCCCCAAACCTGAATGTTCTCCAAGTTCTGTGTATCCTGGCATGGCTGCTTCGTCAGAGGAGTCGTGAATGGAGGTGAACAGTGACATCAGCGGACTTCCCCAGTTCTGACTGCATAATGTCAGGAAGCTCTCTGAGAAATATGCTGAAGATGGTTGGGCCAAGATCACTTTCCTAAGAAATCCTGTAGTGGTTGATCTCCAATAATCAGAAATATGGGGCTGAATTCTCCGAGTCGGGATTCTCCATTTTGTCGGCAGCCCAGGGTTTCCCCGACGGCGTGGGGCTGCCCCACAAAGGAAAGCCCCGTTGACCAATCGGCGAAACGTAGAATCCCATAAGACATAGGAGCATAATTAGGCCCATCGAGTCCACTCTGCCACTCAATCATGGCTGATTATTTTCTCATCCCCATTCTGCTACCTTCTCCCCATAACCCCTGATCCCCTTATTAATCAACACCTACCCATCTTGGTCTTAAATATACTCAGTGTTTTGGCCTCCACAGCCTTCTGCGGCAAAGAGTTTCACAGATTCACCACCCTCTGGCTGAAGAAATTCCTCATCTGTTTTAAAGGATCGTCCCTTTAGTCTGAGATTGTGTCTGCTGCTTCTAGTTTTTCCCACAAGTGGAAACATCCTCTCCACGTCCACTCTCTCCAGGCCTCACAGTATCCTGTAAGTTTCCCCTCATCCTTCTAAACTCCAACAAGTACAGACCCAGAGTCCTCAACCGTTCCTCATACAACATGCTCTTCATTCCTGGGATCATTCTTGTGAATCTTCTCTGGACCCTTTCCAAGGCCAGTACATCCTTCCTTAGACACAGGGTCCAAAACTGCTCTCAATACACCAAATGGGGTCCGGCCAGAGCCTTATATAGCCTCAGAAGTACATCCCTGGTCTTGTATTCTGGCCCTCTTGACATGAATGTTAACATTGCATGTGCGCCTTCCTAACTGCCAACTGAACCTGCACGTTAACCTTAAGAGAATCGTGAAAAAGGACTCCCAATTCCCTTTGTGCTTCTGATTTCGTAAGCATTTCCCCATTTAAAAAAGTCTGTGCCTCCATTTCTCCTTCCAAAGTGCATAATCTCACACTTTTCCATATTGTATTCCACCCGCCACTTCTTTGCCCACTCTCCTAGCCTGCCAACGTCCTTCTGCAGCCCGCCTGCATCCTCAATACTTCCTCTCCCTCTACAGATCTTTGTATCATCTGCAAACTTAGAAATCTGGTACGGCGGGACGGAGAAACCCGCTAATGTATTTATTGTCCTGTTCCACAACAGGTCTGGCCCATATTGACCTCCGATTTGGTTGAGTATCTTGGTGCTATAGTTGTTTGAATGGTGTCTTGATAGCGAGGACAACATACTCTCAATTTTCTGGCATTCAACTCTTGTATCTACTTCTAAGGCAAGGGTGTGAAGAATTCTGGTAAAGAATGGCTCTGGCAGACCCTGAACTGAGCATTGATAAGTGTGTTATTAGCAAGTGGGAAGTGGCACTACTGGTGATCCCTTTCATCTTTTCACTGAATAGTGCAGTCATTTTTGAAGATTTTCATAAGCATTAGGAATTCAAAGTCAGAAAAGTGGAGTCAGAGCATTTGTACCTATTACAAGTTTGAGTGGAGGGGAGAAGATTGGGGTAACTGAAGGATTTGGAACAGATCCGGGAAGGTCAGTGAAATGAAAAAACATGTCTTCTCTCACGCACCTGAATCAATTAAAAAACACACGTTACCTAATGCAACAGATTAGCTGCAACAAAAAGAACTAAATCCTTACACTCCTCGATCTATTATTTTCAGTTTCTACCCTGTATCCTGTCAAAGTGCTGACTGGGCGTGTTTCAGAACTGTTATAGATGATATTACACCATTTAACAATACCAAAAGTAAACATTACAAACCATGCAGTACAGGACTCCATTCAGCCCATTATACCAGTATAATGGTCACCTTCTCAAAGAACTCAATAAGGTTTGTGAGGCACGACCTACCCGTCACAAAACCGTGTTGACTATCTCTAATCAAATTATTCCTTTCCAGATGATTATACATCCTATCTCTTATAAACCTTTCCGAGATTTTGCCCACAACAGAAGTAAGGCTCACTGGTCTATAGTTACCGGGGTTGTCTCTACTCCCCTTCTTGAACAAGGGGACAACATTTGCTATCCTCCAGTCTTCTGCCACTATTCCTGTAGACAAAGATAACTTAAAGATCAAAGCCAAAGGCTCAGCAATCTCCTCCCTAGCTTCCCAGAGAATCCTAGGATAAATCCCATCCGGCCCAGGCGACTTATCTATTTTCACACTTTCCAGAATTGCTAACACCTCCTCCTTATGAACCTCAAGCCCTTCTCGTCTAGTAGCCTGAATCTCAGTATTCTCCTCGACAACATTGTCTTTTTCCTGTGTGAATACGGACGAAAAATATTCATTTAACACCTCTCCTATCTCCTTGGACTCCAAGCACAACTTCCCACTACTGTCCTTGACTGGCCCTACTCTTACCCTAGTCATTCGTTTATTCCTGACATATCTATAGAAAGCTATAGGGTTATCCTTGATCCTACCTGCCAAAGACTTCTCATGTCCCCTCCTGGCTCTTCTTAGCTCTCTCTTTAGGTCCTTCCTAGCTAACTTGCAACTCTCGAGCGCCCTAACTGAACCTTCACGTCTCATCTTTACATAAGCCTCCTTCTTCCTCTTGACAAGTGTTTCGACTGCTTTCCTAAACCACGGTTCCCTTGCTTGACCACTTCCTCCCTGCCTGACAAGTACATACTTATCAAGGACACGCAGCAGCTGTTCCTTGAACAAGCTCCACATTTCCATTGTGCCCAGCCCCTGCAGTTTTCCTCTCCATCCGATGCATCCTAAGTCTTGCCTCATCGCATCATAATTACCATTCCCCCAGATATAACTCCTGCCCTGCGGTATATACCTATCCCTTTCCATCACTAAAGTGAACGTAACCGAATTGTGGTCACTATCACCAAAGTGCTCACCTACCTCCAAATCTAACACCTGTCCTGGTTCATTACCCAGTACCAAATCCAATATGGCCTCGCCTCTCGTTGGCCTATCTACATACTGTGTCAGGAAACCTTCCTGCACACATTGGACAAAAACGGTCCCATCTAAAGTACTCGAACTATCGTGTTTCCAGTCAATATTTGGAAAGTTAAAGTCCCCCATAACAACTACCCTGTTGCTTTCGTTCCTATCCAGAATCATCTTTGCAATCCTTTCCTCTACATCTCTGGAACTTTTCGGAGGCCTATAGAAAACCCCTAACAGGGTGACCTCACCTTTCCTGTTTCTAACCTCAGCCCATACTACCTCAGTAGACGAGTCCTCATCAAACGTCCTTTCTGCCACCGTAAACTGTCCTTGACTAACAATGTCACCCCTCCCCCTCATTTACCACCTTCCCTAAGCTTACTGAATTATCTAAATCCCGGCACCTGCAACGACCATTCCTGTCCCTGCTCTATCCATGTCTCCGAAATGGCAACAACATCGAAGTCCCAGGTACCAACCCATGCCGCAAGTTCACCCACCTTATTCCGGATGCTCCTGGCATTGAAGAAGACACACTTTAAACCACCTTCCTGCCTGCCGGTACACTCCTGCAACTTTGAAACCTTACTCATGACCTCACTACTCTCAACCCCCTGTATACTGGAGCTACAATTCAGGTTCCCAAGCCCCTGCTGAACTAGTTTAAACCCTCCCAAAGAGCAATCACAAATTTCCCCCCCAGGATATTGGTACCCCTCTGGTCCAAGTGTAGACCATCCCATTTGTAGAGGTCCCACTGACCCCAGAATGAGCCCCAATTATCCAGAAATCTGAAACCCTCCCTCCTGCACCATCCCTGTAGCCACGTGTTCAACTCCTCTCTCTCCCTATTCCTCCTCGCTATCGCGTGGCACGGGTAACAACCAAGAGATAATAACTCTGTCCTAGATCTAAGTTTCCACCCTAGCTCCCTGAATTCCTGCCTTACATCCCTGTCCTTTTTCCTACCTATGTCGTTGGTACCTATGTGCTCCCCCTCCTCCTTAAGGATCCCAAAAACACGATCCGAGACATCACGCACCCTGGCACCTGGGAGGCAACACACCAACCGCGAGTCTCTCTCGTTCCCACAGAATCTCCTATCTATCCCCCTAACTATGGAGTCTCCAATGACTAATCCTCTACTCCTCTCCCCCCTTCCCTTCTGAGCAACAGGGACAGACTCTGTGCCAGAGACTTGTACCCCATGGCTTACCCCTGGTAAGCCCCCCCCCCCCCAAAAAAAAAAACAGTATCCAAAGCGGTATACTTGTTACTAAGGGGAACGACCACTGGGGATCCCTGTACTGACTGCTTCCTCCCAGACCCTCTCACCGTCACCCATCTATCTTTATTCTTCGGAGTAACTACATCCCTGAAGCTTCTATCTATGACCACCTCTGCCTCCCGAATGATCCAAAGTTCATCCAGCTCCAGTTCCCTAAAGTGGTGTCTGAGGAGCTGGAGATGGGTGCACTTCCCACAGATGAAATCAGCAGGGACACTGAAGGCGTCCCTCACCTCAAACATTCTGCAGGAGGAACATTGCACTGCCTTCCCTACCATCCCCTCTAGATAAAAAAAAGAAAAAGAAAGAAAGAGCTTACCTCTTCACTCCTCTTCTCAGCAAGTACTCACTCAGCAACCTGTGCGCCCCGCAGGAGGGAAAATAAAAGAAAAACTACTTACCAGTCACCAGCCAATCCCTTACCTGCAGGCTGTGACGTCACGGTTCAACCTCTTTCTACTTCTACCTGCCCTCGAGCCTTCCTCTTGATCTTTACAGCGGTTGTTTTTTTTTGGGTTAGAGGAGGGGGTAGGGAGGGAAACACTGAAGAAGTGTTTCGGGTTTAAGTGTCACAGTTCTATTACATCATAGAACATACAGTGCAGAAGGAGACCATTCTGCCCATCGAGTCTGCACCAACCCACTTAAGCCCTCACTTCCACCGTAACCCAATAACCCTTCCTAACCTTTTTGGTAAGGGCAATTTATCATGGCCAATTCACCTAACTTGCACGTCTTTGGACTGTGGGAGCACCCGGAGGAAACCCACGAAGACACGGGGAGAACGTGCAGACTCCGCACAGACTGACCCAACGGGGAATCGAACCTGGGACCCTGGCACTGTGAAGCCACAGTGCTATCCACTTGTGCTACCATGCTGCCCCCATCAGTCACCATTCCATACTGTTTGCCCTTCCACACCAAACTAAAGGCTAGCTGTTTGTTTGTAACCTGAAGACATGGTCCAAAACACTTAAGAGCACATACTCAGCAGTAGAACCCAACTACAAATAGATTCCAGTCAATTGAAGCCCCGAGTAGACCATTGGAATCCTGAAATAAATAATTCAGACGTTTGGGCAGGTTCTGAAACTTCCTCCAAAACAGCCTAGAGTCTTTTGTTTGCAATATTGTGCAATTTATTCTACAACATGGACCACTAGAGCGCATGAGGGGGCGCCACTGATATGGACAAAATACAAAGGGTTCAGCAGTTGTCTGCTGACAACGGTATTTGGCAGCACCGAATGGAAGAGTACATCATCTGTACAATTTGTCCTTCCTTGGGTTTTAAGTGTCACGTTTATATATGTCTCAGTTTTCCCCATACTATCAGCAGCAGCTGACCGAACTAGAACCAGAGAACACCATCTCAGACTAACGAGATGATCCTTTAAAACAGAGATAAGGAGGAATTTTTTCCTCCTCATGAGGAGGGTTTGGTGACTGACAACCAAAGTAAGATGTTTTTCTTCCACCAGCCTCTTGGGCTATTGGAACAGGCTCTATTTTTCCTCATTATGTATATATACACCTGTCCCCTACCGGATTATCCCCTTCAGCTATTTACCTTTAAGGTCATCTTTTATTCTCTTCACAGTGATGCTGCCTGTGTTAGCTTAACTATTAACTTGGGTTAACCCACCTCAATAAAGAGGAGCTGGGACTGTGGAGTAATTTGAAAACAAACTTACCCCTGCTGAACTAAGAATTCATGTGGGAGATTGCAACCTACATATGCGTCATTTACCACACAGTATTCCAGAAATGCGCCCCAACATGGATCCTGCAGGGAATAGACATATTTAAAAAGTCTCATTACAATCAATGTCACAATACTTTCAACGTGATACCACATAGTCTAAAAATTATTTATTCCTTCCTTAATAAAATTTTTAATAACTTGTCACAACCAATTTTCATACACTATTTTGGTGTTTTTTTAAAGAAACGGGAAGTTTTGAAGTTTTTAAAAAATCAAATAAACCAAGATATTAAAGCACAATCAAGGTACAACGACAGAAATTCAATCTGACAAAGAAGTTCACCCACCTTGAGGAGAACATGTGGATTACCAACCACAATCAACAGTGCTTTTGCTCTTGTGATGGCCACATTAAATCTTTTGGGGTTGGAAAGGAACCCTAAAACATAACGCGTATCCTCACACAGATTTTCTTCACTGGACCGTACCTAAAAAGGAAAAAAAAAACAGTTTCAATGTTATGTCTTCTTAAGTTGCTCGTAAGTTTTCATACAAAAAGGTAAACAAAAATATGCACCAAACAACATATAACCAAAAAGCAACAGCTTAAAACCGTGTGTTTTTATTCGCTCTACACTTAATATTCAACCTGAAAATCTGCTCAGAAATATTTTAAAGAGCTTTAAATGTTATAGAACAAGTGCGAAAAATAGCGAGTTGGAGCAGGATTACTACTTGTGGTGGTTTGATTCGCCTCTAATTCGGATTTTACATAGGTGCTGGTGAAGATCCATCAGGGCTCGAAGAATTAACTCTGCTGTCTCTCCTTACAGATGCTGCCAGATCTGCTGAGTTTTTCCCGCATACTCTGTTCTTCTTTCAGATTCCAGCATCTGCAGCATTTTGCACATGGTTATTGGGCTACATTGGTAGTTCTGGCTTTAAAACACTAATTTAAAAATGTCTGTTCTGTTGTTGGGAGTTGAAACGTCTTCAATTTGCCATGCATTCCCACACAACTGTTTTATCTAAATCCTATCCACAATACCAATATTAATACTTACAATTGAATCATTCTTTAATCATAGTCAATCATTCGTGTACCCGGTTTTTAAAAAGGTTGATTTACAAAAGGTCTCTTTAAATTTGATTAATTCAGAGAACACAGGCGGATAGGAAAGAAGCCCAAAAGATTAAGGGGTGAAATCACATTGTAACCACAACAGTGACTTATGATCAAGAAAGGGAAACTACACATACCAACCTCAAATAAAATGAGTAAATGCTGGAAATGGGAGCAGGTTAGTCACTATCCCACTACTGTCTGAACATTGGCTCCTCTTTCTCCTTATTCAGGCACCATCTGATCTGTTCATATTTAGCTTTTTAATTTTGGCAAGTTTATTGTTTAATTTAGTCTCCCGATTATAGTGTGAATAATCCTGTGTATTTTGTATCATTATGAATGCTGTGTGAATTTCATAATTATGCAATTTTTAATGCTAGCTCTGAAAATACATCCTGTGTGTTACATCCTGTGTGTTACCCAATTGAAATTATCATCCATCGCGAGGGCCCCGACGGCAACTCTTTTCTATTGTAACTGCTATTATTGAGTGGTCAAATATTAGATAGGCCGAATATACAGTTAAATTCTGCTTGATATCAGAAGTTATATGGATAAAATATTCCCTTTTAATAAAGTTAAACAAGGATTGAAGAGTAGACTGTAATATTCTGGCTAGGAACAGGGTTATCAACCTTGAATAATAACTCATTTTCTCCCCAAATGTTGCCTGCCCTGCAGCATCTTATGTTTTTAGTGGAAAGAACAGTTTCTGTATTAACGCTATCCCCTCTGCTGAGCTATTGTAAGTGACTTAAAGATACCAAATTAACGCAATGAGTAATGGAGCTTACCGTAGACACAATTATGACAAGTTTTTCCTGGCCTTGAAATTCTTCAACAGATCCAACCTTTATGTCAGAGAGGTAACCACTTCGGAGAAGGATTCTGATTTTTTGTACCTGTATGCACAAAAACAAACACATTCACTTGTATATTTGTGCAGATTATGGATCCCGATCTGGGAAAACTGCATATTTTCACTCTGCATATTTAGGCTCCCATCTCACAAATATGGCTGTGTCCTCGTATTTACTCTTGCCAAATTATTTTTATGGACAAACAATATCCAAATTAACCCCCGTTTGTTGCATTTTGAATCCCAACCTTGATATATCTTTAACAGGGAAGCAAGTTGTAAATGGTCAACAAACATTACTGCAAGTTGGAAGTGCGCAGTTTTAATATGTACCAGAGATGTCACCTCCTTCAATTTCGAGTGGACTTAAGAGATCAGCAATTCGTGAAGAGGCCCGACATGCAAGAAGGGTTATAATAAAGATAGCTCGGTGTACCTACTTGTTTTTGGTAGGGTGCAATGACCCCAATCTCAGAAAGCGGTACTGGGTTTGTGTAGTGTTTTGACAGGAGACAGCAATAACGCATGACTTGAACTGCTTCTTTAGGGTTGAACCATGATGGATTGCTACCTTCCCTCATTTCATTTCCCTGAAATTTTAGCAATTTATTTCCATTAACAGTGATTATAAAATTCAAATCGGATTTGACATGAGAATTAAACATTGTACAGCTTTTCCTGTCAATGCTTCTCGCAATCATTGACCGGTCGAGTCACAATTTATAAAAAAATGTTTGAAAGTATAATAATAATAATAATCGCTTGTCACAAGTAGGCTTCAATGAAGTTAAAGCCCCTAAAGTGAAAAGCCCCTAGTCCGGTGCCTGTTCGGGGAGGCCGGTACGGGAATTGAACCCGCACTGCTGGCCTTTTTCTGCATTACAAGCCAGCTGTTTAGTCCACTGTGCTAAACCAGCCCCAGTAAATGCACATGGTGCACCATGTGTCAAAGAGATGCAATTCACCTTTATCCAGAGTTTATTTTTTTTCTTGTGTCGTTCCATTCAAGGTAAATACATTGGATTTCACAACACAAGTGACAATTACAAGGTATATGAATTACTGATTTCCACACACAATTTCATAGAATCAAAAATGGTCCCAGCACAGGTGGAGGCTATTCACAGAAACATAGAAAATAGGGAGTGGGCCATTCAGTCCTTTTGACACTGCTCCATCACTCATTATCATAGAATTTACAGTGCAGAAGGAGGCCATTCGGCCCATCAAGTCTGCACCAGCTCTTTGAAAGAGCACCCTACCCAAGGTCAACACCTCCACCCTATCCCCGTAACCCAGTAACCCCACCCAACACCAAGGGCAATTTTGGACACTAAGGGCAATTTATCATGGCCAACCCACCTAACCTGCACATCTTTAGACTGTGGGAGGAAACCGGAGCACCCGGAGGAAACCCACGCCCACACGGGGAGGATGTGCAGACTCCGCACAGACAGTGACACAAGCCGGAATCGAACTTGGGACCCTGGAGCTGTGAAGCAATTGTGCTATCCACAATGCTACCGTGCTGCCCCAAATGGCTGCCCCGATGGCTGATCATCCAACTCCACAACATCTTTCCCCCACATATCCTTCGATCCCTTTGGCCACAAGAGCTATATCTAACTCGTTCTCAAAAACATACAAAGTTTTGGCCTCAACTGCTTTTTATGGTAGTAAATTCCACAGATTCATCACTTCCTGGGTGAAGAAATTTCTCCTCGTCTCAGTCCTAAATGGTTCACCCTGTATCCTTGGATTGTGACCCCTGATTCTGGACTGACCGCCATCAGGGACATCCTTCCTGCATCTACCCTGTCTAGTCCTGTTAGAATTTTGTAGGTTTCTAGGAGATCAACCGCAACCCCCATTTTTCTAAACTCCAGCGGATATATTCCTAGCCGACTCAATCTCTCCAAATAAGTCAGTCCTGGTAAGTCAGTCCCGCCATCCCAGAAATCAGTCTGGTAAACCTTCGCTTCACACCCTGTATAGCAAGAACATCCTTCCTCAGATAGGAGACAAAACTGTACACAATATTCCAGGTGTGGTCTCACCAAGGATCTGTATAATTGCAGCAAAATACTGCATCACAGCCTGGTATGGCAACTGCTCAGCCCAAGGCCGCAAGAAACTTCAGGGAGTCATGAGTCGTGAAGACCGCCCAGTCCATTACACAAACCCGCCTCCCATCCATTGACTCTATCTACACCTCCCGTTGTCTGGGGAAAGCGGGAAGCATAATCAAAGACTCCTCCCACCCGGCTTACTCACTCTTCCAACTTCTTCCATCGGGCAGGAAATACAAAAGTCTGAGAACACGCACGAACAGACTCAAAAACAGCTTCTTCCCTGCTGTTACCAGACTCCTAAACGACCCTCTTATGGACTGACCTCATTAACACTACACCCTGTATGCTTCACCCGATGTCGGTGTCTATGTATTTACATTGTGTACCTTGTGTTGCCCTATTATGTATTTTTGTTTCATGTGCTAAATGACCTGTTTGAGCTGCTCGCAGAAAATTACTTTTCACTGTACCTCGGTACACGTGACAATAAACAAATCCAATCCAATCCCTGCTCCTGTGCTCAAATCCTCTCACTATGAAGGGCAAAATATAATTTGCCTTCATTACCGCCTGCTGAACCTGCATGCTTACCTTTAGTGACTGGTGTATGAGGACACCCAAGTCTTGTTGCACATTCTTCTCTCTCAATCCAAAGCCATTCAGATAATATATGTCATCATCTATGATTTTTTTAAATTTTAAAAAAATATTTTTATTCTCCTTTTTCACATTTTCTCCCAAATTTACACCCACCAACAATAAACAATAATCAGCAACAAATATGTCAATCCCCATAACAATAACAACGATCCCATCCTCCCACCAACCCTCAAACATTAGCCTGCATGTTTACATAACCAAGTGACAAAAAGGAATTAGGGATTACCCATAGTCACCCTTAATACACACAGCCCCCTTCCCCCCCATCTAATGTTCAATGTTATCCAATTCTTGAAAGTGCATGATGAATAATGCCCATGACTTGTAGAACCCCACCGTCCTTCCCCTCAGTTCAAACTTAACCTTCTCAAGAGTCAAGAATTCCAACAGATCCCCCCGCCACGCCAGGGCACTGGGTGGAGAGGCTGTTCTCCATCCCAACAGGATCCGCCTTCGGGCGATCAACGAGGCGAAGACTATGATATCTGCCTCTGCACCCGTTTCCAACCCTAGCTGGTCCGACACCCCGAATATGGCCTCCCGGGGGCCTGGGGCCAGTTTCACGTGCACCACTTTAGAAATTACCCTAAAAACCTCCTTCCAGTAATCCTCTAGCTTTGGACAGGACCAAAACATATGAACGTGATTAGCACCCCCCCCCACACAACGCTCACACACATCTTCTACTCTTTCAAAGAATCGGCTCATCCTCGCCTTCGTGAGGTGTGCTCTATATACTACCTTCAGCTGCATCAGCACCAACCTCACACATGAGGTGGAGGCATTTACTCTCCGGAGCACCTCACATCAAACTCCCTCCTCTATAACCTCTCCCAACTCTTCCTCCCACTTTGCTTTGATCCTTTCCAGTGGTGCCTTATCGTCTTCCAAAATAGCTCCGTACACCGCTGACACTACCCCCTTCTCCAGTCCCCTTGTCGTCAGCACCTCCTCCAGCAATGTGGAGGCCGGTTCTTCCGGGAAGTTCTGTATCTCCTTTCTGGCAAAATCTCGAACCTGCATGTATTTAAATGTCATCATCTATGATGATGATGTTTCTGTTTTTGCCACCAAAGTGGATAACCTCACATTTATCCACATCTGCATCTGCCATACATTTTGCCCACTCGTTCAACTTGTACAAATCACACTGAAGCATCTCTGCATCCTCCTCAGTTCACCCTCCCACCCAGCTTTGTGTGATCTGCACCGATCCCTGCAGTACCTCACTAGTCACTGCCTCACATCTGTAAAGGGACCTGTTAATTCCTACTCTTTATTTTCTGTCTGCCGACCAGTTTTCTATTAATCTCAATACAGTACCCACAATCCCATGCACTTTAATTTTACACACTAATCTCGTAAGTGGAACTTTCTCAAAAGCCTTCTGATAGTCCAAATAAACCACATCCACTGGCTCCCCTTCATCAACTCTATTAGTTATATCCTCGACAAATTCCAGATGTGTCAGGCGTGATTTCCCTTTCATAAATCCATGCTGACTCTGTCTGATCCTGCCACTGTCTTCCAGGTGCTCTGCCATTAAATCTTTTATAATAGACTCTAGCATTTTGCCCACTACTGACACTAGGCTCATCAGTCGAGAATTCCATTTTCTCACTACCTCAGTTTTTTTAAATAATGGGATTACATTAGCTACCCTCCAATCTGCAAGAACTGTTCCAGAGTCTATAGAATCTTGGAAGATGACCACCAATGCATCTACTATTTCTAGGGCCACTTCCTTAAGAACTCTGAGATGTAGAGTATCAGGCCCGAGGATTTATCGGCCTTCAATCCCATCAATTTCCCCAACACCATTTCTCTACCAAAACTGACTTCTGTTCCTCCCTCTCACTAAACCCGGTGTTCCCAACATTTCTAGTACATTATTTGTGCCCTCCTTTTGTGAACACAGAACCAAAGTATGTATTTAGTTGGTCAGCCATTTCTTTATTCCCCATTATAAATTCCCGTTTCTGACTGCAAGAAATCTATATATGTCTTCACCAATCTTTTTTCGTTTTGCATACCTATAGAAACTTTTACAGGCAGTTTTTAGGTTCCCCGCAAGCTTATTCTCCCACACTATTTTCCCCTTCTTAATCAATCACTTTGTTCTCCTTTCTGAATTCTGAACTGCTCCTAATTCTCAGATCTATATACAACTCCCATTAGTGGGTTTTGCCCCTTGGTATTTCTGAGCTCTACCCATACAGATTCCATATCGTTGGAGCTAACATCCTACCTCACAAATGCCAAAGCTCCCCTTTAACCAGCAATGCCACCCCAATCCCTTTTCCCTTTTAAAAAAAAATATTTTTATTAAGGTATTTAAAAGTTTTTATAATAATAACAATGACATAAACATGGTATAATAAACATTTCCACCCCCATCCCAATCTTCACACACCCCAACCATAAAACAACAATCCAGCCCTCTGCCACCCTCTCCTTCCCCCTCCCACCCCTTGGAATGCTGCATCTGCTGACATTTTAAATTTCCCTGAGAAAGTCGACGAACGGCTGCCACCTCCGAGTGAACCCAACCATTGACCCTCTGAAGGCGAACTTTATCTTCTTGAGACTGAGAAACCCAGCCACGTCACTAACCCAGGTCTCTACACTCGGGGGCTTTGAGTCCCTCCTCATTAACAAGATCCGTCTCCGGGCTACAAGGGAGGCAAAGGCCAAGACATCTGCCTCTTTCGTCCCCATAACTCCCGGCTCTTCCGACACTCCAAAGATCGCTACCTCCAGACTCGGCACCACCCGCGTTTTTAGTATCGTGGACATTGCCCAAGCAAAACCCTGCCAAAACCCTCCAAGCTTCGGGCATGCCCAAAACATGTGGACATGATTTGCTGGGCTTCCCACACATTCGCACATCTATCCTCTACCCCAAAAAACTTGCTCATCGTAGCCAGTGTCATGTGTGCCCGGTGGACTACCTTAAATTGTATCAGGCTAAGCCTGGCACATGATGAGGAGGTATTAACCCTGCTAGGGCATCCACGCATAGACCCGCCTCTATCTCTCCTCCTCGCTCGTCCTCCCACTTGCCCTTGAACTCCTCCACCGGAGTTTCCTCTGCCTCCGAAAGCTCCTGGTAAATATCTCGCCTCCCTTTTCCTGAGCTGGTGCGCTAACATTCTGCTAGCCTGTTCCCCGTACTCATAAATCGCCCCCATGCCTTCCTCAACTGTTCCACCGCTTTCCCTGTAGTCAACAGCCCAAACTCTGCCTGTAACCTCTGCCGCTCCCTCAGTAGCCCAGTGTCCAGGGCCTCCGAGTATCTCCTGTCCTGGAGTATCTCCTCCACAAACCTATCCCTCTCAGCCCGTTCCGCCTTTTCTCTGTGGACCCGTATCGAGATTAATTCCTCTCTGACTACTGCCTTCAAAGCTTCCCAAACCGTCGCTGCAGAGACCTCCCCAGTATCATTTGTTTCCAGATAGTTCTGGATGGACTTGTTAACCCGCCCACAGATCGCTTCGTCCGCTAGCAAACCCACATCCAATCTCCACAGTGGGCGTTGCCCTCTCCCCACACTAACCCGTAGATCCACCCAATGTGGGGCATGATCCGACACTGCGATTGCCGAGTACTCAGTATCCACCACCCACGGTATTAGCACCCTGCTCAGAACAAAATAGTCGTTGCGAGAGTACACCTTGTGGACATGTGAGAAAAAAGAAAACTCCTTCGCCCTTGGCCGTGCAAACCTCCATGGGTCTACTCCCCCATCTGTTCCATAAACCCCTTCAATTCATTTGCCGCAGCTGGACTCCTCCCTGTCCTGGATTTTGACCGGTCCAATTCCGGATCAATGACGGTGTTAAAATCTCCGCCCATAATCAGATTATGTGACTCTAAGTCTGGGACCTTACCTAAAACCCGCCTCATAAATTCCACATCATCCCAATTCGGAGCATATATGTTCACGAGTACCACCCGCACCCCCTCCAGCTTCCCACTCACCATTATGTACCTACCCCTCTTGTCTGACACGATTCTCCCTGCCTCGAATATCACTTGTTTATTGATCAAGATCGCTACCCCCCTGGTCTTTGAATCCAGCCGAGTGGAATACTTGGCCAACCCACCCCTTTCTCAATCTCGTCTGGTCTATAACCAGGTCCGTCTCTTGTTGTTTTGGAGCATAGCCACGTCCGCCTTCAGCCCCTTCAAATGCGCAAACACGCAAGCCCTCTTGACCGGCCCATTCAACCATCTGACATTCCATGTAATGAGCCTGGCTGGGGGCTTCCGACCCCCCCGACTAGCCATCGCCCTTTTTAGGCCAGCCTCTAGCTCGCGCCCTCTGCCTCCTCAAGCCCCCCCCCCCCCCCCCCCCACCCCGGGCATTCACCGTTCCCGACCTCCCGTCTGTCCCCTAGTAGCAGTTCCTCCCGTCATCAAAGCAGCTGCACCCCCCCCCCCCCCAGCAACAGCCCTCGAAACCCAACCCCCCAAGTCAAGCTCCAGCTTAACACCTGCTCGCCCCCCACTGTGCTTCCGTGAGTCAGCTGACCCATGCTGACTTGATAACACCCGCCCATGGCACCAAGCAGTCTGCCTCCCCATTGTTCTCTCCCTTCTCCCCCCACTTGGACAAACATATTTAAAGCATCACATTCCCCAGTAAACAAACACCAAAAGAAAGTGAAGAAACAGCCACTTTAGAAAAAAAAAACACCCAAAAACAGCCCCAGCCTCAAAGGCCCCTAACCAGCTCCCTGCAAGACAAAGTTAACTTTAGCCATCAAAGCAGCCCCTTGTTACACAACACTACTTCTACTTCTACATCCCAGCACAACAAATCGCCAACACAGTACTCTCCAAGCCTTCAGTGTCTTTTAGTTCGCCTCCAGCCTTTCTTCTTTAATACAAGTCCATCCTTCGTCTGGTGTTTCAAAGTAGAAGTCCCGTTCCTCATGTGTGACCCACAGACGGGCTGGGTACAACATCCCAAACTTCACCCCTTCTTAAAGAGGGCCATTTTTGCTTGATTAAACCCAGCTTGTCTCTTGGGCAAATCTGCACCCACGTCCTGATAAATGCGCAGCTCACAATTCTCCCACTTGCTGCTCCATTCCTTCTTGGCCCACCGCAGAACGTGTTCCTTGTCCAGGAATCGGTGAAAGCGTACCACCATCATCCTCGGCTGCTCGTTCGCTCGGGGGCTTCTTTGCAAGGGCTCTGTGTGCTCTATCCACCTCCAGGGACCGAGGGAACGCCTCAGCCCCCATCAACTTCTCCAACATGTCCGTCACATAAGCCCTCGCATCCGATCCCTCACTGCCTTCAGGGAGGCCGACAATTCTACGATTCTGCCTCCTGGACCTGTACTCCAGATCCTCCAGCTTCTCCTGCATTCTTTTCTGGCGGTCGTTCATCATCTCCATCTTGGTCTCCAGCACGGTTATGCCTTCCTCGTGCTCGGACACCTTTTTCTCCACCTCCTGGATCGCTCTTCCCTGAGTCTCTTGATTCTGCACAACTTGATCAATGGAAGCGTTAATCGGGTCCAGCTTGTCCTTCTTCAGCTTGGCTAAGCAATCATCTAAAAACTTCACCAACTGCTCCGTCGACCACTGTGCCGTCTCCCTGCGGCCCATGCTCTCCGCCATGCTTTCCCGCGTTGCCAGCTCTGCTCGCGTCTTCCTTATAGGACTTTGTCTTCTCACACGGCCACTTCTGGTCCAATTCTCCATAAACTGGAGGGGGATTTCTCCTCACTGTCTCACTCTTCACCGATTTATCCCATAAAATCCGGAAAAAAACAGGGAAAAAGGTCCAAACGTCCGTCACAGGCGGAATCTATCAAATGTGCGACCTAATCCTCCATGGCTGCCACCGGAAGTCCCAATCCCTTTTCCTTTTGGTCTGCCCTTTCTAACTACCGAATACCCCTAGATGTTCAATTCCCATCCCTGGTCTCCATAATGCCGACTATATCATACCTGCTTACATCCATTTGGATTGGATTGGATTTGTTTATTGTCACGTGTACCGAGGTACAGTGAAAAGTATTTTTCTGCGAGCAGCTCAACAGACCATTAAGTACATGAGAAGAAAAGGGAATAAAAGAAAATACATAATAGGGCAACACAAGGTATACAATGTATATTTGTGATTATTTCATCTACTTTATTGCAAATGCTCCATAAATTAAGGCACAAAGTCTTAAGGCTTGTCTTTTCAACATTCCTTGTCCCATTGCTATTATTTTTCATTGTGGCCCTGTTTAATTCTGGCCCTTGGTTTCTCTGCCCATCACTTTTCTTATTCCTCTTTCTATCTTTTGTTTTCGTCAGAGTTTCCCCCTCCTCTCACTCCTTGCATAGATTCCCATCTCTCTGCCATTTAAGTTTAAACCCTCCCCAACCACTCAAGCAAATACTCTCCCTACAACATCAGTATTGGCCCTGCCCAGATGTAATCCTTCCAGTTTGTACTGGCCCCGACCTCCCACAAAACCAACCCCAATGTGCCAGGAATCTGAAACCCTTCCAATCTCTTCAGCTACGCATTCATCTTATGTAACCTGCTATTTCTATTCTGACTTAGCACGTGGCACTGGTAATAATCCCGAGATCACTAACTTTGAGGTCCTACTATTGAACTTACTTCCTAACTCCCTATGTTCTGCTTTTAGGACCCCATCCCTATTTTTACCTAAGTCATTTGTACCAGTGTGTACCACGACCACTGGCTGTTCACCCTCCCCCTCCAGAATGTCCTAGTGCCTCTCCGAGACATCCTTGACCCAAGCACCAGGGAGGCAACACACTACCTTGGAGTCTCGTTTGCAGCCAAACGCCGATCTAATTCCCTTACAATTGAGTATAACTATTGAATTCCCACAGGTAACACTCTTCCCTGTACAGCAGAGCTGGGTGTAACTCGGCTCTGTCTAAGAGCAATTCAGCTAGTCCACCTTCACTACCCTTTCCCTGCAGCATTTCATATTCGCTCATTAGTACTTACCCAATTTCCTTTTGAAAACCCCACTTCAATCAGCCTCCACCATGCTTAGGCAGTGCATTCCAGATCCTAACCACTCGCTGCATTAAAAGGCGTTTTCTCATCACCAAAGGCAAAAGAAGCAACTATCTTAAATCAATATCCTCCATTTCTCGAGCCTTCTGCTAATAGGAACAATTTCTCCCCATCTACTCTATCGAGACCCCATGATTTTGAACAGTTCTATCAAATCTCCTCTCCATTTTCTCTAAGAATAACAACTCCAGCTTCTCCAATGTATCCACATAATGGAAGTTCCTCATCTCCGAAACATTCTAATAATCTTTTTAGCACCCCCAAATTGGACAGTGATCCAGGCAGAACCAGTTTTTTGTTAAACTAAAATTCCTCAAAGCTTCTTTGCTTTTGTACTCTATCCCTTTGTTCACAAAGTCCTAAATCCCAAATGCCTTTTATCCACTTTCTCAACCCAACCTGGAACATTCAAAGATTTGTGCACTTATTCCTCGCTCACTTCACTCTTCCTCGCAAAATGCATCAATTTATAACTTGTGTGTGCTGGATGTCGCCCGTCACATGTTCGACTCTATCATTAGTCTATATCCTCTTGGAAGTCTATCACTATCCTCTTCTTAATTCACAATACCTCCAAGCTTTACATCTGCCAATTTTGAAATTGTGCCCTGTACAACCAGGTTAGGGTGATTAATATACATCCAGAACATCAGTGGCTCTAGTACTGACTCCCGAGGAACTCCACTGTATACCATCCTTAGGTCTAATAAACCACTGATCTTTCCCGTCAATCAGCCAACTTTGTATCCATGTTACCACTTTCGCTTTTATACCTTGAGCTTCAATTCTGCTGGCAATCTAACATGTGGCACTTCATCAGATACCCTTCATATGAACAGCAGCCACATTACCCTCACAAACTCTATCCCCATCAATAAAGCTATATCAAGTTGATTGAACAGTATGTGCCTTTAAAGGTCCCCGTGACTGTCAATCCCCCCGCTCCCGGATTATCCTTTCTAAAAACCTTCCCACCACCAAAGTTAATCTGACTGGCCTATAGTTACTGGGTTTGTCCTTGAACCTTTTTTTCAACAAGGGTGCAACAATTGCAACCCTCCAGTCCTCTGACTCCACCCCTTTTTAAAAGGATTATGTCCACTGCCTCTTCAATTTCAAATTTTTTCCTTCAGTATTCTTGGATGTATCCCATCTGGTCCGGGTGACTTAACAACTTAAGTACAGTTAGCCTTTATAATATTTCCCGTTTATCCATTTGTAGCCCATCCAGTATCTCAACATCCTCCTTTTTCACCCTCACTTTGGCAGTATATTCTTTCCTATAAAGACAAAAGTAAAATACTCATTTATTACCTCAGCCACACCCTCTTTGCAAATCCCCTTTTTGGTTCAGGATCAGGCCCATCCTTCCAATTATTAGCCTTTTTGCTATTTCTCTGTTAGAAAAGACTTTGGATTTGTAGAAAGATCAAAATCATTAACTCCCTCACAGAGTCAATAGTTACCGCGACATTACATCCCAGAGGAAGATTTAATACTTAATTGTTATGGCAATTTGATTCTTGCAATTCATGACAAATTCTCCCATTTAACTGGCTGCTTTGCATAAAATACATCCTAATGAAAAGCACTGCCTGAATGATTCTAACCCAAATGCTGATATTTTAATCCTTTTTCAAGGCGGGCTTGATTTTCTGTGCGTTTCCTGGTATGTTCTGAATTAATGGGTCAGATCAGATCTATCCACAGGAAGAAATGAAGAACCACAGGTCAACTGTACTGACACTATTGTGCCTACTGAGTGTAACTCGCTGAGCACAGATGGGGATCAAAACTGGGACATTTAACAATTAGCTTAGCTCAGTAGCATTCTCACCGTTGGGAGTCAGAGAGTCATTGATTCAAGCTCAACTCCAGCAGTTAATCTCGGCTGAGACAATGGACTAAATATTTTCTCGAGTTGCGAGCACAGAATTGGGAGAATTCCATAAGCGGCAAACCTGAATCGGGAAGGAAGTGCCCCAGATGTTCTATATGCCAACCCATGCCCCCCACAATCCTTTGATCTTATACCCCAAATGCTAATTCACCCAATATACACCATGAGAAGGCCTCTAGAGCCATGTTAAAATAAAGTTCCAAGAGCTTATTGCAGACTTTTTTTTTTTTAATTCATAAACCCCATTCAGTACATTTTATTCCTTCAACTAAATCCTTTATAAAAGCAAACATTTTATACTTAATCTCTTATGAAAACATATTTGAATTTATAGTTCCATATCAAAGACTTTATAACCACTTGGGAGTTGTCAATCAAACTTTGATGAAATAACGTGGAATCAGGCATGCAGCACTAATCCTATAATGATGTCCCTCAGGTTTATGATTGCAAGAACTGATTTTTTTTTTTTTTTTAAAAAGGACTGCAGACTTTTTTTAAATTTAAAGATCAGAGGATTTAAATTCCTCAAAGTTTCCTTAACAGCTTCTTAGAGATTAATCACTTTTTACACACATTCATGTCTACTCTTGTAAACCAAACAGATGCCCTGGACCTATCCAAAGGGGTACACTACCTCTCCAAATAACTCCAGCAGAGGTCTCAACGGTCTAAAGGTTACAAGCTGTGTTTCGGACCTACCACTAACAGAAACTGGATTTGTATGAAGACAGCTGAACTGTTCAATGTGCCGCTGCCTCCATGAACTACAGAGGTGCCAACTATATCTCTGCCCTACCACTCCAACCCCCCCCCCCCCCCCCCAAATGCCCCTGCGGAAAGGGTGGGTACTGGGTTTAGGGGCGGGACCTCCAGAATTGGGGTTCTGGAGCCATTTTGGCTATGCCCGAGACCCTGCGAAAATTAATCCTTTAACTAGATGTTAAAGATCCTATGGTTTTATCTCAAGACCATCATTCTCCCTGTATCCTGGCAAACAATTGCCTCACAACAAACACCATTAAAAAGAGATTAGCTTCAGTTCAACAGAAGCACAATTCATCAATTATCAAATACCACATACTGTATTCTGTGGTTTCTGTTTAAAAACCCAATTACAGCAAGGAAAACAGCATTATTTTTAATAAAAAGTAAATGTTATAGTAAAACCACTTTGGGACACAAAAGTTCTCATTCCAAACAAATCTACTGAAATTAAAATCATGCAATCTAAAATACCTAGTTATGAACTGAAGTCTCTAGAAATGCACACATACCCTCAATCCATGAAAAATTATTGGAAAGTCTTTTCTGGGCAATTTTTCCCAGTTACAAAACTTGTTGACCACAGACTGATCAGAAGACATCTTTAGTTCTTGATGATAGAACAGTCTAGAGGGCAGGTCAAGTAAAGATGAATGTGAACGATAGTTATTCACCAGTTTTGTCACCTAAAAAGAGAGAGGGAGGGAGGAGGGGGTTAAATTTTAGTCATACACCTGAAAATTATATATTTATAGTACTCTGTGCAGCCACCTGACTTTCCCCTACTATATTATTTCCTATTTAGTGCTCCTGTAAATTATCTTAAACAAAATTAAAACCAGTCTAAAGACTAGCATTACTTTGTTGCAAGCCGTACAATAAGATAGAATTCAAAGTTCTGGCCTATGGGATTGACTAGTTTGGCCAAAGATATTGGCAGATTCCTGTGCAAATAAAAATGACATGATCTGCAAATTATTTCATTGGAATTCACAGGTTCTTAGAGCCTGATGATCCCGGGTCCATTTTTAAATAATAACTCTTGCCTTTGCCTTGCCCTTGGTTTGGCCTAAGCTTTATCCTCCTGAAAGATACATGGTATGACAGTAAGTATTAGAAAGTGGGTGATTACTCGACAATTACAAGAAGAAAGTGAGAAATATAACACTGGAAATTAACTATATCATTCATTGCGCATTTTATGGCCAAATGATCCTGGCCTCCACTTGTCTGATAAGTACCTGCAGGATGGTGTCACTGAAGTGGGAAGCTGAGACATGGTGCAACATCTTCCTTGATCCTGGGTGGCCTCAAGTAATAATAATAATAATAATAATCTTTATTATTGTCACAAGTAGGCTTACATTAACACTGAAAATCCCCCAGTCGTCACACTCCGCGCCAGTTCGGGTGCACGGAGGGAGAATTCAGAATGTCCAATTCACCTAACAATCGCTTCTTTTGGGAATTGTGGGAGGAAACCCACGCAGGCACGGGGAAAACGTGCAGACTCCTCAAAACCGTGACCAAGCCGGGAATCGAACCCGGGTCCCTGGTGCTGTGAAGCAATAGTGCTAACCACTGTGCCCGCCCGTGAGTATTGATTAGCTTGCAATGCATCAGCGCAGCTTCGCTTTCTTAAAGATGTGCTTTTTAAAAGGGAAGGCATGCATTGTTCAGAATGTGCAGATCCACAACAGTGTGATAGACAGCTGTGGAGTGTGGGATCTACCACTTTATGTGCTGCCCATCTCTTTTTTTATAAATTTAAAGTAGCCAATTATTTTTTTCAATTAAGGGGCAATTTAGCGTGGCCAATCCATCTAACCTGCACATCTTTGGGTTGTGGGGGTGAAACCCACGCAGACATGGGGAGAATGTGCAAACTCCACACGGACAGTGACCCAGGGCCAGGATTCGAATCCGGATCCTCAGCGCCGCAGTCCCAGTGCTAACCACTGCACCACATGCCGCCCTTCATCTCTTTAAGAATTAGAGCAGGCCGGTCACAAACCACCATAACCAATAACCAGGGCATCCAATTTACAGCCCAATATGTTCAAACTTACCATGGGAGGTCTAACTGTGTACTATATATTCTGAGTGTGACATGTGCTTACCCCAGAGTGTAAGTCAACCTATGCACTGTCATTTTGTTATTCCAATCATTAATCAATGAAACAGACAGTTTGGTTGCAAGTCAAATTTTGTACAAGTAGCTTTCAGTTACATTAATGCCACACAGTGATTCCACACTTCATAGAACAATGCAGTAGACATCTTGAAGCACACTTTTTTTTTACAATTTTCTTTTCATCCCTCTGAATATCCCTGTAATTTGCTTTTGAGCAAATCAAATTAAATAAATATGAAACTCTGCCAAAAGCTGCCCTTAAATATAGTGTTCCGCAGAAAGGAAAATGACCCTCACCTATCGGAGTTAGCTACCTCAACCGGGGATCTCACCCCTCTTTATACCAGAACAGCAAGATTATCTAGGTCAGGGTTTTTCAAAAACAGCGTCGCGACCAGCAGGTGGGTCGTGGGCGTGTGTCGTTCCCGATCACGGGGGAAGCGGCCAACAGCCGCAACTGGCTTTTAAGTTGAGGATGCTGGCTGCGACCTGCCTTTAAATACAAATGATGGAGTCTTCCCGCCAGAAGCAGTGGCAGAGAGCAAGTCACGTGCCCAGCACGCACACCAACATCAAACATCCTGTGCGTCCGTGCTTTGGGGGCAAAAGCACGGAGATGAGATTCCTCCATTTTGTAGCTGCCAGCAAGCAAACAACAGGACTGTGTGAAGAGCTGAAAATTTATCATTTTGTAATAAGGAGGAGAGGGCCAGAGACACAAACAGGCCCAGGATCTCACAACTGAATCTACTGGAGAGAGCCACTCAGGAGAGCCCATGACTGAACAAAGCAGTGCTGGTGTGAGCTATATGCAGAGCTCCAGGGTCTCTAAGTGAACAACTCATCAAGAAGAAACTGAAATTGGGATCAAAGTAATATAAAGATGATTTCTTGAGGTGTGGCTTTGTTAATTGTGCCAATGCAAATCAGGATGCAAAGCCCATGTGTGTTATATGCAGGGAAGTACTGGCAAATAAAAGTTTATAATCCTCAAAATTTAAAGGCATTTGAAGACATTGCGATTTCTAGGTCAAACCTCTAAATGCGGTGAGAATTCAAATCGTCAGCTGAAGTCATTAGCAGAAATGTAACATTGAATGACAAAGCAGTGTGAATGTGAGGACCAAGCAGGCCCACCTGTCATATTCAAGGTAAGTAGTAATGGCGTACCGTGAAGGTCGGTGGGCGTGTGTCGCGAAGGTTGGCCGGTTGGTAAAAGTGGGTCCCGGGAAAAAACATTTGAAAAGCACTGATCTAGGTGGCTGAGAGGGTTGGAGCTTCCAGCGATGTCATTGCTAAAACACACGACACACTACAATGTCCTGCTCACTAGTCAACCATCAGCAACCAGCATCCCCCAAATGATAAGTGCTTTTCTTTGTGGTCTCTCACCAATTACAGATTAATGGCCTGACTCCACTGCTGTATCACCACTTTGGTACTGCAGTGACTATTTTGATGAATCACTAAAATTGAACTATAAATACATTCTTCATACTTCAAATAATTAGTCTGCACACTAGCTGAAAACATAGCCTATACTTCCTCTACTGGAAGTGAATAAACAGAATCAAGATCAAAATCAACATGTTCCATTCATTTCATGTTATCTGGCTTTAGTTATTGGACATCCGGTCAGAGAGCGCCTTCTAATCTACACTCTCATAACATTTTTCCAACACGCAATTTTTGATCTTTTGTATGCATTGATATTAGTTTAATGTTTACAGACAAATAAAACTCCAAAAGCCTGTAAAATTATATTTACCAGGACATGAACATGGAGCAGCTGCACAAAATGACAGAAATACAAACCAGCCATCTTATATGGTGTGCATACATGGACGACATGGAAGGGGTAAAACATGACCACAGTATTTGGCTGCTGCAAATAAGGACCAAACTCACCAAAAGAGGATTGTACGATCCAAATGTACCAAAAGTTTCATCTCTGGAGTACGAAGGCCGTGTCATTAATCGCTCCAGAAGTGAAACAGACAGGCCATAAGCTGTTGCAATTCTAGACTTTATTATCGGCCCCAACTGCATTGGGTCTCCGGCAAGCACAATCTGTAGGTTTGATAATAAACAACCGCAGTGGGTCGATTATGCTGCAAATTACAATTCGCTCATTTATTCATTACTCCCGATCACTTCATAGATTTCATAGAATTTACAGTGCAGAAAGGAGGCCATTTGGCCCATCGAGTCTGCACCGGCCCTTGGAAAGAGCACCCTACCCAACCCCACACCTGCATTCTATCCTCATAATCCAGTAACCCCACCCAACACGAAGGGCAATTTTGGACACTAAGGGCAATTTAGCAGGTCCAATCCACTTAACCTGCACATCTTCGGACTGTGGGAGGGAACCGGAGCACCAGGAGGAAACCCACGCACACAGGGAGAACGTGCAGACTCCGCACAGACAGTGACCCAAGCCGGGAATCGAACCTGGGACCCTGGAGCTGTGAAGCAATTGTGCTAACCATTAGGCTACCGTGCTGCCCTTGGGAGAGAAATTTCAAACTATCAGAATCCCCTCACAGTGCGACCTTCTTTCGCATCCTCACATTCATCCCCAGCCCCACATTAAATTACAGCTTAAAAGTGCAAGATATCCACAATGCATAAGCTGGTAGCATACAGAATATACATGTTTAATGCTTGCTCACAAAGGCGTCACTCTAGCCCAAAAATGTTTCATGAACATAAAATGAGAGGTGCTGAAACCAAACAAGAACATCTTAACATGGTTTGGTCAAAGAAAATGAAACCCCAATGTTATATACTTTAGAAAATAAAATCAAATGCAGGAAAACAATATAGTCAGTTACACTCCGTTTACCGCATCACAATTCCCAAGAATTTTGGCTACAAGACAAAGGGTGAACAAAGTAAACTGCCCCGAACCTTGTTTAAAAGAGGCAGGGACAAGGAGAAGGAAGAGGGAAAGAAACATACTTTGTGAGATTCTTTAAATAGCAACCACATCAACACTCATTTTCCATTCTTGGCAATTGGCCAATTCAAAACTCTGAATAGCTTGGAAAATATTATGAAGTAATCTTATTAATTTTAATACAGCAATCCATCAAAAACACCATGACTCTCATATAGGAACAGCAGTCGGCCATTTCGCCCCTTGAGCCGCGTCTGTTATTCGACAAGATCCCGGTTGAACTGCAAACTAGTCACTTTCCTGCCTTTACCCCATATCCCTTGATACCTTTAGATAATAAAACAATCGATCAATTACAAGTATAGAATTTACAATTGATCTAGCATCAATTGCTGTTTGCAGAAGAAAATTCCAAAGTTATACAGTCCCTTGCATGCAAAAGTGTTCCATAATTTCACTCCTGAAAGGTGTGGCTCTAACTGTAAAGCTATGCCTTCTGGCATAAATAGTTTCTCTATACTCTATCTGTTCCCTTTAAGGCCTTGAAAGTTTTGATCAAATCGTCCCGTGTTCTTCCAAATTCCAAGGAGTACAATTGAGGTCATTAGTCAGCACAGGTTTGAAGGAGAAATCATATTTAACCAATTTATTGGAGCTCTTTGATGGGATAACGTAGGTTGTGGATAAAGGGGAGCCTGTAGATGTACTGTATTTAGATTTCCATAAGGCATTTGATAAGGTGCCAGAGATTATTAGGAAACCGGAGCACCCAGAGGAAACCCACGCACACACGGGGAGGATGTGCAGACTCCGCACAGACAGTGACCCAAGCCGGAATCGAACCTGGGACCCTGGAGCTGTGAAGCAATTGTGCTATCCACAATGCTACCGTGCTGCCCTTATTGATGTGGAGGTTAGATGGTTTGGCCATGCTAAACTGTCCCCTAGTGTCCAAAAGGTTAGGTGGGGTTAATGTGTTGTGGGGATGGGATGGGGGCATGGCCTGGATAGCGTACTCTTTCAGAGGGTCGGTCCAGATACAATTGGCCGAGTGGCTTCCCTCTGCAGTGGTGAGTCCATGATCCTTCCTCAGATAAGGAGACCAAAACTGTACATAATATTCCAGGTGTGGTCTCACTAAGGCCCTGTATAATTGTAACAAGACATCCCTGCTCCTGTACTTGAATCCTCTCGCAATGAAGGCCAGCCTTCTTTACCGTCTGCTGCACCTGCATGATGATCGTTAGTGACTGGTGTACGAGGACACCCAGGTCTCGTTGCACATTTCCCCCCCCCCCCCCCCCCCTCTCAATTTATAGCCAGACAATAATCTACCTTCCTGTTTTTGCTATCAATGTGGATAACCTCAGATTCATCCACGGTATACTGCATCTGCCATGCATTTGCCCACTCACTCAGCTTGTCCAACTCACTGAAGCATCTCTACATCCTCCTCACAGCTCACCCTTCCACCCAGTTTTGTATCATTTGCAAATTTGAAGATATTATATTATTATATTTAGTTCTCTCTTCAAAATCAATAATATATAGTGAGTAGCTGGGGCCTAGCACTGATCCCTGTGATCCCCCATTCGCACTGCCTGCCATTCAGAAAAAGACCAGTTTATTCTTACTCTTTACGACCGACCTACCAAACAGTTTTCTATCCATCTCAATACACTACCCCCCAATCCCATGGCACTTTAATTTTTACATGCTAATCTCTTATGTGAGACTTTGTCAAAAGCCGCCTGAAAGTCCAAATAAACCATGTCCATTGACTCCCCCTCATCAACTCTACTAGTTACATCCTCGAAGAATTCCAGTAGATTTGTCAAGCTGGATTTCCCATTCCTAAATCCATGCTGACTCTGAACGATTCTGCCACAGTTTTCCAGGTGGTCGGCTATAAAATATTTTAGAATGGACTCTAGTGAGTCCATTATAATAGACCCCACTACAGAGTCTGTAGTTCCCTGATTTCTCTCTACCTCCATTTTCAAAATAGTGGGATTACATTAGCTACCTTCCAATCTGTAGGAACTGTTCCATAGAATCTTGGAAAAGGACCACCTATGCAACCACTATTTCTAGGGCCAGTTCCTTAAGTACTCTGGGATGTAGATTATCAGGCCCTGGGGATTTATTTGCCTTCAATCCCATTAATTTCCCGAACAGCATTTTTCTACTAATACTGACTTACTTCAGTTCCTCCCTTTCACTCAACCCTGTGTATTCCAACATTTCTTGTGTCCTCCATTGTGAAGACAGAACCAAAGTATTTAGTTGATCAGCATTTCTTTGTTCCCTTTTATAATTTCCGTGTTTCTGACTATAAGGGACCTACATTTGTCTTCACCAATGTTTTTCTCTTCGCATACTTATAGAAATTTTTAGTCAGTGTTTATGTTCCCTGCAACCTTACTCTCATACTCTATTTCCCTCTTCTTAATCAATCCTTTGGTCCTCCTTCCCTTGCTGAATTTGAAACTGTTCCCAATCCTCATGTCTGGTTTTTTTCCTGGCCAATATACATACCTCTTTGTAGGATCTAATTCCTTTTACTAATTTCCCTTGTAAGCCATCGTTTGGCCATCTTTCCTGTTATATTTGTGCGACAGACAGGAATAAACAATTGTTGCAGTTCACCCAAGTGCTCTTTGAATGTCAAGATCTTATTCGATAGTGGATACAAACCTAAACTCTCTAAGCCTTTCTCGTAATACAACCCTTCCATTCCTGGTATTAATCTAGTAAACATTCTCTGAACAGCTTCTAATGCATTACACCTTTCCTTAAATAAGGAGACCAAAATCGTACACACTACTCCAGATGTGGTCTCACCAATGCCCTGTACAACGGAAGATTACTTTTGTAATAATTTCCTTGCAATAAACAATAACATTCTATTAGTATTCCTGATTACTTGCTGTATCCAGGTAGCAGGCCTTCTCTGATTCATGCTCCAGGACACCCTAATCGCCCAGTCTCAGATCTCTGCAATCTTTCACCATTTAGATAATAGGCTTATTTTTTATTCTTCCTGATAAAATGGACAATATCGCATTTGCTCACATTATACACCATTTGCCAGAATTTTGCCCACTCATTTAACCCAAGTCCCTTTGTGACCTCCTGACGACCTCTTCACAATTTACATTCCTACATATATTTGTATCATCAGCAATTCTAGCTGATTTATTTATCCCTTCATTCCAGTCATTTATATAAATTGCAAAAAGTTGAGAGCCAGCACTGATCTTCTCTGTGGCACACCACGCATCACATCCTGCCAACCAGAAATAGACCTAATTATGCAAACTCGGTTTCTTGTTGGCTAGACAATCTTCACTCCATGCCAATATGTTACACCCTACACCATGAGCTTTTATTTTTTGCAATAACATTTGCTGTGGCACCTTATCAAATGCCTTCTGGGCATTACTTAAATGGCTGCAAAATTCCAAGGTTCGGAGTGAAAGATTTAGGTGTTTTTGTGCGTAGGGTACAAAATGGTATCACGCAGGCACATGACTAATGGATTGCTATCCTTCATTATGAGAGGAATTGAACAAAAAAGTAAGGATATTATGCTTATGTACAGGGCCCCGGTGAGACCGCATTTTGAATACTGCATGCCGTTTTGGTCTCTTAGTTAAGGAAGGAGGCAAATGCATTGGAGCCGATTCACAGGAGATTTACTAGATTGAAACCTGAATTGAGTGAGTTGTCGTAAGAGGATGGGTTGGACAGACTGGACTTGTTTCCACTGGAGTTTGGACGGGTGAGCAGTGACTTGATTGTACATCCGATCCTGAATGGTCTTGACAAGGCGGGCATGGAAAGGATGTTTCATAGCGTGGGTGAGTTTCAAACTCAAGCTATTTGGCACTGTTTTAAAATTGGGATTGCCTTTTTAGGACAGAGATGAGGAGATGGTTTTTCTGAAGGTTGAGAGACTTTGGAACCCTGTGCCTCAGAATTTGGTGGAAGTGGGGTCATGAATATTTCTGAGGCGGAAGTAGATTGATTCCCTTGCTTAACAAGAATCTAAGGTTATTGGGATGGGAATGTGGAATTCGAAACAAACAGATCAGCCATGACTGAATGGCAGAGCAGGTTCGAGGGGCCAGGCGACCTATTTTTGCTCCTATTTCATACGTTCATATGTGTGTCTGTAATTCTAGTTTGTGCAATCACTCATTATAATAATAATAATCTTTATTGTCACAAGTAGGCTTACATCAACACTGCAATGAAGTTACTGTGAAAATCTCCGAGTCGCCCTGTTCGGGTACACTGAGCGAGAATTCAAAATGTCCAATTCACCTAACAGCACGTCTTTCAAGACTTGTGGGAGGAAACTGGAGCACCGGGAGGAAACCCACGCAGGCACAGAGAGAACGTGCAGACTCCGCACAGACAGTGACCCAAGCCGGGAATCGAACCTAGTACCCTGGCACTGTGACGCAACAGTGCTAACCACTGTGCTACCGTGTCACCCATTAGGAGTCCAGGTATTCGAGCTTCTGGCAGAGCAAATGATCCCCATTCTACATAAAGTAGACATCTTTTCAGCAGCACCCGAGAACACAATTCCCATGTGGAGATGTAGCTAGGTTAAGGAAATACTCACATTATGAGCTCAAGGGTGAACATGCTAATTACTCAAAACAATCCAAATCAAATCTAGTTTATCTATTCTCATGTCGTACCTGTCCATCCTCCTCAGATAAGAGCAGCAGTGGAATGAGACATTCAGGTTCACTGGCTTGACCAGCTTCATCAACAAACACGTGAGTAAAGTGTCCGGGTCTTTGATTAGAGAAAAAAAAAAGTGGATAATTACAGGTTTCTAATTTTGAAGGAGAAATTCTTTCTTGTCACCAATCTTTTGAAACAAAATAAAGATTCTAAACTGAACCTAGCTTCCCCAGATCATTTGAGCTATTTGGCATTATAAAGCTGGCATTAGTAGCTCTGGTACATTCCGCTGGTTCTCATAACTTTCCTCAATCACACATCTTCAGAGATAGCCATCTGTGACATCTTTCATTGAAAGAATGCTCTTAAATGTCTGAGGCTGCTACAATGCCTTTGGCTTCAGATTCTTCATCACTCAATGCTAGTAGGGTTAGTAGCATGCAGTCCCAAGATCTGCTCCATGCTTCGTTGTGTGCAGTACTAGATATTGGGTATTTTCAACATAAGCTTGGGATTCAGCAATGCATCTACGTTACTACTTCACGCAGGCACTAATTTATAGAACTTCCTTCTCGATTTGATTCCTCTCAATAACATGGCGGGGGCGATGATGAAGGAGCTGCTCTCCAAAAACTAGTGGATTCCATATAAACCTGTTGGACTTTAACCTGGTTGTTGTAAGACTTCTGACTGTACATATCTTTAAGATATGGGAGAGTATCATGGATAGAGATCAAGGAAATTAGTGGAAATCCATTAAGATCAGTTCAGGGCACCACCGATGTCATTTTAATTCTGAAACAAGTAATGGAGAAACACTGGGAGGGCCAATGCAACATGAAGATTCCATTCATCGATCCAGTTTATGGCCGGGTGCTTAAGGGAGAGATCTGAAGACATGCTAGAATTTGTGGGGTCCCCGAGATGTGCATATGACTATTAAAGGACATGCAAAAGGAGTGCCCATCAAGAGTACGAAGCAATGTGGGGAGAGTCAGAGTTTTGAAGCCAGAGTTGAACTAGATCAAGAATCAGTGTGGAGCCCCTTTATTTCCATGATTATTTTAACTAAGCAAGTAAGCTGGGAAGTAACATGGGTGAATGATGTTTGCAGGGGACGATGGTGAGAGTATATCTGGAAAACTGGAGAAAAACACAAAGACGAAGGTATGAAGATCAGTAGATCAAAGATCCAGTTTATGTAATAGAACGATATTGCCCAAACAGAAAGGAAGAGTCGAAAAGGCAGCTGTGAGATCGGCCTCGTTATATGGTGGGGAACTTGGGCAGCATCAGGAAGACGGAATGCTGGCGAGATATGGATGCTGCAATGGATGCGTGGAATAACAAGAAAAGAGAAAATCACAAACCAGCACACCAGGGGGAGGAGATCAGTGAAGATCGCAGGAGCACGGACGACAGCCTCTGAGTAGAGGCTGAAACGGTAGAGTCATGTGTTGTGGAGAGACAAAATGTGAGGTGGTGAAGGAACGCACGCAAGCGCACCCACCTGGAGTAGAAAAAGTACTGCAGAAATAAATTATTACATGAGCAATGGCCAAGTCTTTTTTATTTAAAAAAAAGGTTCACAAGGAGTCAAGTTTCTAAGTGCAGACAACCAATTTGTCTTTTCAATTACCAGTGAACTGCAAACATTACACCCTTGTTCAAAATGTTTGCATGGATAAGCCCAGCAATTACAGACAAGTCAGTTTAAGCTCAGAGGAGGGAAGCTTCTAGAAGCAATTATTTGGGATAAAATTAACAACCACATGGACAAACGTGGGTCGATTAGGAAGAACCAGCATGGATTTCTTAAGGTGAAATCTTGCTAAACTAACTTTCTGGTGTGTTTTGAAGACGTTAACAGAGGGTTGATCAGGGTCGTGCTGTTGAGGTGGTGCACATGGACATCCAAAAGGCATTCGATAGAGTGCCACACAACAAACATGTGAGAAAGCTTGTGGAATAAATATGGATACAATTAGTTCAGTAATAGGAAACAGCGAGTAATTGTTAATGGATATGTTTACGGTTGGAGAAAAGTTTGTTGTGGTGTTCCCCAGGAGTCGGTATTGGGACCCTTGCTTTTCTGAATTTATTAATGATCTAGATCTTGGTGTGCCGGGGACAATTTCAAAGTTTACAGATGATACAAACTTTGGAAGCATTTTAATCGGTGAGAAGGACAGTGCAGAACTTCAAAAGGGCTTAGACAAGTTAGTGGAATGGCCAGAAAGAAGTTTAATGTGGACAAGTGTGATGCAAGTCATTCTGGTAGGAAGAACATGGAGAGACAATATAAAATAAGATGTACAACAAAAGGTGCACAAGAGCAGAGAGACCTGGTTTATGTGCAAGTCATTGAAGATGGCAGGGCAGGTGTAGAAAGCAGTTAAAAAGGATAGAGTATTCTTGTCTTTATTAACGGTAGCATAAGAGTACGCAAGTAAGGAGGTTGTGTTGACCTTGTACAAGACTCTAGTTGGACCTCAATTGGAGTACTGTGTACAGTTCTGGGCACTAGACTTTAGGAAGGATATGAATACATTGGAGAGTGCACAAAAGAGGTTTACAAGAATGGTGCCAGGGATGAGAAACTTCAGTTATGAGGATAGATTGGAGAGGTTGGGACTGTTCTCCTTGGGGAGCAGAAGGCCGAGAGGAGATTTGACAGAGGTGTTCAAAATCATGAGGGGGCTGGACAGATCAGATAGGTAGGAGCTGTTCCCACTCATAAAAGGATCAAGAATGAGAAGGCACAGATTTAAAGTGATTTGCAAAAGAAGCAATTGCGATACAAGAAGAAAATCTTCTTCCACATACCAAGTGGTTCGGGTCTGGAATGCACTGCCTGGAAATATGGTGGAGGCAGGTACAATCGAGGCAGTCAAGATGGCATTAGATAATTATTTGAATAGAAACAATATGCAGGGGTGCGGGGAAAAGATAGCAGAATGACACAAAGCCATGATGCTCATTCGGAGGGCCGGTGCAGGCAAGTTGGGCTGAACAACCTCCTTATGCACAGTAACAATTCTATGACAAAGCCAAGTGGCCAAGCACCAGCCCAAACAAAGGCACTTTATTCTCTAGCAAAATGTTAAATTACTGTAGCGCTAGTTTTCATACATGTTTTCAAATGTTTTCCTACAGTTTCACCAGGACATATCTATAATGTACAAGAAGTCTAGTTTAATGTTGCCAAAACATGAGAATTCGTATTCACAACACACATTACCAAAACTGCAAAATCCTAACTGGTCTGAAAATGTTATATAACTGCCACCTTAGAGAACACGTTGAAACACTTTATGCAAGTACGCGATATTAGAAATCCAATACAGAATATTTAATAATGCATGCTTCATTGTACCTTAATCCAATCTGGTAGAATAATCCAGCTGTACTACATGTGCTGATTATGATCCTGTAGCGAGCTGCATCCCAAAGATCTTCCCCATCTTTACTG
This sequence comes from Scyliorhinus torazame, assembly GCF_047496885.1. NCBI lineage: Eukaryota > Metazoa > Chordata > Chondrichthyes > Carcharhiniformes > Scyliorhinidae > Scyliorhinus > Scyliorhinus torazame. The sequence continues at coordinate 41,587,803 of NC_092719.1, forward strand.
TACAGTTGCACAATTTCAGGTATGTACTGGCAGGAAAATAAAAATGGGCAGAATCAGAAAGCCAATTGCCAGCTCTGATAACATCGCTTTTGTGATGTAATTTATGACAAAACATGGGTTCTGCAGAATCAATTAATTAATCCAGTGAATTTCACTGAAAAATCCAGTGTGAAACGCCATTAGTATTTCTCAGTGCCTAAAAAGACAGAAAAATATTGAAACCTTCTCTGTTCTCTTTTCTGGGTCTTTATCACCATTGGGAAAAGCTATTTTATTCTGGCCACAGCATTTTGCGCGTTGGGCTGTTTTGAAGCTGGACGGAGCTGGGGCTATGGATGCGAATGTGGATCTCTTAATTTTGAAGTATAGCTATTCAAAATAATCGGTATTAGAATGAGTAAACAGTGTTTTTTAAGGAAAAATACAAACATTCAACTGTAGAAACATATTGCAAAATGAATAGGGCAAAAGTAAAACCGAGGAAAAATTAATATTTTAAAAAGCTCAAATCCACAAAGTCAAAATGAAAAGTATACGCAAGTACAATTATTCAAATATGAGCCATCAAACAAGCAAACGATGAACTGGGTGCACCCATCTAGATTTTGTAATATTTTAAAGCAATGATAATAGTGTTTTTGAGGTGGCAATTTTTTTTCTTGCACTTTTCTCTCCATCTCGTCAGACATGGAGACTCCTGCTGGAGCATGATGTTCGAGAAGGCGGCAACAATTCTTTACTCGGGTGGCAATTCTTCATGTGTGAAGAGAACTCTGATAACTCTGATGCCGCGCCAAGCCCAATCCCATTGTCACCGGCGATCGACATAATTGCTGTGAGCAGCTGACTGTCAGAAAACTGCTAAACTTACTACGAATCGGAGATCAAACCTGCAGTTTTCCTCGTAGTTAAACCCTCAGAACCACCTGAGATATTGAATTTACCATCTGTGGTACTAGAGGAAATGGCATCAAATAAATCCCCTTCTCACTCTTCAGTGTATCTTTGTTCAGAAAAAACTTTCATTTTATATTAGTTTTTTTTAAACAAAGATGCACTTCTGAAAGCGTTATCTGCCCACAGGTTAATACTCATTCTCTCCCACCATCAAAAGAAACCATGTTTTATTAATTGGGCCCCAAGGTTCTAACTGATGGGCTCACTGGAATACATTTATCATTTCCTGAAGCAGAAAGAATTTTATGAGCTTTTTAAAACCACACACATATACTAAATACACAATGGGACTCTCTGGTCCCAATTTCAAAAGAACAGTCGCACCAACACCAACTAAGACCCAAGCCAGAAATTTCCCTCTGCAACAAAAATGCTTTCATACTGATTGTCCAGGCAAGGGCTTGACATCAAGGGAAAGGTTTTCAACTTGCAGGTGGAGTGTGATGCTGGCGTTGCAGGTCAATCAATCCACACAACACTTATCTTGCACAAGTTGAAAATCTCCTCTCAGTTTTCAGAGAACTGGGGCGGAATACTTCCGAATCCCCGCGATGGCCCGACGCCGGCGTAAAAAACGGCATCCGGAAGTTGCGGAATCCTCCGCACTTCCGGGGGCTAGGCTGGCACTGGAGGGGTTGGCACCGCACCGGCCGGCGCAAGTTAGCACATGCGCAGAACCGCCGGCGTGGTTCCACGCATGCGCAGACCGGCCAGCGTATTCTAGCACCTGCACAGGGGGGTGTCTTCCTTCCGCACCGGCCACTGTAGGGCTCCGCCATGGCCGGCGCGGAAGGAAGAAGTGCCCCCACGTCACAGGCCCGCCCGCAGATCGGTGGGCCCCGATCGCGGGCCAGGCCACCCTGGGGCTGGATCCCCCGCGCCCGCGCCCCCCGCCCCCGAGGACCGCACCAGCCGGTAGGTCCCGTCATGTGGGACCATGCCCAATTCACGCCGGCGGGACTGGCCAGAAGCCGACTGCCGCTCTGCCTGGAGAATTGCCATTCTAATAATGGTGATTATTCTGCACACACCACCTCAATTCAACCTCCAATTTTTATTTTACCTCCAACTGATCTGGGAGATGATCAAAAGCTCCCGGCAGGTTGGGTCCATACTGAAATGCTTGCTGCAACTACAATTTAAGGATTCAATTTCACAAATACCGTTGCTGCAAAATGGCGAGCAACCAAATATTGCTGCTACAGAAAAAAAAAATTGCAGGAAAATCTAATTAAATCCCAAAGGCTCTGGTTCGGAATGTGGAAAAAGTGTTTAAGGTTAGTGTACAAGTGACAATTCGAAAAATGTTGAACGTTGGTTGCTGAAGGCGGCTCAGCTTAAGAGTGTGGATGATTTTGAGGGGAGGATATTGGGGGTGCATAGTGACTATGCTAAACTAATGGAAAGGACTTTTGTGGTGTGCACTGCGCAAAATAGGGAGACGATAGAGGGGCAGAGCGAGTACATTGATTAAAAAGATCAAGGGAGGTCAAAGGGAGTTGGTGTATAATTGTAACAGGAGGATATGAAGGGTTGCAACCATCCTCAGATGGGAGAGCATCTTTGTTGACAAGTATTAAGCATAATTGTAGACCATCACTTTAATTTAAGGATGGTTTGGTCTCATTCAAACTGGAACGGTTTTAAGTATGGTCAGTTTCTCCTGTTCTGCCAAAATGTTCCCTAAAGATTTTATCCAAAGAGAAATATCATACCTCTCCGGGTCTGCAAGTGGCATTAACTCGTACCATATCTCCGTGCTTCAGAAAATTGCTGTCATGTAAACGTAAACACAGTAGGTCAGCCGCACTGTTGGATGGAGCACAAGCCAAAATCCGACTGTCTGGTAAAGTAAAGTGAATCTAAACAGAAACAAAAATGCTTTTAGTACTTGCAAACTGAGCTCTCCCTGCACCAAAGGAATAAAATTCAAAAATGTACAAAACAATTAGCAATTAGCAACTCTTTCTAAAACGGCATTTTGAGATTTGCTTTCCCACTGTCCAAAATTAAGGTTTGTTTAGAGATCAGGGGCGGGGTTCTCCGACCCCACGCCAGGTCGGAGAATCGGCGGGGGCTAGCGTGAATCCCGCCCCCGCCGTGTCCCGAAGTCTCCGCCACCAGAGATTCGGCGGGGGCGGGAATCGCTCCGTGCCGGTCGGCAGGCCCACCCCCGCCGATTCTCCGGGCCACGATGGTCCGAAGTACCGCTGCTAGAATGCCTGTCCCGCCAGCGTGGATTAAACCACCTTTTGAACGGTGGGACAAGGCGGCGGGGGCAGGCTCCGGGGTCCTTGGGGGGGGGGGGGGGCGATCTGGCCCCGGGGAGTGCCCCCACGGTGGCCTGGCCCGCGATCGGGGCCCACCGATCCGCGGCCGGGCCTGTGCTGTGATGGCACTCTTTTTCTTCCGCCTTCACCATGGTCTTCACTATGGCAGAGGCGGAAGAGACCCCCTCCCCTGCCCATGCTCGGGGATGACGTCAGCAGCCGCTGACGCTCCCGCGCATGCGCTGATCCGCGTCGCCCGGCGAAGACCTTTCGGTCCCGGCTGGCGTGGCGCCAAAGGCCTTTCCACGCCAGCCGGTGGAGAGCAAACCACTCCGGCACAGGCCTAGCCCCTCAAGGTGCGGGCTTGCACCTTTGGGGTGGCCCGACGCCGGAGTGGTTCCCGCCACGCCATTACGCCGGAACCCCCCGCCGGGTAGGGAGAATCCCGCCCAATGTTACTGCAATTGATTATTCTGCAAGTGTACTTTTTTTTTCCAATAAAACTTCGGCATATCTATGATTTTCTCACCTCATCAAGCATATCTGATTCAAGAAAAACTTCTTAGAACATTATCAATTAATTCCTAAACAATTCAGATGAAATAATAGTATTAAATTGGGGCTCGTATGACAGTGAAGCATATTCTTTGTTTAATTGAGTGGCAGGACATCAAGCTTGTGCACATGGGTAGCGATTCAATGGAAATATTTCAAAGTCCGCTTTTGGGTGCATTTGGCAGGGTGTTTCGCGATGGCCGCATTGGCTAGATCGCAGCCTGTATTCAATGGCATTTAGTGCCAAAAATCACCCTCTTGAGATTTTCAACATTATTGGCTACCTCGCCGTCTGATTCACCAGACTCGCACCTCTTTGTCCCCACAGGAGAAGATAGCCCATAATAAATGGTAGAGCCAGGATGGGGACGGAGTCCCAGAGATTCGAGTCCTCACACCCTATGAGGAACGGGTCCTGGAAATCGCGGGGTTGCCGGAGGAGAGAGCAGTCAACGAGGATGCCCTGCACAGGTGAGGATCCACTGTCCCTTCACCCAGATGACCTGTCTCAAGTGAGTTGTTCATGTCAGACAAAATGCTCCTTACTCTCATTGACCACTGAAACAGCCTTCACCTGTGAAGCTAGAGGCTGCTCACAGTCAAAGGGAGTGAAATTAAATTTCAAGATAGAAGCCGCTGTAGGGCTCTGTCCTGGGTGTGTTTAGTAGGACAGGCAGGCTGCAGCTATGGTTGCCCCTGTCCTGGGTCTTCACAACATTTAAAGGTGGCTTGAAGGCCTCACAGATGCAAAGCCAGTCACCCACCTGGCCCAGAGCGACCCCCAACCTAGAACACTTCAGGCCTCCACCCTCCAACCAAGACCAACACCCCCCCCCCCCCCCCCCAGAATCGCACCCGTGCTTCCTGTGAAAGTGACTTCCCAATGTCAGCTGTAGAATGGGAGACGGTGCTGAACCTAGGTCAGACACTTCTGCACAGGAAGAGCAAAGGCAGCAAAAGTCACATCCTTGTACCGAATTCAATGGAGGACAAATTGGAAATAGCAGTACACCAAAGAATGGTGATTAGAAAAAAATACAAATGCTTTGGCGTCCCCCTCTGGAAGAGCATTGGTTTGCCTTAAATACAGAGGACAAATCCATCCACACTTACAGAATGCAAATCACCAGAGGATGTGAATAACCACATGTTATCGTAAAATGAATCGATTGCTATTACTAACCATATATAAAATACCTGCAAGATGGCTTCGAGGATAGTGACTGTCTTTCCAGTGCCCGGAGGTCCAAACAGAATATATGGCGTTGGCCTGCATTCGCCGCTCAGGATCCTCGTGACTGCAGACTTTTGATATTCATTCAGCAGCGAGTTGAAAAAGTTACATTCTTGCCCGTTGGATCGTTCACCTTTACCATTCCCTCCTAAATATTTTTGGTGAAATTGGCAGTAGTTTAAAGTTTTAAATATCTTTCTACGTGGAAACTGTTAAAATGGATTAGCATAATCCACCAACACAATGCATCAGTAGCTAAAATGCAGGGAAACAATTGAAATATTAATTCTAGGTCAGCAGTTTCTTAAAAACATAATCCCTCGCTCGAGACTGAGCTAGCTAATTCCAAATAAATTACTTTGCACCCCACCTACGCCATCTACGCATAAAGGACCCGGAAAGATTCTCCACTTCTTTTCTGTTGCCTGGAAAGGTAACAACAGTGGAGGGACGGAAGAGCCAAAACAGCATCCTCACACACAGAGCAAACTATAGTATGATTTGCCATGGTTTGGAGGAAAACTGATGTTGGCCTCAAGTGTTAAAGAGTTTAAAAAAGCTATATTTCAAAAGAAAGTCTCAAAGACCACACTGTTTTCTCCAATTTCCTATTTAAATAGGCTACATTATCTATTGCCACAATTGTAATAAGGGCACCTTGGCCTTAAATACAATAACATTTGATTACAAAATGTTAAATTGCAAAGGTTTCCCCCCTACATTTAAAATAAGTGGATTTCACAATTAGAATCTTAAAATGCATGATTTGCACTCACCATCACCAGTCTGTGCAGTAACTGGCAATCCTTCAGACGCCTGGAATACCTCAGTTGTTCTCTCCTTCATAACCTTGTTCCCACGATCATGGCACCAGCCCTCCTTACCAATACAGGACTGACTTAATTTTGCACCATTCGTTTCCTGTGATGGCGTAGGAATATAAATTCACAGTGAGTGAATAAAAGAGGGGTTGGAGGTGGTTTTACATACTATACCGTATTTACAGCTTCTCAACTGGTCATTTAATACAACGTGCCATAACTTTAAAAAATATCCGGTGACATTCCAATTTCAAAAGTACTGAGGCATGAAATTGGGCACTTTCAATTCTACTATAAACTGTCAACATATCCCACTCTATTAGATAATCATGTTCAACATGAGTTCAGAGTCCTTCTATCACAATGCAAAAACGTGAACATTTGACATCCATATTCTCCTGAACATATTGTTTAAATTGACAATGTTAAAAAAAGCTTGGGCAACTGCATAGGTGAATATCTATCTATATATTGTGCATTACTTTAGCTCCTTCAAACCATCAAGTTCAGCGATTCTCTAAGCAAGTCTTTACACCCAATGAGTTCATCGTTGTTTGTTCATATGAAAAAACTTCCACAAAAAACGTTTTGGGAAGAAAAATGAAATTCACCCATCAAACAATGAAAATCTGAAATGGTTAATGCTTTCGGTGAAAACACACCCGAGGAAGGAGCAGTGCTCCGAAAGCTACTGTTTGAAACAAACCTGTTGGACTTGAACCTGGTGTTGTAAGACTTCTTACTAATGACAAGAGGCAAGCAATACAGAATTCACTGCTCTCTAATTGGGTTTAAGACAACCCTAATAGGAAAGGGGTGGCATGTGTGTGTGTGTGGGGGGTGGTGGTGGGGGAGGGGGAAAGAGAGAGAGAGAAGAGAGCAATGGAATTTCTTAGTTTAAAAGAATAGATCAACATGCAAAAATAAATGCCAGTACTTATGGTAAATCTAAAGATTTCTTTATCACACTCTAACACAAGTATTATTTCAACAATCTATTTTTAAAATCCCCATAATATTCTTACTTTCGGAGTCTGGTCTTGTGACCTGCAGCGTCTTTTCTTTTTGTTTGACACAACCATGTCAATATCATTCCATGTAGTTACAGTCTGTGGAGCTTTTGCCACAATATTCTCTGGAAACAAAACTGGGGTCGGGATGGGTAAGAGGAAAGGAAAGTTACTAGCTGAACTAGTGGGACAATTTAAAACTTTATTAGAATATATTACTAAACAATCTTCCAAGAGATAAAATTACTCTCCAACCACAAGAAGTGCTAAGTGAATCCAACCCTGTTGTCCTCCAATTTCAACTTGATCACCCTATTCCCTGAAGTCCCAACACTAAAATGATCACACTCTGAAACATTTATTCAACTGTCTGTATGTTTCATAAACTTCTTTAAATTTTAAACCAAACACTTCGCCAAAAATAATATCTGCGCTGGCCAGAAATAAGTTGCATAAATCCACTACCTAGTTGGAGAAAATTCAACAAATGTTTCCAGCAATGTGGTTTTTCCATCTGATACTTGCGTCCCACAAGCTAAATAACATAATTGCATCATCTATGCCCCTCGGCATTTTAAAGCTCTTGATATTTTCTCCAAATGAAAACTCTGTTTTGAGAGTCTCCCATAACTCCAATTTGAGGGATTGAGTTCCGGAGTCGGGAGGTCATGTTGCAGCTGTACAGAACCCTGGTCCGGCCACATTTGGAGTATTGCGTACAGTTCTGGTCACCACATTATAGGAAGGACGTGGAGGCTTTGGAGCGGGTGCAGAGGAGATTTACCAGGATGTTGCCTGGTATGGAGGGAAAATCTTATGAGGAAAGGCTGACGGACTTGAGGTTGTTTTCGTTGGAGAGAAGAAGGTTAAGAGGAGACTTAATAGAGGCATACAAAATGATCAGGGGGTTGGATAGGGTGGACAGTGAGAGCCTTCTCCCGCGGATGGATATGGCTGGCACGAGGGGACATAACTTTAAACTGAGGGGTAATAGATATAGGACAGAGGTCAGAGGTAGGTTCTTTACGCAAAGAGTAGTGAGGCCGTGGAATGCCCTACCTGCTACAGTAGTGAACTCGCCAACATTGAGGGCATTTAAAAGTTTATTGGATAAACATATGGATGATAATGGCATAGTGTAGGTTAGATGGCTTTTGTTTCGGTGCAACATCGTGGGCCGAAGGGCCTGCACTGCGCTGTATTGTTCTATGTTCTATGTTCACCTCGCATAATGATCCTGAAGATTCTATGCCAAATATTAATGTTTTGAATAGAGATTTACAAAACTGCACATAACATATAACTTCACCAATGATCCACGATAGTTTATTTTTTAACAAATACTGGTTTTGAGTTCTGGCTAAATTCCATTGACATGCATGCCGGAATTTGATTGAAACGGTTACCAACTGCGCCAATGTTTATCCCCAAACTCTTTCTTTGTTGACTTTGGATATCCACTAATTCCACATTTCCTGTTACAAAACCGTATGCCTATCATTTAGCTACATTAAAAATTGTATTCTCTGGTTATTCCATTAAATGTCTTCAGATTGCAAAACATCCACCTACAAAATTCCAATTTCCATTCATTGCTTCCCTCTTTCAACCACAGGCTCAAAATTGAGTGTTTTATATTTCACATTTCTTTTAGCCTTTCTTTTAATAATTTCTGATGTCATGCTGATTTCAATTCAGCTAATTTATCATTAATATATATTCTGCTGGAACATTAACAAGTTTCCTGGAGTTTGCCATCGTCAAGCACAAAACTATGCTCCCTTATACTGCCTTTTGGGAAACCAATAGGGAGTCCAAAACAATCAAATCAATGCTAACTAGTTCCGTTCCTAAAGCTTAATACTCCTACTAAACTATATTACTAGTGCTTTCATCTTCAGGCACTGAGTGTAAAGTCAAAACATTTTTTTATAATCCTGACAAAGAATTCGTCCAATGCCTTCCTGAGAAGCATATTTGCACCCACGGGCGGCACGGTCATCATTGATCATAGAATTTACAGTGCGGAAGGAGGCCACACAGCCCATCAAGTCTGCACCGGCCCTGACAAAGAACACCCTACTCAAGCCCACATATCTACCCGATTCCCATAACCCCTACTTAACCTTTATGGACACTAAGGGCAATTTAGCATGGCCAATCCACCTACCTGCACATCTTTGGACTGTGGGAGGAAACCAGAGCACCCGGAGGAAACCCACGCAGACACGGGGAGAACGTGCAGACTCCGCACGGACAGTGAACCAGCAAGGAATAGAACCTGGGGCTGCGAAATAACTATGGTAACCACTATGCTACCATGCTGCATACGGTGACACAGTGGTTAGCACTGCTGCCTCAGCTCCAGGGATCGGGGTTTAATTCCAGCCTTGGGTGACAGTCTGTATGGAGATTGCACTTCCTCCCCGTGTCTGTGTGGGTTTCTTCTGGGTGCTCCGGTTTTCTACCACAGTCCAAAGATGTGCGGATAGGTGGATTGGCCATGCCAAATTGTCCAAAATGATAGGTGGGGCTACAGGGACAGGGTGGAGGCATGGGCTTAGGTGGGGTGCTCTTTCCAAGGGCCCATGCAGACTCAATGGACCGAATGGCCTCCTTCTGCACTGTAAAGTCTATGATCTTAGTAAGAAATATGAGCACCGCCATTCAACATAATCATGGCTGATCACAGCCTTAACTCCACTTTCAGACCAGCTCCCCATATACCTCGAATCCCTCAGAAACCAAAAATCTGTCTATCTCATTCAGCCTCAAGTATATTTAATAATTAAGCATTCACAATTATCTGGGGTAAAGAATTTCAAAGATTCACAACCCTTCGAATGAAGACATTTCTCCTCATCTCAGTCCTGGATAATCAGACCTCTTATCCAGATATCGTGCTCTCTTTTTCTAGATTTCCAGCCAAGCCCCTTCAAAATAATGAATTTTCAATATGATCACCTCTCATTTTTCTAAATTCCAGAGTCTGTAAGCCCAATTTTCTCAGCCTCTCATCCAAAGAATTAATCTAGTGAACCTTGGCTTTACCAATTCCAATGCAAGTATATCTTTTCTTAGATAGGGAGATCAAAACTGCACACACCACTCCAGGTTTGGTCTCATCAAAGCCCTGCACAACTGTAGCAAGACTTGCTTATTTTTAAACTCCAATTTCCTTGTCATAAAGTTCAACTAGTAATTTGCTTTCCTATTTTTTTTGCTTTGTGTTCTGTATAGTACACCCAATTCTCTCTCAACATCAACCCTGACAAGTTTCACGCCTTTTAAAACATATTTTGCTATTCTATTCTTACTATCGAGGTGAATAACTTCACTATATCTACCGCCTTGTTGCACTCATTTAATCTGTCTATATCTCTTTGCAGTCCTTTTGTTGCCTTTCACAGCATACTTTCCTATCTAGCTTTGTATCATCGGCAAACCTACACACATTATTCTGTTCATCCAAGTCATTAAACTGATTGTAATTGATGCATGATCAATTAAACTCAAAGACGAGGTTGTAACATAACTGAAGGCTCTAATCGACTAGAACTGTTCCCCAGCAGCTTCGGTACAGAAAGTGGGGGCTGCTGGGACAGCACCAGTTCTTATACCCCGCCCATCAAGGCGGAGCTACGTACCAACAGCCAATGGTAAATGGTAAACCTCTAGGTTTAACCAATGGTCTTCGGCCTCTTGGGTACTGTAATACCTGATAATACCACATACACAGCTGAGATTATAGCACTGATCCTTGCGGCAAGTCCAGTAGACATAACGTACCAATTTGAAAATGTCCTGTTTATCCTTATTCTCGGTTTCATGTCCATTACCCAATCTTTTATCTATGCTAACATATTACCTCCAACTGCACGAGTCCTTATCTTATGTATCTTATTAAAATGCATTTTGAAAATCCAAATATATTACATCTTCATCTATCTTCCTAGTTACAGCCTCAAGATAAAACTGTCATAAAATTGTCAAACATCATTTCCCTTTTGTAAAACTATGCTAACTGCTTGATAATTTATGATTTTCCAAACACATAAAGACTTCCTTAATAAGGGATTCCAGCATTTTCCCAATGACTAATGTCAGGCTAAGTGGCCTGTAGTTCTGTTTTATCTATCCCTCCTTTCTGGAATAGTAGCGTTACATTTGCTAACTTCCAATCTGCCTTGCTCATTAAAAAAAATCATAACCAACATATCCACAATCTCTACAGCTACCTCTTTAGGAACCCTAGGACCTGGGAATTTGGTGAATTTTAGTCCAGTTAAGTTTCTGTAATACTTATCCCCTGCAGATATTGATTACTTAAAATTCCTCACTCTTTTTAGCACCTTGGTTATCCTATATTTCTGGTATGCAATCTGTCTCTTTTATTGTGATGGCAGAAATATTTGTTCAATGTCCCTGCATTTCCTTTAGCTACTCTCCTCCTTTACATATTCTTGTAAAAGCTCTTAGTTTACTCTTTTTATTTTCTCATTTTTAATCTACCTTCTGTGGCCCTTTGCTGGTTTCTAAAACACTCCCAATCCCAAGCTTATTACTATTCTTTGTCATATGATAAGCCTCTTCTCTAGATGTATTAGTTCACTAGATTGACCCCAGGGATGAGGGGTTTGTCTTATGAAGCGAGATTGAGCAGTTTAAGCCTATACTCTCTCGAGTTTAGAAGAATATTGAGGTACGGAAGATGATAAAAGATATTGACAAAGTAGACATAGAGGGGATGCTTCCTCTCGTGGGGCAATCTAGAACTAGTTTTAGAATAAGGGGCAGCATATTTAAAACAGAGATGAGAAGAAATTACTTCTCTCAAAGGGTCGTGAATCTGTGGAATTCGCTACCTCAGAGTGCAGTGGATGTCGGGACACTGAGTAAATTTAATGAGGAGATTGACAGATTTCTAATTAGTAATGTGTTGAGGGTAATGGAAAATGGGCAAGAAAGTGGAGCTGAAGCCGAGAGGAGGCCAGCCATGATCATAATGAATGGCGGAGTGGGCTCAAAGGGCTGGACTGCCATTCCTGCTCCTAGTTCTTATGCTGGCTAAATCCAATACACTCCTCAATATTCCCAGTAAGCCACAGATGGATCTTTCTTGCTGACTTTTTATTTTCCAATGGAACATATTTCATTGAAAATATTTAATTTGTTCTTTAAATGTTTTCCTCTGTGTCCAATCACCCTTCATCTCTCAAACTTTAAGCCAAGTAGATAGGTGTAAGATTATTGTTTGCGATTGTGGAGTATGTCGCTTTCAGACTTTATATGGAATCAATTATGGTATGATCACTATTTGCCTGCAGATCTTTTACTATGCGATTACCAATTAACCCTACTCAGTCCATTAGAGGGCCGTTTAGGAGTCTGGTAACAGCCGGGAAGAAGTTGTTTTTGAATCTGTTAGTGCGTGTTCTCAAACTTTTTTATCTCCTGCCCAATGGAACAAATTGGAGGAGTGAATAAGCTGGGTGGGAGGGGTCTTTGATTATGCTGCCCACTTTCCCAAAGCGACGGGAGGTGTAGACAGAGTCAATGAATGGGAAGCGGGTTCGCGTGATGGACTGGGCTGTGTTCATGACCCTCTGTAGTTTCTTACTAGATCAAAAATCCAGAGTTGGTTCCAAAAGTCATTGTTCCAGGAACCTTTCATCAATGTATTTTACAAACTCACCGTCGAAAACAACTTTGCTAATTTTATTAGTCCAGTATATGTGAGGATTAAAGTCTCCGACAATTGCTACATTGCCTTTGTTACAAGTTCCACATTTTTTCATGCTCAGCCCAACAGTTCTTTTAATGCTCTGCCAACAGCAAGTATCCTTCCTCCAAAAAAAGTTATCTTCTCAAAGAATAGACTCCAGTTTTTATGGATAATAAGCATTGGCTGCAATCTTCCTTCTTAACATTGATTCTTCAAGATACAGATCAGAAACAAGAGATAATCAAAACAAATTAGCTTTCTGCAGGGTGTCAGTTTTGACTGATTTATGTGAAATCGTTATCATCATGTTTAGCAGTCCTTCAAACCGACGATATTATTTCTAGACATTGGAGGCAAAAACACCAAAAATTCCTTCTCAGAAAAAACACGCTCCCACCGAGATTTAGAAGTCATGATACCTGCTTCACCAAGATGCAAAGCTTGTTCCACAGCAAACTGACATCTCCTGGTTGAGGTTCTGAAACATTCCAAATGAATACAGAACAATTCAGAGGCTGTACCAACTAATTTTGTTAAGTGAATTTCTGTGACCTCAATTTCTACTGCAATGTATGCTGCAGTTGGTTTTTCTAAATGCAACAATTATGCATCCTGATTTTACCTGTTGTACGTAAACTCTACATCTACAGGTCCCCCTCCATAGGACTGGTGAAATGAGGAATTAAATTGCAGCAGAAGCTCGTCTTCATACACCTATACCAAGGGGAGGAAAAGCTAGTTAGCTTTCTGAGAACAGAATGACCAGCTGCACATATCTGAACAAGGAAAGCAAAAATTACGCAAAAACCTCAAGAACAAATGGGATACAAACTTAAAAAAGTAGTCGCCATAGTGCCAGGTGATCATAGGCTGTTTTCCCCTTTGAAGGGGAGAGCTAACTGGTGATGATTTTTAAAAAAATAATCTTTATTGTCACAAGTTGGCTTACATTAACACTGCAATGAATTTACTGTGAAAAGCCCCTAGTCGCCACATTCCGGCACCTGTTTGGGTACAAGGAAGGAGAGTTCAGAATGTCCAAATTATCTAACAGCACATATTTCGGGACTTGTGGGAAGAAACCGGAGCACCCGGAGGAAACCCACGCAGAGACGGGGAGAACGTGCAGACTCTGCACAGACAGTGACCCAAGCCGGGAATCAGACCTGGGACCCTGACGCTGTGAAGCAACAGTGCTACTGTGCTATCGTGCTGCCTCAGGTGAGGAGCAAGGTTGAGGAGACGGAGCTGGTACGGAAATTGAACCCGCACTGCTGGCTTTGCTCTGCATCAGAAACCAGTTGTCCAGCCAACTGAGCTAAACCGGCCCCGGTTACCATTTCTGATTAACAAGAGGGTGAAATGTTATCGGGAGTAGGCAGGAATTGGGATTGTCGTTGCAATCAGATCAGCCATGGTCTTACTGAACCGAGAACAGGCTGGAGGGGCCAATTGGCCTAGTCCTGCCCATAATTTATATGTTCTTATGGCATTTAGAAGGTTACGTGTTGATTAGATTGAAGCCTTTAAGGTTTTCCTCCTCCACCTGGTACCATGCCCACAGAGGATGTTGGTGGCCATGGACTTCCATTGGATTGGTCTATGATTATGCTTGGCCATTGCCTCCTGCAGTTATGGCTGTCCAGGAAACTCTCTCACTCTTACACCTGCCATCGATGGCGTATTGGATGGATTTACAGGCTTGTATTCAACCTGTTTGTCATGAACACGTCATCTGTGCCCATAAAATCTTGAAGTGGAACTTGAGCCCAGAGCTTCTGGCGCAGAGGTAGGGATGCCACAAGACCTCCTTCAAAGCATCAAGGGGAACAAATAGGTTCGATATAGAGAAGCTATTTGCACTCATTAGGATTCTGGGACGAGGGAACAGAGTTTAAAAACTAGAGCCAGATCTTTCAAGAGTGGAATTAGTAAACACTTTCAGACAGAAAAGGCTGCAGAAATTTGAAACTCTCTTCTGCACTTGGGTGGCAGAACAGTTCAATCAAATGGACTTACTTACCAAGAATGATCATATAAGTAAATTAGTTAGAGCAACAGGCTCATTTAAGTCAGTACCTTTTAGCAGATGTCACCTTTCATGGAGGACGGGAGATGAGGAAAGAATACTGGGAGGGCAAGCACAATAACTGTTCCATTCTTTTCAATTAAATGAAGTTTATTTCCTTCTCCGCAAGTGGATGAAAAAGTGTCTGTCCCCCGAAATGTTCTAAATTTCCCTTTTAAAATCTAACTTCTTCAAAATTGCTCAGAACATAGGAAGGAACAAGGACAGGTGTTGGAAATTCAGCCCCGCAAGCACACTCGCCCCTTCAATTAGACCAAAGCTGATCCCTTACTTCACTCTTTAACCTAGTGTGAAAAGTAAAACGTAAAACAAATGAGACAAGAGGTTCCTCAATAGATTCAGACATTAGTGTAAGGATAAGGCATGACCTTGCTTTTTCCCCAGAATTAATACGAATGTTTGAATATTCTGAAACAATAAAAGTAGTTTGGTTTATTCTCCACAATTTCATTAATTGTGATTAGAATTCTGCTTACAAAGTGCTCTTGCTTTGAGCATACAATTAATTTCCTTTTTAAAAAAAAAACAACAGAATGAAATTTTAATTGATAACTGAATTATGCATTTTTTTCTTTCCAGACAATTGTTGGTAACTGAAGAATGCAGTTTGAAGCCCATTTGAAGTCCATTTACCTCAGATACAAAGCCAGAATACCGCACTTCAGCGTCTGTGTAACATGAATTCCTTAATATTATTCGGTCACCTAATGACAAATAAAGTACACTTTAAATAACTAAAACTAAATGAATACAAAAGGCATTTGGTCAAATAACAGTAGTCAATAATGCACTTTTCATTCTAATAATTTGTTGCATCTTTCATGTCTATGTTCGACAAAGAAAAAAAAAGTAATATTTCATTATTTCCCAAAATAATTGCCGAAAGGAAGTCAACACTAAATGCATAATGTGAGATTTAACTTGAAAATTACAGCATTTTCTGAATTCAAGTTACTTTTAGTTGGAGTGAATCCAACCATCTCCCCATGATATTCAATGGTATTACCATTGCTGAATCCCCCACTATAAGCACCCTAAAATTGTGTTTACTTCAAAAGTCCTTCATGGCCGTAAAGCATTTTGGGACATTTGGAGGTGGTGAAAAGCACTATATAAATGCAAGTCTTTCTTACTCGTCGTTCATTGGCCCTGTCAATGGTACTTAGTGCTTCAAAAATCCACACACCAGACTCGGAATATATAGCATGTAAACCCTGGACTGTTACTAGTTTTAAATCCTTTCAGTTTATCCATGACTTCCACCTCTTATAACGAAGCCTGAATGATGCCTTGGTATTTTTTTCTGAGGTGGGAGGTTATGTTGCAAATGCATCATCATTTTTTTTTTCTTAACAGACCATGACCTTTTTTTAAGATTGCTGATCAAGACAGTTATCACATTTTCCCACCCTTTTAATGTATCTTTTAATAATCTTTATTGTCACAAGTAGGTTTACATTAACACTGCAATGAAGTTACTGTGAAAAGCCCCTAGTTGCCACATTAAGGCACCTGTTCGGGTACACAGAGGGAGAATTCAGAATGTCCAAATTACCTAACAAGCACATCTTTCAGGACTTGTGGGAGGAAACCCACGCAGACACAGGGAGAACGTGCAGACTCCACCCAGACAGTGGCCCACGCCGGGAATTAGACCTGGGACCTTGGATCTGGCCTCCTCATTGGTGCACATTTCACACCAAAATCATCTCAAACCCCTCTCCCATGTTGCTCTGCTTTGTTTGGCCTATTTGCACTCTCACGTTTTATCTTATCATCACTGGCGTTCCCTCTTTGATTTTGCTGCTATTGGTATTCCTTTCTGATTCCCATTTTAATATTCCCGTGCTTTAGCAGGCAGCTTCTTTAGCAGTTGCAAACAGATGCACTCTTCCAACTTGGCTCAGCCCCGTTATTAACATTCATTTACTTTTTTAAGTTTTGAAATATTGAATCTGCACTCATCTTTCTTTAGCAGGATACCTGCTTCCCACCTCTAATAGTGAAGCCCTCCTGCAGAGAGATGTTTTGCTCCTTTGCCAAGAATCGTGCTTTAATTTCATTTTGATACCTCCATGGAGATAATACTCTTAGATTTAGCATGCCTCAGCTGTTGCACTGGACGCTGTTAAATTATTTTGCAGCCACACATTGTGCAGTGTGTTCATGAATGAATACATGAGCCAGAAATTTAAATTAACCTCAAGCCAAATAACTGAGACACAGTTTTAAAAGGAGAGCGAGAGCAAGAGAGACCGAGAGCGAGGTGGAGAGGGAGAGAGAGGGAGGGGGAGAGAGAGAGAGCCAGCGATGGGGCAGAGGGAGAGATCGATATATAAATTAACACTAACTGTCCCTTCTGATATCCCAAACTGGGGCAACAGCACAAAATGAGTTGGTTCAAATCTTAGCCGTCTTGAGAGTTTGTAAATGGATTCATGTCCAACCAACCAATAGATACAGATGGACGACCTTCAACCATCCCCGGCACCTCCAGAACTAGGAAATCTCCTTGCTTTTTCAAAGTCACTGCGGGCATGTTAAATTCCTTGATCTCCATCTCAGCTCTAATCTCTTCCAGCCACAGAAGAGTTGAAAAATGGCCTTTATATTTCGATATACTCAGAGCCTAAAAAGATTCAAAACAAATGTTCACTTGAAGCGGAGATAATTTCTCACATAAAATTAACCGATTGCAATTATGTTAAATTACTAACCTCCGACAGATCTGGCTGAATAGTCAGGACATCTGCACCTTTTCCAATGCACTCCTTCAATCTCTCAGGTACAGTGTACTGTGGAAGGAAGCTAGGTATGTGTCTTCTGGCCAGTCTGGGCAGAACATTCACAAAGTTAGTACAAGTTAGACAAGCTGTTGCTCAAACCTGTGGAAGAACTTTTCACTCACTACACAATTCTGAAGAGGGTTCAAGCAGACATTAGCTTCTTTCATTACATTCCACAATTGAAGAATTGGGTGTTGTCCAATTGAAAACAGCTTTTTTAATCTTGCAAACTTGTGCTCCTGGGTACAAAAATCAACTACACTCCAAAAGTCATAGATTGGTTTTAATCATTCAAGGCTATGTTCCCAGAAGAGAATTAAAATGGGAACTGCAGTTGCCGTTTTTGCCGTGCTACTCCTCATTTCCATGAGTTGGCATCTCAATAGGACTTCCCATTATGTAATGGGCAATTACTTGGTGTCAGAGGCAGAGTCACACCTGTAGCTACACACTTCCACCTGTCGATGGAACTTCTCTAGCTTTCTGCAATTTTTCCACACTGCTCTGCATCATATTTTCCATTCTTATAGGTGGGATCTTAACTTTTAATAATTTCCCCCTCTTTGTAAGCATTTTCAGATTTTTTGCCATCTAGTCTGATTATAGCACTTAAATTAAAAATTTCCCTTCTCCACCATCCCTAGATACACCTTTGCTCCACATAATTGATCCCTTCACTTTGGTTAAATTTATTTTACCTCCTACCTCAGCCTCCACCTGCACACCGGTGTCTCTTCCAGGAGGATTCTCCAGTTGCCAATCCTGGGATTTTCCGAAATCGTCCTTCGTTCAAGACATTCCCAATCCAATTCCTTTAATCAATGAATTTACGCATCTGATCACCAATTAAATGTCTTGCTCCTGGCTACCGATTCCCCACCCCACTCCCCCTGCTCTCGATGCAGGACTCCCAGCTGTGAAGTTGCTCATCCCCCCCACCCACTGGTATTTTATTTAACACGTTAAATTTTTCCCGCTGCCTTTAATTGAAAAACCTTTTCCGGACGCCACGATCATTTCATTTTAGCAATTTGTATTGCAACACCAATAGGCGGGACCAGAATTCTGAAGGGTCCCCTTGGTAGACAAGACCCACCTAACTGCAAATCTGGAATGTGCAATTTGATCCCGTCAGCTGTGGAGTAATGCAATGTTCTCTGCCATTTCCAATTCGATCTAGTCAATGCTGGACAGACAAGCAGGTTGCCAAGTACAAAGTGCTGCTACGATCATACAGTACAACAAAGGACGGTGGGATGGTAGAATGCACAAAGTGCAACTGCAGTTCCCATTTTAATTCTCCTTCTCCAAAGCTCCTTAGTTTCCTTAAAAGTATTTAAATTCATTAATGAAGATTAGGTACATTAATGTATTACCCCAAGGGCATGAATGGAGCTCCTCTTTTAATTTACTAATTAAATAAACACGGCTTGTTTGAAAGTAATGTATTAATACACAGACTCCATTAAATCAATATTGGGTCGACCCAATTTGCCTCTTGATGAAGTAATCTAATCATGTTTCTAACCAGTGCGCACAGGACTCATTTAAATATAGTGCAGGTTTGGGGGGGGACCCCTGTGCAATACCAACGGGCATCGTCTATGGGAGGCACAGTTCCTCAGAGTTCCCACTTTGTCCATCATTCCCTTGTTATAAAACATTGAATCCTCGGATTAAGGCATGAGCAATGGCACAGGAGATATGCCAGTAGAAAACATTTCAAAAGCTTTACGGTACCTCGTAGGATTTTTCACACTCACAAACATGCAGTTGGTTTCATTTTGTTCTGCCCGAGGGGATTTGGATTGTATGGGATGATATCGGGATCTCGGTTTAAGGAGCGATTCCTCATCACTCATCACATCCACTTCGACATAGCATCCCATCACAAAATCATTAAAGTAAAGCATGAGAAGATCTTTGCAACGACCAGGGTTCCTGTTAAAAAAAAAAGTCAAAATGACATTTAAAAGCTAACCATGTGGAAGAAAATGAATGAATTACTGAAATTTGTTTCAAGCAGTGTATTGCAAGTAAAATAAGTATGTTAAAATCCCAGTGTGTACTCTCTATCTAGTACCTACCTGGATGATTTCAACTCTTTCACTGTTAAACAATTTATGGTGATCAAGGTGTAACCCATACCACAAAAATCCACTACATTCCAGATTTTAATGGAAGTATTCTCTTTGCCATACTAGCAAAATAAACTCTACATGCACTCTTCATCAAGTTACTTCATCAAAGATTAGTGGGAGACTAGAGGACTGGGAAATCTTTAGGGGGCCACAGAAAGCTACTAAAAAGCTATGAAGAAGAGTAGGGTAGTTTATGAGAGTAAACTTGCTCAGAATCTAAAAACTGATAGTAAAAGTTTCTACAAATATATAAAACAAAAAAGAGTGGCTAAGGTAAATATTGGTCCTTTAGAGGATGAGAAGGGAGATTTAATAATGAGAGATGAGGAAATGGCTGAGGAACTGAACGGGTTTTTTGGGTCGGTCTTCACAGTGGTAGGCACAAATAACATGCCAGTGACTGATGGAAATGAGGCTATGACAGGTGAGGACATTGAGATGATTGTTATCACTAAGCAGGTAGTGATGGCAAGCTAATGGGGAGAAAGGTAGACAAGTCTCCTGGCCCTGATGGAATGCATCCCAGAGTGCTAAAAGAGATGGCGAGGGAAATTGCAAATGCACTAGTGATAATTTACCAAAATGCACTAGACTCTGGGGTGGTCCCGGCGGATTGGAAATTAGCAAACGTGACACCACTGTTTAAAAAAGGAGGTAGGCAGAAAGTGGGTAATTATAGGCCAGTTAGCTTAACTTCGGTAGTAGGGAAGATGCTGGAATCTATCATCAAGGCAGAAATAGCAAGGAATCTGGATGGAAATTGTCCCATTGGGCAGATGCAGCATGGGTTCATAAAGGGCAGGTCGTGCCTAACTAATTTAGTGAAATTTGTTTGAGGACATTACCAGTGCGGTAGATAACAGGGAGCCAATGGATGTGGTATATCTGGATTTCCAGAAATCTTTTGACAAGGTGCCACACAAAAGGTTGCTGCATAAGATAAAGATGCATGGCATTAAGGGTAAAGTAGTAGCATGGATAGAGGATTGGTTAATTAATAGAAAGCAAAGAGTGAGGATTAATGGGTGTTTCTCTGGTTGGAAATCAGTAGCTAGTGGTGTCCCTCAGGGATCAGTGTTGGGCCCACAATTGTTTACAATTTACATAGATGATTTGGAGTTGGGGACCAAGTGCAATGCACATTCTCCCAGTGGCTGCATGGGTTTCCTTCGGGTGCTCCGGTTTCTTCCTAAAATTCAAAGATGTGCAGGTTAGGTGGATTGGTCACGCTAAATTGCTCCTTAATGTCCAGGGATGTGGAGTTTAGGTTACGGGGAGTAGTCCTGGGTAAGGGTGCGTTTTTGGACAGTTGGTGCAGACTTAATGGGCTGAATGGCCTGCTTCTGCAGTGTAGCGATTCTATGATTAGAATATATTTAAATGTAATTATCAGACCTCTAACGCCGGATAATTACGATCTAGAATATATTGTCTTGAAGAGTGGAAGAAGCAAATTTAATTGCAACTTTCTAGAGGGAAGTGGATATTAACTTAAAAAGGAAGGCTATGAGGAAAGAGCAGGACCAACTAGATAGCTAAAAGAGACCTCCACAGTACAGTGAGCCAAATGGCCCCTACGGTGTTGTATAATGCTACATTATACAACCTACAGTGAGACAGGTAAAGAGGGAAATGGCGTGAGAAAGGCAGTGGAGGATATGGAATTGATTAACCATAATCAAATCGGAAAGCAGGAATTCTGGGGCGGCACAGTGGTTAGCACTGCTGCCTCACAGCGCTGAGGACCCGGGTTCAATCCCGGCCCCAGGCCACTGTCCGTGTGACGTTTGCATATTCTTCACGTGTCTGCGGCGGTCTCACCCCCACAACCCAAAGATGCGCAGGGTAGGAGGATTGGCCACTCTAAATTGTCCCTTAATTGGAACAAAAGGAATTGGGCACTCTAAATTTATATTTAAAAAAAAGCAAGTAGGAATTTCTGGATCTACTTTCAGGTGGCAGAGCAGGCTTTTTAAAAAACAGAAATGGAATAAGGAGATTTTTAACATTCAGCCAAAATTAGCTGAGGCTTTCACTTCCTGTGCCATGATTTTTCAACAGAAGTACTACTTAAATCGCAAACGTATTTAAGAATTAATGTTAGTGCTAGCTATCTTTTTAACAATAGACGGAGTTCTGTGCATAAATATTCTCTTCGATGATAAGCTGTTTTCAAAAACAAGATTCTTACTTTGCTTCGCACACAAGGTTTATGTAGGCTTTTCTACCAGGTAGTATTTGCAGTATTGTTTCACCAGTTTCAGTATTTGCACAGAGTTCCAATTTCACCTTTTCACGTTTTGCATCAGCATCATCACAAGTTGGCGGGTAATTAAGCTGATTTACCAAACTTGCAGAGGCGGTTGGCAGGTTGGCCCACAAGGTATCTGGAGTGCTTTGCGAACTGGGTGAAACATTTGGTTGAAGCGAGGTTATATCACAAGGTGGAGGAATATTAGTGTGATCAAGAGTCACATTGGGATACTTAGAATCTGGCTGAACTGGTACTCTGGGAAGTGAACAACCGAGGACCAAATAGGACGACTGGGATTGAGTCGATCTACAGTTAGATTCAAATTTAGTGGTGCCCTGCTGTGGTATAGTTCTATTTTCAGAGACAGTAACCAAATGTGCCGATGCCAAAAAGAACTGATTTCCTCTCTCCCATCCTGCCAGCTTGTAGTTCAGGAGGTTGTACATCTCTTTTCCTTTGTTCCTGAAAACAAAAATGACAGATGAAGAAAATAAAATCTACATCAAATCTACACATAAAACATACATCATCCCTGCCATTACATTCAGAGCCGGAGAACCAGAAGTATTAAATCACGTGTCCCGGGATTTCAGGCTACAGTCATAACCTGTCCAAAATCCAATATCGTTTGACTCAGTTTGGCCAGGTTCTTCTGGTTTGCCTTTGTGCAACTGTTTCCCTCAACACTGCGGAGTTGGCATTTCATAGTTCTTTTCCTGAACATAAGAAATAGGAGCGGGACCAAGACCATTCAGCCCATCGAGACTGCTCTGCATTGAATATCATGGCAGATCTTGGACTTCAACTCCACTTTCCCAGAGACATAAATATATATATTGTTTGCTTACCTGCCAAGTATGGAGTTAAGGAACACATTTTGTCTGCTGTTACATAGAACACTTCATTCATTTAATACATTTGTGCCTCTATAGGCTTTCAATATCAACAAGGTAACATGGAAACTTACTAAAACCTTTACAAGATTTATACGAGTATTATTTTAGTCAAAACGTATATTGCCAATGCATGGAATCTACGTGCCAACTACACTTTATTGTAATTCAACAGCGCACACACAAACCATAATATTGAGACACTTTGGCCGGGATTCTCCGACCCCGAGGCCAAGTTCCAGGCCCAGGCATTCACCCCTTCCTAGGGGGCTAGTACGGCGCCGGAGTGCGCTCAAAAGCCGGGCGCGGGTCCGCGCGTGGGTTGAGTCTCTGCCCCGGCCCCCGGGGCAATATGGCGGAGCCCTACAGGGGCCCGGCACGGAGGAACGCAAGGGCCCCCCCCCCCCCGGAATTAGCCCGCCCGCTGATTGATAGGCCCTGATCACGGGTCTGGACACCGTGGAGCCCCCCACCCCCAGAGTCAGATCCCCCCCCCCTACCAGGACGGCCCCTGCAGCCAGAACTCCGAGGTCCCCCTGGGTAGGGCCATACGTAACCACGCCGGTGGGACTTGGCTGAACTCGGCGGGCACTCGGCCCGTCGAGGCACGGAGAATCGTTGGGGGGGGGGGGGGGACCGCTTTCAAAGGCCCCGACCGGCGCGGCAGCGGCCCCGCGGGAGCGATTGGCACCGATTCTCTGGTTGCCGGAGAATCGGCAGCCCAGCGTCGGAGTGGCGCGATTCCCGCGCCACCCCAGCGATTCTTCGACCCGGGCGGGATCGGAGAATCTTGGCCTTTATGTTTCTCCTTCAAATACTGAAAATTGCACTTCATATAAACTTACTCAATCCACACCATCATGTCTTTCTTCTCTCCTTGCTTAATGGTACCAAAATCAATCTGCCTTGGAACTTCCAATCCTTCTTTGTTAGAGAACTCCAAATCAATTTGCTCAAACTCTTTGTTTGTCATCGAAAGAAGTGATAAACTGAAAAACAGCCAGAATTTCAAATGTTGCGATCCTGGAAATTTGTAATCCCTCTCCCTCCTTTATAACAACCGGAAGGTTATATCTCACAACACAGAAAAGCAATATTATGCACAGGCAAGACGAGGATGACGAGCACAAGCCAGAGTGAGGACACCATTTGAAGGATTGTGGGAAAGAGTAAAAGGGACTAAAGGAAAGTAAATGGTTCTTGGTGCTGGCATTTCTCTGCCTCCTGTGCTGTGCTGACAAAATCTCTCGGTTATGTACAACATTTCAGGAGGTTGCAGAGCCCAAATTAATTTCAGTGATAAATTTGATACTGGAGGTTTCAAAAATAAACAAATCATGATGCTTGAGAAGGTTGCAGTATAATTAATGCATTCGAGATGATTTGCTATGTTAAGCATCTGACTGAGGCGTCTATCCAGTTACATGCTTTAATAATGGCCTCCATTTACACAGCCTTAGATTCTACTGCATTGTCAAGAAACACTCCCTGAATTATTGAAGCACGATAGCAGATAGTCTAAGAATATTGCTAAATGCCCCTCGGATGCTGTCCCTACAGCACAGAATACTGCTGACTACAAACCATAAGCACCCCTGTTTGCCATTTATTTCATCTTGATAATTTGAATAGTATTTAAATGACAAACCAAGATCAATGACACACAGTTTAACCTCCCACTATGTCATTATTTGAACAAATATTAAACATGGAAAGTGACATGCAAAATTCCTTTAAGGGTGCTAAATATCCCAGTACATTAAATTTTTTTTAGTCCTGTTACTGTTCAGTAACCAATGGGGATAAAATAGAAGGTAAACACAATGTTAATTTGTGCAGAGGTTTAAAAGAAAGGAACACCCAGGCACTGTACACACCCTCTCCCCTAAACAAAAGAGAAAGAGTTGAGGAAGTGAAAGAATGAGGTGGCTTCCACATCACCAACAGGCCAGAAAGGGAAGGATATTTGGTATTATTTGAAATACCGTCAACTTCCTAGCTGTTTTGCAGAATTTTGCAATGTGCTCGGTTTTCCATTCCAGATTAGTTCAACCCAAGTCTCTCGATTAGAAACACATTTAGCATTTTGTAAGCTTAATCTGAGCAAAATTCCATTTGAACGTTACCCCTGTTTCATTGAACATGTTCCAGACACTTTTCGCAAAAGCTGAGTCACAGAGAAACAGGAATCATCGCACAGTAGACAACCATATGACAACTACAGGTTTAGCCTTCATTGCAATTCACAATGCGGTTAAATAATTCCTCAAGTTTCACTGTCAAGGGTGGTGTTCGCGAGCGGAGCGGCCGCGTTGAGGAGAAGCTCCTGCCGGTCTGCGATATCGCAATCTTTTTCGGGGGGGGGGGGGGGGGTTCTCTGCTGTTTAAAAAAAAATTAAACTTCTCCGGGGTCGGCCCTGCCTCCCTCGCCCAAGCGTTAAAGCTCCGTTTCACGGAGTTGGTCCAGGTAGGTTCGGCAGAGTGGCTGCACGTGGAGGAGGAGCGGGACAGCCTGAAAGCCGGACCTGAAAAGTTGAAACGAGGAGCCAAACGGGGGCCGAGGCAGCAGGCCCGAAGCCAGGGCGTGATGTAGGAGAGATGTCCCACATCGGATGGCTCCCGCCTAGAATGTGGTAAGAAGACTGAAGCCCGGTCCCAGGGAAATTCTGGAGGAAAACAAAAAAAGAAGAGAAAGAAGTTTTAAAGAAATTTGATGAAAGTTTTGTTTCCCCTTTTTTTTGAAGGAAGAATTTTTTTTTTTTTCTATTTTATTTAAAAAGAAGAAAGGATCGAAGAAGGAAAGAAGGGTGGGGGAAAAAAAAGAGAAAAATAATAAGCCGTTAAAGAATGCGAAAAGCAGCGTTGAGGAAGGAAGGAAACGCGGGCTCGCCGTTGACTGAGAAGACGAGCAAAAGTGCTGACAAGATGGCGGATGCGGACACGTCAGATCAGTCAATTTACGAACTTCAGGGTAAGCCTGTTACCGAGTTGGGAACTTTTTTAACAGGCAAGTTTAAAATACTTTGCCAACTTCAATGTCGTAATTATAGATACACTATGATAAGTGTGGCATCAAGAAGCTCTGAAAAAATGAAGTCAATGGGAAGCAGGTTGAAAACTTCTTGCGGTTGGAATCTATCTAGCACAAAGGAAGCTGTTTGCTGGGGGCCACCTCAGTGCCAGGACATCACTACAAGAGTTTCTCAGGGTACTGTCCTGGGCCAAACCATCTTCAGTTACTTTATCAATAATCTTCCCTACATCATTAGGTCAGAAGTGGGAATGTTCGCGGATAATTGGATGTTCAATACCATTCGCAACTCTCAGATCCTGCGCAGCAACATCTGGACAACATTCCGGTTTCAGCTGATAAGTGGCAAGTAACAATAACACTACAGACGATGACCATCTCCAACAAGAGATAATCAAAACATCTCCCCATGACATTTGATGACATTACCATTGCTAAATTAACCCCTGCCTCCGCACCCACCCCTCACCACCAAAATCAACACCCTGGGCAATGCCATTGATCAAAAACTAACTGGACCAGCTATATAAAAATACTGCGGCTACAAGAACAGGTCAGAGGCTCGGAATTCCATGGTGAGTAACTTACTTCTCATCTCCCAAAGTCTGTCCATCATCTACAAGGCACAACTCAACATTGAATACTCTCACTTGCCCAGGAAGAGTGCAGCTGCAGAATCAAATATTCCCTCCCTCCCTCCACCAACAACGCACTGTGGGCAGTAGCGTGTAACAATATACAAGATGCACTCCAATGCAGCAATTCACCAAACCTCTTTCAACAACACTTCCCAAAACCCACGATATATATTACCTAAAAAGACAAGGACAGAAGATGCATGAAAGCACCACCATCTGCACGTTTCTTTCAAGCCACACCACATTCTGGTTTGGAACAATATCGCCATTCCTTCACTGTTGCGGAGTCAAAATGTTGGAACTTCCTTCCGAACAGCACGGTGGGTGTACCCACGCTATTTGGCCTGAAGCATTCAAAAAGGCTGCTCATCACCATCTGCTCAAGGGAACTTCAGGATGCGAAACCAATGC
This sequence comes from Scyliorhinus torazame, assembly GCF_047496885.1. NCBI lineage: Eukaryota > Metazoa > Chordata > Chondrichthyes > Carcharhiniformes > Scyliorhinidae > Scyliorhinus > Scyliorhinus torazame. The sequence goes on from NC_092719.1 coordinate 41,614,618, forward strand.
TGGCCTAGCCAGCGATGCTGATATCTCATACCATGAAAAAATAAAAACACTAGGAGCAAAATGGTCTTGACAAAACCCAAATTGAATATCGGTGAGCAGGTTATTGTGTAAGTGCCACTTGATAGCACTGTCGATGACACCTTCCATTACATTACTGATGATTGAGAGTAAGCTGATGGGGTGGGGCCCTTTGAACTGTTACCGATTGTTAGTTAATGGACTAATTGTCGATCTGAGAGGACAGTACACAAATTGGTTCTGAATGGTAACATTCTAAACTCGTTAAATGAAACTTGCACATAGCAAAGTATTCAATGTAACTGTAAAGCTGGATTAAACCATACCTTTCTTTCTCTGCAGGTGCGATGCATAAAGCTCTCCATAGGTATAAAGACTGATTACTTTCAATGATCACAAGATTGACCAAATCATCCTTTTTAGGTACATAATAGTGTGGTAGTCGGAGAGAATCGAGTGTGAAAAATACAAAGTCATCCACTACCCCACTTCGATGAAGAATTCTGGTAATTGGTACCTTCAAACAAGAAACACAGTTATAACTATGAATAGTTTATAATAAATTCTCCCCGAGAGGTTAAGATTTACAAGGAAGGATGTTATAGTAACATAATTGTGGTCATCCAGGTTGTGCCGAATGGAATCACTTTCACATTGAACCTGCAATCTAGCAGCAATCTTTTCAGTTAGACCCTACTTTACAGCTCTGGTGTCCATGTTGTGAAAAGGGTATAGAGGTATGGAAAGACTGCAAATAAATATTTTCAAGGATGGTAACAGAACCTACTGGAGGACAAACAGAAATGTCTCTTTGCTGAGGGATTATCTTTTAGAGATATTTAGATTTCTGAAAGGTTTTGCCAGTGCGAGAAAGCATAAGAGGGAGAGACATTTCCATTTGTGAGGAAGAGCGAAACTAGAGGCCTTTAAATGTAAGACAGTTACCAAGAAATCAAATAGCAATTCAGGAGAAATATTTTCAATGTGGAACTCACCATCACACGGAGGGAAACTATAGATATGTTTCAGGGAAAGCAAGATCAGCTTGTGATGGAGCAGGGACTAGAGGGTTATGCTGACAGTGATAAATGAGGAAAGATGGAGGAGGCTGAAGTGTAGCACATGGACTGGTTGGGTCAGATAGCCTATTTTGTGTGCCGCATTTCCGTCACCATTTCTTGCAATGCAGAAATATATTGAGGACTTCATCCATCACCAATGTTGTTCGGCAAGTGTCTATTGCTAGTCCTCATTCTGCCACTTTCCCACACCCTCTTCTCCCTTAATTTTCCTTCTTTTTTCCCCTTGCAATTCTGTTGAAACCTTTCCCCTTTATTAGAAAAAGGCTTCCCTCCGGTCTATATTTCCTACGGTGTGGGAAAGACAGTAAACCAAATTAAACCCCAGAGTTCAGGATGGGGTTCAGATCTTGAAAAGTCCTGGGAACTAGTGGGAACTATTGTCTGAGGCATTTAAGTCAGAAGTTAATGAACCAACCCAAGCAAGTTACCCCTGAGTATCCTTGGAGAGCGAGAGGTGCTGATGGCGTTTCTCCATTAGAGAGGAAAACACCAGCAATTAAGACTCTGCACAAATCTTCCATCACAGAACAATGTCAATTCACTTTGAAAGAACGATCTAATAGTCAGACAAGCCACATACCAATTCGGCCTGTGCGTTTTGTTTTTTTGCCAGGGAGAGGGCGCAGGTTATTTAGGGACCTGGCTGAGTAAACTGCGTTGCTGGTTAAAAGGGTAAGAGTTAAAAGAAAGGCATTTTTAAAGTGGAAACTGTGGGTATAAGTATGATCTAAAAAAAAAAAGTAAATTCACGCGTAAGGTGTGTTCAGGATGTGTAAAAATGTTCTAACTATAAATCCGACAGGTATTCACATCTGCAAATAAATGCAAATCTATGCACATTGAGCATGTCCAGGATATATTCAGAAAAACTCTTCCAATAAATATAATGGGTTCTGAAATCTGCAAAAATATGTTGCCGAATGCTCCAAAAAAAGGGAAGGAAAACTCAACGGCATGAACTATAAATGACCCTTTATTCCACAATATTGAATCAACTTGTATTTTCAAATTCCAAAATTCTACAGATCATTAAAAAAAAGTTATTACATCTTTAATGAGCACCTACTTTATCTACTCTTTTATATCTAAGTGGCTTCACACAGTAGGCTTGACTTTTCCAAGTTGTTTGTTCAATAGAGTATTGCGCCTGCACCCAGTCACCTTTGAAGGGCTGAAAACCTGTAAAATAAATAAGCAGCACTTTTGGCACAGACAGCTCAACATTTGAGTCCAAATAGATGGGAGCAAGGCCCCCAGACACAGGAGCTCAGATCAAGCCTTTCTATTGAGTAATGTTCATCTGTGGACTGGTGTGCAGTATTTTCAGATTGTATCAAATTATTCACTTAGCACCCTCAGCATCATCAAAAGAAAAAGAGACAAAGTATCAGCCTACACAGTAACATCCTAGAGGTGACGGAACAGCGAGTTGATGACTAGCTGTGCCACCCCATGCCTCAAATGCCACATTTGTTAAGCCTTGAATTAGACGTCTGTCAGAGGTCTGGGTGAAGCACAGAAAGGAACACTTTTGGTAGACCCCGTTTTCTACCTGGGTAGCAGGAAAGGAATTAAATCTGGGCTCAACCACATTAAGAGATTTATTTTTCCACCAAGTCATTATGAAAGCTACGCATTAGGATTTACTGATAGCTTGAACAATGATTTTGTTTTCTGCCTCCAACTGAAACAGCTAAAGCTGTAGATAAAGTTTAACTATATTTTGTTTACAGTTTCCTTGCGGTTCATGGATGAACGAAAGCCAAATCTGACAAGAATGCAAAATTAAATGCCAATTAAGGTCACCAATATTCTGCGTGACTTTAAAACCACAGTTAATAATGGAAATTTCTTGTTAGCGATTCTATATTTGCCTTCACAGCCTCCGCAGCAGGTCCTAGCAAGAGTACTCCGATGGCCCTGACAAACATGGTGGTGAAAGGAGCCAATGCTACTGTTACAGAAACAAAGTATACATAGGATTAAATAGCATACATGCATTGGGACAGGCCATGCAGCCTAATCAGGCTGAAGTTGGCATTTATGCTCTACTCAATGCTATTCCAGTCTTTCCTCATCTAGCTATATCTACATAACCCTTTATTCTCTTACCTCAGATGCTTACACGCCTCCCTTCAACTGCATCCATACTATTCGCCTTAACTATTCCCTGTGTCAGAGTTCCACGTTCTCACTACTCTCTGGGTTGTGTTTTTTCCCCGAATTCCCTATCTTGGTGACTCTCTCATACTGATGGGTCCCTCAATTAACAGAATTTAGGCTCTGTGGAATAGAACAACTTTTGATGGCGCAATGAGAGACTTCCATACATGCACACATACATAAAACAACAGACAAGTTGGAGATCCAAAGTCCGGCTGTCTAAAAATGAAACACGCCCAGAAAACAGATATATTCCACTTGCTACATTTATCAGTGAAATTCAGACTTATTGTCTAAATACCAGGTCAATTTGGTTAGGCGCTAGATCTCGGTAGAACGCTGGACTAGTGATCGGCTTTGCTGCTTCGTTTACAGTGATGTGCCAGTCTAATCCCTTGCTGAGTCAACCTGAACGTCCCTCGACCCCATTAGACCATTTTCAAACTTTATTTTAAAAAATATTTACATTTTTTCCAAATTTATGCAGACCATGCACTTCAATCATTCCTTTTTAAAAAAATAATTTTTATTGAAGTTTTCACAAAATATCAACAACAAAATGAAAAAGGAACCCAATAGAATTATATACAAAACAAAATAAAACAACCCCCGTGCTCCCTCCCCCCTATACATAAATAATAAATTAACACCCCGAGTTAACACATTGCAAACATATATGATGTCGAGATGCCGGCGTTGGACTGGGGTGAGTACAGTAAGAAGTTTTATAACACCAGGTTAAAGTCTAACAGGTTTGTTTCGATGTCACTAGCTTTCGGAGCGCTGCTCCTTCCTCAGGTGAATGAAGAGGTATGTTCCAGAAACATACATATATATATATATATATATATATATATATACACATAGACAGATTCAAAGATGCCAGACAATGCTTGGAATGCGAGCATTAGCAGGTGATTAAATCTTTACAGATCCAGAGATGGGGTAACCCCAGGTTAAAGAGGTGTGAATTGAGTCAAGCCAGGACAGTTGGTAGGATTTCACAGGCCAGATGGTGGGGGATGAATGTAATGTGACATGAATACCAGGTCCCGGTTGAGGCCGCACTCATGTGTGCGGAACTTGGCTCTTAGCTTCTGCTCGGCGATTCTGCGTTGTCGCGCATCCTGAAGGCCGCCTCGGAGAACGCTTACCCGGTGATCAGAGGCCGAATGCCCTTGACTGCTGAAGTGTTCCCCGACTGGAAGGGAACATTCCTGCCTGGTGATTGTCATTCGATGAACGGACATCGTGTGACAATCACCAGGCAGGAATGTTCCCTTCCAGTCGGGGAACACTTAAAAAAATATATATATTTATTAAAGTTTTTTAACACAATTTTTCACCCTTACAAACAATAACTCCCCCGCCCCCCCCGTAACAAAATAACGAGAAATTGCGCAGAGCAAGATATATACATGGTGAAAATGATATGTTACATAGCTTTGTACACTGGCTCTCTCCCGCAGGTGCCAGTTTCCCCGATCCTTCACGTTTTCTCTTGCTCATCCACCCTCCCAGACAAGCCCCCATTCCTCCCCCCCCCCCCCCCCCCCCCCGCCCCCCAGGTTGCTGCTGCTGCTGACCGACCTTCCTCTAACGCTCCGCGAGATAGTCTAGGAACGGTTGCCACCGCTTGTAGAACCCCTGTGCAGACCCTCTCAAGGCAAACTTAATCCTCTCCAGCTTTATGAACCCAGCCATGTCGTTTATCCAGGCCTCCACACTGGGGGGCTTTGCCTCCTTCCACATTAGCAAGATCCTTCACCGGGCTACTAGGGACGCAAAGGCCAGAATGCCGGCCTCTTTCGCCTCCTGCACTCCCGGCTCGTCCACTACTCCAAATATTGCTAGACCCCAGCTTGGCTTGACCCGGACTTTCACCACTTGAGATATTGCTCACGACACTCCTCTCCAGAACCCCTCCAGTGCCGCGCATGACCAAAACATATGGACATGGTTCGCCGGGCTCCCTGAGCACCTTCTACATCTGTCCTCTACCCCAAAGAACCTACTCAACCTCGCCCCCATCTAGTGAGCTCTGTGAACCACCTTAAATTGTATCAGGCTGAGCCTGGCACACGAGGAGGAGGAATTAAACCTGCCTAGGGCATCAGCCCACAGACCTTCCTCAATCTCCTCCCCCGCTCCTCCTCCCATTTACCCTTCAGCTCCTCTACCAGCGCTTCCCCCTCTTCTTTCATCTCCTGGTATATTGCCGACACCTTGCCCTCCCCGACCCATACACCCGAGATCACCCTGTCTTGAACTCCTTGTGCCGGGATCAACGGGAATTCCCTCACCTGTCGCCTCACAAACGCGCTCACCTGCATATATCTAAAAGCATTTCCCGGGGGTATCTTAAACTTCTCATCCAGTGCCCCTAGGCTCGCAAACGTCCCGTCAATGAACAGGTCCCCCATTCTTCTAATCCCCGCCCGATGCCAGCTCTGAAACCCCCCATCCATCCTCCCCGGGACAAACCGGTGGTTACCCCTGATCGGGGACCACACCGAGGCTCCCATTGCACACCTGTGCCGTCTCCACTGGCCCCAGATCCTTAGCGTTGCCACCACCACCGGGCTCGTGGTATACTTTGACGGGGAGAACGGCAGCGGTGCCGTCACCAACGCCCCCAGGCCATTTCCATCCTCTTCCATGCCGCCTCCTCTCCCTCCATCACCCACTTGCGGATCATCGCCACATTTGCTGCCCAGTAGTAGCTCCCTAGGTTGGCAGCGCCAACCCTCCTCGGTCCCTACTGCGTTCCAGAAACCCTCTCCTTACCCTCGGGGTCCTATTCGCCCACACAAACCCCATAATGCTCCTGCCTACTCTCTTAAAAAAGGCCTTGGTGATCACGATGGGAAGGCACTGAAACACAAAGAGAAACCTCGGAAGGACCACCATTTTGACCGACTGCACTCTACCCGCTAGCGAGAGCGGTAACATGTCCCATCTTTTGATGTCCTCCTCCATTTGCTCCACCAACCTCGTCAGATTCAGTTTATGTATCTGTATTATTCTGTATTATGTATTATTCAACTCCTGGCTATCTGGATCCCCAGGTACCAAAAGCTCCCCTCCGCCCTCCTCAGCGGTAGATCCCCTATCCCCCTTTCTTGGTCCCCTGCCTGTACTACAAAAAGCTCACTCTTCCCTACATTGAGCTTATAGCCCAAAAACTCCCCAAACTCCCTTAGAGTCTGCATGACCTCCACCATCCCCTCCGTTGGATCCGCCACATACAGCAACAGGTCATCTGCATAAAGCGACACCCGATGCTCTTCTCCCTCTTGGACCACCCCCCTCCATTTCCTAGACGCCCTCAATGACATGGTCAAGGGTTCGATTGCCAATGCAAACAGAGGGGGGGGGGGGGAAACAGGCGGCACCCCTGCCTCATCCCTCGGTACAGCCGAAAGTACTCCGACCTCCGCTGGTTCGTCACTACACTCGCCACCGGGGCTCTGTAAAGGAGCTTAACCCAACTGATAAACCCCCCCCGAACCCAAACCTACGTAGCACTTCCCAGAGGTACTCCCACTCTACTCGGTCAAAGGCCTTCTCCGCGTCCACAGCTGCCACTATCTCCGCCTCTCCCTCCTCCGATGGCATCATTATCACGTTTAAGAGCCGCCGCACATTTGTGTTTAGTTGCCTGCCCTTTACAAATCCCGTCTGGTCCTCGTGGATCACCCTCGGGACACAGTCCTCGATCCTCGTAGCCAGGACTTTTGCCAGCAACTTAGCATCCACATTGAGGAGTGAGATCGGCCTGTATGATCCACATTGCAGTGGGTCCTTGTCCCGCTTTAGGATCAAAGAAATCGTCGCCTCCGACATTGTTGGAGGCAGGGTCCCCTCCTCTCTTGCCTCGTTAAAGGTCCTCACTAGTAGCGGGGCCAACAGGTCTACGTACATCCTGTAGAACCCCACCGGGAACCCGTCCGGTCCCGGGGCCTTCCCCGCCTGCATGCTCCCCAAACCCTTGCTCAGCTCCTCCAACCAGCCCAACCACCCCAAACCAGCCACCTCTTGCTCCTCCACCCTCGGGAATCTCAGTTGGTCTAGAAATCCTCTCATCCCCTCTTCCCCCGCTGGGGGCTGGGATCTGTATTTTCGTCGCACTCCGCACCATGGCTCCCCTTCCATCCCTGACTCCCCCTATTTCCCTCGCTGCCATCCTCTTACGGAGCTGGTGTGTCAGCATCCGACTCGCCTTTCCCCGTACTCGTAGGTCGCCCCCTGCGCCTTCCTCCACTGTGTCTCTGCCTTCCCAGTGGTCAACAGGTCAAACTCCGTCTGGAGACGTGGTCTTTCCCCAAGTAATCTCACCTCAGGGGCCTCTGCATATCTCCTGTCCACTCTTACTCTCCCCCACTAACCTCTCCCTTTCCATGCCCTCTGTCTTCTCCCTATGAGCCCTGATGGAGATTAGCTCTCCCCTGATTACTGCCTTCAACGCCTCCCATAACACCCCCACCCGCACCTCCCCGTTGTCATTGGCCTCCAAGTACCTTTCGATGCACCCCCTCACCTTCCCACACACCACCTCATCTGCCAGCAGTCCCACATCCAGCTGCCACACCGGGCATTGGTCCATCTCCTCTCCCAGCTCCAGTTCCACCTAGTGCGGGGCATGATCCGAAACGGCTATGGCCGAATACTCCGTTCCCTCCATCCTCGGGATGAGCGCCCTGCCCAGGACAAAGAAATCTATCCGGGAGTAGGCTTTGTGCACGTGGGAGAAAGAAGAAAATTCCCTGGCCTGCGGCCTTGCAAACTGCCATGGGTCCACTCCCCCCATCTGATCCATAAACCCCCTAAGTACCTTGGCCCCCGCCGGCCTCTTTCCAGTCCTTGATTTGGAACGGTCCAGTGCTGGATCCAACACTGTATTGAAGTCCCCTCCCATTATCAGGCCTCCTATCTCCAGGTCCGGAATGCGCCCCAATATGCGCTTCATGAATCCAGCATCATCCCAGTTCGGGGCGTATACATTTACCAACACCACCCACGTCCCCTGCAACCTACCGCTCACCATCACATATCGCCCTCCGTTATCCACCATGATAGTCTTAGCCTCAAATGACACCCGCTTCCCCACCAATATTGCCACCCCTCTATTCTTCGCGTCCAGCCCCGAATGGAATACCTGTCCTCCCCATCCCTTTCTTAACCTGACCTGGTCCGCCACCTTCAGATTTGTCTCTTGGAGCATGACCACGTCTTCCTTCAGTCCCTTTAAGTGCGCGAACACTCGGGCCCTCTTCACCGGCCCGTTCAGGCCCCTCACGTTCCACGTTATCAGCCGGATTGGAGGGGCTCTCTCTTTCCCTCCCCCCCCCACCGACTAGCCATCTCCATTTCTAGGCCAGTCCCGTGTCCGCGCCACCCTCACCCTCCAGTCCCCCAGCCAGGAGACCCCCGCCCCGACCACCTCTTCTGTGTCCCATTCCCTTTCGGCCAGTGCAGCAGCAACCCTTTCCTCCCCCCCCCCCCCCCCTCCCCCCTCGCTAGACCCCTGTCTAGCTTTTTTGCTCCCCCCATATCACTCCCGTAAGTCAGCTGACACCTGCTGACCCCGGCTTCCCCCGCCGTCCCATTGACCTCCCCGTGTGGGAGTGTCCCAGTCCGTGTGCGTTCCTCCATTCCCCTTCCCGCCTTTCTTCCCTAGTGCGGGAAAAACCCCGCGCTTTCCGAAGCCTACCCCGCCCCCTCTGGCGCTGCTCCTGTCGCGGCCTTGTCTCTCTCCCCAAGCCCATATAACATTTCCTGCGCGTAGTTGACCCATGTACAACAACCATCACACATCAAACATCTCCCCCACCCTCACAAACCCTCAGTTTGAGTCCAACTTTTCGGTTTGTATGAAGGTCCACGCCTCTTCAGGCGTTTCGAAATAATAGTGTTGATCCTGGTGTGTGACCCACAGTCGCGCTGGCTGCAGCATTCCGAATCGCACTCCTTTCCGGTGCAACACTGCCTTGGCCCGGTTGAAACCCGCTCTCCTCTTTGCAATCTCCGTGCTCCAGTCCGGGTATATTCGGATCTCTGCATTGTCCCACTTGCTGCTCCGCTCCATCTTGGCCCATTTCAGGACACTCTCTCTGTCCGTGAACCGGTGAAATCTCACCACCATCGCCCTTGGCGGCTCGTTTGCCTTGGGCCTCCTCGCCAGCACCCGGTGTGCCCCATCCAGCTCCAGCAGCCTCGAAGGGGCCTCCGCGCCCATCATCGCCCCGAGCATCGTGCTCGCGTATGCCCCGGCATCAGCCCCCTCCACTCCCTCAGGGAGACCCAGGATCGGCGAGTCTTCCCGCCCACCTCTTGTGCAGTGCCTCGTGCTCCTCCACACTCACCGCCAGGCCCAAGATCTCGTCCTCATTCTCACTGACTCGTTTCTGTACCTCCTGGATCTTTACCTCGTGGGCCTTCTGGGTCATCCCTAGTCCTTCAATTGCCGACAACATAGGCGCCAGCATCTCCTTGCGCAGCTCCTCGAAGCAGCGCTTGATGAACTCCTGCAGCTCCGGCCCACACTCCGCTTTGTCCCTGGCCGCCGCCATTTTGCTTTTCTTCCCTCGCTTCTCCCGCTGCTCCAGTGCCGCTTTTTTGGCCGATTCACTTCTGGTCCGGTCCATAAAAGTTGAAGGGGGACCTCTCTCTTCCCTTCCCCATGGGTTGTCTTAAAAAACATTTCCGTTGGGGCTCCTCTAACGAGCCCGAAAGTCCGTGATAGCGGGAGCTGCCGAATCGTGCGGCTTAGCTCCGCATAGCCGCAACCGGAAGTCAGTCGGGGAACACTTCAACAGTCAAGGGCATTCAGCCTCTGATCTCCGGCTAAGCGTTCTCCAAGGCGGCCTTCAGGACGTGCTACGCCCTTCCAAAACTCCTCCAGCGCTGGGCATACCCAGGGTGTGGTTTGCTGGGCTCCCTGAGCACCTAACTCACCTGTCCTCACCCCCAAAAAACCGACTCATCCTTGTCCCGGTCATGTGTGCCCTGTGCAGCACCTTAAACTGTACGAGGCTGAGCCTCACGCACGAAGAGGAAGAGTTCACCCTCCCAAGGGCATCTGCCCACGTCCCCTCCTCGATCTCCTCACCCAACTCCTCCTCCCACTTCCCTTTCAACTCCACCACCGAGGCCTCCTCCTACTCCTGCATCACCTGGTAAGTTGCCGAGATCTTCCCCTCGCCAACCCACGCCCCCGAGAGCACCCTGGCCCGTACGATGCATGGCAGCAGCAGCGGGAATTCCACCACTTGCCGCCTGGCAAACGCCCTTACCTGTAGATACCTAAAAGTGTTCCCCGGGGGGAGCCCGTACTTCTCCTCCAGCTCACCCAGGCTCACAAACTTCCCATCCACAAACAGGTCCCCCAACCTTCTTATCCCTGCCCTGTGCCACCCCGAAAACCCTCCATCTATTCTCCCTGGGACAAACCGGTGATTCCCCCGTATTGGGGTCCACACCGAGGCCTCCACCTCTCCCCTGTGCCGCCTCCACTGCCCCCAGATTTTGAGGGAAGCCGCCACCACCGAGCTCGTGGTATACCTCATTGGAGGGAGTGGCAGCGACGCCGTTGCCAGCGCCTCCAGGCTCGTACCCTCACAAGACGCCGTCTCCAGCCTCTTCCATGCAGCCCCCTCCCCTCCATGGGAGAGGGTGTCCCATTCTTGGAAAACCCTATGTGTTCTTCCCATAAAGAGGAAAATAAGCACTAGAAAATGCTGCGTTTCAGAGATGAGATGATCTTTTAGATAGTGAATGCAAACATGGGTTGGTTGGACCGAGCAACCCATTTATACATTGCAACTTCTATTTCCAGTATGTATGTATATGATTAACACTAATTGTTTGCTAATGATGTTCCCCACCCAACGCAACCAAGTCAGAAGACAACGGAATTCTCCACAAATATTCTTTCCTTCAGGGGTTACAATCTCCAATCGGGAAGAACAATCCGAGGTGATTATCCCCATTTCTCACCCAAAAGATAGATGCATTGCAGTGTGCAAACTGAAATTACACAAAGCTCACTGGGCAAACACATTCAAGGAGTAATGCATTTCTTTAAAGAACATTTCTTCAGTGATGTAGTACATACTGATAAAAAATGAACAGACAATTAATTTATACAGTTTGGACATGCCCTACATTCAAAACATTCATCTTTCTAAAAGTATGCAGCCTACCTTCAAAGGGTACAGCTGAAAGGATTCAGGTAAGCTGATTGAATGTGATTTTTTACAAAACAAAATTGCTGCACTTTTACCTTCAGATACATCTGTCACGGAGAAGTAAGTGGTTTCATTAATGTAGCCGCCAAGCTTGTTGCATGAAGTTACAATGCCCATCAGGTTGTGAGTCTCACTTTCTACTGGAGTATTTGAGGAAGTACCATCATCCCACTGACGAGTTACAGGTTCCACCTGCAATTTTTAAAAAAGTACCGCTGGTGTAAGAAAATCGCATTTGGGCAGCACGGTGGTTAGCACTGCTGCCTCACTGCAGCACTGACCCGGGTTCAATTCCCGCGTCGGCTGAACGTGCGGAGTTTGCACTCCCTCCCCTTGTCTGCATGGGTTTCCTCCCACAGTCCAAAGGTGTACAGGTTAGATGGATTGTACATGCTAGATTCCCCTTGTGTCCAAAACGTTAGGTAGGGTTTTGGGGTTAAGTGGATAGAGTGGGGGCCTGATCCTAGGTAGGGTACCCTTTCAAAGGGTCTGTGCAGACTCTTTGGGACGAATGGCCTCCTTCTGTACTGTAATGATTCTATGATTTGTACAATCTGAAGCTAATGCATACTTATAAAAAAATAGAATCATCATCGGAATTAAAAGTCAATCTTTCAAGAATCTGGGGCGGGATTCTCCGACCCCCCCGCCGGGCCAGAGAATCGTTGGGGGGCGGCGCGAATCCCGCCCCGACGCCGGCTGCCGGATTCTCCGGCGCCGGTTTTTCGGCGGGGTCGGGAATCGCGTCGCGCTGGTCGGGGGCAGTTGGCAGCGGCCCCACCCCCCGGCGATTCTCCACTCCGCAATGGGCCGAGGGGCCGCCCGTTTCCGGCCGGTCCTGCCGGCGTAAATCAAACCAGGTCCGTACCAGCGGGACTTGGCTCTGAGGGCGGCCTGCGGAGTCCTCGGGGGGGGGGGGGGTCGGGGGAATCTGGCCCCGGGGGCCCCCACAGTGGTCTGGCCCGCGATTAGGGCCCACCGACCTGCGGGCGGGCCTGTGCCGTGGGGGCACTCTTTCCCTCCGCGTTGGCCGCTGTAACGGTCCGCCATGCCCGCGTTGGGATGGCGCCACGCCGGCCAGCGGAGGCCCTTCGCCCTCGGTTGGCACGGCGCCAAGCCCTTTGGTGCCAGCTGGCATGGCGTCAACCCCACCGGCACTGGCCTAGCCCCTGAGGATTCCACACCTTTCGGGCGGCCCGACGCCGGAGTGGTTCACGCCACTCCTCGGTGCCAGTACGGCCCGCCCCCCCCGGTTAGGGGAGAATCCCGCCCCTGTTCTTGCGCATTTACAATTGAAATCCAATTGAACACAACAAATAAATTTGCAAGAGTGATTCACAAAGCATATGCTCATATATAATTTTAAAGTACTTTTTTTAAAAAATCAGAAAATAGTTGAATGAATTTATACAATGACCCAAGTTATCTTAGTAAATTGGTTCCAAATAGTTTTAAACCAAATTTTCATTTAGAACCAAAGAAGATTGTAGACAATTAAAAAAAAAAAAGTAAATTATCGAGAGGAAGAGGCAGAAACAAACTGGATTTAACATGAGATGGTGGGCGGTAACACATTCTTTTTTCTGGGACCAGATGTTTAATCCTGCCCAGTGAGATGGGGAGACTCTGGCAGCTGTCAGAAATCTACCACGACTTTCGGGTGCGGCGATGACCAGCTAAGTCACACATTTCGGCAGCTCCCGGAGGAAAGGACTTTTGGGCTCTTAATAGGAGCCCCAACGGCAATTTTAACGGCTAAAAACACTGTGCGGTAAACCAGAAGGGAATCCCCCCTGGACACGGATGGAAAAAGGAGAGGAAAGTGGCCAGATTGCGGTGGATCCTCTAGAGCAGCAGCCAGGAAGGCAGGCACAAAGCAAGATGGCGTCGGAAGGAGGCAGTTTAATATGGGGCCCTGACCAACAAGAGTTCCTGCGGCGTTGCGTGGAAGAACTCAAAAAGGAGAAGAAGAAGGAGCTGTTGGCCCCGATATTACAGGCGATTGAAGGGCTAAAGGAGGAGCAAAAGACCCAGGAGCAGGAGCTTCGCGTCGTGAAGGCAAAGGCTGCTGAGAATGAGGACGACATATAGGGCCTGGTGGTGAAGACAAAGATGCACGAGGCACAACACAAAAGGTGTGCGGAAAGGCTGGAGGTGCTGGAGAATAATGCGAGGAGGAAGAATTTAAGGATTCTTGGTCTTCCCGAAGGTGCAGAAGGGGCAGACGTCGGGGCATATGTGAGCACGATGTTGCACTCGTTAATGGGATCGGAGGTCCCGACGGGCCCGTTGGAGGTGGAGGGAGTCTATCGAGTTATGGCGCGAAGACCGAGGGCTGGAGAAATTCCTCGAGCCATAGTGGTGAGATTTCTCCGATATAATGACAGAGAGATGGTCCTCAGATGGGCAAAGAAAACTCGGAGCAGTAGGTGGGAGAACGCGGTGATCCGCGTATATCAAGATTGGAGTGCGGAGGTGGCGGGAAGGAGGGCAAGCTTTAATCGGGCCAAGGCGGTGCTGCACAAAAGGAAGGTTAAATTTGGAATGCTGCAGCCGGCAAGACTGTGGGTCACACATCAAGGGAAACACCACTACTTTGAAACGGCAGAAGAGGCGTGGACATTTATTGTCAAGGAGAAACTGGAATAAGCGGGCTAGAAAAAGAACGTTTGGGACAAAGTGGTGGGGCGAATATGTGGGGTGAAGAGGGGGAAGAGATGATTTCCCAAGTTGTTAATCCTGCGACCCTGTAACTTTTCTCTCTTCCCCATGTCGTGGGGGAGGGGGGGGGGGGGGGGGGGGGGGGGGGGAGGGAGGATGAGGAGCTGGGGGCGCCGGCCATTGGGGGCGGGGCCAAATGGGAAGCGCGGGCTTTGTTCCCGCGCTATGGTAATCATGGCGGGAACAGGGAAGCAGGAAGGAGGGCCTCGCACAGTGGGAGCCGAGGTCACGGGGGGAAGCAGAGGTCGGCCAGAGTTTGCTGACTTCTGGGGGCAACATGGGGGGTGCAATTACGCTAGTGAGGGGGGGGGGGTTAACTGGGTTGCTGCTGCTGGGGAGAAGGGGGAGCTGGTATGGGGTGGGGTGGTCGGGGTGGGAGGGCGCCGTTGGGGGGAGATACGGCTACGTGGGAACCGGGTGAGGAGCTGGATTGAAAAAGGAGATGGCTAGTCGACAAGGGGGGGGGGGGGGGTAAAGAGCCCCCCAACCCAGCTGATCACGTGGAATGTGAGAGGGCTGAACGGGCCGATAAAGAGGGCACGGGTACTCGCACACCTAAAGAAACTTAAGGCAGATGTGGTTATGCTGCAGGAGACGCATCTGAAACTGATAGACCAGGTCAGACTATGCAAAGGATGGGTGGGGCAGGTGTTTCATTCGGGGCTAGATGCAAAAAACAGGGGGGTGGCTATACTAGTGGGGAAGCGGGTAATGTTTGAGGCAAAGACCATAGTGGCGGATAGTGGGGGCAGATACGTGATGGTGAGTGGCAAATTGCAAGGGGAGGCGGTGGTCTTAGTGAACGTATATGCCCCGAACTGGGATGATGCCAACTTTATGAGGCGTATGTTAGGACGTATCCCGGACCTAGAGGTGGGGAAGTTGGTAATGGGTGGAGATTTTAATACGGTGCTGGACCCAGGGCTGGACAGATCGAGGTCCAGGACCGGAAGGAGGCCGGCTGCAGCTAGGGTGCTTAAGGACTTTATGGAGCAGATGGGAGGAGTAGACCCCTGGAGATTTAGTAGACCTAGGAGTAAGGAGTTTTCGTTTTTCTCCTATGTCCACAAAGTTTATTCACGGATAGACTTTTTTGTTTTGGGAAGGGCACTGATCCCGAAGGTGACGGGGACGGAGTACACGGCTAAAGCTATTTCGGATCACGCTCCACATTGGGTGGACCTGGAGATAGGGGAGGAAGAAGAACAGCGTCCACCCTGGAGAATGGACATGGGATTATTGGCAGATGAGGGGGTGTGTTTAAGGGTGAGGGGGTGTATTGAAAGGTACTTGGAACTCAATGATAATGGGGAGGTTCAGGTGGGAGTGGTCTGGGAGGCGCTAAAAGGCAGTGGTTAGAGGGGAGCTGATATCTATTAGGGCACATAAAGGAAAGCAGGAGGGTAGGGAAAGGGAGCGGTTGCTGAAAGAACGTTTGAGGGTGGACAGACAATATGCGGAGGCACCGGAGGAGGGACTGTACAGGGAAAGGCAAAAGCTACATGTAGAATTTGACTTGTTGACTACGGATAATGCAGAGGTACAATGGAGGAAGGCACAGGGTGTACAGTACGAACATGGGGAGAAGGCGAGCAGGTTGCTGGCCCACCAACTGAGGAAAAGGGGAGCAGCGAGTGAGATAGGGGGGGTGAGAGATGAGGAGGGAGATGGAGCAGGGAGCGGAGAGAGTGAATGGAGTGTTCAAGGCATTTTATGAAAGATTATATGAAGCTCAGCCCCCGGATGGGAAGGAGAGAATGATGTGCTTTCTGGATCAGCTGGAATTTCCTAAGGTGGAGGAGCAGGAGAGGGCGGGACTGGGAGCACAGATTGAGACGGAGGAAGTAGTGAAAGGGATTGGGAGCATGCAGGCGGGGAAGGCCCCGGGACCAGACGGATTCCCAGTTGAATTCTATAGGAAATATATGGACTTGCTGGCCCCGCTACTGATGAGAACCTTTAATGAGGCGAGGGAAAGGGGGCAGCTGCCCCCGACTATGTCAGAGGCAACGATATCACTCCTCCTAAAGAAGGAAAAAGACCCGCTGCAATGCGGGTCCTATAGGCCTATTTCCCTCCTGAATGTGGACACTAAGATTCTGGCCAAGGTAATGGCAACGAGGATAGAGGACTGTGTCCCGGGGGTGGTTCATGAGGATCAAACTGGGTTTGTGAAGGGGAGACAGCTGAATACAAATATACGGAGGCTGCTAGGGGTAATGATGATGCCCCCACCAGAGGGGGAAGCGGAGATAGTGGTGGCGATGGATGCCGAGAAAGCATTTGATAGAGTGGAGTGGGATTATTTGTGGGAGGTGCTGAGGAGATTTGGCTTTGGAGATGGGTATATCAGATGGGTACAGTTGCTGTATAGGGCCCCGATGGCGAGCGTGGTCACGAATGGACGGGGGTCTGATTATTTTCGGCTCCATAGAGGGAAGAGGCAGGGATGTCCTCTGTCCCCGTTATTGTTTGCACTGGCGATTGAGCCCCTGGCCATAGCATTGAGGGGTTCCAGGAAGTGGAGGGGAGTACTCAGGGGAGGAGAAGAACACCGGGTATCTCTGTATGCGGATGATTTGTTGCTATATGTGGCGAACCCGGCGGAGGGGATGCCAGAGATAATGCGGATACTTGGGGAGTTTCGGGATTTTTCAGGGTATAAATTGAACATGGGGAAAAGTGAGCTGTTTGTGGTGCATCCAGGGGAGCAGAGCAGAGAAATAGAGGATTTACCGTTGAGGAAGGTAACAAGGGACTTTTGGTACTTGGGGATCCAGATAGCCAAGAATTGGGGTACATTACATAGGCTTAATTTAACGCGGTTGGTGGAACAGATGGAGGAGGAGTTTAAGAGATGGGACATGGTGTCCCTGTCACTGGCAGGTAGGGTGCAGGCGGTTAAAATGGTGGTCCTCCCGAGATTCCTTTTTGTGTTTCAGTGCCTCCCGGTGGTGGTCACGAAGGCTTTTTTCAAAAGAATCGAGAAGAGTATTATGAGTTTTGTGTGGGCCGGGAAGACCCCGAGAGTGAGGAGGGGATTTTTGCAGCGTAGTAGGGACAGGGGGGGGGGGCTGGCACTACCGAGCCTAAGTGAGTACTACTGGGCCGCCAATATTTCAATGGTGTGTAAGTGGATGGGAGAAGAGGAGGGAGCGGCGTGGAAGAGATTGGAGAGGGCGTCCTGTAGGGGGACTAGCCTACAAGCTATGGTGACGGCACCGTTGCCGTTCTCACCGAAGAAATACACCACAGGCCCGGTGGTGGTGGCTACATTGAAAATTTGGGTGCAGTGGAGACGGCATAGGGGAAAGACGGGAGCCTCGGTGCGGTCCCCGATAAGAAATAACCATAGGTTTGTTCCGGGGAGAATGGATGGGGGATTTGGAGCATGGCAAAGAGCAGGGGTAGCACAATTGAGAGATCAGTTCGTAGATGGGACGTTTGCGAGTCTGGGAGCGCTGACGGAAAAATATGGGTTGCCCTAAGGGAATGCACTTCGGTATATGCAACTGAGGGCTTTTGCGAGGCAACAGGTGAGGGAATTCCCGCAGCTCCCGACGCAGGAGGTGCAGGATAGAGTGATCTCAGAGACATGGGTGGGGGATGGTAAGGTGTCGGACATATATAGGGAAATGAGGGACGAGGGGGAGATCATGGTAGATGAGCTGAAAGGGAAATGGGAAGAGGAGCTGGGGGAGGAGATTGAGGAGGGGCTGTGGGCTGATGCCCTACGTAGGGTAAACTCATCGTCCTCATGTGCCAGGCTAAGCCTGATACAATTTAAGGTGTTACACAGGGCGCATATGACTGGAGCACGGCTCAGTAAATTTTTGGGGGTAGAGGATAGGTGTGTGAGATGCTCGAGAAGCCCAGCGAATCACACCCACATGTTCTGGTCATGTCCGGCACTACAGGGGTTTTGGGTGGGGGTGGCAAAGGTGCTTTCGAAGGTGGTGGGGGTCCAGGTCGAACCAAGCTGGGGGTTGGTTAAATTTGGGGTTGCAGAAGAGCCGGGAGTGCAGGAGGCGAGAGAGGCTGATGTTTTGGCCTTTGCGTCCCTAGTAGCCCGGCGCAGGATATTGTTAATGTGGAAGGAAGCCAAACCCCCGGGTGTGGCGACCTGGATAAACGACATGGCAGGGTTTATAAAGTTTGAACGGATTAAGTTCGTACTAAGGGGTTCGGCTCAAGGGTTCACCAGGCGGTGGCAACCGTTCGTCGACTACCTCACAGAAAGATAGAGGGAATGGAAAAGAAGACGACAACAGCAGCAACCCGGGGGGGGGAAGGAATCGGACGGACTCTCAGGGATGTTATTGTATATGTATAGGCACTTGTTTTAGGTCATGTATATTGGACTGTTGGATTGTATCTTTGGAGAGTATTTATTTTTGACAAGGCAGTTGCCATTTAGTTTGGTTTTTGTTTCTGTTCATATATTATTTATTTATTTGTTTAAAACTGGCCACTGTTATTTATATTGCTTTATTGTTGTTTAAAAGAAACACTACGTACTGTTATGTTTGGCCAAAAAATCTTGAATAAAATATATATTTTTTAAAAAATCTACCACAAGTTCAAGTAAATAAGACTCCTCAGCCTAATTGATATGATTCTTTCAGAATATCAACCTCTCTCCACCTTTCGCTTTGCAATAATAAACTGGCTGAACAGTTTAATAGCTCACATGAAGGAGTCCTTACAGCCACACTGAAATTTAACAGGACAAATTTGCAATTTCAAAGCACCGGGTCCACGGTCGAAAGTGAAAAATAAAACATACAGATTGGAGATTTAAAATCCGGCTGTCCGAAAACCAAATTTGTCCAGAAAATGGGATTTAAAAAAATATATATTCCATTTGATACTCAAGTTAAATGAAATTCAAACGTTTGGTAGAATACTGGGCCAATTTGGCTAGGCGTTCTTTCTTGTATGTTTACCGGACTAGTCATCAGCTTCACTGCTTACAGTGACGCACCTGAACATCCGCCAACCTAATCCGACCTGAATTAATTTATTCCTTTTTAATAAAAAAGATTATACATTACTTTTTATTTCTTTTTCATACTTTATTCATTAAATTTGGCCGAGGATAGGCTAGCTGATTTTATTGTCCAGAATCTGGCACAGTCTCAGTCCTAAAGGTGTTGGAATTTGGACCTGCACTACTGTTGTGGACGGCTCCTTCCATTGTTGGCACTTGCTCAGGGTATTGTTAAGAACAGAGGGAGGTATTACTTCCACACTTGAACCATGCACAGGACACCCCATCTAACATGTGAAGCCACGTAATGACCTACAGCTTCCAGTCAATTCTCCAATTCTTCCCTCTCTCACCTTGCTGAATCCGCAGTGATAGAGAAAACGTTTTCTAGTGCAAAGATACATGTATATGCTATTGAAATGCAATGAGTCTGCACCTGAAGCAATTAAAAACAGGTTAGGAGGTTGGCTTTTTATAGAACAGTCTATCATCAGAACATCAACAAGCTAGCATTTTTTGGCAAGCAGCAGTGTTCTGACAAAATTGGCAGCGATCATAGATAACAGGAAAGCATGTAAGCGACTTGTTTGGGCAGGACATTTCGTATTTGGCCCGACATAGTAATTCACAGGAGTAAAATCCATAGTATCACAGACATTCTAACATGGTTAAAAATTACTTGGCCCACTGTGCCAATGCATGCTTTACACTGTAGCTATTTCTTCCTCTATGCCTCAATATTTTTCTCCAAGTTTTTATCCAATTCTCTCATTTAGTGTCAGTGTTTCAATATGTATGTGTGTAATGCATTCTATATTGTATTAACGGGAGGGGGAGGGGGGGGGAGGAGAAGAGAGAGAGAGAGAGAGAGAGAGAGAGGGAGGGAGAGAGGGAGAGAGGGAGAGAGGGAGAGAGAGAGAGAAGAGAGAAAGCATCAAACCTCTTTCTCCCCCTTTCATAGCAATAATCTTTCTGCATTTATCCTCTCAAATCTCTTCAAAAAAGGTTGAATTGTTTGATTAGGTTCCACTCGTGTTATTTTTGACAAACGCAAAATAGTGGATGCTGGAAATCTAAAAACTGAAAATGCTGGAAAACTTGTTGATTTCCAAATTTCTTTCTCTGTCAGTCTGGCCTCAATAAAAGTTGAGATGGATTCGCACGTAAAAAGAAGTTATTTATTTAGCTTGCAAGCTTGATTCATTTCATAGAACTATAAGAGACATCCAGTTTCCTATATCCCAGAAAGCGAATGAACAAAGAAACAAAGGGATCTCTGCAAATCAATTCAAATGGTATCAAGTTTCACATACTCGACGCCCGTAGGTCAGCCTATATCCCTCCTGACCTGTTTGATCTATTCTGATTGGCTCACTTCCAATCCCTTTCTCTGGCCCCTATCAATGCAGCATCACTCTCATAGACACACCTCTTCCTGCTTTTTCCATGTGGTCTCAAATCCCTTTCTCCCTAACTGCCAGAATCAAAGTGGCTTATTTCTACATTACATTAACTAGTATCTCTAAAGTAACTATTTTATATCACATTCGTCATTCCCTCCTTTTATCATTCCATGACAACCGAACTATCCAATCCATAGCTACGGTTCCTCATCTAAAAGATCCGTCGCTGCATTTCCAATTCCTGTCTTAGCCCCCCTTCATCTGCCTCACCCTCATGGATTTTAACAGTTAAATTTTTTTTCGGTGATTGGGGCGGTGATCTGATCCAGTGCACCCCGCATTCTACCCATCACACATTTAAGGATGGCCAGGCCCACAAAGATGCAGCCGATAGCTACCACTAGATACATGGCCATATTTATCAACCAGTCCTTCCATCCTCCAAATCCCCAGTTACCCCAAGAGCCAGGATCCTGCATCCCGTCCAAGTGATCCCGTATGCGATCCATAAATTTAGTAATGTTAGCGGTCAAGTCCTGAACTCCCATGATACACTTGCCCTGTACTATGGCGCATACCCCACCCTCACGGGCCAGAAGATAGTCAAGAGCATACCGGTTCTGCATTGCAAACAACCGTAGCTGAGACAACTCCTTGGTTATTGCCCGAGGGCTCCCAAGGTTTACTACCCGGGTTTTCCTCAGTTTGGCCTTTAACTAACTTAAGTGTATCTCCCGGTAACCTACGTTCTAGCTGTACTTCCCTTCTCATACGCCCCGTCCTCTCTCTAGTCCCTTTCTCTTTCTCATAGCCTCTTCCTACACTCTTCTGACAGCCTGATTTTACCTTTATTGTACCACTCTTAACACATCCAAAATCAAATTTACATGTATTCCAAAAACAAGGCAATGTCCATATAATGTTCCCTTCCTATCGCCGGGACCGGTGCAACTGCTTCATGACTCCTGCATTCTCCTTAACTTTGATGACCTTCCATGAGTCGATACCATGTCCTCGTATATGGGGGCAGCGAAGAACATCACCTTTGCATAGGTGATGTATCCTTGTAGATTGGTTGGGGCTACACAGATACATAATATTCCCCTTTTCCATGTCCATCGCCAATAACACGCCAAGCGAAGTGAGGCCAAATATCAGACAGACGATGCGTAGTCACTCCATCATGCTCCACACCTGTAAAATAGCACTGGAGAAGGGAGGCAGGTTAGTATCCGACCTTTTACAGTAGTGGAGATGGGCTCAATTTACAGTGATGTAGGTGGACCCAAGCACTTCGCCCCTCCACTTTAACTGCTGTGGGGGTGGTAAGGAGAACTTGGAAGGGCCCGTCCCATCGCGGCTCCGACCCCTTCCTAGTCCAATTTTTGACCATGACATAACTACCGGGCTGGACTGAAAGTGAGCTAGGTACTGGGGCAATGGCTGGTGAGCCGCGCGGACTTGGCCATGGAGTTCCTTGAGCACTTGCGTAAGGGCTAGAACATAGGCGGTCATTTCTTCAGTCATCTAATGAAACTGAACCAGTCTGGGAACCTGCAGGCTCCAGGGAGTTCTAAGAGGCCTGCCATAAAGAATCTCGGCAGGAGAGAGCCGGGCCGGTCCCGCAGGTGTAACCCGCAGCTGGAAGAGGGCAACGGGGAGCAACTTAAGCCATGTCAGTCCCGTGTCTGCTCTTAAATTTAGCCAATTTAGTTTTGAGGGTCTGATTGTGTCTCTCAACCAACCCGGCCGCCTGCGGTCTGTAAGCACAGTGTAACTGCTGGCGTATGCCCAACTGGGAGCAAAACTCCTTGTTAATTTGTCCAATAAAATGAGGCCCATTATCAGAACTTAACTGAGCTGGTATACCGTACCGGGGAATGATTTCCCTCATCAAGACTTTAACCACAGTAGCAGCTTTATTATCGATAGTCGGATACGCCTCGACCCATCTGCTGAACACATCCACAATGACCAAAACATATTTGTAACATTGACACCTTCCCAACTCAATGTAATCCATTTGGAGCGTCTCAAAGGGACCACTGGGCAACGGGGTTTGCCCCTTCCCACAAGGGATACCTTTTCCGGTGTTATATTGCTGACAAATCAAACACCGATTACTGATACTTTGGGCCAACCCCTGCATTTTAGGGTGCCACCAAGTGTCCAGCAACAAATCACTTGTCCCTCGAGCCCCACAATGAGTTGCAAAGTGTACACATTCAATGACCCATAAAGCCAGCACATCAGACATACAAGTCTGATGTGCAGGCGTGGTCCACAAAGAGGAAACAGAATCATATGTACAACCTAACCGTTTCCACATTTGTTTATCACTCTCAGGAGCGTCCTCCTGTAACCTTATGACGTCTTGGATGGTTGGCATTGACTTGTCAGAAGCAGACATATTTATAGTAGATCGTTTAGTCTGACTTAACATCTTAGGCACCATCACTTGCTGAATTTGCGCGGCTGTCCGCGCTGCACAATCTGCTCGTTCATTACCAACGTCAACTGGGGTTGTACCATTCGTGTGGGCAGCGCATTTAATAACGGAAATCTGCGCGGGCATAAGGAGGGCCTGCAGTAGGTCATTAACTAAACCCCGGTGGGATATTTGACCACACATAATCATGTCAGGTTGTTCTGACGAAATGTCGCTCAAATCGCCCCTTATTGTGGTAGTTTCCTGAATCAAGGCTAAACAGTCGTGGCCAGGTGCGTCTTCATGGACAGGGGGACCACTAAGAAAACAGGCTGGATTGATAGTGGTACAGTATTTAAATGTCAGACGTGGATTGTTCAAAAGGTATATCTCATACCTATTCTGACGAGCTGCGGTAAGATGCTGAGTCTGCAGTTGCCTCAGTAGTGCGATGACCGAGTGGGAGCTATACACCGTAATATCCTGTTGGAGGGTGAGAGCATGTAACGGCTATGCGATGGCATTGATTGAACGTAAATCCTGTACTAATCGGTACTGGTCTGGTTTGGCTGGTTTAGGCACAGCAAGTATGGGGGTGTTACATTCTGATTGGCAAGGGACCAAAATACCCTGTTTCAACAGCTCTTGAATTAATTTATCTATTGATGGAGCAGCTTGAGATTTCAGGGGGTATTGTCGAATGGAAGGTAGCTTTACATGATCCTTAATCATCACCTTAATAGGTGTAACATTTGTCTTTCCCACTTGTGATGGGTATTCCGCCCAGACCTGTGGATTGACATATTCCAACACATCATGTCCCCTGTGATGCTGCAGTCGAGTGTTAATCGTTTCAGGGACCTCAAAATATTTTATGGTAGTGCCGTCCGGCATGGCTTGAAGTGCGTAGTCTGTTGGATCCGAATGATCCACTGGCCTCCTGACCATTCACCCCATATCCCTGGCATGGTACTGGTCATGGACCTGACGTGTAATATGAGGGCTTACCGAAGCTGACTGTGGCCATAAATGTGGTGATATTGTAACAAAATCGGCTGTACCTTCTTTTCCCGTGACTGTGTCTGTAACCTTGACTGGCCATTCGGTCTCAAGTAATGGCCGGTATTTGTCCTCCAACTCCCTGTTTCGTCCAGTTCTGTCATAGGCCAGGGTAACGTGATGCAGTGACTGTTCAACGTCTAACGTCCACCACTGGGGGGTGATAGAAATATAGCACTGTTGTCTCATCCTCCTCTTCGCTGATCCACCCACCCAAAGTCACTATATTGGAGCTCCTGCTGGTAAACTACCATTTCTGCCGCTTGTTGGGGTCGCAGATCATCCTTTTTCATTACATACTCAGTCTTAACCTTTGTAACTGAGCCTCCTTCTTGGCCTACACCCTCCTTCCAGTAAAATCTGACTGCCCTTGCCATCTGGGAAGGGTCGTTCTCTGTCCAATTCATGTTATTACATTTCACAGCAGTAACCACAGAAGGTGGTAGGCAATGTATTAACATAGCACAGTATTGAGGGGAATTCTGACCATTTTGATACAGCAAATCGCCTGACTGCCCCTGGTAGATTTCATTAAAACGCTCCAGAAATTCCTCTGGCTCTTCAATCTTCCTAGGTTTTAGGTCTAAGATAACAGAAAGATTTATGGGCCTTTGAAATGTGCTATTCAACGCATTCAAGATCTGTGTCCTTCTTTTCTCTATTTGCTCTCTCTTTTTTTTTAAAACTTAAAAATGTTTGAAAATTCAAATTGAATTACTGCAACTTGCAAGCTTAGCTCTGATCTCAACTCAGAACTAAATTTACAATTTGCTTAACACAAACTTGTATAACATTTACAACTTAATTATTTCTTTATCTTAACAATTTTTCTTTTAACAAGTTTTTTTTTCTTTTACATACACATAAGTATTAGCAAAATCAACTATCATCTCCAGATTGACACTTTTTAAAATGGTGTCCATGATCTTCTTTAAGTTTCTATTAATCTCCAGATAAAATGAGATAAACCTTATTTCAAGTAAGTAAAACTTAAGATTCTGGCAATTTCAATCAATTGCTTTTGAAAATAATAACTTTTATCAAAGAGGTGGAGAAACCCACTGGTTTCCTTTAATTAATTCAAAACGTAACTTTGCTGGTGTTCACTGACTCAAAGGAAAGGTATCCGATTACACTACGGCTGCTGCTGTTATCTCAAAGCCTGAGTGAGAAGCACTGTCTGTTTTCAACTTCGCCTGCTGCTGTTAACCCTTTGAGAGACTTCTGCTTCAACCAATATGCAGCATTCCTCACAATCTCAACTAGACCTCGGAACTGCGTTTTCCGCCAATACAGTCCAAGGAAACAATTTTAGCTTAATCAACTATATATTTAAAACACTCACACATAGAGTTGAACCATCTTCAGATTTAAAAACAGTTATACTGGACTGAACCTTCATTAATGAAGTCACATCAGCCCCTGAACCCATATAATAGACTGAACCTTCATTAATGAAGTCACATCAGCCTCTGAACCCATATAATAGACTGAACCTTCATTAATGAAGTCACATCAGCCTCTGAACCCTTATACTTGGAATTGAATCATCATTTGAGATGTCCCATCAACCCAAAACCCTAACCCAAGCCGAAACAACAATATGAAATCCCATCAATTAAATTGCTAATCCCCAGACTGACCTGTGATTTCGTCGAGGCGGTCTTTCTGTGCCAACCGCGAGTGACCAGACTAATCAGACGATAAGAAGAGGGGAACAATCAATGCGCGGTCGTTTTCCAGTTCTACATTGAGGGCCCTTTGTTCCCCATCCTCCTGTTCATAAATCAGTCTAATTCTGATTTCGCAGTTGGATCAGGATCGCCCTGAGAAATCCCGGTTTTCGGCACCAAATGTTGATTTCCAAATTTCTTTCTCTGTCAGTCTGGCCTCAATAAAAGTCGAGATGGATTCGCACGTAAAAAGAAGTTATTTATTTAGCTTGCAAGCTTGATTCATTTCATAGAAATAGAAGAGACATCCAGTTTCCTATATCCCAGAAAGCGAATGAACAAAGAAACAAAGGGATCTCTGCAAATCAATTCAAATGGTATCAAGTTTCACATACTCGACGCCCATAGGTCAGCCTATATCCCTCCTGACCTGTTTGATCTATTCTGATTGGCTCACTTCCAATCCCTTTCTCTGGCCCCTATCAATGCAGCATCACTCTCATAGACACACCTCTTCCTGCTTTTTCCATGCGGTCTCAAATCCCTTTCTCCCTAACTGCCAGAATCAAAGTGGCTTATTTCTACATTACATTAACTAGTATCTCTAAAGTAACTATTTTATATCACATTCGTCAAACTCAGCAGGTCTGGCAGCATCTGTGGAGGGAGAAAGAGTTAACGTCGAGTCCAATATGACTCTTTTTTGGTACTGAAGAGAGGTTGTGCCGTCAAAAAAGTCAGAATGGTTAGGTAGAACAAAAAGGTTAGGTCACGGACAGGTTAGAAGGTGGGAGAGATTGGACTCGAAACTTAAACTCTGTTCCACTCTCCACAGATTTTGTCAGATTGGCTGAGTGTTTCCAGCACCCTCTGGTTTAATTAGTGTTAGTTTTCTCTGCTTCATTGAACATCTAGGCCTTTGTCCCCAAAGCTTTTCATCCCTGGTATTATCTTTCTCATTAGCACTGATACCTCGACAATGGAGTGCCCTAATCTCCAGATCGCAATCCAACTTTGTGCTAACCTTTTTCACACAGGCTGAAAATAAACAGAAGAGTCTGCATATGCATATTATCAGTATTCGCTGGGGGACCTTTAGCAGTAGCAATGACACAAGAGCTATCTGCATTCATTCAAGCAGGTGGATGTAATGGAAAATTAATCTGGTTGAAAAATTCAACAGCAGTTCTAATAATTATGTAATCCCTTAACATACATTATTCTGGGTAAACATTCTTGACAATCGCTATTCTAAGCATTAACTTGTACATTATATACAACAACTTAATAATAATAATCTTTATTAGTGTCACAAGTAGGCTTACATTAACACTGCAATGAATTTACTGTGAAAAGCCCCCCTAGTTGCCACACGCCGGCGCCTGTTTGAGTACACAGAGGGAGTATTCAGAATGTACAAATTACCTGGCAGCACGTCTTTCAGGTTTTATAGAGCATGTTTAACCATGGAAAAAATTGTCTCAAGGCTCTTCATAGACACAATCAAGGATAGATAATGGAGTGGATGTCAATGGTGATAGTACGATGGTGGGAAGAGATGCCAGTGAACGATGCTCCGGCTAGCCTTGTTTACACGAGACTGGAATGAAGAAAGGGCAGTTCTAAATTGAAGGAGGAATGGTTGATCGACCGTGTTAAAGGTTGCAGAGAAGTTGAAGAGAGTGAGTGGTGATAACACACCATGGTCCTACTCAGGGAATGTTGACTGCAACTTTGGTTAAATCGGTTTTGGTACTGTGACACATGGCCACAGATTTGGGAGATGGCAGCACCTTCAAGGACTTGGGGGATGGGGTAGCAGTTTGCAGCACAGACAAAGTGTTGAAGGTGGGGCATTTTGAGGAGAGGGATAGCAACGGTGGTCTTGAAAGCAATGCATAATGGCTTCACTCCAGCATATAAAGTCAGGAGTAGGTAATGTGCAAGAAACCAACACCAGCAAATAGAAGAGCACGATGTTTAAACAGATACTTGAAAAATCATAACTTGCTTATTCTCTTCAGAGTGGGAATGAAGAGTATGTATTTCCAGCACTTTGTTTCTATTTCCTATTTCCAGCATTAATTTAAGGAAACAGGTGAACTTTCTGTATGAAAGCAAACTTTGGGGATTCTGTAATCTCCAAGCCGAAACATACTTGCAAAGATAACATTCATCTCCATTTTACAATTTTTTGCAATTCAAGTACGATCATAGAATCCCCACAGTGCAGAAGGCTACTCAGTCTGTGGAGTCTGCACCAACCTGTCGAATGAGAACCCCACCCATACCCATGCCCACTTCTCCCCCATACCCATGCCCACTTCCCCCCCATATCCCCGTACATCCTTGGACATTAAGGGGCAATTTAGCATCCGCGTAACCCAATCCATCAAACCTGCACATCTTTGGACTGTGGAAGGAAAATGGAGCACCCGGAGGAAACCGACGCAGGCAGGGGGTGAATGTGCAAACTCAACACAGTGGCTCAAGGCTAGAATTGACCCCGGGTCCCTGGCACTGTGAGGCACAGTGCTAACCGCTGTGCCACCGTGCTGTCCCTCCAGTGTGAACTAATGCACTTTAAACTCTTACATTTCGAATAATTGTTGAATTCATTCTTTGATTACAAGAGAATAAGTGACCATTTGTATCACATCCTACCTTGACTGCTTTCCAACCTCCCGATGTCTCATTCTTTTGGGCTACAATGTTCACCTTTTGGCCAACTTGCAAAGGCATGCCTCCCAGCACATCATTAGAAGTGAAGTAGATGGAGTCATCAACTAAACCATATTTACCGCAAAACCTGGTCACAATACCTCCAAGTACACTTTTATAATCTGGACAATCTAAAAAAAAAAAAATGTTTAATTGTTCATACTGTCGGTACCAGTCAACCATGTGGACACATTAATATCAATAACAATCAGTAAATCTGCCTTTTTATAATTAAAGCTAATTGAATTCATGAATTCATGTTTGAAATCCTGATCCCGCCGAATAGTTTATTGGGGTGGGAGAGAGGGGGAGAAAATATGAGAATGAACCAGATGTAAACTCTCAAAGCTAAAATAGAGATGGAAGGTAATTAGTCTGGGAGGGGGCAGTTGTAAAGAAATTAGGTCAGGTAAGGGAGAAATCAAAAGTGAAAAAAATGTTAGGAAATACAGAAGCAGGAGCTGTTTTTAAGATCTCAGCCAACAGCAGGAATGGCTGTTTCCCTCTCAGGAGGCATGTGTACGTGAAGGAAGCCTGATTTGAAAAGCAAGTTGCTGGTTTACCTCAGAAGCAACCCCAAGAGATGTAAAAGCCCTGTGTGGTAACAATTACTGGATTTTTATACATCTTAAATTTATAAAGTGAAGGTAGTTAAGATAGTTTGGAATAGTGATACTGTGTAAAACCAATTTGGGCAGGTTTCTCCGTTTCGGAGACTAAGTGTTGACGGCGATGCAGAATTCATGAACTTTCATGACAACAAAACTGGTGCCGAACCTGGATCGATTCAGCAACCGTGGTGGGGCTCGCACCAGCGCCATGTGGAACACAATCAATTCCAATGAAAAACGATGCGGGACTTGCCGGGTCTGTGACCGACACTCGGGAGGCTGACAAGCTGCAGCCGCACATACACATTACAATCCCCACACACTCATCCCAGCCAACAAGATGGCACAGGTTGTGCTGGACCACGTCCATACAGCTGATGGGTCGGCTGAGGCCAGAGGGCACCTTGGGGGGGGGGGGGGGGGGGGGGGGCTTGGGGGTGTATCTCCACGACCTGTAGCCCTAAGTTCACAGTGGGCGGTAAGCAGCGTGTGCAGCTGTATGGCTGCCTTGCCGGCTGCAGCAATGGTATTCTCTGCCTGTCCACCCCGATGACACAGCCCAACTCCTAGCCATCCCCCCAGTGGCACAACTGTCAGCAAACTATGGCGACGTTGGACACTTTCTGAACCCCCTCCCCTCCCACAGCAGCCATGACATCAGTTTCACGATTTTTAAAAGCATAAGTGAACCACGCTGTCGGCAACTCGGCCCATCGGAGGCGGAGCATCACGGAGGCCCCGGAAAATACCAGATTGGGCCTGCTAATGATATGCAAACTGTGTTTACTGGACGCGCATTCCAGACAGCATTGACGCCGCTGTTGAGGTGACGGGGAACTTCAATTTGGCGTCAAATTGGCGCCTGCCGCAATTTAAATATCGGAACCTATTCTCTGCCCAAGCACGTTTTGCAATTTCGACATCAGCCAATGGAGAATCCCGCCCATTGTCTTAGTTAAGTGTACTTTCAGTTACTTTATTTTTCTTCCCTCTATTCCATAATAAACATTTCCTTTCTTAAATCATCACAAGTGGTCGAGGACATCAATTTTGGATCGGAGGGCAGCACAGTGGTGCAGTGGGTTAGCCCTGCTGCATCACGCCGCCGAGGTCCCAGGTTCGATCCTGACTCTGGGTCACTGTCCGTGTGGAGTTTGCACATTCGCCCAGTGTTTGCGTGGGTTTCTCCCCCACAACCCAAAGATGTGCCGGATAGGTGGATTGGCCAGGCTAAATTGCCCCTTAATTGGGGAAAAAAAAATTAATTGGGTACTCTAAATTTATTTTTAAAAAGTTTTGGATCTCAAACTTTTCCCCCGTACCATACAAAATGCAAACAGTCAAGGGGAGTTGTTTCAAGTTTCCCTTCCGAAAATTGAACATCTCAGCACTTACCATTGGCGTGCACTTAACAACGGCAGAAATTATATGTGTAATCACTGCCACTTTAGTTCACCGTACATTATCTACGGAGCACAAACTGATAGAACCTCCATAAGCAGAATCATTAAAGTGAAGTGTGCTTCACACTTGCTATTGACAGTAGTATGTCATGAATGCAGAGCATCCTTGTTGAGCTTGAGAGAGAGAATATAATGGAGTTGATGCAACCATATTTCAATAATGGCAAAACGTGATTCATAGTATGTGATAATGTTATTCCTTAAAAGTAAAGACAATTTTCCACTTTACCACTATATTGCGTAAAATTCAGTACCTGCAGTTTCACATTGATCCTGATCCAAATCATCGTCCGCTTTCCTCCAGAAGAAGGCAGCAGCTTTCAGTAAGAGGGAGAGCATTGCTGGTATGTTTTCAATACATCTAAATTGAAGAGAACATTTTAATACTGACACAATATAGCCTGCCCAGCTGAGCTTACATGGAATATATAAATGCTTGACTTTCCTTTAAACTGTACAAATGTCTGCATGTGAAGGCAATTTACAACTGTACAAACAGAATGCTTCAGAGTCACATAGTTGCTGACAAGGTCCTTGCCAGTTGGTTGATGGCAGGAATATTAATTAAGCCATATCACTCACTTTTGTCACAGCACCATTGTGTTACCACGCTCTGCTGGTTGAAAGTTTGTTCCCATGTGGGTACAGCCATTTTGTACTGACTATTGTACAGTTCGATTTTGTGGTTGTGCTAAAGCTCGATGATTTCACCTAAACACCATTGATATTGTGATCCAATTTATGTGCCAATCTAAAGGCATACATGTTGCTGGCATTGTGGCAGTGTTGGAACAATGTTCCACCTCTCAAAGGAAACAGGTGAATTTACTGGGGCAGATACACATGGATATTGGCCTCTACTTAGCCCACTGTACAGAAACAATAGCAGCCCCAAATTGTGTACCGAAGCTTTCAACAGTCAATTCATTTGATCACTGGCATCAGAACCTAATCTACAATTTGATACCTGATCCTAACATTTCCCTCTCCTTTGTTGACAGTTTCAGCTGGGAGAAGAGAACTAAGACGAACCTTCTATGTGGGTTCAGAGACACAGAAGATAATGGGATGTCTCCAGAGCTCTTGACTCAACAAAAGGCACACTTACTGGGCCTGATACTAGGGAAGATAGCAAATTACTCCCCTATTATATCACACGGCTCTACAGTTAAAGCATGAATGTCACTTGCTTTGACATAGATCACTCGCGTGCATTATGATTCCCAGGCCAGGGAAGCCCACCCCTTAAATCTGACTAATTTCAGAATGCAGTCAAGATGAAAGGCATGAGCATCTGTATTTGTAGCTGAAATGGAGGCTCAGTTATCATGGTCTACTATCTCTTGAGGATGAAGTGATGTCACTGGAGAACACAGTGTTTGAGTTGTAGCCAACATATTCATCCTAGCCTAGCACCTCTAGTGAAGTGGAGATATGGCTCACAGATGAAGACACATACCCTTGTGCTTCCTCCATCTCATGCAGAGTGAGATGAGCTTATAGTACTTTGCACTCCCTCAAGGAGAATGACAATTTGGTGAGGGCATTTCATTGGGATGACCGCTTAATGGATGAACTTGCAGATTTCATTACATTTGCAGTTGAACTATTCTATCAATCCAAGGGCACCAGTGTTTGGCCTCCACCACATATTTGCACTAGTTCTACTGAAACAATTTATATTGCAAACCTCTCCCGTGAACTGCATGTCCTATCTTGGAATGGCCGTTTTGCTTGGATCTGGTCTTCGTCCCAGACATCCAAGTTGTTTGGCCTTCTCTGGTTGATATGGCACAGCCACTTACCAAGCAATGCAAAAGTAGGTATCATCACCCGTTCTTGTGGATCAGGATCATATCTTGCCTGCCTCAGCACACTTTTCCAGTGCCATACACTCCTTCAGGAGTATGATGACCTCTTCAATACAGCATTCTTGAGGTTACAAAGGCAAACCTGTAACCATCAACGCTAATGTAAACATGGGACGAGTACAATCTCCACAACACCAAGTTTCACCTTCCCCAGTATGCCAGAGATAAACTTGTTGAGCTGTAAATAAATATTTGGTGACCTTGAAATATGGTGTCCAGGAGGCAAGTTACTCGCTGCAGAATTCCATTTATAGTATTTATATGCATAGTCTAGTTCAGTTTCTGGTCAATGGCAACCCCCAGGATGCCGAGATGATCTGGGATGGATTTGGTTCCAGGGCACCTTGCAAGCTAGACAACACTGCATGACCACTGTCTCTACCAGAGATAGTTTCTGACAGGTGACATTTCATTGCCGCTTACAAGATGCTTTTGAGAGTCCGCTCTCAGTGCCTCATACACCATCCCCTTGGACGCTGTAACTGCCAGACATCAGTCCAATCAAAGGACCAGGTTATCTTCGCACGCACTTCGAAATGACACAATCCATCCTTCGAACTATTATAATTCTACATAAGCATGGCATCACATCCACCATGTGACTCAGACCAAGAGACTCAAACTTGCTCGTTTTTTCAGTGTCAAACTGTGCAGACAGCAATTCACTTGATTGCCTTATGAACTTGAAGCTGTGTCCATCACAGCTTCAACCAAGCATTTCAGCCCATATATTGTTCTATCCAAGCACCATCCTGGTGTCCTCACAGAAAGAAAACCTTCTATGTAGACCTCTTAGAAACTGGCCTTTCCACAGCAAGTCAACTGATGTGTGAATAGCTCACCAGATTTTGCAAGCAGCAATGTCCACGTGTCTGTTCCTCAGACACGATACGAGACCTCCGATTCCACTGTTTACATGATGTGGTGTCAGGTCAACAATCCAATCCAAATGCCACCCCGTTCATCACATACATGCCTACCTGTTGGAAGGCACCCATCCATCAATGAAGCTTACCAACAAGTTAAATGCCACCCCTAGGTTATCATACGTGATGATTTGCTCGTCATTTGGTGCAATGAGCCCCTTGCCACAGAGAATGCATCATCAATCCGTGTCATGTTCTGGAAGGCCTCCTCACTGCTCTCCACCCACTTGTTGGTCACCCATGATCTCAAAATCGGTCATCCCCCGATTTGAACAGGTGCCATACTACACTACTGTCCAGACCATCACACATACGGTCATTCCCCAGTTTTTGAGTAACCTTCAAAAGATGGTGCCGGTATTACAAGGCAGGAGTGATAACTCATTTTAGTTAGACAGCTGCTTGCATCATGGCCAATGAACACCATGATACCTTCATGGATACGCTCTACATTCTGCATTGAGGTGTGTCCACTAGATGGTCCCCAGATTGTCACAGACTGATTCTGTCCCTGGGTTTTCCATCCTGTTAGGAGGCTTTAGAAATACAACATTTTGATTGAGCTCAGGAGATTAAGAACCCCAACAAGAACCCGGTAGTAGAGCCGGACGTGAGCTTGTACAACACAAGAGGCCCTATCACAGTTTTGACCCTGTCTATCACGAGCAAGACTCCACTCCCGCCTTTGTTCTAAGGACGCAGAGAGACCAATTCACCAATGTGCAGATTCCTTTGTTCTTGACAGGGCTGAGACTCAGCATCTGGGCAGCACAAGTGGATAGCACTGTGGCTTCACAGCGCCAGGGTCCCAGGTTCGATTCCCCACTGGGTCACTGTCTGTGCGGGTCTGCACGTTCTCCCCGTGCCTGCGTGGGTTTCCTCCGGGTGCTCCGGTTTCCTCCCACAGTCCAAAGACGTGCAGGTTAGGTGGATTGGCCATGCTAAATTGCCCTTAGTGACCAAAAAGGTTAGGAGGGGTTATTGGGTTACTGGGATAGGGTTGAAGTGAGGGCTTAAGTGGGTCGGTGCAGACTCGATGGGCCGAATGGCCTCCTTCTGCACTGTATGTTCTATATTATCTGCTCCACCAAGTCAATCAATTGTACAGGACCCCCTCGAGGAGTGTAGCCACTCACGTCAGTGGATGGTGGTAATCTGATGTACCTTCATGCCAATCAAGTCACAGGTGTGCCAATGCTACTTGGTTACCCCTGTTGATGACAGCTGGTTCAATATTCACATCTTAATCATTTCTCAGTGACTTCGCACAGCATATTGAGTCAAGAAATCTGAATTCTACAAGATTCCTTCCTTCCGTGCTGGCTCTGCGATCTGCTCCACTTCCAGCTGTGCTTCTACCAGCCATAGCTAATGCCCCCAACCCATTTGACCTCCGCCTGCAAGTTCCAACACCAACTGAGCAGTCTACGTCTTCCACACCTCTCATGCTGTCAATTATGGAGTCAACCATACAAACTCCACCCCCTACAGCGGGTCCTCTGGTCCTGTCCCAATCATGGACCTCAGATCCTCGAACAGCCCCTGATGTAGAGATGCAGATACCTGATCCACAGCCATAGTCTTTTATCGCCCAGTCCAGTCTTACAGCCCCCTGCCCAGGCCCCTAACCTTTGCATACCGCTTTGAAAGGCTCAACTCATCAGAAGCATTTCCTGAAACAAACAGCAGATTTTATACTTCAAGTTAACTCCAATGGCTGGAAAGTAGTCCACCCATGAAGTTTGTTTGTATGCCCGAATGCACAACATTTGTTGCGATCCCTATGTGTCCATTTGGAATGTCTCTCACAAACACATTTATATTGCTTATTTTTGTGATACTGCATTCTTTTAAAAAAATAATATTTTTTCAGGCATTTGCATAAACAAACAAAACAAAGAACAGAAGCAAAATTGTACAACACAAATAACCAGCACCATCACACCCCCTTCCCCTCCTCCCATCCTGCCTTCCCCATTTTAACCCCCTTATCACCCCTCTCCCGCTCTGCTGACACCTCACTGAACGGCTTCCACCTCCTGGCGAACCCAACGACCGTTACCCCCTCAAGAAAAACTTGATCCTTTCCAACCACAGGAATTCCGCCAGGTCACTCACCCACACCCCTGCTTTCAGCGGCTCAGAGTCCCTCCATCCAAGCAAAATCTATTTCCAGGCTCTCGGGGAGGCAAAGGCCAAGACATCGGCCTCTCTCGCCTCCTGGACTCGGATCTTCCGATACCCCAAATATCACAACCCCTGGGTTTGCGCCACCTTCGCCCCCAACACCTCGGACATTACGTCCGCAAACCCCTGCCAGAACCTTCAGTTTCGGACACGCCCAAAACATGTGGAAATGGCTTGCAGGCCTTCCCGCCCACACCTGTCCTCTACTCCCTCAAAAGAACTTACTCATCCTAGTCACCGTCATATGCACCCTGTGGACCACCTTCCCGCCCCCCCCCCCCCCCCCAGCTCCTCCGCCCACTTCCATTTAACATCTCATATCGCGGCTCCCTCCCAGTCTTTGTAAACCGGTGCCTTGTAATATGCACTGGACCAGTCCACCAACCCCTGCCCAAATCCAAACCGTCCCAATACCTCCCAGATATTCTCACTCCACCCGGTCAAAAGCCTTTTCCGCATCCATTACGACTGCTACTTCCAC
This sequence comes from Scyliorhinus torazame, assembly GCF_047496885.1. NCBI lineage: Eukaryota > Metazoa > Chordata > Chondrichthyes > Carcharhiniformes > Scyliorhinidae > Scyliorhinus > Scyliorhinus torazame. The sequence goes on from NC_092719.1 coordinate 41,650,664, forward strand.
TTCCTGACCCTCCGGGGCATCATAATCACATTAAGCAACCTCCTCACATTTGCTGACAACTGCCTCCCCTTCACAAACTCCGTTTGGTCCTCACCTACCACCCCTGGGACACAGTCCTCAATCCGTGATGCCAGCACCTTCGCCAACAACTTAGGATCCACATTCAGCAACAGTATCGGACGGTAGGACCCACACTGCTCCGGTATCAGGGAGGTGGATGCCTGTGATAGTGTAGTGGGGAGCTCTCCCCTCTCCCTCGCCTCGTTATATGCCCTCGCCAGCAGCGGCCTCAGATCCCCCACAAACCTTTTATAAAACTCCACTGGGAACCCACCCGGGCCCGGGGCCTTCCCTGCGGCATCGCCCCCTTATTCTCCATCACGTCTCTCAACCCAATGGGGGCCCCCCAACCCCTGCACCATCTCCTCGTCCACCTTGGGAAACTCCAACCCATCCATTCCCTCCCTCCCGGCCGGGGTCTCCAACTCATATAATCTCGTATAAAACTCTTCAAACAGCCCATTCACCCCCAAGGGTCCAGCAACCCCCTTCCTGTCCCGTCCTTCACTCTGCCAATCTCCCTCGCTGTCTCTGGTTTCTAACGTTGGTGGGCCAGCACCCTGTGCGCCTTCTCCCCATACTCGTATATTACCCCCCCTGGCCCTCCACAACTGCCCTACCGCCTTCCCCATGGACACCAATCCAAACTCCATCTGGAGCCCCTCCCTCAACAACCCTGCCTCCAGGGCATCCGAATACCTCCTGTCCACCCTCAGAATCTCTTCCACCAGCCAGTAGGTTCCGCCTTTTCCCTGTGTGCAGAATCAAAACAAACTCCCCCCGAGCCACCGCCTTGAGCTTCTCCAAAAGCGTGGTGGCCGTGACCTCCCCAGTGTCATTGAGTTCCACATACCCCCGGATGGCAGCCCTCATCAGCTCGCACACCACCTCATCCACCCTCAACCCCACATCCAGTCTCCACGGCGGGCGATGCCGCACCCCCCCGTCCACTCGCAAATCCACCCAGTGCAGCGTGTGGGCCCAAGCCACCATCGCCAAATACTCCGAGTCGACCATCCCTGCCAGCAATGCCTCATCCACCACAAAAAAAGGCCATCCTGGAGTACAGCCAGTGCACGTGGGAAAAGTATGAAAATTCCTTTGCCCTTGGCCTCCCAAACCCCCCCCCCCCCCCACTCTCTCTCACCCCCCCCCCCCCATATGCTCCATTAACCCCTTCAGCTCCTTCGCCACCGCCAACACCTTCCTGACCTCGTGCTTCACTGGTGCAAACTTAGCTTAATGACGGTGTTAAAATCCCCCCCCCCCCAAATGATCAACTGATGCAAGTCCAGGTCAGGAATCTTTCTCAGCACCCGCCTCAAACTCCGTATAAACGATTACCAAAACCACCAGCATCCCCTCCAGCTTCCCACTAACCATCACAAACATCTCTTCCCGCCCCGCCCCCCCCCCCCCCCCCCCCCCCGAATCAGCCACTATGATCCCCACCTCGAATGCCACTTGTTTGTTTACCAGCACCGCCACCCCCTTCGTCTTCAGGTCCAGTCCCGATTGGAACACCTGCCCTACCCACCCTTTCCTCAATCTTGTCTGATCCCCTATCGTTAAATGCGTCTCTTGCAGAAAAGTTATGTCCACCTTGAGGCTCCTCAGGTGCGCAAACACACATGACCGGTTGACCGGCCCATTCAGCCCCCTCTCATTTCACGTGACCAATCTGGTTATAGAACCCCCCCCCCCGCCGATTATCCCTTTTTGGGCCTGCCCCCGGCCTGTGTCACGCAACCCTCCAGGCCCACTTCTTTTCCAACTGCCCGAAACCAAACAACAACCCCACCCCCCTCCCTACACCAACCACCCCCACTGCTCTCCCATTAACTAGCCCGCCCAGCTAGCATGGCAGTCCGTTTCCAAGGCCTCCGAACCTCCCACCCCCACTGACTCCCCTCCCCCCCCCTTCCTCAGCCACACTCCCTCAGGAAACAAAAGGAACAGAAAAAGGTGCACTCACCCTCAACACTCCCACGCACAACAAAACATCTCAACGGAGAAAAAAAGTCTCCAACAACTACCAAAAGGAAACACTTCCTCACATCTCCTCCAAAGTTTAATGTCCTCCTTCTCTTGCCAGGCCATTGTCTCTTAAAAATTCCATTGCCGCCTCTGACATACCAAAATAGTATTCTCCATTCTGGAAAATCACCCAGAGGCAGGCAGGGTACAGCACTCCAAACTTCACCCCCTTCTTGGACGAGGGCACCCTTGACCCGGTTAAACCCTCCTCTGCACCCAGGTCCTGGTACACCCACAGCTCGTTCCCCTCCCAGGTGCACTTCCTCGACCGCCTCAGAATCTTCTCTTTGTCCAAGAAGTGGTGTAACCGCACCACCATCGCACTTGGCAGCTCCCCCGCCTGCGGCCTCATCAGCGCCCTGTTCGTTCGATCGACCTCCAGGGGCTGGTCAAAGGCCCCCCCAGCACCGGCCCCCCCAATCAGCTTTTCCAACATCTTGGCCACATACGTGCCGACCTCCACTCCTTCAATGCCTCTGGGCATCCCCGCAATCCGCAGGTTTCGCTTTCTGGAACGGTTCTCCAGATCCTCCACCTTCTCCTTCAACCTCTTTTGGGTCTCCCGCATTACCCCCAGAGGGCGGTGTGTCATTGCTGCAGAAGGCTGTGGAGGCCAAATCACTGAGCATCTTGAGGACAGAGATAGATAGGTTCTTGATTAATAAGGGGATCAGGGGTTACAGGGAGAAGGCAGGAGAATGGGGGATGAGAAACATACTCGCCATGATCGAATGGCAGAGCACTCAATGGGCCGAATGGCCTAATTCTGCACCTATATCTTATGATCTAATCTGAATTACAGGGACGAGAACAAGGTGATGCCATTACATGTTATCATGCTGGAAGCCATGTGGGTGCAGCCATTTCACATATTGCTTAGTTGTACAGTTTGATTTTGTGATGAGCATTAAAACTCAATGTTTTCACCCCAGTGCTGTTGATACTGTGATCCTGAAGGTAGAGACATTCTACTGGCACAGTACAAATAGAATTGGGATTTAGAGTAGGTTAACTCAGCAGGTTAATCACTGCAAGCAGCTTATAATGTAGTTGATGCACGATCAATGACCACGAAAGCGAGGTTGTAGTCCAACTGAAGGCTTTAATAAGCTAGATGTTTCCCCCAGCAGCTCAGGTACAGAAAGAAGGCTGCTGAGGCAGCACAGGCTCTTATACCCCGCCTTGAAGGGTGGAGCTACCATATAGCTTGACCAATAGGAAACATACAATATCTACCAATGGTGTTCCAGCATTACCAGGTACCGTAATACCTCTACACAGACGACCACAGTAGTCATACTACAACTTCCCACAATGCTGCAGTGTAGGTTAAAGCTGAAACAGTTTAATTTGGAATTTTATATCAGGTGGGAAAACAATCTGGAGGTAGTAGTCTAATGCTATTTCAACTTCACAGCTAACTTGTAGTATTTTTTAGTTTAAAACAAATTAAGGCAGCCAATGCAGTTAAATAGCTTTAAGTTCAACTTGGCTCTTAGAAATTCTGCTGCCAGTCAAATACAAGTGAACAGAGCTTAGCTTTGCACAAAGGGTGCAAACCAGCGACCTCTATCATATAAAACAAGGATGCCCAAACTTCAGTGTCTGGAGATATACTTTTCCAATTTACACGATTTACCAGCATGGTTTTCCTACCCTCCCCCATCGGGACAGTCAAACATGTTGCACCATATCGGCCTTACACTGCCCCACTATGGATAAAAAGGAAATTGCACCAAGAACACTCATGCACTCAATTACGTAAAGATTTCCTCCCCTAAAAGCCGGTGGATTTTTACAACAATCGGCTACTTTTGCGGTGCTAGAATTTTCACCTGGTTTAATTCATTGAATTTAAATTCTCCAGCTGCATGATGGGAATTAAACCCTTGCCCTCCAGATCATTAATCCAGGCTTCTGGATTACAAATCCGGTGACATATGTTTCTGTGCCCTAAGGAACAACGGGTTCATTGTTGCCTAATATTCAGTTGGCACTATGGGTCCGGGATATCATTTATTTTTCACATGAACGTTAATAAATGAGTACAGCTTGTACTGTAGATCCTTATCCACTAGTAATTGTGTTGAACCCCAAGGATAAAATCTTACAACAATCAGTAAAGGCTACTTGTCTTGCTCAATACTTTTGCAGTCAACATGGGTAGGTAGGAGTTACATTTCATCAGTTTAAAGTTGCAAGGTTTATGTTCAGCCTGCTGCCAAACCAGTTAACAGGTGGAAATATTCCAAAAATGTGCTAACTGCATTCTGCTTTCAAGCATCTTATGCAGGATGTTTGCAGCTGCCTTCACCAAAACACAATATTATGTATATAACTTTGTTTTCCTAACATGATACAATAGAAACAAAGGTAGTTTTAAGGGATTTATATTTGTCATATTAAACATTAGAAATAAAGTATAGTTTTAAGTGGGTTTAATTTAATATTGCTGACCCTGGAAGGGACCTATAGATAGATTCAAGCTGGGCAAAGGTGTTTGTGTGTGGGGGTTGATTTCAGTTCCAACTGAGATTCTATTGTAATAGAGAGCTACGGCGTGATGAGTACATATAGCTGATTGGCAACTAGAGGCCCTTGCAAGGAAAATAAATTCCTTTGTATTTTAGATTTAGCTGGACGCTACAGCAGTTTGGCAGATAGCCGGAGAAGGAACCACTCCTACAGCTCTGCTAGAAGCAGTGGTTTTAGAAAGCTAAATTGGGAACATTTCTCTCAGCTTTGCTATAAGAAAGCCTATACAATGGAGCAATGGTTATCTAAACAGCAGTTAGTTAAGGAAACTAGAGAAATTAAATGAAAACAAGTTTCCAGGTGGTCTGAGGTTAAAGGTACAAGAACAGAGGACTGTTCAGTAAAGGCAGACAGAGGATGGCTGAGTCGTCAGATTGACCTCAAGTGATTTTCAGGTTTGTGAGGTGTTACTACAGACTGGAACAAGTTGAAATATCTGTGGGAATTGGTGGCTGGACGTCAACTGTGTAAAACCAGTAGAGGGAAATAAATCCTGAAAGGAGTTGGTGTAAAATCCTGGCCTGGATTCACTGCTAAAAGTGGTGCGGAAGCTATGTTCACAAGAGTCTTTTGGAAAATGTGGAATGGATTTTGGCATGCAAACCGCTAATGGAAAGCATGATTATGAGAGAAGTTTTTAAAAGCATGCTTTGGGGATTCGAGTTTGGAAACTCTCATATGACAATCATCTGGGGGGGAAATCCACAGACAATAACTTGGGTTCAGAATAGAATGGGTGTTTGACCACAGCCAATGTGTGGTTTTAAAAAAGTGTGTTAATGAGACCTTAGCTTCAAATCTGTCACCTGTATTAATCTTAAACCTGTACGCAATTGTTCACCCAAGGGGAGAGTAAAGGAGTATTGTATTATAAATCAAATTTTTCCATGTTAGCAGTCTTGTGATACACTTCCTCCACGTTTGATGAACAAATTTACAAATTACGGTCTTCTGAGCCAGGGTTCCATTCTGGGTTTCCCCGTCCAGTTACAACATTAACTGGGATCGTAACAATCTTCATATGAAGGTTACTCTTACCTTTTCCATGGAGAAAGCATGCACCTCACATGTACAATGGGCAGAAAGCGTGCATTGCGTGTGCTCTGAGTGCGCAGAATGCACCAGTCGAAGGAAAGTAGTTAACAATCAACATTTTGGGTGCCGCTAATCTAGAAGGACAAGGTTGGCAGATGCATGGGAGCATCACCATCGGCAAGTTCCCCTCCAAGCCACACCCTGACTGGGAACTAGACCGCTGTTCCTTCACTCACTGGGTCAAAATTCCCCCAAATAACACGTGTACCTATACCACATGAACCGTAGCAGTTCATGAAGGCAGCTCATCACCACCTTCTCAAGGGCAATTTGGAATGGGCAACAAAAGCTGGCCCAGCCCAGCGACACCAGAATCTTGTGAGATAATGTTTTTTAAAAACAGGAAGAATAACTCTGCTGCAGTCAGTCCATCACTAAGCATTCTATGGTTATTGCAATTTGGGCAATGTCTCATGTTGTGAAACAGGCTATTCCTCAAGAACCAAAGCACGACCTAAAGTGCAATGTATTTGATAATGCAGTATATGTTTGGTGCGACCACTTTAAGTCCTCGTTTGCACAACATCCAGCAACACTGATCTCAATAATGAGCTACAGATGGCTGGGAGAATCTTTCCCAGCGAGCGGTCCGAGGAATCAAATTAAAAAAGTAGCTACAACACAGATACAGCTACATAACGCAATAAAGAAATATTAAACCTAGAGTCCCTTATAATGAGACAAGACAACTCATCAATCACCTGGTGTAACCTCATTAATGAAAAAGGCAATTCCAACAAACTTGATTTGATCTCTGCATGTGGTTCAAAATTACAACTGCTGGTCTTCAGTAAAGTATTACTGAATGGTCAGGTTGACTCAGTGATGGCACTCTTGCCGCAAGTCAGATTATTGAGAGTTGAAACCCCAATCCACAATTCGAGCAGGCAGCAAATTAAGCTTGTACTTCGTATATACTGAGGGAATACTGCATCGTTGGAGCTACTGTCTTTAGGATGCAATGTCGAATGGTTTGAGTTGCAAGATGATCCCACAGTACAATTCAAAAATGAGAGCTCTCCCAGTATCGGGAATAATCAAATAGAATCATGGAATCCCCACAGTAAAGGAGGCCATTCTGCCCATCAAGTCTGCACTGACCCACTCCCCTGCCCTATCCCTGTAACCCCACTTAACCTTTGGACACTAGGGCAATTTAATCATGGCCAATCCACCTAACCTGCATATCTTTGGACTGTGTGAGGGAACCGAGCATCCGGAGAAAACCCATGCAGACACAGGGAGAATGTACAAACTGCACAGTCACCCAAGGCCAGAATTGAAAGTGGGTTCCTTGCACTGAAGCAGCAGTATGCAGTATGTTCCTTGTACGTTCCTTGCACTGTGCTACCCCAAGAGTAGAACTTCACCCAAAATGGGGCTCGAACCCACGGCCCTGAAATTAAGAGCCTCATGCTTTACCGACTGAGCTAGCCGGGCAGATGATGTCATCTAACAAGATGCCACAACACAAGTTGGCCAGTTTATTTGTCTTGCAAATGTCAACTGTTGTTCAGAGGGTTGTGCTTCAAATTCCATTTCAGACACTCAGCTGACACTGTGGTCCAGGAGTGAGAAAGGGCTACTGGTGCAGTTGCTGGCTTTTGGATAATCCATTAAACTGAGGCCTCAATTGCCAACTGAAACATCACTGGGGCAAAATATGTGAGAGGGTAAAAACAGTTGGGTGCGTGCACTCATGCATGCGGAGACATTATGGTTTGATATTGGATGTACTAGTGATTGTGCTAATTCAGAAAAAAATTCAGCAAATTCGTATCACAAACAGATTTGCATAAGCAGAGACATCGCTCCTCTGTGGGAGAGCAAAGGAGTAAACAGTTGACAGTTACACAGAATTTCAATAATCTGAATTAATTGAGACCAGGAATCCCTGCTTCTCTCTCCCTCCCCCCCCCCCCCCCCCCCAACCACTTTTTAGGTCCAGATCAGCATGGTTTATTTCTGAAGATATAGATACTATCAGATCTTGGGATTCATTAAGTAGGACTCAATCTCTGCAACTAGATGGCGCATTTGTAAACATAAGAGAACAAAACTGAGTTCATAGCCTCTGGAAATATAAACTTGTACTTCGGTTACAAGACCAAAACATGAAGCAATTTTGTTCCCATCTCTCTCCCCACCCCAATATACAAAAATAAACAAGAAAACCACAAATTTATTAACCAGAATCTGGTAAAAACGCATGCATAAATAATTATAATAAAATGACGCATTCGACCTTAAGTACATTCGAAATAATTTCCGTATATCCAAAACGGTCATCCGACTATAACATACACTAGGAAAAGGAATTTGCATTCACTTTTTTTTTTTAAATGTTGCAATTTAAAAAAAATCAGCAAAAGCAACTACGAAATTGCCAGGTTTCTGTAAACGCCTAGCTCATTCACTTCAGGGCCGTTTGAGAAGGAAACCTGCTCTAAGCCTTACCTGGTCTGGCCTGTATGTGAGTACTCATATCAATGCGGTTAAACTCTTGGCTGCACCGAGCAAACAGTTCAACAAGAAAGCCTACCAGCACCTTCTCAAGGTAACTTAGGGTGTGGGCAATAAATAATGATTTACTAACCAACGCCCCATATCCCAAGAGACACGGGGACCCTGTGAATGTGTGTGTGTGAGAGAGAGTGTGAACCATTGCAGTTTGATGAGTTACCACGGGACATACTCCATCACCATCATTTCTCGCACGGCTAGTTAGCATTATCAAGAAAAAGAGAAGCATGGACTTTCCATTCACCTGACCTGAACCCAGACCAGTTCCTGTAGCTGGAGCCACCCTGTGTAACACACAACGCCAGAGAATGGCAACAATGGCCGCTTCTGCGCAGGCGCCGCTGACATCACAATGACAATGGAACACGTGATTCGGGCGTTTCCGGGTTCCTGGGCAGCCACGTGCTGAATGTAAATCCATGGCCATTCAACGTTGGGCCTGCTCAGCTTTGTATTCTCTTTGAAGCTTATGTTTTATAAAGTCCCTCTTTCAGTTGCCCATGCTCTAGAAATATAAGCTAAATGTAATTATCAAGGCTATGCCTTTTCTTTCAGATGCCAGCATGTCTGGCAGATTCTGTGGAGAGGGAAACAGGTCATTTCATTGGATGCTGCCAGGCCTGATGAGTATTTCCAGTGTTCTGTTTTTATTTCAGATTTACAGTATGCACAGTTTTCTGCTGTTCTCATGCATGTGACACTGCTCTCTTCAGGGTTGCTATTTGCAGTTGTACGGGTTTTTTTAAAGCATTTTTACGATAGCTCTTTTGTTCGTCTGTCAGAACACCTGAATCAATATGTAACACAACAGATTTATTTTTTATTTTGGAAAGCCCACATCTTTTTGCATTGCTTTTCCACATCCTTTTTAAAATTTCGTCTGAGTTTATCTGTAGTCCTTTATTCTCTATTTGTGACAAGAGATCCCATGGTAAATACCCTATTTTGGGTGGGACAATAAGAGCATGATTGCTTTTGAATGATCTAGTTCAAACAGGTTTTTATTTGTGAGCAAGTCCGAAATCAACTGTCAAGCAACCATGTGAGGCGAATGAACAATGTACTATTATGCAAAGCTGCTATGATTGGAAACGAAAGCAGTTAGAATATTACTGAGGGAGTAAAACAATATCTTTGCTAGTCAAAGTGCAAAGTAAGTTGCACTATGAGATACATATATGAACTTAATGGTTTTAAGGTAATACGCTGAGATAACACTGCACAATGGCCTTGAGTTCAAATATGTTTGTTTTAGTTAAAAACACTTAATTCACCATGGGGTCACTGAATTCAATCAGGCTGTAGAATAGAAATATGCTGTTTTGGCACTGAGCATTGACTCCAATCGCCTATACCCCTGTCTTACTATGCTCCCAATTCCCCTATATATGGCAATCAACTGGAGTGCTGGGAACCAATGTTTAGTAAGGAATTAAGGGCTATTTTTGTCCAAAACCTCATGTGGCTATTAAGGATACTGAATCTCCTTATCAACCATGTGTCTAATAGTATAATAAATTGAAGCTCCTTGAAATTTCTCCTGAACATGAAAATATTGATTGATGATTAAAAAAAAGTGAAGCACATAATTCAATTTTGCTGTTCAAACTTGACTAGCAGTATTTCTCAAACATAGGGCAGGATTCTCTGTCGGCCGACGCCGGAATCGGGAAATGCGATTGGATGGAGAATACGCTTCCGATGCCAAAATTGCGGCAGGTGCCGGTTTCACACCAAATCATAATTCTCCGTTGCCTTGACAGCGGCGTCAATGCGTTCCAGAACGCATGCACAGGTAATGCCATTGGCATATCATTAGCGGGCTCGACCCAGTATTCTCCGGGGCCTCCATGATTCTCTGCCTCCATTGGGGCGAATTCCCGATGCCAAGCTTCACACGTGCTGTTAACAATTGTGAAACTACGAACCGGGAGTGCAGGAGGCGAAAGAGGCCGGCATTCTGGCCTTTGCGTCCCCAGTAGCCCGGCGAAGGATCGTGCTAATGTGGAAGGAGGCAAAGCCCCCCAGCCTGGAGGCCTGGATAAATGATATGGCTGGGTTCATAAAGTTGGAGAGGATTAAGTTCGCCTTGAGAGGGTCTGCGCAGGGGTTCTACAGGCGGTGGCAACTGTTCCGAGACTATCTCGCGGAGCATTAGAGGAAGGTCGGTCAGCAGCAGCAGCAACCTTCGGGGGTGGGGGGGGGGGGGTGGAGGGGACATCCTGGGAGGGGGGGGGGGAAGGGGGGACTGCCTGGGAGGGTGGATGAGCAAGAGATAACATGAAGGGTTGGAGAAACTGGCACGTACGGGTGAGGGCCAGTGTACAAAGCTGTGTAAATATATCATTTTGCCATGTATATATCTTGCTCTGCACGATTTCTCGTTTTTTTTTGTTACGAGGGGGGTTATTGTTTGTAAGGGAGAAAAATTTAGTTAAAAAACTTTCATAAATATATATATATTTTTTTAAATTGTGAAACTGGCGCCGTAGCTGATGAAGGAGGTAAGGCACGGAGAGGCGTGACCGTGGGCTGACGGTCCTGACACTGGCAGGGCTGGCTTGGGGGGGGGAGGCGGGGGGGTGCTGCAAGGGCCGGGGCATGGTTGGTGACAGGGGGACAGACCATGTGGCCGGGGTGATCCCCCCACCCCCCGCAGAACTGGGGTGGTGCCCAGGCATGGACTGCAAGTGCCATCTTGTTGCGCACCTCACTGACCACCCACCCTGGTTCCGCAGAGTGATACCGGCTGTATGGCTGCTCCCACCACACCACCCCCGCACCCCACCCTCCGCCAAACCAGCCCCCCCTCCCAACTGGCCATCACCCACCGGGCGGGGCATCACGCGATCCACCCAGGGCAAAGCCCACAGTAGCCCCTACAGGGGGGTGCCGGACGGGGACAGCAGAGCATACTGCTGGCATGGGCCAGGCGATGTTGGTAGCAGGGACGAGCACCAGAGCCAGAGGCCCCCATTGTTCCGGCCCCTGGCAGGCCTGAGGAGTAGAGAGGAGTAAGGGAGGGGGGCGTGGTCCGCAATGCCAACCGGGGCTGCCATGTACCCCGTTGGACCTGGTTGGGCACGGAGGGGCGGGTACGCACCATGTTAACATATCGGCCTTTCAGTCCCTGCAGACAATGGATATTGGAATTCAACCAGCAATGGTGGCCTTCCTCCTAGTCGCCATAGCCCTGGGGGATGCCATGCGGCGTTACGATCTGGAGCTGCTCGAGGAGGAGGAAGCTGCAGCAGCGGAGCATGCAACAGCGAAGCGTGCAGCAGCAGAACAGGAGGCAGTCACTGAGGATAGAGAGTTGGCCACCCAACAGGCTCAGGAGGAGGTGCAAAGGAGGCGCCGCATGAGGCCTCGCAAGTAACGGCAATGCCTGTTATTCGAGGACCTGCCGGACCGGGCATGCCATTGAAGACTCCGGCTGAGCAGGGGGTAGTGCGACATATCTGCCAGATAATGGCGCACTTGGCATCGCCGGGGAATGGGGGAGGGCACCCGTTCCCTGTGACCGTCAAGGTGTCGGTTGCCCTGAACTTTTACGCCACAGGGTCCTTCCAAGCGCCGAGTGGGGACCTGTCCGGGTTCTCACATACCTTGGTGCACAGATGCATCTGCGCCGCCAAGATGGCCTTATATGCCAGTCGGCACAATACGTCCATTTCAATGTGGACCGAGCCCACCAGGATGCCCGGAGAGCAGGATTCGGCGCCATCGATGGGATTCTGCTGGTCCAGGGGATGATCGACGGGATGCATGTCGCCTTATGAGCACCTGCAGATGTCAGGCCGCTCTTCGCAAACCAAAAGGGATTCCACTTGATGAATGTGCAGCTGATCTGCGACCAGCAGATGCGCATCATGCACATCTGTGCCCGATACCCAGGCAATGTGCACGACACCTACATCCTGGCACACTCGATCCCCGGCATGTAGAGGCGACAGGGGTTATACACTGCGGTCGTGGCTGATGACACCTATCTGGAGGCCACAAAACGATGCGGAGACCAGCTACAACAACGCCAATGCAGCGGCCAAGAGCGTGATCGAGCGGTGCTTTGGCCTCCTGAGGATGCGGTTCAGGTGCCTGGACCACTCTGGAGGGGGCCTCCGGTATGACGCTGGGAGGGTCGCCCGCATCGTGGCAGCCTGTTGTGTCCTCCACAGCATCGCGCAGCAGAGCGCCGACGTGCCGGAGGAGGATGAATACCAGTTCTCAACCGATGAGGAGGATGCAGGGAGGGCGAGGATGGACAGGACATGGGGCCCAGATGGGCATGGGAGGCCGCACTAAATGTGTGCCAGGGCCAACCCGCACGGGATGCTCTGATCGCTTCCAGGGTCATCAACTAGGCGGGGGACTGGCAAGGGCCATGGACACCACATCCCACCTCCACCCCACCCCACCCCCCCAGCAACCCCATCAGCCCACCTGCAACCCCCTCCATGATACATACCTGCCGCACTACAGGGGTGTGGGCCTGGGTTGGCAGTATCAGCAGATCTGGTCCATGGGATGGAGGATGATGAAAATCCACTCTGCGATGAGATCTGGTTCTCCGCATCATTCGACAACGTATAACTTCTACTCAGGATAGCACTTTCCACCGTCCATCTGGGTGATCCCTGCATGCGACCTGGCCATTCCATCATCGAATCCCTGGGGTGGCAGAGGTGAGGACAGTGGGGGCGGAGCAGGGTCACCGGAGCAGTGAGCGCTGGCTGAACTGAGGTCCCAATGTCCAGCAAACTTCCCCCTCCCTGCCGCGCCCCCTCTGCGGCCAGCCCAGTCCAGCCCACCCCTCACACCCTTCTGACAGAGCATCGAGGCAGGTTGTTAAATTATGAACAGGTGTTTGATGTGAAAAAATATATAGAGAGTCCATGCCTAGCTCCATAACTAAACTGTGCCCTGCACCCATGCCAATGTAACTTTCTGGCCTTACGGGCCCTAACCCAACATTTAGGTGGATCCCTGGATGGTACATCAGGAGTGAAGGCGGCTTGCTGTGATTCCCACTCGACGACCTGTGTCCCCTTTGGCGGCCGTCTTCTGGGGCGACTGGGCCTGGATGGACCTAGCTGCTGCTCAGGTGTCCCAGGTGGCTTGGTGCCACCCTGTTCTGCCCGCCACTCAGGGACAGGAGTGGGGTATCCAAGGTGCTGCGGTGTTCTGGCATCTCCCCTGTGGGAGTCACCGGCATGGGCCCCATCACCTCCTCCTCCCTCAGGGTGCCCGAGGACAGGGGGGGGGGGTGCGAGCAGAGTTAACCCCTGAGGCTCCCTACCACCTAGCGCTGCCTATCCTGGAGGCTGGTTGCCGTCTCAGCCAGGGTCTGCATGCCCGTGGCCTTGGAGCACAGGGACTGGACCACATACTGCGCCACATCACACTGCAACTGTGCCACCACCTTCTGGGTCTGTGCCACATCAGTCAGTGTCTGCGTCATCTCCCTCTGGGGCTGGGCCACCTCGCTCTCCATCTGTGACATGTTGACCAGTGCCTGGGCAAAGCCACAACACTCTCAGCCATAACCCGCTGTGACTGGGCCATGCTCAGGAGCCCCGCTGCAAAATGTCCAGATCACTCTTCATATGGCTTCCTGTGAGAGGGCATCCCTGTCCTGGGCCTCAGCCACTGCCTGCACAGAATGCCCCAGGCCTTGGACATGCTGATCCAGAGCCAAAAACCTTGCCCCCAAGGCCTCCACCACAGACCCCACCCGCTCGGGTTGGCCTGGATGGCACGCATGGTCGGCACTACCTCCTGCTGCTGCACATGATTGGACTCCTCAACCTGCATCTGCAGGTGCTGGATTCTCACTGACAACCCCTCATATAGTCCCTGGCTCTGCGACTGCTTCTCCACAATCGATGGGACTGTCCGTTCCAGAAGCCCGAAACCCGTCTGGACGGCAGCTGGTCCCTGGGGATGGCCTGGCCTCCGACGATGCTCCCCCTCGGGTGTTCCTACCTCCACCTGATGCACCGGACCATTTGTGTGGTGAGCGCCATAGTGTGTCCCAGGAGCCTCTTCACTAAAGTGCCCAGCTGAGGTGAATGTCTCTGGGGTAGTGGAGAGTGTTGGAGACAGCTGTGACGGGAAATCGGTGTCATATGGTGTCGGTGTCATCACCACTTCTCGGCACACTCGAGGTTCTGGCTGTGGCTGGGGCCGGGGGACACCAGAAGGACCTGCCCCATCACCAGCAGGTCCTGCAAGACACAAGACAAGAGCGCAGGCTGGAGGGTAGTGGGGGTGGTGTGAGGGTGGTGGGAGATGAGGGTTTTGTTGGGGAGAAGGGGGGGCTGGTTGACACATGTGTCTGGGGGAACTGCAACTCAACAGGGGCACAATGCTGTCTACTCACCCTGGCCGCCCTGAGGAAGTCATGCAATTTCTTATGGCCAGCTGTCTGGTCCGGGCAGTATTTCTGGTGGCGCTTACTGCCTCTGCGACCTATGCCAAGCATGACGAACAGCGACGACTGGAAGCCTCCTTCCCGGGCCAGGTAGAGGGTTGCCCGTCTCTCCTCCACGGCGTCCAGGAGGGTCTCAAGCTCGGCGTCTGTGAATCCCGGGGCCGCTCTCCTTGCTGCCATCTTGTTGGCTGGGATGATGTGTGTTTTTGCGGCTGCAGCTTGTCAGCCTCCTGAGTGTCAATCGCAAATCCGGCCAATCCGACACCGTTTCTCATTGGAATCGATTCTGTTCCACGCAGTGCCGGTGCTAGCCACTTAACAGTCACTGAGTCAGTCCAGGTGCAGCGCCAGTTTTGCTGTTGTGGAAGTCCACGAATCCTGCCCTGGCGTCAACACTTAGATCCAGGAAAGGAGAATCCCATCCATGATTTCCACTGCACGATCCGATTCTCCTCTACGAAGTAGAGTCTTCACCACTTTTTAATGAGGGCATTTGTGAAAAAAGTGGAGAGAGGAATTTCAGATGAATGTACCAATGGTCATAGTAATTTCAGGACTGTGAAACTGAAACTTTAAATAGTATCAGGCAGCTGCATGCATAACACTTTGATCCTTGACTTACATTGGAAACATAGTAAATAGATTAAATAAAATAACATTTTCATGCCAAATAAATAAACACACGAGAATCAGATCCTGGCCTGCACTTCTGTTTATTTTTTGTTTTATATTATTTACATTTTACTTGTAGTGAGTCAAGTGCTTCTTCGAGGGTTCAGCTAGTTCTGCATCACAAAATTGAATGGAATCCATCCTGTCTTTGAACTGTGGAACTGGGAGTTACAACCAGCTGCTGTTGTTCTTATTATCGTTGTGGAGCTTCCACATGTCTGACCGTTGCAAATTAAAGCTCGAGAAACTGTTTCTGATTAGTTATTTCATCGTGAGAGTAACATGGTTTTCTACAAAATTCTGCATTGTTAGAAACTAAAAGTTTTCATGGGAACTGAAAAGACATCTGTTTATTTTAAATTCTGAGGGATGGAAACTGTGTCTCCCCACTGTGATTTTATGGATGGCTTATCAATGACGCACTCCTGAATCTTTGGCCAACAATCCATGTGCACAGAGATTAGAATATGAGAGGAGAGAGGAAAGCTAAATGCTGAGTATTTTTTTAAATGTTGTTATGGGCCAGGGTTTAAAGAACCCCAAAGTGTATCATGGAGTTCACCTGACCCATAACTTTTAATAGATTGTGGTATGGGGAGCACACGGCCCACTCTACAGGTGTGGTACAGCAGAAATCGAAAGTATTTTTTAAAGCAAAACAATGTTTATTCTATGAACTCAAGTTAACCTTTTTAAAACATACAGTGAACATCATAGCAACCATTAATTCAAATACAACCCCCAAAGAATACAACACTAAGTAATCCTTACTTTCCTTTTAACATCCATAAGATTTTAAAAAAAACTTTTAATAGAAGCTCATCAGGTTTAAATTCATTACTGAGAACAGTTATAACTCTGAATTCACCAAATGATCAAGAGATAGTCTTTATATGGCAGAGAGAACAATATTACACATTCTGTGGCTGACTGCAGCTCCAAAACTGAAAAAAACCCAAGAAAATACAGACGCACCCACGCTTATCTCAAAGCGAAACTAAAAGCTGACAGACAGCCCAGCTCCATCCTCACTCTGACATCACTGCAGTAATAAACACCCATTTCTAAAAGGTATACCCTCTACAGTTAATCTATAAAAAACACCCATTTCTTAAAGGAACTCTCACATGACACCTCCCCCCAAGAAAAAAAAACCCATCAACTTCAAGATGGTTTCATTTTTCACCATTTCACTATCCTTGAAGAAATGCACACAGTAAATATACTTTTTCATTTCAAAAAACAAGACACGCAAACAGGTATAATAATATAGTCCATTTTTTTTGTTCTTCTTCCTCCAACTGGAATCCCTGTTGATTGACAGTCTCTTTGAACAAGAAGGTCACTGCATGATCCATCCATTTCTCTATGCCTCGACATGTCTTTTAAAGTCAGATACTTTAGTTCAATCTGATCACACAGTCCCTTTTAATTCTCCAACACAGGAGCATTGGTTATCACAGCTTTCAGGCAGTCAAATGCCTGTTGAAACTCCACTGTCCACTGAAATCTTCGACATTTCTTCAGCAAGTCCATCAGTGGAGCACCCACGCTACAACATTTTTCACAAATGTTAGATCAAATCCACTCATGCCAAGAAATAGCTTTATTTCCCTTCGTCTTGAGGGTATTGGAAACTCCTCAATAACTTTTGTTTTCACATCCCATGTGACCCTGTCCGATTGGTTGGCCAAGGAAAATGACTTGGGATTTTCCAAATTCACTTATGGCTAGGTTTACCACCAAACCCGCCTCCTGAAGTTGATCGAATAACTCCATCAGATGTTTTAAATGTTGTTTCCATGTCTGGCGGAAAATTGCCAGATCGTCAATGTACACCGCACAATTGGGTAACCCTGAAACAACTTTGTTAGTTAACCGTTGAAATGTGGCTGGGGCGTTTTTCATGCCAAATGGCATAACTTTGAATTGGTATGTACCATCTGGAGTCACAAAGGCTGAAATCTCCTTCGCCCTTTCGGATAAAGGTACCTGCCAGTAACCTTTAAGTAAATCCAGTTTGGAAATAAAAGCTGATTGTCTCACTTTCTCAATGCAATCCGCTAAACGTGGGACAAGATAAGCGTCTGTTCTTGTAACTGCATTAACCTTTCTATAGTCCACACACAATCGTTGGGTACCATCTGGTTTAGGTACCATCACTATGGGTGAGCTCCTTTGGCTGCAACCCACTTTGATTATGCCATTTTTAAGCATACTCTCAATCTCTTTGTTAACCTGTGCCAATTTTAAAGGGTTAAGTCTATCTGGATGTTGTTTGATTGGAACAGCATTTCCCACATCTACATCATGTATAGCCATTTTAGTACTTCCCAATTTATCTTTGCAAACTTGCCCACGTGATATCAATAACTCTTTCAGGTCAGTCCATTTTTCCTCTGGAAGGTAACTCACCAATTTATCCCAATTTTTAAGAACATCCTCATTTTCCAATTTAATTTGAGGTATGTGAAACTCAATGTGATTCGTCACTTTGAGTTAGAATCATTAAAACCTCTTCATTTTTCTCTCCTTCCCTTTCAAAGGACCCTTTAAGCATATTCACATGACACACTCGGCGAGTCTTCCTTCTATCTGGTGTTTTTACCACATAATTCACCTCACTTAATTTCCTTTCAATCTGATAAGGTCCACAAAACCTTGCTTTTAAAGGCTCATCTACCACTGGTAACAACACTAAAACTCTCCACTGGCAAAACTACGAACTTTGGATCACTTGTCTGCCAACCTTTCATCACATTTTGTGCAACTTTTAAATGTTGTTTAGCCAATTCATCTGCTCGATTTAATCGTTCCCTAAAATTTGACATGTAATCCAATAATGTAATTTCCGAATTCTCACTCACCAATTTTTCCTTAATCAATTTAAGTGGTCCTCTTACCTCATGACGAAAAATTAGTTCAAAAGGACTGAATTTGGTTGACTCATTAGGTGCACCCCTAATTGCAAACAGTAGGAATGCAATTCCTTTACCCAATCCTCTGGATAACCGTGACAATAAGCCCTCAACATTGTCTTTAATGTCTGATGCCACCTTTCTAACACTCCCTGCGATTCTGGATGGTACGCAGTTGATTTAAATTGTTTTATTCCTAAGCTATCCATAACTTCTTTGAATAACCTTGAGGTAAAATTTGATCCTTGATCTGATTGTATTTCTGTGGGTAGTCCATATCTAGTAAAGAATTTAAGTAACTCCTCCACAATCTTTTTAGCTGTAATACTACGTACTGGAATGGCCTCTGGAAACCTAGTAGACACATCCATTATAGTCAAAAGATATGGATTCCCACTTTTTGTTTTAGGAAGCGGTCCTATGCAATTAATTAGGACCCTTGTAAAAGGTTCCTCAATTGCTGGAATGGGTATTAAGGGCAGTGGTTTTATCACTGCTTGAGGTTTCCCTATCACTTGACATGATTGACAAAATTTAACTACATCTTTATGTAGTCCAGGCCGATAAAAATGTTTTTGGGTTTTAGCTTGAGTTTTTCTTATTCCCAAATGACCTCCCACTGGTACCTCATGTGCAACTCGCAACACCTCCTTTCTATACCCTCCCGGCAATACTACTTGATGAACTTCTGCCCACTTTTCATCCACCTGCATATGTAAAGATCTCCATTTTCTCATCAAGACATCATTGTTATGGTAATAACATCTGGGATACACTCACATTCCTCTTCCGTATATGCTTTCTGATACATTTGTTTTATTTCTATATCTTTTTGTTGTAACTCCGCCAATTTTCCTGAACTAAAAATATCCGCCTCACCCTCGACCTGTTCTTGTTCTTTTTCAACCATCTGATCAAAAATCGTTTCTGATAATTGCACTTCAACTTCATCTTCACTCTTTGATTTCTCCTCTTGTCTTAACCTGTGACTTTGCGACCTTGTTACCACACAATTTGGATAAATCCCAGGATATTCGTCCTTCAACACTTCAGTTGTCTGATTTTCCACTGGCTTATCAACCACAGTTGGCATCACTCCCACCTGCGATCCCACTATATCATTACCCAAGATAAACTGTATTCCTGGACAAGATAGTTTCTCTATTACTCCTACTACCACTTCACCACTCTTCACCGGACTTTCCAACCTTACCTTATATAATGGAACACAACTCCTCTCACCCTGAATTCCACATTTACCATCTGTTCTTGCAATATTCTTCCCAAACTACATAACTCCTCATCTCTTACCATTAAAGATTGACTAGCACCCGTATCTCTTAAAATTGTGACTTCTTTACCTGCTCCTCCTGATACACATGAGTAAACTTTACCCACACAAGTAAATTCTTTAAAGAGATCTGGCACCTTCTTATCAATCACCTCTTGATCAGGCTGTACAATCTTTTGCACCTCCTTCCCTTCACTTGGGCTTTCCTTTGCCACTTTAACAAACTGTCTTATCCTGTTGTTTCCAGTGCTTTTCTTCAACCTCCAACACTGTGACTTTACATGGCCTAGTTTATTGAAAACATTTGAAACTTTTCATGTCTCTTCCACCCTCCTGGATTTCTTTTTTAGTCTGAGGTACACTCCTCTTATTATCTCCCATCAGATCACCTTTACCTTTACCACTTTTTTTAAATTTTAAAAATAAATTTAGAGTACCCAATTATTTTTTCCAATTAAGGGTCAATTTAGCGTGGCCAATCCGCCTACCTTGTGTATCTTTTGGGTTGTGGGGGCGAAACCCACGCAGACACGGGGAGAACTTACAAACTCCACACAGAGAGTGACCCAGGGCGGGGATTCAAACCCGGGTTCTCAGCGCCTTGAGGCAGCAATACTAACCACTGTGCTACCGTGCTGTCCCCTTTACCTTTACCACTTGAGTATTTCTCATGTCCCCAGTTTCTCTCCCTCACAGGCTGAAACTGGTGTCGGAAACCAAGCTTTGATTTATGAACTAATTTATAATCATCTGCCATTTCTGCTGCTAACCTTGCAGTTTTAACCCTCTGCTCTTCCACATTTGTTCTCACTACATCAGGAATTGAATTTTTAAACTCCTCCAAAAGCATAATTTCTCTGAGAGCTTCATACGGTTGGTCTATTTTCAAAGCCCTTATCCACCTATCAAAATTACTCTGTTTGAGCCTTTCAAACGACATGTATGTTTGACCAAATTCTTTCCTTAAATTTCTAAACCTTTGTCTGTAGGCTTCAGGCACTAGTTCATATGCACCTAAGATGGATTTTTCACCTCTTCATACGTCCAAGATACCTCCTCCGGTAGTGATGCAAACACCTCACTAGCCCTACCTACCAGCTTTGTTTGAATCAGTAATACCCACATGTCCTGTGGCCCATTTCATTTGTTTAGCTACCTTCTCAAATGAAATGAAAAAGGCTTCTACCTCCTTCTCATCAAACCTTGGCAATGCTTGGACATATTTAAATAGATCCCCACCAAGCCTTTGACTATGATGCTCTTTCTCACTATCCTCATCACTATCATCCAACTGTACGTTTCTCTTTACGTCTGCCAATTTTAATTGACTGTCATGTTTCATACCCATTTTCTGAAGTTCAAACTCTCTCATTTTATCTTTTTCCTTGATCTGTATCTCCCTTTCTCTTTCCTTTTGTTCTGCTAGGGTTATTCTTTCTTTTCTCCTTTCTTCTCTCTCTCTTTCTTTTTCCTGTCTCTCTCTTTCGTATTCAAGCTGCTTTAATTCTTTCTCATGTTCCATTTGTTTAAGTTGTAACTGAATTTTTGCCATTTCCAATGAGTCAAACTGTATCTCAGGCAACTTTAAATGCTTAGCCACCACCAAAATTACCTCACCTTTTTGCATTTTGTCAGGTAATGTTAACTGCAATGTTTTTGCCAAATCTAACCATCTGCTTTTAGTCTCTGTCCGTAGGGTACTGCGTGTGACCGTCTCCACCCACAAAAACCTCTGAGCTCTGAAAGAGCTATTGTCTACAACACACTCCCCACGTAAACTGGAATACCACACCTGAAAAGCAACCACAAAATACTCACCCCTCACTGTCTTTAAGTTCACTAAGCCAATCCAATAGATAGACTTTTATCCCCCTTGAGCCCCCAACTTGTTATGAGGGTTTAGAGAACCCCAAAGTGTATCATGGAGTTCACCTGACCCACAACTTTTGTGGTATGGGGAGCACTCAACCCACTGTACAGGTGTGGTACAGCAGAAATGGAAAAGTATTTTTTAAAGCAAAACAATGTTTATTCTATGAACTCAAGTTAACCTTTTTAAAACATACAGTGAACATCTGAGCAACCATTAATTCAAATACAACCCCCAAAGAATACAACACTAAGTAATCCTTAATACATTCCCAGATAACATCCAGAAGACAAAAGAAACACCTTTTAACAGAAGCACATCAGGTTTAAATTCACGACTGAGAACAGTTATAACTCTGAATTCACCAAATGATCAAGAGATAGTCTTTACATGGCAGAGAGAACAACATTACACATTCTGTGGCTGACTGCTGCACCAACACTGAAACAAAACCAAAAAAACACAGGCACACCCATGCTTTTTTCAAAGTGAAACTAAAAGCTGACAGACAGCCCAGCTCCGCCCACACTCTGACATCACTGCAATAATAATCACCTATTTCTTAAAGGTACACCCACTACAGTTACTCTATAAAAACACCCATTTCTTAAAGGTAATCTGACATGATAAGATAACATGAATAGTTGTGTTACCTGAGGATTTAACGAAACGTCTGCGAACATAAAAAAAAAAGAAATACTGATCTGGCTGCTGAAAGAACGAAGTGTGCAAACAAAATTGATTCATACACGTAGGTGCGTTGTAAACTTGCTCTGATGTGTGTGCGTTTACCTAAAATTAAAACAAAACCAGGGACCCGATTTAACTACCACGTTGCACCCGCCATGGATCTGGGCACGGTGGTTAAATAGCAGGAAAGGCCAACATCGAGATTCGCGCCAAAACCGCGATCTTGCCAAGGGCGAATCAGTTTGCTATCTAACCAAGCCGATGGCACGTTCCGGATCATGCCCAAATATGGCGAGCATATCATTGACCCAAGTTGGCACCAAAATCCATCTCATTAGTGAGATTGAAGTTGAGTGTAACAGCCTCCTGGGAATTAATTGGCCCCACAGTGAGAAACCCCACGGATGTCGTTTAGTACTCCTTTTTAAAAATGTGAAGCTGACGCAATGGCTGCAGAGGGAATCTCGGAGGTGAGTATCCATTTCCATTTTTGGGCATGCAGCTCAAGGACACTGGAGCTGCTACCTCAGTGCTCGGGGGAGGGGGGGGGGGGGGAGAACCCCTCAGGGTTGTGGTGTGTGGTTGGAGGCTGAAGCGTTCCAAGCTGGGGAGGTTGAGGAGCATTTCATCTGATAGATCCTCAAGCCATCTCTAAATATTGTAGATACCCATAACAGGGGCAACTACAGCGACTGCCTGTCTGTCCTACCAAACACTTCCAGGACACAGCCCTGTTCTTGGTTATATGCTGAAGGTCTTTTTAACTCCCTTTGACTGTGATTAGCCTCTAGCTTCACGGCTGAAGGCTATTGCTAATAAAGATTTGGTCTTGTTGTGAGAGCACTTCACAGCTGCAGGTTGTGTTTGCTGCTTGCTGCTCCTTACCTGCAACTGCCTGGAGGCTGCAGCTGAGAGTTTGTTTGCTGCTTCCTGCTGCCTTTTCCCCTTGGACTCACTTGCTGATTTCTAGATGAAGGGAAGGTAGAAAGAAGGTGGTTCCCTTTTCAGTCTCTTACCTGGAGTGCAGCGAGGGGAGGATTTTGACGGGCCTGCTACCAGGCTGAGAACTTGATCAAGCAGTCTGTGGGTGTTTTTAAATGTCTGTTTTGTATGTTGACTGTGTATTCTAGTCTGGACCTGTGGGTTACCTGTTAATGCCCCTGTGTCCCTGTGTTATGGTCTTTGGACAGGGTGGTGATGGAAGATCAGACACCGATACTGCAGGAGTGGAGAGGCAGCAGCCTGGCTTGACTGCACAGCCCGGAGGTTGCACTGGGACACTTTAATGGACTACTGGTGACTTTTTATGTTCAGTGTCCATGCAGATTGCTGCTGTTCCTTGGTTTCCTTTTGTTCTGCGTTTGGTATTCTCAAGTATGTTTGCTGATTGCTCCTGCTGGTAGCTGAAAAAGCCTTAAGGCCATGTGTTTGGTTGTTGCCGTGTCTTTTATTTCTGTGGCCTGATGTCAGGAAAGGGAGGATGTAAGATGACCTGCCCGTGTTGGAGAAGGAGAACGGGTGCTTTATTTCCCTTCTGGTGTACTCTGCATCGGTGTATCTTTCCAGTATGACTTTGCACTGTTGAAAGCCTACTGCAGGGGGCTGCAGGAGGGGGACTGGGAAACAGATTTTTCCAAATGCAGCTGCAGCTGCCTGGAGGTGGTGTGATTGTTCACTGCTGCCCCTGTGCTTTTGTGGTCTGGAGTAAGGAAAGGGTAGATTTAAGATGACCTGCTCCAGCGCTGGAGAAGAGGAAGGGGAGATCTTTCTCTCTTCTGGTGTGCTCTGCATCGGTATGATTTTCCCCTTGCTGAGGATTCTACTGCCAGAGGCTGCAGGAGGGAGAGAGTGAGGCAATTGATTCGAATGAGCAGCTTGACAAAGGTGTTGAAGAAACACTTTTGCAGATTGCTGGTGAGTTCATTGCATCATTGACTGTTTCATGTTTAATGCCTGGAGGCCGTGTGTTTGTTTGCTGCCGCCTATTCTGCTTCTGTGGCCTGGAGCAAGGAAAGGGAGGCTGTATGATCTGCGCAGAGAAGGGGAAGGAGTTCTCTTTCTTCTGGCATGCTCTGTGTGAGCGTGACTTTCCACTGCTGAAGTGTCTACTGCTCGGAGCTACAGGAAGGGAAGAGAGAGGCAGATTGATCCGGTAGAGCAACTTTTTAAAAAAAAACTTTTTTTATTAAAGTTTTCACAAAATATCAACAACAAAATGTAAAAGGAACCCAATAGAATTAAATACAAAACAAAGCAAAACAACCCAGTGCCCCCCTCCCCCTATACATAAATAATATATTAACACCCGCCGAAACACATAGCAAACATAGCAAATATATACACCCCCTCAGACCCATCAGTATAGACAAACAAAAATAAAATAGAACCCCCCCCCCCCCCCCCCCGGGTTGCTGCTGCTGACCATTGTCTACCGTTCTGCCAGAAAGTCCAAGAATGGTTGCCACCGCCTGAAGAACCCTTGCACCGATCCCCTTAAGGCAAATTTCACTCTCTCCAATTTAATAAACCCCGCCACATCGTTGATCCAGGATTCTACGCTTGGGGGCCTCGCATCCTTCCACTGAAGAAGAATCCTTCGCCGGGCTACCAAGGACGCAAAGGCCAGAATACCGGCCTCTTTCACCTCCTGCACCCCCGGCTCCTCTGCAACCCCAAATATTGCGAGCCCCCAGCCCTGTTTGACCCTGGATCCTACCACCCTCGACACCGTCCTCGCTACACCCTTCCAAAATTCCTCCAGCGCTGGGCATGCCCAGAACATATGGGTGTGGTTTGCTGGGCTCCCTGAGCACCGAACACACCTGCCCACACCCCCAAAAAACCGGCTCATCCTTGTCCCGGTCATGTGTGCCCTGTGCAGCACCTTAAACGGTATGAGGCTGAGCCTCACGCACAAAGAGGAAGAGTTCACCCTCCCTAGGGCATCTGCCCACGTCCCCTCCTCGATCTCCTCCCCCAACTCCTCCTCCCACTCACCTTTCAGCACCTCCACCGTGGCCTCCTCCTCCTCCTGCATCACCTGGTATGTTGCCGAGATCTTCCCCTCTCCAACCCACGCCCCCGAGAGCACCCTGTCCTGTACCATGCGTGGCAGCAGCAGCGGGAATTCCATCACTTGCCGCCTGGCAAACACCCTTACCTGTAGATACCTATAGGCATTTCCCGGGGGGAGCCCATACCTCTCCTCCAGCTCACCCAGGCACGCAAACTTCCCATCCACAAACAGGTCCCCCAACCTTCTTATCCCTGCCCCGTGCCATCCCGAAAACCTTCCATCTATTCTCCCTGGGACAAACCGGTGGTTCCCCTGTATCGGGGTCCACACTGAGGCCCCCACTTCTCCCCTGTGCCGCTTCCATTGCCCCCAAATTTGGAGGGCAGCCGCCGCCACCGGGCCCGTGGTATACCTCATTGGAGGGAGCGGCAGCGGCGCCGTTGCCAGCGCCTCCAGACCCGTACCCTCACAAGACACCGTCTCCAGCCTCTTCCATGCTGCCCCCTCCCCCTCCATCATCCACTTGTGCACCATCGCCGCATTGGCGGCCCAGTAGTACCCACAGAGGTTGGGCAGCGCCAGACCCCCCATTCCCTACTCCGCTCCAGGAACACCCTTCTCACCCTCGGAGTCCCTCGCGCCCACACAAACCCCGTTATGCTCCTGTTGACCCGCCTAAAGAAGGCCTTCGGGATAAGAATGGGGAGGCACTGGAACAGGAACAAAATCCTTGGGAGCACCGTCACCTTGACTGACTGCACCCTACCCACCAGAGACAGCGGCAACGCGTCCCACCTCTTAAACTCCTCCTCCATTTGCTCCACCTGCCTCGTGAAATTAAGTCTATGACGGGCCCCCCAGCTCCTGGCCACCTGGACCCCCAAATACCTAAAGCTCCTCTCCGCCCTTTTTAGTGGGAGCTCGCCAATCCCCCTCTCCTGGTCCCCTGGATGAACCACAAACAACGCGCTCTTCCCCATGTTGTGCTTATACCCTGAGAAATCCCCGATGTCCTTGAGGATCCTCATTACCTCCGGCATTCCCCCCACCGGGTCCGCCACATATAGCAGCAAGTCGTCCACATAGAGCGACACCCTATGCTCCTCCCCACCCCGCACTAGCCCCCTCCAGTTCCTCGACTCCCTCAGTGCCATAGCCAGGGGTTCAATCGCTAGCGCGAAGAGCTGGGGGGGACAAGGGGCACCCCTGCCACGTCCCTTGATGCAACCGAAAGTACTCAGACCTCCTCTTGTTCGTGGCCACACTTGCCATCGGGACCTCGTACAACAGCCTAACCCACCTGATGAACCCCTCTCCAAACCCAAACCTCTTCAGCACCTCCCACAAGTACCCCCACTCTACCCTATTGAAGGCCTTCTCAGTGTCCATCGCCGCCACTATCTCCGCCTCCCCCTCCCTCGCCGGCATCACAATAACGTTCAGGAGCCTCCGCACATTCGCGTTCATCTGCCTCCCCTTCACGAACCCTGTTTGGTCTTCGTGGATGACCTGCTGCACACAATCCTCAATTCTCGTGGCTAAGACCTTCGCCAGCACCTTAGCATCTACATTTAACAATGAAATCGGCCTGTAAGACCCACACTGCAGGGGATCCTTGTCCCGCTTCAGGATCAAGGAGATCAGTGCCCGGGACATCGTCGGGGGCAAAGTCCCCTCCTCACTTGCCTCATTGAAGGTCCTAACCAGCAACGGGCCCAACAGGTCCACATATTTTTTGTAAAATTCGACCGGGAAACCATCCGGCGCCGGTGCCTTCCCCGCCTGCATGCTCCCTGTCCCTTTGGCCAGCTCCTCCAACCCAATCAGGGCCCCAAATCCCGCCACCAGTCCCTCCTCCACCTTCGGAACTTCAGTTAGTCCAGAAAGCGGCCCATCTCTCCCTCCTCCAGTGGGGGCTCGGACCAATACAGTTCCTCATAAAAGTCCCTGAAGACCCCATTGATGCCAACCCCACTCCGCACCACACTCCCTCCCCTATCCTTAACTCCCCCAATCTCCCTAACTGCGTCCCGCTTCCGAAGCTGATGTGCCAGCATCCGACTTGCCTTTTCCCCATATTCATAAATCGCCCCCTGGGCCTTCCTCCACTGCGCCTCCGCCTTCCTCGTGGTCAACAGGTCGAATTCGGCCTGGAGGCTACGCCTCTCCCTCAACAGTCCCTCCTCCGGCACCTCCGCATACCTCCTGTCTACCCTCACCATCTCTCCCACCAGCCTCTCCCTCTTCCTCTGCTCTCTCCTCTCCTTGTGGGCCCTAGTGGAGATCAGCTCTCCCCTAACCACCGCCTTCAGCGCCTCCCAGACCATCCCCACTCAGACCTCCCCATTATCGTTGGCCTCCAGGTATCTCTCTATGCTTCTTTGGACCCGCTCCCTCACCTCCTCGTCCGCCAACAGCCCCACCTCCAAGCGCCACAACGGCTGCTGGTCCTTCTCCTCCCCCAGCTCTAGATGTACCCAATGCGGGGCGTGATCCGAAATGGCTATCGCCGAGTACTCGGTATCCTCTACTCTCGCAATCAGCGCCCTGCGGTAGAGCAACTTGATGAAGGTGTTGAAGAAATACTTTTGCAGATTGCTAGTGACTTTATTGTACTGTTGACTGTTTCATTTTCAATGTCTGGAGGCCATGTGTTTATTTGCTGCCGCCTCTTTTGCTTCTGTGGCCTGGAGCAAGGAAAGGAAGGATGTATGATGACCTACTGCCTGTGCAGAGAAGGGGATGGGGTACTTTTCTCTCTTCAGGTGTGATCTTCGTTGGTGTGACTTTCCGGTGTGATTTTCCAGTGTTGAGAGTCTACTGCTGGGAGCAGTGGGAGGGAGAGAGAGAGGCGGCTTGATCCGAATGAGCCACTTGATGAAGGTGTTGAAGAAATGCTTTTGCAGATTGCTGGTGATTTTATTGTACTGTTGACTGTGTTTATTTGGTTTTCTTTGTATAAATGAACTGTTGTGTTTTGTGCTTGTACTGATATTCTGCAGCAAAAAGGTGCTTGTGTATGCATGGTACAGTGCCTTTTCCTTGTTGGTTAATGGTTAGTGTGCTTTATGAATTTTCATCTTTCTGTATAAAGGTATTGTTGACCGTTTAATAAACAAAATATTCTCAAGTGCATCCGCGTGAATAAATGTGCCATGTCTCAGGCGATAATTATTGCATCGCATTTCAATCACACTTTGAAGCCTGACCACTTTGCCTGATCTCTCGAGGCGTCACCACCATGGAGGCAGCAGCCAACAATCAAACTCTCAAGAGCTGGGCTTCAGCACTGGGGATATCCTCCCGACCAAAGGGTGAGTGTGTGGATCAGGGAGGGCATCTGAGCACGGTCTCCCTAATGTTCCCGGCAGGGTTCTGGGGTCTGTGGTCTCGGGGCTCCAGGCCGGGGGTGAGTATGCAGAGCAAGGGGAATACCAGAAATGGCCCAAGGTGATTTGCGAGTGGACGAATCAATGGCAGATGCAGTATAATTTGGATAAGTGTGAGGTTATTCACTTTGGAAGCAAAAACAGGAAGGCAGATTACTACCTGAATGGTTGTAAATTGGGAGAGGGGAGTGTGCAGCGGGACCTGGATGTCCTTGTGCACCATTCGCTAAAGGTGAGCAGACGGTAAAGAAGGCTAATGGTATGTTGGCCTTCATTGCGAGAGGTTTCGAGTATAGAAGCAGGGATGTGTTGCTGCAATTGTACAGTGCCTTGGTGAGGCCACATTGGAGTATTGTGTGCAGTTTTGGTCTCCTTCTCTGAGGAAGGACGTTCTTGCTCTCAAGGGAGTGCAGCGAAGGTTTACCAGACTAATTCCAGGGATGGCGGGACTGTCATATGAGGAGAGATTTATTAGTTTGGGATTGTTCTCGCTTGAGTTCAGAAGAATATGGGGGGATCTCATAGAGACTTATAAAATTCTAACAGGACTAGACAGGGTAGATGAAGGGAAGATGTTACCAATGATGGGTGTGTACAGAACCAGAGGTCACAGTCTGAGGATTCAGGTAAACCATTTCGGACAGAGATAAGGAGACACTTCTTCACATCAAGAGTGGTGAGCCTGTGGAATTCATTACCACAGGAAGTAGTTGATGCTAAAACTTTGAATATATTCAAGAGGCAGCTGGATATAGCACTTGGGGAGAATGGGATCAAAGGCTATGGGGAGAAAGCAGGGTTAGGCTATTAAGTTGGATGATCAACCATGATCGTGATGAATGGCGGAGTGGGCTTGAAGGGCCAAAAGGCCTCCTCCTGCTCCTATCTTCTATGTATCTATGTATGTAGTAGGCCTAAGGTGTACACGTGCCACTGGTCTTTCAAGGAGAAATACCAAAGCCCTATTTTTTTCATGCAATCACTCCTGGAGTGAATCATTCTTTCTGCACATTCCTAAAATAAACTAAAATATTTGGGTTTCAGTCCAATTTCCTAGCCACTATTGGGGTCTGGACTGGAATCGTAATGATACTGTTATGTCCATTTCTGTTGATTGGCTATCAACTGTATCTACCATAAACACACTGACTTCCACAGCCAACACCCGCAATTAACTTGATTATACTTCTTCATACCTTGTTTCCTGTTCGGGCTCTATTCCATCCTCCCAGTAGTTCCATCTCTGTTGGAGCTGGTCTAAGTGCTTCAGATATTTCTCAAGTTTTCCTCAACCAAAAATTTCTTTCCTCAGGGACCTTGATTGTGTTGGTCACATGTCTGACACTTCTGCTCTCACCCCTTCTGTATCCACATGCAACCCCTTGCCCTCACCCTCCACCTCACCAACCTCATGCAGTCTATTGCTATTGTCTTCACTGTTTACTATACATCTAGGTTTGGTGTCATTTACAAATTTCAAAATGATGCCCTAAGTCTACGTCATCAACTTTCATCAAAAACAATAGTCGTCCGAGTACTGAACCCGGGAACACCACCATATACCTCTCTTCACTCTGGATAACAGCCATTCACCATCAGTCATTATTTCCTATCACTCAGCCAATTTTGTATCCATGACACCAGTGCTCCTTTTCACCCATGACCTTCAATTTTGCTAAAAAGTCTATTTTGCAGTCCTTTCCCAAATACCTTTTGAAAGTCCAAATACACAACATCAACTGCTTTCCCCTTCTCCACCTTCTCTGTTGTCTCATCAGAAAAATCCAACGTTATTTACCCTTAACAAATCTATGATCCTCTTTTGTTAGCCTGAGTTTGTCCAAGCAGATGTTTCCCAATTTTCTTTAAAATTATCCTTCTCCCATTTTTGAATCAATCGTCTAACACTTGTATTCCTACAATTCTCATTACTTAAGGAGGTTTGGAAGATTGTTAACGCAGCCTCTGTACTTTGTATCCTTACTTCCCGAAGAAACATAGGATGAATCCCAACCAGCTGGGTGACTTATCGACTTCAAGAACTGCCAACCATTTTTGTAGCTTCCCTTTATCTATTATTATATCATCCAATATCCTGAAAACCTTGTATTGCTATTGCAAAGTCCTCCTCCTTGATAAACCACTGGTGAAAAATATTCATTTAGCCCCACAACTATGTCTTCTGTCTCCACCAATAGATTTAGAACATAGAACATACAGAGCAGAAGGAGGCCATTCGGCCCATCAAGTCCACACCGACCCACTTAAGTCCTCACTTCAACCATATCCCCTTAACCCAATAACCCCTCCTAACTGACACTAAGGGCAATTTAGCATGGCCAATCCACCTAACCTGCACGTCTTTAAACTGTGGGAGGAAACCGGAGCACCCGGAGGAAACCCATGCAGACACGGGGAGAACGTGCCGACTCCACACAGACAGTGACCCAGGAGGGAATCGAACCTGGGACCCTGACGTTGTGAAGCCACAGTGCTAACCACTATGCTACCGTGCTGCACACAAAATTTCTATTATGGTCCCTAATTGTCATCACAGTTTCTCTGACAACCCTTTCTATTGAAATGCCAAAAGAAAACCTTTGGATTCCATTTTAATTTTGTTGCCAACCTATTTTCAAACTGTCTCTTCTTCTCGCTTTATTTCCTTTCTCACTTCTCCTCTGTATGTTTTATATTCAACTCTGTATTACCAAACTGACATGTCCCTTTTACTGCTTCATCCCTCTCTCTAACTCCTTTGTCATTCAGAGAGCTGTGGCTTTGGATGCCCTCCCTTTCCCCCTTGAGGAAATGTATTTTAATTATACCCGAATCATCTTTTCTTTAAAGGAAATGTAAATTGCTCCATTAGATTTCTATCTGCCAGTATTTGACTCCAATTTACCCAGGGCAGATCACTCCTCTATTCTCTTGAGATTATACCTCCTCCACTTAAGTATTTTTATTCTAGATTGCTCCTTATCCTTCTACATAATTAATCTAAACTTAATATTGCTGCAATTACTGTTGCTGAGATGCTTCCCCACTGTGACACCTCCTCCTGAGCCATTTTATTCCTCAGAAGTAGGCCCAATAGTCAGTAGCTGTGGTGCTTCAAAATGTTTATCATTTGTTTCAAGTATTTTGTAATTTGGGACAAATTTCCCAGAGGAGCTTCGAAAAGAAGCGTTTATTGGTATTTCTGTTGCTTAAAATTATATTCTCAAAGCAGTAATTGTCCCAATAAAAGACCTCTACTTACATTAGTGAAGACATTTCTCAGGAGGTGGTTGAAAAAAGAAAATAGGGGGGAAAAAAAGTAACAGAGCGTACTTTTCCATCAGAACAGCATTCAAGAGAACATTTCCTAAATGAAGAAAAATTCCCAAGTAAACCATGCTTTTGTCTTTCTCTTTCTGAGTATTAATCACCATAGTGCTCAACAAAGATGTGCCCTGCATGAGTGAGCATTTTGTAGCCAAAGTGCACTGAGCAAAAACTTTAAATCCAGTTATCATGTTTCTCAGGCAGCATAGTTATATTTAAACTATGGAGACATATAACATAGCCACACTGACTGCTTTTCCATATGCTTTCCTTCCACATTAAATTTGTGTATTCTCAAGATTTAGAAAACTTTGGGTCGAATATGTTTCGCGGAGGTCTTGTTCTAACCTTTTCTGCTCATTTAAATTCAGGATGCACGCCACTCTTCTGGCATTAATACACTGTTTCTTAGCTGAGGCTTTGTTCGGGATTTGAATGGCTATGCCCAAAGCTAAAGTTGATGAGCAAACTTTTCAAAGGGAGCTCACTGCACTGTAAAATCTCTGGAGCTTTTCCCATGAGTACAGTGCCTCTCGCTGCACACGAGCGAGTCCGCTGTCACTTGCATTTTTGCTCATCAAAACTCTAGTGGGTTTTCCTCTGAAGCAAATATTTATTTTCTCATGATAGGCTGCCATATACCCATCACTAATATATTTCTGTTGTACTAAAAAGGAAAATGACGAAGGAAGATCATTACAAAGAAGAGTTTAGCTATGATAAAATGTCTACATTGGAACGGGGAAAACAGAATAATGGAAATTGCACCACGGACTTTAAATCCAGTGAACTTCAGATGGATAGGAAATTTCATTCTTGTTTTCATCACAGGGGATGGATCTACAGTCTGATGATTGGGGTAAACGTACCTTTTTTTTGTAAATGTAAACAAAGGGTTTATAAACCACAAAGTAATGCTCATTTGTGTGTGTGACATTTTGTGTATACATTACCAAGAAAAGTTGTGAAGTGCAATTGCTGTGTTTAAGGATTGTTTGAAGGCTATTGCTGTGTTTAAGGAATGTTTGAAGGCTATGTTGCTTAAAGTAACATGACAGAAGCTGTCAGAAGGTTAGGCATTGATCGTCACAATAAAGCAGATAACAATTCCTAAATGGGGAAATAAGTCTTAGTGCAGTCATAAGATTGTGTTCAGCACAATCTTTGGGAATGTAAATTTAGCAAAATGTGTTTTTTATTTTGAGGGCAACAAATTTTTCTATTAACACCGTATCTACAATCAATGTGTTTCAGAATGATATCAGTGTTGCAACAAGGTGCTAGTGCATTTATTTATTTTTATTGTGTTACAGAGTTGCCTCCTAATAGTTGTTGGCTTTTCAGTTTATCTGGGCAATGTATTTCCTGATGAAATGGACTACTTGCGTTGTGCAGCTGGTTCAGTAAGGACCATTTCAATGTGATTGTTTTTCGCTTTGTTATTCTAATCCTGTGAAGTTGATATGATTTTTTTAATTGTATAAGCAAAATTATTAATTTTTGTGTAAATTTGCATTTTAACTGTGATTTATTCAACTAAATTTCATTCATATATTTTGTTAAATTTAGAGTACCCAATTATTTTTTCCAATTAAGTGGCAATTAATGTGGACAATCCTGCTACTCTGTGCATCTTTGGGTTGTGGGGGTGAAGCCCACACAGACACAGGGAGGATGTGCAAACTCCATATGGGCAGTGACCCGGGGCCGGGATCGAACCCGGGTCCTCCGCACTGTAGGCAGCAGTGCTAACGACTGCGCCACCGTGCCGCCCCTAACTAAATTCCATTCAATTGTGTGTTTTTAAATGATTTATTTGCTGAAATTAAAAATTAGATCCTGCCTGTAACATTCAAAATTATTTGTTAGGTATTAATTTTTAGTATGAAAAGGTTTTTATGCAGAACACGTTGGTGAATGCTAATTCTGGGAAATTATACATTTTTTCAATTTTTCACATTCAGTATCAGTGACAAATCATCCCTGCTTGGGTAAACATGGACGAAATTTAGAGTAAAGGTTATTTGTGTCACAGAGGATGCCTCTGCGTCTTCAACTCTCTATCTTCAAAAACAAATCCCTTGTGAAGTTTTGCACCTCTTGCTCCTGCCACCCTTAAGGCATCTCTGAGACAGGCTGCCACTTTCTCCTACTATTGAGATCATGGGTGGAATTCTCCTAAGACTTGGCTGGCAGGTTAAATAGCGGGCAGGGAGGCGGGCAGGGGGTAGAATTCAGTGGGAGGCCCAAAAGTTTGTTTTGTGCCAGCGTGAATTTATAGCCTCTGTTGGTGTCTTCCATGGCGGACTGGGAAACCAGCTGGAGGGCGGCGAGAAACTCATTTACATCCCGTTGATGGGATGCAGGTGAAGGTCTGACCACCCATGCCCAATTCTCCACGGCACCAGTAGAAAACCATGCCAATGCGAAACACGTTTGGAGCAACGTGAAAAGAAGATGTCTGGACTCCCCTGAACAATGTTTGGGGCTGCCTGGAGAGTTCGTGATTTAGGCCGATGGCAACTCTGGACCCTGGAACACCACAGCAGTGGCTGGGGCGAGCATGAACAGATGGATATTCCGGATTCAGTGTCCTGGAGGGTGTTCATCTTCCAGCCTCAGAATGTTCCTGGAGAGCCATAGTCATTGTCAGGAGGTCTACCCTCTTTCTTCAATAGTAGGCTGTGATGTTGGGCTCCGTTTCAATATGGCGGCCAGGGACGATGGCGGACCACACTCCATCAGGCCTGCCCCGCCACGGCACAAAACATCTGGGTGCCTAATTAATGAGGTCGAAACCAGAAGATTTGGCGTGTTTACAAGTCGGCCTCCGCTGCGGGAATCACTCCGCGTTCCTTGCCCCCACCACGGGACCTAGTCCCCGGATGGGAGAATTCTACCCTGTGATAAACACGAACTGGGTTATTTCAAATCAATCTTTGCAGCTGGCAGAGAAAGAGGAAGAGAGAGAGAGAGCGAGAGAGAGAAAGCTAAGAGTTTTACTCTTCTAAATAATGAACATGTTTTAACAGGATAATACAAATAAATGATTGGATTATTTTCCAAATATAACATTACAATAAAATGTTAACAAAATAATTATTCAGTTCAACTTGAATCTTGGGCATTTATTGTAAATTAAATGTTAATGGTTGAAGTGTTTACTTCCTTTATCTTAGAATTTGTTTAAAAAAATGTTTTTCCTCCCAGTGTATTCCTGCGGCGGTCGTGAGTTTTGCTGTAGCTAAAAGAAGAGTTAATGCAGTAGGTACATCATTATAAATTACATTTTATCATGCATATTTTTGTGTAGTTTAAAGAATACAATTGCAGAATTTTAAATAATTATTTTCTTTAGATGCCACACTTCCAGCTTCTGTTTATCTCGACGTTTGCTATCACGACAACTTGCATGATTTGGTATGGGTGCAAGCTCGTCCTCAATCCCGCTGCGTTAAACGTAAGCTTACCTTTGTTGCTACATACATCGGTCATTAATGGAATTTTTTATTGATAAACCAAACTGGGGAAATCACCGGAATGCGACAATGATTAGACAATGCTACCAAATCAGAGGTTGCAAGATATTAACTAACTAAGGTTCACAACATTCATTTCAAAATTTGGTGTTTACTCCTGCATGTTTGACCATTTATTATATACGCTCTTTGAATTTTTTCATGCGATAGATTCATTTTGCATCTGTCCAAGTTTTGTGTTTATGGGGATTGTCAGTGTCTACTATTATCTTGCTGTTCACAAGGGAAAATTGTTGCTGAGTTTCTATTATTAAATTATCTACAGTTAACACCTGGGATATTCTATATTGAGCATCTATACAATCATTGTACATGGATACGCACCCCTAGCCAAGCTGTTCCAGTACAGCTACAACACTGGCATCTACCCGGCAATGTGGATAATTGCCCAGGTGTATTATGTACTCAAGAAACAGGACAAATCCAACATAGTCATTTATCAGTCTCCTCTCCATCATCAGCAAAGTGTTGGAAGGAGTCATCAACAGTGCAATCAAGAGGCACTTACTCAACACTAACGTGCTCATGGACACTCAGTTTGGGTTCCGCAGGGTCACTCAGCTCCTGACCTCATTACAGCCTTGGTTCAAACATGGACAAAAGAGCTGAATGTCAGAGGTGAGGTGAGAGTGACTGCCCTTGACATCAAGGCAGCATTTGACTGAGTATGGCATCAAGCAGCCCGAGCCAAACTGGAGTCACTGAGAATCGGGGGAAAACCCTCCATTGGTTGGAGTCATGCCTGGCACAAGGAACGATGGTTGTGGTGGTTGGGGGTCAATCATCTCAGCTCCAGGACATCACTGTAGGAATTCCTCAGGGTAGTGTCCTAGGCCTAACTATATTCAGCTGCTTCATCAATGACCTGCCTTCCATCATGAGGTCAGAAGTGGGGATGTTTTCGGATGACTGCGCAATATTCAGCACTATCCTGTAGGAGCGGTTTCAAGACCTGTGTATTGAGTCAGCTTCCACGTGGGTTATTCTCTGTGGCTCAACTCAGTAGCGAGAGGAAAAAAACACGTACACAATCTGGACAAGGTGGCTTATTTAATCAAGCTTGTTAGGTGTACACTGAGACCAGTCCTGGATATTGGCCAAGACCTGTTCTGTCGAACAAAGACCAGAACACAGTACTTATACAACGTTCAACAATCAATAGCCCACTCCAGTTGGATGCGATCCAATCACTGAAGCTGCTACGTTTGAACTTATCCAATAGAATTGCAAGCAAGTGTGGCACAAGTTCTAAAATGTACTCTTCTCCTCCCTTCACCCTCTCTTCCCCCAAATGAAGATGACATTGCAAATAAGGCTTTTGAATGTCTAACATGATAAAATATTCAGGACTAAAAAAAAACTGCAGCAGGATCATCTGGTCCTGCCAATGGCTAACCTCTGCCTGGGTTTCCCGACGGCGTGTGGGGGGCTTCAATAGGAAATCCCACTGACAGCAGTGGGGCTAGAAGATCCCACCTCCAGCCAATGGTGCGCCCCTTCCTGCCGCCAAGAACCATGCCATAGGGCACAGAAATTCCCACCCCCCTCATTTTTATATAGTTCCTTTTATATCTTTAGGATGTCCGAAAGTGTTTCACAGCCAATGAAGTATTTTTGATGTGTAGTTACTGTTGTGATGTGGGAGAATGCAGCACAGCAACGTCCCACGAACAGCATTGAAACAAATGCTTAGATGATCAGTTTTAATTGTGTTGGCTAAAGGATAAATGTTGACTGGAAGACTTGCCTGTTCTTCTTCAAATAATACCATGAGACAACCTGAGAGGACAGATCAGGCCTTGATTTAATGACTCATCCAGTGACTGCCAGTACAGCACTTATTTTAGTACTGCACTGAAGTGCCAGCTTAGATTATGGGCAGGATTCTTCTCCGCCCCGTGGCATGTTTTGCAGCAGTGGGTGAAACCCACCAGTGACTGGCGTTGAGATCTTCCAATCGCGCTGCTGTCAATGGGTTTTCCTGTTCTTCACACCTGGCAGTGGGAAGGAGGGGTCTGGTCGCCATCAGCAAGACCGAAGGATCCCGCTGGTGGGAACAACTGGAAAATTTCCACGATACGTATTCAA
The DNA here is from genome assembly GCF_047496885.1 of Scyliorhinus torazame. Taxonomy (NCBI): domain Eukaryota; kingdom Metazoa; phylum Chordata; class Chondrichthyes; order Carcharhiniformes; family Scyliorhinidae; genus Scyliorhinus; species Scyliorhinus torazame. Next base: position 41,688,147 of record NC_092719.1, read on the forward strand.
TTCCTGAAGAGAGTTTGATCCCACAACCTCTGGCTCCCAGGCGAGAGGACAGATGTTGCACTGCAATGAAGACCGAGTGAGTGGAAACTTCCATCTGTCAGCTGATTTGCAGTACCTTTCTGCAGTTACCAGTATGACTCTGGCTTTCTAGCTGTGTTACCAGTTCTGCTCCACTTTTACTTTACAATGACTTTGGCTGGATGGGAAAATGTTTGATAACTAACAATGGCAGCTAGCATAATAAGGAGTGAAACCTAAGTGTGTCTCAACAAACCCTCAAGGCCAGAGCGAGGAGTAGAAAGTGAGATGCTAGAAGGCTAAAGGGGAGATAGAAAGATAGATAAAGAGAAGCAGAATTGCCGACTTGACAGATGGGAAAAGGAATAACTCCTCAGGAGATTTGGGACTTAGTCAGGGTGCTGAAGTGTTCCAGGTCAGGTTCATCCCTGGCTGGCAAGGGAGGGGTTGGTGAGGGGATTTCCATCTGTGAAGTCTTCAAGCCATCTTTAAATATTGTGGATACCCAGAGCAAGGGCAATTAAGCTGCTGTATGTCTGACCGACCAAAAACATCCAGGACAGAGCCCTGTTCTTGGTTTTGTGCTGATGGTCACTTTAACTCCCTTTGACTGTGAGCAGCCTCTAGCTTCACAGTTGAAGGTTATTGCCAATAAGAAATGGGCCTTGTTAGTAATGAGAGCACTTAACAGCATCAGGTTGTGTTTCCTGCTTGCTCCTGTTAACGGCTGCAGAAGCCTGGAGGCTGCTGTTGCTGTTTCCTTCCTTTTCTGTAGCTGAAAAAAAGGACAATCCTTTCTAAGATACATGGGTCCTGGAACACCAGACTCAGGCGGACGTATGAGTCCAGATGCCAATCCGGTTTGAAGCAAGAAGGCACTGCAGGGTCTGTTGCATGGCATTGTTCCACAGCGGGGTGACATGCTGGAGGAGGAGGAGAAGGGGCATGAAGCCTTGTCTGAGGAGGGAGGAGGAGACGGACCAGGAGATAATTGTTGACTAGCCTGGAGAGGCGCCGCAGGAGGAGCCAGGTGGTGGAGGACAGGTGACAGCAAGGGTCCGGCATGCATGGAGAACCTAGGAGGCCCTCATCCTTACCTGCTTTTCATAGTACGAGGTTTTGTCTGGCAGCTCTCTCCCACCCCCGTTCCCCTCATTCCATCCCCTTCCCCTCTATTCCTCCCTTCCTCCCCATTCCCTTCCTTCCTCCCCAGTCCCCAACCCCACGACCCAACTACATTGTTCCACCTCCCAATGTTTGTGTAACATCACCCCAGTGTGATGGATCTGTATCGGCACTGTTAGTGTGTGGCAGGAGAGTGATGATAATTTGCTGTGAGGTAAGCTCTGGTGCTCCTCGGTTTATGTCAAAGTCTGGTTCCTGTCTTTCAGCTGACGGCACGCTCATACCGATGCTCTGAGCAGGGTCTACATCGCGGGTATTTGATGTTGGTCCATGGGGCCCGGGGGAGAGGGGTGGGGGAGGGCAACAGGGGACGGGGGTGCAGGCAGGCACATTGTGACATTTAACATGGCAGAGAGTTTACATGTATCAGATGTCACATGTTTTAATAGTGAATATTGGACATTTGCATGCTCCCTAGCTATAGATTTTGCCCCCCCACCCAATCGGTGAACCTCAATCTTCTTGATCTTATGTGGTCTAGTGCTATGACTAGGTGATCCCTAGATGCACATCAGAGATGGAGGCAGCTGCAACCTGCTGCTTTTGCACCATGTGGCCTTTGATGCGGGGGAGCTCATTGGAGGTTGTTGGTCATCTTACTATATTTTACTGAGGTCATCCTGGTCATGCTTCCCGCACTGACATCCACTGCCACTGTCTCCCAGGCGGTATTGGTGACCCTGCTGCTGTCCTCCCAACCCGCTCACCGGAACAACATGTCCTGTCTCACATCCACAGCGTCCAGAAGTCTGGCCAGGTTGACATTCCCAAAGCGAGGAGCAGATCTGCATGTTGCCATGCTTGTGTGTTGACTGGGAGTGAGTGGTGAGGGAGCGTTTAAAAGCAGCTCCCCCTTGTTAGCGGCGAGACGCTGAGGCGCGAATCTAGCAAATCAGATGGTGAGTCAGCCAGCAATGGTGAGAAGTTCATGGGGACTCGTTTCCAGTACTAATTGCAGCTAAATACGGGCCGCGATCTCGCCACCACAGCCATCGAGAAACACCCCGCCAATCAGGCCCAAAGCGACACTCAGAAATGTTTCCGTTAAATCGCTCCCATTGTTTTCTAAAGAGATAAAACAAACCAACTAATTAGCCAGAGTCTGCAAATGACCAGTGGCCCTCTTTCCATTGGAGAGAGAGAGAGATAATCAGTTATCTATAGCTTGAGGGTCACAACTCCCCAAGCGTGGGGCAAAGCGAGGAGACAGGCCCCCATGAACTACCACGATTGCCATCAGATTATGGAATTGCACTTGCACGTGCAACAAATACCTCAGATTTCTATGACCATCATATGCATCAGCACTTATGGGTCGATAAACTCCCTCGTAACATTGAACTGCAACCAGGAAAGAGAATAAGTACTAATGTAAAATACCATCTTGTTGACAATTAATTTAATTTCTTTGAAATTAATTAATTTAACTTCTAGACTGCCGACTAGTAAGGGAGTATTTGCTGTAATCTGGAATGCACTGTCTGAATGGGAGTTGGAAACAGATGCAATAGTAACATTCAAAAGAGAATTGAATAACTACTTGAAGAGAATATAAGTACAGGGCTATGTGGAAAGAGTGGGGAATGGGACTAATTGAATATGTATATCAAAGAATCAGCATCGGTACGATGGCCTTAATAGCTTCCTTCTGTGCTGTATTATTTTATGATTACATGCATGAGGCTTTCCAGTTCCACCAGTGTAGGCATCGTCTTGGGTTGGGGTGTGGGGGATTTATTTATTTAGTTTTTCATTTATTATATTTTAAATAGATTTTTTTTTTCCAATTAAGGGGCAATTTAGCATGGCCAATCCACCTAGCCTGCACATATTTTTGGGTTGTGGGGATTGATGTGTTGGGTGTTCTGGATCACAAACAGGTCACCATCACTGGAAGTGGTGCAACTCTATTTTATTATAAGGTTAACTATATTAACATACTTGAACTGTGGGTAAATGCAATACCAGCTTTTACTGTTGACCCTTGCCTAGTCCTAACCAGGTGATGCACTCAGCACATGGTGAATGTCTGTGTTGCAGGCTGTGAGCTCTGTGCTCCGAGCTGGCTGCTACTAGAATGAGCGGGAACTCTCCTGTCCCCTGTTTTATAGTGCGTGTGCTCTCACTGGTGATTGGCTGTGGTGTTGTGAATGCTGATTGGTCCCACTGCATGTCCATCAGTGTGTGTGTGCGTCTGCACCATAATATACTGGTGTATATTATGACATTCCCCCTTTTATATAAAGAACATGTGCCTGCGTGACAATAAATATTGTGTAGTGAATGTACCTGACTAGGTGTTTGCGTATTATTTACATGGCGCTAATCTATTTACACGGGAAGGTGCCTGGTGCAGAGAAATAGGGTGTCACACCAACAACAAAATGAACATTATATACAAACTACTGGAACGATGAAACAGGATAACAGAACAGATCAAAGAGTCCAACATCGTAAAACTCATAAGTCAAGTCTCTGAGGTGGGCGACAAATTCTGGTTGACTGCCTCAAGGGTGGGTCAGGAGCCACCGGCTGAGGAACGGGCTGGGCCACGGCAAAGTGAGGAGGATGCAGAGTATTCAGAATCTCCACAGAGTCCAGGTTGGGGACAACAGGAGGGCGTGGCACCGGTGGAGGATCACGTAGCGAGCGTGGAACGAGACGAAGGGCACGCCGATTGCGGCGGCGAATGGAACCATCTGGCAGATGAACCAGGAACGAGCGGGGAGACACCTGCCGAAGAACCACAGCAGTTGCAGACCAGCCACCCTCCGGAAGATGGATGCGGACGTTGTCATCCGGCGCCAGAGCAGGGAGATCAGTCGCCCGAGCGTCATGCGCCGCCTTGTGTTGTGCACGAGACTGTTGCATCCGCTGGAGGACCAGAATGTGGTCGAGGTCTGGGACGTGAATGGACGACATCGTGGTCCTGAGGGTGCGACCCATGAACAGCTGGGCTGGCAACAGGCCCATGGAGAGTAGGGCCGAACGATAGGCCAGCAAGGCGAGGTAGAAGTTGGATCCTGCATCGGCAGCCTTGCAGAGGAGCCGTTTGACGATGTGGACGCCCTTTTCCGCTTTGCCATTGGATTGTGGGTGTAGGGGACTGGATGTCACATGCACAAAGTTGAACCTGCTGGACCATTCCTGGCTCGCGAAGCAGGGGCCATTGTCCGACATCACAGTGAGTGGGATGCCGTGACGAGCAAAGGTCTCCTTGCAGGCACGGACGACCACCGATGATGTGATGTTGTGCAGGCTCACAGCGAATGTGGATAAGGCGTTCATCCGTGGCCGGCAGATTGGAGGCCGTGAAGGCCATCTGGGCGTCAACCTGGCAGACGAACACCTCTGGGTCACACGGGGTGTTGACTGCCCTGGACAGAGCGTCGGCTATGATCAGGTCCTTGCCTGGGGTGTATAGGAGCTGGAAATCGTACCGCCGGAGTTTAAGCAGAATGCACTGGAGGCGAGGGGTCATATCATTCAGGTCTTTTTGTATAATGTTGACCAGCGGGCGATGGTCTCGACAGTGAATTGGGGGAGGCCGTACACGTAATCATGAAATTTGTCGACCCCAGTCAACAGGCCCAGGCACTCCTTTTCGATCTGCGCGTAGCGCTGTTCCGTGGGAGACATGGCTCGTGACGCATATGCAACGGGGGCCCATGATGAGGCCACATTGCGTTGCAGGAGCACCGCCCCAATGCCGGATTGACTGGCATCCGTTTAAATTTTTGTTTCCTTCGTGGGATCAAAAAATGCCAATACCAGGGCCATGGTAAGCTTGGTCTTAAGCTCCTTCCATTCGCGCTCGTGGTCGGGAAGCCATTGGAAGTCTGTTGTCTTCCTGACCAGGTTCCGGAGAGCTGTGGTATGGGAGACGAGGTTGGGGATGAACTTCCCCAGGAAGTTGACCATGCCCAAAAATCGGAGTACCGCCTTCTTATCCGCTGGCTTCTGCATGGCCGTGATGGCTGCCACCTTGTCCTCATCCGGCAGCACACCCAACCGGGAGATGTGGTCCCCTAGGAACTTGAGTTCCGTCCGGCCGAAGGAACATTTGGCTCTGTTGAGGCGAAGGCCTTGGTCCCGTATTCGTTTGAAAACCCGCTGGAGGCGACTGATATGCTCCTGCGGGGTGATGGACCAAATGATGATGTCCTCAACATAGACGCGCGCACACCCTCAATGCCCTCCATCATTTGCTCCATGATCCGGTGGAATACTTCTGATGCCGATATTGTCCCAAATGGCATACGGTATCCTGTTGTAGCAGTATCTGCCTAACGGGTTATTAAAGGTACAAGCTTTCTGCTGGACCTGTCTAGTTGAATTTGCCTGAATCCTTTCGAGGCGTCAAGTTTGGTGAAGATGTTGGCCCGAGCCATCTCACACGTGATCTCCTCGCGCTTGGGGATAGGGTAATGCTCCCTCATTATGTTGCGATTCAGGTCCTTTGGGTCAATGCAGATCCCGAGATCACCGGAAGGCTTCTTTACGCACACCATGGAACTGACCCAGTCGGTTGGTTCCGTCACTTTGGAGAGCACTCCTTGGTCCTGGAGGTCCTGCAGCTGCTGCTTGAGGCGGTCCTTGAAGGGTGCTGGGACTCTGCGAGGTGCATGAACCACAGGTGTGGCGTCTTGTTTGAGCAGGATTTTGTAAGTGTATGGAAGCCTTTGAAAACGTTGTGGTGCTGGTCGATGATGGCATTGAGTTGCGCCCTGAAGTCCACATCCTGGAAGCAGACATGTCCTCTGGAGAGAGAGAGTGTACTCGTTGAACGAGGTTTAGTAGTTTGCACGCCTGTGCGCCTAGCAGAGAGGCCTTCGAGGAGCCCATGATCTTGAAGGGAAGGATGGCTTTTCGCGAGTTGTGCGCCACTTCGAGTTGGCATGAACCGGTAGCAGGAATGACGTTGCCATTGTAGTCCACTAGTTGGCAGGTCGACGGAAGAATGGTTGGTTTAACCCCAAGGGTCTGAAAGGCTGACCACGCTAAGAGTTTAGCGGAAGCACCAGTGTCCAGGTGGAATCGTATCTGGGACCGGTTGACCGTCAGGGTGGCACACCACTCGTCGTCTGGATCAATGCTGTGCACCGACAGCGGCTGGTGGTTTTGATTCGGGGACAGCCTGTTCTTTGTTATAACAGCGACTCGAAAAGGCTCCCTCGGGTCCTCGGTGTCACTGGTCTGCGGGAAGTCGGAATCGGACTCGGTGAACGTGGGATGAATTGCCCGAACGTTCCTGCGAGGCTGGCTGAAGCGATGCGAATTGGCAGGCTGAGCTGCTCGACAGCAGGCAGCATAGTGGCCAAGTCTGCCACATCATAGGCATTGTTGTGATTTTGCAGGACATTGCCGCTTTAAATGGGCGGAACCACAGTTGTCGCACGTCGTGACGTCAGTACGCTCGTTGCGCCACTGCGCATGCACGGTGCGGTCCTGTGTGGTGCGCACCTGTGCATCACGTTCCTCCACGTCACCGTCCCCTCGATTGGCGCGTACAAGCACGGGAGGCCGTGAAAAGCGTGCGAAATGGCCGCCCTCATCCAGGCTGCAGCCTTGGAGGTGTTCAATTGTTTGGACCCGTTCCGCCTCGTGGGGACCTTGCCACGCCGTTTCAGCCGTCTGTATGTGGGAGTACCGGCTGGTGGCATTTTAATGCAGGACACAGGTCTCGATGGCAGTCGCTAGGGTGAGTTGCTTAACTTTGAGGAGCTGCTGATGCAGGGGGTCCGACAGAACACCAAATACGATCTGGTCGCGTATCATGGAGTCGGAGGTGGGCCCATAGCCGCAGGACTGCGCAAGGATGCGGAGGTGTGTTAAAAAGGATTGGAAATCATAGAATAGAATTTACAGTGCAGAAGGAGGCCACCCGGCCCATCGAGTCTGCACCGGCTCTTGGAAAGAGCACCCTACCCAAGGTCAACACCTCCACCCTATCCCCACAACCCAGCAACCCCACCCAACACTAAGGGCAATTTTGGACACTAAGGGCAATTTATCACGGCCAATCCACCTAACCTGCACATCTTTGGACTGTGGGAGGAAACCGGAGCACCCGGAGGAAACCCACACACACACGGGGAGGGCGCCCTCAGTAAAGTGTACAGCTTTCAAAGCTTCTCATATTGCTTATAAAGCTGCTCTAAAAATCAGCAACACCATACCCTGTAAAAGTGTCTGTGTAGTTTATCTCCAGTTGCTATAAGCAGGGTTGTTTCAATCAAGATACACTGCTCTAACTGCATATATTTATATCCATTGTTTGAGTTTCCTCACACACTGATCTTCTTGAGCCTACAATATCAGTTTCAGTTTGTCAGTCAATTACTAGCTGAGGTGATTCAAGATCATTTGTTTTCCCAGGATTTCCATGTGCGTGCACATTCTGCCACTTGAAAGCAGACTTTACAGAACTACGCTCGCACTATAGGGTAAAATACTGACACAAAATAGTTGCCACCTGCACAGACCACAATGAAATTCATTCATGCACATTTGATACAAAGTTCCTGGAATGGTCTGGTTAAAAAAATAAATGAAAATGGGAAACCCTAGGATCAAAAACAACTTCATACACGTGTGTAATCCTATTGCAGTACGAGCAGGATTGCACCAGTTCATGCACCAGAAGGGGAGAAAGTTGGCATGTGATATTTGAATGTCAGCTCACTTTAGTAATCAGACACATGCTTTGCACAAATTCTCACAGAGCTATCAAAGATACAACAGGAGCTTGCTTGGTGACCTAAAATGAGACATCCGGTATTGGGAGTTTTTCAAAGTTACTCTTAGTTAAAGCAAAAGGGCACAGTTAAATTTTAGTTTTGAAAATGGAAACAAGGAGGGTCAGAGGCACGACTGTTCCTCTGGATGTGCTGACTCGGGTATCTTCTACTTGGAAGGGCTCTCCACTGTGAGGCTGAGGCCAATCCTCTATTCTGGAGGCCTTTTAAAAATTCCTGAGCAGAGATGGCCAAGTTGGTCATTGTCACCTTCTAGGTTCAAAGGTTATAGGAACAGATGAGTAAGAAATATCTGACTTGCTGGTTCCTCTGACAGGGTAAAGCACCCTCTGGACGGCATTGATTTGGCAGCCTTTTGATTCACAAGCAAGAGATGTAGCTTTAACTAAGACTAACAAAAAAAAACACTGTCCATATATGGATATCAATTACTGTGTTGCACTCAGGGCACAATTGAAATAAAGCCAATCTTATTCTTCATGACACCGTGGGGTGTAGTAATTTTTAAAAGTTCAGCATCTCTTATCCCAGTCAGTCCTATTTTTGAGAGATTCTGGTGTATGTCTTCCATTAGCTATCATATTTTTATAACAATCTAATTGCCCAGTGGGAACAAGTAGTGTGGTGGATGGAAGATTGCCTTGGGATGCAGTTGGTCCACTGCCTACTTGTGCTGGCCCACAAGATGACTCTGTAACTGATGGTACCACACATAAATATTGATCTTGCATAAAGGGACCATGCAGTGTAAAACCTCTTACTTGTGATCATCTTGCCAGCCAGTGGCAGAGCTCTCTGTGTTGTGAAAACGTGTTGCTGAAGGTTTGACTTGAAGAGGTGACATATTTCTGTGAAACAGGCTGTAGTGATCTCTGTTCATGTAAATACATGAAGGATTAATGTGTAGTCAGTACAGTCGGACGATCACCAGAGGGCAACACTAATGAGAGGTATATAAACAGCTACAATCTGTTTTCCTGCTCTCTTTTGGATGTGTTGTGGCTCGAGTAAAGAAGTATATCAAGATCAGAGTGTAGAGTATAGGTATTATTGTTAATCTAAATCTACATTATCTAGTTAGAACTAGTATCAGTATTGAAGAAAAGAACTCCCGACTAATTTAATCAGTTACTCAATAAATTACTTGTTATCAACTGGATGACTTCGAGTATTCATCATCTAAGTTAAGCTCAACTCGGCAGAAACAAATGAGTAACAGATATTACTCCTAAGTAATATAACACAGGCCGAGTGAAAGTGGATCTCTGCAGATGTGTCCAGGTAGAAACATCTTGGTTTATAGACAGAAAAAGCATTCACCTTCTATAAAGCACACTGCCACCGTTGACAGATCAATCATGACACAATGGGAACTTGCTCACAGCATCATTCCTCCTAACGCTTACTAGCTTGGTGGAAAATGCACAATGAAGAAGTTTAGATTTAACTATCTGGTAGGCCTTCAGTTTTAGAATGATGTGTGTTATGGTGGCCAAGAAGGAACGGAGGAAAATCAGTAGATCTCCCTGTGGGCTTTGTAGAATATGAACTTCCCTACTGAGCGGGCGGGAGCTCGCTATCATAATATACACCAGTATATCATGGTGCAGACACACACACTGATGGACACACAGTGGGACCAATCAACCAGCCAATCACCAGTTAGAGCACACGCACTATAAAGACAGGGGGCATCAGAATTCCCGCTCATTCGAGCTGCAGCTTCCTGGTAGGACAGAGCTCACAGCCTGCAGCACAGACATTCACCATGTGCTGAGTGCATCGACTGGTTAGGACAACGCAAAGGTCTTTAGTTAAAGCTAGTATCGTGTTAACCCACAGTGAGAGTATGTCAAACTGTTAATGACTCAATAAAATAGTGTTGCACTATTTCAAGTGTTGGTGACCTGTATGTGTTCCACGGATCCAGAGCGCCCAACACAACACTTGCCTAATGGGAAATGAGCAGCAGAAGTTTAAAACACACTGCTTCAACATGGGTGGGTGTCCTGTAGGCCCCCAAGCTTCGACTTGTGTACTGTCAGCTGTGGCTGCGGCCTCTTCCATGATGTAAATAAAAAGGTATGTTGTCAGAAGACTGGCCTTGGCAAGAGATTATTATAACGTGGAAACCACAGAACATCCACCCATTTAGTACAGCAGGATTATCACTTTTGGAGTGTTGGCGATGTAAAATTATTTGACTAGATTAAATTCAGCTTCAGGTACAGCATTGAAATAGAATAGATATGTAATTGGCAATCTGCGACATTATTATTTGTGAGTGCTCACGGCATGTAGCCTAGAATCTGTCAAACTCGGCTACATCCTATAGCATATGGAGGATGCAAGTCCTTTGAAAAATGAAATCTTTTATCAGTTAAGTAAGGACTGTTTCTTTCTATTTACTTTAGGCTTAAAAGCAGAGGTGGATATTTAAATGAGCTTGTTTAATGCATATATATTTTACAATTTATTTCCTTTCACAGATAAACTTTAATCTTGTTTTACTTGTACTTCTGGAAATACTCATGGCAAGTAAGGTCATCCTATCAGCAAGATCCGATACTGAATGCTGTAAACGAAAGAAAGTAAGTTTCCCAATTGCCAAACTTGAGATTACGGAGGATAGAATAGTGACTTTCAATTTAAGTATCAGAACACACTGAAATTTTCAAATTGATGCAGCTAACGTAAACCATGTCTACAATCTTTTTATTGTTCAACGATAATATTCAAAATTAAGGCAGCTTCATGAGCATTTAACTCGTTAGATTTTAAAGATTTTCACAACGTTTTCTTATTTTTCTACATATATACTTGTTGTAAACAGTGATATGGAGGTTAAAGAAGCTATTTTGCACTGGAGTGACAATGTGAATTTTCTGAGACCTCAATGGTTTTTCATTGGATGTAACTCCTTTATGCTTTATCTTTCGGCTGATTTATCTTTATCAAATGAATCTGTAGGTCCTGTCATATGATGAAACAGCTTTATTGTGCCGCATAAAATTTCCATCTCGTACCCTGAAGTCCTATTCAGTAAGTAACTATTACATAAGGTCTGTAATGCTTGGCATTGGTTGCTTTGCTTGTATTCATTAATTGGAGGGAGGTTGTGTAGTGCAATGGGCGTGCCACTCCTCTGGATCAGAGATTCTGGGTTCAAGTCCCACTTGAGGGCTGGATAGCTAGAGAAGTGCCTAATGTGGCCAAACAGGTTGGTTATCAGCCTGTAAGTTCTTTAAATATGCATAATGGTAAAGAGCAGGAGGCTTCCCTGGTCAGCCATGTTGCAAAAGGCAATGACAAACCACTGTACAAACAATCCAATGGAAGTCTATGATTGCCAGTGCCCTTTCAGGACATGGTACCTGAAGGAGGAGCAATTATTTAGAAAATCTGATATAAGAAATAATAAATAATGAAGCATCAGTCACCTGGAATTCAAATGCTCGGCAACATATTTTTATTTATCTTTATTATATTGTTGGCATGGGTTCTTAGCGAAACTACTTGAGAAGGTATGTAACAGGAGAGCATGCTGTCATACCTGTTCTTAGAAGATGGGGAAAGAAGGCAAAATAAGCAAAGATTTGAGTTTACATTTTAGGATCTGAAGGCTTCTAAAGGAATCATTGGCAGATACACAACTAGTAGTAGTTACTAGTGCTCTTGATTTTCTTAAAACATTGTTTACAAAGACTCTATGTCACAGTCCAACAGGTTCATATTGGTGTTTACTTTCCAATTTCGGCATGACAGCACGGTGGTGCAGTGGTTAGCACTGCTGCCTCACGATGCGGAGGACCCGGGTTAAATCCCGACACCCAGGTCACTGTCCGTGTGGAGTTTGCACTTTCTCACCATGTCTGCATGGGTCTCATCCCCACAGCCCAAAATAATATGCAGGGTAGGTGGATTGGCCATGCTAAATTGCTCCTTAATTGGAAAAAAATAATTGGGTACTCCAACTTTAGAAAGCAAAATACATTCCAATTACGGCTTCTCCTTATCAGATAATAAGGCCGTATAAAACAAGAGCAGGAGTAGGTCATTTGATGCATCAAGCCTGTTCCGACATTCAATGAGATAATGGCCTGAACGCCACTTTCTTTCCTGTCCACCATAATCCTTGAATCCTCTGTCAATCAAAAATGTGTCTAACTCAGCCTTGAACATATTAATTGACCCAGTTTCTATTGCTATCTGTGGAAGAGAATTTGAAGGGCTAACAACTCGCTGGGAGAGAATATTCCTCCTCACTCTGTCTTAAATGGGAGACTCTGTGCCCATCATAACAACCCACCCACAATTAATTCCACCTACTTCCACATCTTAAAATAACCCCAATATGTTAGGATGTGGCCCACTGTGAATCACTCTCAGGAAGCAGAATTTGAAAAATCTATGTCGTTACCATTTTTGTCATTACCCATCCTTGATTTTCACTTTTTTTAAAAGGTCACATTAGAACATTTAAAGAATTTGTAACCTAAAACCTCTCGAATCTATTGATATCCTTTGCATACAGCTGTCTTGATCAGGGAACAACGGTTACATTTGTAATATGAAAGAAACTGCCCTATTCAAGCCATGACTACAATACCTTCATAAGAATTTTTGACCTTTTGATTCTCCATTTACCAGATCATTTACCGGGGTGGCACGGTAGCACAGTGGTTAGCACAGTTGCTTCACAGTTCCAGGGTCCCAGGTTCGATTCCCGGCTTGGGTCACTGTCTGTGCGGAGTCTGCATTTTCTCCCCGTGTCTGCATGGGTTTCCTCCGGGTGCTCCGGTTTCCTCCCACAGTCCAAAGATGTGCAAGTTAGGTGGATTGGACATGCTAAATTGCCCTTACTGTCCAAAAATGTTGGGTGGGGTTACTGGGATAGGGTGGAGGTGTGGGCTTAGGTAGGGTGCTCTTTCAAAGGGCCAGTGCAGACTTGATGGGCCGAATGGCCTCTTTCTGCACAGTAAATTCTAGTATTCTATGAATATTCCTCTCATGTGCTATAGGAATTGAGCTGGTAACCATGTAAAGAATTTACACTTCTTTAAAATGGTCTCAGCATGAAACTCATTTCAGATGGATACATTTGTTTGGATTAACTCAGCACAGGAATTGTATGACATACATTTTAAATTGGGGAGGGAATATTTAGGTAAAATATTGGATTATTGCTGGTCTCTGATGCTAGCTGATTAACTTGTATAAATGGCCTGCACCAGTATGTGACTGACGTAAAACATGATGACAAATTGCTATTAATAAAATACTTCTGTGACATGCTAATAACATGCTAAGATTTCAATCTTCAGCAGCATTAGTTCTATTACAACTATTACAGCCAGTTTGTTGAAATTATATGGTACTCTTTAAATACTGCTGGAATAACCAGTAGTCAGTGAAATCATGCATTAACTATGAATACCAGGTGACACTTTCTTTGAATGTCCGCAGATAGTTGAAGTGATTGTGGCAATTTGTGCAGTTTTTGGCGGAATTATTGCTCTGAATATGGGTGCTTTGGTTCCTGGACCTTACCTATCTGTGACATTCTTTTGGATTTTGGCTGCAGTAAGTTAATATAAAATTTGATAACAGTTTGTCTGAATTTTGTACTATCATCATTAACTGAACAGTATTGTGAAACTTGGAATTAATTTCGAATGTGCAAAGCTTTAAAATTTCAAACCCAGTTCATAAAACTGTAAGTAAGATTGTAACAATTCAAAAAATTTTTGATCAATACAATTATTTTTCTGTGGAATAGATGAACATAGATATTTATATTTACAAAAGTGTTGACTGAAAAGTGGTGTGAAGAAGTTTTATATTTGGGCAGTCTAGAGTTTCCTCTGCATTTTCACCCAGATACATCTGTAACTTACACAAGTTCTTTTGAATACAGATAGTTTATTTTATTGGGAATGAAATAGGTATTCTTAATATCTAAACGGTAGCCAGCTGACGATTCGGGTGTATTGTATTGTTTCCGACAGAGTGAGACCCCACTTAGAAAGTCAAAGTCTTTTGTTGTAGCCATCATTTGGGTCAAAATGTGCAGGGTTCCTCTTAAAGCTAATCATTAGATCCTTAGATGAGTTTTTATATTTTCACAAAACATTTTGGTCTCATTTTGGTCTGACAGCTCAGCATGATAGTCATTTCACTCCAGCAATGCTTTAAGCTTCATCAAAGGTCAACTATCAATTCCTGCACTTATTTTTTATATAATCCCATGTATATATTGATTGGTGCAATGAGGAAGGTTCACTTGGCTTAAAAAAATATTTTATTTGCTACTTCACATTATATCTGTTGAAAGCAACTACCTTTGGTTAGATTTCTTATTTATTCAAGGAGAGCTATTTCTTCAAATATTCAATGTTTACTAATGCCTCGTCATGTTAAAGTAAAAAGAAAACCTTTGAGTATAAGGTTTTATATACTACATTGAAATGGAAGATCAGTTCCCTGAAGTGAATTCCTTGTAGGAATGCACCCTGTTCAACTCCCCGCTTCTCTCAATCTCCAATCATGAAATCAATGTCTGCTTTGCGTGAGGAGGCTTAACTTATTTCAATAACTATGGTCACTTTTACTAATTGATCTCTTTTAAAATGAGATAAATGGGTAAAATGAGATACAGCACTTCTGTTTTCAGGAGATTTTAATCAGGATTTAACACAAACTTTCTTCATGATAATTTCTTCTTCCAGTGTTTTCCTGGTGCTATTGCAAGCCACGTGGCAGCAGAATATCCCAGCAAGTTCTTGGTATGTAGTTAACGAATGTGATGAATTTCTATTATCCAACACTCTTCAGTTTTATTATGAGATCATCTTTGGCATCAAAGCATTTTGTTGCATTGCGTTGTGTGGTATTGTAATTGTCTGCTAACATGGCTGGGAGCCAATAGGAGTCAGCAGTGTGGACATAGAAATGTGGGAGCAATCTCGAGGTCTGCATGGTGAGGTGCTCATTATATTGGGCCTTGGGCCTCATTACCATTGAGATCGCAAGCTGCAAAGAGTAACAGGCAGCTTACTGGGGAAATGTGGTGCAAGATGAAGCCTTTGCAATGACAATGGCAACCATCAGGTTAGTTATCAAAGGACACTGGAAAGGCTAGTGTGACGGGGGTTGTGTTTGACCTGCCGAAGAGCAGGTTGACCAGATCAACTACTCCCCATTGTATCTTACTCCATATTCTAATCATGTTCTGGGTAATTCAAATACTCACTTTCTGACACTTCTAGTAGCTTAGTTCCAAGGTTATTTTGCTACAATATAGAGGAATAGATAGCATTGCTATCTATTTGAAGAATTGATGTGAGTGAGAGATGGAATTTGTTTTTGAAATGGCAGGAATTATTAATTAGTAAAGAAACAATTGTCTCAGATCATTCTTAAATAAGAAGAAATTAAGCATTAGTATAATGTCTTCAACAGTCAGATAATTGAAAAGAAGTATGATTAATATTCATAGTCATCAAAAAAATTTAATGAAAAATCTTTCACTCATGAGTACTGTGGTAGTGTAGTCACCACTAACTGTATTGGATGTATATTAGATGTAGTATGGTAAGACTCCTGTACTAGAGGTACATGGGTAAATCCCTGCCTGCTGGCTCTGCCCAGTAGGCGGCGTATAAATGTGTGTGCTCACCGGTGCTGCTCACATTCTGGTAGCAGCTACAGGAGGCCACACATCTTTGCTCAATAAAGCCTCGATTATTCACTACTCCCATCTTTGTAGTAATTGATAGTGCATCAAGTACCTGTGATCAAATCGGAAAGATCAGCTTGGAAGTGTAAACTAACCTCAAAGTGAGGTATTGAGTTAACATTAGTCTTTGTCTCATAGAGCACTTCATTTATGCTGTTTAAACATAACATGCATAATTTAGCTTATTTCAGACTGTTGAATTCTTTGGAATCATTGTACCTTGACGATATCATTCACTGTTAAAAAGAATCTAAATAAATAAAATTAACAAAAGGGTGGTTAAATTAAAGAACATAACATAAGAACTAGGAGCAGGAGTAGGCCATCTGGCCCCTCGAGCCTGCTACGCCATTCAGTGAGATCATGGCTGATCTTTTGTGGACTCAGCTCCACTTTCCGGCCCGAACACCATAACCCTTAATCCGTTTATTCTTCAACAAACCATCTATCTTTATCTTAAAAGCATTTAATGAAGGAGCCTCAACTGCTTCACTGGGCAAGGAATTCCATAGATTCACAACCCTTTGGGTGAAGAAGTTTGTCCTAAGCTCAGTCCTAAATCTACTTCCCCTTATTTTGAGGCTATGCCCCCTAGTTCTGCCTTCACCCGCCAGTGGAAACAACCTGCCCGCATCTATCCTACCTATTCCCTTCATAATTTTATGTTTCTATAAGATCCCCCCGTATCCTTCTAAATTCCAACGGGTACAGTCCCAGTCTACTCAACCTCTCCTCGTAATCCAACCCCTTCAACCCTGGTGACTCTCCTCTGCACACCCTCCAGCGCCAGTACGTCCTTTCTCAGGTAAAAAGCTTCATGGTTTGATTTTTAAAAGACTAATGGTTGATACTCATTATAAAAGTCTTAGATCTGGCCATTTATAGAATGTTATTCTTATTAGATTTTTTACAATACCTCCTGTTGTAAATGGGACACTGCTATTCTGGTATGAGTCTCAACGGTGATGTTCTGCTTTGAGAATCAGAGGTTCTGAAACGTTTGATCATCGATGTACCCATGAAAGATAAATCACCATTACAGTGTAGCCTGTTTAGCCTGCTCAGCATATGGGTTGGATATTTGATTTTTATCTTGTGAATGGTTTCACATTAAAAGTGTGTAATTAAGTACAAGATTTTTTTTCGTTTTTGTTTAGATTGAGGTCCTAATTGCCATAAGCAGTGTCACAACTCCAATGCTATTTACAGCCACTGGATATCTATCCTTCAGCATAATGAAATTTGTTAACATCTTTCGACTGAGCTCAACAAGTTTGCGTGTAAGTATGCCAGCTAAGAAAAAAAATCTTCATTTTCTGTGATGCTTTATTAGTACAATTCTTGCCAAACCACATCTGTAAATATTGAAGAATATGCTAAATATAATACAGGCCAACTAATACTGTACCTGCTATTAGTTATTACCATTATTGATATTAGAGGCAAATAAAATATTTGTAGAAGGTCTTGTGGCGCAGTGGGTAGTGTCCCTGCCTCTTAGCCAGAAGCTCCAGGTTTGAGTCCCACGCTAGGATTTGATGGCCAAGGAAAGTGCATTCATGATGCAATCAATAGGCTGTGTATCAACCTGCAAAATCCTTCCAACATATGCCAATAGCAGGTGGTATGAGCGGAAGGGACTCCTGATCAGCCACGCTTGGTGTGGAGTGGTGCCCTTCCAGTTATAATCCTCTGGCAACAGGTTAGTGATCTGTTTCAAGAAAAACCTCCCTATGGAACCAGATCAAAGTCTGCCTTGTGCACTACTAGGTGTGAGAAAAGAAACAAAAACCCCTTTAAGAGCTTAAATATTACTACTCCTTTAAGTACAGTTTCTCTGACCATTTGCTAGTGTATCTGTAATTAAGATTTTTTTTTAAAAACGCATTTAATTCAAACTTGTATCAAAATAGGTTATAACAAATAAACACCCCGGGAAACATTCTTCCCAACAGTCAACGATACAGTCTGTACGGATTTTTCTCCTACCCCCCCCCCCCCCCCCCACCACGACGAACAGCTCCTCAAACACAGTCGCAAACATCCCCCACCTTTTCTCAAACTCCCCTGCTGAGCCCTTTAACTCATACTTTATCTTCTCTAACCGCAGGAAGTCACCCAACCATGCTGCTACCCCCGGTGGCGATGCCGACCGCCACGCCAGCAAAATTCATCGCCGTGCAATCAGAGAGGCAAAGGCCAAGACATCGGCCTTCCTCCTCTCCATGAGCTCCGGCTTCTCTGAAACCCCAAATATCGCCACCAAAGGGTCCGGGTCCACTCCCTCCTCCACTATCCTGGCTAAGACCGCGAATACTCCCGCCCAGAATCTTCCCAATTTTTCACAACCCCAAAACATGTGCGCATGATTCGCTGGCCCCCGCCCACACCTCTCACACTCATCTGCTACCCCCTGAAAGAACCCACTCATTCTCGCCAGAGTCATATGCACCCTGTGCACCACCTTAAACTGTATCAGGCTCATCCTTGCACAAGAGGTCCCGTTTACCCTTCGCAGTGCCTCACTCCATACTCCCCAATGATCTCCATTCCCAACTCCGCTTCCCATTTCTTCTTGATCTTCACCACCCGCTCGCCTCCCTGCTCCCCCAGCCACTTAGATGTATCCCCAATTCTTCCCTCTCCTTCCACATCCGGAAGCAGCAGTTGCTCCAGCAGGGTGTATCCTGGCAATCTAGGGAACCCCTTCCAGACCTTTCGTGCAAACTCCACATACCTGAACTCAGTACCCCTCGGCAGCTCTACCCTCTCCCTTAGCTCCTCCAGACTGGCGAACCCTTCCTCTAAATACAAATCCCTCACCTTGACCAGCCCCATTTCCCTCCACCTCCTGTATACACTATCCATCCCCCCCGGCTCAAACCTATGATTCTCGCACAGCGGCGTTAGCACCGACATCCCTTCCACCCTAAAATGCCTCCTCAGCTGATTCCATATCTTCACCGTGGACTACACCACTGGGCTCCCTGAATACCTCCTCGGAGCCATTGGCAATGCTGCCGTCATCATAGCCCTCAAACTAGACCCCTTACAAGATTCCTCCTCAATCTTAACCCACTCTACCCCTTCTCCTTCCCACCACTGCCGCACCTTGTCCAATAATAATGAAGCAAGTTTGGCAATGCCAACCCCCCTGCTGCCTCTGCCTCTGTAGCAGGGCCCTCCCCACCCTCGGCACCTTCCCCGCCCATACAAAGTCAGAGATGATTGTGTCCACTTTCCGAAAAAAGGCCTTTGGTATAAAGATCGGGAGAGCCTGTAAGATAAACACGAACCTCGCCAGGATATTCATTTTCACCACTTGGACCGTCCCCGCCAATGCTAAGTGCAGTGCATCCCACCTCTTAAGATCCTCCCTGGTCTCCTCCACCAGCTTTGTTAAGTTCCACTTATGGAGCCCCATTCATTCCGTCGCTACCTGAATCCCCAAGTACCTAAACCTATCCCTCGCTACCGTAATGGCATCCCCCCCTAAATTAGCCCATTCACCAGGAATACCTCGCTTTTCCCTACATTCAGCTTGTATCCCGAGAACCCGCCAAACCTCCTCAACAGGCCCATAATCCTTCCCATACTCTCCAACGGATCCGAAACATACAGCAAGAGGTCATTGGCATAGAGCGACACCCGATTCTCCCTCTGTCCCCTCATTATCCCCTGCCATTCTGCCAACCCCCTGAGAGCCATCGCCAATAGCTCTATGGCCAGTGCAAACAACAGCGGCGACAGCGGGCACCCCTGCCTCGTACCCCTGTGTAAGTCAAAGCTTTGTGAGCTCATATTATTCGTCCTCACCCTCGCTCTTGGTGCCACATACAGCAACCGCACCCATGCCACAAATCTTGGCCCAAACCCAAACCTTCCCAAAACTTCGAACAAGTACCGCCACTCCACCCGATCAAATCCTTTCTCCGTGTCCATGGACACCACCACCTCTGGTACCAGAGCTCTCGACGGATTCATCACCACATTCAACAGCCGTCTGATATTACTCGCGAGCTGCCTGCCCTTCATGAAGCCTGTTTGATCTTCTGCAACCATCCCCGGGACACAATCCTCCATCCTCCCCGCCAACAACTTAGCCAATACTTTCACATCCGTGTTCAATAGTGATATGGGTCTATACGACCCACATTCCACCGGATCCTTCCCTTTTTTTGGGATTAGTGTGATTACTGCCTTCTTCATCATTTCCGGCAACTCCCTCTTTTCCAGTGCTTCATTAAACTTCCCCAACAGATGTGGTGCCAGGTCCGCCGCAAATTCCTTATAAAATTCTGCCGGCTACCCATCCGGCCCAGGGGCCTTCCCCGACTTCATACCCCTGATACTATCCAGCACCTCCCTCAGTCACAGGGGCTCCTCCCATGCCTGCCTCTTTGCTTCCTCCACCTGGGGAAATTCCAGCTCATCCAGAAACCACCTCATGTCCCCCTCCTCTCCTCCTGGGCCTGCCTCATAAAGTACTCGGGATAAAGTACTCATAATACTCTCTAAATGCCTCATTTACCTTCCCTGGCTCTGACACCACATCCCCAGCCCCAGTCCGGATCTTCAATATTTCCCTGGACGCAGCCTGCCTCTGCAGCTGGTGTGCCAGCATGCGGCTCGCCTTCTCCCCATACTTGTATTGCACCCCTCGTGCCCTACGCAGTTGCCCTATCGCCCTCCCCATTGTCAGCCTATCAAATTGCCCCTGCAATGTTTTCCTCCTCGTCAATCCCTCCACGGTGGGCACCCTCGAATATTCCCTGTCCACCTCCATTATCTCGCTCACTAGACGGTCATGTTCTGCCTTCCTTTCCTTATTCGCACGAACCGTAAATGAGATCATTTCTCCCCGGACCACTGCCTTCAGTGCTTCCCAAAAATTGCCTGCCGACACCTCCCCATTCTGATTGAACTCCACATAATCCCTAATCGCTAACCGCACCTTATCACAAAAACCTCCATCCGCCAACAACCCCGAGTCAAACCTCCACCCCGGCCTCTGCTCTCGTCCCGTACTGAACCGAATATCCAGCCAGTGGGGTGCATGGCCCGAGATAACTATCCCGGCATCCACTGCCTCCTCCACCCCAACCAAAATCTCCCGACTCACTACAAAGTAATCAATCCTCGAATACACCTTAAAGACGTGTGAAAAGAAGGAATACTTCCTTCCTCATGGGTTCTGAAAGTGCCATGGATCCACCATACCCATCCTCTCCATAAACCCCCCCCCAGCTCCCTTGCCATTCGTACCCTACCCATCGACCTGGGGCTCGATCTATCCACCCTCGGCTCCAGGACACAGTTAAAATCTCCTTCCATGATCAACTGGTACGTGGCCAAATCCGGGATTGCTGCCAGCCACCCCCTCATAAAACCCACATCATCCCAATTTGGGGCATACACATTTACCAACATTACCGGTGCCCCTTCCAATACCCACTCACAATCACATATCTCCCACCTGGATCCCTCACCTCCTTTGCACGCACAAATCCCATTTTGTTGCTCATTAAAATCGCCACACCCCTCGATTTCAAATCAAACCCCGAGTGAAAAACCCGCCCAACCCACCCCTTCCTTAACCTAACCTGGTCCTTCACATGGAGGTGTGTCTCCTGCAAAAAGACAACCCCCGCTTTCAAGCTCCTGAGGTGCGCGAACACCCACAACCTTTTAACCGGCCCATTCAGTCCCCGGACGTTCCATGTTGCCAACCTTACCGGAGGCTTGCACCTCCAATCCCCTCTACCGTCCGTCATCTTCCCCGCTTAACTCCTGCCCCTTTAATTCCACTCTGTACCTAGCCCATTCCAGATGGCCCCTTTAGAAAATACAGCACAGAAGAGGCCCTTCGGCCCACGATGTTGTGCCGAACCTTTGTCCTAGATTAATCATAGATTATCATTGAATTTACAGTGCAGAAAGAGGCCATTCAGCCCCCTGAGTCTGCACCGGCTCTTGGAAAGAGCACCCTACCCAAACTCAACACCTCCACCCAACGCCAAGGGCAATTTTGGACACTAAGGGCAATTTATCATGGCCAATCCATCTACCCTGCACATCTTTGGACTGTGGGAGGAAACCCACGCAGACACGGGGAGGACGTGCAGACTCCGCACAGACAGTGACCCAAGCCGGAATCGAACCTGGGACCCTGGAGCTGTGAAGCAATTGTGCTATCCACAATGCTACCGTGCTGCCCTTAAGAACAAATAAACCTACACTATATCATTTTACCGTAATCCATGTACCTATCCAATAGCTGCTTGAAGGTCCCGAATGTTTCCGACTCAACTACTTCCACAGGCAGTGCATTCCATGCCCCCACTATTCTCTGGGTAAAGAACCTACCTCTGATATCCCTCCTATATCTTCCACCTTTCACCTTAAATTTATGTCCCCTTGTAATGGTTTGTTCCACCTGGGGAAAAAGTCTCTGACTGTCTACTCTATCTATTCCCCTGATCATCTTATAAACCTCTATCAAGTCGCCCCTCATCCTTCTCCGTTCTAATGAGAAAAGGCCTAGCACCCTCAACCTTTCCTTGTAAGACCAACTCTCCATTCCAGGTAACATCCTGGTAAATCTTCTTTGCACCTTTTAGAACATAGAACATAGAAAATACAGCACAGAACAGGCCCTTCGGCCCACGATGTTGTGCCGAACCTTTGTCCTAGATTAATCATAGATTATCATTGAATTTACAGTGCAGAAGGAGGCCATTTGGCCCTTTGAGTCTGCACCAGCTCTTGGAAAGAGCACCCTACCCAAACTCAACACCTCCACCCAACACCAAGGGCAATTTGGACATTAAGGGCAATTTATCATTGGCCAATTCACCTAACCCGCACATCTTTGGACTGTGGGAGGAAACCGGAGCACCCGGAGGAAACCCACGCAGACACGGGGAGGACGTGCAGACTCCGCACAGACAATGACCCAAGCCAGAATCGAACCTGGGACCATGGATCTGTGAGGCAATTGTGCTATCCACAATGCTACCGTGCTGCCCTTAAGAACAAATAAATCTACACTATATCATTTTCCCGCAATCCATGTACCTATCCAACAGCTGCTTGAAGGTCCCTAATGTTTCCGACTCAACTACTTCCACAGGCAGTGCATTCCATGCCCCCACTACTCTCTGGGTAAAGAACCTACCTCTGATATCCCTCCTATATCTTCCACCTTTCACCTTAAATTTATGTCCCCTTGTAATGGTGTGTTCCACCTGGGGAAAAGTCTCTGACTGTCTACTCTATCTATTCCCCTGATCATCTTATAAACCTCTATCAAGTCGCCCCTCATCCTTCTCCGCTCTAATGAGAAAAGGCCTAACACCCTCAACCTTTCCTCGTAAGACCTACTCTCCATTCCAGGCAACATCCTGGTAAATCTTCTTTGCACCTTTTCCAGAGCTTCCACATCCTTCCTAAAATGAGGCGACCAGAACTGTACACAGTACTCCAAATGTGGCCTTACCAAAGTTTTGTACAGCTGCATCATCACCTCACGGCTCTTAAATTCAATCCCTCTGTTAATGAACGCGAGCACACCATAGGCCTTCTTCACAGCTCTATCCACTTGAGTGGCAACTTTCAAAGATGTATGAACATAGACCCCAAGGTCTCTCTGCTCCTCCACAATGCCAAGAACTCTACCGTTAACCCTGTATTCCGCATTCATATTTGTCCTTCCAAAATGGACAACCTCACACTTTTCAGGGTTAAACTCCATCTGCCACTTCTCAGACCAGCTCTGCATCCTATCTATGTCTCTTTGCAGCCGACAACAGCCCTCCTTACTATCCACAACTCCACCAATCTTCGTATCGTCAGCAAATTTACTGACCCACCCTTCAACTCCCTCATCCAAGTCATTAATGAAAATCACAAACAGCAGAGGACCCAGAACTGATCCCTGCGGTACACCACTGGTAACTGGGATCCAGGCTGAATATTTGCCATCCACCACCACTCTCTGACTTCTATCGGTTAGCCAGTTCGTTATCCAACTGGCCAAATTTCCCACTATCCCATGCCTCCTTACTTTGTGCAGAAGCCTACCATGGGGAACTTTATCAAATGCCTTACTAAAATCCATGTACACTACATCCACTGCTTTACCTTCATCCACATGCTTGGTCACCTCCTCAAAGAATTCAATAAGATTTGTAAGGCAAGACCTACTCCTCACAAATCCGTGCTGACTATCCCTAATCAAGCAGTGTCTTTCCAGATGCTCAGAAATCCTATCCTTCAGTACCCTTTCCATTACTTTGCCTACCACCGAAGTAAGACTAACTGGCCTGTAATTCCCAGGGTTATCCCTAGTTCCTTTTTTGAACAGGGGCACGACATTCGCCACTCTCCAATCCCCTGGTACCACCCCTGTTGACAGTGAGGACGAAAAGATAATTGCCAACGGCTCTGCAATTTCATCTCTTGCTTCCCATAGAATCCTTGGATATATCCCGTCAGGCCCGGGGGACTTGTCTATCCTCAAGTTTTTCAAAATGCCCAACACATCTTCCTTCCTAACAAGTATTTCCTCGAGCTTACCAATCTGTTTCACACTGTCCTCTCCAACAATATCGCCCCTCTCATTTGTAAATACAGAAGAAAAGTACTCATTCAAGACCTCTCCTATCTCTTCAGACTCAATACACAATCTCCCGCTACTGTCCTTGATCGGACCTACCCTCGCTCTAGTCATTCTCATATTTCTCACATATGTGTAAAAGGCCTTGGGGTTTTCCTTGATCCTACCCGCCAAAGATTGTTCATGCCCTCTCTTAGCTCTCCTAATCCCTTTCTTCAGTTCCCTCCTGGCTATCTTGTATCCCTCCAATGCCCTGTCTGAACCTTGTTTCCTCAGCCTTACATAAGTCACCTTTTTTCTCTTAACAAGACATTCAACCTCTCTTGTCAACCATGGTTCCCTCACTCGACCATCTCTTCCCTGCCTGACAGGGACATACATATCAAGGACACGTAGCACCTGTTCCTTGAACAAGTTCCACATTTCACTTGTGTCCTTCCCTGCCAGCCTATGTTCCCAACTTATGCACTTCAATTCTTGTCTGACAACATCGTATTTACCCTTCCCCCAATTGTAAACCTTGCCCTGTTGCACGTACCTATCCCTCTCCATTACTAAAGTGAAAGTCACAGAATTGTGGTCACTATCTCCAAAATGCTCCCCCACTAACAAATCTATCACTTGCCCTGGTTCATTACCCAGTACTAAATCCAATATTGCCCCTCCTCTGGTCGGACAATCTACATACTGTGTTAGAAAAGCTTCCTGGACACACTGCACAAACACCACCCCATCCAAGCTATTTGATCTAAAGAGTTTCCACTCAATATTTGGGAAGTTAAAGTCACCCATGACTACTACCCTGTGACTTCTGCACCTTTCCAAAATCTGTTTCCCAATCTGTTCCTCCACATCTCTGCTACTATTGGGGGGCCTATAGAAAACTCCTAACAAGGTGACTGCTCCTTTCCTATTTCTGACTTCAACCCATACTACCTCAATAGGGTGATACTCCTCGAACTGCCTTTCTGCAGCTGTTATACTATCTCTAATTAATAATGCCACCCCCCCACCTCTTTTACCACCCTCCCTAATCTTATTGAAACATCTATAACCAGGGACCTCCAACAACCATTTCTGCCCCTCTTCTATCCAAGTTTCCGTGATGGCCACCACATCGTAGTCCCAAGTACCGATCCCTGCCTTAAGTTCACCCACCTTATTCCTGATGCTTCTTGCGTTGAAGTATACACACTTCAACCCATCTCCGTGCCTGCAAATACTCTCCTTTGTCAGTGTTCCCTTCCCCACTGCCTCATTACATGCTTTGGCGTCCTGAATATCGGCTACCTTAGTTGCTGGACTACAAATCCGGTTCCCATTCCCCTGCCAAATTAGTTTTCCAAAGCTTCCACATCCTTCCTTCTTCGCCCTTGACCATGTCATCTCTCAGCCCCTGCCGCGTCGCAGAAACCCCTCCCCGCTTTTCCCCTTCCCCTTCTTCCCCTCCCACCTCCCCTTTCCCCCCTCCCCCATGCCACCCCTCTTCGCCTTCTCCCCCATCACCTCACTTCCATTTACCAGCATAACCTGCTAGCGTGGCTGCCCCTGCCCAAAGGCACATCCTAATGACCTCCCCCTCCCTTTCCCCTCCACTCCTCAGCTCAAAGAAGAAGGCCTCCTGCTGGCCTTACCCTCCCGCACCCAAACAAGGACTTCTCCTGAACTCCAGGTAGAGTTCTCCAAAAGCAAACAAACAGATGTTAAACACAAACAGTCCCATAAAACAGGAGGGGGGATGGGAACATCCATCCCCACATAAATTTTTCACCCCTACAACTCGTTACAATCTCAACATTGAACAGAACCCCCCCCCCCACAAAAAAAGGGGAAAATCTCCCAATCCCTACACCCACTTCAAACATGCTCCGGACCATTACATAGTGCCAGCACCCCGGTTCCCAAGCATTGTCCACTCAGTTCTCCCCCAATTTATGCTCCTTTATGAAGTCTTCGGCCGCTTCTGGGGTCTCAAAATAATACTCCCGGCCTCCGAATGTCACCCATAATTTTGCCGGGTAGAGCATCCCAAACCTGATCTGCCGCCGGTACAGCACCGCCTCGGCCTTGTTTAAACCTGCCCGCCATTTTGCCAACTTGGCTCTGATGCCCTGATAAATCCAGATGTTATTTCCCTCCCAGTTGCAGCTACATTTCTCTCTAGCCCACCGTAGAATTTTCTCTTTCTCCACAAATTTATGGAGTCTCACGATCACCGCCCATGGCAGCTCCCCAGCTCTAGGCTTCTGCCTCAGAGACCTATGCACTCGGT
Organism: Scyliorhinus torazame; assembly: GCF_047496885.1. Classification (NCBI taxonomy): domain Eukaryota; kingdom Metazoa; phylum Chordata; class Chondrichthyes; order Carcharhiniformes; family Scyliorhinidae; genus Scyliorhinus; species Scyliorhinus torazame. The sequence continues at coordinate 41,714,735 of NC_092719.1, forward strand.
CCACTTCTGGTGCCTTATCTAGCACTCCTTCTGCCACCAGCATCCTCGAGACGTACCTCGTGGCACTCACATCTTCAGGCAGGCCCACTATTCACAGGTTCTGCCTTCTCCTGCTCCTCCACCTTTGCCCTCAGTGTTTTACAAATGACTCCTAGGGGCCCCACCTCCGCCTGCAGAGCCACCACATGATCGCTGTGGTCCAAGATCACTCCTTCAATCTTCCGAAACTGTGACCCCTGCACCTCCAAACACCTCTCCATCCACTCCAAAGTACTCTTCAGGGGTGCCACAGCTTCTGCAATGGCCTTTGCATGATTCTCATGCATTTCTTTCCTCTGTTTATGGAATTCCTCCTTGATAAAAGTCATCAGTTCCTGTATCTGGGGCCTTACAGCTTTCCCCTCCCCCGCCTGCATGCTGGAAGAGACTGTCTGTGAAGCACAAGACTGTTTCAACTTTCCAGCCAAACCTCTCACTGTTTTCTGCCGGGTCCGGTGATCAGAAGACCTACCATTCCAGGGGTACTACTCCTCTAACATTCACCTACGCCTTTTCATCAAAATTCCACCTGGATCTGGGTAAAAAGAGCCCTTTTCTGTGACTTTGAACAGGAACAGCCCTTTATGTGACCAATCACTCCATGGTCGCAAGCGGAAGTCATCTGTAATTAAGATTGATACTAATCATTAGAGTATCAGTTTTGGAAGTAAAGATAATAGTAAACGTAACATGACAACATTTTACAATAGCATTATAAAAAGGGTGCGTTTCACCCCAAAAATGACAAAGGATCTACTAGCCGCGGTGCGCCCGAAAGGCAGCGCGGTGTGGCCAGGAGAGCCCTCTTCCGGGATCTACCTGGCTTGCCACACCTACCAAGATCTAACGCGATCTCACGAGACTTCGCTATATGAATCCAGCCTATTGTGGGCTAGATCCCTATTTTGCAAATCTTTATATAGAGTGAGACAGCTAGTCTCATGCTAATATGCTCTCCCACGATCTACCCGAGGCATTGGGATCTAACCCACTCGCCTCAGAGGTCTCAGGCAAATGCCGTTCAGTGCTGGTCCCGATGGAATGGTATTTGTGGGGGTCTCCTCAGGGATTGGAGGCCCCCAAGTGCTTGCCATCTGGACAGGGTGGCACCAGCCTGACACCCTGGCACTGCCAAGGTGGCATTGCCAACTGACAAGGTACTGCCAAGGTGCCAGGCTGGCATTTTTCCCACACTGGGGATCGGGCCCGGAGCGGCTGCGGGAGGCTCCGAGGACCCCTTTAAAGGAGAATTGGGGCTTTGGTGGGTTCAGGGGGTCTAGAGATCGACTCGCCATATTAAAATGGCGGCCTGATCATCTTCTGCACTGAGGGGTTCCGGCGAGTGCAGGGAAATACCCAGTTAAACGCGCTTGTTACTGGACTCTGATCTCATTCGATTTATCGCACCCTAGGTGTCATTTTGGATGAATCTGGCAGCGTGCTTCCTGCCAACAATTTGGGTGAGATCCAGACCTGGATTCACCCCCACTTTAGTCACTTTCTGGGCCTCAACTGGTTGCGACCTCACCGATTTGGCCAGTGACTCCCGGGCGCTGGGAGCATGTAGCCTTAAATGGCTCATTTAGAAATGATTATCTGGATCATGCTTAGATAAAAAATGGAAATGGATAATTTAATTGTACGATAATGGAGATAGAAAGCTTTTGTTTTGTGATTGAATCCATGTATAATTCCCATCACATTTCCTTGAAATGTAACTTTCTCCAATGTTGTTATTTCAGCAGTCTTATGATATACTGGTGTTTGTTCTGATGCTTTTGTTGCTGGTCCAATCCAGTCTCTCACTTGCCACAGTCATCCACTGCATGAGCTACAAGCTTCAAATTAAATATTATGATTCAACATGGAATATGTCAGACTTCCAAAAGGAGAACTGTAAGACGATTGAGGCAAGTATAGAAATGCACAAGCAAAAACTCAAACCAGGACCAGGGTTTTCTACTTCTCCACTTGCCTGCCGATGAAGGATAATCATAGACTGGTAAATACTGGAGTGGAAACCATACTATAGCTTGTCTCGCTTAAATATTCTATCACGGTTTTGTTCTTGAGGTTTTTGGATGAAATGTTGGCTGCTAATTGTATTTTCTAACATTGCTATTAATAAAGCAACGTACATTGTTTTACTTCTTGAGCTGAAACCAATGAATTATTTCCCCATATTTACATATATTGTATGTTAAGCATTGCAGTCATCTTATTATTTTCTGTTTTACTAATTAATTATTTTTATGATTGGACTGAAATGACTATTTCTTACCTAGATACCAAAAGCTCCGGCAAAGGACTTTGACAAAGACAAGGCATGGAAAGCTGTTATGGTACAGATGGTGCAGTAGCAACTTGTTGGAAATGCCTTCAAATAATAGCACCAGCATCTGACATGTACATTTATTTATAAGTTGGTCATTTTAGAACTCTGCATATTATCCAACATTAAAAGTTTAGGTAAACAATGTAAATAATGTCATTTATGTTGAATTAAAGAAGTGCTTTGGAATCACATTGACAAATGAATCAGTAACTTTAAACATGTATTCCTTCTGAGTTAACCATTAATACAGTAACAATTTTCACAGTATTGCTTTATTGACACTGAAACTTCTCATTTTATGTAGGCTTCTTTTGGATTGTATATCAGAGTGACTAGAATTAAATAAGTTATATAAATTACAGAAATTCTAATACATATTGGCAAGCATTACTTTGTTTAGTGCTGTATGAAATAAACAAAGTTTGATTACAGCAACACAAATCAGAGTGAAATATTTTACATCAGTCGACAACTTTTCTGCGTGTTACAAAAATGTTATTTGTTCCGGAGATGTGGATGTTGCTGGCAAACCAACATTCAAAAGTTGATGGTGAGCCATCTCCTTGGACAACAGAAGTTCAGATGGTGTAGGTACTCCCACAAGAGCTGTTGGTTAGGGAGTTCACAGTTGTCGATCCAGTGATGATGAGGGAAAAGCAATATATTTTCAATTCAGGGTGGTGCATGATAAATTGTATGAAATATGGTTGCACCTGTCTCCCGTAGCAGACTAGCAATATGTACCACAGTTCATGAGAGGATTAACATTCATCAAATTTCCCAGTCAACAACTTGTACAAAATATTATTGCTTTAATGGTTGAGCAATTACTATAATCTTTTCCAGTGGCTACTTCAAGTAACAGCAATTGAACATATGAAAGATAAGATTCTCTGTTGATCCTCAATTTCCCTCTTAGAACTTTTTTTCAGGTTTTTGCATCTTATGAGGCAGTTTTCTTCCTGCAGCAGGGAATGGAAGAATATTTGTTTTGTATTTAGTGCGTGTAGTTGTGTTCACATAGGTTTTGATTCCCTGTAGAGCGCATTGTGGTGTTCTGGATTTCTAATAACTACAACTTCCAGTAAAATCTGATAGAAAATCTGCAGGTTAGTGCAATTGTACTGACTGGCTGGTGGCATTTGCTCTTACTGTGTGTCACTTCATTATAAATATTAAATACATACTGCTGAAATAGATCACTGAACACATACCAGTTTCTTTTTATACTATGTTAGTGTCATGATCCTCTGATATGTTTGAGTCACAGTGATTTACTGTGGGACTGACTTAGGAGTGCTTGATATCAACACTGGCTTACAGAACTACCAAAAATATAGTGAGAAAAATCGTGAGCAAAATAGTCACCCAAAATTTAAAAATGCAACTTCTAGATCCAGTTGTGATTAGGTTGCAAAAAGCACACCTACCACAATTAAGAATATTGCCAATACTGCTAAAACTGGTAATATGACAGCACAATTTGTGAATCATTTGACATTTCGTGAATTCTATTGAATAGGTACTTTGCCTCACAATAGATTTCAATTTTATTAGTTCTCACTAACTCTAAACAATTATTAATTCATTAATTATTAATTCATAAACCGAACTGTCTCCATGAATGAAAATTTCAGGGTCACCCTAGCAACAGCAGTGTAGAAATTTGTAAGAAGTCTTACAACACCAGGTTAAATGACTATGGCCCACCTGAGGAAGGAGCAGTGCTCCGAAAGCTAGTGACATCGAAACAAACCTGTTGGACTTTAACTTGGTGTTGTAAGACTTCTTACTGTGCTCACCCCAGTCCAATGCCGGCATCTCCACAACATGTAGAAATTTGGTCCACTCCTTTTTGAAAAGTATTTTTATTCCACAAATTTTCAACATCTTTACAATTTACAACAAACCCTCCAACCCATTAAGCACTCCCTCAGCAGTCAACGGTAACCAACTCCCGAAAATGTGAAATAAGCAAACCCCAACTGATGTGTTGGGTGTTCTGGATCACATACAGGTCACCAACACTTGAAGTAGTGCAACACTATTTTATTAACAGGTTAACTATTTAAACATACTTGAACTGTGGGTAAATACAATACCAGCTTTAACTAAAGACCTTTGCCTTGTCCTAACCAGTTGATGCACTCTCTGGTGAATGTCTGTGTTGGAGGCTTTGAGCTCTGTGCTCCTAGCTAGCTGCTACTCGAATGAGCGGGAACTCTGATATCCCCTGTCTTTATAGTGCGTGTGCTCTCACTGGTGATTGGCTGCGGTGTTGTGTATGTTGATTGGTCCCACTGTGTGTCCATCAGTGTGTGTCTGCACCATGATATATTGGTGTATATTATGACAACCCCCCTTTTATATTAAAAAAATGTGCCTGTGTGACAATAAATAGTGTGTGGTGAATGTTCCTGACAACGTGTGTGCGAGATATTTACAGGACTATGGACATAAAACTCAGCTATTTACATGGGAAGGTTCCTGGTGCAGAAAAAAACAGTGTGTCATACAAATAATGAGATGAACACTATATACAAATCACTTGAACGATTAAACGGAAGAACAGAACAGACCAGAGAGTCCATTAGTGCAAAGTTCACAAATTAAGTCTCTGAGGTGGGCGACAAATTCTGGTTGACCGCCTCAAGGGTGGGTCAGGAGCCACCTGCTGAGGAGCGGGCTGGACTGCGTCAGAGTGAGGAGGATGTGGAGTAACCGGAATCTCTGCATAGTAGCACTGGCGGAGGATCACGTAGCGAGCGCGGAACGAGATGAAGGGCACGCCGATTACGGCGCAGAATGGAACCATCCGGTAGACGAACCAGGAACGAGCGGGGAGCCACCTGCCGAAGAACCACAGCAGTTGCAGACCAGCCACCATCCGGAAGATGGATGCGGACGTTGTCATCTGGAGCCAGAGCAGGGAGATCAGCAGCATGGGCGTCATGAGTCGCCTCGTGCTGTGCACGAGACAGTTGCATTCGATGAAGGACCGGAACGTGGTCGAGGTCTGGGTCGCGAATGGACGGCACCGTCGTCCTCAGGGTGTGACCCATGAGTAGCTGGGCTGGCAACAGGCCAGTGGACAGTGGGGCCAAGCGATAGGCCAGCAGGGCGAGGTAGAAGTCGGACCCCGCATCGGCAGCCTTGCAGAGGAGCCGTTTGACTATGTGGACGCCCTTCTCCGCTTTGCCATTGGATTGGGGGTACAGGGGACTGGATGTCACATGCACAAAGTTGTACCTCCTGGCAAAGTTGGACCATTCCTGGCTTGCGAAGCAGGGGCCATTGTTCGACCTCACAGTGAGTGGGATGCCGTGACGAGCAAAGGTGTCCTTACAGGCACGGATGATTGCAGACGATGTGATGTCGTGCAAACGTACCACCTCCGGGTAGTTTGAAAAATAGTCTACAATCAGAACATAGTCCCTGCCCTGCCCAGCGCGTGGAACAGGTCGATGCCGACCTTGGACCAAGGGGACGTGACCAACACATGGGGCTGCAGGGTCTCATGTGGTTGGGCCGGCTGGAACCGCTGACAGGTGGGGCAGTTGAGCACTGTGTTGGCGATGTCATCATTGATGCCGGGCCAGTACACTGCCTCTCGGGCCCGTCGGCGGCACTTCTCCACGCCAAGATGGCCCTCGTGTAGCTGTTCCAAGATGAGCTGGCGCATGCTGTGCGGGATAACAATGTGGTCCAGCTTCAGGAGGACACCATCGACTACCGGCAGATCGTCTCTGATGTTGTAGAACTGCGGGCATTGGCCCTTGAGCCACCCGTCTGTTAGGTGGCGCATGACACGCTGTAGCAGGGGGTCAGCCGCAGTCTCGCGTCGAATTTGGACGAGGCGTTCATCCGTGGCCGGTAGATTGGAGGCCACGAAGGCCACATGGGCGTTAACCTGGCAGACGAATCCCACTGGGTCACACGGGGTGTTGACTGCCCTGGACAGAGCGTCGGCTATGATCAGGTCTTTGCCCGGGGTGTATACGAGCTGAAAGTCGGATCGCCAGAGTGTGAGCAGAATGCGCTGGAGGCGAGGCGTCATGTCATTCAAGTCTTTTTGTATTATATTGACCAGCGGGCGATGGTCGGTCTCGACGGTGAATTGGGGAAGGCCGTACACATAATCATGAAATTTGACGACACCGGTCAACAGGCCCAGGCACTCCTTTTCTATCTGCGCGTAGCGCTGTTCCGTGGGGGTCATGGCGCGTGATGCAAATGCAACGGGGGCCCATGATGAGGCCTCATTGCGTTGCAGGATTGGCTGGCATCGGTCGAAATTTTTGTCTCTTTCGCTGTATCAAAAAAGGCCAATACTGGGTCCGTGGTAAGTTTGGTTTTAAGTTCTGTCCATTCGCTCTCGTGGGCAGGAAGCCATTGGAAGTCTGTCGTCTTCCTGACCAGGTTCCTGAGAGCCATGGTATGAGAGGCGAGGTTAGGGATGAACTTCCCCAGGAAGTTGACCATGCCCAGAAATCGGAGGACCGCCTTCTTGTCCTCTGGCATGGCTGTGATGGCAGCCACCTTGTCCGCATCCGGCCGCACACCCAACTGGGAGATGTGGTCCCCTAGGAACTTGAGTTCCGTCTGGCCGAAGGAGCATTTGGCTCTGTTGAGGTGTAGGTCCTGCTCCCCTTTGCGTTTGAACACGCACTGGAGTCGACTGATATGCTCCTGTGGGGTGGTGGACCAAATGATTATGTCGTCAACATAGACGCGAACACCTCCAATGCCTTCCATCATTTGTTCCATGATCCTGTGGAACACTTCTGATGCCGATATGATCCCAAACGGCACCCTGTTGTAACAATATCTGCCAAAAGGGGTGTTAAAGGTACACAGTTTCCTGCTGGATCTGTTTAGTTGAATTTGCCAGAATCCTTTCGAGGCGTCAAGTTTGGTAAAGAGCTTGGCCCGAACCATCCCGCATGTGATCTCTTGGGGATTGGGTAATGCTCCCTCATTATGTTGCGATTCAGATCCATTGGATCAATGCAGATTCTGAGCTCGCCGGAAGGCTTCTTTACGCACACCATGGAACTGACCCAGTCGGTTGGTTCCGTAACTCTGGAGATCACTCCTTGGTCTTGGAGGTCCTGCAGATGTTGCTTGAGGCGGTCCTTGAGGGGTGATGGGACTTTGCGAGGTGCATGCACCACAGGCATGGCGTTCTGTTTGAGTATGATTTTGTAAGTATATGGGAGCGTGCCCGTGCCTTCGAAGACGTGCCCGTGCCTGGTCGATGATGGCGTTGAGTTGCGCCCTGAAGTCAGCATCCTGGAAGGCAGACGTGTCATCAGGAGAGAGAGAGTGAACTCTTTGAACGAGGTTTAGCAATTTGCACGCCTGTGCGCCAAGCAGAGAGTCCTTCGAGGAGCCCACGATCTCGAAAGGAAGGATGGCTTTTCGTGACTTGTGTGTCACTTCGAGTTGGCATGAGCCGGTAGCAGGAATGATGTTGCTTTGGAAAGCAGACCATGCCATGAGATTGGCGGAGGCACCAGTGTCCAGGCGGAATCGTATTTGGGACCGTTTGACCGTCAGGGTGGCACACCACTCATCGTCTGGATCGATGCTGTATACCGACAGCGGCTGGTGTCTTTGCTTCGGGGACACCCTGTTTTTTGTCACGATACCGACTCAAAAAGGCACATTCGGGTCCTCGGTGTCACTACTGTGCAGGAGGTCGGAATCGGACTTGGTGACCGTGGGTTGAATTGCCCGAACATTCCTGTGAGGCTGGCTGAAGTGAAATGAATTGGAAGGCTGAGCTGCTCGACAGCAGGCAGCATAGTGGCCAAGTCTTCCACATCGTAGGCATTGTTGAGATTTTGCGGGGCATTGCTGCTTTAAATTGGTGGAGCCATAGTTGCCGCACGCCGTGATGTCAGCACGTTCACTGCACCACCGCGCATGCGCGGTGCGGTCCTGCGTGGTGCGCGCCTGCGCATTACGTTCCTCCATGTCGCCGTCTCCTCGTTTGGTGCGTACAAGCACGGGAGTCCGCGAAAAGCGCGCAAAATGGCCACCCTCATCCAGGCTGAGGCCCTGGAGGTGTTCAATCACTTGGACCCGTTCCGCCTCGTGGGGACCTTGCCGCGCCGTTTCAGCCACTTGTATATGGGAGTACCAACTGGTGGCATTTTCATATAGGACACAGGTCTCGATGGCAGTTGCTAGGCTGAGTTGCTTTACTTTGAGGAGCTGCTGACGTACGGGGTCCGACTGAACACCGAAAACGATCTGGTTGCGTATCATGGAGTCGGAGGTGGGCCCGTAGCTGCAAGATTGCGCAAGGATACGGAGGTGCGTTAAAAAGGATTGGAAAGGTTCGTCCTTACTCTGCAAACGCTGCTGGAACACGTGGCGTTCAAAACTTTCATTCACCTCTACGCTGCAGTGAGTGTTAAATTTGAGGAGAACCGTCTTGAACTTCGTCTTGTCTTCGTCACCTGCAAAGGTGAGAGAGTTGAAAATATGGATGGCATGGTCCCCGGACGTAGAGAGGAGAAGAGCAATCTTTCTGGTGTCCAAGGGCGCCCTCCCTGTCTGTGGCTTCGAGGTAGAGCTGGAAGCGAAGTTTGAAAACCTTCCAGTAGGCCCCGAGGTTGCTGGTGATGCGGAGCGGCGGCGGCGGGCTGATGTTGTCCATGTTGCAGAATGACAGAATGCTGGCGGAAGGCAGATCACTTGCAGGTGGGTCAAAGAAGTGCTAGTATGCAACCACTCCTGGTATCATGATGTGTTGGGTGTTCTGGATCACATCCAGGTCACCAACACTTGAAGAAGTGCAACAATATTTTATTAAAAGGTTAACTATTTAAACATACTTGAACTGTGGGTAAATACGATACCAGCTTTAATAAAGACCTTTGCCTTGTCCTAACCAGTTGATGCACTCAGCACATGGTGAATGTCTGAGTTGCAGGCTGTGAGCTCTGTGCTCCTAGCTAGCTGCTACTCGAATGAGCGGGAACTCTGATGTCCCCTGTCTTTATAGCACTTGTGCTCTCACTGGTGATTGGGTGCGGTGTTGTGTGTGTTGATTGATCCCACTGTGTGTCCATCAGTGTGTGTCTGCACCATGATATACTGGTGTATATTATGACACCAACTATTGTAGAACCCATCACTCCCCTCCCTCTCCCTTAGGGTGAATTTCACTTTTTCCAGGTCCAAAAACTCAAGCAGGTCCCGCCCACCATGCCAAGGCACAAGGTGGAGAAGCTGACCTCCACCTCAACAAGTCCCACTTGGGAGCAATCACTGAGGCGAAGGCTAAAACATTTGCCCCCGTACCTGCCTGCAGTTCCGGCTGATCCGACACCCCGGATATGGCTTCTAATAATTTTTATTAGTGCACAAGTTGTCTTACATTAACACTACAATGAAATTACTGTCGGCGCCTGTTTGAGTACACTGAGGGAGAATTCAGAATGTCCAAATCACCTAACCAGCACCTCTTTTGGGACTTGTGTGAGGAAACCGGAGCACCCGGAGGAAACCCACGCAAACATGGGGAGAACGTGCAGACTCCACACTGACAGTGACCCAAGCCGGGAATCGAACCTGGGTCTCTGGCGCTGTGAAGCAACAGTGCTAACCACCGTGCTACCGTGCCGCCAGGGGACCGGGCTCCACCTCCATATGTGCTGAACACCAAAATCTTTCCAGCTTCAGGCAGGCCCAATACATATGCACATGGTGTGCAGGGCCCCTCCCATATCATTCACAGACATCCTCCACCCCTTCGAACAACCTGCTCGTCCGCGACTTTGTAAGGTGCGCCCTTTACACTACCTTCAACTGTATCAGCACCAGCCTCGCAGATGAGGTTGAGGTGCTTACCCTCTGCAGCACCTCACACCACTACCCCACCTCCAACGCTACCCCAACTCTTCCTCCCACTTCACCTTAATCCCCTCCCTGGACACCTGATCCTCAAAATCTTCCCATAAATTGCCGAGACGACCTGCCTCTCCAACCCTCCCGCTGACAGCACTGCCTCCAACGATAAGGCAGGCGCTATTGGGAAGACCTTCCTCGCAAAGTTCCGCACCTGCATATACCAACAACTCTCGCCCCGCACCAGCCCAAACGTCTCGCCCAGCTCCTCCAAACTCGCAAATCACTCTCCCAGAAACAGATCCTTCATTACCTTGATCCCCCTCTCTTCCCATCCTCCCCAGCTTGAACCCATGATTCCCCCTAATCAGCTCCCCCCCGACCCATCTCCCAACCTAAAATGCTGCCTAAACTGCCTCCAGATCTTCAGCTTGGCCATCCTACAACCATCCTCCAGCCCAGCTCCTGGGCTGCCCCCTTCTCCGGGGGCTTCAACAAGGCCAACCACAAGAGTGTACTGCCAAAATTCCACCAGCACATCTCCTGTCCCCCCAGGGGCGACAACACTCTTGACCACTGTTACTCAAAAATCAGGGGCCCCTACCGTTCCATCCCCTGACCGCACTTTGGAAAATCAGACCATAAGACAGTGCTCCTTCTCCGGGAATACAAGCAGAAATCAAGTGGGAGAATCCAGCTAAGAAGGTCGTGCAGTGGTGGTCTGAGGAAACAGGAGAGCTCCTACGTTGACTGCTTAGAGACAGTGGACTGGTCCATATTTAAGAACTCAGCGACCAACTTAAATGAGTATGCCACACTTGTCACAGACTTCATCAGTAAATGTGTGGACGACTGCGTGCCAAAGAAAGCAGTACATGCGTTCCCCAACCGGAAACCATGGCTCAATCGCAAGATTGACTCCCTACTGAAGGACAGGTCTGAGGCGTTCAAGTCAGGCGACCCTGACCTGTACAAGAAATCCAGGTACGACTTCCGCAAAGCCACCCGAGATGCCAAGAGAGAATATCAGACCAAACTAGAGTCACAGACTAGCGTTACAGACTCTCGGCGATTGTGGAAATGCCCAAACAACATAATGGGCTACAAAGTGAAGCCAAGTAGTATCTCCAGCAGCAGTGCACCCCTCCCCGATGAACTCAATGCATTATATGCTCGGTTCGAGCAGAAACCAATGATCCGCTGTCAAGTGCCCCAGCAGCCCTTAACATATATATACCCACCATCACAGCTTCCGAAGTCAGATCGGCCTTCCTGAAAGTGAACCCTCGGAAGGCAACGAGTCCGGACGGGATCCCTGGTCATGCACTCAGAGCCTGCGCGGACCCGGACATCTTTAACCTGTCCCTACTCCACTCCGAGGTCCCCACCTGCTTCAAGAAGACCACCATCGTACCGCTGCCAAAGAAGAACCAGGCAACATGCCTCAATCATTACTGTCCGATGGCCCTGACTTCAGTCGTAGTGAAGTGCTTCAAGAGGTTGGGCATGTAGCGCATCACCTCCATACTCCCAGAATGCCTTGATCCACTGCAATTTGCATACCGCCGCAACCGGTCCACAGCAGACGCCATCTCCCTGGCCCAACACTCATCCCTAGAGCATCTCGACAACAAGGACTCCTACATCAGACTCCTATTTATTGACTACAGCTCCACCTTCAACACCATAATCCCAGCCAAGCTCATATCAAAGCTCCAAAACCTAGGACCTGGCTCCTCACTCTGCAACTAGATCCTCAACTTTTTCACCCACAGACCACAATCAGTAAGAATAAACAACACCTCCTCCACAATAGTCCTCAACACCGGGGCCCCTCAAGGTTGCGTACTTAGCCCCCTACTATACTCCCTGTGCACACGACTGAGTGGCAAAATTTGGTTCCAACTCCATCTACAAGTTTGCTGACGATACGACCATAGTGGGCGGCATCTCGAATAACGACGAGTCAGAATACAGGAGGATAGATAGAGAACCTAGTGGAGTGGTGCAGCGACAACAATCTATCCCTCAATGCCAGCAAAACTAAAGAGTTGGTCATTGACTTCAGGAAGCAAAGTACTGTTCCCACCCCTGTCAGCATCAACGGGGCCGAGGTGGAGATGGTTAGCAGTTTCAAATTCCGCGGTACACATCTCCAAAAATCTGCCCTGGTCCACCCACGTCGACGCTACCACCAAGAAAACACAACAGTGCCTATACTTCCTCAGGAAACGAAGGAAATTCAGCATGTCCACATTGACTCTTACCAACTTTTACAGATGCACCATAGTGAGCATCCTATCTGGCTGCATCACAGCCTGGTATGGCAACTGCCCGGCCCAGGACCGCAAGAAACTTCAAAGAGTCGTGAACACAGCCCAGTCCATCCCACAAACCTGCTTCCCATCCATTGACTCCATCTACACCTACCACTGCCTGGGGAAAGTGGGCAGCATAATCAAAGACCCCTCCCACTCGGCTTACTCACTCTTCCAATTTCTTCCATCAGGCAGAAGATACAAAAGTCTGAGAACACGCACGAACAGACTCAAAAACAGCATCTTCCCCTGTTACCAGACTCCTAAATGACCCACTTATGGACTGACCTCATCAACAGTACACCTCTGTATGCTTCACCCGATGCCGGTGTTTATGTAGTTACATTGTATACCTTGTGTTGCCCTATTATCTATTTCTTTTCTTGCACTTAATGATCTGTTGAGCTACTCGCAGAAAAATACTTTTCACTGTACCTCGGTACACGTGATAATAAAAATCCAATCCAAATCCAATCTAAGTCAGTACCACGTCCATCCAATGCAGAGTGTGAGCCGAAATCACAATTGCTGAATACTCCGCCCTCTTAACTCGGCCAACAGCGCCTTTCCCACCATAAAAAAAGTCAATCCTTGAGAACACCTTGTTGAGAAAAACAAATATACCTGGTCCCTCGGGTGTAGAAATCTCCACGGGTCCACCTCCCCTCCCCCCCCCCCCCCCCCGCCCATCTCCCTCATGAGCTCTGCCAAAGCCTTTGCCCCTGATGCACGATCAATGACCACTAAAACGAGGTTGTAGTCCAACTGAAGGCTTTAATAAGCTAGATGTTTCTCCCAGCAGCTCAGGTACAGAATGAGGGCTGCTGGGACGGCACGGGTTCTTATACCCCATCTATCAGGGCGGAGCTATTATACACTCGAGCCAATAGCAAGCATATAGGTTCTACCAATGGTACTTCAGCCTCTCAGGTACCGTAATACCTATAATACCACATTCACCCCCTGTTAAAAAAAAGTCCGGCGGGGGTGGTGGCCAGCAACTACAAAACATAACAACATGGTACAATTAGTTATGGAGGTACCGTAATACCTCCGTACAGTGTTCAGTAACTATTTACAAGTCTGGTAGCTATGTACATTCGGTGTTTTATATTTACAGATTACGGTTAAAATGAAGCAATCAGTCGATTGGGGGCCCTGGTCGTCCTCTGTGATCGTCGGAGCCTCGATGGTGACTCCGGTGGAGGCTCGGGCGACTGTGACTCCGGGAGCATGGCTTCGTTCTCCATGGCAGCTTCGTTACCCCTAGACGGCGCTGGTGGGGAAAACGGCTGACCTGGGGAGGGAGCGCCTGCGGGGGGCGTCGGTGGGTGGAGGGGCCTAGGCAGGGGCGGAGGAAGGACCGATCCTCCTGTAACGTGCTGCGATGGAGAGGAGAGTGGGACTGGTGGCTGGAATGTGCGTGGAGTTCCGTCGGGTGCCAGGTCCCGTAGGGAGACCGTATCTTGTTGGCCATCGGGGTACGCCGCGTAGGCGTACTGGGAGTTAGCATGGAGCAGGTGGACCCTCTCGACCAACGGGTCCGACTTGTGCGCCCGCACGTGTTTTCGGAGCAGGATGGGTCCGGGTGCTGCCAGCCAGGTCGGGAGCGAGGTCCCGGAGGAGGACTTCCTCGGGAAGACAAGGAGACGTTCGTGAGGTGTCTGATTGGTGATTGTACAAAGTAGTGACCGGATGGAGTGGAGGGCATCCGGGAGGACTTCTTGCCAGCGGGAAACTGGGAGGTTCCTGGACCGTAGGGCTAGTAGGACGGTCTTCCAGACCGTTCCGTTCTCCCTCTCTACCTGTCCGTTACCCCGGGGGGTTGTAACTGGTCGTCTTGCTCGAGGCGATGCCCTTGCTGAGCAGGAATTGACGCAGTTCGTCGCACATAAAGGAGGACCCCCTATCACTGTGTATGTAAGCGTGGAACCCGAACAGTGCAAAGATGCTATGGAGGGCCTTGATGACGGTGGAGGCGGTCATGTCGGGGCAGGAGATGGCGAATGGGAACCGGGAGTACTCGTCAATCACGTTCAGGAAGTACGTGTTACAGTCGGTGGAGGGGAGGGGGCCTTTGAAGTCCATGCGGAGGCGTTCAAAGGGACGGGAAGCCTTTATCAGGTGCACTTTCTCTGGCCGGTAGAAGTGCGGTTTGCACTCTGTGCAGATTTGACAGTCCCTGGTGGCTGTCCTGACCTCCTCGTTGGAGTAGGGCAGGTTGCGGGTCTTGACGAAGTGGAAAAAGCGAGTGACTCCCGGGTGGCAGAGGTCCTCGTGGAGGGCTCGGAGGCGGTCCACTTGTGCGGTGGCACATGTGCCGCGGGACAGGGCGTAAGGAGGCTCATTTAGCTTCCCGGGACGATACAAGATCTCGTAGTTGTAGGTGGAGAGTTCAATCCTCCACCGCAAGATCTTGCCCCGCTGTGCATTATCGAACATGAAAGCCACCGACCGTTGGTCCGTGCGGAGAGTGAATCTCCTGCCGTCCAGGTAATGCCTCCAATGTCGCACAGCTTCTACTATGGCCTGGGCCTCCTTTTCGACTGAGGAGTGGCGGATTTTGGAAGCATGGAGCGTACGGGAGAAGAAGGCCACGGGTCTGCCCGCTTGGTTGAGGTTTGCCGATAGAGCTACGTCGGATGCATCGCTCTCGACCTGGAAGGGGAGGGACTCGTCAATGGCGTGCATCGTGGCCTTTGCAATGTCTGCTTTGATGCGGCTGAAGGCCTGACGGGCCTCTATCGACAGGGGAAAAACTGTGGATTGGATCAGGGGACGGGCCTTGTCTATGTAGTTGGGGACCCACTGGGCGTAGTAGCTAAAAAACCCTAGGCAGTGTTTTAGGGCCTTAGAGCAGTGAGGGAGGGGGAACTCCATAAGGGGGCGCATGCATTCGGGGTCGGGGCCTATAACTCCATTTCGTACTACGTAGCCGAGAATGGCTAGACGGTCGGTGCTAAACACGCATTTATCCTTAATGTATGTTAGGTTAAGGATTTTAGCGATCTGGAGAAATTTCCGGAGGTTGGTGTCGTGGTCCTGCTGATTGTGGCCGCAGATGGTGACATTATCGAGATACGGGAATGTTGCCCGTAAACCGTACCGGTCAACCATTCCGTCCACCTCACGCTGGAAGACCGAGACCCTGTTAGTGACACCAAAGGGAACCCTTAAGAAGTGATTGAGCAGCCCGCCTGCCTCGAAGGCAGTGTATTTGCGGTCACAAGTGCAGATGGGGAGCTGGTGGTAGGCGGACTTGAGATCCACCATGGAGAAGACCTTATAATGCGCGATCCTGTTTACCAGGTCGGATATGCGGGGGAGGGGGTACGCGTCCAGCTGCATAAACCTGTTGATGGTCTGACTGTAGTCAATGACCATCCTATGCTTCTCCCCGGTCTTTACCACCACTACTTGAGCTCTCCAGGGGCTGTTACTGGCTTCAATGACCCCTTCCCTCAGTAGCCTTTGGACCTAATACCTAATAAAGATCCGGTCCAGGGCACTGTAGCGTCTGCTCCTGGTGGCGACGGGTTTGCAATCCGGGGTGGAGTTCGCAAACAGGGAAGGCAGGTCGACCTTAAGGGTCGCGAGGCCGCAGACAGTAAGGGGTATAGGGCCGCCGAATTGTAAGGTCAGACTTTGAAGGTTACACTGGAAGTCTAAACCCAGGTGTGTAGCCGCGCAGAGGTGGGGAAGGACGTAGAGACGGAAATTTTTGAATCCCTTCCCTGGACTGTGAGGTTTGCTAAACAAAACCCCTTTATCTCCACTGAGTGGGAACCAGAGGCCAGTGAGATTTGTTGATTAACAGGGTGGATGAGGAGGGAACAGTGCCTTACCGTGTCGGGGTGTATGAAGCTCTCTGTGCTCCCAGAGTCAATTAAGCAGGACGTCTCGTGCCCGTTGATGAAAACGGTCGTCGTAGCGGTTGAGAGTGTTTGAGGTCGAGATTGATCCAGAGTCACCGAGGACTATCGCAGTAGTTGGGAATTCTGTTCAGGCAGTGTGTGGTCGGCCGAGCTGGGGTCCTGGTGGTTCATCCAAGATGGCGTCTCCCATTGGTCGCACGTGGCCGGGGGTGCACAAAATGGCGGCGCCCATCCCTCAAGCGTGGCGTCCGTGGAACAAGATGGCGGCGCCCGGGGTCCGCACGTGGCCCTGGGATATGGGGGTGGCGGCGACCGCTGCCCACACGGGGCCCGTGGAGAGGTTTGTGGTGGCGATCCGGATTCGCCACTGGAGACCGCAGCCACCGCTCGGGCCTGACATACCCCCACGAAATGGCCCTTTTTGCCGCATCCCCTCCAGGTGGATGTGCGGGCCGGGCAGCGCTGGCGGGGGTGCTTGGCCTGCCCGCAAAAATAGCGGCGGGGCCCCTCGGTGTTGGCAGTCACCTTGCAGCGCAGGCCTGCGGGGGAACGGGGGAAGTCTCTGGGTTGGTCGCTGCGGGGTTCCATGCTACCCAGTGGCTGCCGTGCGGGCGTTCCTGGAGGCCACATCCAGGGAGCCTGCAAGAGTCTGTGCCTCTCTGAGACCCAGGGTGTCCTTTTCTAACAGGCGCTGGCGGATTTGTGATGCAAGCATACCTGCCATGAAAGCGTCCCGGACTAAGAGTTCCGTGTGTTCGCTCGCCGAAACCTGCGGGCAGCCGCAGCTTGTGCCCAGCACCAGGAGTGCACGGTAGAATTCCTCCAACGATCCCCCAGGGGTTTGCCATCTTGTTGCAAGCAGATGCCGGGTGTAGACCTGGTTTACCGGGCGAATATAGTGTCCTTTTAGCAGCTCGATTGCTGCATCGACGTCTTCCGCTTCCTCGATGAGGGTGTAAATCTCCGGCTCACCCTTGAGTGCAGGACGTGCAGTTTCTGCTCTCCCGTGGGTGCATTTTCTGCCATCTCGAGATACCCTTTAAAACACGCCAGCCAGTGCTTAAAGATCGCCACTGAGTTCGCCGCGTGGGGGCTAAGTTATAGACACTCCGGCTTGATTCGGAGCTCCATCCTTTCTTCTTAAAATCTAGCTAATTAAATTGATGCACGATCAATGACCACTAAAGCGAGGTTGTAGCCCAACTGAACGCTTTAATAAGCTAGATGTTTCCCCCAGCAGCTCAGGTACAGAATGAGGGCTGCTGGGACGGCACGGGTTCTTATACCCTGCCTATCAGGGCGGAGCTATTGTACACTCTAGCCAATAGCAAGTTTATAGGTACTACCAATGGTACTTCAGCCTCTCAGGTGCCGTAATACCTATAATACCACAGCCCCCCCCCCCCCCCCCCCCCGCCCCTGCTCGCCAACTGGTTCAGCAAGTCCGGCTGGGACCTGCCCACCCTCGGTTCCAATCCCCCCACTATCAATTCATGGGTATCCAGATCCGGAATGGCAGCCACCATTCTCTTCATAAACCCTGCATCATCCCAACTGGGGGCATATATGCTGACCAATGCCACCAGCCTTCCCTCCAACGCACCAGTTACAATTATGTACCCAGCCCCCTGATCTGCCACCACCTTCTCAATCTGAAATCTCACCCACTTGCCAACCAAAATCACCCGTCCCCCTCCTGAGCCCTACTATCAAACCCCATATTAAACACCTGGCTCACCCACCCCTTCCCATGCCTCATCTGATCCTTCACCCTCTGATGGGTCTCCTGCAGCATCACCACGTTGGCTTTTAAACTCTTCAAATGCACAAAACCTCTTGCTCTCTTCACCGGTTACTCTAATCCCCTCATGTTCCACGTCACCATTATGACTGGGGGTCTCTCACCACCACCCCGCCCTCCCCATCCCTCTTATCAGCCATCCTCATTACCCTATGCCCCGCCCATCCGGCCAGACCTGCCGCATCCCTTTGTTACCGTCGACCCCCCCCCACCCCAGAATCCCCCATCCACTTCCTCTTGCAAACACCTCACCCAGTATCGCTCCCCTCCCCCCACCATTCACACCTCCTAGGTCCATAGAAAGCTTTTCGACCAGGCTCAAACAACTATGGCCCCTCCCCCCACCACATTCCCTTTTCACTAGCCAACCTTCGTTGACTAGTGCGGTGACCTCTGCCAGAGCCACCCCTCCTCCCTGCTCCCTCTTCAGTAACCCACGTCCCCAAAATCTACCTCCCTCGAACCAAGAAACAAAAAAGAACCGCACCCATATGAAAAAACCCCCAAACATACGTACATAAACCCCCATAAGAGACAGAAACAAAACCCCAATCTAAATAGAAAACCCTCAATAAAAAAAACATCCCGTCCCCACCAACCAAGTCCAAACCCCAACTCTCATCTCAGTCCCAGTCCTTCAGCCTTAACAAACGCCTTCGCCACCTCTACCATCTCAAAATAAAAGTAACTCGAATTGTGGGTGACTCTCAGCTTCGCTGGGTAGACCACTCCGAATCTCACTCCGCTGCCATACAATGCTGCCTTCACCTGTCCAAAGGTCACTCGCCTCCTCACCGTCAATTGGTATATGTGTATACCAACGTCTGCCCACTTCATATCTCATCTCTGCTTCACCCAGCTCAAAACCTTCTCATTCACGTGGTAGCTCTGGAAGCAGACTATAACCGCCCTTGGTGATTCATTCGCTTTAGGCTTTGGCCTGTACGACCGATGTGCCCTATCCAACTCGTAGTGGGAGGGATCTTTCCCCTTCCCCATAAACTCAGCAAACATTTTTTCAAGGTACTCGGTCGGCCTCGGGCCCGCCAAACCCCTCAGACAGGCTCGCGCTTCTAAAATTTTGCCTTCTCAACCTGATCTCCAGGTCCCCAACCTTGACTCTGAGCCCTTTGTTGACCTCTGTCACCCCTCGCAGCTCCTCACCCATCAACGTGAACTGGTCGCTATGTTGCAACAGTGCCTCCTCCACCCCCATCAACTTCTCTTCTTGTTCCGCCGAGGATCCAGGTTCAATCCCGGGTCATTGTCCATGTGGAGTTTGCACATGTGGATCTCACCCACACAACCCAAAAAGATGTGCAGGGGAGGTGAATTGGCTAAATTTCCCCTTAATGGAAAAAAAGAATTGGGTACACTAAATAAAAATAAAACTTCTCTCCTTGCTCCCGCACCTCGACTGAAATCTTCATCACTGCCACCTTTACTGGTGAAATCTCCACCCACTCTTTAAGCAAGGCCATCATCGCCCTCCGAAGCACCTCCATATGCTTGGCAAACAGCCTCTCAAACTCCACCGACATCACCTTGGCCAGAGTTTCCACCGTGAGGGGTTTGGCCCAACCCGACGACCCAGCCTCTGCCATCTTTCTTCCTGCAGGACTCACAGCAGCACTCGCTGGTGGACTTTCGCTCGCCCCCTTTGCAGTGCCGGGCACAAAAATCTAAAAACCAGAGACTCTAGCAGGAGACACCTAACGTGTGACCTCCACCTACATACTGCCACCAGAAGTCCTCGGTCCACTCCTGAGACATTCCAAACTTTCCTGATGTTCTCCAACCCAATTTCCTAGATTAGGCGTTTTGAAATGAAGTACACAGAAGTTGCAGCTACTGCACTTCTAAACTGTTAAATATTAAGAACAAATGCAACATTTCTCATTGTATCACTGTGTATATACACTTTGGGTGACATTCAGCAGACATGAAACAAAGTCCACTTTCAGGCGCATTTGGTGGGGTGTTTTCTCAGCGGCTACAGTGCCAAGATTCACCCCATTATTCACCAACACTTTGTCGGTGTTTGGGCTTTTTCCGCTGCCGAGGTCCCACTTTAGCGATTTCCTGCATTGGGGAACTGAGCTTGCCAGCAGGACCGGCTCCCCGCAAAACAGGGCACCATTTTGATCGGCTGCCCCAATTGCTACATTCCCCCCTTTCAGGCCCCCCTCACTTTCTGTATAGCCCCATTCACCCCCACCTTCCAGTAGACCTGGAACCTCCTCTCTAATGGGCATGGCCCTTCTGGGCCTAACCGCTGGCAGTGCCAAACTGGCACCTGGGCACTGCCAGCCTGGCACCCTGTCAGTGTGCTAGGCTGGCATTGCCAAGGTTCCCAGATGCCGGGGTAGTGCCAGGGTACCATCCTGCCCTGTCCCTGACCACCTGGGGGTCTTTAATGGCCTGTGAGATACCCAGAGGTGCCATCACACCTGCTCCACATTTGTGGAAGCCAGTGCTAAATGCTGCTCTGTCAAGGCCTCGCAGGCATGGCCATTGACTCCCCGGCGCTGGGTGAAAACAGCATCAGGGTATTTAAAAATATGCTGATCTGGGTCATGCCCTGCGAAGGTGAGATCCAGATCATGCCGGGTGCAGTGAGTTGAGTGACTCACGACTGGTCTGGCGCCGTGGGCTCCCATGGGATTCACCCATTCAGCGGTGGCTGAATCGCACCCACGAAAGCTGATCAAAATGTTATTTCTTGCCTTCATTTCAACAGCTTGCACTTAAATAGCACTTTTAATGGTGTAATTCATCCCAAAGAAATTCACCAGGAGAGTTCTCAAACAAAATTGGATACATATAGGTGAGCTATTAGGGCAGATGAACAAATGTTTGGTCAAATAAGTTGGTTTTAAACGATGAAAGAGAAGTAGAGAGACAGAGAGGCTTAGGGAATTCCAGAACTTAAAAATTAGGGTTACTCAAGAGGCCAAGATTGGAAGAGCTCAGATTTCTCAGAAAGGTGTAGGGCCGGAGCAGGTTACAATGATAGGGAGTGTAAAGCCAGAGTGGGATTTGAAAATAGGCATGAGAATTTCAAAGTTGAAATTTTGATCCACAGGTAGACAATGCAGGTCAGTGAGCATCATCATATCTACACTGGACTCAGATTCTGAATTAAATAGCTAGATTTAGTAAATACTTAGAGAGAACAAGTGTTATTCACACATAAAATTAACGGCTTCTTTTGCAAAGAACATCATGAGAAGAAGAAAATCTAGAATTAATACCGTTAAGATTGCCCTTGGTGAAGTTGTAATATTAGTGAACTTGTTAATTGTGATGGTGCAGGGATCTCTCACAACTATCTGCCGACCCATCGGTTTTGGGAGTTTGAGCTGTTTCCTTCCGCAACAGCTTTACTGCAGTCCTAAACACTGAAGCCCTGTGGTTTCCTGTCCCTACAAAGACATTTGTCCTTTTACCATTTATGACCAAGCTGCTCTGGAAGGTAATATTAGTGCAGTCAAATCTAAACTAGGCTCAATTTCTGAATTAAATAATTCACTTCATTCAGAAAAATTGAAGAGATGTATTTACAGTATGTTATCCACAGTACCCTGGCAAGATCTCACTGGTTTAATTACCAGTTCAAAATTGTATTGAGGTTAAAAAATTATAAATCAGGCATGTTCAGCTCTTCTGAGCACTACCCAACCGTGACAATTTCCAGGAAGAGGGATGGAGTCCCTTGTTAGAAAACAGCATGCAGTGATCCTGACACAATAGCTTGGATTTTCTGGTCCAAGATTCCTGCTTGATGTCATCAGACTTTTGGCTGGTCCGCTCCCGACAAATCCTGCTGTGTGTGGTACCGGATAATACCAGCCAATGACTTTGATCTTTCAATATTTAGTTGAGTGAATTTCTGCTCACCAGTATTTGATATTAGACAAGCTGGCTGACAATTTGGACACAGTGAAGGTTTTCAAAGTGGTGATGGTGAGATACAGGGCAAGTTCAGCAGTAGTTATGACTGCACACTCAATTAAAATCATAAGAACAAGGAGCAGTAATAGCCAACCCAGCTCCTCGTGCTTGCTCCACCATTCAATACGATCATGGCTGATCTCATCATGGCTTCAACTCCACTTTCCTGCCCATTCTCCATAACCATTCCACCCATTACTAATTAAAAATCTGCCTATCTCCTCCTTAAATTTAATCAATGACCCAGCATCCACCGCACTCTGGGATAGTGAATTGCACAGATTCACGACCCTTTGAGATAAGTAATTTCTCCTCGTCTGTTTTAATTCTGCTACCCCTTATCTGAAAACTATGAACCCTCGTTGCCCCACACGAAGAAGCATCCGCTCTACGTCTATTTTGTCCATACCGTTTATCATCTTATATGCCTCAATTAGACGTCCTCTCATTCTTCTAAACTTGAGAGGTTATCGGCCTAAACTGCTCAACCACTCTTCATAAGACAAGCCCCTCCAGTCACAACTCACTACTAACAAGGCACCTTTATACATTTTACCTGCGAGGTGGAAAATTACAATCGGTGGAGAGACAATCAACACGCACGCCGGACAATGCATTTAACCCGACATTGAGTCATGTGCGCCCTACTGGGCGGCACGGTAGCTTAGCGGTTAGCACAGTTGCTTCACAGCTGCAGGGTCCCAGGTTCAATTCCCGGCTTGGGTCACTGTCTGCGTGGAGTCTGCACGTTCTCCCCGTGTCTGCGTGGGTTTCCTCCGGGTGCTCCGATTTCCTCCCACATTCCAAAGATGTGCAGGTTAGGTGGACTGGCCGTGCTAAGAATTGCCCTTAGGTGTGGTGGGGTTATGGGGAAAGGGTGGAGGTGTGGTGCAGACTCGATGGGCCGAATGGCCTCTTCTGCACTGTTGATTCTATGGTTTCACTGACAGAGGAGACGGAGTCCCGCCCGATTTTACACGGGGCGACCAGGGGGAGTTCCGCCTCATTTTCCGTGTCATCGCCAGGAAAAGTGCAACTTAATGTGACGTCGGCTGACGTGCCTTAGCTTGTGATGTCTGCTTCTTTTTTCTTAAACAATCAAAATCTGACTGAATGCCCCGGAGTTGTTTGACTAAAAATATCCCCGCAGCAGCCCAACATATTTTGTCTTAAACATCTGGCGACAGCAGCAATGTGCGCAGGAATCCAGCGGTGGAGCTATCAAGACTGGACCGCCTCCTACGCCTCTTCGCACATCCCAGATGTCATGTAAGTATCTGTCCTCTTTCTCGGGCCACTCGGCCCTTCTCGCCCCGTTCTGGAATGAGCTCGCGTTTCACGAGCCACTGGGGGTTTGTCTTGCAGCCGCAGGCCGGATTTCCAAAAGACGCTCAAAGGCTTGGCGAAGCAGGAAGAGAATCGTGGCTTCCCGCTCGGCAGTGAACAGCCTTTCGCCGGAGGCGGCAGCAGGAAAAAGTAAGGAAACGAAGATGAAGTGTTGGGGATTGGACTCAGTGACAGGGGGGCACAATGGTCACAACCCCCCCTCCCATCCACCCTGGGAAAGCTCCATATTCCCAATAGCTTCATCTCACGACCTAACTGCAAAACCATTTGCCTACCTGCTTAACAGCTCTCCTAAATATTGTCAACAATGTTGAATTGCTTTTGTTCTTCCTTTCCTAACGCATTGCTTTTTAATGCGGCAGGGCGGGAAAGCAACAGTCAAAAGTGAATCATTGTGGTTATTGGTATCGAATCAAAATCATCCACTTCATACTTGGTGTAGAAAGTACTGGATTGCGACCCAGGGACCAACAAACAGTCAAGGTTTATTGCTGATACTGAGCAACTCGCACATGCTGCCCGCCTGCACCCAGGAAAGAACTAATTCTGTCCACACATGGGCCCTTTTGTACCCGCCACCACCTGGTCTACATCCTTACCGTTTGAATTGGGACAACCTGTATCATAGAATTCCTACAATGCAGAAGGAGGCCATTTGTCCCGTCGAGTCTGCACCAACCCTCTGAAAGAGCACCCTTCCCAGGCTCCCACCCTATCCCTACAACCATGTAATGTCACCTAACTCGCACAACCCTGGACTCTAAGGCACAATTTAGCATGGCCAATCCACCTAACATGCACATCTTTGGACTGTGGAAGGAAAGAGGAGCACCCGGAGGAAATTCACGCAGACACGGGGAGAACATGCAGACTCCACAGTCACCCAAGGCCAGAGTTCAATGCAGATCCCTGGTGCTGTGAGGCGGCAGTGCTAATCACTGCCACTGTGCTGCCCTACTGAGGTGTACCGACGTAAGAGAACAGTCACTAGTTGTAAATTATTTACAACATACTAAGTTGAACAGGGCTAACAATGCACAACTATTTACATTGTGAAAATACTGATTGGACTGGTGCATAGCCCAACATGAACCTTATATCATGGGTCTTGAGCGTATGATTGTGAGAGTTGATAGTGCTTGAGATGCCCTCGTATTGATATCCTCAGTGTGGATAGCTTTTGTGTACCCAGTTCTTGCTCACTGGCCTCTGGAAGAGTATCCATTTCCATTGTGTAGGGGGCCAGCATTGCACGCCGGATGCATGGGGTGCTGTGATAGTTGATGGTGCTAGTTCAGATACACGCAGTAGGTGACACCGGTTTTGTATGTATTTTTTTTAATTAAATATTTTATTGAAAATTTTTGGTCAACCAACACAGTACATTGTGCATCCTTTACACAATATTATAACAACACAAATAACAATGACCTATTTTATAAACAAAAAATGAATAAATAATAAATAACAAAAATGAAAACTAGCCCTAATTGGCAACTGCCTTGTCACAAGTAACACTCTCCAAAAATATAATTTAACAGTCCAATATATAATTATCTGTAGCAACGACCTATACATACTATACAGTATATATTAACAACCCTGAGAGTCCTTCTGGTTCCTCCTCCCCCCTCCCCCTCTCCGCCCCCCCCCCCCAATCCTGGGCTGCTGCTGCTGCCTTCTTTTTCCCATTCCGTCTATCTTTCTGCGAGGTATTCGACGAACGGTTGCCACCGCCTGGTGAACCCTTGAGCGGACCCCCTTAGGACAAACTTAATCCGCTCTAGCTTTATAAACCCCGCCATGTCATTTATCCAGGTCTCCACCCCCGGGGGCTTGGCTTCTTTCCACATTAGCAATATCCTGCGCCGGGCTACTAGGGACGCAAAGGCCAAAACATCGGCCTCTCTCGCCTCCTGCACTCCCGGCTCTTGTGCAACCCCAAGTATAGCCAACCCCCAGCTTGGTTCGACCCGGACTCCTACTACTTTTGAAAGCACCTTTGTCACCCCCATCCAAAACCCCTGTAGTGCCGGGCATGACCAAAACATATGGGTATGATTCGCTGGGCTTCTCGAGCACCTCGCACACCTATCCTCCACCCCAAAAAATTTACTGAGCCGTGCTCCAGTCATATGTGCCCTGTGTAATACCTTAAACTGAATCAGGCTTAGCCTGGCACACGAGGACGACGAGTTTACCCTGCTTAGGGCATCTGCCCACAGCCCCTCCTCGATCTCCTCCCCCAGCTCTTCTTCCCATTTCCCTTTTAGTTCATCTACCATAGTCTCCCCTTCGTCCCTCATTTCCCTATATATATCTGACACCTTACCATCCCCCACCCATGTCTTTGAGATCACTCTGTCCTGCACCTCTTGTGTCGGGAGCTGCGGGAATTCCCTCACCTGTTGCCTCGCAAAAGCCCTCAGTTGCATATACCTGAATGCATTCCCTTGGGGCAACCCATATTTCTCGGTCAGCGCTCCCAGACTCGCGAACTTCCCATCCACAAACAGATCTTTCAGTTGCGTTATTCCTGCTCTTTGCCACATTCCATATCTCCCATCCATTCCCCCCGGGGCAAACCTATGGTTGTTTCTTATCGGGGACCCCCCCAAGGCTCCAGTCTTTCCCCTATGCCGTCTCCACTGTCCCCAAATCTTCAGTGTAGCCACCACCACCGGGCTTGTGGTGTAGTTCCTCGGTGAGAACGGCAATGGGGCTGTCACCATAGCCTGTAAGCTAGTCCCCCTACAGGACACCCTCTCTAATCTCTTCCACGCCGTTCCCTCCTCCTCTCCCATCCACTTACTCACCATTGAAATATTAGCGGCCCAATAATACTCACTTAGGCTCGGTAGTGCCAGCCCCCCCCTATCCCTGCTACGCTGTAAGAATCCCTTCCTCACTCTCGGGGTCTTCCCGGCCCACACAAAACCCATGATGCTCTTTTCAATCCTTTTAAAAAAAGCCTTCGTGATCACCACCGGGAGGCACTGAAACACAAAGAGGAATCTCGGGAGGACCACCATCTTAACCGCCTGCACCCTCCCTGCCATTGACAGGGATACCATATCCCATCTCTTGAAATCCTCCTCCATCTGTTCCACCAACCGCGTTAAATTTAACCTATGCAATGTGCCCCAATTCTTAGCTATCTGGATCCCCAGGTAACGAAAGTCCCTTGTTACCTTCCTCAACGGTAGGTCCTCTATTTCTCTACTCTGCTCC
Organism: Scyliorhinus torazame; assembly: GCF_047496885.1. Taxonomy (NCBI): domain Eukaryota; kingdom Metazoa; phylum Chordata; class Chondrichthyes; order Carcharhiniformes; family Scyliorhinidae; genus Scyliorhinus; species Scyliorhinus torazame. The sequence goes on from NC_092719.1 coordinate 41,741,495, forward strand.
CCTGGATGCACCACAAACAACTCACTTTTCCCCATGTTCAATTTATACCCTGAAAAATCCCCAAACTCCCCAAGTATCCGCATTATTTCTGGCATCCCCTCCGCCGGGTCCGCCACGTAGAGTAGCAAATCGTCCGCATACAAAGATACCCGGTGCTCTTCTCCTCCCCTAAGTACTCCCCTCCACTTCTTGGAACCCCTCAACGCTATCGCCAGGGGCTCAATCGCCAATGCAAACAATAATGGGGACAGAGGGCATCCCTGCCTTGTCCCTCTATGGAGCCGAAAATATGCAGATCCCCGTCCATTCGTGACCACGCTCGCCACTGGGGCCCTATACAACAGCTGCACCCATCTAACATACCCCTCTCCAAAACCAAATCTCCTCAACACCTCCCACAAATAATCCCACTCCACTCTATCAAATGCTTTCTCGGCATCCATCGCCACTACTATCTCCGTTTCTCCCTCTGGTGGGGCCATCATCATTACCCCTAACAACCTCCGTATATTCGTGTTCAGCTGTCTCCCCTTCACAAACCCAGTTTGGTCCTCGTGGACCACCCCCGGGACACATTCCTCTATTCTCATTGCCATTACCTTGGCCAGGACCTTGGCATCTACATTTAGGAGGGAAATAGGTCTATAGGACCCGCATTGTAGCGGGTCCTTTTCCTTCTTTAAGAGAAGCGATATCGTTGCTTCAGACATAGTCGGGGGCAGTTGTCCCCTTTCCTTTGCCTCATTAAAGGTCCTCGTCAGTACCGGGGCGAGCAAGTCCACATATTTTCTATAGAATTCGACTGGGAATCCATCCGGTCCCGGGGCCTTTCCCGCCTGCATGCTCCTAATTCCTTTCACCACTTCTTCTACCTCGATCTGTGCTCCCAGTCCCACCCTTTCCTGCTCTTCCACCTTGGGAAATTCCAGCCGATCCAAGAAGCCCATCATTCTCTCCCTCCCATCCGGGGGTTGAGCTTCATATAATTTTTTATAAAATGTCTTGAACACTCCATTCACTCTCTCCGCTCCCCGCTCCATCTCTCCTTCCTCATCCCTCACTCCCCCTATTTCCCTCGCTGCTCCCCTTTTCCTCAATTGGTGTGCCAGCAACCTGCTCGCCTTCTCCCCATATTCGTACTGTACACCCTGTGCCTTCCTCCATTGTGCCTCTGCAGTGCCTGTAGTCAGCAAGTCAAATTCTACATGTAGCCTTTGTCTTTCCCTGTACAGTCCCTCCTCCGGTGCTTCCGCATATTGTCTGTCCACCCTCAAAAGTTCTTGCAGCAACCGCTCCCATTCCTTACTCTCCTGCTTCCCTTTATGTGCCCTTATTGATATCAGCTCCCCTCTAACCACCGCCTTCAACGCCTCCCAGACCACTCCCACCTGGACCTCCCCATTATCATTGAGTTCCAAGTACTTTTCAATGCACCCCCTCACCCTTAGACACACCCCCTCATCTGCCATCAGTCCCATGTCCATTCTCCAGGGTGGGCGCCCTCCTGTTTCCTCCCCTATCTCCAAGTCCACCCAGTGTGGAGCGTGATCCGAAATGGCTATAGCCGTATACTCCATTCCCCTCACCTTCGGGATCAATGCCCTACCCAGCACAAAAAAGTCTATTCGCGAGTAGACTTTATGGACATAGGAGAAAAACGAGAACTCCTTACTCCTAGGTCTGCTAAATCTCCACGGGTCTACACCTCCCATCTGCTCCATAAAATCTTTAAGTACCTTGGCTGCTGCCGGCCTCCTTCCAGTCCTGGACTTCGACCTATCCAGCCCTGGTTCCAACACCGTATTAAAATCTCCCCCCATTATCAGCTTTCCCATCTCTAGGTCCGGAATGCGTCCCATGTGTGTGTAAAGTCCCCAAACTCCCTGGAGACAAATATGCGAGCGTTGCCCATCATTATCCTCTGAGGGATGCCATGTGTGGCGACGTGTCTCTTGAGTTTGCCTATGACTGTGTTGATTTTTATACCTGGCAGGTGGTTGACTTCGAACCAACCTGAGTACGAGTCAGCTAGGACCAAGTTCTGGTTACCGTTCCATTTCAAGGTATCAGTCCTCGTGAATGATGAATCACTGGCCACACAGTATCAGTCCTTCTTACAGTTAGCTCCTCTCGCACAGAGAAGAACGTGTGGAGCTCGTGGAGAAGCTAATTTCAAGACTCAGGCCAGTCTTTCATAATGGCATTATGGAGTTGGAAAACAACTATTGAAATTTTACATTTGAAGAATGACTTCTAGAATACATCCAGCAAGCTGTACTGTATAATATGATAGAAAATGTGCACAGTCTTCCTTTTGTTGTCTACTGACAATTGTTCTGTGGCATTGATCCTGGTGATTCAATTTTAATTATATTTACAAATTCCTAACCTAGTTCTGTCTAATCTTGTTAAGTTTTTAAACTACAACTTTGGCTCCAAAGAAACATTGATCCATATGGATGAGATCCAATTCAATTCTTACACCTTGCAATGTTTGAGACATAGTTATTGAAAGCATTAATATTCTGAGCTTCCATTCACTTGATCAGGAATGCAACTGGTATGGAAAAAATACCTTTCTGGTGCTCTTTGAAAGAAATACTTGGTCCTTTGAGTGAATGATTCTTGAGATTCATGTAATGTTTCCATTGCAGACACGATGGGCCAAATGGCAGACTCCTGTGCCCTAATGATTCTGTGATATCAAAATGTTGTGGTTTAAAAAGCCACGTAACTAAAAAGACATGCCACAAGTCTGATTTTGACAATAGGATTTGCCCAGCATCCTTAAAAATTGATTAAGTTAGATGATTGGCTATTGTATAATAAATTAGATTCAATTAGCTAGCAAAATACAATTGTTTTAGGTTCTATGTACCAAACTTTAACCAGAGCAGTCTCAGTGCAAGATTTAACTGTCGTTCAAAGCAAGCAGTCAAATTTGTCATTCAAGTCAATGTTTTTTCTTTTGATTCACTCTGGTCTTCTTGACCCAATCATGGGCCCTATGGTCTCCTGCAGCTTCCCTTGCATAGTTTACATGCTCTTGAAGGTTAGGATATTCATGATGTGGTAGGGACACTGCTCCCCAGCATAACAAGCCAAACATAAACATGGCCCATAATTTATGGCCTCCAATTATCAACATGTAATCAAATATTTAAGATTTTGAATGCTGCAACTTGATAACTATTTTACAATAATGGCAGCAATGTCTATACAGAAAGAAGGAGAACCCCCCCAAAAACAGACAGGAATTCTCCAAGAAAGATTCAATGATTCCTGAATGGCGCAGGAGGGAAAAAATATTTGATGAAAATTCTGAGGTATGTTGGGAAGTCACACTTTTGAAAGTTGGCGGCTGACCTATTATCATGACCAAGAGACAATGCTTTATTTTTCCTACCTATGCAGTAATGCTTGTGCCAAGAAACAAAAGTACATACTTTCTATTTTTATGTATAGCTGGTTAGATATCCTGGTGAACATCTGTTTGTTCAAAAATTATTCTTGTTTCTGGATTTCTGAATCCAACATAAAATATAGTTATGCCTCATGCCATTCAATTACTTAAATAGAAAGTGCATTCTGAGGAATTATTGCAGAATCCTTAGTGTTATATACCATTATTGATACGTCTCTGCCATTGCTTGCAGCAGCATTTTATGCTTTAAAACAGAACATTTGAAGAGAGCAGCCACTAACTAGCATTTGCCAAATTTGGCATAGGACTTGAAAACAGCCCACCCCCCCAATTCCTGCCTAATTTATGGACTATTTGTTGCCCATAAATTAGGCAGGCATAGGGCCCATATTTTTGCCCATGATAACAATGTAAGATCTTTATAGGAGGATGTTGCCATTGGTATTTTACAAAAACGTTGATACAATTTTGGTACAATTTTTAATCCGTGACATTTCAAAAAGTGCATCAGGGAGGCTTTTTAATAGCAGTGGATCCATCATCTACCTGCAGTTTGATGGTCTTTTAGTACAAGAATACCTCACGGATAATATGAGAAAATGTGAACTTTTCCACTTTGGCAGGAAGAATAGAAAAATGGCATATTATTTAAATGGAGAGAGACTGCAGCCCCTCTATGGTACAGAGGTGTCCTAGTGCATGAATCCCAATAAATGTAGTGTGCAAGTACAACAAGTGATGAGGAAGCTAAATGGAGTATTGCTATTTATTGCAAGGGGAATGGAATATAAAAGTGGGGAAGTTTTTTTTACAATTGTACCGGGCATTGGTGAGACCACATTTAGAATACTGTGTACAGTTTTGGTTTCCATACTTAAGAAATGATATACTTGCATTTGAAGCAGTTCAGCGAAGGTTCACTCAACTGATTTTTGGAATGAAAGGGTAATCTTATGTGGAAAAGTTGTATCATTTGGGCATGTATCCATTGGAGTTTAGAAGTATGAGAGATGATCACATTGAGATATAAGATTCTAAGGGGTTTGACAGGGTGGATCCTGAAAGGATGTTTCCCTCTTGTGGGAGAGGCTAGAACTAGGGGACACAGTTTAAAAATAAGGCATCCCCCCATTTAAGACCGAGATGAGGAGAATTTTTTTCCCTCGCAGCTAAGTCTGTGGTATTCTCTTCCCCAGAGAGTGATGGAGGCAGAATCATAGAATATTTTTAAGGCAGAGGTGGATGGATTCTTGACTGACAAGGAGGCGGGCAGGAAAATGGAGTTGAGGCTGAAATCCGATCAGCCATGATCTTATCAAATGGCGGAGCAGGCACGAAGGATCAATTTGTCTACTCCTCCTAATTCATATGCACGGATGTACGTATGTAGATTCTGCCATGCCATCAGGGAGCAGTATCAAAAAGGATAGACTGTTCAGTGAAGTTTCCAAGCTGTAATGTGTGGTGACCCTCATATTGGAAAGGTGCTTTAATTAACATTTTGGTTTTAGCAGCATAGTTGCTTCAATTGCATGTCATATTTTTAATTCATTTCTGGAGAATGGAAATGACTAACAAAACCAGGATTTATTACCATCCTTGGATGCTCTGAAAATTTGGTGGGTCTTCTTGTGGAACTAAGGCAGCTTAATATGACTTAAGTGGCTTGTTAGGCACTTTAGATGATAGAGTCTACCAAGTTGATGTGGGGCTGCAGTTTTCCTTCTCTAAAGGACATTAGTGAACTGATTACGTGTTTGTGACAATTTTAGTGATCCAGACTGAATTCTCAAACTCTAACAATTGGATTTGAATTTGTGTTCCTTGGGCCATTAGTCCATGCCTCCGGATAACTACTCGATTAACATGAGCACCACACTATTGTAGTTGTGATAACACACTTCAAACTTGCTACTTATTCCTGTTATGAAATCTCAGACCATTCTGACCGAGTACACATTTCTCTACAATAGGTAACTAATCCGTTGAGATATAACAGCACCAGGAAATATCAAGTATTAACACAGCAAGGTACAGAGCTTGACTTTTACAGTATTTTAGTGAGTGCTGTGGACTAAGAATGATAAGGTCATTTAGCAAATGGATTTCCAAAAATAGTTAATGGTTCCTGCAACTTCTTAGTTAATCCAGCTCAAGGCAGTCTCATTCCTGTTTTCTGTCCAAGTTGACACTGTCCCTCCTATTCCATGAGTCTTAATTTTGTTCACCAGTCTTTTGAAAAATAAAATTAAAGCAGAAAACAGGAGTAGGAAGGGAACAATAGGAAAGAATAACCTAAAGGAGGAGAAAGGGTGTTCCGGGGGAGGCCAGGGGCTTTATCCCATACCACCCAGGGGCCTCCGATGGCACTGAAGACCCCCAGGCGGTCCATGTTTCTGTGGACCAATATTAAATGGCACCCGGCTGCAGCCTCCCTGGGGAGGCCGGCAGATCCCGGGAGGCCGGTAGAACTTGGGTAAGCTCGCCTCAGGAAGTTTAAACTCTACTTAGGCAAGCACAGTTTGGTCACGCCCCTTTTGAGTGATATTCCGATTCTGATGCCTTGTGGGACTTGGATATATCCCGTGAGGCGTGAAGGCTGTCAGGAAACGTGCAAGAGGCCTCCCCCGGGATCTGCCGGCCGCATCGTGCTCGGGTGAGGGTACAAAGCGGCTGGTAGATTATGCCCCAAGTGTGGGCTAAACCGATGAGAAACTCCCCAGGGCCCAAAAACGTGATTAAGGACACGATTTAATGGAATTTTTTTTAATGTAGTAGTGAGCGGGAAATGCTGTGTGCCCCCGAAGCTTGGCCGGCAAGGCCGTCACCGCTATGAAATGTTAATTGGCCCACTTAACGAGGCTCCATGGGATTCATGCTGCGAATCATGGTTCGCCGGCTGATTTGCCCAGGTTCGCGCTCACCAGTCCCCTGCTAGCAAGTGACAGCAGCACTTAAACCGCTCCTGAACAGCCAACCCCACTCCACTCACAGTCACGGAGGCCAGCCCCACGCTTGGGTGACGTCAACCTGGGACGACAGCTGAACGCGGTGGAGGTCCCCTCTGTGTCCCCGCAGCAGAAGTTGGTCCATAACTGACAGGAGAGGGTCCAGATGGGCAGCGGGGTGCAGGACGTCAGATTTATCACCTCCTAGAGATCGCGAGTGTGGCTGAGGACAGAGCAGTGACCACCGTGGAGGTCGGCGCACGGTGCAGAGGTGAGGATCCACCAGCCCCACCTGTCAAAACCTGAGTTGTTTATTCTATACAGACTGACCCATCCCTCCCACTGACCGCATGTCCATTCTCCCACAGAACCTGCAGCCGACGGCACCAGCTCTTCTGGGGTGGCCCCACTCCGCTGTCTCCCAAAAGAACACCTTGGAGGACTGCCCAGGCGAGACAGCAGTCGGAGGTCTGCTGGATCCCAGGACCCAGCTGGGTCCCAGTCAGATGCTGAGCCTCTGGAACAGGTTTACCCAGAGCTGATGCAGACAGTAGGGTGTGGCCATGAGATTCTGAGGGGATTTCAGTGACCCTCCAGAAGGTCCATAGCTGATTGGAGGCCCAGCCCCTGGGTATTCGGATGTTGGCCGTTGCGTGCAAGGTGCTGCTTCCTGCAGTGTTCAGGCATCACGGTCTGTGACTGGGCAATAACTCCCAATTGCTACATGGCATGTCTATCCACAGGAATCCACTTGGGTGGTGTGAAGTGCTCATTTAACTTCAATTGCCAATTCTCAATTAGCTATAGCCTTCAGCCGCACGTCCAGGGGCCTTAGCAATCAGTGGGAGTCATGGGTGGTCGGTGGGGCAGGCGGGCAGAGGCTGTGGTTGCCCTTGGAATGGACTACTTGCTCCAGGGGTTGCCATGGTGGACCTGTGGGTGCTTCAACACCCATTCCTTCCTCTCCCGCCCCCTCCCACTCCAAGCACAGGGGTAGCAGCCCCAGTGCTCCCGGGCTCTGTGCCTGTGAGTGAGGATGACTACTCAACTCCTTGGGTCTACGCAGCTGCTCTTTCGGCAGCTTCACATTTTTAAAATGGAGTACTAATCGGTGCCCGCCTGACCACTTGCTGGGAAGGCAATTAGTTAACGGGAAGCCGTTGGATAGGGGACTTTCCCGTTAATTGTATGGAGATTGGACTTAAGTGGTGATTATTGGTTTCTCACCATGCTCTGGCGAGATCCTGATTACGTCAACGGGAGCGGGCCGATTTGATTGCACCCTAGAGTTCACGACTCTTCTGAAGGACTGTGAACCACAACGTTTGGCCCGATGGAATGAAAGTTGTGGAGGATTAGGAGATGCCTCTCTCCGCAAAGGAGCCAGCCAGGTCGGGAGGGCTAGGTACAGGTGTCTGATAGAAAGCAGCTCGCTCCCTTTAAAGTAAGCCAATCAGTCAAAGGGCAGTGAGGGATGGGTAACAAATGCTGGCCTAACTAGTGACTCTCACGTCCCATGAAAGAATAAATAAAAGAAAATAATGTGCAGAGTTGCTAAATATCAACAAACATGTTTGAATGTTCTTCCTTTTCTTCGGGCATCCTGTTCTCTCACATTAGTATCTGGTGAAAATGTATACATTGAATTTCCATGGCGGTTCTCCTGATCAATGTTGTGGCTTTGGTCAAAAATCCACAGAAATCCATTAATAAGAACTTAAATGTCATTTATGCTGTTTCTCCTGGGTTTCTGCAAATTTTCCACCGATGTTATAACAGACGATGGGAGAATTACTGTGGAAGTACAAGCCTTTGACATTTGGTACCTTCAAGGTAACTTACAACGGTCAGACTAGCTTTGGCCAGAGCCTACCACTGCTCACTTATTACGGAGTATGTCGGACAACACCTTCTGACATTCACACGTGAACAATTAAACGTGGAAATTAGGAAGTTGTCCTGCTGCTCCACAAATGTTGCTGAGAGACTTGCCATCAAAACACACAAAGGCTCAGGACTTCCGATGACGGTGGGTGGGAGGCAGCCGCACATTGGAGGACTCCCGTTCGGGAATGGCATTTTCGCGGAGTAACGCCCGGTCCTAGGGCCAGCGACGGCAGTAAAAGTCGGGGGATAGCGCAAGGAGACGAAGGATGTCGAAAATCACCAAAAAAACGGCCGGGAAAAAAGCGGCTGAAAGTCCGTGGGAGAGTGGAAAGGTCACCGCGGGGTCAACAAAGAAAATGGAGGCTGGAGCACCAGGGGAGGCCGCAGTGCTTATGGCTGAAGAACTAACTAAGGTGATGGCTGCGGAATTCCAAAAGCAGTTGGCGCAGATTGCGACAATGCATGGAGATGGTGAGGAAGGAGATGAGGGAGGTTTTGAATGTGCTGGTGGAGGAGGCGGGTTCCCCGGTGAAGACGGCGGTGGCAAGCGCAGTGGCGGAGGTGCGAGAGCAAGGGGAGGCGCTGAAGGAAGTGGAGGAGACGGTATTGCAGCACGGTGATCAACTTGCCTCGATGGGGAAGGAGAAGCGGAAGGTGATGGACACGAACAAGAATCTGAGAGGAAAAATGGAAGATCTGGAAAACAGATCCAGGCGACAGAATTTGAGGGTCGTGGGGCTGCCCGAAGGAGTTGAAGGACCGAAGCCGACTGAGTATTTTGCCGCGATGCTGGCAAAACTACTGGGGGAGGGGGAGGACCCCTCCCGATATGAACTGGATCGGGCTCATCGGTCGTGGAGGCCTGTACCAAAGGCGAGTGAGCCGCCAAGGGCAGTGACTCTGTGCTTCCGTAGGTACAGTGTGAAGAGAAGGTCCTGAGCTGGGCCAAGCAGAAGCGGGTGGTGCAGTGGGCTGGAGCTGGTATACGTGTATACCAGGACTTTACGGTGGAGCTGGCGAGGAGGCGGGCTGCCTTCAAACAGGTGAAGAGGGCACTGTACATTAGCAAGGTGCGGTGCGGCATTGTATATCCAGCGAAGCTGAGGGTGACTTACAAGCTCAGGGACCTTTATTTTGGAACGGCGCAAGCAGCGGAGGAGTTTGCGAAGGCAGAAGGACTGTGGCAGAACTGACAAATTGAGGAATGGTCATGTGCCGATGTAACCTCATGACTGTATTTTCTTCTTTTTTTTTGTATCACTGCGCGCGGGTGGAGAGGCTAAAGGAGCCAATGCTGCATATATTTGGACAAGGGAAGGGACAGGACTTTCACTCGAAAGGAGGGCTCTTTGGGGTGTAGGTGGATATGCGGGGTTTGTGTGCTAAAAGGGGATCTTTGGGCTTTTCTAGGGCCGGGCAAGGGGGAAAGGGACCCGGGCGGGGGCCTCCACGCTGGCCGGTTTAAGCCGGCCAGTGAACGAAGTGAGGTGGGGGGAGGGGCTGCGGCCATCGGAGCCTGACAGAACGGGGTCCGAGTGGTCTAGCCGGGGTGGAAAGTTAGGGGTAGGGAACCGAGGTTGGGGGAGGGAACCGAGGTTGGGAGGAGAAGTTTTACAAGAGGCATTGGACGGGAGGAGCTGGAGACTTGGGGGCGGGGGGGTGGGGGGGTACAACTTTGGGGTATCATGTACGGTACTCTCTTAGAGGCTGGATGGCATTGGTTGGGGGGGTAGGTGGGGAGGTGGGGGGGGTGGAGAGCCGTGTAGATTAAGGGTGACTACGGGTAATCCCTGATTCCTTTTTGTCATTTGTTTATGTAAACAGGCGGGTTGAGGTTTGGGGGTTGGTGGGCGGATGGGATCGTTGTTAATATGGGGATTGACATATCTTGTTGATTATTGTTTATTGTTGATGGGTGTAAATGTGGGAGAAAACGTGAAAAAGGAGGAGAATAAAATAAAAAAAAAAAACACACAAAGGCTATGACACTGACTCTCTGGTTACCAACTAAGAAATTGACACAGTTGGAGAATTAATAGAAAAATCACAGGCTGTGTTCCTGTAGTTCTCATGATTCAATTTTCCGCTGGAAACTCTGGACCCAACCTAAAATATGGAGAAAATTATTTTTAACCACCTGTTACATCCTGAAAGTGAGGCCAACGGCATGGGTTCAATTCCTGTGCTGGCAGAGATCATTCTGCCTTCTCAATCTTGCCTCTCGCCTGAGGTGTGGTGATCCTCGGGTTAAATCACCACCTACCAGCTCTCCCTCGCAAAGGGGGAAGCCCCCCCCCCTCCCCCCGGGGGGCCACAGAAGCCTTCTCCGCGTGGCTGGTAAGATTCTGCCCCATAACTCTCAAGACTTTATCATCAGGCACCCTTCAGCAATAATTTCAAATGTGTCAGGAGAGAAAGGTGAAAAATCAAATCTAGGATTCTACTCGTGCTGTCAGACATTCTGTTGCAAGTTTCTCTTTTACGTGAAGGATTTATGATTCTGGACCCCTTCCGTATCTGAGAGTGCTCGGTTCACATGGTAGCGAATGCTGTCCACTGTATGGTAGCTTAACATGCAGCACCTATCGCCTGTAAGCCACTCCAATGACAGTACCAGATGCATTATTTTTAATTCTACGTGACAGTGAACAGTAGAAAATCCAGAAAAATCAAAATTCTGACTGGGGAGTGCTGCCAAAGGTCAGGAAAATCCCAACTGGCAGAAACGATAGTAAATTCACTTCACAATTTTCTGATTGTTTTGCACCACAATGTGGAAGCCCCGTTACATCACCAGGACAATCTGGGACAATAATTCAGAAGCATGTCACTAATTTGATTAAAAAACTTGAGAAACATATTTATATTAGGTTAAATATCTAATTCTGAGCTTTTGGTCACAACATTAATTTATAGAGAACAAAGGTGTTTTCTTTCAAATGTATGGAAACCAAACTTTAATCTATTTAGAGTATGTCTGTGACTGCATTCTAGCCTGTTGGGGCTAGCTTAGCAATTTTCTTCAAATTAGTTTTTGAATGTTACTGCTATTAATCAGTTTCCATCATTTTCTTTTTATTCATTAAGGGATGCAAGCATTGCTGGCAAGGCCAGCATTTGTTGCTTGTCCCTAATTATCCTTGAGAAGATGGTGGTGAGCTGCCTTCTTGAACTGCTCCAGTCCATTTGGAAATTAAGGGGAAAAACAGTTTCCATTTCTTGTTTCGTAACTTGCCGCCTCAGCAGTAACAAGAGACAAATTCACCTCACAATTAAAATCTATGAATGAGCACCCCCTACTGTTTGTCTGATGTTTAGGTCAGAGATTCTGTGTTAAAGAATAATTCCAAAAACATTTTGGGGAAATAGTGGTCACTTTGTTGTAGCCAGCTTCTTTGCTCCTTCCCAATTTTCATTGCACACACATGGTAGGATAGTTTGGAAAAGATTAACAGCTGCCATTCAGCATGTAAAATGCATCAGGGCAGAATTTTATCTGCACCCAGGTTAGCGAGAGGAGTTCATGACCCCTGAAGAGCCAAGGGGAAACCGAGCAGATCACCTGCTCAGGCCTCGGGCATGAAAAGGGTGCAGGTGGGGCACACCACCCTTGAGGGTCTCCTTTCCAGTTTGGGCGATCCTACTCAAAGTCTGCATCCTGCGGATGTTCCCTCTCCCCTTTGCCTCTCCATCAAGAGGCTCATCTCCTCTCCCCACCCTCCTTGTGTATCATCGGGCAGCAAGGTAGCACAGTGGTTAGCACAATTGCTTCACAGCTCCAGGATCCCAGCTTGGGTCACTGTGTAGAGTCTGCACGTTCTCCCCGTGTCTGTGTGGGTTTCCGCCGGATGCTCTGGTTTCCTCCCATAGTCCAAAGATGTGCAGGTTAAGTGGATTGGCCATGCTAAATTGCCCTTAGTGCCTAAAAAGGTTAGGTGGGGTTGCTGGGTTTCGGGTATGGGCTTAAGTGGGGTGCTATTTCCAAGGGCCGGTGCAGGCTCGATGGTCCGAATGGCCTCCTTCTGCACTGTAAATTCTATGATCGCCCCTCCCTGCTGTGAGATACCCTACTCTTACCAGGTTCTGGACTCCGAGTCTCGGGACTGGACTTTACAGGTCGTCATGACCCCTACCACCCGGCTAAAAAGATGGTGTTGTGCCCAACCATGGGAAGATCAGCCGCCTCACTGCCATTTAACGGCCAATTTCCCACTAATAAGCTGGCGCTGGGGTTTCCAATCCTTAGGGGCAGGAGATCACCCACCCAATCGGATGGGCAGCAGCTCTGTGGTCTCAGTAGCGCTGGTGGGTGTGGTGGCCACCTCTGCGACTGCAGGCTGTCCCCAATGGAAATTGCCACTGGACACCAAGTTATGGGGGGAGGATTTCACTAGGCCAGGTTGGCAGACTGGCGAGGGGGCTGGGGTGGGTTTGATATGTCAGATGCGAGGGTAAAGGTGACGTGTGATATTGGGAGTGGGGCAGTTCCTTTGATAAGCACAGGGGACACACAAAAGATGTCCTCCTTTTCTCAGCACCATCCTGCGCAGCTAAATCTGCCAGGTTACCCGTTTGGTGAGGGCTTCTCCCTGCCATGGGCAAACTAGTGGCAAGGGCGGAATGAGGTCTTGATTTCTTGGAGGTACTGTTTACTCATTTAAACAGATTTTTGTCCCCCAGAAAGGATGCAATAAAATGTTTTTTTTTTCCCAATTAAGGGGCAATTTAGCGTGGCCAATCCATCTAGCCTGCACATCTTTTTGGGTTGTGGGGGTGAGACCCATGCAGACACGGGGAAAATGTGCAAATTCCACATGGACAGTAACCTGGGGTCGGGATCGTACCGGGGTCCTTGGTGCCGTGAGGCAGCAGTGCTAACCACTGTGCTACCGAGCTGCCCTGCAATAAAAATTTTAGAGGGCAACCTAAATAAGTAATAGCTTGTATTAAAATTAATCTCGTCTTTTATGAAAGTAACGGTCTACAGGTTGGCTTTCATGACTAACCCACCGATTATTGTTGATCTGCATAGATAGTAATTTTTTAGCCCAGGAATTAACATTCAGTATAATAAATCTTTCTTTCTCGACAGAAAATATCTTAAAATGTTCAGCTGAGCAGAGGTTGGAACTGGTCACATTTCTAGCAGAAACAGCAGTCAAGGTATCGATAAGTTGCCTAAACCATAAAATGCAGTGACTTAAATTGAAGAGGCACAGGTCTTGTGATGCAGTGGATAGTGTCCCGCTTCTGAGCCAGAAGTTCCCATTCCAGTCCCAGTCCGGGACTTGATGGTCAAGAAAGCTGCATTCATAACGTGGCCAGAAAGATTGTGTGTTAACTTGAAAATCCTTTCAAAATACGGTAGTGGCACGCAGTAAGAGTGGGAGAGATTCCTGGTCAGTCATGTGATGGAAGGAAATTGGAGACTCCACCATCACTAACATTGGGTCCAGTCTACAACATTGAGGGACCATGTGCTGAATAGTGGTATTGGCTCTGATAGCCCTGGCCATTCCCTTCACTGCCCTGCACTACTTGGGGCCATGCCAAACAGTGTCTTCCTGTTGCCTCCTCCTTACTGCTAGAGCACCTCTGCATTGGAATTTCTAAATCTAGGAACCTTGTGGCCTGCCCTCGGTGACATTTCCACATTCTGAAATATATGCCCTTCTTTCTAAATAGAACCATGTACTGTGGTTTATTTTCAAGCTCTTGCAGTACCACAGCAGCATTTGCCTCCTGTCCCCAAACAGATAAGGTATCAGTGAAATATCTTTACAATGCCTGGAGTTCCCCTGAAAAATGATGTTGGCTAAGGAAACCAAACCAATGCAGAAATCCGCTTATCACATTTCATTATGATTCTGCAGAGGAAAATCCAAACTTTTCCTCCAAACTCGATTCCCTGCAGAGTAAATTGAGCATGTCTTATTTGCATGCTCATCTCTTGGGACAGCTATAAATGACTGTGAAGCACTTCAGACTTCTGAGAGTACGACCAGACAGTGTCCAAATGAAAATCTTTCCCTCTTTCATTTTCACAGGAAAGGAAAATTTTCACCATCATTGGCTACTACCCGGTAATCCGAGCAAGCCTCAGGAAAAGGGGCTGGGCAGAAAGGACATTTCCAACGTTAAAGCAAGTGGCACGGAAAAATGGAGATGAGGACGGTATGTTGGACAAATCACACTTGGGCAAATTCAGCACTTGTGCACTTGAAGGGAATGCAGAAATGTGGATGATAGAACATTGCAGTTGCATCAATATTACCTTTGAGCCTGGCTTCTCCCAAATCACTCGTCAATTATTTTTTAATCAATATTTTAGGAACGTTTTTATTTTATAAAACACAAAAATACCATTTACAAATCCCAACCCCTCCCAACTGTCGCCATTAAATCCTGATCAAATCCATTTAATCAAGTCCATGCTTCTTGACGAAAATCTCCACCTCCTCCGATGTATTGAAAAATAATCTTTGGCCGAAAAGTCACTCTCAGCTCATCAAAATGCTTCGCAAGCTGTTTTTCAAACACCTGTGCCATTACTCCAGTCAGTGTTTCCACTGGGATATGAACAGCCACACCCACGGATGGGACCGCCACCTTCCATCCTGCTGCGCTTCACAGGCTTTCTGACTCCATCGAAGGATTACCCCCTGTAATCTACTGGCCACCAACCTTCTTCATAGATTTATAAGTTCATAAAATATAGGGGCAGAATTAGGCCATTTGGTCCATCGAGTCTGCTCCACCATTCTATCATGGCTGAGATGTTCCTCATCTGCTACTTACAATACTACAGACCAATAGCTGGATTGCAAAATCAGCCAGAGCATCTCCTCCCTAAGACACAGGAGCAGGAGTAGGCAATTAAGCCTGTCCAGCCTAACACCTTCAATGTGATCATGCCTGATCCCATCCTGGCCTCAGCTTCACTGTCCTGCCCATTCTCCATAACCCTTCAACCCATTACCAATTAAAAATCTGTCTAACTCCTCAAATTTACTCACTGTCCCTGTATCCATCGCACTATGGGGTAGCGAATTCCACAGATTTATAATCCTTTGGAAGAAGTAATTTCTCCTCAAATCTGTTTTAAATTTGCTACCTCTTATTCTAATATTATGACCTCTCGTTTAAAATGCCCCATAAGAGGAAGCATCAGCTTCACGTCTACTTTATCCATGCCTTTTAGCATCCTGTATACCTCGATTAGATCTCCCCTCATTCTTCTAACTCTGAGACTAAGGCCTAAACTGTTCAATCTCTCCTCATACGACAAACCTCTCGCCTCTGGAATCAATCCAGTGAACCTCCTCTGAATTGCCTCGAATGCCACTACATCTTTCCTCAAATAAGGGGACCAAAACTGTGCACAATACTCCAGGTGCGGTCTTACCAATGCCTTGTATAGTTGCAACAACACTTCCTTACTTTTATACTCAATTCCTTTTGCTATAAATGCCAACATTCCACTTGCTTTCCTTATTATCTGCTGCCGCATGCTCGTTTCTGTGACTCATGCACGAGGACACCCTGATCCCTCTGCATCGGAGCAGCCCAAAGTCTCTCCCCATTTAGATAATAAGTTGCCTTTCCATTTTTTCAACCAAAATGCAGGACCTCACACGTATCCACGTTAAATTGGCACATTTTGGCCCACTCTTCTAACTTACCTAATAATAATAATTGCTTATTGTCACAAGTGCGCTTCAATGAAGTTACTGTGAAAAGCCCCTATTCGCCACATTCCGGCGCCTGTTCGCCCAGGACCGAACCCTGTGGCACCCCACTAGTTACATATTGCTATCCAGAAAAAAAACCATTTATCCTGACTCTCTGTCTCCTGTCCGTCAGCCAGCTTCTATCCAAGTTACTAAGTTACCACTAATCCCATGTGATCTCCCTGTTCGGGGAGGCCGGTAAGGGAATTGAACCCGCGCTGCTGGCATTGTTCTCCATTACAAGCCAGCTGTTTAACCCACTGTGCTAAACCAGCCCCTACCCATATCCATTTGTAAGATTCTTATTTCCTCATTGCACCTTACTGTCCCACCTATTTTTGTGTCACCTGTGAATTTGGCTATAAAACCTTCTATCCCTGTATCTAAGTCGTTAATACAGATTGTAAATAGCTGGGCCCCAGGACCAAACCCTGTGGCACCCCACTAGTTACATATTGCCATCCAGAAAAATACTCATTTATCCCGACTCTCTGTCTCCTGTCCGTCAGCCATCTTCTATCCAAGTTAATAAGTTACCACTAATCCCATGTGATCTCCCCTTCTGAATTAACCTTCTGTGCCGCACCTTATCAAACGCTTTACGGAAGTCCAGATATACTACATCTACAGGGTCCCCATTATCCACTTTGCTTGTTACATCTTCGAAGAACTCAAGCAAATTAGTAAAACATGATTTGCCCTTCATAAAACCATGCGGACTCTGATGGATAGCGCTTAGGCTTTCCAAATGTCCTAATAATTGATTCTAACAATTTTCCAACAACAGATGTTAAACTAACTGGTCTGTAATTTCCCACATTATGCCTCTGTCCCTTTTTGAATAAGGACGTTTGGTTAGCATTTTTCCAATCCACTGGAACCTTTCCCATGTCAATGGAATTTTGGAATATCATAACAAATGGATCCACTATCTCTGCTGCCACTTCCTTTTAACACCATAGAATGTAGGCCATCAGGCCTGAGGACTTGTCTGCCCTCAGTCCCAAGAGTTTGTTGAGTACCGTTTCCCTATTGCCGCTGATTGTTCCAAGTTCCACCATTTCTATTACCTCTGAATTGCCCGTTACTAGTGTCCTCCTCCGTGAAAGTATTGATTTGGCATCTCTGCCATTTCTGTGTTCCCCACTATTAACTCACCAGTTTCATCTTCCAAGGTACCAACATTCACCTGAGCGACTCTCTTCCCTTTTATGTACCTGGAGAAGCTTTTGCTATCCTTTTTGATATTCCGTACTAGTTTTTTTTGTAATATACCTGGGCTCTTTTTATTACTTTTTTAGTATTCCTTTGTTTATATTTGAAAGTTTTCCAATCTTTCAGCTTGCCACTGGCCGTTGCAATATGATATAACTTTATAATGTCCTTGACCTCCTTGTTTAGCCATGAATGTTTTTTACCCCTCACTGGGATATATTTTACTTTTGAGGAATTGAGTATCTCCTTAAACAACTGGCACTGCCCATGAGCTGTCCTACCTTTAGCCTTCCTGCCCAGTCTAAACGGGCCAAATCTGTCCTCACACCTATGTAATTTCCTTGGCTTAATTCCAGAACACTAGTGTGGGACTCCACTTCCTCGACCCTAAACTGAATCTTAAATTCTACCATACTATGGTCACTACTCCCTCGTGGATCCTTAACGATGAGGTCATTAATTAATCTCTCCTTCTTACAGAATACCAAATCGAGAGTAGCCTCCTCTCTGGTTGGTTCCCCAACATACTGTTCCAGGAAACAGTCTCTAATGCATTCAATGAACTCTGCCTCCAGGCCACCCTTGCCAATTTGATTCCTCCAGTCTATGTGCATATTAAAATCACTCATTATTATTGCCGTACCTTTCTTGCAAGCCCCCAGTATTCCCCGGTTTATACAGTGCCCCAGTGTAGAAATCCTGTTTGGGGACCTATAGGTTACTACTACCAAGGACTTCTTCCCTTTGTTATTTCGTATTTCTACCCAGTCTGATCTTGATCTCCACTGTTTGTCATTTCTCATTACAGCTCTTTCCTCCACATCTGGCTACGGCACCTTCTTTTCCTTTCACCCAACCTTTCCAAAATACTGCGCAGCCTTGGGTATTCAATTCCCAGACCTGGTCTTCTCCCTGTAACCACGTTCCAGTGATCCCCACAGAGTCATAACCTTTTGTTTCTATTTGTGCCGTTAGCACATTAAGTTTGTTATGAATGATTCTTGCATTCAGATACAAAGCTTCTAAATTTGTTTTAATGTTATATTTCCTGGCTCTTCCATAATTCCTTGGTGCATAAAGACGTTCTCTTGATCTGTCCCTCACTTTTATTTTATGGTAACAATACACCACATTGCTAACCTGTACTCTTACCTCCTTCTTTAAGTCCGTGTCCCCCCCCCCCCGGGTCGTCCCCCCCCCCCCACTATTTAACTTAAAGTCCCATCTGCAGCCCTAATTTAAAAAAAAAAAATTTAGAGTACCCAATACATTTTTTCCAATGAAGGGGCAATTTAGCGTGGCCAATCCACCTACCCTGCACATCTTTGGGTTGTGGGGACAGAACCCACGCAAACACAGAGAATGTGAAAACTCCACACAGACAGTGACCCAGAGCCGGGATCGAACCTGGGACCTCGGCCCCTGTACCATGCATGGTGCTATAGTCAGATTGCTCTTCCTCCCTGCAGTCTCCATTACCGGCCTCACAGGGAGCAAGACTATCAACCCTGTTGGACAGGGATAAAGGCTCAGGCTCCTGCAACCCTACTTCCTAGATCCCGCTACCTGCCTCACTCACAGTCATACTCTTTTGACCCTGACCACTGGCCGAATTTAAGTTAGTTATTCTGAGAGGTGTGACTGCTTCCTGGAACACAGTGTCCAGGTACCTCACCCCCTCCTGGAGGTGTTGCAGTGTCCGAAGCTCAGACTCCAGCTCATCAACTCTGAGTTGGAGTTCCTCAAGCTACCAACACTTACTACAGATGTGCTCACTGGAACCACAATGGGATCCACCAGCTCCCACATCATGCAGGACTAACACAAATGTGAGGTAATGCAACAAATGTGAGGTAATGCATTTTGGAAGGGCTAATGCAGGTAGGGAATATACAGTGAATGGTAGAACCCTCAAGAGTATTGAAAGTCAAAGAGATCTAGGAGTACAGGTACACAGGTTATTGAAAGGGGCAACACAGGTGGAGAAGGTAGTCAAGAAGGCATACGGCATGCTTGCCTTCATTGGCCGGGGCATTGAGTATAAGAATTGGCAAGTCATGTTGCAGTTGTATAGAACCTTAGTTAGGCCACACTTGGAGTATAGTGTTCAATTCTGGTCGCCACACTACCAGAAGGATGTGGAGGCTTTAGAGAGGGTGCAGAAGAGATTTACCAGAATGTTGCCTGGTATGGAGGGCATAAGCTATGAGGAGCGATTGAATAAACTCGGTTTGTTCTCACTGGAACGAAGGAGGTTGAGGGGCGACCTGATAGAGGTATACAAAATTATGAGGGGCATAGACAGAGTGGATAGTCAGAGGCTTTTCCCCAGGGTAGAGGGGTCAATTACTAGGGGGCATAGGTTTAAGGTGAGAGGGGCAAGGTTTAGAGTAGATGTACGAGGCAAGTTTTTTACGCAGAGGGTAGTGGGTGCCTGGAACTCGCTACCGGAGGAGGTAGTGGAAGCAGGGACGATAGGGACATTTAAGGGGCATCTTGACAAATATATGAATAGGATGGGAATAGAAGGATACGGACCCAGGAAGTGTAGAAGATTGTAGTTTAGTCGGGCAGTATGGTCGGCACGGGCTTGGAGGGCCGAAGGGCCTGTTCCTGTGCTGTACATTTCTTTGTTCTTTGTTGTTCTTTGATCACCTGACTCTCCATGTCTATTTTATTTAGAAACTGACTCCTGTTTCAGGAATGATTCTAACTAGAGTGCAGCTTTTAATTACCCAAGTAAATAGCTAAATTACACAATTAAATACCTAATTTAGTTACCCTGAAAGCAAGTTTAATTACTACTTACCCCTTTATAACTCACCACTCAAACTCCCAGTTTTCATCCAACTCCAAAATGAACTCTCACTCAGCCAAAGCAGCACTCCCAGTGCAGATATATTTTCACCAACAAATTCCTTATCCCATGTGATGGTCCGTGTTTGATGACCAAAATCCCTGGGAACCAGGTTAAAAAGTCCAAAAAGCGAAGACGATGGTGGGAACTACCTCGTCCCTGTCACCACTGGAAGTCTAACTTCAATTATTTTCACCTCATTTGTATTGCAAATTGTTGGAAAACGTTTAGTGAAATTTCAAGATTTACTCCTAGCTTGTCCCAGAGTACTCGAGAGCTGTCAGGACCAGACGTAATTCAAACATTCAGTAGCCATCATGTTAATACACTAGTGACCATTTTAAGATATTACAATTTAGTGATCATACTTCCCACCTGATGAAAAGCCCTCATCTAGCTAAAGGCTGATATTATGACGATGCAAGGTCAAAATATTAGCATACGTCAAATTGGTCTGATTAACCCTTTAGCTACAGTGCTGGTGATTTCTAACAGATGACTGTTCATTGCTTGAATGGAAAATGGTGGCTAGCAACAGAAAGATTGGTGTGAGGGGTGGGAGGTATCTCAGCTGCCCCATTGATGCAGGTAGGGCAGTGGATGTTGTCTATATGGACTTCAGTAAGGCCTTTGACAAGGTCCCTCATGGTAGACTAGTACAAAAGGTGAAGTCACACGGGATCAGGGGTGAGCTGGCAAGGTGGATACAGAACTGGCTAGGCCATAGAAGGCAGAGAGTAGCAATGGAAGGATTCTTTTCTAATTGGAGGGCTGTGACCAGTGGTGTTCCACAGGGATCAGTGCTGGGACCTTTGCTCTTTGTAGTATATATAAATGATTTGGAGGAAAATGTAACTGGTCTGATTAGTAAGTTTGCAGACGACACAAAGTTTGGTGGAATTGCGGATAGCGATGAGGACTGTCGGAGGATACAGCAGGATTTAGATTGTTTGGAGACTTGGGCGGAGAGATGGCAGATGGAGTTTAATCCGGACAAATGTGAGGTAATTTTGGAAGGTCTAATGCAGGCAGGGAATATACAGTGAATGGTAGAACCCTCAAGAGTATTGAAAGTCAAAGAGATCTAGGAGTACAGGTACACAGGTCATTGAAAGGGGCAACACAGGTGGAGAAGGTAGTCAAGAAGGCATACGGCATGCTTGCCTTCATTGGCCGGGGCATTGAGTATAAGAATTGGCAAGTCATGTTGCAGCTGTATAGAACCTTAGTTAGGCCACACTTGGAGTATAGTGTTCAATTCTGGTCGCCACACTACCAGAAGGATGTGGAGGCTTTAGAGAGGGTGCAGAAGAGATTTACCAGAATGTTGCCTGGTATGGAGGGCATTAACTATGAGGAGCGGTTGAATAAACTCGGTTTGTTCTCACTTGAACGAAGGAGGTTGAGGGGAGACCTGATAGAGGTATACAAAATTATGAGGGGCATAGACAGAGTGGATAGTCAGAGGCTTTTCCCCAGGGTAGAGGGGTCAATTACTAGGGGGCAAAATAGGTTTAAGGTGTGAGGGGCAAAGTTTAGAGTAGATGTACGAGGCAAGTTTTTTACGCAGAGGGTAGTGGGTGCCTGGAACGCGCTACCGGAGGAGGTGGTGGAAGCAGGGACGATAGTGACATTTAAGGGGCATCTTGACAAATACATGAATAGGATGGGAATAGAGGGGTACGGACCCAGGAAGTGTAGAAGATTGTAGTTTAGTCGGGCAGCATGGTCGGCACGGGCTCGGAGGGCCGAAGGGCCTGTTCCTGTGCTGTACATTTCTTTGTTCTTTGTTGTTCTTTGATACAGAAGGACATTGTTATGCAATTTCAAAGTGGCCCTACAAATGGGCAAGCAGCCTATCCACCTGGAACAGGTGAGAGGAAGCTTCAAAATGCAAATTGGGATCTTTGGACTTTTGCAATTTGAAGCCAATTTGAATTGTAACTTTCTGTACAATTCAGATATGTCTGCTAATTCTGCTAAATAACTTAAATTAACCTTACTTTCACAGTTAACCCGGACATCAGTCGCCTGAGCATTAGGACGTGGGTTACAAAGCAATTAACAAGGAGTGACGATAAACTGGACAACCAAGCAGGTAGGAGTATGGGAAAAGTCTATAACAAATCGCGTTGCAGCCTAACTGTTTTTGTTTTGGAAAAAATAGGATAGCCTATAATTAATGAAATATCAATGTTCTTCATGCATTGAGTCTTGAATGTTGTTGGAGCTGCACTCATCCAGGCAATTGGAGAATATTTCATCACACTCCTGACTTGTGCCTTTTAGATGGTGAACAGTTTCTGGGGAGTCGAAAGGTGAGTTATTCACCACAGATTATCCGACTCTGACCTGCAGTTGTAGTCACGGTATTTACATACGTTTCTATTCAGTGGTTGTCCTCAAGATGTTGTTGGTGGGGTATTCAGCAATTGGTTGTCAAGGAGAAGTTGTTAGATTCACTCTTGTTGAAGATAGTCATTGCCTGGCACTTGTGTGGTTCAAATGTTACGTATCATTTACCAACTCAGGCCTGAATGTTGTCCTCGTCTTCCAGAAGTGGATACGCATTGCTTCATTATCTGAAGAGTTGAAAATGGAATTGAACACTGTGCAATCATCAGGTTACTCATCTCCACTTCTGACCTTATGATGATGGAGGGAGGATGAAGCTATTGAAAATGATTGGGCCTAGGACACTGCCCCAAGGAATACCTGAAGCAATATCCTGGGGCTGAGATGATTGGCCTACAACAACCACAGCCATCTTACTTTGCGCTGTGTCTGACTATAGTCAGTGTAAAATTTTCTTTCTGATCTCCATTGACTTTTATTCCTTATTTTTTACTAGGGCTTCTTGGTGTCACACTTGGCCAGTGCATCCTTATTGTCACTCTCACTTCACCTCTGGAATTAAGCTTTTATTGTCCTTGTTTGAACCAATGCTGCAATGAGATCCCGAGCCAAAAGGCCCTGGTGCGACCCAAACTGGTCATTGTAAGCAAATTATTGCTACGTAAATGCCTCTGGATAGCATTATTAGTGAGACCTTCCTTCACTTTGTTGATGATTGAGGGTCAACTAATTTGGTGATAATTGGCTGCATTGGGATATCATGTTTTTTGTTTCTATGTTATCAGGGCCTATAACCTTTGTTGTATCCTGTGTAATAAGCCATTTATTGGTATCACATGGAGTGAATTAGATGAAGACTGGCATCTGTGCTGTTGGAGATCTCAGAAGGTGGCTGAGATAGATCAGTCACCTAGCGAATAATTGTCTTTTGCACAAATGTGCTGGGCACCCCATCATTGATTGGAGTATTTATAGAACCTTCTCCACTGGTTAGTTGTTTGATTGTTCTTTTTTAAATATGTTTTATTGAAACTTTTTTCCCAAACAACAATTTTTCCCCTCTTACAAAGCAAACGCAACAATAATACAGACATTTTTAACAATACAAGTTGTTTGATTGTTGATCACCATTCACAACTGGATGTGTCAGGACTTCTGCACTCTTAATTGAGCTAGAGTTGATCCTCAGGCTTGATGGTAATGGTAGAGTGATGGATATATCTGACCATAAAGTAAAATATTGCATTGGAATAAAATTCTGCTGCTTCTGATAGCCCAGAGTGCTTCATAGATGTCCAGTTTTGAGTTCCTAAATCTATCCTATTTAACATGGTAGTCTTGATAACATGATGCAAAGTGTCGTCAGTGTGAAGATGGACCATAGAAACAGAAAATAGCAGCAGGATAAGACCAGTTGGCCCCTTGAACCTGTTCCACAATTCAATATGATCGTGGCAGATCCTCTATCTCAACACCATACTCCAGCTCTCTCTGTGTGCCCCCATTGATGTCTTTTGTGTCTAGAAATCTATTTATTTTCCTCTTAAATAGATTCAGTGATTTGGCCACCACAGCCTTCTGTGGCAGAGAGTTCCATAGATTCACCACCCTCTGAGTGAAGCCATTTCTCCTAATCTTAGTCTTAAGTAGCCTATCCTGTAACCTCAGACTGTGACCCCTTATTCTAGACCCTGCAGCCAGAGAGAACATAATCCGTGCATCCTGTCTGTCCAGCCCTGCCAGAATTTTATACATTTCAATGCGATCATCTCTCATTCTTCTAAACTCCTGTGAATACAGGCCTAGTTGACTCAGTCTCCTCAATTGACAATCTGCCACCTCAGGAATCAGTCTGGTGAACCTTTACTGCACTCCCTCTATGGCTAGTATATCCTTTCTTGGGTAAGGAGACCAAAACCGCACATAATACTCCAGGTGTGGTTTCACCAAGACCCTATACAGCTGCAGCAAGACATCTTTGCTCCTGTACTTAAATCCTCTTGCAATTAAGACCAATATACCATTTGCCTTCCGAACTGCTTGCTGCATCTGCATGCTTGCTTTCATTGACTGGTGTACAAGGACACCCAAGTCCCTTTGTCTAACAACATTTAAATAATACTTTGCCATTCTGTTTTTCCCACTGAAGTGGATAACTTCATACTTTATTCATGTTATATTGCACCAGCCATGTATTTGCCCACTCCTTCAATTTGTCTGAATTGCCTTGAAGCCTCTTTACATCCCCCTCACCACTCACATTCCCACCTAGTTTTGTGTCGTTGCAAAACTTGAAAATTTCAATTTGGTTCCCTCATCCAAATCTTTGAGATATATATTATAAATAGCTGGGTTTCACACACTGATCCCTCTGGTACCCCACTAGTCACCACCTCCCACTCTGAAAAAGGCCCATTTATTCCATTTATTCCTGTTCTATGTTTCCTGTCTGCTAACCATTTTTCAATCCATGCCAATGTATTACCTCAATCCAATGTGCATTAATTTTGGATGCTAACCTCTTTTGTGGGAATTTATCAAAAGCTTTCTGAAAATCCAAATGCACCAAATCCATTGGTTCTCCTTTATGTATTGTGCGAGTTAAGATTTAACAAACAAATCCCAGTATGTTTGTCAAACATGATTTTCCTTTCATAGATCTATGCTGACCTTTTCTAATCCCGTTAATATTTTCTAAGTGTCCTGTTATCACATCCTTTGTAATAGGCTCTAGCATTTTCCCTGATACTGATGTTCGGCTAACCGGTCGTAATTCGCTGTTTTCTCCCTCCCTCATTTTTTAAATAGCAGAGTTACATTTTCCATCCTCCAACCTGCTGGGTCTGTTCTAGAATATACAGAATTTTGGAAGATGACAATCAATGCATCCTTTATTTCCATGGTCAACTCCTTTAGTATCGGGCGTCAGAGTGGCGCAGTGGTTAGCATCTCTCGGTCCTAAATGATTGGCCCCTCACCTGACACTGTTCCCTCATGATTTAGACTGTAATAGTTTCAGGTATTGCCCGCGATAGACATATAGGCCTGGAGTCTCCACTAAGTGCTCCTGCCAATGGAGAATTGGAACTTTGTCCCACTGGTGCTAAGAGAGTCGCTGGTATGGAGATTTTCATGGCTTGACTATGTAAAAATATGCATAGTGCCAAACACGCTAATTTCCCAGCAGTTACTGGGGTCGGGCCGCCATTTTGAACGGGCTCCCCGTGACTATGGACTGACCCCCTCGCCCCCCCAACCACAATGCAAATGTTGACCTCTCTGCTGATAAAGGGAGCACCCCAAACCTTTCATCAAGGAGGGGTTCGAACCCCCAGCACCACACACTCATGAGGCTGATCCAACTCCCCTCAGCCAGCCCCTCCCCACTTCAGTCCCTGACCTGGCATTGCCAATGAGGTTCTTCCCCTGGCACCATGGTGCAGTGACTCCCTAGCTTGGCACGATGGCTCCCAAGTGGGAACAAGGGGGTCAGCCCTATGGTCATGTGCCCCTCTGCTGCTGCCAGGCTGTAGAGGGAGGATCCCCCAAGGGTCCTGGGGGTCCATCGCACCAGGACTGCGCTTGGCAATACTTACACCGAAGCCTGCCTGATGGAAATCCCGCTGTGAGGATAGGCTCATAACGGGGAGACGGGGATTTGGGTTCCCAGCTTGTTAATTGTATTCAAATCGATGTAAATCAGTTGTTTGCATGTTCCTGCCGTCACTGGTTGGGAGGAGCGGAGACTGGAGATGGGTCTGCCATCTGGCGCTGATCCCGATTTTGGCCCGACACGGGATTCTCCACCCGATCGGAATGCCTGATTTTAGTGGCGGTGAATGGAGAATCCCGCCCATATGTTTAGGCTGCCAGACAATTGGTTAGAACTATGCTATAAGTCACCTGTTATTACGTGTTTGAAGCACATCATGGGGATAGTGTAGAAGACCACTCTGGGCCACTTCTGTCTCCAGTTTGCTTCCCCTTTCTGCAACAAGCATTTGGCTCAACCGTGAAATATTTATATATTTATGTAAAAATAAATTCTAATTAAGGGGCAATTTAGCTACCCTCCATATCTTTGGGTTGTGCGGGTGAGGCCCACGCAGGCACGGGGGTGCAAACTCCACACAGCAGTGACCCAGGGCCAGTGAACTGTGAAATAATCATTGCTAAGATTGGAAACTCAACATCTAGAGGAGTTCAGCTGTGAATCCACACTGTACCACTATGTGGCTCTACACAGCTACAGCCAGGAGCTGATTCCTGGTGAATGTGGTAGGGCATTTCACAGTGAGTGGCAAAAGCTATCCACCACTTGCCTGCAGTTTTAATGTTGAGCTGCTTTCTATGACACCAGATTAATGTTGGTATAATTTTTAAAAATTACTTTTTGTGATTGTCGCCTCCAGGTGTCCTTTTATGGACCTCTAGGTTGGTTGCTTGTAAACGAGGTAATCCTGAAATTAGTTGGCCTGATGTTGAGGTTTCTGATTTGGGCCTTAAAATTGACACTTGACTCTTTACGACAGTTTTTAAGGACTCTAAACTTGGTGACCACTGGGGTTGCCTGTGCAGCGTCAGAACCAAATGTGGTGCTGGGCATGTTATTGGTGCAGTTGGGTTGTGGGAGGTTGGCCTCCTAAGTTGGACCATTTTCAACCATGTTCCAGTTAGAAATTGAGTGCAACAAGGTCCATTTTCTCAATTGGCAGATGGTTTGTGGAAAAGGTCAGATTGTCCCAGGAAACACGAGGAGAACAATTTGGGGCGGGAAACTGATGGAATCGGCACCTACCTCATCGAACTGCAAAAGCAACAAGATGCTGCTGCAATTTTGCACAGAAAATGTTGAAAACAATGGTGTGGAAGTTTGGGACTTCAAAGTGCCTGGTATTCTACTGAATTGTTCTATTTAAACTCCCTCCACGTGTCTGCGTGGATTTCCTCCGGGTGCGCCGGTTTCCTCCCACAAGCCCGAAAGATCTGCTTGTTAGGTGAATTGGACATTCTGAATTCTCCCTCCGTGTACCTGATCAGGCGCCGGAGTGTGGCGACTAGGGGATTTTCACAGTAACTTCATGTCATGCCATGTCCCCGACCACCCAGAGGTTACAATGGTTCTGCCCCCCCCCCAAAAAAAACAATTGAAGGTTTTTCAAAATCCGTTTGATATATTGGAGTGGTTTGATGTATAATCCATTTGCTACAAAGCAAGCATTGCTGACAGTAAGAATGTTGTTTATGGTGTGGGAGGTTTTGTTTATGAATATACCATTCCTGAAAAATGAACGACACCAGGATGATATTATTCCCCTATGCCGTTAAATCAATTTCTGATGAGAAACATGTAAATCTGCAAACCTTGTTCAGTTACCTGTATTCCCTATTATAGATAGTATCATACAGGGAGGGAGAAGGATTATTACTGGAATGGCAACACTTCTACTAGAAACAAGAACAGGCTTGCAACATAATTGAATATGTTCACTACCTAAATACTGTTGTGCCTATATAAAGCTGAGCTCAAAGTAATAATTATTAATGGTGAAGAAAAAAGTAAATTTTCTCGCCTTGGAGTAAGACAAAGAAACTTGATGCATTCTGAATAATCTCCTGATGCTTTCGATGAAAACCCCATCCATTACGCTTTCAGAATTCGATACCTGCCAGCTCAGTAGCTAATACAAGTACAAAGTTAGGAATGGAGGAAAAGTAACCATTCTAATAGAAAGACATTTGCAATTAAAGCAATTTTAAAGAATTGCATATTATTTTGTGGCTTATCTGAGCTGCCTTCATGCCAACAATTCCACTGAAATTTAATTTATATTTTTACATTAGGTGATGAACCTTTAAAGCTTCAGGAAGAGGAGGAATCCCATTTTAACTTCAATAGTGCAAACAACATTCATCATTTAGTGGTATGGTAAAAATATCAAATGTTTAACAATATTTTACTCTGTTATCTATTGGGTTTTTCAAACCCAGGCTCGTGGCCCCCGGGTGGGTCCCGGGCGGTTGTCGGGAGGGCCGTAGAGTGGTCGGTTGTGGCTTTCCTGATCATGGGAAAAAGTGCCCAACGGCTGTGACTGGCTTTTAAGAATGCCGGCCATGGACAAAATCCTTGATTTTTTTCAAAGGATGCAGTAAGAAGTTAAATCATCAGTTGAAGTCCTTAGCAGAAATGTAACATTGAATGACAAAGCAGGTGAGATCGTGAGGATCAAGCAGGCTCAACTGTCACATTAAAGTTAAGCAGTAATGGTGTGTCGTGAAGGTCAACCAGCGTCGCTTGTGAAGGTCGGCCGATGTTGGTCGTGAAGGTCGGCCATTTGGTAAAAGTGAGTCCTGAGGGTTGGCTGGTTGGTAAAAGTTGGTCCGGGGAAAGAAAATTTGAAAACACTGATCTGGATGAAGCTATTAAGTGAATTTCTTTCAAATTTAGATGGGCTGGAAAGGTGGTTTGCTCCCATGGGGGTGACAAGGTATTTATTGAAATAGCTCTCCTGTGATATACAAAATTACCTTTCGTTGACTCATATTCCAGGAACTCCTATTTTAACTGTGAAGAAAGTCTATTGCTTTTACTTGACAGACCTGCTGAGAGCAAAAATCACACCAATGAGCCCAATGCTAATTTAACAAAACCCTGCATCGTGGAAAAGCGAGTTAAATCTTGTTAGCATTAGAAAGTACTTGTACTGATTTATGAAGTTCCCCCTCAAATGAGTAAATTGCACTTTATGCAATCATACAACTTGAAAAGTTCCAGCTCCTGCTCCTCCTTGCACACTATTAATGAACTTACCTGTCTGGTGGCGTTACATCCCAGGAAAACATGTTGGTCTGATAACCTGAATGGAACACACAAGACTGTTCCTTGTTGAACAGCCCAATTTCCCAGAGGGGTCCAAATACATGTATTAGGCCTCTTATTAGCATGTTGAAGAGCATGGGGCGAAATTCTCCCCCAACGGCGGGATGCCCGCCGACTGGCGCCAAAGCCGGCGCAAATCAGACGGGCATCGCGCCGGCAAAAAGGTGCGGAAGTCTCCGCATCTTTGGCGGCCTAGCCCCAACATTGAGGGGCTAGGCCGACGCCTGAGGGATTTCCGCCCCGCCAGCTGGCGGAAATGGCGTTTGTTGCCCCGCCAGCTGGCGCGGAAATGCGGCGCATGCGCGGGAGCGTCAGCGGCCGCTGTCAGTTTCCCCGCGCATGCGCGGGAGCGTCAGCGGCCGCCGAAAGTTTCCCGCGCATGCGCAGTGGGGAGAGTCTCTTCCGCCTCCGCCATGGTGGAGGCCGTAGCGGAGGCGGAAGGGAAAGAGTGCCCCCACGGCACAGGCCCGCCCGCGGATCGGTGGGCCCCGATCGCGTGCCAGGCCACCGTGGGGGCACCCCCCGGGGTCAGATCGCCCCGCGCCCCCCCCAGGACCCCGGAGCCCGCCCACGCTGCCTGGTCCCGCCGGTAAATACCAGGTTTGATTTACGTCGGCGGGACAGGCAATTCCTGGGCGGGACTTCGGCCCATCCGGGCCGGAGAATCCAGCGGGGGGTCCCGCCAACCGGCGCGGCTGGATTCCCGCCCCCGCCCAATCTCCGGGAGCGGAGACTTCGGCGGGGGCGGGGGCGGGATTCACGGCGGCCAACGGCCATTCTCCGACCCGGCGGATGTCTGTTTTAGGTGGCCACCTTAAATATCTGCAAATTATCCAAGGCTAATGTGCCTTTGGATGCATCATTGATATCTTGAGGCAGAGGGGGTAGCCCTGACAAATTAACCATTATTACTACTGTTTTCCACCTGTAAAATGGGTGTATTTCCAATGGGTGAAACAACAGGATAATTTTGGTGTAAAACAATGGCTTGGATTTTCAACCACCATCCTGTCCAAAAATGGCAGCATAAAAATTGTAAAAGAAATGGAGAGACTACTGATGGTGTCCTTGTGTTGACTTGATTTTTCTTTCCACCACATGTAAATTATACTTTCTCTTCTGTACTTGTTTCTGCTGCCCGCAGACACTGCCGACTTGGGGCAGAAGTGGAAGATTTCCAAAGACCGTTCTGAAGGGAGAGGGCCTAAACCGGGCACCTCTCCCTCCAATTAGGCCATGTTCCCCTTTGTTAGACGTTGGCTCAGCCTACTATAGTCTATTTAAAATTTCTCTCCAATTTTTAGATTTCTGTGCTCCTTTAACCTGACCTCCACTTTGGCTGTTGCAGGATGGACTGTTAGAATTCTCACTAGTTGTACAGGTGGGCTCCAGATGTCATGAGCCTGTCCTGCACACATTGTGACTCCAAACCCAGAGGAAATAGGGCAGGGTCGAGGCATTAGGTAAAGGACAATCTGGTTCAATGGACTCCTAAGTCACGGGAAGTGAAATGACATAAGAAAGGCTGAATGCTTTCATTTAGATTCTATCAGATTGTATCAAAGATCTAAACCACAAACGTATTTATAATTCTTAAGTAAACACTGCAGAATTGGCACCTCCAGATTCTCGTGTTTGTAAGTCACAAAGGTGGGGTACATCATATGGTAGTTATCTGCTGCTCTCTTGGACACATCTTGAAGGCCTTCAGTTGTGCATTGCATTGGGGATATTTGAGGCAGGATTGCAAGGACTTTTTGGTGTTGATACCGCCCCAAACTGTCCCATCTCTTTTTTTTATGTTAGCAAGGAAGGGAAGCAGACACGAAAAGTTCCAGCTCCTGCTCCTCCTTGCACACTATTAATGAACTTACCTGTCTGGTGGCGTTACATCCCAGGAAAACATGTTGGTCTAAAAACGTGAATGGAGCACACAAGGCTTGGGGCAGCACGGTAGCCTTGTGGTTAGCACAATTGCTTCACAGCTCCAGGGTCCCAGGTTCGATTCCGGCTTGGGTCACTGTCTTTGCGGAGTCTGCACATCCTCCCCGTGTGTGCATAGGTTTCCTCCGGGTGCTCCGGTTTCCTTCCACAGTCCAAAGATGTGCAGGTTAGGTGGATTGGCCATGATAAATTGCCCTTAGTGTCCAAAATTGCCCTTAGTGTTGGGTGGGGTTACTGGGTTATGGGGATAGGGTGGCGGTGTTGACCTTGGGTAGGGTGCTCTTTCCAAGAGCCAGTGCAGACTCGATGGGCCGAATGGCCTCCTTCTGCACTGTAAATTCTATGAAACAGGTGGTGGTGTCTGCTGGTAGAATCCAGCAATTGGCAAAAAAAAGGGTCGAGACCCAATGTATCAACATCTGGTGCACAAACTTTGTACCTGCCAAATTGTGCCCGTTAATCACTTCCAGTGGGGGCTGAATGTCAAGCCTCAGTCGTCTACTTTAGTAAGTTACCATTTGAACTTAATGACAAATGCTGCATTAAATAATGGAGTTTGAGTTCAGGTGAAGTGGACTGTATTATAGTCTGTGGAAATGTAGGCCTTTTATCAATCCATATTTCCATTTGTTCTTAGCTAACTAGTGCACTAATACTTTTGTGATTGGATTTACTATCTTATTTCAGTCAAACATGCTATCAAAAGAAATTCCCTACTTCATCTGGACAGTACGAAGGAATGCAATTGACTGCCATTATTTACACAGTGACCAAATGATAAATCATTACGCCAAGAATGCATCTTTCACAACCAAAGTAAGAAATATTCTTTGGTTAAATGCAGTTATTATTTATCAGTAATAAAGGACTCACTTAGCATGAGGCATCCCCATGGTCCATTGATCATGAATAATTCAGTTTATTGACTTTTTACGTTCCTTTGCCCTTCGTTTTCCTTCTCCCCTTAGCAAGAGCTGTGGTTAGTTGGAGCCACAAGCTCCTGTTGTCAGCTTTTGTTTGTGCTCAGTCAGCATGTGGTCCAATTCTTCCTATTCATTCGGCAGGAAATACGGTTCTGCATGATTTGTACTGTGTTCTGAGTCACCGGAAAGATGATTGAAAGCAATTAACCAGGATGGGATATGGATTTTAATTGGAACAAATGTGTGGCATGTATTTTGGAGTAGGATGACGTGACACTATTTTTCAGCAAGTTGGTGGATTGTAATAGGTTGATATCCAGCCTCACAAACGCAGGGATGACAGTGCTCAAATCATTCAAAGAGAACCTTTGTCAGACCAAAGCAAGATCACCCGTGTCAGAGTAGGTTTAACTAATTTCTCCTAAGCTGAAATTATTTTTCCTGACCCTTTCCTGATGACTGTGGCTGGTAGGCCCAGTTGAAGGTCTTTGTGGACGGGTGCAAGAATTGTGTCACCTGGTCCCAAAAGGGAACATCTTCCACAGTTCATTTTGTAAAGGGGCCAGTGGGAGATGTCACATTTGATGATGATCAGCCATTTGGCTGCAGAAGAATCTGGATATAACCTTTATTCCTGTTTCTTTTAAATGAAAATTAGGGTTAACATCTACCTCGCAGACAGAAGGAGAGTTGTGTGTTCAAGCTGAGCTAAATGGGCCATTCTGCAGAACGCTGCGCTTCTTCACATCAGACAATGGAAGGCCACCCAAACCTACAACGTTTGAATAGCCCTATACACTTTGAAATATCTTTACTCGGAGGATCCACCCATGGGGCTGATAGCCAACCTGATTAGCAGCTCCATTGGCCAATAAGACGTCTAGTGGTCAAATATCAAACTTCCTGTCCTTCTACAGGGTAAAGGGCACATGTTTGGTGTCATTGTATAAGATTTGTTGGCAGCAGCATGCGAGAGCCTATGCTGGTCCACTTTAAAATGTGAGCTGACTATGTTCAGAGTAAGCTTTGTTCTGTGTCAGGGACTTAGTCCACTGACATGGACACTGTGGGACTCTTTTTTTGACACAAGGTGGAACTGAGGTTAGGTTGAGAGGTGAGATTTGCTGTAATGCTTACTTTATATGTTCATTTTTGACGGTGAAATGAATCAGCTTGAAAATGTGTAACTGACATTGTCACATTTAAGGGTTGATCAGCCTGCCTTTCAGAAAATTGGAAAAGAGCACATGAGGCTAGCTAGGAGGATCATGATATCCAGTTCCTATAACCAGGGTATCATTGTTACACCTTCTGCTATTCTATAGGCAAAAATGTACAGTCTGGTAAACCCTGATTGTTAGCAATACCAGACCCATTCACAAGGTTGACTGTTGGTGCTGTTACTTGAGAGAATAGCTAGAATAGATATAAAATTGCAATTATACCAAGGGTGACATAATTGCACCCATAACGCTTGGAAGATCAGTTCTTGTGGAATGTTTGAAATACTGATTTCCCGAGTGGTAGGAGAGCAGTGATGCTGGGATGTTGCTTCTGTGGATTTTCTGAGCCAAGGTTTCCAAACAATGTGGAGCTGTTATTAAAAAAACTAGTTAATTACAAAGTAACTTACAAATTCAATCTGGTTTAGATACGTTCTCGGGTTAAGTAGCACTATCTTAATTTTGCAGTTGACTAAAACTGCCCTCTATCTACTTGTATAAGAGCCTGACATGTATAGCAATAATATCTGTGATTTGAAACAGATATTAAGGTTTTTTCCACGTGGTCTTCTTTAACCTTTCCAAGTAGGACAAACATAGACTTGATGAAATGAGGCCAGAAATAAATCAATTACTATTTTATAACACAAGAAAATGAGCATACAGATAGCTGTTCCAGTTGAACCAGTTTTTTTCAATCTCTACAAGTTATCTAGCACTAATAATGCAAAACAAATAATACACTACACAGAACCATATCAATAGATCTCAGAATGATGCAACCCCAGAACTTTGGAATGTTGTAATGTACGAAATATTGTAGCCAATTTGCATATAGCAAACTTCCATGATCAGCATTGTGGTAATGACCAGCTAATCTGTTTTAGTGATGTTGATTCAGGAATACATTTTTGCTAGGACAATGGGGATACTTTCCCTCCTCTTTTGATATAGTGCCACACAATCTTTTATATCTGCCCATCTCATCCACAGACAGCACTTCCAACAATGCAGCACGGCACGAGAGTGTTGGCCTTCATTTTTGACCTTGAGCAGTGGAGTGGGACTGGAACCCAGAGACTCAGAAGCTGGAGCGGTACCAACTGAGCCACTTGCTGATACCAGTGAGATTCAGCACAAGCTGCCCCCAGAGGCAACTCGCGCAAACAAGGACTTAAGTTCAGGGCCACCAGCCACTTCAGGAGTGGCCCTCAGCCAAGTCCCAGGAGGATAGGTTGGAGCGAGCTGTGAGTGGGGGAGGGGGACCGAGACACCGTCGGCTATGGATCCCATTTAGAAATTTGTCTGGAGCTCAGAAATTTTCAGTGGCCCCAACAGCCACCAACCAGGTTGCCTAAAGAGCAGATGTTTGGCCCCTAATACACAGTTACATGTACTGAGCACTCTCACTGGTCTTCTGCTATCTGGTGATTTTTAATTAACAGTACCGCAGTTCTTTTTAATTACAGAATGTGAACAGTGCTCCAGCAGGCCCCCAAAATTGTAACATTATAAGCTTTGGGAAGGCTGCACGTCTCTTGATTATATAATAAAGACAAATGTTTTTCCTCCCTTTTTGACTGTCACCTGCAGATACTTTCTGACGGGGGTAATTGGCTATAAGTACTTGTTGCTATCGTAAACAGGAGACTTCACATTATCGTACCATAACCAGGAAATTTAAGTGACTTGGATCATTGGTAATAGTGAAGTGAACTTTAGATTTAAGCACAGCCACACTACCTGTTACCAACTGTTCATTTTAAGTTTTTTGCCACAAGGGGAGTGTTGGGGCTGGATTTTCATTCCGGGGTCCCAATTCCAATGTTGGGATGAATTCCAGCTTGGCGACCTGGTGATATTGACGTTGGGGCCCTGGCAGCAATTCTGGAGATTTGAGTGGCTGCCTTTGGGGAGCTCTGTCCAATCAAGGGCAGTAGGCAGGCTCCTGAGGCTGGAGGACCAATAGAAGGTTCACCAGCACTGAATGGTCATCGGTCACATTGTCAGGGGTAGGGGCTTCAGATATAGGCGGGAGAAAGAGATGGAGATCTTGTTCCCTGAAGAGCATTTACAGATTTATAAATGCAAAGTGACCAGAACTGCCAGGCAGTCATTGTACAGGGGTAACTCCTCAACCACATTGCCAGTGATCACAGCTACGATCCTATGGCTATGCCGGATGAGACTGAATGCGTGATATCTAGGTTTGGCAGATGTTGACAATACTTTGATTCATGGAAATAATCTCAGAAGGGAATGAATATCCAAGCCTTTGATTTCATGTACTATAAATAACCATCATATTCATCCCTGTACCACTTGGATCAATGGTTTCTGACATAGACTGTGCGCAGTATATTTATCTTAAAACATAGTAATTTAAGTTGCAAGATAGTACTTCTATGAAGATTGGTTATTACGATTAGACTGTTGTCTGGGTCAATGAACCGCCAAAGCTTTGGAAATAATCTTCATACACCACTGCGTTTTAAAAGAAATGTACAAAGCTTGAGCTCATGTTGATAACCACTATCTCACTGTTCGACATGTTTTGTTTTGGAATACCTATGGAAACCAGAAGTCAACAATCTTTGTATCAATTTCTCGGAATAATCTTTTCTGTAGCTATAGCAACATTTTCATTCAAAGATGCAGTTTGGCATTCTCATCACTCGCTGTCCTTCGCTTTCATTGAACCTTGTTTTGCTTGAAACATTTTCAAATGGTATAGTCTGAAGTAGTCGTGACATCCCTTTGAAAAATTGGCAACAGATGAATAACCAGCTCAGTGTAGAATTTGAGTTCTATTTTAAAGTTTGTTTATTGCTGCTTAGATTAAAAGAAAATGCTTTTGGTGTGGCCTTTTAATGTAAAAAGATTTATACCTTCATATGACTCATGCACGACAGTTTGCAACTGGCATATGCCAGAGGAGAATTATCTTTTTCTGAAAAGCAGCTCAAGGCCTCTTCAGGCTGATAATTGCAGGGAATCAGTCTGTCAGCCTCCAGTTTTGTCAACAGCCAGGCTTGCCAATTGGACTGGGCTTTGTTTCTGGCAATGTGTTACACCCTTAGGCACAAACCAAAAAGCCCCGAATGAAGTGTGTCCGGTTCTCAGTTTATCTTCCTTTCCAAGTTGCAGACCATAAATCACATCATATGAAACAATCAAATAATGATACTGGCACCATTTAAAGCAAAAAATGTAAAACAAAAATACAATATCTACCGTGTGCAATATAAAATGTACCATGGTATACATGTTTATTATGTTTATAGAAACATCTTTCTGTATGTAAAGAGTACTGCATTAATGCAAGTTTTAATAGGAATTATGGGCGGGATTTTCTGGCCAATCAGGCTGAAGGGATCTTGCGGTCCTGCCGACGGTGCACCCCAGCCGCTGGTTTCACAGCGGTGAAGGGTGCGTTCAGCTGGAAACCCCTTTGACAATTGCAGGACCGGAAGATCTTGCCACCCGCCGAAGGCAAGCTGCCCTCTGCCGCTGCAGGATGCACCGCGAAGGGGGAGGAAAATCCCACCCTATAAATGGGCTACTATTTTAAAAAATCTGTTAGTCTGAAAAAGATTTGGATGGCTATTGAGTTGAGTATAACCCTTTTAAGTACTGTTTATCAGGCATAGCAGATAGGTGGAGAGAATGGGGGAGAGGAAAGGAGGAGCTATGGAGTGCTGAGGGTGGGCACTGATGCACGATCAATGACCACTAAAGCGAGGTTGTAGTCCAACTGAAGGCTTTAATAAGCTAGATGTTTCCCCCAGCAGCTCAGGTACAGAATGAAGGCTGCTGGGGCGGCACGGGTTCTTATACCCCGCCTAGCAGGGCGGAGCTATCATATATTCTACCAATAGAAAGCATACAGTTTCCACCAACAGTGCTTTAGCCTGTCAGGTACCGTAATACCTATAATACCATAGGCACAAGGAGAGCAAAGGTGAGTGTAGAGCGGAACGAGGAGAGGAGAAAGGACACTGGTTAAGGGGAGAGGAGAAGGGCTGAAGGGAGAGGAAAGGAATAAGGTAAGGGGAGAGGAGAGGGGCTGAAGGGAGAGGAAAGGAGATGTTGGGCATGGGGACAGGAGCGGGAAAAGAACGTGGAATGGAGTTCCTAACATTAAAGGTGACATGCTAAGAATGAATTGTAAATGCTAATTTCTAAATAATATACATTAAAAGTTTTGTTTACATACTATTATAATTGATTTGGTGCTTAATTTCATTTATTTTTATTCGTTCAGGTGATGAGGCTAGCATTTAAAGCCATCCTTAATTGCTGTTGAGAAGGTGGTGGAGAGCAGGGAGGTAATGTGATATAGTTCATGTGATGTGAGAACACCCACAGTTCTGTTAGACAGGAAGTTCCAAGATTTTTTCCCAACGTCGGTGAAGGAATGGAGAAATAGTTCCAAGTCAAGATGATGTGTGGCTTGGCAGAGAACTTGCAATCAGTTGG
Organism: Scyliorhinus torazame; assembly: GCF_047496885.1. Classification (NCBI taxonomy): domain Eukaryota; kingdom Metazoa; phylum Chordata; class Chondrichthyes; order Carcharhiniformes; family Scyliorhinidae; genus Scyliorhinus; species Scyliorhinus torazame. The sequence continues at coordinate 41,779,360 of NC_092719.1, forward strand.
TGGTGCGCCCATCCATCAGCTGCCTTTTTCTAGATGGTGGAGGTTGTGGGTTTGGAAGGTGTTGCCGAAGGAACCGTGGTGACTTGCTCCAGTAAACCTTGTAGATGGTACACACTGTTGCTAATGTGTGAGTGGGAGCGAGGAGGTAAGAAAACTCTGTAAACTTGTTGGGCTTGATGGGACATGCTGCCTGGGCCGCAGGGAGTAGCAAGGAATGATTTGGAGCCAAGTCTGTGCACTTGGGATGTTCCCCTCGAGATTGGCGGGCCTGGCTCAGATCGCCATTGCTGCAATATGTTATTTAAATGTACACCTTGGGAGCTACTTACAGGCTCCTGGATGTTCACTCTGCTCACTGTATCCTCTAAATGCTCAGAGAGCCTCGGATGTTGTGGGAACCCACCCAACCGCCCCTCTGGAAACCCTCGGACCCCTGCAGTATCAACATTGGGATGGGCATGGCCATGCCCAAAACCTGGCCCACCAGATGTTGGCACTCAGTGCACTCATCAGAAGTGTAGCCTCAAAGCAGAGAAGCAGGTGTTTAGCAGTGTTTACCCCACGCAAAGGCACATGGACTGTGGCCTTTGGCACCCTGCCCTCACGAGTAAACAGCCCTCTCAGAGTAGACGCCTCACCAGTGGCACTACCACTTAGCCCACCCCTCAGGATCACGAGATGTCTCCAAGCGCTGCATGTTCACCTGGCCCCTGCTCCCATCCATCTTGCCCCCAGCCAGGAAACCTGACCAGCTCCCTGTCACACCTTGTGTGTCACACCCAGGCCCCACATCAAACCGCAGCTAAGGTCCCAGCAAATGCATACTTCCCTCGCTCACTCCCGTCTGTAGGGTCTGTCCGCACAGAAGCCTCTAAGCATAGAGACGTTTGGTAGCAGACGTGACTGTCTCCACCACACAACCAGTTGCCACGCACAATAGACCCCACTGGGGGAAACGAGAGAGGCAACAAAGCCTATCACTGACATGGGTTGTGGCAGCCACCGGTGCCACCATTGACAGGGACGAGTGTTGAGGATAGAGGCTCCCCACATCATGGACCAGGTGCCACTCACTGATGGGGACAGAGGTGCAGTGCGGACGACAGTATATCGAGAGGGCCAGATGAGGTGTGGGGTGGGGTGGATGTGTTGAGGGTGGCGCAGCAGTATAAGTCAGGTGACATATAGCCTGATGGCTTTGGATGGTTAAGGGAATATTCATTTTGCTAACATTCCCTGTCTCTTTACTGCTGCCCCACAGAGAATGAATTTCGGGGCACAGCCAGCTATGCTTGCTATCTACCATCTGACGTTGCGGATGCACAGAGCTGGAAGAACAGGGCCAGCTCAGGGAGGACCCTGCACAAGAGAAGCCTGTCCCAGAACAGCAGGGGCCAGCCGACCAGGCTCAAGTGCTGGCCGTTCAATAGGCCGAGGAGGAGGTGCAAAGGAGGATCCGCATCAGGGCATGTATATACCGTTGGCGCCTGCCCTGGGGATATGGAGGAGATCACCCGGTTCCGGTGGCTGTCAAGATGATGGGTGCCCTGACCTTTTATTCATTTGGATCTTTCCAAGGCTTGAGTGGGGACTTGTGTGGGATCTCACAAATGTCCGCACACAGTTGCATCTGAACTGTTATGGATGCCCTATGCACTCGGGCATCAGATTATATCACCTTCAATCTGGACCAGGCCCACGAGGATGCCCAGGCAGCTGGATTCGCTGGCATTTCCCAGATCCAGGATGTGATCAATGGAATGCATTTCCCCCTCCAAGCACTGGTTCAACAGTGAATGCACTTCAATAGGAAGGGTCACAGGTGACAACTTACCACCCTGCTCTGCCCACTGCTCAGGAGATGCGCCAGTGTTAGGTGAGGGGGATTCCGAAGCACCGAGGTGTTCCAGCACCTCCTCTGCAGGAGGCACTGGCCCCTGCACTGCCTCCCCCCTTGGAGTGCTCGCTGGCCTCCGGGCTACACCCTGGCATAGAGGTGAGGTTGGAGTAAGCGGCGGATGCACAACCGTCACCTGGCCTGCCCTCAGCCCTGGCACACTGATATATATCTCTCACTGCCCTGGTCATGTTTCTGTGTTACTCACTGCCCCGGTCATGTCTCTTTGTGCATGTGACATTTCCTCTGTGACTGGCCAAGGTCAGGCAGCACCCGGGCCAATGCTCTTAATGCCCTCAGACATGACCCATTGTGAATGGGCCAAGCTCTGGTACACTACAGCAATGTCAATGTGTGCCTGGGACATGTTTGCCTGTGACTCGACTGCTCTGTTCTGCGCCTCAGATAGCGACAGCACAGTGTGCCCCAAACCTTGGATATCCTGACACATGGCTCTGACTTCTTGCCCGAGGCCTTCCACCGCGGAATGAACGGTTCAGTGTTGGCCTGGGTACCATGAATTGTTGGCACCATCTCCAGCATCTGAAGGCGGTTGAACTTCTCCATCTGTACCTGCAGGTGTTGGAAAGTTGCTGATACTCTCTCCTGTAGATCCTGGCTCTGTGTCTTTATCTTTACCAGTGATGGGATCATACTTTCAGAACCGTGACACCTGTCTGGACAAAAGCTGTTTCCTGGGATCAGGCAGTCCTCTGACTGCCTGCTCCCTCGGGATTTCCTGACTCCACGTGATGTCCTGTGGCATGTGTGTACTGCGCACCAGAATGTGACCCAGGAGCTTCCTCACTAAAATGTCCCATTGAGGTGACAGTTTTTATGATGGTGGAGGGTGCAGGTGACAACAGTGTCAAAACTTTGGTATGCACGGAATGTGGCTTGGGGGCAATGACCCTGGAAGGCCAGCCTTATCTGATGGTGATCCTGCCAGTCAAAAGACATGAGGCAGGATTCTCTGCCCTGCCACATCCGTTTTCTGGTGCCCCCCCCCCCTCAATGCTGGCAGCGGGATCCTCCGTCCCAGCAGCCGTCTAATGGGGTACTCCCACACCGTTGCCGAATCCACGGGCGTGAGTGCGCTGCCGGTGAAGCGGAGGATACTGGCGATGGAGAATCCCACCCATCGTGTGAGATCTTGGGAAAGAGTGGTCTGTGGCATAGGGGTGACTCACTATTTTAAAATTAATTTACGGGCTGTGGCCATTGCACCCCTGTCCTCCTGGTGTTCCTGGCAGCACTAACTACCTGTGCCACCTCCTCCAAGGCGCTGTTTAGAAGGGTGGGTTTCTGCCTGTGCCCACCTTGGGGAAGAGGGTGTCTCTGCTCTCCTCAATGGCATCCAGCAGTCGGTCAACTTTGGACTCATGAAATCGGGGGGAGGGTCCCGTGAAGCAGGTCTCTGAGCTACCTTCTTGGCTGGAACGTGAGTGTGGAGCTTGTAAGCATCTCCAGCTTGTCAGGCTCTTTAATCCAAATGAATCAGGTGTCAGCGGGGTGGGAATTGTTCGCAATTCACGTGGGCATAGTGTTGCCCCATTTGCACCTCCTGAATATTGTTCTAATAACTCCCCCAATGGGAATGCGAATTGCATGCGATTCAGTTCCGGCGGGGCACTTATTCTCCCAAACAGAGAATCCAGCCCTTGATGTTATTTTAAACTACCTCCGGATCTTGGCTGAGCCCAATGCACTGCAGTCACCAGGTTTGTAACTTTAAGAAAAGTAACCTGTACAGGCTGAGGTTATTCATGAAGGCCCGCCTTCTCAACCTTGCCCCTCGCCAGAGGGTGGTGATCCTCAGGTTAAAGGAGAAAACAGAACATAGAACATACAGTGCAGTAGGAGGCCATTCGGCCCATCGAGTCTGCACCGACCCACTTAAGCCCTCACTTCCACCCTATCCCCATAACCCAATAACCCCTCCTAACCTTTTTGGACACTAAGGGCAATTTAGCATGGCCAATCTACCTAACCTGCATGTCTTTGGACCGTAGGAGGAAACCGGAGCACCCGGAGGAAACCCACGCAGACACGGGGAGAACGTGCAGACTCCGCACAGACAGTGACCCAGCGGGGATTCGAACCTGGGGCCCTGGCGCTGTGAAGCCACAGCGCTAGCCACGTGTGCTACCGTGCTGCCCAACAGCCTATAGTCATCTGGGACTGTGGTGAATTTACTATAATTCTGAATGAATTTTGCTCCTTTTTTGACTGGACTAGGTTCTTCAAGAGCATGTCACTATTATCTTCGAAAGTGGGTAATTAGGACATGTGGCAAAACCAGAGAATGTAGATGAGTTTCACTGATACGAATATGCAAATATTTTGTCTTTATCCTTTTTAAGATTTGGATTTAGCAGAAAACAGGATGTGGCAGTCCTGAGCATTTCTTGGTATTCATGATGAAAGCCAATTGCAACTACGACTGAACTTGACTATGCTAGTCCTGTGATAGAACTCATGGAGGGAAAGGACCTGGGCAGGTGCAGGGGGCCAGGATGCTCGTCTGCCCACACACCTACACTGGCTGCACAAGGGGAGTCAGTAATGAAATGTGACGTGAAAACATATCAGTGGGCGGCACGGCAGCACAGTGGTTAGCACTGTTGCTTAACAACGCCGGGGACCCAGGTTTGATTCCTGGCTTGGGTCACTGTGTGGAGTCTGCATGTTCTCCCCGTGTCTACGTGCGTTTCCTCCGGGTGCTCTGGTTTCCTCCCACAAGTCTTGAAAGACATGCTTGTGAGGTGAATTGGACATTCTGAATTCTCCCTCGGTGTACCTGAACAGGTGCCGGAATGTGGTGACTAGACAATTTTCACAGTAACTTCATTGCAGTGTTAATGTAAGCCTACTTGTGACACTAATAAAGATTATTATTATAAACAATTTAAAACCAAAAAAGTGGGACCAGAACCTGGTGATACTTCAACAGTATTAGTGCCACTGGCTGGATTTTCTTCTCAAATGCCACCAAATTCCAGAGGGATAATGGTGGATAATGGAGGTAAATGGGGCAGAGAACCCTCCCACTGAAGCTTCAGCCTTAGAAGGACTGCTGGAGCTTTCCTCTAACCTATCCCTGGATGGTTTTCGCTGCTTGTCCTGCCACAAACAGAAATGGGCAACATGCAGTTTTTTATATTTCCTTCCATTTCTGTTGAAGCTCTGTCTCCCTGACTTTTTTTTAAATAAAGATTTTATTGAGGTATTTATGGTTTTATAACAATAACAAGAAACAGTTGTCATGTGAGGGTACCTTTAAGACATGGATGTTTAAGCAATGTACCTTTAAGAAAACAGTGATGTCAGAGAGTGGGTGGAGCTGAGGTCAGGTCAGCTATTTAGCAGTTTTTTGCAGTTTTGAAAAGAGCTGGTGTGTGTCTGTGTTTTGCAGTGAGCTGGATCTCTGCCATAAAAGACCATCTCTGGATCATTTGGGTGATTTAGACTTAAAATATATATATCCTTTAACTTGATGTGATACTGTTTAAAGGTATTAAGTCTCTTGGAAGTTTGAAGGAACATTTTAAGGAGTTATTTACTGATGCAATATTTTCTGAGTTATCTTTGATGTAAGGGGTGTTAAGAGAGCCAATGTTTATTTAAGATGTTAATTGAGTTCATGGAATAAACATTGTTTTGTGTTTAAAACCCCACTTGTCCATAATTGTAATACCACACCTAGGGAACAAGTTGTGTGCTAAGAAAAGCAACAAATACATTAAAGGGAGAGGTTGGTTGAACTCCATGATACATTTTGGGGTTCTGAAAACGCCTCGCTCATAACAATTGGCGGCTCGAGGGGGATAAAAGCCTATCTATTGGATTGGCCTTTGTGAACTTAAAGACAGTGAAGGATTGTTGCTTTTCCGGTGTGGTATTTTAGTTTAAGTGGGGAGAGTGTTGTGAACAATGGCTCTTTCAGAGGCTCAGAAGTTTTTTGGGGAGGGGAATGTCACACGTAGTACTTTACGGACAGAAACGAAAAGCAGACTGTTAGATTTGGCAAGAACATTGCAGTTAACATTACCTGACAAAATGCGAAAAGGTGAGGTAATTATAGCGGTGGTTAAGCATTTAAAGTTGCCTGAGATAGAGTTTGACTCATTGGAAATGGCAAAAATTCGGTCGCAAATTAAACAAATGGAACATGAGAAAGAATTAAAGCGGCTGGCATACGAGAGTGAGAGGGAGGGAAAAGAAAGAGAGAGAGAGGAAAAAGAAAGAGAAATAGAGAGAGAGAAAAAAGAAAAGGAGAGAGAAGAAAGGAGAAAATAAAGAATAGCCCTAGCAGAACAAAAAGAAAAAGAAAGGGAGATACAGATCAGGGAAAAAGATAAAGAGAGGGAGTTTGAACTTCAGAAAATGGCCATGAAACATGACAATCAGTTAAAATTGGCAGACGTAAAGGGAAACGTACAGTTGGATGATAGTGATGAGGATAGTGAGAAAGAGCGTCATAGTCGAAGGCTTGGTGGGAATCTATTTAAATATGTCCAAGCATTGCAAAGGTTTCGCGAGAAGGAAGTGGAATCCTTTTTCATTTCATTTGAGAAGGTAGCTAAACGAATGAAATGGCCACAGGACATGTGGGTATTACTGATTCAAACAAAGCTGGTAGTAGAGGAAGTGAAGTGTTTGCATCACTACCGGAGGAGGTATCTGGAATGTATGAGGAGGTGAAGAAATCCATCTTAAGTGCATATGTGCTAGTGCCTGAAGCTTACAGACAAAGGTTTAGAAATTTAAAGAAAGAATTTGGTCAAACATACATGGAGTTTGAAAGGCTCAAACAGAGTAATTTTGATAGGTGGATAAGGGCTTTGAAAATAGACCAAACGTATGAAGCTCTCAGAGAAATTATACTTTGGAGGAGTTTAAAAATTCAATTCCTGATGTAGTGAGAACTCATGTGGAAGAACAGAGGGTTAAAACTGCGAGATGAGCAGCGAAAATGGCAGATGATTATGAATTAGTTCATAAATCAAAGATTGGTTTCCGACATTTGTTTCAGCCGGTGAGGGATAGAAACTGGGGACGTGAGAAATACACAAGTGGTAAAGGTAAAGGTGATCTGATGGGAGACAATAAAGAGAGTGTACCTCAGATTAGAAAAGAAATCCAGGAGGGTGGAAAAGAAATGAAAAGTTTCAAATGTTTTCACTGTAATAAACTAGGCCATGTAAAGTCACAGCGTTGGTGGTTGAAGAAAAGCACTGGGAAGGCTGATGTGATAAAACAGGATAAGACAGTGGGGTTTGTTAGAGTGGTAAATGAAAGCCCAAGGGAAGCGAAGGAGGTGCAAACGATTGGACAGCCTGTTCAAGAAGTAATTGTTAAGAAGGTGCCAGATGTCTTTAAAGAATTTACTTGTGTGGGTAAAGTTTACTCATGTGTATCAGGAGGAGCAGGTAAAGAAGTCACAATTTTAAGAGATACAGGGGCTAGTCAATCTTTAATGGTAAGAGATGAGGAATTATGTAGTTTGGGAAGAATGTTGCCAGAAAAGGTGGTGATATGTGGAATTCAGGGTGAGAAGAGTAGTGTTCCATTATATAAGGTAAGGTTGGAAAGTCCAGTGAAGAGTGGTGAAGTGGCAGTAGGAGTAAGAGATAAACTATCTTGTCCAGGAATACAGTTTATCTTGGGTAATGATATAGCTGGATCGCAGGTGGGAGTGATGCCTACTGTGGTTGATAAGCCAGTGGAAAATCATTCAACTGAAGTGTTGAAGGACGAATATCCTGGGATTTTTCCGGATTGTGTAGTAACAAGGTCGCAAAGTCACAGGTTAAGACAAGAGGAAAAATCAAAGAGTGAAGATGAAGTTGAAGGGCAATTATCAGAAACGATTTTTGATCAGATGGTTGAAAAAGAACAAGAACAGGTGGAGGATGAGGCGGATTATTTTAGTTCAGGAAAGTTGGCGGAGTTACAACAGAAAGATGTAGAAATAAAACGGATATATCAGAAAGCATTTACGGAAGAGGAATCTGAGAGTATACCAGAGTGTTATTACCGTAAAAATGATGTCTTGATGAGAAAATGGAGACCTGTACATATGCAGGCGGATGAAAAGTGGGCAGAAGTTCATCAAGTGGTATTGCTGGCAGGGTATAGAAAGGAAGTGTTGTGAGTTGCACATGAGGTACCAGTGGGAGGTCATTTGGGAATAAGGAAAACTCAAGCTAAAATCCAGAAACATTTTTATTGGCCTGGACTACACAAAGATGTAGTAAAAGTTTGTCAATCATGTCACACATGTCAAGTGATAGGGAAACCTCAAGCAGTGATAAAACCAGCGCCTTTAACACATTTGAGCATTTCCAGCATTTGAGGAACCTTTTACAAGGGTCCTAATCGATTGTGTAGGATCGCTTCCTAAAACAAAAAGTGCAAATCAATACCTTTTGACTGTAATGGATGTGTCTAGTAGGTTTCCAGAGGCCAGTCCAGTACGTAATATTACAGCTAAAAGGATCTTGGAGGAGTTACTCAAATTCTTTACTAGATTCCAGTCGATTTCGGCGTGAGAACAGCTGGTGAGTCAGTATCAGCGGGAGCATTGCGGAAGTGGTTGCTGGGAGGTAAGTCTGTCCTTTAAAAGCACTTGTCTTTGCAGGGGCAGGCCAGTCGATTTCGGCGTGAGAACAGCTGGTGAGTCAGTTTCAGCGGGAGCATTGCGGAAGTGGTTGCTGGGAGGTAAGTCTGTCCTTTAAAAGCACTTGTCTTTGCAGGGGCAGGCCAGTCGATTTCGGCGGGAGAACAGCTGGTGAGTCAGTTTCAGTGGGAGCATTGCGGAAGTGGCTGCTGGGAGGTAAGTCAACCTTTAAAAGCACTTGTCTTTGCAGGGGCAGGCCAGTCGATTTCGGTGGGAGTGGAGCTGGCTGGTTAGTCAATTTCAGCAGGAGCTGAGAATTTTTCTTTTTTTTAAATTAATTTTTTAGGCGGGAACAGGAAGTCGACCCGCGGACGTCTGGGAAGACCCTCACCAATAAATTCTGGTGGAGAGGAAACCCGAGACACTACACGTGTAGTGTCTCCCACCCGCCCTCCTCCTCTAACCTAATAATAAAACCCATTGGTCTGAGGTAAGTACCATATTTTATTATATTATTATTATTTTTTATAAAAATTTAATTTAGTTGTTAGCCAGATCTTGGTAGAAAGTTAGAGGAATGGCAGGGAAGGGAGTGCAATGTTCCTCCTGCAGGATGTTTGAGGTGAGGGATGCAGTTAGTGTCCCTGCTGATTTTACCTGCAGGAAGTGCTGCCATCTCCAGCTCCTCCAAGACCGAGTTAGGGAACTGGAGCTGGAGTTGGAAGAACTTCGGATCATTCGGGAGGCAGAAGGGGTCATAGATAGCAGCTTCAGGGAATTAGTTACACCAAAGATTGGAGATAGGTGGGTAACTGTAAGAGGGACTGGGAAAAAGCAGTCAGTGCAGGGACCCCCTGCGGTCGTTCCCCTGAGAAACAAGTATACCGCTTTGGATACTTGTGGGGGGGGGGGACTTACCAGGGGTAAGCCATGGGGTACGGGCCTCTGGCACGGAGTCTGTCCCTGTTGCTCAGAAGGGAAGGGGGGAGAGGAGCAGAGCATTAGTAATTGGGGACTCTATAGTCAGGGGCACAGATAGGAGATTTTGTGGGAGCGTGAGAGACTCACGTTTGGTATGTTGCCTCCCAGGTGCAAGGGTACGTGATGTCTCGGATCGTGTTTTCCGGGTCCTTACGGGGGAGGGGGAGCAGCCCCAAGTCGTGGTCCACATTGGCACTAACGACATAGGTAGGAAAGGGGACAAGGATGTCAGGCAGGCTTTCAGGGAGCTAGGATGGAAGCTCAGAACTAGAACAAACAGAGTTGTTATCTCTGGGTTGTTGCCCGTGCCACGTGATAGTGAGATGAGGAATAGGGAGAGAGAGCATTTAAACACGTGGCTACAGGGATGGTGCAGGCGGGAGGGATTCAGATTTCTGGATAACTGGGGCTCTTTCTGGGGAAGGTGGGAACTCTACAGACAGGATGGTCTACATCTGAACCTGAGGGGCACAAATATCCTGGGGGGGAGATTTGTTAGTGCTCTTTGGGGGGGTTTAAACTAATGCAGCAGGGGCATGGGAACCTGGATTGTAGTTTTAGGGTAAGGGAGAATGAGAGTATAGAGGTCAGGAGCACAGATTTGACGTCGCAGGAGGGGGCCAGTGTTCAGGTAGGTGGTTTGAAGTGTGTCTACTTCAATGCCAGGAGTATACGAAACAAGGTAGGGGAACTGGCAGCATGGGTTGGTACCTGGGACTTCGATGTTGTGGCCATTTCGGAGACATGGATAGAGCAGGGACAGGAATGGATGTTGCAGGTTCCGGGGTTTAGGTGTTTTAGTAAGCTCAGAGAAGGAGGCAAAAGAGGGGGAGGTGTGGCGCTGCTAGTCAAGAGCAGTATTACGGTGGCGGAGAGGATGCTAGATGGGGACTCTTCTTCCGAGGTAGTATGGGCTGAAGTTAGAAACAGGAAAGGAGAGGTCACCCTGTTGGGAGTTTTTTATAGGCCTCCTAATAGTTCTAGGGATGTAGAGGAAAGGATGGCGAAGATGATTCTGGATATGAGCGAAAGTAACAGGGTAGTTATTATGGGAGACTTTAACTTTCCAAATATTGACTGGAAAAGATATAGTTCGAGTACAATAGATGGGTCGTTTTTTGTACAGTGTGTGCAGGAGGGTTTCCTGAAACAATATGTTGACAGGCCAACAAGAGGCGAGGCCACGTTGGATTTGGTTTTGGGTAATGAACCAGGCCAGGTGTTGGATTTGGAGGTAGGAGAGCACTTTGGGGACAGTGACCACAATTCGGTGACGTTTACGTTAATTATGGAAAGGGATAAGTATACACCGCAGGGCAAGAGTTATAGCTGGGGGAAGGGCAATTATGATGCCATTAGACGTGACTTGGGGGGGATAAGGTGGAGAAGTAGGCTGCAAGTGTTGGGCACACTGGATAAGTGGGGCTTGTTCAAGGATCAGCTACTGCGTGTTCTTGATAAGTATGTACCGGTCAGACAGGGAGGAAGGCGTCGAGCGAGGGAACCGTGGTTTACCAAGGAAGTGGAATCTCTTGTTAAGAGGAAGAAGGAGGCCTATGTGAAGATGAAGTGTGAAGTTTCGGTTGGGGCGATGGATAGTTACAAGGTAGCGAGGAAGGATCTAAAGAGAGAGCTAAGACGAGCAAGGGGGGGACATGAGAAGTATTTGGCAGGAAGGATCAAGGAAAACCCAAAAGCTTTCTATAGGTATGTCAGGAATAAGCGAATGACTAGGGAAAGAGTAGGACCAGTCAAGGACAGGGATGGGAAATTGTGTGTGGAGTCTGAAGAGATAGGCGAGATACTAAATGAATATTTTTCGTCAGTATTCACTCAGGAAAAAGATAATGTTGTGGAGGAGAATGCTGAGCCCCAGGCTAATAGAATAGATGGCATTGAGGTACGTAGGGAAGAGGTGTTGGCAATTCTGGACAGGCTGAAAATAGATAAGTCCCCGTTTGATAAGGTTCCCCACGGTAGGCTATTGCAAAAAATACGGAGGCTGGGGATTAAGGGTGATTTAGAGATGTGGATCAGAAATTGGCTAGCTGAAAGAAGACAGAGGGTGGTGGTTGATGGGAAATGTTCAGAATGGAGTACAGTCACAAGTGGAGTACCACAAGGATCTGTTCTGGGGCCGTTGCTGTTTGTCATTTTTATCAATGACCTAGAGGAAGGCGCAGAAGGGTGGGTGAGTAAATTTGCAGACGATACTAAAGTCGGTGGTGTTGTCGATAGTGTGGAAGGATGTAGCAGGTTACAGAGGGATATAGATAAGCTGCAGAGCTGGGCTGAGAGGTGGCAAATGGAGTTTAATGTAGAGAAGTGTGAGGTGATTCACTTTGGAAGGAATAACAGGAATGCGGAATATTTGGCTAATGGTAAAGTTCATGAAAGTGTGGATGAGCAGAGGGATCTAGGTGTCCATGTACATAGATCCCTGAAAGTTGCCACCCAGGTTGATAGGGTTGTGAAGAAGGCCTATGGAGTGTTGGCCTTTATTGGTAGAGGGATTGAGTTCCGGAGTCGGGAGGTCATGTTGCAGCTGTATAGAACTCTGGTACGGCCGCATTTGGAGTATTGCGTACAGTTCTGGTCACCGCATTATAGGAAGGACGTGGAGGCTTTGGAACGGGTGCAGAGGAGATCTACCAGGATGTTGCCTGGTATGGAGGGAAAATCTTATGAGGAAAGGCTGATAGACTTGAGGTTGTTTTCGTTGGAGAGAAGAAGGTTAAGAGGAGACTTAATAGAGGCATACAAAATGATCAGGGGGTTGGATAGGGTGGACAGTGAGAGCCTTCTCCCGCGGATGGATATGGCTGGCACGAGGGGACATAACTTTAAACTGAGGGGTAACAGATATAGGACAGAGGTCAGAGGTAGGTTCTTTACGCAAAGAGTAGTGAGGCTGTGGAATGCCCTACCTGCTACAGTAGTGAACTCTCCAACATTGAGGGCATTTAAAAGTTTATTAGATAAACATATGGATGATAATGGCATAGTGTAGGTTAGATGGCTTTTGTTTTGGTGCAACATCGTGGGCCGAAGGGCCTGTACTGCGCTGTATTGTTCTATGTTCTATATGGACTACCCATAGAAATTCAATCGGATCAAGGATCAAATTTTACTTCAAAGTTATTCAAAGAAGTTATGGATAACTTAGGAAAAAAACAATTTAAATCAACTGCGTACCATCCAGAATCGCAGGGAGCGTTAGAAAGGTGGCATCAGATATTAAAGACCATGTTGAGGGCATATTGTCAAGATTATCCAGAGGATTGGGATGAAGGAATCCCATTTGTCTTGTTTGCAATTAGGGATGCACCTAATGAGTCAACCAAATTTAGTCGTTTTGAACAAACTTTTGGTCATGAGGTAAGAGGACCACTTAAATTGATTAAGGAAAAATTGATGGGTGAGAAATCGGAAATTACACTATTGGATTACGTGTCAAATTTTAGGGAACGATTAAATAGAGCAGATGAATTGGCCAGACAGCATTTGAAAGTTGCACAAAATGTGATGAAACGGGTAGCGGACAAGAAATCCAAAGTTCGCAGTTTTGCCAGTGGGGGTAAAGTTTTAGTGTTGTTACCAGTGGTAGGGGAGCCTTTAAAAGCTAGGTTTTGTGGACCGTATCAGATTGAAAGGAAATTAAGTGAGGTGAATTATGTGGTAAAAACACCAGATAGAAGGAAAACTCACCGAGTGTGTCATGTGAATATGCTTAAAAGGTACTTTGAAAGGGAAGGAGAGGAAAAGGAGCTTTTAATGATTCTAACTCAAAGTGATGAACCAAATCCAGATGACTGTGAATTTGACATACCTCAAATTAAGTTGGAAAATGAGGATGTTCTTAAAAATTGGGATGCATTGTTAAGTTACCCTCCAGAGGAAAAACAAACTGACCTGAAAGAGTTATTGATATCACATGGGCACATTTGTAGAGATAAATTGGGAAGTACTAAAATGGCTATACATGATGTCGATGTGGGAAATGCTGTTCCTATCAAACAACATCCATATAGACTTAATCCGTTAAAATTGGCACAGGTTAACAGAGTGATTGAGAGTATGCTGAAGAATGGCATAATTGAAGTGGGTTGCAGCCAATGGAGCTCACCCATAGTGATGGTACCTAGACCAGATGGCACCCAACGGTTGTGTGTGGACTATCGAAAGGTGAATGCAGTTACAAGAACGGACTCTTATCCTATCCCACGTTTGGAGGATTACATTGAGAAAGTGGGACAATCTGCTTTTATTTCCAACTTCCAGACATGGAAAGAACATTTAAAACATCGTATGGGGTTCTTCGATCGACATCAGGAGGCGGGTTTGGTGATGAACCTAGCCGAAAGTGAATTTGGAGAAGCCTGAATCACCTTCCTTGCGGAGTTTCCGATACCCTCAAGACGAAGGGAAATAATGCGATCTCTTAGCATGAATTGCTTTGATCGAACAGTTGTGCAAAAGCTTTGTGGCGTGATTACTCCACTGATGGAATTGCTGAAGAAACGTAAAACATTTCAATCGACAGCGGACTTTCAACAGGCATTTGACTGCCTGAAAGCTGTGATCACCAATGCTCCTTTATTGGAGAATTGCAAGGGACTCTGTGGTCATATTGAACTAAATGATCTGATTCTGAAGATAAATGCTGAGGAGTAGAGGAATGGATGGATCGTGCAGAGACTTTGTTCAAAGAGACTGTCAATCGAGAAGGATTTTGGTTGGAGGAAGAAGAACAAAGAAAAATGGACTATATTATTATACCTGTTTGCATGTGGGGTTTTTTAAAACGAAAAGGTGCATTTACTGTGTACATTTCTTAGTGGATGGTGCAAAAGTGAAAAATGAAACCATCTTGAAGTTGATGGTTTATTTTTTTTTCTTGTGGGGAGGTGTCATGTGAGGCTAACTTTAAGACATGGATGTTTAAGCAATGTACCTTTAAGAAAACAGTGATGTCAGAGAGTGGGTGGAGCTGAGGTCAGGTCAGCCATTTTGCAGTTTAGTTTTGCAGTTGGAAAAAACAGTTTGTGTGTGTCTGTGTGTGTCCAGAGCGCTGCAGGAAGAAAGAAAGGTGCTGGAGCTGAAGTCAACCAAGCTAATATATCTCTGCCATTCTGCAGAAAATATACATCTCCTTTAACCTGATGTGATACTGTTTAAAGGTGTTAAGTCCCTTGGAAGTTTGAAGGAACATTTTAAGGAGTTATTTACTGTTGCAATATTTTCTGAGTTATCTTTGAAATAAGGGGTGTTGAGAGATCCAATGTTTATTTGAGATGTTAAGTTGAGTTCATGGAATGAACAGTGTTTTGTGTTTAAAAAGCCATGTGTCCATAATTGTAATACCACACCTAGGGAACAAGCCATGTGCTTGGAAAAGCAACAAATACATTAAAGGGAGAGGTTGGTTGAACTCCATGATACATTTTGGGGTTCTGAAAACGCTTCGCCCATAACACAGTGTACATATAATTAGAAACAAAGTGCCAAAGCCGTCTTCCTCTCTCACAGGTCCCACCTTTTCTAACCCCCTGCTCTAAACTAAACTAACCGCACAGCCACCCCCCCTTCTGCTGATGGTTAATTTTCCCTAAAGAAATCGACGAACGGCTGCCACCTCTGGGCGAACCCTAACATTGACCCTCTCAAGGCGAACTTGATTTTCTCCAGACAGTTAGCCAGGCCTCCGACTTCGGGGGCTTTGCCTCCCTCCAAGCAAATAATATCCATCTCCGGGCTACCAGAGAGGCAAAGGGCGGAATGTCTGCCTCTTTCTCCTCCTGGAATCCCGGATCTTCCGCCACCCCAAAAAGAGCCACCTCTGGACTCGGCGCCAAACTTGTTTTCAACACCTTGGACATGACATCTACAAACCCCTGCCAGAATCCCCTAGGCTTCGGGCATGCCCAGAACTTATGAACATGGTTGGTCTTCCCACACACCTTGCACACCTGTCTTCTGCCCCAAGGAACCTGCTCATCCGGGCCACTGTCATGTGAGCCCGGTGAATAACCTTAAACTGTCTCAGGCTGAGCCAGGCACATGTTGTGGACGCATTGACTCTACTCAACGCATCTGCCCATTCCACACTCTGGAAACTACCCTGTCCTGTCTCCCCCTCGGCAGAAGGAGCGGAAAGGTTGAGACCTGTCTGCGTAGGAAATCCCCTGCCTGCAGATACCTAAATTCATTCCATCCCGTCAATTCAAATTTCTCAACCAACTCCCTCAGGCTGGGAAAGCTGCCCTCTAGAAACATATCTCCCATCCTCTTGATCCCTGCTCTCTGCCATCTCCGGAACCCTCCATCTAATCTCCCCGGAGCAAACAGGTGATTATTGCAAATTGGAGACCGACCAGACCGCTGCTCCCTCTGCTCCCACATGTCTCTTCCACTGCCCCCATTCTCTCAGGGCCGCGAACACCACGGGGCTGGTGGAGTAACGTGCCGGTGGGAACGGCAGAGGCGCCATTTCCAACGCCCCCAAACTAGTGCCCTTCCGTGATGCCACCTCGACTCGCTCCCACACCGACCCCACCACCCACTTCCTAATTATGGCTATATTCGCCGCCCAGTAATAATTACTAACGTTCAGGACTGGCAACCCGCCCTCCCCCTGGCTGCGCTCCAGCATCCCCTTTTTAACTTGCGGGGTCTTACCCGCCCATACAAAGCCCGAGATCACCTTGTTGACCCGTTTAAAAAAGGACAGAGGAATAAAGATAGGGAGACACTGAAACACAAACAGGAATCTCGGGAGGACCATCATTTTCACTGTCCATATCCTCCCACCAGTGACAGCGGGAGCATGTCCCACCTTCGGAAGTCTTCCTTCATTTGGTCTACTAGTCGGGCCAGATTTAGCTTGTGCAGCCGTTCCCATTCCCGCGCCACCTGGATACCTAGGTACCGAAAGCACCCCCCCACTCTAAACGGCAGCTCCCCCAATCGCCTCTCCTGCCTCTTTGCCTGGATCGCGAACATCTCACTTTTCCCCATGTTCAATTTGTAACCCGAAAACCGGCCAAAATCCCTCAGAATCCTCATAATTTCTTCCATCCCTTCCAATGGGTCCGACACATATAAGAGATAAGAGCAGGTCGTCCACGTATAGTGAGACTCTTATGTTCCCCCCCCCCCCCCCCCCCCCCGCCCCGGACCAGCCCCTTCCAGCCCCTTGAGGCTCTCAACGCAATTGCCAGCGGTTCTATGGCCAGTGCGAACAACAGTGGGGAGAGGAGGCATCCCTGCCTCGTCCCCCGGTGCAGCCTAAAATAGCCCGATGTCAGCCTGTTCGTCTGAACACTTGCCATGGGTGCCTGATACAGCAGCCTAACCCAGTCATTGAAGCCCCGCCCAAATCCAAACCGCCCCAGTACCTCCCACAGATATTCCCATTCCATCCGGTCCCTACCCTCTGGGGGCATCGTAATTACATTCAACAGCCTTCTTACGTTGGCCGCCACCTGCCTCCCGTTAACAAATCCCGTCTGATCCTCTCCAATCACGTCCGGAACGCAGTCTTCAATCCTTGAGGACAAGATCTTAGCCAGCTATTTGGCGTCTACGTTCAGTAGGGAGATCGGTCTGGAGGACCCATAACTCCGGGTCCTTATCCCGCTTCAGGATCAATGAGATAGTGGCCTGTGACATCGTCGGGGGAAGCCCCCCTCTCCCTCACCTCATTAAATGTCCTCATCAGCAGTGACCCCAGTATTCCAGAGAACGTTTTGTAAAACACCACGGGGTACCCGTCATGTCCCGGGGCTTTACCCGACTGCATGGCAATCAGCCCTTCTGCTATCTCATCCAATCCGATCGGGCCGCCAGCCCTTCTACCAATTCTTCGTCAACCTTCGGGAACTTCAGCCTCCCTCAGAATTGCCTCATCCCCTCCGGCCCTGCTGGGGGTTCCGACTCACACAGCCTGCTGTAGAATTCCTCGAACGCCTTATTTACCCCAGCTGCATCGCCGACCAGTTTCCCATCCCTGTCCCTTACTTTGCCAATCTCCCTGACTGCTTCCCGCTTTTTAAGCTGCTGCGCAAGCATTCTACTGGCCTTCTCCCCATTTTCATAGATCGTCCCCCTCGCCTTCCTCAGCTGCTCCACCGCCTTCCCTGTAGTTAACAAGACAAACACCGCCTGTAGCCTCCGTTGTTCCCTTAGAACCTCTGGGTTCTCCGCATACCTCTTGTCGACCTGTTGTATTTCCTTTATCAGTCGTTCCGTCTCTGCTCTGTCCGCCTTTTCCCTGTGGGCCCGTATCGAGATCAGCTCCCCTCTAACCACTGGCTTCAGCGCCTCCCAGACCACTGCAGCCTAAACTTCCCCCGTGTCGTTGACTTACAGATAGTTCTGGATACATTTTGTCAGCCGCCCACACACCTCCTCATCAGCTAAAAGTCCCACATCCAGCCTCCAGTGCGGGCGCTGGCTACCCTCCTTGCTCACCTGTAGGTAAACTCAGGGCGGAGGATGATCCGAGATCGTGATCGCTGAATACTCAGTGTCCACTACCCCTGTCAGTAAAGCTCTATTCAGGATTAAAAAGTCAATCTGGGAGTACACTTTATGCACGTGTGAGGAGAAAGAAAACTCCTTCACTCTTGGCCGCCCAAATCTCCATGGATCCACCCTCCCCATCTGCTCCATAAACCCCTTTAGCTCCTTTGCCATTGCCGGCACCCTGCCTGTCCTTGAGCTAGACCGGTCGAGCCCTGGGTTAATGACTGTGTTGAAGTCCTCCCCCATGACCAGCTTATGTGAAGCCAGGTCCGGGATCTTCCCCAGCATCCTCCTTATGAACTCCACATCATCCCAATTTGGCGCGTACACATTCACGAGTAACACCGGCAGCCCCTCCAGCTTCCCACTGACCATAATGTACCGACCCCTCACATCCGCAACTATTCTTCCCGCCTCGAATGACACTCGCTTATTAATTAGGATCGCGACCCCTCTAGTCTTAGAGTCCAGCCCCGAGTGGAAAACCTGTCTGACCCATCCCTTCCTTAGCCTGACCTGATCAGTTACTCTAAGGTGCGTCTCCAGCAACATTGCCACGTCCGCCTTCAGTCCCCTTAAATGAGCGAACACGCGTGCCCTTTAAACTGGCCCATTTAGCCCTCTTACATTCCATGTAATCAGCATGGTTGGGGGGCTTATTCCCCCCCTCCTCCAGTAACAGCACCATACACACAGCCCCCTTCAATAAGCATAACATCTGTTCACCCCCCACTGCGCTTCTGTGAGCTAGCCCGCCCAGCTAGCTTGGTGGTCACCGCCCATGGCGCCAGACATTTCCCAACTATTGTTCCCTCCTCCCCCCTCCCCCTCGCTTGGACCCACACATATGCAAACGTAAACAATCCCTGCCCAAAATAAATCAAAAAGAAAATCCAACATCTACCATTCACACCTCCACCCCCATCAGTGCAAATGCAAATTTTAACTCTCACAGCTCATCCGCAGACCCCAAATCAATACAGAAGGCATTACAAGTAATGTCCAAAAGAACAAAAACTTTTCTTTAAAAAAGCATGAACTCTGCTGCAAAGTTCAGTCCAAACTCCTCAGTCCGCTACCAGCCCTTTCCTTCTAGCGAAGTCCATCGCTTCCTCGGGTGACTCAAAGTAAAAATGCTGCTCTTCGTGAGTGACCCAAAGACGGGCCGGATACAGCAGTCCAAACTTTACCCTCTTCTTAAAATGAGTCGATTTTATCTGATTGAACCCTGCTATTCTGGCCACGTCTGCGCTCAGATCCTGATATATACGCAGGACACTGTTCTCCCATTTACAGCTCCGTGTCTGCCTGGCCCACCGTAGAATGCACTCCTTGTCCAGGTACCTGTGGAACCTCACCACAATTGCTCTCGGGAACTACCTACACGCGGCTTCCTCACTAGCGCTCTGTACGCCCTGTCCACCTCCAAGCGTTGGGTGAACGCCCCTCCCCCAGCAGCTTCTCGAACATACCCGCTATGTATGCCCCTGCGTCCGTTCCTTCGGATCTCTCCAGGAGACCCACGATTCTCACGTTCTGCTGGCACGACCTGTTCTCTAGGTCCTCCACCTTCTTCTGGAGCCTTTTCTGCTGGTCTCTCAGCATCCCCACCTCCGCCTCATCTGCAGCTTGTTGCTACTCCTGCTCAGTCAGTGCCTTCTCCACTTTTTGGATCGCCCGATCTTGGGCATCCAGTCTGAGTTCCAGTCACGCAATCGATTCCGTAATCGGGTCCAAGAATTCCTGTTTCTGTTTGGTGAAGCTCTCCTGTATGAACTGCATCAGCTGCTCCATCGACCGCTGCGCCGTCGAGCCAGAACTCCGGTCGTCCGCCATGCTTTCTCCCGCTGCAGTCTCAGCCAAACCTTCTCCGTTCGCCTATTTCTTCCTGTGCGGGCACTCCTGGTCCACTTCTCCATGCTCTGATGTAGGATTCCTCGTCACAGTTGCATCCAACATCAATTTTCCACTTCAGATCCGACAAAAAATCGGGGAAAAAGGTCCAAAGTTCTGACCCGAGCGGGAGCCACCAAATGTGCGTCCTACTCCTTCATAGTCGCCACCGGAAGTCCCTGTCTCCCTGACATAACTACTGTGTCATATGAGACACAGTCACCAGGCAAACCTGGTTGCCGAGAGGCAGAGGCCGATTAAATATGCTGATCTGGAGCAATTCAAGCATAGGAGAATGAAATTTAGCAGAAAGGAGATATTGTCGCCGCTGACCGTGTCCTGTTTATCAACACGGTAGATGGCTTGCTGTTGAAGATATCACTTGCTGCTGCAGCACTTGATTTCCAGCCCAATCAGAAACAGATTGCAGAAAATCTAATATTTTGTGATTCAGTATGTAAGCACTTCAATACGTGACAAATGGTAAGTGTGGCACAAAGGGGGGAATAGGTGATATTGGAAGTTTCCAAAGCTCTCCATCACTGGGCTATTTCTTACCCCATGGGTGGAATAGTCCACTCTGAAGTCTGTTATAACACCCTAGGCTAGGCCATGGTCAATTCCAGCTGACCTTGACCTGGAGTCGCAACATAATTGAATTAACCAATAATTCTTCGAAAAATATGCAAAGTCTGTGGCCCTTGGCTGTCTAATAATTACAGTCACCGGGTTTGTAAATTTAAACACAATTACTTTTTATTTATATAAAGAATTATAATGAAACATACAGCAAATACAACTGGTTTACTATTATCTAATTCCTAACCCCCCACTTTAAGTCGAGGTCTATGTTTTCAGTCTGTAATGGTTTTCACTGTAGATTCATTCATTCAGGTTCTCTGTAGGTCCATAAATATAGCAGCTCACAACATTTCTGGAGAGAGAAGAGAGGGAGAGCATGCATTCACAGCTCCTTCTTCCTTGAGCCTCCAGGACCCAACTTTGCTTTCTTGGGTCTCTGAGAATCATCCCACTCAGGTAGGACCCAATGACCACCTGTTACCGGACAGAATATGGCCTTTTGGCCAATTCATTGGCCACCAGCCAACCAATTGGATCGGGTCTCACTGCATCTCTTGGGTGCCATAAAATCTGAGTTCTGCTGTTTCAAAAATTGGAACAATATACTGGTGCTTGGTCAGAATTAGTGCACTAGAGAATGTCTTGTTTGTGACTAGTTAAATGTTTATTGTCAAACAATAACGTGGGTGAGATAACAAGAAAACTACGTTCATATGAATTGGTTCTGTCCAAAGCTGAAGGATTACTGGAAGGAGGTTTTTAGGGTAATCTCTAAAGTGGTGCACGTGAAATTGGACCCGGGCGCTTGGGAGGCTATATTTGGGGTGTCAGACAAGCCGGGGTTGGAAACGGGTGCGGAGGCAGATGTTGTAGCCTTCGCCTCGTTGATCGCCCATAGGCGGATCCTGTTGGGGTGGAGATCAACCTCTCCACCCTGTGCCCTGGCATGGCGGGGATTCTTAACTCTTGAGAAGGTCAAATTTGAACTGAGGGGAAGGATGGAGGGGTTCTACAATTCATGAACATTATTCATTATGCACTTTTGAGAATTGGATTGCATGGAGGGTGATTGTATGTGCTAATGGTGACTATGGGTAATTCCTGATTCCTTTTTATTTGTTTATGTTAACATGCGGGCTAATGTTTGGGGGTTTGGTGGGAGGATGGGATTGTTGTTATTGATATGGGGATTGACATTGCACTCGTTACTGATTATTATTTATTTCTGGGTGTAAATCTGGGAGAAAATGTGAAAAAGGAGAATGAAAATAATTTTTAAAAAAAATTTGATGTCGCATCGGACACTGGAAGTGTTTCATTCACAAGATTCACATGTACTCGCACATCCTCATCCATGTGTTGTTCTTCCTTCATGTCCGTAGCTCGAGAGAGTGCATCAGCTACTACGATATGTTTTCCTGGAGTATAAATGAGATTGAAGTCGTACCTCTGTAACTTCATCATCATACGTGGTATTCTTGACGACATCTCAATTTTTTCTGATAATTGCTACAAGTGGTCTATGCTCAGTTTCAATTTAGAATGTTGGTAGGCCATGTATGTAATCGTGGAATTTGTTGAATCAATTTATCAAACCTAAGCATTCTTGTTCTACTTGAGCATACCTACGCTCTATGTCAGTCATTAACCTTGAAGCACTAGGCAATTGGAAGCCAATTTTCCTCATTGTCTTGCTGCAATAACATTGCTCCCAACCCACCTTTCGACACACCTGTTGATACTTTTGTCTTCTTTGTCGGGTCAAAAAATGTCAACACTGGAGCTGTTGTCAGTGCATCCTGTAACACTCGCCACTCATGTTCATGTCTTTCAGACCATTGGAAAATAGTATTCTTTTTGATTATTTCCCGCAAGCATGTTGATTTTGCTGATAAATTAGGAATAAAATTTACTTATGAAATTTATCATACCAAGCATCCGGAGGACTCTTTCTTTTGTCTGTTGGAAGTGGCATGTTTAATATCTCCTTTATCTTCTCCTGGTCTGGTTGTATACCTCGAGCAGACAGTTTGTCTCCCAAGAATGTAATTTCTTCGACACCAAACTGGCATTTGGCTTTATTTAACTTGAGACCATAATTTTTTATGCTTTTCAGCAATTTGATAAGCCTTTTGTCGTGCTCTTTTGTTGAACCCCAAATGATGATATTGTCTATGTACACCCTGATGCCTGGAATTCCTTCTACAATGTGTCCCATTGCCCTATGGAAAATTTCAGATGCTGAAATAACACCAAATGCATTCTGAGAAAACAGTATCAACCAAATGGAGTGTTAAAGGTGCACAGCTTTATGCTTTCTTCATCCAACTTGAGTTGCCAAAATCTCTGCGATGCATCTAGTTTGCTGAAGCATGCCACTCCTGACATCTCACATGTGGAGCGGGATTCTCCGAACCCCCCGCCGGGTCGGAGAATCGCCGGGGGCTGGCGTGAATCCTGCCCCCGCTGTCTCCCGAATTCTCCGCCACCAGAGATTCGGCGGGGACGGGAATCGCGCCGCGCCGGTTGGCGGGCCCACCCCCGGCGATTCTCTGGCCTGAGATGGGCCGAAGTCACGCCGCTGTCAACCCTTTCCCGCCAGCGTGGATTAAACCACCTATCTTACCAGCGGGAGCAGGCGGCGCGGGCAGGCTCCGAGGTCCTGGAGGGGGGGGGGCTGCGGGGCGATCTGGCCCCGGGGGGTGCCCCCACATTTGCCTGGCCCGCGATCGGGGCCCACCGATCCGCGGGCGGACCTGTGCCATGGGGGCACTCTTTTTCTTCCGCCTTCGCCATGGTCTTGACCATGGTGGAGGCGGAAGAGACCCCCTCCCCTGCGCATGTGCGGGGATGACGTCAGCAGCCGCTGACGCTCCCGCACATGCGTGAACTTACGCAGGCTGGCAAAGTCCCTTCGGCCCTGTCTGGCATGGCACCAAACGCCAGCCGGTGGAGCGTAAACCACTCCGGCGCGGGCCTAGCCCCTCAAGGTGAGGGCTTGGCCCCTAAAGGTGCGGAGACGTCCGCACCTTTGGGGCGGCCCGACGCCGGAGTGGTTCCCGCCACTCCATCATGCTGGGACCCCCCACCCCGCTGGGTAGGGGAGAATCCCGCCCGTGATCTCTTCTCTTTACAGAATTGGATAATGTTCTCACTTTGTACTTAAATTGAGATCTCAGGTCGTTATTTTGTTTCTTCACACAAATCATGGAGTTCACCCAAGCCATCGGTTCATCAATTCTTTTTATCACCCCTAGATTTGTCATTCTCTCCAGTTCATTTTTTAGTCGTTCTTTAATGGAGCTGGTACTCGCCTTGGTGCATGTACGACTGGCTGTGCATTCTCTTTCAATTGGCACCGATTAGTGAATGGGAAAAACGCCAAATCCTTGAACTATTTTGGAAATATTTATGGATTGAATCCACTGATGTACTTTGTGTGGTTGCAGCAGTCAGCACTGTATACTCTTTTTATTAATTCATGTGCTTCACATGCTTCCAATCCCAGTGGTGATTCACGCTCAGCCTCTACAATGGAAAATCTCACTTTGTTCATCTTATTCTTTACCCTGACCTCTATTTCGCATACTCCTAGATTGTGATTTATTTTCTGTTAATATCCTTCAAAAGTACCTTTTAGTTAGAAAGTGCGGTTTAATTTTCATTTCTTGCATATCAGATAAACATATAATATTGGCTCTCACTCCCGTGTCGAGTTTAACATTGATTAATGTTTTATTAATCATCAGAGGAACTGTCCTGTTATCTCTATGAATAGTTGTATTTGTCTTGCTATTACTGCAAATTTGCTTTGAAGATTGTTTAGCTTGCATCTCATTATAATGCTATAAAAAATGTGTCTTCGAGATTGAGCTCTTCAATCATGTTGATTGATTTTTATATTCCTGATTTTTTATTTGAAAAATATTGTTTTGCAAAGTGATTCTAGCCGTTGCATTTAGAACAGACTTTTCCGAATGCTGGACATTGCCTTTGCAAATGCTTGTTGCCCCATGGCTTGCACAAAATGGTGGTATTGGTCACTCGTTTAAAATGGCCACCGCTGCTGGGACCACGCCTTGATGAGGGTGTGTCACAACACTAACGGTGTCGGCTGCATCTCCGATCTTCACGCCAAAGGGTTTAGAGTGCTAATCTGCGCAGCTAGCTCGCTGGCATGGCAAATTCTAATGGCATCGTCGAGCTAGAATTCATTCTCCTTCAACAATCTCTCATGAACTTTGTCATTGCTAATCCCAAACACAATTTGACCGCGGATCATTGATGCTTGCAAAGTTACATGCCTGAGCCTTTAACCTCAAGCCTGCTTAAAAGCTGTCGAACGATTCACCTGCCTGTTGTGCGTGCGTGCAAAAAACGTACCGCTCAAATGTTTTGTTCTTTTTGGGTGTACAGTGCCGATCAGATTTTTTCACGACCTCGTCAAAGTGATTTTTATCATCTGTGGACGTGCTACAGTGAGCAGCAACGCTATTCTCCATTCTTCAAGCTGTGCCTGAAGACCTAGAGCTGCTACATAGAGTGTGAATTGCTGTTTAAAAGCGTGCTAATTTGCATCTACATTAACAGTGACTCAATGCTAGTATGTCTTCAGAATTTCCATCATTGACTTTGATGCTTATTAGTGCATTGGTATATTCATCAGTACTCTACGTGTTTTTTTTTTCTTTTCCTTGCTACCTTTGTCTTTTTAGATCTTCAGAACCAATTCAGTCCTGGTAAAATGTTACATTCTGGTGCTTGGCCGGTCAGAATTAGTGCACAAGAGAACATCTAGTTCATGACTAGTTAAATGCTTATTGTTAAATAATATTGTGGGTCAGATAACAATAAGAAAACTATCAAAATCTACTAACTATTATAAATTATCTAAGAGCTACTACAAATGTGACTATCCACTACGACGACTATCTCCAGACTCTCCGCGGTAACAAGTGCCACGCGGTTGTTCTCTATTGCCAACTGCTGGTTGGAGGTTGTATCTAATAGTATTTACATGATTGCTTATGCAGATCGTCACATATACTATGTTGCAACTTTTTAAATTCCTCGTTCTCTCTGTTGCTTGGCTTAAAGATACATGTTCTTTAAGCATGCATGGATCAAAATGAAAGTAGGAAAAAATAAAGAAAGAGGAAATATGTGAATCAACAGAAGGACCCTTACCTTTCTCCCTAAAAGGAATGAAACATCAGGGCAAGGAGATTTCATTATGAGGGATGCAAGGTATAAATCATTAACATATATCCATTCATCCATCCCCATTATATCAGTTCCCTTCCCAGTCTCTACATTGTTGACTAGTCAGCTCTTAAGCCCGTGACAAAGCATTTGCTATCACATTATCCTTTCCAGGGATGTGTACAATATTAACATTGAATTGTTGTAATAATAAACTCCAATGGAATAATCTTATGTTCTGGGTTTTAAACGGGTCTTTAAATACAAACAGATTATGGTCCGTATAAACAAAGCTTTGTTTATTATCATATCGGGTATATACTTCAAAATGATGAAGGATTAGTAGCCTTGCCCCAACCCGTGGGCCACTGACATCTGTGGCCATTTTAAATGGTCTGAAACCAGTTCACCAGCACTGGTTCGCCCATTAACATGGCCTTCAATCTCCCAAACTCTACTCGGTGTTCTGTGGACCACAGCGTTTTCATTTGTTTCCATAACATATCCAACATGCGCTGTATCCCATTCTCTAACTGAGCCAGTCTCCGTGGTTTTAGTTGAGTTGGATGGGGCTTTATTGGTTCAGAGTTTCCTATGTCTACATTTAACAGAGTGAACCCTGGTGTTTCCCTGCAACTCTCCCAATATTTTTCTAGTATCTCAATTAGACCTTCTCTCTTCTTCTGCTGATAGGTTTGCATCTTTGGCTTTAGAACTCCCTCTGATATCTTCAAACAGTGCCTTGTTTTCACTCTTTTTCAAAGTCAAAGGCACATGCTTCCGTTGGGCAGGTACCTGACTGTCCAAATTAGAGAGGGCCCCCTGAATGGGTTTCTTCTGCATTTCTGTCTCTTGTGTACATTTCCATGAAGCATCCATGGATCAAAACGATAATGGCAAACAGAAAGCGGAAATAAGGGAAATCAACGGGAAGGACCCTCGCAAGTCTTCGTATGGCAGCAGGCGCGGAATTGCGTGATTCCCGCTGGGCTGCGTGGTGATCCAGGGACAGAATTTGCAGCGGAGATTCGTGCCATGGTGTCCAGTGTAGAGACACTCCGCAGTGCAGGAGGAGGATGATTGATCTGCTGTGCTCTGCCAGTGTGCTGTGCTCTGCCAGTGTGCTGTGCTCTGCCAGCGTGCTGTGCTCTGCCAGTGTGCTGTGCTCTGCCAGCGTGCTGTGCTCTGCCAGCGTGCTGTGCTCTGCCAGTGTGCTGTGCTCTGCCAGCGTGCTGTGCTCTGCCAGTGTAAGTGCACATCTGCTCACTGTAAACTGACACATTCATCAGGAAATCAGGCCACTGAAGTGTGCAAGCCCACAAGGATGTCACACAGGAATTTGGGGTGCAGCCCTCCCCAGCAGATGGGACAGCCGCACTAAATGTGTGCCAGCCCAATTATGCTCTTAATCT
Organism: Scyliorhinus torazame; assembly: GCF_047496885.1. Taxonomy (NCBI): domain Eukaryota; kingdom Metazoa; phylum Chordata; class Chondrichthyes; order Carcharhiniformes; family Scyliorhinidae; genus Scyliorhinus; species Scyliorhinus torazame. Next base: position 41,806,475 of record NC_092719.1, read on the forward strand.
TCTATCCGTTGCAGGAAAAACAGCTTCTTAATCACTTACTGGGGAGGAATTCCAGCAGCTGCCATACACATGCATGCTCCTGATCAGCTCATGCAACAGATGGCATGACAAACAATCCTTCTGTCATTCTGCAGGAGAATAACACGCACAATATGCATGTGTGCGTGAAGACCATGGGGAATGGAAGGTAATAGTGCCCTGACCCAGCATGAGAAGATGGCCAGCGAGCTAGCTGGGGAGGAGCTGCACTGTGCCTCTGCTGAGGGCGAGATAGGACTCCCTTAGGAAGCCAGTGAGGATGCCTCCAACTGTTTAAATCGAAATAATAAATTAAACAAACTGAGGGACAGATTTAAAGGGATACTGCCTTAAAAGCAAAACATAAATGAAAGTTAAAACATGAAACTAAAATGTGATTAAAGAGGTTCAATAAAACACCATAGACTCTGCGGTGCCCACCGAGCAGGGAAGGCCTCGGTAGTGCCCGTGGAGCCAGAGGAAATGGGCGAGGTACTAAATGAATACTTTGCATCAGTATTCACCAAAGAGAAGGAATTGGTAGACGTTGAGTCTGGAGAAAGGTGTGTAGATAGCCTGGGTCACATTGAGATCCAAAAAGACGAGGTGTTGGGCGTCTTAAAAAATATTAAGGTGGATAAGTCCCCAGGGCCTGATGGGATCTACCCCAGAATACTGAAGGAGGCTGGAGAGGAAATTGCTGAGGCCTTGACAGAAATCTTTGGATCCTCTCTGTCTTCAGGTGATGTCCCAGAGGACTGGAGAATAGCCAATGTTGTTCCTCTGTTTCGAAGGGTAGCAAGGATAATCCAGGGAAATACAGGTCGGTGAACCTTACTTCAGTGATAGGGAAATTACTGGAGAGAATTCTTTGAGACAGGATCTACTCCCATTTGGAAGCAAATGGATGTATTAGTGAGAGGCAGCACGGTTTTGTGAAGGGGAGGTCGTGTCTCACTAACTTGATAGAGTTTTTCGAGGAGGTCACAAAGATGATTGATGCAGGGAGGGCAGTGAATGTTGTCTATATGGACTTCAGTAAGGCCTTTGACAAGGTCCCTCATGGTAGACGAGTACAAAAGGTGAAGTCACACGGGATCAGGGGTGAGCTGGCAAGGTGGATACAGAACTGGCTAGGTCATAGAAGGCAGAGAGTAGCAATGGAAGGATGCTTTTCTAATTGGAGGGCTGTGACCAGTGGTGTTCCGCAGGGATCAGTGCTGGGACCTTTGCTGTTTGTAGTATATATAAATGATTTGGAGGAAAATGTAACTGGTCTGATTAGTAAGTTTGCAGACGACACAAAGGTTAGTGGAATTGCGGATAGCGATGACTGTCTGAGGATACAGCAGGATTTAGTTTGTTTGGAGACTTGGGTGGAGAGTTGGCAGATGGAGTTTAACCCAGACAAATGTGAGGTAATGCATGTTGGAAGGTCTAATGCAGGTAGGGAATATACAGTGAATGGTAGAACCCTCAAGAGTATTGAAAGTCAGAGAGATCTAGGTGTACAGGTCCACAGGTCACTGAAAGGGGCAACACAGGTGGAGAAGTTAGTTAAGAAGGCATACGGCATGCTTGCTTTCATTGGCCTGGGCATTGAGCATAAGAATTGGCAAGTCATGTTGCAGCTGTATAGAACCTTGGGCAGGATTCTCCAACCCCCCCGCCGGGTCGGAGAATCGCCGGGGGCTGGGCTGAATCCCGCCCCTGCTGGTTGCCGAATTCTCCGCACCTTTGGGGCGGCGCGATGCTGGACTGATTTGCGCCGTTTTTGGAGTGGGAACTTAATTCTGGCAAGGTTTCCTTTTAATGAATGTCCATGAGATGCTAATGCATGCAACTAGGGTTCCCGACACTGTTTTGTCGGAAAGGTCGAACCACCTTTAGCCTGTCTTTGAAGTCCAAGGAATGGATTCTTTCCGTTCATCCTGCCCTCGGGAAACTGATTTTTGGCCTTGTGCCAAATTAAATTCTTCCGCCCAGCTGCTGGCAGGGCTGGAAAATTCCGTCCTATGTCTGCTGTAGACGAACTGATGGAGATTGATTGCTGAGATTAGTCAGTGCACCATTGTCTTTGTGATATGCTACCAACAGGAGAATAGGAGGTGAGCTGGCTGGACCTTGGCTTTTCTTTGTCAATTGCTCAGTCGGGGAAGATGGTAGCATAATGGCAGTGTGATTGGACTAGTGGCCCAGCGACCTAGGATAATGGGCCATATTAAGGGCCTTTCCGGAAGGAAAATGGGCAATTAGGGAAATAAATGCCAGCCATTCCTATGATGCTCTCACAAGCCCTAAAAAGAATAAAGGAAAACAAATCCATTCCTGTATCCTGTGTTCTTAAGAAGGGTAGTCTTTGCAAAGGATGTCCACATAAATATACAATAAAGTGCCCCAGGGATAAGGGGCAGGGTCACAGAGGCATGTTATACTGGCTTGCACAATCCGAGATTAAATGAAAGTACATATGTCACTAAAAGGTACCAATCGTATTTTGAGATAAAGGGACGACCTTTATGTGAATTTCTTTATCTGTTATTTTGAGACGGGCATTCACCTGTTTATTTTAATGTTGAAACAGTGATAGTGGAGTGCCATAGAAACATGTTTGACATTCACACTCTGTTATTATCAACAATAACTACAGGAAGAAGTTAGTTATATGATCCCACTTATAGAATAGCTACCAATCAATCGTTACCCTACCCAAGTTACCTTGTCTATTTGCTTCACATCTTTCGTCTGTTTTTTTCCGCAGTATTTTTAATTCAACAGCAGTCCTCTAATGAAATTTACAGTAGAAGCATTTGTTCAGACTTCATCATATCTTTAACGATTGAATAATTATGGAATCCTTTGCACATGAGCATGATAAAACATCTTGAAAGACACTTCATGGACCATTAACTCCCCAAATGCTACTTTTACATTGTTCTTCGATTAACATGAAGGAACATTTTCTGACAATATTGCAATGAATCTCTAACTATTCCTTTATGATAGTAATTAGAGTTATGATTTTTAATAGTTGCGATGTGTAATTTCACTACTGGTTTTCATTAAAAAAGACCATTAAGTCTGTATAATTTGGTAAACAGAACACGATTAAAGTTTGGACCTCCCTCCATCAACAACACCAAAACTGACTGACTGGTCGTTTATTTCATTGTTCTCTGCAAATTGTCTTATTGCAAATTGAGAGGTGCGGTTGTTTAAATAGCAACTAAAACTGCACTTTCAAAAGTAATTCCTTGGCTGTGAAGTGTTTTGGGAGATCTTGTGGGTGTGAAAAGTGTTATAAAAATGCAAATTAATTATCCTAAAGAATGTTAAATCTCTTCAGAAGCTGTCATGCTGTTGAATGTAAATATTTCACCTAAAGATAATGGTTTAAACAGATGTTTATGTGACCAAATATTTTTAAATGCTGTTTCACTGAAGGCTAGACTCTGCATGAATCTGAGGAAGTTGCCTTTCTACTTGGATGAGAATGCTGATATTTTCTTTCCACGGTGCTATCTGGTTTCTGATGTGACAGAAGAATGTAGACTCCGCAGTGAGTATGAGATTCCCCTCCACCTAAATAGTAAACGAAAAAGCTGCCGTCAGTTGAGGAATTGGAAATGGTTGCTTGGAGGGGTGGGAGAAAGAAATATAAAAACATGCTTGAAGAGACACATGGCAGGTTTAATCTTGCAGAACACCCCCCCCCCCCCCCCCCCCCCCCCCCCCCTCACCCTCTGCTGAATGAAATCTGCTTGGTTCATCACAAATTTTCATTCTCTTGCTTCTCTGAAGGATCACTGTCTGAAGGATCACTGCCACTCCACCTCACTGAAGCAAAGGATGGAGCGGTTTGAGCCGCCAGCTCTTCTACTTGCCCTTAAAGTGTTACATAATTTGACCGACAGTTCAGTGTACCATGCTAGATATTGCTGACGTTCCTACTGTTTTAATCCTCCCCAGAGATACCCTGTTGAGGTTATCCAGAAGAAGTGAGCAGACCTCAGACATTGGCAAACATGAAAATGTATTAGGGTAAATGCTGGAGCACCCCTCCAACACTGACCCCCATCGAAGTATGCAGGTCAGAGGAGTGGTTACCTTACTTTCCTAAGCTAGCAGGGCTCCACGTAGAAGATACAATTATTAAAACACCACCGTGTCACCAGAGGAACATCATGAGCACTTGCGAGAGAAAACTGTAGCAGGTGATGCCTCCTCTGCCATGTTGGAAATACATTTTATGACTTTATAAGGAGGTCAATAAATCACTTCAAAATGTATTTTGAATCTTTATGGAGGACGGTATTTGGTCTCACAATCCAGCTTGAACTCCAGGTGGACTTGCTTTTGTCCAAGAACAGGTGCCTTCTTGCAATTGGTAAATCATGTCATTCCATCAGGCCAAGTATCCACTCACCCTCTCTGATGTGGGGTGCAAAGTTTGGGAAAATGTTCGGCCGCCCCCACGACCTCCAGGCCCAATTAGTGTTGGGTGGGGTTGCTGGGTTGTGGGGATAGGGTGGAGATGTTGGCCTTGGGTGGGGTGCTCTTTCCAAGAGCCGGTGCAGACTCGATGGGCTGAATGGCCTCCTTCTGCACTGTAAATTCTAAATTCTATGAATTCCTCATCGAGGGTGAGGACTCTGGGGCTGGATTCTGCGTTTCAAGGACTATATCACCACGCCATCCTGAAAACTGTGGTCTTTTACGGCAGGAATACTGGCATCAAAAGGCCACAGATTCACAGTCTTGCAGGGGGCTAGAAGGCAGCTGTCGGCCAGCTGAGGGACTAGGCCCGCGCCGGAGTGGTTGGCGCGCCGCCGACCGGGGGAAAAGGCCTTTGGTGCCACGCCAGCCGGGGCCGAAGGGACTCCGCCGGCCGGCAGAAGTCCGTGCATGCGCGGGAGTGTCACCGGCTGCTGACGTCATCCCCGCGCATGCGCGGGGGGGCGTCACTTTCCCATCGGCCATCACGGAGGCTATGGCCGAGGCGGAAGGAAAAGAGTGTCCCCACGGCACCGGCCCGCCCGTGGATCGGTGGGCCCCGATCGCGGGCCAGGCCACTGTGGGGGCACCCCCCGGGGCCAGATCGGCCCGCGCCCCCCCCAGGACACTGGAACCCGCCCGCGCCGCCAGTCCCGCCGGTAAGGGAGGTGGTTTGATTCACGCCGGCGAGACTGGCATGACAGCAGCGGGACTTCGGCCCATCGCGGGCCGGAGAATCGCGGGGGGGAGGGGGGGGGGGGACACAGGCGCTGCGCGATTCCCGCCCCTACCGAATTTTCGGTGCCGGAGAATTCGGCGGCCGGCGGGGGCGGGATTCACGCCGCCCCCCGGCCATTCTCCGACCCGGCGGGGGGTCGGAGAATCCCGCCCAATATTTTCACCCAGAGGGTGTTAGATCTGTGGAATTCACTGCTGGTTTTGGCAGGTTGAGGTAGAAATCCTCAACTTATTTATAAGGTATCAGGATCTACATTATAAGTGCCGCAACTGGCATAGCTATAGATCGGGTGCTGGAAGGCGAGATTGAAATGGATGGCTAGTTTTTTGTCGGACAAGGCAGACATAGGACCGTAAGACATAGGAGCAGAATTAGACCCTTCGGCCAATCGAGTCGTTGCCGCCATTCAACCATCCTGATATGTTTCTCATCCCCATTCTCTTGCCTTCTCCCCGTAACCCCAATCCCCTTATTACTCAAGAACCTATCCATCTTTGTGTTAAAGACACTCAATGATTTGGCCTCCACAACCTTCTGCAGCAAAGAATTCCACAGATTCACCACCCTCTGGCTGAAGAAATTCCTCCTCATCTCAGTTTTAAAGGATCGTCTGTCCCTTCAGTCTGAGGCTGTGCCCTCAGGTGTCTAGTTTTTCCTACTGGTGGAAACATCCTCTCTCTACTGGGCTGAATGGCCTCTTTCTGTGTCATAACTTTTCTACAGTTCTATAATGGGGAGAAATTCGCACCAAGATTTTTTTTTGTTTACTTGGAAGTTCTAGTGCAATGAGATAATGGCGGTTAGTTTGTTATATCCTCCCATGTGTGACGTGCCCACTGTTTACTGCATATGCTTTGGCCCTGCAAAGGCTAATTTGCGCACTCTCAATCTGACTACAAGAATCCTGAGAGCTATTGTATCTCAGCTTCCTTTACATCACTGTCCTTCATTTTAAATATTTTCTTCAATCGCAGCTGAATTGCTAGAAAGTGCACATTTTATAGCAGGTAGGAGTTTCACAAGGACTTTAACAAGTGACTAAGCAGCAGTATTGCAGATACAGTGCTGTGCACAATCAAATGATTGACTCCTCTGCCATGTGTGTGTGTGTCCAGCCTCATACCATCTCATAAATATTAGTCTGCTCAAATCACATGTTCATGTTCATGGCATGAAAAAAATTATTGCAAAGAAATGAATGCTCATTTTAAGAATAGGAATAGTTTTGACTTAGAAGTGCAAAATCGATAAATGACTTTCAACTGGAGATTTGTTGAAAATTAATACCCCCTCGGGATTGCACATCCACTTTTTACATAGCCTTTCTGGGGGGATATTATAGTAAATCTTTGAATGTTATTGTAATTCATACATGACTTTCCTCTCCAATCCTTTCCCCACCACATCCCTCCTCCTGTTTTGCTTTTGGGTCTGCCTGCCATCTTCTTCTCCACTTCCTATTATAAATTTGACCTGCGATAGAGTTTGATAAGAACCTGAGGCACAAAGAAAAAAAAAATGTTTTGGTTAAAGATGGACACATTTTACAGTTAAATATCTTCATGCGAATGCACGGTTTTGTTCTTGTGTCTGAATTATATAATTCATCAAAACCTTCTTTGCTCTTTGGACAAAATGTATTATTGGAATCCCCTTGAGGCGCACCCAGCAGTTCCAGTTGTATGAAGATCCTGAGGTGAATTCCTTCGCTATCAGCCACAGGCTGACCCAATAAGCACTTGTATGACTTTATAGGAATCGGGGCTACTTTTTTGTTCTTGGATATCAATCTAGGTCTGTTAGCTACGAATGAATTTAGTATTGTACTTGTGTTTGTGAAGCAGAGATTACACATTTGTTTTACTGAGTTTACAAAAAAATAACTCCAGTCTAAAAGCAGATAATGTTGCTTTCAGATGACTTCAGACTTACTAGTGCAATCTGTATACTGAAATGGGTGATTTACAATTCTTCAAGTGATCTGTCAAGTCCAAGCACCGGAGAAGGTCAAATGGAAAAAGATTATACTGAAGGAAGTAAAGAAGCCTTGGTGACAGGTAAAACATGCATTTTGTTTAGCTGTTCAGCAGGTCCGGTTAAAGATTTTATTTTGCACTGGGATTTAGTAAGTTCATAAGGAATAAGGAGCAGGAGAAGGACATTTGGCCCATGGAGCCTGCTTTGAATTTGAGAAGATCAAGTTGATCTGATTGTGGCCTTAACTTCACTTTTCTGACCCTTCTTTCACAACTCTTGATTGCCTGGTCGACCAAAAATCTGCCTAACCTACCCTTGAATATAATCAGTGACCCAGCCTTCAGTTCTCCATGGAAGAGAATTCAAACACTAAAGAACTTCTGAGAGAAGAAATTTTACCTCATCTCTGTTTTGGTAGACGTCTCATTTTTAAACCATATCCCCTAGTTCTAGATTCCCTGATGAGAAGAAATATCCTCCAGCATGAACCCTGTCAAGCTCCCTCAGAATCCTTTCTGTTTCAGTGAGAACACCGCTCATTCTTTTAAACTCACGTGCACTTAGGTCCAAGCTGCTCGACCTTTCCTCAGACGACAACCCTTTTTCCCCAGGAATCAGCTTAGTGAACCATCTCTCAGCTGCTTCCAATGCAAGTCTGTCCATCCATGAGTGTGGAAACCAAAACTGTACCATAATACTTCAAGAGCAGTCTCCCCAAGCCCTGTACACTTGTAGCAAGACTTCCCTCCTTTTATACTCCAGCCCCCTTTCAATAAAGCCAAACATTCAATTTGCCTTCCTAATTATTTGTTGTACCTGTGTGCTAACTTTTAGTGATTATGTACAAGGACACACAGATGTTTATGTCATGCAACATTCTGCAGGGTCTCATGATTTAAATAGTATTCTGCTTTCCCATTCTCCCTTCCCAAATGGACAATCTCTCAATTTCCCTCATTATACTCCATCTGCCAATATATGCCCACTCACTGAACCTATCTATATCCTTTTGAAGATCTTTTGCATACTCCTTCTAATTTTCTTTCCTACCTCTCTTTGTATCATCAGCAAATTTGGCAGTAATATATTCTTCCCTTCATCCAAGTCGTTATTATAGATTGTAATAGCTGATGCACTAGTAGCACTGATCCCCTTAACATTCCACTAGTTACACTTTGCCACCTGAAAATGACCCTTTTATCCATTAACCAATCCTCTATTCATGCTAATACATCACTTTCGGCATCATGAGCTATTACCTTGTGCAGTAACCTTTTATGTGGGACCTTATCAAATGCCTTTTTGAAATCCAATTATGCCATATTTACTGCTTCCCTTTTCTCCATCCTGCTTGCTACACTCTCAAAGCGCTCTAATAAATGATTATGGGGCTGGTTTAGCACAGTGGGCTAAACACTGGCTTGTAGTGCAGAGCAAGGCCAACAGCACGGGTTCAATTCCTGTACCGGCCTTCCTGAACATGCGCCAGAATGTGGCTCAAGGGGCTTTTCACAGTAACTTCATTGAAACCTACTTGTGATAATAAGCGGTTATTATTATTATTAAATCTTTCAAACACTATTTTCCTTTCAATTAACCATGTTGGCCCTCTAAGATCACATTATTTCCTAAATGCTCTGCTGCTATGTCCTTCAGTATGGATTCTAACCTTTTCCTAATGATAGATGCTAGACTAATTGGTTCAAAGTCATAGTATTGAAAAGAAATGGTAAAAATACAGAATTAAAGGTCTTTACTTAAATAGACTCAGCATTTGAAACAAAATTAATGAATTGAAATAAAGAGATAGATATTACAGAAGAGACATGGTTGCAAAGTGACCAAGGCTTGGACCTGAATATTCAAGGGTATCTGACATTTTGGAAGGAGAAAATATAGAAAAAAGAGGTTAGGGTGCCACTGTTAATAAAGGACAATGTTAGTATAAAAATTAGAAATGATCTTGATTCGAAAGATCAAAATATAGGATGGGATTTTCCAACCCCCTATCCCCTCCGCGGCTTGTTTTGTGGAGGAGACCCATCACTGTCAATAGGCTTTCCTGCTGTTTACACCCTCTGCCCCTGGAGAACTTGTGATGGAGGGGTCACTGTTGGTGGGACTGGAAGATCCCGCTGGTGGAAATGGCTGGAAGATTTTGACCATAGAATCGATTTGGAGATAGGAAATAGCAAAAGAAGGAAGTCATTGGTGGAAGTGGTTTATAGGCTGCCTGACAGTAATTACAACGTAGGACAGAACATAAGTCAAGAAATAATGGGGCCTTGTAAGAAAAGTACTGCAATAATTGTGGGAGATTTTAATCTTCATATTGATTGGATGAATCAAATTGGCAAAAATAGCCTGAAGGATCATTTCATAGTGTTTTTAAGACAGGTTTCTCAAAACAAAACATTCTCGAACCAACCAGGGAACAGGTTATTTTAGATCTGGTAAAGTGTAATGAGACAGAATTAACTAATGACCTCATAGTAACCTCTATGTAAGAATGATCATAACATGGTAGAATTTCACATTCCTTTTGAGGGTGAGAAATCAGCGTCTGAAACTAGAGTTTTAAACTTAAATAGAGGCAATTACATGGGTATGACTAGGGAATTGGCTAAAGTGGAATGGAAAAATAGGTTAGAGAAGAAGTAGACATTTCAGGAGATATTTCATAATTCTATCAAGAATGAAAGATGCAAGAGAAGGTAATGCTACCTGCAATTAACTGAGGAAATTAAAGATGGTATCAAATTGAAAGTAAAGCTGTACATTACTGCAAGTATAATGGTAGCCCGGAAGATTAGGACAATTTCAGAAACCACCAAAAGATGACTGAAAAAATAATAAAGGAGGACGTTGAGTATGAGAGAAAGGTAGCAGGAATATTAAAGCAGACAGCAAAAGCTGTATGGGGGCCGGTTTAGCTCACTTGGCTAATCAGTTGGTCTGAGATGCAGAGCGTGGGTTCAATTCCCGTATCAGCTGAGGTTATTCATGAAGGCCCCATCTTCTCAACCTGCTCCTCGCCTGAGGTGTGGTGATCATCAGGTTAAATCACCACCAGTCAGCTCAAAGGGGAAAGCAGCCTATGATCATCTGGGATGAGGGTGACTTTACCTTTTCATGGAGGTAAAAAGGAGAGAGTAGTTAAAGTAAACATTGGTCCTTTAGAAGGGGAATTAATAATGGAAAACAAGGAAATGGTTGAGTCTTTGAACAAGTATTTTGTATTGGTCTTCACAGTAGAAAACACAAAGCATCCGGAGGTGATTACTTTTGTGCTTCTTTTCCTAGCTGAGGTTGGCTGTCAAAACAAAAGAAAAAGCAAGCCAAGGATTTAAAGTCCAATAAATCTTTGTCGAATGAATATTGCAACTTGCTGGCAGACTCAAATGTGTAAAAACGGGTAAAGTTGATGAATAAAATGGTGATAAACTCTGGCTGGGTTTCTCATGATTGTCCGCTGTGCACTCAATGGAAGAGCTGTGAAACCATTGAAGAAAAAAATACGTCAGCACCATTTTACTGGGGTTTCTGCAGTTTGTGCCCTCATGCTAAGGTGATAAGCTTATTATACCCACATGAATTCAACCTTGATATCTTGTTTTTATTTTAAAATGGTATAGTGTTGTATTAAGAAGTTATGCAAAAGAACTACATTTTCCTGCTGTTTGGTTGTACCCAATGAAGGAATAGAAAGGGAATCTAACCTCTTTATATATTGTGCCCTTCACACATTGGTCAAAGTCATGGATAATGTCTTATTAAAATGAGCAGTAGCATAGCATCACTCTCAGAATAAGATATCTTTGGTAAGTTGCATCAGTACCTATAAGAAGATGATGGGAAGAAAAAGACTAGTGTATTCATTTGTGCCTAATATAGACTTATGATGACGAGAGTATCATAATCAGACTCTTCCTACTAACTCCCTCATCCCTCTACCTCCCCGCGGCCGCCAAGTAATTTCCCAGAAGAGGTAAAACAACTGGAAAGAGTCTTGTGCCAGAAGGGATAAATCTGCGAATTTTTTCACTAATCCTCAAGCCAGTCAAAATCAACCAAGTACATCACATGCCTCTCATGTTGTCATTAAACGTTGCCAGCACAAACATCTGTTTTATGACTTTTACTCTTTATGCATTATGAATCATAGCATATGTGTTGGAATTTTGTTTTTAAAGGAAAAAAAAAATCCCTCTTGTTTGTAAAGGTTCACAAAACATTCCTTTCAGCCTGGCTGTCAGAGGATTTGACTTAAAAGGTATTTTCAAAAAATTATGGACCCAATCTTCACTTGCCTAGTAGGAAAGAGGTTGGTGAGCAGTTAAAATCAGGAACGGCATCTCTCCGGCTCATTTGGAGCATGCAGTGAGAACAAAGACATGAGAGAAGTTGGTGAGGAAGGCTATCAAGAGGAAGAAACGCTGCTAGTGGCTGTTGTGATGAGAAGTCAAAGCTTGTTGAATGAGTATTACAGCATGCTGACAGACCGAAATGTGCCAGCTGTAAAAATGGATAACGCTGGGTGAATAAAATAGAGCTGAACTCTGGCTGAATTTCCCTTGATTGTCCACTGTACACTCAATGGAAGAGCTGTGTGTTTGCAATAAGAATGAGAGGTTTGATAGTACGTCCTTGCGCCGGATGGTGGATAATTATATGGACCGAAGGGAATTGCTGTAAGTACTGGGGTGGGGCGCTGGTGAGGAAAGAATGGTCACACGTTCTAGAGAAAGATGAAGAAATGAAGAGTTTTAACTTTGTCACATTTGTAAGGCTATTGGAGCACTTACTGCATTGCATTCAAGTTCTAAGAGAGATGTTCCTGGAGTGCAGAATCCCTCCAATGTCTCTCCATGCCTTGCTGATTTGATCCGTCGGGGTGTTCCCCCCCATTGGTGTCCCTGCTTTTCTTTACTTGTTCCAACAGGGCCTACAAGGGTGGCTACCAAGAACCTATTGTCTTTGCTGTGACTCACCTTTGAAGCTCCTCTTGCAGCTGATGTCACTACTGGACAAGTCAGATCTCAGTGTGGGACATGGCTTGATAGATCCTGGGCTGGATTCGCCGTTGCCCGACGCCGATATTGTAATCAGAGATAGGGCGGCGAATCGGCTCCGATGCCCAAATCAGGGCTGGCGCCGGTTTGATGCCGGTCAGCCATGCTCCGCCCCCTTGGAACTGGCATAACATAACACGTCGCGTGCCATTGCAACGGCGTTGGCACGTCATAAGCAGGCCTTCCGACGATGCTCCGCCCCCAGTGGGCCGAGTTCCCGATGGTGCGGGACACATGTGGTCTCAGTGGTCGGGACCCCGACATGGCGGCTGCGGACTGTGTCCATCGGCCCACACCGGCCGGGATCTGTGCCGCTGGCAGAGGGGGGCTGTGGGGTCGTGGATGGCGGGTTGGGTCCGGCACGGCTGCCGCCATGTTTTACGGCACGACCGCTGCAGTTCGTCAGCCGTGCGCTCGGGCGGCCAGGGCCCCAGCCATTCTCTGGCCGTTTTTGGCATGGAAGCTGAGAGTTTCACCTGACTCTGCTGCTACCCCCTCACTGGTCCTGGAATAGGCAAGGGGTCGATGCCAATTTTTTGGTCATAAAACTCCTGCAAATTCTCCATTCGAGCAGGCACTTAGTCACTGAAACGGAGAATCCAGCCCACAACTTTTATTTTTTGTTTAGACATGTGGATGGCGACTGCTGAACAGAGTCAAAGTTTGTTGACAAACTTTAAAAAAAAGAATTAAACATTTATTAAACAAGAAAAGATTAACTAGATTATACTACTGCTTTACCCGCAACAATACCTTTATAGGTATAGGTAGATTCATAAGGATAACAAGTTACAAAATCTATCTTATATCTAATGTACACAGTCCATGTATATCAATAGGTGAACTGAGGTTGGACACAGCACACTCCGGAACCAAATGACACCCAAAGCAATTTCTAAGGATTCTCATTAACTCTCCCCAGACGCTTGTCACACTGTGAGCCAACTGGTCTCACAGAAGCTCTGTTTTTTAACTTGGGTTTCTAATCTCCACTCTGAAAAACCCACCTCGGAATGTCTTCCCAGGTTACAGTTCCATTTGGACGTCTTCAACAAGGACCACCTTCAGGGTTTCAACCCTCACTTCCGATCTTTCACTCTCCTGGATTGACACATGCATTCACGCTTCACCTTCCACACATTCGCCCAGATACTCAGCCATACCAACAGAACACCAGTGCTTCACAGGCTCACCCACCTTTACCCGTCTCCTCGGGTCTTCTCGCGGACCTATTTTAAGTCTGTTTCCTGCAGCTTTCTCTCTTTAATTTGGAGCCTTGTCCTCTGCTCCTTACTTTAACTTCACTAAACAGGAACTGGGGCGAGATTCTCCGCCCCTCCGCCGGGTCGGAGAATCGCCGGGGGCTGGCGTGAATCCCGCCCTCGTCGGTTGCCGAATTCTCCGGCACCGGATATTCGACGGGGGCGTGAATCGCCCCGCGCCTGTTGGTGCCCCCCCCCCGGCGATTCTCTGGCCCAGATGGGCCGAAGTCCCGCCGCTAAAATGCCTGTCCCGCCGGCGTAGATTAAACCACCTACCTTACCGGCGGGACAAGGCGGCGCGGGCGGGCTCCGGGGTCCTGGGGGGGGCGCGGGGCGATCTGGCCCCGGGGGGGTGCCCCCACGGTGGCCTGGCCCGCGATCGGGGCCCACCGATCCGCGGGCGGGCCTGTGCCGTGGGGGCACTCTTTTCCTTCCGCCTTCGTCACGGTCTCCACCATGGCGGAGGCGGAAGAGACTCTCCCCACTGCGCATGCGCGGGAATGCCGTCAGCGGCCGCTGACACTCCGGCCACTGACGGAGTACTACTGAACTCCGTCAGTAGTACCGTCAGCCGGCCGGAGATGTCATTTCCGCGCCAGCTGGCGGGGCACCAAAGGCCTTTTCTGCCAGCTGGCGGGGTGGAAATTCGGCCGGCGCGGGCTTAGCCCCTTAAGGTTGGGGCATTCTGCACCTTTGGAGCGGCCGATGCCCGACTGATTTGTGGCGTTTTGGGCGCCAGTCGGCGGACATCACGCCGATACCGGAGAATTTCGCCCCGTTCTCGATCCCTGCCCTCGTTCCTTGACTTAGCTGCTGTTTTGGGACCTTTTCTTGATCCCTCCCTGGTTTTAGGGAGGCCTTGTGGGGGGCCGGCATAGCTGCGGCTCCTGGATGGAGAATGGCAATGATACGTGGAACAAGTCACGCATTCATGGACAGATCATTTCTATGACAATGTTCTGGACATGATAACGCATTCTCAGGCATATCCTCCGTTTCTGTTGAGGAACCTGCGTCGTTGGTCTTTTGAGAAGTTGATGTACAGCATGTGCCACAGAAAACGCCATCTCAAGAAAGAGACCTGTGCCATGTCCTCGTGGATTTTGTACCCCATAGGGGAGGTAGACACCCACTCCAGGTGGCTGTGAAGGTCACTGCAGCCTTGAATATCTATGCCGCTGGTTCATTCCAGGGCTCGAGCGGGAACTTGTGCGGCATTGTTCCAAGCCCACAAGTGAATCCGTGAGGTAACGGATGCCCTGTATGCCCGGGCATCAGACTTAATCAACTTTGAGCTGAACCAAGTCCACCAAGATATGTGCATGCTTCCCAGGGAGTGTGCGTGACAACTACATCCTGGGATTCTCGGAGATCCCCGGAGTCTCCCTAGGATGACACATTGGCTCTTGGGGGATAAAGGGTATCTGCTGAAGTCCTGGTTGATGATGCCAGTGCGGAGGACGGAGACTGAGGTGGAGACCCGATATAACGAGGCCCATGTTGCCACCCATGCTGCCTTTGGTGCATCAGATTGCTCAAAATGTGGTTCCGATGTCTGGAACGCTCTGGTGGTGCAGTGCAATACACATCCCATGAGGATCTCTCACTTTGTGGTGCAGCCGGGCAACAAGTTGGAGCAGGAGGAACATGCACTCATCTTGGGAGAAGGAAGAGACGGACTAGAAGGGGATGGTGGACGAGTTCGGGGAGAACCCGCAGGAGGAGCCGGAGGATGGAGGACAGGTGGTGTAGAGGGTTCAAGATGCCCGGAGGACTAGGGAAGCCCTTATCCTCACAGATTCTCATTGGACGAGGATTTGACTATCAGCTCCCCCCTCCCCCACCCCCATTCCCCACCTCCATTCCCCTCCTTCACCTCCATTCATTTCCTTTCTACCCCCCCCCCAACCCCCCCCAGCATTCTCTGATCTTCCCACCACCCCCTCACCACACTACCCTGTTTCACCCTCCCAGGGTCCATGTAACATCATCCCAGTGTGATGGACCTGTCTCGGCACTGTCAGCTGGTCAATTACAAGGCAGGGAGTGGTCACTCACTGTGAGGTAAGCTCTGCTGCTCCTCAAAGAACAAAGAACAAAGAAATGTACAGCACAGGAACAGGCCCTTCGGCCCTCCAAGCCCGTGCCGACCATGCTGCCCGACTAAACTACAATCTTCTACACTTCCTGGGTCCGTAACCTTCTATTCCCATCCTATTCATATATTTGTCAAGATGCCCCTTAAATGTCCCTATCGTCCCTGCTTCCACTACTTCCTCCGGTAGCGAGTTCCAGGCACCCACTACCCTCTGCGTAAAAAACTTGCCTCGTACATCTACTCTAAACCTTGCCCCTCTCACCTTAAACCTATGCCCCCTAGTAATTGACCCCTCTACCCTGGGGAAAAGCCTCTGACTATCCACTCTGTCTATGCCCCTCATAATTTTGTATACCTCTATCAGGTCTCCCCTCAACCTCCTTCGTTCCAGTGAGAACAAACCGAGTTTATTCAACCGCTCCTCATAGCTAATGCCCTCCATACCAGGCAACATTCTGGTAAATCTCTTCTGCACCCTCTCTAAAGCCTCCACATCCTTCTGGTAGTGTGGCGACCAGAATTGAACACTATACTCCTCAGTTCATGCCAAAGTCTGACTCCTGTCTGCTGATGGCGCGCTCACACCCATCCTCTGAACATGGTTGCATTGGGGGCGTTTAATCTTGGACCACTGTGCCCGGAGGGCGGAGGGTGTGGGTAGCGGATGTCAAGAGGGGACGGGGGTGCAGGCAGGTGTGCTGTGAAGATTAACATGACAGAGGCTTCACACTATAAGGTGTAACATATTTTAATTGTGAACATTTGACTTTTCCATTCCCCCTACCTACAGATAGTGACCCCCTCTCACCCCCCTGCCCAATCAGTGATCCTAAATCTTCTTGATCGTACGTGGTCAACCATTATATCTAGGTGTGTCCCCAGGATGCACATCAGAGGTGGAGGCAGCCTGCTGCCTTTTGCACCCTATGGCCTTTGATGCCCTTGGCGGATGTCCTTTGGAGGGCCTGTAGCCAGAGGGCCCCGGCTGACTTACCGGTGTCATTGGCTTCGCTGTGCCACCCTGTTCTGCCCGCTGCCCGTGAGATGTGTCGCAGTCAGGAGGGGGTGATTTAGAAGCACAGCATTCCTAAAATATAAAGAGAGTCAGCAGTGGGAGGAGGTCTGCTGGATCTCAGAACACAGCTGCAGATTTTCCACTGCGGTCGGCACCCTAGTAGTGTTGGCCTCGGTGCCATGCATTGTCGGCACCATCTCCTAAGCCCGTAGCCTTTGGGACCATAGCATTTCATAGAATTCACAGTGCAGAAGGAGGCTATTCAGCCATCGAGTCTGCACCAGCCCTTAGAAAGAGCACCCCACCTAAACTCACACCTCCACCCGATCCCCGTAACCCAATAATCCCACCTAACCTTTTTTGGACACTATGGGCAAATTATCATGGCCAATCCACCTAACCTGCACATCTTTGGACTGTGGGAGGAAACCGGAGCATCCGGAGGAAACCCACGCAGACATGGGGAGAACATGCAGACTCTACACAGTGAACCAAACCAGGAATCGAGCCTGGGACCCTGGAGCTGTGAAGCAACTGTGCTAACGAGTGTGCTAATGTGCTGCCCCCAAGGGACTCCTCCAATCAGCAAAGCATTGCTGGAATGTCGCTGGCATCCCTTTGGGAATCTCACAGCTGTGACCTAGCATTTGCGTTCAGCTCTGAGGTAACCAGCATCTGACTGGGACTCAGCTGAGTTCTGGGATCCAGCAGACCTCCCACTGCTGACTCCCTTTATGTTTTAGGAATGCTGTGGCAGCTTGAGGTAGCCGACTTGCTACCACTTTTGTTTGTTTCCATCATTGCAACAGTTGTTTCTTTTTTCTGCTTCTCACAGAACTATGGAGCTCATACCTCAAGCTGGGAGAAAGGGGAACTTTAACCTCCCCAGTCCAAGATAAACGGTGGTGGGAGTTGGCTGCAGTTGAAGGGGAGGGGGGAATAATTTAACTTTGTACTTCAAAGCAAAAGAAAGTAATTTTCCCAATGTTCAGACACATCAATTACTCAGTCAATTATGAACAATGGCAATTCAGGAAGGAGAAATACTCCTCCCATCAGCATCTTTGAGATACAAAGAGAAAACATTGAGCATTGCCCATTCATGAAAGCAATTTGAAATAGCAAGATTATAATTTCAGAATGCTGGCCTGGAGCAACTCCGGAGGTTGAAGAGATGCTTAAGAGTATTTTTCAATACACACAAGTGGAATGTGTTTGGTTTCTGGTATAATTTTTTCCTCATGTTTTGGGTTAATGAATGCTAACATCATTTCATGTGACATTAAATTAGCATTAATTTCTGCTGGTGTGGGAAATGACTTGCCTTTCTGCAGCACATCTCCCATCCTGAAAATGTGCCAAAAATGCTTCACCACACAATTAAATGATTTTGAAGTGTAATTATTTGTTTTATAAGGAAAACACAGTTGCCAGTTTGCATACAGTAAAGCTACAAGGATTAAATGAACAATAGCTCAGATATTTTGCGGCAGTAATGATGACTGCAGCTTCTGGAGTCCACATCTGCACTTAAAACAGGGAAGTCCAGAAGTTGTTGATGGTGATACTAAGCTTCTCCGGAGCGTTCTTGAGCCACACTCGCCGTCTCTGGGATGGGCGGCGAGGGTGGAATTTCTCACAAGAATCAGGACAGATTGCTTTTTCTTGATTTTTCCCACCCCTTGCTGGCAGCGTCACAAGCGTCAATCTCATTTTAATAGTATGGTGTTCATTTAAATATCGTTGGTGCCCCCCCCATCCCGCCAGGTAAAGTGAGCCCCCTCCTTGGGGGGGGGGGGGGGGAACAGAACATGCTGCCAGGTGAATTAGATGGGAGCTCAGTTTAACATCCCAGCAGAAAGATGCCGCCAAATAGTCCTAACATGTTACAGTATATCTGACTGCAAAGTCATTCTGCATTCCTCTTCCAATATCTGGGGAGCAACCATGGTACCGACTGGTATTGTTTAACCTTCCATGGTGTCCACATTATTTGAAAATGAAAAATCATTGGGCAAATAGCTGATAGTAGGTTTTGCTATGGCTGCTGCCCCATTAGAAAACTCCCTGCAGAAGAAGAGAGCCTTGTCCTGCGCATTTTTTATATCTCTGCGCTGGTTTTCTGTTGTTTGACTACCATCTTCACCTTCAAGAAAACTGCCGTGGATTTTTGGCTCAATGAAAGAGTGACTTTGAAGTCACACATGAGGTGATTGCGTTGACTCAATAGTGACCTCCTTTGAGGCAACCTGCACCCATGCGGTTTCAGTGAATGGCGGGCGTCTTTTGTAAGTGCCACGAAGAATCCAGCACGAGTTTAAGGATACAAAGTAATAACATTTATTTACAATAACATATATATATAACAGCAGCAGCAGCAGCAACTTCCCTTGCTGCACACTCCTTTCTGCTGGTTCCAAACTGGCCAGCTTTATTTATACATGGAGTTTACTAATGGTTTCTCCGCCCCCCTCATTGGGGAAGCTCATACTCCCACAGGATTGTGTGATTGTCATTAGTCCCCAGCCAATGGTAAGTAGGCAGGTTATAACATCCCTCCCCCCAAAGTCCAAGGAATCCCATCCTCGTCGCCAGTTTTGTAAGGGCCACGAAGAATCCAGCATGAGTTTAAGGATACAAAGTAATAACATTTATTTACAATAACATATATATATAACAGCAGCAGCAGCAACTTCCCTTGCTGCACACTCCTTCCTGCTGGTTCCAAACTGGCCAGCTTTATTTATACATGGAGTTTACTAATGGTTTCTCCGCCCCCCTCATTGGGAAAGCTCATACTCCCACAGGATTGTGGGATTGTCATTAGTCCCCAGCCAATGGTAAGCAGGCAGGTTATAACAGCGTCATTCAGTATCAGCTAGGTGCGTTCACTTTTGATGCACCTCCAGCAGCAAGATCGCCACCTGTTCAGAATGAAGAGTAGCAATATGGGTCACATCGCCTTTGTGCATACGAACAATAAAATTCATACAATTCATATAATTTACAGTGCAGAAGGAGGCCATTCGGCCTATCGAGTCTGCACCAGCCCTTGGAAAGAGCACCCTACTTAAGCCCACACCTCCACCCTATCCCTGTAACTCAGTAACCCCACCAAACCTTTTTGGACATTAAGGACAATTTACCATGGCCAATCCACCTAACTTGCACATCTTTGGACTGTGGGAGGAAACCGGAGGAAACCCACGTAGACACGGGGAGAATGTGCAGACTCTGCACAGATAGTGACCCATGTCGGGAATCGAACCTGGGAACCTGGAGCTGTGAAGCAACTGTGCTAACCACTGCGCTACCATGCCACCCCGCAGAACAGTGGTTAATGGTCATGTCATCACAACCATTTTTCACTGGATGGCATTTTGCAGCTCCTTAAAAACAGCTGGTCCACCAGATTATCCACTCTCCGACTAAGTGTTGTACGTCGCCACTTTGCCTTTCTATCTCTTTCAGCAACTTGGAGGAGAAGGTGTTGCCGCTGAAATGCTCAGCAACAACTTGAGAACTAACTCCAACTCCACTCGAGAGCCGTAAGTGATAGTGGAGATTGAATTTCTGCAAATGGAAAATCGCACAAACAAATATCAAGACTTCTTCGTTGGCATCGTTGAGCAGCCTGTATTAAAATGACAATGGAATACAGACGCTAAGTTTTTTTTTCATGGGGGAGAAAACCGGCAAAAACACTAGGACTGCCAATTGACTCCGCTACTATTGTGTTTCCTAATTTTATGTCAATCTGCACGAGTATTAGCGGAGGAAAATAGCTTGAACCTGTTTTATGTTAACTTTTTTGAAATGAATCCAAACTCACAGATTAGAAACAAACTTTTGAGTGGGAGATCTCAAAATCTGTTGGTTCAGGATGTGAATTCTTCACAGAGGAAGGTCTGGGTTTGACTCCAAGCAAGGCATGCGTTTGTGGAACTGGCTCCTCTTCCTATGTCACAGAACTCGGGCCATGTGGCAATTGTACTACTCTCCTGTCCTCCCTAGATTATTCTTTTTTTTAAAAAATGTTTATTAAGAATTTTTTAACAGAATTTTCAACCATATAAACAACCCCCAACCCCGCCCCCCGTAATAAAAAAGAAGAAAAAACTCGCATAGCAAGACATAAACATGGCAAATCAATATGATACAGAACTTAGTACATTGGATTCCTCCCGTACATATCAGTTTTCCAGATCGTTTATGTTTTCCTTGCTCAGATGCCCCCACCCCCCGAAGCGCCCCCCTTCCCTATCCCTCCCTCTCCCCCCCCCCCCCCACAGAAAGAGATCCCCCCCCCCCCCCCCCCGGTTGCTGCTGTCGACTGAACTCCATCTAATGCTCCGCGAGATAGTCTAGGAACGGTTGCCACCGCCTGGAGGAACCCTGCACAGACCCTCTCAGGGCAAACTTTATCCTTTCCAACCTGAGAAACCCTGCTCTATCATTTATCCAGGCTTCCACACTGGGGGGCTTTGCATCTTTCCACACTAACAAGATCCTTCGCCGGGCTACCAGGGAGGCAAAGGCCAGAATGCCGGCCTCTTTCGCCTCCTGCACTCCCGGCTTGTCCGCTACTCCAAATAGTGCTAGCCCCTAGCTTGGCTTAACCTGGACTTTCACCACCTTAGATACTGTTCTCGCAACTCCCCTCCAGAACCCATCCAGTGCCGGGCATGACCAAAACATATGGACATGGTTCGCCGGGCTTCCTGAGCACTCCCACATCTGTCCTCCACCCCAAAGAACCTACTCAGCCTTGCCCCCGTCATATGCGCTCTGTGAACAACCTTAAATTGTATCAGGCTAAGCCTGGCACACGAGGAAGAGGAATTAACCCTACTTAGGGCATCAGCCCATAGACCCACCTCAATCTCCTCCCCCAGCTCCTCTTCCCATTTACCCTTCAGCTCCTCTACCAAAGCCTCCCCCTCTTTCATCTCCTGGTATATCGCCGACACCTTGCCCTCTCCGACCCATACGCCCAAAATCACCCTTCTTGAATCCCCTGTGTCGGGAGCAGTGGGAATTACCTCACTTGCCGCCTCACAAACGCCCTCACTTGCATGTACCTGAAGGCATTTCCCGGGGGTAGTCCAAACCTCTCCTCCAGCGCCCCTAAGCTCGCAAACGTCCCATCGATGAACAGGTCCCCCATTCTTCTAATCCCTGCCCGATACCAACTCTGAAACCCCCCGTCCATCCTTCCTGGGACAAACTGATGGTTATCTCTGATCGGGGACCACACCGAGGCTCCCCTCGTGCCCCTATGTCGTCTCCACTGCCCCCAGATCTTTAGCGTTGCCGCCACCACCGGACTCATGGTGTACCTTGTCGGCGAGAGCGGCAGCGGTGCCGTCACCAGCGCTCCCAGGCTCATTCCTTTGCAGGACGCCATCTCCAACCTCTCCCACGCTGCCCTCTGTCCCTCCATCACCCACTTACGGATCATCGCCACGTTGGCTGCCCAGTAGTAGCCACCCAGATTCGGCAACGCCAACCCTCCTCTGGCTCTACTATGCTCCAGGAACCCCCTCCTTACCCTCGGGGTGTTGCTCGCCCACACAAATCCCATAATGCTCCTGCTTACCCTCTTAAAAAAGGCCTTGGTAATCACAATTGGGAGGCATTGGAATACAAAAAGAAACCTCGGGGGGACCACCATTTTAATCGACTGTACCCTGCCCACTAGCGAGAGTGGCAACATGTCCCACCTTTTAAAGTCCTCCTCCATCTGTTCCACCAGCCGCGTCAAATTAAGTTTGTGCAGTGCCCCTCAGATCCTAGCTACCTGGATCCCCAAGTATCGAAAGCTCCTTTCCGCCCTCCTCAACGGTAGTTCATCTATCCCTCTTCCCTGATCCCCTGGATGCACGACAAAGAGCTCACACTTTCCCACATTGAGCTTATAGCCCGAGAAGTCCCCAAACTCCCTTAGGATCTGCATGACCTCAACCATCCTGTCCACTGGATCCACCACATACAGCAACAGGTCGTCTGCATACAGCGACACTCGATGCTCCTCTCCCCCCTCGGACCACCCCCCTCCATTTCCCCGACTCCCTTAACGTCATGGCCAAAGGTTTAATTGCTAATGCAAACAGCAGAGGGGACAGTGGGCACCCCTGCCTCGTCCCTCGATTCAGCCGGAAATACTCCGACCTCCGCCGGTTCGTGACCACACTCGCCACCGGGGCTCTATACAGGAGCTTAACCCAACTAATAAACCCTCCCCCGAACCCAAACCTCCTCAACACTTATCAGAGATACTCCCACTCTACTCGGTCAAAGGCCTTCTCCGCGTCCACAGCTGCCACTATCTCCGCCTCTCCCTCCACCGATGGCATCATAATCACATTCAGTAGCCTCCGCACATTGGTACTTAGCTGCCTGCCCTCCACAAATCCCGTCTGGTCCCCGTGAATCACCCCCGGGTCACAGCCCCCAATCCTCGCAGCCAACACTCGCCAGCAACTTAGCATCCACGTTGAGGAGCGAGATCGGCCTACACGACACGCACCGCAGTGGGTCCTTATCCCGCTTCAGGATCAAAGAGATCGTCGCCTCCGACATTGTCGGGGGCAGGGTCCCCCCCCCTCCCTTGCCTCATTGAAAGTCCTTACCAGCAACGGGGCTAACAGGTCTACATACTTTCTATAGAACTCCACCGGGAACCCATCCGGTCCCGGGGACTTCCCTGCCTGCATGCTCCCCAGTCCTTTAACCAGCTCCTCCACCCCAATTGGCGCCCCCAAACCAGCCACCTCCTGCTCCTCCACTCTCGGGAACCTCAGTTGGTCCAAGAATCGTTGCATACCCTCTTTTCCCTCCCTAGATTTTTCTTTTTCTCTACTCTCTCTCCCTCTCCCTCCCTCTTTTTCTCCAAGTCCCCAACCCATATGCATGATCATCCTCTTGACTTCGCCATCTCCTGTGGTCCTTATATTCCCCTGGTTTGATTTTCAAATTACTTTCTAGCATTGCTCTCCATGCACAACCTCTGGAATCTTTCATTCCTGCTTGTGTCACAGATTTCACAATTGTAATGCCCTACCCTAGGTTCACTCAAAATAATCACTCCCTCTACAGTCTACTTAATGGAGCATTTCTTTGCCTTTTCCCAGATTCTGGCGAGCCCGGCAAAACAGACGGCCAGCTATCCACCACACTGATAAGAACCGCGATCAGAGTGTGTGAAGGTTTTTTGCAAAGCCTGAAGCAGGCTGAAAATTATCTTGAAGTGGATATCCCACCGACACTGAATGAAATGGAGTGGGCAGGTCTAATTGAACAGCACTACTATCTCGTTCAGTAAGTATAAAGCTGTAATCATTACTGTCATGATATTCAAACATACATCATAACACATACATAATGATAGGCAGACCAACAGACCAATTAGCACACATAACACGACAGCCAATGACAGACAAGAACAGACACAGTATAAGACAAGAAACACGACACTTCTTGGCCAGTCCATCTGGAGACAGCACAGGGCCAGAACCTCATTAGCAAGACACTCACACAGTCACAACGTGCTGAGTACCAAGTCAGATGTGTAAATAGTTAGTTGGAATAAAACTGCGTTGTACCAATCGCAACCGTGTTGGTTCGTCTGTACCTCAGAGCACCCACCACCTCATGGTACCAGTGAGTGAATCGATATCTACCGGCAAATCTGCCATCCTGAGCCATGGACACCCGCAACAAACCGCAGCCGTTGCAAGTCGCTGGGACCCTGGGCACAAATTGGAAGCTCTTCAAGCAGCGATTCGAACTGTTCATGCAAGCCAATGAAAAACAGGGTGCCTCGGACGAAACAAAGATTGCCATTCTCCTCACTACCGCAGGTCAGCACGCCATCGATGTATACAACTCCTTGGTGTTTGTGGAAGGCGAGAACAAATCTAAGTATGACAAGGTCCTCCTCAAGCTCGACAAGCACTTCAACGTTGAGGTCAATGAAAGCTTTGAGAGGTTTGTCTTTCAGCAGCGCCTGCAAGGTAAGGATGAGCTCTTTCAGTCCTTCCTGACGCACCTCCGCATACTCGCGCAGTCCTGCGGTTACGACACCACCTCAGAGTCCATGATCCGGGACCAGATCGTTTTTGGCGTTGCCTCCAGTGGCCTACGCCAGCAGCTTCTAAAAAGTAAAGGCCTGACCTTAGCATCTGCAGTTGAAGCCTGTGTCCTGCATGAAAATGCGACCAGCCGCTATGCCCAATTTCAGGCGACCGAATCGGCACGGAGGGGGTCCCACGCGATCGAATCGGCGGCTAGCCAGGCCGCCCACGAGGCCGAACGCATCCAGGCAATTGAGTTTCTCCCGGCCCGCGGCCCGGACGAGGGCGGCCGTTTTGCGCGCTTTTTGAGGCCTCCCGCGTTTGTGCGCGCCAAAACCTACGGCAACACAGAGGGACGTGCTGCGCAGGCGTGCCCGACGTAAGACCGAACTGTATTGCGCAGTGGCGTAACAAAAGCCATGACGTCATGACGTGCGGCAACTGTGGAGCTGCACATTTAAAAGGGCAATGTCCTGCAAAAACCCGACAATGCCTACGCTGTGGCAAGATGGGCCACTACGCTGCCTACTGTAGAGCGGCTCAACCTGTGGATCTTCCACATCTCCGACAACCTCGCAGGAACGTGCGGACCATTCAGCCTCCACATCACGACATCCAAACCGACGACACAGATGACCAAAACGCCTTCCGGGTTGCGGTCATTGTTGCGAACCGGGTCAACACCATCAATCCGGGCGATGAATGGAGTGCCACCCTAACGGTCAACCGATCGCCGATCACTTTCCGCCTGGACACTGGCGCCTCCGCCAACCTCATAGCATGGTCAGCCTTCTATGCCATGAAGGTCAGACCACCAATCCAGCCATCCCGGAGCAAGATGGTCGATTACAACGGGAACGTTATCCCGGCCATGGGATCCTGCCAGCTCCAGGTGACACACAAAACACACACGGCCACACTCTCGTTCGAGATAGTTGGCTCATCGAAGGACTCCCTGCTGGGCACACAGGCATGTAAGGCTCTCCACCTTGTGCAACGAATTCTCTCTCTCTCTCCAGATAGCACGTCTGACTTCCCGGATGCAGAGTTCTACGCACAGTTCCAATCGCTCCTCGCCCACAACCAGGAGGCATTCGAGGCATGGGAACACTGCCATACACCTACCGAATTCGCCTCAAACCGGACGCCATCCCGGTCGTTCACGCACCTCGCAGGGTTCCTGCGCCACTTAAAGACCGCTTCAAGCTGCAGCTGCAGGATCTCCAGGACCAAAGGGTCCTATCCAGGGTCACGGAGCTCATGCCATGGGTCAGCTCCATGGTGTGTGTCAAGAAGCTCTCCGGCGAGCTCCGTATCTGTATTGACCCCAAAGACCTCAATAATAATATTATGAGGGAACATTATCCCATACCCAAACGGGAGGAGATCACCAGTGAAATGGCCCAAGCGAAGATATTCACGAAACTGGGTGCTTCTAAAGGATTTTGGCAGATCCAACTGGACCCGTCCAGCCGAAAGCTATGTACCTTCAACACCCCTTTCAGCAGATTCTGCTACAACCGGATGCCATTTGGCATCATCTCGGCATCCGAGGTCTTCCATAGAATCATGGAGCAGATGATGGAAGGCATCGAAGGGGTGCGCGTATATGTGGACGATGTCATCATCTGGTCCACCACACCGCAGGAGCACATACATCGTCTCCAATGCGTTTTTGCCCGCATACGGGAAAACGGCCTGCGCCTCAACCGAGCCAAGTGCTCCTTTGGCCAGACCGAGTTGAAGTTCCTGGGGGACCATATCTCCCGGTCAGGGATCCGTCCAGATGCAGACAAGGTGATCGCCATCACAGCCATGCCGCAGCCGGCCGACAAGAAGGCTGTCCTATGCTTCCTTGGCATGGTCAACTTCCTAGGGAAGTTCATTCCCAACCTTGCCTCCCACACGACGACTCTGCGCCACCTTGTCAGAAAATCTACAGAGTTCCAGTGGCAACACACACACCAGCTGGAATGGGAGGAGCTCAAACGCAAACTCACTACGGCACCAGTGTTGGCGTTTTTTGATACGTCTCGTGCCACCAAAATCTCAACTGATGCCAGCCAATCCGGCATTGGAGCAGTGCTCCTGCAGAGGGATGACACGGCATCATGGGCCCCAGTGGCCTATGCATCGCGGGCCATGACCCCCACTGAGCAGCGCTCCGCGCAAATCGGAAAAGAATACCTGGGCTTGCTAACCGGTTTAGACAGGTTCCACGATTATGTCTATGGTCTTCCACGGTTCACGGTCGAAACTGACCACCGCCCCCTGGTCAGCATAATAAACAAGGACCTGAAGGAGATGACCCCTCACCTCCAGCGCATCCTACTTAAACTCAGGAGGTACGACTTCCAACTGGTCTACACTCCAGGGAAGGACCTCATCGTGGCGGATGCCCTACCCAGAGCAGTGAGCACGCCGCCAGATGCGGAGGGGTTCGTATGTCAGGTCGAGGCACAGGTGGCTTTGACAGCGGCAAATCTGCCGGCTGACGACTCCAGTCTGGCCCGTATCCGCCGAGAGACTGCGGCCGACCCCCTTCTGCAGCAAGTGATGCGCCACATGACGGTAGGATGGCTCAAAGGGCAGTGCCCGCAGTTCTACAATGTACGAGACGACCTAGCCATCATTGATGGTGTCCTTCTGAAGCTGGACCGGATTGTGATTCCGCACAGCATGCGCCAGCTGGTTCTCGATCAACTACACGGAGGCCACTTGGGGGTCGAGAAGTGCAGACGGAGGGCCCGAGAGGCGGTATACTGGCCGGGCATCAGTGACGATATTGCCAACATGGCGCTCAACTGTACAACCTGCCAAAGGTTTCAGCCGGCGCAACCTCCTGAGACGCTTCTGCCCCATGAGCTGGTGACGTCCCCCTGGGCGAAGGTGGGTGTCGACATATTTCACGCGCTCGGCATGGACTATGTCATCATAGTTGACTACTTCTCAAACTACCCAGAAGTCATACGCCTGCACGATTTGACGTTGTCTGCTGTCATCAGGGCCTGCAAAGACACCTTTGCTCGCCACGGCATTCCGATGACTGTCATGTCGGACAACGGGCCCTGTTTTGCCAGCCATGAATGGTTGTCCTTTGCTGCTTCGTATGGCTTCACACACGTGACATCCAGCCCTCTGCATCCCCAGTCCAATGGAAAGGCGGAGAAGGGCGTTCACATTGCCAAGCGGCTCCTCTGCAAGGCTGCTGCTGCTGGGTCGGACTTCTACCTCGCCCTGCTGGCCTATCGCTCGGCCCCACTAGCCACTGGTCTCTCACCAGCACAGCTGCTGATGGGTCGCGCCCTCAGAACCACTGTGCCTTCCATCCTGGCACCAACAATAGACCATGCTCCAGTACTGCATAGGATGCAACTGCAGCGTGATCGCCAGAAGAGATCGTACGACATACGGGCAACTGGTCTTCCCCCCCTGGCCCCTGGAGACAACGTCCGCATCCACCTACCAGACGGTGGCTGGTCAGCACCTGCCAAAGTTCTCCGATGCGTGGCTCCCCGCTCGTTCCTGGTACGCATGCCGGATGGATCCGTGCGTAGGCGCAATCGCCGAGCCCTTCGCCTACTTCCACGCTCGCAACGGGACCCTACACGGACACCGTGTCCTCCACTGGTTCCTGATAGCGACTTCGTGGAGCTGCAATATACCATGCCCCTTCTGTCGCCGCCCGTGGCCAGGCTCGCACCTCAGCCGGTGGTTCTCGACCCACCCTTGAGGCGGTCAACCCGAATTCATCGCCCACCTACTAGACTGGACTTATGAGACTGTTCACACGTCAAACTTTAGCAACTACTGTTTTGTAACATGTCACTGTTTTATCGTTCCAGGCCTCGTTTGATCGGTCCAAATTTCAACGTTGTTCTTCTTTTGTTATGGTACAACCTCATTAGCATGTCACACCTGACATCGCCCCTTGTATATAGTTAAGCCCCATGTACATGATGTAAATATTATGCACACACACCTTTAGCTGCACTCAGGACACATTTATATTTATAACCACGTTGGCACATAATCTTGTAAAAAAGGGTGGATGTCATGATATTCAAACATACATCATAACACAAACATAATGATAGACAGACCAACAGACCAATTAGGACACATAACACGACAGCCAATCACAGACAAGAGCAGACACAGTCTAAGACAAGAAACACGACACCTCCTGGCCAGTCCATCTGGAGACAGCACAGGGCCAGGACCTCATTAGCAAGACACTCACACAGTCACAACGTGCTGAGTACCAAGTCAGATGTGTAAATAGTTAGTTGGAATAAAACTGCGTTGTACCAATCGCAACCGTGTTGGTTCGTCTGTACCTCAGAGCATCCAACACCTCAATTACTATCCTTTGAATGGTGTAGAAACCTTCTTGGCTTGTCCAGACATGAAGGGCGAGTGGTGTCCTGTGTCGTGAATTTTCCAGATTTCCATATAGGCTTTAAAGGGCTCTGAATTTCAGTTTTAGATTTCTCCTGATCTCTTCCACCAACTGTGGAAAATCGGCCAAATTTGTAATTCGAAGGCAACAGTATCCGCTGAAAATAAGCTGTTTCCATGTGTTTGTCACTGTGTGAAAGATGGAATATTAGGTGATAGAAATTTTGATTGGCATGTTTAATGTACACTTGTTTACCTCCTCATGCTATAATCATCTGCATGCTATTTTCAAACAAATGTTAAACATTTAATTTAAATGAGTTAGCTGCACATAAACTCCCTGCACACAAAGATGTAGTGTGCGTTTGATAAGTGTTTGTTTAGGGACAGTTGCTGATCAGAATTTCTACCATCCAAACTTTGTATTTCTTTAACTGCTTATTATTTTGTGATTAACTTGGGCTGGCTACATACTTAGCTGGAGGAGCTGTTCAGGTTGTAGGTGTGTGCTTTGCTCAATTCCTCTGTACCCGGTTTCTGTTGACCACGTCTTGTATGCTAGGGGCGGCACGGTGGCGCAGTGGGTTAGCACTGCTGTCTCACGGCGCCGAGGTCCCGGGTTCGATCCCGGCTCTGGGTCACTGTCCATGTGGAGTTTGCACATTCTCCCCGTGTTTGCGTGGGTTTCGCCCCCACGACCCAAAGATGTGCAGGGTAGGTGGGTTGGCCACGCTAAATTGCCCCTTAATTGGAAAAAATGAATTGGGCACTGTAAATTTATTTTTAAAAGTCTTGTGTGCTCGTGCAGGGCTTTTTGAACTGTGGGTCGCAGGCAGGTGTCGGGAGAGCCGTAGCGCAATCGGTCGCATCATTCCCGATCACGGGAGGAGCGCAGAGCTGCCCGACCAGCTTTTAAGTTGAGAATGCCGGCCACGACCAGCTTTGAAATGGAATGATTCAGTCTTCTGGCCAGAAGGCGGTAGAGAGCAGGTCCTGCGCCCGGCATGTACACTGGCACCCTGCGCTCTGTATGTCCGTGCTTTTGGGGCGAAATCAAGGAGGAGACCTTCCTCCATTTTCCAGTTGTGAGCAAGCAAGCCAACAGGCCTGTGAAGAACTGAAGATGGATTGTTTTGTTATAAGGAAGGGAGGGTTAGGGACACAAACAGGCCAGGATCTCACAACTGAATGCTGGGGTGAGCTGCTAAGGAGAGCCCATGGCAGGACCAAGCAGTGCTAATGTTAGCTCTGTACAGAGCTCCAGGGCCTCCGGTGAACAACCAACAAAGAAAAAAATGAAATCAGGAACAAAGCAGTATAAAGATGATTTCTTGAGTTATGCGTTTGTTAATTGTGCCAATGCAAATCAGGATGCAATGCTCACATATGCAGGGAAGTACTGGCAAATGAGAGTTTAAAACCCTCAAAACTTCAAACGCATTTGAAGACGCATGTCAAGTTCGAGGGCAAACCTATTTAGCAGAAATGTAACATTGAATGACAAAGCAAGTGAGATTTAAGGACCAAGCAGTCTCACCTGTTGCATTAAAGGTAAGCAAAAATGGTGTGTTGCAAAGATCGGCTGGCGAGGGTTGCGAAGGTTGGCTGGCGTGGGTCGCAAAGTCCTGAAGGTTGGCTGGTTGGTAAAAGTTGGTTGGTAAAAAGAGTTGGAAAAACACTGCTCTCGTGTACATTTAGTGGTGAATGTTCATCTGTAGCACCCTCAATTCAAAGTTTCACGTTCCTGTTGTGCATTTTTGAGGAGATTAAACGCTTTGGTTCTCAGGACCAGTTGTGGGTCAGGTGCATGCCTTATAATGTGCTCCCAATATGCCAACATTTTTAAATGAGCACTTGTCACAACCACCCAATTGTTGTGTTGGGGTTGTCCTTTTCCCTTTAAACTTGTTTTGAGTGGACCCAAAGAAAGTTTCACACTTGATGGATTCTCAAAGGGAAATATGTTTAGCATGGTATTATTACCATGAATATTAATCAATAGAATTGATTAATATTTTATATTTAGGAGATAATTTGTATTTGTAAATCAGTTTGTTTGTTAATGCACTCTCTGAAATGGTCCATTATTGCCTACCAAGACTCTGGAAAGCAGACTGTGAGCAAAATATTCACAGGATTTCAGCAAAACAGATTTTTTTTAAAAAGCGGCCCCATGGTGGCAATGTGACATTTACTGCATGCTGTAGAAATTACAACTAATATCATTGAAGCGTGTTGCTTTACATGGGATGGAACCTGACCAAAAAATGGCAGTGTCCCAACATGGAAAATGGAGTGAATCTCGCTGACTGAGTCTGTGCTGATGGTGAAATGGGGCAGCGAGCAAAAGCGTGGACCCTCAGGACAAACACTCATTCCTCAAGCCTCACGTGACTAAACATATCACAACATTTATCCCCTGTGATGTATTAATGCCATCTGCCTTCCTTTGCCGTCCAATCAGATGAGCAGCCCGGACCATCATCAGGCCCTTGGAATCACCAGAACCGAGGAGCAGGCACAGAAGCACAGCCTGGAGCCCTCCACCCAGGGGACCCTGAGGTGTCCAACCCATCTGACACCCCCTCCCTGTGAGCGACAAACTTCCAGCCCCACACAACAATGAGGGGCTGGTTTAGCACACTGGGCTAAATCGCTGGCTTTTAAAGCAGACCAAGCAGGCCAACAGCACGGTTCGATTCCCGTACCAGCCTCCCCGGACAGGCGCCGGAATGTGGCGACTAGGGGCTTTTCACAGTAACTTCATTGAAGCCTGCTTGTGACAATAAGCGATTTTCATTTTCATTTCATTTCATTTCATTTCAGTCTCGGATATAACGATTGAAGAGGCTTCACATCTGTCACCCGCACCCTCCATCAGCGCAGTTACTCACACCTCAGCGGGAGTACCTTGTAGACAAGCTTCTGGGTCACTCACAGGTTAACACCTCATGGTTGAGGATTCACAGTCGGTGAGGCAGGGATAACCCAGGGATCTGGCACTGAGAGGGATGCCAGAGCCCAGGTCACTGCTGAGCCCCTGGTTGATGACATGCCTCTGGGTCCAGTCATCTCCGATCTGATGGAACTGCAAAGGCAGATTCGCGAGAATCAGAAAGGGATGACAGCATCCTTGCTGGACTGCAAGGCTGACTGAAGGAGCCCAATTGCCTTCTGACTATGGCGGGGGATATCTGCTCCATGGCTGAGGGCATGAGCTCTATGGCTGAGGGTTTCACCTGCATAGTGCAGGCGCTGGTGGGAATCCATGAGTGTCAACTGCGGAGGATGTCGGGGCTTCTGGCTCTCACTCTAGCTGCCCCTCTATTACACGCAGGAGCACAAGGGACCCCGGGCACCTGAAGGGAAGATGGTTTGCAGAGGCACAGCCTGGAGCCCTCCACCCAGGGGACCCTGACACCCCCTCCCTGTGAGCGACTTCCAGCCCCACACAACAATAAGGGGAGCACTGCAACTGCTGTGCTGCTCAAAGGTACGCCCAAACCCTCGGGTCTGAGCATGACCGTTTTGAGGTCATGGATAACATTGGCCATGAGCTGGACATCCACTCATGTGGTGTCATCCAGCCCACCCTTCCATCACCCAGCATGTCCTGATCCTGGTCACCCTGGCAGTCACAGCCCATCTCTCTGCCAGCCAATACCAGGAAATGGTATTGATGAAGGTGTGGATTCCAGAGCATGGGTTCCCTGACAACAGCTGCTACTTGAGATGGGAGAGAGCTGTGGCACAGGTCGACCATGTTCCAGACTTTGACTAGGTCCTGGTAAAAGGTGGGCAATGCCTGCAGGGAGTTACAGAGACCCATCAGGACTATGAACAGGAGCTGCACATCATAGTTTAGGCCATGAACTTGCCAGGGAAAAATGTCGTCAGGGCACATCATCTAGGAAGAAAGAGGTATTGTTGCAGGGTCTGAAGATGGAAGATTGCCACCTGGGTACAGAGGCACCCCAGCGCCTGTTTGCCCTCCCTAAGCGGGAGACTTTGTCCCAGAAGACATGTATGAGGATTTCTGTGACAAAATCAGTGGTGGGATCAAAGTGACCAGCCGGTGCCACACCATAGAATTATAGAATTTACAGTGCAGAAGGAGGCCATTCGGCCCATCGAGTCTACACCGGCTCTTGGAAAGAGCACCCTACTCAAGCCCACACTTCCACCCTATCCCCATAACCCAGTAACCCCACCCAACACTAAGGGCAATTCTGGACACTAAGGGCAATTTATCATGGCCAATCCACCTAACCTGCACATCTTTGGACTGTGGAAGGAAACCGGAGCACCCGGAGGAAACCCACGCACACACGGGGAGGATGTGCAGACTCCGCACAGTCAGTGACCCAAGCCGGAATCGAACCTGGGACCCTGGAGCTGTGAAGCAATTGTGATATCCAATTATGCTAGCTGCCATGGAGGCAATCAGCTGGTTTATGACCAGAATTCAACCCCTGGAAGACCGCACTTGGAGCAGTCCTGTCCAGCGTCTCGGGCGAGTGATGACCTTGGCCTCCAAATCCTACCAATTTACCAACCAGGATTCATCAACCAGGAAAGATGGACTCCGAAGTATGATGGTTCTGCTCCAGGTGAAAGGCTTGAGCTCCTCTGGGAGGGGGTCCATCTGCCACGGATCAATTTGGAGTCCGGAACACTTGGTCTGGCACAAGATGCAGCAGAACACACAGCAGGGCACTTGCACATCCCCCGCAGGTCAGCAGGATGAACTGAGCAGCGCATCATCAGCATAAGCTGGAAGGACCACGTGATGCATGGCCCACACAGAACCAATCCTGACAATCTCTTCCACAAGAGGTACAAAAAAGGCTCCACGCAGATGGAATACAGTTTGCCAGACAAGAGGCGGCTCTGATGCACTCCTCGATGACAATGGGGTCCTCCTTGGGCTCCTTTCTGGCCCTGGCCCAGAGGGTAGCAGCAGCTCATACCCCCACTCTACCTGGGTGCTTGGTCACCCGGAGAGTCTGGAAAAAGCTCTGGACCCAGGACTGAGGTGTCCAACGCCAAAGGCAGGGACAGGGAGTGGGGGGCTCTCTTCGCCATCAGTGCCCAGTGACCCAAAGATCAAGACGCTGCTGCAGCCCCCCCCGTGTTCTGAAAATGGATGCCTCCAGGGTACAATGTGGCTCCGGGCAGGATGAGGCTTTGAGATCCCGTCAGCTCCCGGCCCCGAGGCGTCCTGTTCAGGAGGCTGCGACAGCTCTTGTTCCTTGTCGCTTTTTCCCTTCCTTTTGTTCTTTTTCTGGGGACAGAGCATGGCCTTGAGAGGTAGAGATAATGCTCTCTTCATCATTGGGGGTGGCGGTGGGGGGGGGGGGGGGGGGGGAGGAGGTGATGGGTGGTGTTTTGTACCCACGAGCAATGGAGTCCCCTCCCTCCAAGGAGTGGAGTCTCTCTCTGGGGCTGCCTGCGTCAGGGAAACCTCCATATCTGGCACCTCCTCTGCTCTGCCTGGGCAGCACGGTGGCACAGTGGTTAACACTACTGCCTCACAGCGGCAGGGACACGGGTTCAGCCTTGGGTGACTGTGTGGAATTTGCATGTTCTCCCTGTGTCGACATGAGTTTTCTCCAGGTGCCCCAGTTTCCTCCCATGGTCTAAAGATGTGCAGGTTAGGTGGATTGGCCATGCTAAAATTCCCCTTGGTGTCCAAAGATATGCAGATTATAGGGATAGGGCAGGGGAGTGGGCCTAGGTAGGATGCTCTTTCAGAGGGTCAGTGTAGACTCGATGGGCCGAATGGCCTCCTTCTGAGCTGCAGGAATTCTATGAATTCTACTTCACTCTCCCCAATGTTCCGCCCCTCGCTCTGGGTCAGGGTGTCACGGTCACCGGCGGGGAGACAGTTGGAGTGACGGTGGGGGGGGGGGGGGGGGGGGGAGGGGTGACGGCAACTGACATGCCACTTGGGTGTAGTCTACGGATTTGGGAGTGGGACAGTTCTTAGGGTGTGCCGACTGCCTTGCACCGTCCGCCACCCAGAGGACATAGTAAGCAGATCCCATATAAAGGACATCAAAGCTACCCCTCCAGACACTTGTCTCGGGCAGGCGGACAAAGACCTGGCGTTGGCAGGAATACATAATGCGGTGGCGCCACCCCAGTAACAAACCTTCCCCAATAGAGTTCCTCAGGGTAATGTCCTAGGCCCAAGCATCTTCAGCTACTTCATCAATGATCTCCCTTCCATCATAAAGTCAGAAGTGGGAATGTTCGCAGATGCCTGCACAATGTTCAGCACCATTCGCAACCCCTCCCTACGAGAATAAATGACTGAATCACAACCCCGGCCCCGAGTTGAACTTATCTGTGTACCCCACGTCCTCTCCAGTGCACCCTGAGCAGTGAAGGGCCTGGAGAATCATGGCTGCCTGAGCGTCCTCCTCTGATATCCCCTTTGGAGGTGAGGCCGCCAGGTTCACGTGTTTGTGACGTCATGCAGGTGGTGAATATTCCGTGAGGGTTGAACATCTGGAGAGAGTGCTCGCTACTGACCTGCTCGCCAATGTATTATAATGAAGTTCCCGGGCTTGCGCAGCCCCATTGGCTGGCGAGGGACAGGGGACGAGTCTAAAACCCAATCATGCCAGAGAAAATGACGTTTTTCGATTCTCTCCAGATTTTGAGCCCGCACCGAGTTTCTCACGGACGGAGAGAGAGGGCTCAAAATGGCCCCCATTATGCAAGGAGGTGTAAAATGAAAGACAGGTCAAGTAAATTAGCATTCACTTGACCTGCACTGCAGTCAAGGGCCGGGATTCTCTGACCCGGCGCCGGTTCGGAGAATCCCCAGGGGGACGCGAGAATCGCGCCCCGCTGCCCCAACGCCGGCTTCCCCATTCTCCGGCGCCGATTCTCGGGTGCCCACGGGTTTCCTGCCGTGCCAGTCGGGGACCGTTGACAGCGGCCACCCCCCCCCCCCCCCCGCCGCCTATTCTCCGGGCCCAATGGGCCGAGTGGCCGACGTGTTTGGCCGATTCCCGCCGGCGTGGGTTACTCAGGTCCCACACTGCGGGATCTGGAAGGTGAGTCTGCAGGGTCCATCCTGGAGAGGCGGCGGGGACCACTCGCCGCCAACCTAGGAAGGGGAGCATTCCCCATTAGAAGAAGAAGAAGAAAGAAGAAAATTGCTTATTGTCACAAGTAGGCTTCAATGAAGTTACTGTGAAAAGCCCCTAGTCGCCACATTCCGGCGCCTGTTCGGGGGGGCTGTTACAGGAATTGAACCGTGCTGCTGGCCTGCCTTGATCTGCTTTCAAAGCCAGCGATTTAGCTCTGTGCTAAACAGCCCCTGCCATTATCGGGGACCGTTGGCACGGAGTGGTTGGCAATGCTTTTCACGCCGGCGTAGGGACATAGCCCTATTCTTGGAGAATCCCTCCCATTATGTCACCAACCACATTGGCAGACCTTGGCACACCTACATGACCGTGACGAAGTTCAATTGTTTCTGCAGGCTTCAGATGAGCAAGAAATTACTGGCAGAGCTTTGCGCTTTACTTATCAATAGGTGTGGTAGCAAAACCTGAAAAGGAGTGACTTCCAGCATCTACCTGCTAACTGGCACTATTTCAATCCTTTGACGTGCAGTGAGGCATTGTATTGACTATGTGGTTGCCTGAGAGGAAATTCCCTTACTTGTACCTAAAGTGCTGCAAATTCCTGCAGAGATGGTGATTTACAGTTTCCTTGCGAGTGCAATTGAGGATAGCGATGCCTGACATGATGGTTTTCTCTCCCCCACCAGCACTCCCCACCACTCGTCTTCTGTCTTTCTGTCTCTTCTCTGTTGCTGTCAGCTCTTTCTTTTGCCGCTAGCGAAGGCGAACAGTTTAATACAAAGCAAAATACTGCGGATGCTGGAAGTCTGAAATAAGAACGGGGAAAAACTGGAAATGTTCAGCGGGACAGGAAGCATCTGTGGAAAGGGAAACAAGAGATAATGGCGCGATTCTCGGGAAAGTGTGGTCGTGAGCGGGAACTGCCGCGAGCTTCCTGCCGCTCGGCCCAGCGATTTCAGCAACACTATTCAACATTAATTGGTCCACTTAACGAGGCTCTCTCGCTGCAAATGAAGGCTCGACAGCTGATTCGCTGGAACGGCGCTTGCCAGCCCCCCCCGCCAACAAAGCTGAGCAGCACTTAAGCAGCTCTTGCTCACCCAACCCCAGCCAGCTCGCAACAATGGCACCAGGAGACCGGCCGCAAGATTTGGGGTGCAGATCTGGGGAGGCTCCTGGATACAGTGCAGGCCAGGAGGGATGTCCTGTTCCCCCGGGAGGTTCCAGAGGGTCAGCCATAGGGCAGCCAATGCTGTCTGGGACGAGGTGGTGATAGCTGTGAGCGTCGGGGGTGCGACCAGGAGAACTGGCCCCCAGTGCCAGAAAAAGGTCAACAATCTACACCAGGCAGCACGAGTGAGTAGACACCAACACCCTCCCCCCCCCCCCCCCCCCCCCTCCCCCCCTGCTGTGTTATTCTCCTTTCGTGTAGCATAAGTTGCTTCCGTAATGTATGCTTTGACAAAGGAAGCTCCAGACTATGAAAAGAGTTCAACGTGTTTATTGAACTATTAACACAGTTCTCAAATGAGTTCGACACTGCTGATCTAGCTGTAGTAACTCAGTCTATCTTGACCAGCCTGCTCTAAGCCACGTGCTGGGTGTGATGCTGTTGATCAACCCTGATGTACTCTCTAGATGTCTGTCTATGGAAAGAGGCAGAGCATGCGTGCCCTGTCCTTTTATATGGGTTGTGAAGTGCCCCCTTGTGGTAATGCCACCTCTGGGTGTCCTTGATTACCCATTGGTTGTATCCTGTTATAATGACCCATTGGCTGTATGTCTGCATGTCATGACATCTCTGGTGCTCCCTCTAGTGGTTATTTAGTGTAGTGTATTTATATTAACCCCTTGTGTATATACAGTGATGCATATCACCACACCCCCAAGACCTTTCCCACCCCCACACGAGCATCCGCCTCCAACTCTCCACCCGACCCCCAACCATCCCTCGACTCCCACTCTCCCTTCAACCCTTCCTTCACAACCTCCCTCCCACCACTGTGAACCACGTCTGTCGCTAATGATGTATTCTCTGTGTCTCCTCAGGAAAGGTTCTCACACAATCGCTGGGAGAGGGCCCAGACTGGTGGTGGTGTGCCGGACATCTTTTTAAAAAACTTAGTGTTGCAAATAGGCTTAAATTAACACTGCAACGAAGTTACTGCAAAACTCCCTTAGTCACCACACTCGGGCGCCTGATGGAGAATTCAGAATGTCCAATTCACCTAACGAGCACGTCTTTCGGCAGTTGTAGGAGGAAACCGGAGGAAACCCACGTAGACACAGGGTGAACATTCAGACTCCGCACAGTGACCCAAGCCGGGAATCAAACCTGGGTACCTGGTGCTGTGAAGCAACCACTGTGCTACCATGTCGCCCATATGATTTATATGTTGTGGGAACTGATATTATAGGATAACAACTTAAATGATCACACTTCATTAAATTGGTCTCAGTGTGACATTCATTTGAGGTGGATGCAATTATGCAGGAAAACTCAGTGCAGGTATCATCTGGCATACATTTTACCACAATACTTTAATCCCCCTCTTCGTGGCACTCCCCACCCTCCAGCTGTGGACATGTCCCCGGAGCTGAGTCCCATCCCGTGTGTGTTTGGATGTTGGCTGCTGTGTGTGTGGTGTTGCATCCCGCAGTGTTCAAGCAAAGCGGCCATGCATCAAGGTGTTATTGGGATAGAACATAGAACATTACAGCGCAGTACAGGCCCTTCGGCCCTCGATGTTGCGCCGACCTGTGAAACCACTCGAAAGCCCATCTACACTGTTATAGAACATTACAGCACAGTACAGGCCCTTCGGCCCTCGATGTTTGCTAGGCAATGAGTTGCACATGCTACAGGTGGCATGGTAGCACAGTGGTCAGCATCGTTGCTTCACAGCGCCAGGGTCCCAGGTTCGATTCCAGCTTGGGTTACTCTCTGTGCGGAGTCAGCACTTTCTCCCCGTGTCTGTGGGTTTCCTCCGGGTGCTCCGGTTTCCTCCCACAAGTCCCGAAAGATGTGCTGTTAGATGAATTGGACATTCTGAATTCTCCCACAGTGTACCCAAATAAGTGCCAGAATGTGGCGACTAGGGGCTTTTCACAGTAACTTCATTGCAGTATTAATGTAAGCCTACTTGTGACAATAAAAATTATTATTATTATTACATGGCCCGCCCACCCAGGGAAATCCACTTGGGATGTGTGAAGTGCTCACTTAACCTCGATAGCTGATGCCCTATAAGCAATAGCCTTCAGCCGCACGGCCAGAGGCCTCGGTAGTAGGTGGAGGTTATGGGTGGTTGGTGAGGCAGGTGGGCAGGGACAAGGGTTGCCCCTGGTAAGTATACACATGATCCATGGGTTGGCATGGTGGTGCTGTGCGAGGCTGTCCCCTGGTTTAGTCCCCCACCACCACAGCACCTCCCCCCACCCTCCCATTGTGTCCCCCCATGTGGAGTGTCCCTCACTCCCAGTCGAGGGTTCCCCACCCCAGCTGAGGTTCCCCCACCCCCACCGAGCACTGGGTTGACGCGCCCAGTACCCTCTGGCTCTTTGCCTGTGAGCAAGGATGGCTGCTCACCTCCTCGGCTTCCCACAGAAGCCCTTCCGCCAGGTTTACGTTTTTTAAAAGGAGTTTGAATCGGCGCCAGCGTGACCCCCTTGCTGGGGAGGCGGCTGAATCACGGGAAGCCATTGGATGTTAATTTTATGGAAATAGGGCTTAAGTGGCGAGATCCCGATTTTGCCCATTGGAGCGGGCCGGTTGCACCGACAACTGTTTGGCAGCCTGGCACAGTTCACGTTTTTGGCCTCTGCCGCTAGTTACTGGCCTTGTTTCGCTCGAGTGAGAGCGTAACAAGGATGGAGAATTGCGCCCAATGTTTTAGGGAAACGACCTTTCATCAGTACTGTTGCGATCTTGACTTTGCCAGGTAGTGTAAAATGGCCAATTAACTTCAGTGGAAATAAAAACCAGGAGCAAAATTCTCCATCCCGCCGCGCCACATTTCTGCCCCGACCCGCCGGCGGGATGCTCCGTTACACCGGCCGGTCAATGGGGTTTCCCATTGTGGGGCAGCCCCACGCCATCGGGAAACCCCCGGGCGCCGGCAAAACGGAGACTCCCGCCGGCGGAGAATGACGCCCCTGAAAAGGTGTGAAAGGGGTGAGAGTGATCGAGTCGGCAGTCATTTTACACTGGATAAAGTATACATTTATCTACTCAGGTGTGCAATTCGCTCACATGTGATTGTTGAGAGAGTGAAAGTGCACTGTTGCACTTTTATCAACTGCTGGCACAAACTTTCTTGCAGGCTGAAAAGATGTGAATGAGGTGCTTCATTCATCATTCGACATAGGCATCAAAAGGAACATTCGAGGCCTATGACTGAAGCAGAGGTTAAGCTTTTTGCACAAGTAAGGGATTTCATGGCAGTTTTGACACCCAGTTTAGCAAATTGTATTGCCCTGAAAGCAACTGACCTGACATTGACTCTGCTCACAAAAGGTTGGCTACATGCGACCTACCCAGTGGTCCTTAAAGGGACTGCTGCAAT
This sequence comes from Scyliorhinus torazame, assembly GCF_047496885.1. Classification (NCBI taxonomy): domain Eukaryota; kingdom Metazoa; phylum Chordata; class Chondrichthyes; order Carcharhiniformes; family Scyliorhinidae; genus Scyliorhinus; species Scyliorhinus torazame. Next base: position 41,847,294 of record NC_092719.1, read on the forward strand.
GAAATAGCTAAGTCCATTAAAAAAACTTAACTGAATGTGGCGACAGAAGTGCTACTGCTGTTTATTTTGCACCAACGTCTTTCATCCACCTCCGCCCCTCCTGTTGTGAGAGTAATATATGGACAGGGGTTTGCAAATCAATGAGAATGAGGGAGTAAAGCCACCACCTTATTTTCCAAACTTGAACACCAGACATCGGAGCCATCTGTTAAGTCAAGGCTCCTTGTTCCAAGGCTGTTGGAATAAACCTCAGGATTTAAATGGAGGACAAGCTCTTGCCAGAACACTATAAGTGACCATTTACAGTCCTATCAAAAAAAGCTGAATTTTTTGTTACCCCTTCAGGCAGCTTGTTGAGATGATTTTCCTCTTGCCTCTGCCTAAATTCTTCACCCCCCCCCTCCAACCCCTCAGAGGCTGGGAACCTACCAGCCCCACGGAAAATGAAATGGAATTTTGCCGGGGTAAGCACGGAAACTCGCATCCCATCAGCATCGTCTCCAATTAGAAAGCCCTTGCCCAGAACTCTTCCCATTCTCGGAGGAGATCTTCCCCTCACTTTTGGAAATGATATGAAAAGATTTCTCAAACCACCTAAAGGAATCTTTTGGAGAGATGCCCACAGCTGCAACCTCAAACAAGCCCTTTTGCGGCACAGACATGGGACCCGAGCTTCCCCCTTTGTTGTGGACATGGATTAAGAGAAGCTGGCTAGTTGCCATGTTCAAAAACAGGGCGATACATCTTTTTAGAAGCTCTGCACCTAGACAGAAGCAAATGTTTGAGAAAGGAATATGGGGGTCAGTGCAGCCGATTTCGTCCCTGAAAATGAAGATCATTGTTTTTTTGCGAGATAGTGGAGCGCATAATAAATGTGGAATGCACATGTTAATGATATCAGCGTGAAAACGTATATTCACCTCCAGCAAGTTTTCATTCCTCTGAAATTTAACATTAGTCAAAATATTATTCTGCTCTTTTGCAGGGCAATCTCTTTGTCAGTTTGTTTTCCTTTAAAGCAAAGCATTGCCTTGATGTGCATTGACATGACCATCTGATTGTGAATCTTATCTGTATTTCAAGCCTCTAACATCTGTTTGCTAAGTGAAAAGTAAAATGTCATGCTCAAGCTGTGGTTAACTGCCCATTCTCTTTGAACTCAGTCGCTAACATCTATCCAAAATAGGTCAAATATTTTGAACTGGAGCCTAATTATGCTCTGAATTTCTGTTGGGTTATGAACATATTAAGTTATAAAACCATTGAAGTGAAATGCATCAAATTTTTTGAGGTACCCAGATATTTTCTCTTTTTTTTTGCGTTTGTTCAGCAATCGAGCTACAATCCCTGGCTCGCGTAATTATTTGATTGATTGCCAGAACATCCTCAATAGGCTACAATCTGTACATCCGCAGTTGGAAATAGATGGAATCAGAAACATCTGGATAGTCAAACCAGCTGCAATGTCACGGGGTCGAGGTAACATAATTTTTAGAGGTGCCGTTCATCCTTCTGTTTTAAAATGTATTCTTTCATGGGGTGTGCGCACCACTGGCAAGGCCAGCATGTGTTGCTCATTCCTAATTGTCCTTGAGCTGAGTGTTTGCCACACCATTTCAGAAGACACAGGTAGACCAGACCAGGTAAGGACGGTTGATCATCCTTCCCTAAAGTACATCTTGACAACAATCAATAACGATTTTATGGTCACCATTACTGAAACCATCTTTTCAATTCTACATTGTTAATTGAATTTAAATTCCACCAGCTGCCCATGGTGGAATTTGAACCCTTGTCCCCGGGACAGAAACCTGGGCCTCTGAATTACAAGTCCAGTGACGTTACCACTGTGTCGCAGTCTCCCTGTCTTATGCCTGTAGCTCTGTGTAAAGTGGGGGGATATTTTATGAAGACTCATGGTTGTTCAGATAGAAAAAAACTGGCAAGAAGTCTGGGTTTATTACTTCACTCCCTGCAAATACTGGTCAAACACAACGGGCAGGATTCTCTGTTGGCTGACGCCGAATTTGGGAAACGCAATTGGGCGGAGAAACGGTTCCGACGCCAAAATTGGGGTGGGTACCGATTTGATGCCAAATCGTAATTCTCTGTCACCTCAACAGCGGCGTCAATGCGTACCAGAATGCATGTACAGTACACACCATTTGCATATCATTAGGGGGCCCGACCCGGTATTCTCCGGGGGCTTCGCTATTCTCCTCCTCTAATGGGCCGAGCTCCCGATGGCGTGATTCACTTGTGTTTTTAAAAATTGTGAAACAGGCGTCGTGGCTGCTGAGGGAGAGAGAGAGGGTACGGAAAGTGTCCAACATCGCCATGGTTTGCTGACAGTTGTAACGCTCGCCAGGGAGGCTTCTGCCAGGTCTGGGGGGAGTAGCGAGGGGGGCCAGGAGGTGGGCTGTGGGTTCGAGATGGACGGACATGGAACACAATTGCCGCAGCCAGCAAATGGCGGCCGGGTTTTGGGGGGGTGGGGTAGCGGGGGCTGGCGTGCAGGTGTAAGGGTGTGCGGGCACCCATACGGCCGGTGCCACTCTTGTAGCCATCTGGGATGGCCACTTCCAGAAACAAAATGGACATTTGCAAAGATTGCAGGGAAAAATGGACAATGTTAAGAAAGCAAGCAGGCACAGAGCCTATCTGCATATTGGAGCCTTGGCTCCCAGACAAGACTGAAACTGTAGGCCCATTAGCATATGGAAGGCCCATCTCCGGGAACAAAGGGAGATACTTGAGTAACCGATCTGGCCCCAGACCTCGCGGCGCCAGTTCCCCAAACCGAAAGCAGAAAACAAAGCAGGCCAATGGCCACCTAGGACATGCCCAGCCATCAGGGCACCCACCCCTTTATTGGTCAGGATCAATGCGAATGATCAAGAAATGGCCCAATTGATTGGGGCCAAATTCAAGGCCCGCCCATAAGCATGAGGAGCACCCTTCAGGTATAAGAAGAAGGCCCCAAGAGAGAATCGCTCTCTGGACTTGGCTCTCACAGCGGAGAGACCCGTCCACCAGGTGCACCAAAAGCAAGTAAGTCTAAGCTCAACGCTCGCTACCAGACGGACGACCTTAGCTGTTTCCCCTCTACCACTTCGACCCCAGCAGCCTCAGATCCGAAAACGGCCATTGTTCCTCTGACTGAGTGGGCGCCCGAAGCTAAGTATAGGCTTTAGCAGTAGTGATAGTTTAGTCTGTAGTAATTCGTGCATGAGTAGATATTACTGTGTGTGTGAATAAATAGTATTGACTTTGAATTAACTAACTGGTGTATTGGCTCTTTTGATCAGTATTCGGGTTTGAAACTTGTGACGGTATCGAAAGATACGTGGCGACTCTAGAGCAAACATAATTAGGATTAAGGAAGGCGACCATATTGACCGCCATATTCAGAGCCAACCAAAGAGAGCAACACTCTGCAGAACCAGGGGCCAAGGTGGGTGGTCAGCAAAATGGCTGCTGTAATGATGGTCATGCGTGGACACCGCCTCAATCCTGTGGGGGGGGTCACCTTGGGCGCTCAACCTGTTCCCCCTATACGTCCCCCCTCCCCTGGCCCTGGCAGGGCTCCCCCCCACCTCAGCCCCCACAGCCAGTGTCCAGGTCGGCAGCCTGCAGTAGCTCCTCTCCGGGTCCTACCTCCCTTTCTCTCCCTAAGCAGCCACCATGCTGGTTTCGTGATTTTTAAAAGCACAAGCGAACTGCGCCGTCGGGAACTCGGCTCATTAGAGGCGGAGAATCGCGGATGCCCCGGAGAATACTGGGTCAGGCCCGCTAATGACATGCAAATGGTGTTTACTGTACATGCATTGATGCCACTATCGAGGTGACGGAGAATCACAATTTGGCGTCAAATCGCTACATGCAGCGAATTTGCCGTTGGATCCGATTCTCCGTCACCTTCTCAGTCGCCTTTCCCGATTTCGGCGTCAGCCAACGGAGAATCCCGCCCCAGATATCCGAACATTTTGAAAGGAGAATTTTCACTGCTGAAAATGCATCCCAATCAGCTTTGTTGCAAACTCCTGAGAATTATCAGAAAATGTACATTAATAATTTATTTTTCTCGCACACTATTTCTGCATTTCCCAGGCTAATGCCATTAAATTTAACTGATGTTTAATCTTCATAATCTCAGAACCTTCCTAATAAATATTTTTGTTAATCTTAATATTCATGTTACAGGTATAAAATGTGTGGACAGACTGGATGAGTTTCTAAAACTGAAGGAGTTTGACCCTTCTTTAGAAAACCCCAAGTGGGTTGTACAGAAGTACATTGAGAAGCCACTTTTGATTTATGATACCAAATTCGACATCAGAATGTGGTTTCTTGTCACAGGCTGGAAACCATTAAATATTTGGTTCTATAAAGACTGCTACTTAAGATTTTCTACACAGCCCTTCACACTGGAAAACCTGGACAGGTAAAGCAATAAAAAGAATAAGATTATTTCAAATATATTTGAAGTTATTTCCGGGTGTAGTACGCTAGTGATTATGTTACTAGACAAATAATGCAGAGGCAGATGCTGGAATTCTGAAATGAAAGCAGAAAATGATGGAAATACTCAGCAGGTCTGGCAGCATCTGTGGAGAGATAGCAGGCTGAATTGAATTGTTACATTGGTGGCCCTGTCCAGTGGCTGGGGTAAATCTGCTGTGGCCATTTTTAGAAGCACGAGAGTTCAATGTCAATCAGGCAGTTCACTGTCTGCTGTCGAGGCTTCTGTGCTTCCAAGGGAGGACATCCCACCTCTTGGGTCAGTCCGATGACCAGCAGGTCTTCAGTCTCAGTAGTGTGGTGATGTGCACACACACAAATGTATATAGTTGTGCAGTGGTATAAATGTTTGTCAATATATATAATCATAGGTATGACCTGCGGCCTGTGGTTGGCACCAGATAGTCGCATTTAGAGTAGCCCATTAGGAATTTAAGTAACCTTGTTTGTATATAGATCTGTTAGTTATCTTTCCATGTGCTGAACACATATATGTTCTGTGTGTGTCTGTGTGTGTCCTGAGCAAGGTGATTGGGCTCCCTGCATGCCCCCTAACCCACCCCTCCCCCCCCCAACACACACACACACACACACACACACTCTGCTTTCCCGCGCTCCTTTTCCTTCCTGACTCTAAAGCTCCCTATCACCTTTAAGTCCTTTCCTTTCCTGGGGACTGGCGAGGGTGTAGGGCGATGTTGGGGTGTGTAGGGCGACTGTCCTTCAGGGAAGGAAACCTGGCACCATTACCCCTTGTAGCCTATATGTGACTCCAGTCTCACAATAACATAGTTGACCCTCAACCTCCTTTTGCCCTACAAAATGGCTGACTTGTGGCAAACAGTAGTAAGGAATGGAAAGTTACAGTGTGGGCCCAAACATGGGCACCAGAGCCAAAGTCCAGAGCTGAGAGGTGTGAGTGTCAGCACTTGGTATCAAGGCCACATAAAATGTGGTGCTAGTAAAGTCCTAGTAAAATTGAAATCGATGGGATCTGGGTGTAGATGGGTAGGCAGGAGGATGATAATTATACACTGAATTGAGTCATAACTGGTACAAAGGGAGATGGCTGGAGGCCAATTATCCCTGATCCAGAGCATTGCTACAAGGGCTCCAGAGCATTGCTACAAGGGCTCCTGGGGCAGTGTGCCAACAACAACAAGTTATATTTATATAGTACCTTTAATACCACAAATGTCCTTAGGAGCTTCAAGAAGTACTATAAATCAAAATATGGCATTAAGCCGCAGCAGGAGATATGAGGTTAGATGTCCAAAAACTTGGTCAAAGAGGTAGGATTTAAGGAAGGAAAGCAAGATAGAGAGGCGAAGGGGCATTGGGAGTGTATTCCAAAATTTTGGGCTCAGGCAACTGAAGATGCAGCCACCAAAGGCGGAATAGTTGAAATCGGGCGGAATAGTTGAAATCGGGGATGCACAAGAGGCACAAATTAGACGAGCACAGATATATGAGGAGTCCGTGGGGCTGGAGTGGATTACAGATAGGGAGGTGCGAGATCCTGGAGGGATTTGAAAACAAGGGTGATAATTTTAAAATCAAGATGTTGCTTGGCCAGGGACCAATGTAAGGTCAGCGAGCACAGGGGCGGATGGTATGTATTGATGAATCTATATTTTGAAACATGGGATCTTGAGACCATAAGACCAATAGACATGTGTCTTTCAAAAAGCATTTAGATGGTTACATGGGTAAGATGGGTATAGAGGGTTATGGGCCAAGTGCGGGCAACTGGGACTAGCTTAATGGTAAAAAACTGGGCGGCATGGACTGGTTGGGCCGAAGGGCCTGTTTCCATGCTGTAAACTTCTATGATTCTATGATTCTAGGAGCAGAAGTAGGCCTTTCAGCCCATCGAGCCTGCTCCACTATTCAATGGGATCATGGCTGATCTGATAAAATCCTCAACATAAGCTGTTATTTGTGAATAGTGTGAGTTAAGACATGGACTGGCTTAATCTCAAACTGTTGCCAGTTGAGAATGATGGAGTTGGTAGCTAGGGAGCGCAGTTTGGAGCAGAGATTGTAATTGAAGAAAAAGTCTGATCACCCAGTACTTGATGTTAAATAAGCTGCTTGATAAATTAGCAACAGTGTCAGAGTTCAAATAGGTAATGGTGAGGCAGCGCTGGGTGTTGTCAGCACACGTGTGAAAACTAAATGGTGTGCTCCCCGATGTCGTGAAGGGGCGGCATGTAGAAGACAAGCAGGAGGGAGCCAAAGGTTGATTCCTGAGGGACATTAGTGGTTATGGTACAAGGTTAGAAGACGTTGCAGATGAATGTCACTTGACAGAGCCAAATAGCTTCAGCAGCTTTGTCGGCACTGATCCTTCATGATCAGGTGAAAAGGACAGCTAAGCTTCATTTACAATACATAAACAACATCCACACATCCCATCTCAAGAATGAATAAGAAATCTGTTCCATCGTGAACCTGTCAAAACCTGAATTGACCCGATGAAATGTGCAGATAAACCTATAGTTCAAACATTGGATCATAAACTGACACTCATGTATCGTGATTCCAGCTATCAAAGCAATTGCAAGCAAGACTTTGTGTATTGCAAAAGTAACACCCTCTTTTGTGTGAAAACATCATGAAAATATCAAGTCACAATCACTTTGGGGATTTCTTGTGGCAGGGTTGATGGTGAGTCAGAGATTATGCTTTATTATGATCAGCGTTGATTTCTGGGCAAGAAAAAAAATACTTTTTCAACTATGTGCCTTGTAGATTTGCTGCTCTGTAATTCTTTGTCACCCTCTGTCAACCCGATTGTCTCCCACTCTTCTTCTCTGTCTCTCAGTTTGTCTCCATACCATTTTTTTTACATTGTACTATCCATCTTCCTATTTGGCCTTGAATGTTTTATCCTATTCCTTCAGTTATTGTATGAGACTCTCCTTCACAATGTAACCAATACCTCTGATGAGCTTTCCTTTATGGCTCTCACTAGTGTTATTTTGTACGCAATTTTTACTTTTTGCCTCTTTCCCTTCTTGCCCAGCAAGATGGTAGTCAGCATTTACCAGGCTTGAGGTAGGTTCCAGTAATATGATGGAGAAGCTCGATGGATACAATGGAATATACACAAGTGGCAGGCTGAAGATAGAATGGCTGAGGGGGCAAGCTGAAGATAGCGTGGCTTGAAAAACAGAGGCCGCAAGGAAACAGGAAGTGAGTTGTTATCTGCAAATACCCATGAAGGATAGGGTTTAGGTGATGAGGAGTATTTGGTGAAGCTGGAACACAGATACGTTGGAGGGCAGGGAAAGATCTGCTGGAAATGATTGTTGGATGCTGACATTTGATTTTGATGTTAAAGCAGCAGGTTATGAGGTTTGTTTGTCCGGGGGAAGGATCTGTGAGTGCTTGGAGTATGGAAACACTGAACAAGATATGGAATTTATGTATACTGAGGAGGACCAGGGGCTTGGGAGCACTTGGCAGGACAGGATGCTCGTGTTTGGCAAGGCTAGGGAGTGCTTACGTAGTCTGAACAATTTGAGAGGATTGCTTTGCAGTTTCAACAGCATTGGTGAAAGTAGCAGTTCAAGAGAAGGGTGCAAAGGGACAGCACAAGAGCCAAGCCAGACATCAACCACAGCCACAGTTGCAGCAGCAGCAACAGAGATGGTTCCTGCAGTAAGGACATGAAAAACATCCAGAGCTGCAGCAACAAAGTAGGCGCCACACAGTGAAGGCTCAAGTTCCTCTGTCTGCAATGGGATCCCAGGTAGCGGTGACACCAGGAAGGCACAAAGTGAACTTGGCTGCAGCAGGACTGTGTGTAGCAGTTGCTTGGCTTCCGCAGGAGACAGAGCAGTAACTGCATTATTTATTTAGTATTGAAACCGAAGCAACATGTACGTAGTTGAAACCATTCCTGAAAATTTACATGGAGGTAGTGGCCCTTCCCCCTCCCCACAGTGTAAAACCCAGAGGTGAGCTCACCTCCACTTTGGTTGTGTTGCCCTGTTACTATTTAACTGGCTCAAAGTGGGAGGAAGTCCCTCACTCACGAGCTGCTGGACAGTCAAATGGCCGGCAGCTCTCTTGTCCCTCTAATTTATCATCATAGCCCTCTTCCCTCTTCGATGCTGTGGTGATATGCCTGTAGATAATATTGCAAGTATTCAGCAGTGTGACCTCCCACCAGTAGGTGGTGTCATATATACATTAGGGCAGATTGGGTGATCCTCAGGAGGTTGTAAGACTTACATGAGGACAGTCGTGTATAGGAGTATTTCCAGGGTACTCTAAAGAAACTCTTTGATAACTTGCTCTGTATCTGATCGTTACCTTACCACGTGTGCATTAATATAAACCCTGATTTGGACAAGTCACCAGCAGTTCTGTGGATTCCTTGCTAGACAGCGAACACAGAACACAACATGGTACCAGAGTGCTGAAGATTTGAAGGTAACGAAGGCAGTGACAAAGTAAAAATTCGGAGGAAGAACCAACCTGGCGAACTGCAACCATTGGTGATTCAACGCAGTAAAAGACGCTGAAGCTTGAGGTGGATGGACTGAAAGGGCACCACCAGCTTCAAGTATCGGGTAATGTAGACAAAAACTGGTGGCTTTTCAAGCAGCAGTTCAAACTCTTATGTTTCAGCCCTAGGCCTGCAGGCACAGCCTGATGAATGGCCAATAGTTTTGCTGCTCACGGTGACAGGTCCACAAGCAATTGAACTACATAATACTTTTGCATTTGACAATGAGGAGGATAGCAAGAGATTCTATGAAGTCATTGGGTACTTTGATCAACATTGCTCCCCCGCAAAAAATGAGACATTCGAGAGATAAATGTTCCGTACACGTTCCCAGAAACCTGGTGAATAGTTCGACAGATTTGGCATTGAATTGAGGCCCAGTCATGCAACTTCTGTAGCCTGAAATCTTCTCTGATCCGCGATTAAATTGTCTTTGGTGTATCAAATGATAAGCTATGCGAAAGGTTGCTGCGGGAAGAAGATTTGGTATTTGAACAAGCAAAAAAGATTTGCCATGCAAGCAACAAAGCTGCCTAGCAGGTCAGCACACTCTGTTCGAAACATTTTGCCGCCAACACAGAGGAAAACACCAGCGCCATTAGTGCTGTGACAGACGTCATGAAGAAATGTGGTCTCAGTGCGGGCGACCATTTTATGCGGCCAACAGGATCCGCCATCTTATGCCCAAAGTGTGGCAATCGACATGGCCCACGGCATATTAAAGCATCTATAAGATGTGAATATTAAATGTTCAGAGCATGAGAAGCCGAGGAGCTTCACTCTGGAGTTTAAGTTCGAGCCCAATGAGTATTTCATAAAAGAGGTGATTACGAAAGTATACCTGATGGCGTGACAGCTTGAACCTGCATTCTTTGATGAACTAGAAATCATGGGGTGCACAGGCTGTGAAATTGACTGGAAGAAGGGCAAAGATGTCAAGTTGAAAATAATTAAAACTAAGCCGAAGCACAAAGGAAGAAGCACTCGCAGTTACGAAAACTGTACCAAATGAATCATTCTTTAACTTCTTCAGTCCACCTGAAGTGGCACAGTGTGGAATGTTAAATAAGGGTGCGGCAGCGAAACCCGAGGCTGACTTTGAAATTGGCTACCTCCTGTGTGAACACATAATTCCATGTGCAATGTTGTATTTTACAGGAGAAATTATTGCAGATGATGCTGAATCCTACAAAGACATGAATGCTGACCTCCAAGCTGAGGTGGAAAGCGAAGGCGACAAACACGAACCAAATGAAGACGGGTGTGAAATTTTGGCACATCTATTCTGCAGGAACAATGATGGACTTGGTGAAGAGACCCAGGATGTGCTGCTCCAGTGGTTTGGTGGGCGTGACGAGTTGGTCACGGGGGACTCCCAGACCGCGCTGGATACTGAGAAGGGCAGGAGCTCTGAGATGGCGCACTCCAAAATAAAAACTGAGATCGCAGTAGCTGATACCTCGGATGACCAGCTGCTAATCAAGCTAGTAACTGATGACATCATGCCAGTCTTAGAAAAACTTGCTCCAGAGGCACTCATGAATCGTCTCAGATACTCTGAAATGGTTCCGGTAATTGACTCCCTGCTGCTCACGGTCACTCCATCGGAAGATGAGTGGGAAGATATTGATGATGAATACGATGAGACTAGCTCTGATGATGTTGAAAATGATGACTCTGGGAGTGAGTCAGCGGAGGAATGGATGACTATCTCGCTATGCTGCAAGGTGAATCACACACACACTCGCTATGCTGCTAGGCGGATCACACACATATACTCGAGCAAGGCCAGGATGACCCAACGCCTGGATCGTCACGGACGGAGAGTGTTTACATCATCATTTCCAGTGATGAGGAGCCACTCAGCGTTGCTCCAGTGGGCTAAGAAGGGGCAGCACCTGTTGTCGTTGATCTAACCTCCACCCAGGTACCCAGAAAGCGAGATGCTCCAACATTCAGTTGAGGGTGCAGAATTGGGCCTGGTCACACAAATCCATGATGATGCGTCACCGCTTCAGGTTTCATCTGAGCATCTGCATACTTCCACGCACAGGGTGCAGACCAGCACCGAACCAGGGGTTGCCAAGACCAAACATAAAAAGAAAAGAATTCTCAAACTAATTGTTAAAACAAGAAGGGGGGAGAGGAGTAGACTGGGAGAGTTAGCTCATCCCACTGGCACAACAAAAGAGTAAAAAGCAATATGATGACCAACAAGCCAGAGGCAGAAAAGACAAAACGAAGCAGTAAACACCATCGTTGGAAGGCACGAACAAAGAAGAAGCTGGTGACGCACGTGTGGCAATCTCGGATGCATGCATTCTAAAGGCACAGCGTTAAGAGGATACGAAGCAAGAGACCAGCGCACAAACCAGACTTCCAAAAGGCTGGTCCAAGTGATCACAGAGGTGATTCTGTGAGGGAGGCTCAACGACCTGTGAGTAAGGGACGGACACTGACCAGGCATATCATGTTGATGGACATCCTAGTTAAAGCTGTTATAATATTTATGTTTATTACTGATGTATAGAGTAATGATAGTGATCATGTTTGTAAACAAACTACAATATCTCCTAAGCAAGGGGGATGTGTTGATATGCCTGTAGATAATATTGCATGTACTCAGCAATGTGCCCTCCCATCAGCAGGTGGCCATGTATGCAGCAGTGTGACCTCCCACCAGCAGTTGGCATCAGATTTAAGTCAGGTCAGATCGGGCGATCCTCAGGAGGTTGTAAGACAAAACTTCAGGACAGTCATGTATAGGGGTAGTTCCAGGGGACTCTAAAGAAACTCTGTGATAGGACTTCCAGTTGCAGCGATGTGGAGCTAAGCCGCACATTTCGGCAGCTCCCGCTAGAACAGACTTTTGGGCTCTCCGGAGGAGTCCCAACGGAAATCTTTTGACCAAATCCCGTGTGGGAAGGTGAAGCAAGGTCCCCCTTCCATCGTGTATGGAGGGGGCTAGAAGTGGAGCGGCGGAAAATGAGGCTTTGGAGCAGCGGCAGAAATGAGGGGGAAAAAACAAGATGGCGGAGATCGAGCAGCATGGGGGCCGGAGCAGCAGGGGTTTCTCAGGCGTTGCGTGGAGGAGCTTAAAAAGGAGGTGCTGGCGCCAATGCTGTTGGCGATCGAGGGGCTGAAGGAGACCCAGAAGGCCCAGGTGGTAGAGCTCCGAGAGGTGAAGGACAAAACTAACGAGAACGAGGACGAGATCTTGGGCCTGGCGGTGAAGAGGCACACGAGGCGCTGCACAAGAGGTGGGCCGAGAGATTCGAGGTCCTGGAGAACAGGTCGAGGAGGAAGAATCTCCGGATTCTGGGTCTCCCCGAAGGAGTGGAGGGGGCTGATGCCGGGGCGTATGTGAGCACGATGCTCCATTCGCTGATGGGTGCGGAGGCCTCTCCGAGCCCCCTGGAGCTAGAAGGGGCTCACCGGGTCTGGCGAGGAGACCCAAGGCTGGCGAGCTGCCAAGGCCGATAGTGGCGAGGTTCCATCGTTTCGCGGACAGAGAGTGTCCTGAGATGGGCCAAGAAGGAGCGGAGCAGTAGATGGGAGAATGCGGTGATCCGAGTCTACCAGGACTGGAGCGCGGAGGTGGCAAAGCGGAGAGCTGGCTTCAACCGGGCCAAGGCGGTGCTGCATAAAAAAAGGGTGAGATTCGGAATGCTGCAGCCTGCGTGACTGTGGGTCACGTATCAGGACCGACACCACTATTTCGAAACGCCAGAAGAGGCTTGGACCTTTATCCAAACGGAAAAATTGGACTCGAACTGAGGGACTGTGGGTGTGGGGTAGATGTTGACTGTATACAGGGTTGTAAATATGTGTAAAGAATGTTTCACGGGTGGGACGATGGATGGGGATGGGGGAAGAGTTTTTGATGGGGGGACAGTGAGGAATGTGGGCATCGGTGCTGGAGGGAGGTGAGACTCGGGGATGGGGGAATTGGGATAAGGCCGCAACAGGAGCTGCGCCACAGGGGGCGGGGCTGGCTCAGGAAAGCACGGGCTTTTTCCCGCGTTCGGGAGGGGGGGGATGCAGGAGCGCAAGGAGGGGGAGGGATTTCCACACCGGGGGGGGGGGGGTCAACGGGAAGGCGGGGGAAGCCGGGGTCTGCAGGAGTCAGCTGACTTACGGAAGTATTATGGGGGGAGCAAAAGAGCTAGATTTGGATCTAGCGGGGAGGGGGGGGAGGGAAGGGGGGGAGAGGGGGGGGAACAAGAGGGTTGCTGCTGCATTGGCCGAGGGGGAACTGAAAATGGAAGAGGTGGTCGGGGCGGGGGTTCCCCGTCTGGGGGACTGGAGGGTGCGGGAGACGCGGGCACGGGACTGGCCTAAAATAGGAGATGGCTAGTCGGGGGGGGGGGGGGGGGGGGTAGCCCCCCAATCTGGCTGATCACGTGGAATGTGAGGGGCCTAAATGGGCCGGTTAAGAGGGCCCGAGTGTTCGCGCACTGAAAGCGACTGAAGGCAGACGTGGTCATGCTTCAGGAGACACATCTGAAGGTGGCAGATCAGGTCAGGTTAAGGAAGGGATGGGTAGGACAGGTGTCCCATTCAGGGCTGGATGCAAAGAATAGAGGGGTGGCAATACTGGTGGGGAAGCGGGTGTCGTTTGAGGCCAACAACATAGTAGCGGACAATGGAGGCCGATATGTGATGGTGAGCGGTAAGTTGCAGGGGACGGGGGTGGTATTGGTAAATGTATACGCCCTGAATTGGGACCGGAAAGAGGCCGGCTGCGGCCAAGGTGCTCAGGGGGTTTATGGATCAGATGGGGGGAGTGGATCCGTGGAGATTTGCCAGCCTTTGGCCAGAGAATTTTCTTTTTTCTCCCAAGTACACAAGGCCTACTCCCGGATAGATTTTTTTGTTCTGGGCAGGGCATTTATCCCGAAAGTGGAAGGAATGGAGTATTCGGCCATAGCCATTTCAGACCACGCCCCGCACTGGGTGGAACTAGGGCTGGGGGAGGAGAGGGACCAACGCCCGCTGTGGCGGTTGGATGTGAGACTGCTGGCAGATGAGGAAGTGTGCGGGAGGGTGCGGGGGTGCATCGAAAGGTATCTGGAGGCCAACGACAATGGGGAGGTGCAGGTGGGAGTAGTATGGGAGGCGCTGAAGGCGGTGGTCAGGGGAAAGTTAATCTCCATCAGGGCTCATAGGGAAAAGAGAGAGGGCAGGGAAAGGGAGAGGTTAGTGGGGAGAGTTTAAGAGTGGATAAGAGATATGCAGAGGCCCCTGATGAGGGACTACTCAGGGAGAGACAAAGTCTCCAGACGGAGTTCGGCCTGTTGACCACAGGGAAGGCAGAGGCACAGTGGAGGAAGGCACAGGGGGCGATGTATGAGTATGGGGAGAAGGCGAGTCGGATGCTGGCACATCAGCTCCGTAGGAGGATGGCAGCGAGGGAAATAGGTGGAGTCAAGGATGGAAGGGGAACTATGGTGCGGAGTGCGGTGAAAGTGAATGAGGCATTCAAGGCCTTCTACGAGAGCTGTATAGGTCCCAGCCCCCAGGGGGAAAAGAGGGGATGCGACGATTCTTGGATCAGTTGAGGTTCCCAAGGGTGGAGGGGCAGGAGGTGGCTGGTTTGGGGGCGCCAATTGGGTTGGAGGAGCTAGTTAAAGTACTGGGGAGCATGGAGGCAGGGAAGGCCGCGGGACCGGATGGGTTCCCGGTAGAGTTCTATAGGAAGTATGTAGACCTGTTAGCCCCGTTGCTGGTAAGGACTTTCAATGAGGCAAGGGAGGGGGGACCCTGCCCCCGACAATGTCGGAGGTGACGATCTCTTTGATCCTGAAGCGGGATAAGGACCCACTGCAATGCGGGTTGTATGGGCCGATCTCGCTCCTCAACGTAGATGCTAAGTTGCTGGCAAAAGTGTTGGCTACGAGGATTGAGGACTGTGTCCCGGGGGTGATTAACGAGGACCAGACGGGATTTGTAAAGGGCAGGCAGCTAAATACCAAGGTGCGGAGGCTCCTAAATGTGATTATGATGCCATCGGTGGAGGGAGAGGCGGAGATAGTGGCAGCTATGGACGCGGAGGAGGCCTTTGACCGAGTAGAGTGGGAGTATCTCTGGGAAGTGTTGCGGAGTTTGGGTTCGGGGGAGGGTTTATTAGCTGGGTTAAGCTCCTATATAGAGCCCCGGTGGCGAGTGTGGTTATGAATCGGCGGAGGTCGGAGTACTTCTGGCTGTATCGAGGGACGAGGCAGGGGTGTCCCCTGTCCCCTCTGCTGTTTGCATTAGCAATTGAACCTTAGGCCATGGCATTAAGGGAGTCCAGGAAATGAAAGGGGGTGGTTCGAGGGGGAGAGGAGCATCGAGTGTCGCTGTATGCAGACGACCTGTTGCTGTATGTGGCAGACCCAGTGGAGGGGATGGTGGAGGTCATGCAGATCCTAAGGGAGTTTGGGGACTTCTCGGGCTACAAGCTCAATGTAGGGAAGAGTGAGCTCTTTGTGGTGCATCCCGGGGATCAGGGAAGAGGGATAGACGAACTACCGTTGAGGAGGGCGGAAAGGAGCTTTCGATACTTGGGGATCCAGGTAGCTAGGAGCTGGGAGGCCCTGCACAAACTTAATTTGACGCGGCTGGTGGAGCAGATGGAAGAGGACTTTAAAAGGCGGGACATGTTGCCACTCGCGCTAGCGGGCAGAGTACAGTCGATTAAAATGGTGGTCCTCCCAAGGTTTCTTTTTGTATTCCAATGCCTGTCAATTGTGATCACCAAGGCCTTTTTTAAGAGGGTAGGCAGGAGCATTATGGGTTTTGTGTGGGCGAGTAAGACCCCGAGGGTAAGGAGGGGGTTCCTGGAGCGTAGTAGAGATAGAGGAGGGCTGGCGTTGCCGAATCTGGGTGGCTACTACTGGGCAGCCAATGTGGCGATGATCCGTAAGTGGGTGAAGGAGGGAGAGGGGGGCGGCACGGAAGAGGTTGGAGATGGCGTCCTGCAAAGGAACGAGCCTGGGGGCGCTGGTGACGGCACCGCTGCCGCTCTCGCCGACAAGGTACACCACGAGTCCGGTGGTGGCGGCAACGCTAAAGATCTGGGGGCAGTGGAGATGGCGCAGTGGAGACGGCACAGGGGTGCGATGGGAGCCTCGGTGTGGTCCCCGATCAGAGATAATCATCGGTTTGTCCCAGGAAGGATGGACGGGGGGTTTCAGAGCTGGCATCGGGCAGGGATTAGAAGAATGGGGGACCTGTTCATCGATGGGACGTTTGCGAGCTTAGGGGTGCTGGAGGAGACGTTTGGACTACCCCCGGGAAACGCTTTCAGGTACATGCAAGTGAGGGCGTTTGTGAGGCAGCAGGTGAGGGAATTCCCGCTGCTCCCGGCACAGGGGATTCAAGACTGGGTGATTTCGGGCGTATGGGTCGGAGAGGGCAAGGTGTCGGGTAAATGGGAAGAGGAGCTGGGAGAGGAGATTGAGGTGGGTCTGTGGGCTGATGCCCTAAGTAGGGTTAATTCCTCTTCCTTGTGTGCCAGGCTTAGCCTGATACAATTTAAGGTTGTTCACAGAGCGCATATGAGGGGGGCGAGGCTGAGTAGTTTCTTTGGGGTGGAGGACAGATGTGGGAGGTGCTCAGGAAGCCCGGCGAACCATGTCCATATGTTTTGGTCGTGCCCGGCACTGGATGGGTTCTGGAGGGGAGTTGCGAGAAATATATCTAAGGTGGTGAAAGTCCAGGTCAAGCCAAGTTGGGGGCTGGCATTATTTGGAGTAGCGGACGATCCGGGAGTGCAGGAGGCGAAAGAGGCCGGCATTCTGGCCTTTGCGTCCCTGGTAGCCCGGCGAAGGATCTTGTTAGTGTGGAAAGATGCGAAGCCCCCCAGTGTGGAAGCCTGGATAAATGACATGGCTGGGTTTATCAAGTTGGAGAGGACAAAGTTTGCCCTGAGAGGGTCTGTCCAGGGGTTCTTCTGGTGGTGGCAACCGTTCCTAGACTATCTCGCGGAGCGTTAGATGAAGTTCGGTCGACAGCAGCAGCAACCCGGGGGGGGGGGGGAGGAGGAGGTCATCTCTTTTTGTGGGGGGGGAGGGAAGAGGTAGGGGGGGGGAAGGTTTTTTTTTCTGGGGGGGCATCTGAGCAAGAAAATACATAAATGATCCGGAAAACTGATATGTACGGGAGGAATCCAATGTACAAAGTTCTGTATCATATTGATGTGCCATGTTTATGTCTTGCTATGCGAGTTTTCTGTTCTTTTTGTTACGGGGGGGGGGGTTTGTTTGTATGGTTGAAAATTTTATTAGAAAAATTCTTAATAAACATATTTTAAAATAAAACGAAACTCCATGATAACTTGCCCTGTATCTGATCGTTACCTTGCCACGTGTGCTTTAATATAAATCCTGGTTTGGACAAGTCACCAGCTGTTCTGTGGATTCCTTGCTGGACAGCGAACACAGAACACAACAGATGCTTGCCTACATTCGCTTTAATGTCCCGTAATTTCCCGTAACAGCTCCCCGAACAGGCGCCGGAATGTGGCTACTAGGGGCTTTTCACAGTAACTTCATTTGAAGCCTACTTGTGACAATAAGCGATTTTCATTTCATTTCATTTCATTTCATTCATGCTCAGACCTTGGCACCAAGGCACCAAGGTGGGAGCAGAGTAATGGGCCCAGCTACCCTTTGGCATTAAAATTTTCACCCTTTTATCATGTGGGCTTTCAATGCAATACTGGGAAGATATGTTTTAAAATCAAGTAATAATTATGGTCTTTATGCAAAACCTTATGTAAAATGTGTGCATTGCCGTTTAATTTATCTGCAGTTCAGTGCATCTCTGCAACAATGCCATTCAGAAGCGATTAAAACCATCTGTTGAACGAAACCCACTGGTGCCAAAAGAGAGCATGTGGTCAAGTGGTCAGTTCCAAGAATATTTAAAAATTAAAGGCCGCACGAACATCTGGCAGGGTATTGTCTATCCTTCCATGAAAAAAGCTATAATTTGTTCTTTGGTGACTGTTCAGACCACCATTCAAGCACGCAAAAATAACTTTGGACTATATGGAGCTGATTTCTTGCTGGGAGAAGACTTTAAACCATGGTTGATTGAGATCAACTTGAGTCCAAGCATGTCACGCTCTACATCTGTTACAGCACTACTGTGTGCAAATGTGCAGGAAGACACTATCAAAGTAATCATTGACAGAAAATATAACAGCAAGTGTAATATTGGACAATTTGAGCGCATGTCTAAACAGGTAAGAATACCTTGCCTCTTTCGCAATATTTTTTCTAACTACCATTTCTGTGTGTAGGATTGGTATTTTCTGATCTCTGCCATTGTATAATAAGTTGAAATGACTACACACCCATAATTAATGTGGTTTATTTTTAAACATGAGGAACATTTGTTATTGGAACCAAAATGCATCACCTTTGTTTTGTTCTGGAGCTAAATAATTATACATAAGACTCCTTTCAACCAAAGGATGAATAATAAAAGTGAACAGATGGTAAAGCTGAATAGAATATCTGATTTGAAACTCAAAAACACTATTTATTTTATTCGTGGTATGTGGGCCTCGCTGGCTGGGCCAGCATTTATCGCCAATCCCTAATTGTCCTCAGAGCAGCACGGTGGCACTGTGGTTAGCAAGAGATCGTGGTTCAATTCCGGTCTTCGGTCACTGTCAATGTGGAGCTTGTATGTTTTCCCCGTGTCTGCATGGGTTTACTCCGCTTTCCTCCCTCAGTCCAAAGATGTGCGGGTTAGGTTATAGGGTTGCGGGGATGTTCTATGTTCTATCAGAGAAGGCTGTGCCCGCCAAATCACTGAATATATATTTAAGAAAGAAACTGTTAGATTTAGTCTCTAAGGTTGTCGAGGGGTATGGGGAGAGTGCTGGAGTATGGCATTGAGATAGAGGATCAGCCATGGCCATGTTGAATGGTGGAGTAGGCTCGAAGGACCGAATGGCCTACTGCTTTTCCTATTTCCTCTGTTAAGTGATAACCTTGGTATACTCTCTCAGGTTTCTCAAACTAATGCTTCTATGTTTGGTTAAGGTTTCTTTCCCCAAATATTGAATATTCTATTAGGGCACATGGAGGTTCCACAAGGTAAGGTTGTCTCCAAAGATAAGGTGGGACATTTTAACAATGGACAGCGGTTTGACGCTGTGGTGAATGTATTGCTGTAACAATTCACCATGTACATATCTGTATTATGCTGTTGTCCATGTGGGCTCTACCTATGGACCATTGTAAGGTATTACCTATGATGTAGCATGTTGGGGCCTGTGTGGGCTCCGCCCCTGGCTCCACCCCTTGAGGGGAGGTATAAGAGCAGTCGCCCTGTAGGCGGCTCCCACTAACAGATCAGTCGCAGGCAGGCACTGTTCTAGTTGATTAAAGCCACAGTTTACTTCTACTCCTGGTTTCGTGTGAATTGATGGTCGCATCAATTTAATCAACGACAACGCCATTATGGAATCGGCCCTCAAACCTGATTGACTGGAACTCGATCCGCAAGCCGCGGAGGTGAAGGAGATTTTTTCGCACTGGCTCCGCTGTTTCAAGGCCTACCTCGCCTTCCGTCAACGACGAACAGATGCTGAGTCTCCTCCACGCACGGGTGAGCCATTGAATCTCTGTTCAACTTGAGGAACCCTCCACCTATGCAGACGCCCTCACGACGCTAGAGTGCCTCTACGTAAGGCCCGTGAACGAGGTATACGCCCGGCATCTCCTCACTACTTGCCGCCAGCGTCCCGGGGAATCGCTGGAGGAGTACCTACGTGACCTCAAAGTCCTTGCACGAAGCTGCAATTACCAGGCCGTTACAGCCACTCAACATATGGACCTCGCCATCCGGGACACCTACGTGGCTGGAGTCAGGTCCAACTACATGAGACAGTGCCTACTCGAAAAAGGTGCCCTAGACCTGGAAGAGACGGTAAAATTAGCCTCCTCTCTGGAAGTAACATTCCAAAGCATTAACGCGTTCCCGTCCGATCACGCGACCCCCCTCGTGGACCCCCGACCAAAGAATACCCCAGGCCTGTGCCGCGCAGCTGCCCGCCCACCATGGGGTCTACCCTGTTATTTCTGCGGCCAGCCTCAACACCCCCGGCAGCGCTGCCCAGCCCAGAACATGAACTGCAGTGACTGCGGGAGAAAAGGACATTTTGCTAAAGTTTGCCTGGCCAGGTCCAAAACCTCTAAATCACAGGCCCGACCCTCAGACTCACAGGCACGCAGATCCCGCAGTGTGGCAGCGTGTCTGCCGGCTCCGCCCCCCCTCCCGGACGCGTCATTGGCCTTGTATTGTCCACGGGGGCAGCCACCTTCCAGCCCGCACAGCGTGTGCGACTCACGGGGGCCGCCATCTTGGCAATCCTCGCCCACACGGCCCGGCACATGCGATTCATGGGGGCCGCCATCTTGGGCGCCATCTTCCTCACCGCCCGACACGTGCAATCGATGGGGGCCGCCATCTGCAACGCCGACCGACACGTGCGATCAACAGGGGCAGCCATCTTGGAACAGCCCCAGCACCTCCGACCACGCCGGATACCCGCAACTCAGCGCGGTCACCCTTGACCAGTCGCGACCCAAACACCTCCGGAGCTCTATGATGACCGTCCGGGTAAACGGACATGAAACGCCCTGTCTCTTCGACTCCGGGAGCAGAGAGAGCTTCATCCCTCCAGACATGGTAAGACGCTGCTCTCTCCCTGTCTTCCCGGCGCATCAAACCATCTCCCTCGCCTCCGGGTCGCACTCGGTGCAGGTCCGGGGGTGCACTACCACAACCCTCGCAATACAGGGCGCCGAGTATGCCAACTTTAAATTATATGTACTCCCCGACCTCTGCGCTCCTCTTCTGTTGGGACTGGATTTCCAATGTAACCTCAGGAGCCTAATCCTGAAGTTCGGCGGGCCCCCACCTCCACTCACCGTATGTAGCCTCGCGCTCCTAAAGGTCGACCCTCTCCCGCTCTTCGTAAATCTCACCGCCGACTGCAAACCAGTCGCCACCAGAAGTAGGCGGTACAGCATCCAGGATAGGACTTTTATCAGATCCGAGGTCCAGCGACTCTGCGGGAGGGAATCATCGAGGCCAGCAATAGCCCCTGGAGAGCCCAGGTGGTGTTCGTCAGGACCGGGGAAAAGAACCGGATGGTTGTAGATTACAGCCAAACCATAAACCAGTACACGCACCTCGATGCGTACCCCCTTCCCCGGATCGCAGACATGGTTAATCAGATCGCTCACTACTGGGTGTTCTCCACGGTAGATCTGAAGTCTGCGTACCACCAGCTCCCAATCCGTCCAGTGGCTTTTGAGGCAGACGGCCGCCTCTTCCACTTCCTCTGGGTCCCCTTTGGCGTCACGAACAGGGTCTTGGTCTTCCAAAGAACGATGGACCGAATGGTGGACCAGTACGGGCTGCGGGCCACATTTCCGTACTTGGACAACGTCACCACCTGCGGCCATGATCAGCAGGACCACAATGCCA
This sequence comes from Scyliorhinus torazame, assembly GCF_047496885.1. Lineage (NCBI taxonomy): Eukaryota > Metazoa > Chordata > Chondrichthyes > Carcharhiniformes > Scyliorhinidae > Scyliorhinus > Scyliorhinus torazame. The sequence continues at coordinate 41,868,829 of NC_092719.1, forward strand.
ATCTCCAGAGATTTCTCCAATCCGCCCGAACCCTTAACCTCACTTACAACAAGGAGAAATGTGTTTTCCGCACAACCAGACTAGCCATCCTCGGCTACGTCGTGGAAAACGGGGTTCTAGGATCCGACCCCGACCGGACGCACCCCATCCTGCAACTCCCCCTTCCTCACTGCCCCATCGCCCTGAAAAGGTGCCTCGGGTACTTTTCATATTACGCCCAGTGGGTCCCCAACTTTGCGGACAAAGCCCGCTCACTAATCAAGGCCACCATTTTCCCACTAGCGGCTGAGGCCCGCCAGGCCTTCAGCTGCCTCAAGGCGGATATCGCCAAAGCCGCGATGTGCACGGTGGACGAATCCGTCCCCTTCCAGGTGGAGAGCGCACATCAGAGGTTGCCCTCGCCGCTACCCTCAATCAGGCAGGCAGCCCAGTAGCGTTTTTTTCACGAACAATCACCACTTCCGAAATTCGACACTCCTCAGTCAAAATGGAAGCCCAAGCCATCGTGGAAGCCGTGCGGCACTGGAGGCACTACCTCGCTGGTAGGAGGTTTACCCTCGTCACCGACCAACGATCGGTAGCCTTCATGTTCGATAATACGCAGCGGGGCAAGATCAAGAATGATAAGATCTTAAGGTGGAGGATCGAACTCTCCACCTATAATTACGGTATAGTATATCGTCCTGGGAAGCTCAACAAACTCCCAGATGCCCTGTCCAGTGGCACATGCGCCAGCGCGCAAGATGACCGACTACGTGCTATCCACGTTGACCTCTGCCACCCGGGGGTCACCCGGCTTCTTCACTACATCAAGGCCCGCAACCTGCCTGTGGTAATCACCACTGTTGTATATATTAGGAGATGTGTGGTAAAGCCCTGTACTACAGGTACGGGGGTAGTCCCTGTCTGATGGCTCCACCCAGTAGGCGGAGTATAAATATGCGTGCTCCCTATACAGCAGCCATTTCGCCAACTGCTGTAAGAAGCCACACATCTTAGAGTAATAAAACCTAAGTTGCATTCAACTCTTGTCTCTGTGCAATTGATCGTGCATCACTGCCCTACTCCACTGAGGAGGTCAGAGCCATGACCAGGGACTGCCAGATCTGTGCGGAGTGTAAGCCGCACTTCTATCGACCGGATAAGGCCCACCTGGTAAAGGCATCCCGGCCCTTTGAGCGCCTCAGTATCGATTTCAAAGGGCCCCTCCCCTCTCAACAACCGCAACACATATTTCCTCAACATCATCAACGAGTTCTCCCGCTTCCACTTTGCAATCCCTTGCCCCGACATGACCGCTGCCACCGTCATTAAAGCCCTACATAGTGTCTTCACCCTGTTTGGTTTCCCCACGTATGTTCACAGCGACCAGGGCTCGTCGTTCATGAGCGGCGAACTGCGTCAGTACCTGCTCGGTAAGGGCATCACCTCGAGCAGGACTACCAATTATAACCCTGGGGAAACGGGCAGGTGGAGAGGGAGAACTCAACGGTCTGGAAGACCGTCCTCCTGGCCCTACGGTCTAGGAATCTCCCAGTTCCCCACTGGCAGGAGGTCCTCCCTGACGCACTCCAGTCTATTAGGTCCCTACTTTGCATGGCCACAAACCAGACCTCTCATGACCGCCTATTTGTTTTCCCCAGGAAATCCACGTCAGGGGCCTCGCTTCCGTCCTGGCTGAAGACATCGGGGCCCGTCCTGTTCCGCAAACACGTCAGGAGCCATAAGTCCAACCCCCTGGTCGAGAGGGTCCAGCTCCTACACTCCAACCCCCAGTACGCATACATCGAACACCCCGATGGCCGACAGGATACGGTCTCCCTCCGGGACCTGGCACCTGCAGGTTCCACTACCACCGCCACCCCATCTTACCCTGCCCAACCTACGCTGACCAGCACCCCCACCTCTACATGGCACCCGCACCCCCTCACGCACGCCATTCCCCCTTCACCGACCCACAGGAATGAAACCCCAGAAGACACGCTCCCGGAGTCCACGCCTATGCCCGCACCGGCGACTTCACTACCGATGCCAGCACGGCTGAGTTCGACGCCCAACTGCGATACCAGACCATCGGAAATCACAGCGCACAATCTGTGCGCCGGACAGGCTGAAGTTATGAACCCTTCACCCCCGCCGGACTTCATTTTTTTAACAGGGGGTGAATGTGGTGAATGTATTGTTGTAACAATTCACCATGTACATATCTTATTACGCTGTTGCCCATGTGGGCTCCACCTATGGACCATTGTAAGGCATTACATATGATGTAGCATGTTGGGGCCTGTGTGGGCTCCGCCACTGGCTCCATCCATTGAGGGGAGGTATAAGAGCAGTCGCCCTGTAGGTGGCTCCCACTAACAGATCAGTCACAGGCAGGCACTGTTCCAGTTGATTAAAGCCACAGTTTACTTCTACTCCTGGTTTATTGTGAATTGATGGTCGCATCAGACGCCGAGTTGATCTTTGATTAATTAAAATTTTCATCCATGTAGCAAATACTTTAAACATTTCAGGTGGCCTTCTTTTCCATATGATATTGCAGAAAGAAGGTGTTTCAGCAAAAAATATTGCTCTGATCTTCTGACTACTTTAAGGGGTGTGGAAAGAAAATATTCTAAGTGTAAAAATAACAGATTAGAAATCCCTGTGCTGGATCCCAAGGCGTATCTCACATGCAGCCAAGCATGTTGTGTTGCAAAGTGGATTTTGGTGGATTGACTTGATGTAATGGCACTGCCAATTTCAGCCCTTTTAACCACTCGCGCACTCCCAAGGTTGCTCACTCTGTAGAGTCAAAAATCCCCCGAAACGTCTGATTTAAAAAGAGAGGACGTTGACCATCAAGCCAAGATATCATTTACCAGCTGGTGTTGCGGTCAAAAATTAAACTGTTGACTTAGTTATTAAATGATTTGGCAAGGCTTTTTGCAGCTGGTTTTCAACCAAACATTGAGGCCTATTTTGAAAAATCTGGATTCCAGTTACAGAAAAGGATGGTGAAACGTTGCAGCTTCACAGGTGAAAGTTCAAATAGGACGTGTGGTTCGTGGGTCAATTTTGGTGATCTGTCTTGGTTTCACAGACCGTCACTTTTATCCAGCAATTTTCAAGAAATTCAACAGACACTCTTATATGCTCTAATGACACATCCCCAATGCTTGTGAAATATTGCCCTCTTGATGTTTGTTTATATTACATTACTGTGATTTTTGTCATTCTAATTTGCAGCCAAGTCCTTTGAGTTCGTACTTACTGCCGGCTTATCCTTGCTGTCTGTATTATTTCCAGGAAAGAAAATATCTCAGCAGAAGCGTTGATTCTCTTCAAGCAAAGGCCATGTACAAAGACAAGTAGGATCATCTCATACCTCTGGTGTTCACTTCATCTGTCCAAGAGAATCAGTTGGGGAACCGTGTTTTCATTCAGCAGCTGACACGGTTTGCCTCTGGGTCTCAATTTGCGTTCCACCTATTCCGAGGCCATTGAAGGCTCCTGACTTTTAACGCGTTTTTAATTTTTCAGTACACGCACTTTTTCCTCATGGACTGAGCATGGTTACTGTGTTTGTTCTTTCTCAGATACTTTGCAAGTTTTGGGTAGCGAGCAGCTGCTCATAATTCTTTTTTAAAAGCTGTGTATTTGTGCTGTTGGCGGGGGGGAGGGGGGGGCGGTCACACTCCCATGACATAATCATTGTAACCCACAGAAAAAAAATTGTCAATCATTATGCATTGTTCTTAAATTTCATAGTTGTACACTGCATACCCCAACTTCAGAATTCATTCAGCATTTTCCACCTTGGGTGTCAAGGGCTTGATTTTACCCATTGAAAACCCCCCAATCTGCAAAGGGTTAAAATCTGGTCCCAGCTATTGTTCTTCAGTGTCTGGGTCTTTATTACCAGTATGTAAATGGCGGGATTGTCGACAGAGCTTTCATGCAGGTATCCGACGATCGGGGAATGGGAGGGTGGGTATTAGTTTGTGGCTGGTGAGGCGTAAGCTTTCCTTGTGGGGTTGGAAGAGTGACAACTCTTTCACTCTGTAAGGAAAGACAAAATAAATTTAAAAACATACTCCTTTCAGCCTCTTCAGGCCTCAATTCTTTTCATTATTGTTGGTCGCTGGCAAGAAATTCCAGGTACAAGCTGCAGTTGGGCCTTGGTGATATGATTTGGATCCACGCCACAGATATGCTGGCTTTGAGTGTGTGCCTTTGTCACCTGCCTAGCAGGGCAAGTGTGTTGAGTTCGAGGAAGTGACCAAACAGGACTGTAAGGAAACAAAATGTTTACTGACATTGGACGAAGACTCTATGTACATCATGTTCCATCATCACGCAACTCGGTGGTACCGCCCCCGGTAGCTGGTCGTCTGGAAACCCGTCCATGGCAACATCCGATGGCTGCACCTCCATTCAATTCCGAACAATAGAGCCCAGAACCCACCTCGTGCCTCTCCAAAATTTTGCACGTGGATTGTGTCGCTGGCGCGAAGAGTCATGACGGGGCATCCTCCAGCCGCTCCTATCCACGCCATGTCTTTCAGTCTATATTGGGCAGTGTGAGGTTGAGGCGAGTCCAAAGTTGACCACCCATAAGGAGCTCCATAAGAGGTCATGCGGTGTGGTGCGTTAGAGAAAACTCACCAAACACGCATGGAGGGACCCCGTGGTCTGCTTGCTCTTGCCACGTTTGAATGTGTGGGCCCACCCACACGGCGGGATGATACGGTGCGGACGTGGGGTACCCCATTGGTCCGCATGAAAACCCTAAATTCTGCGCCGGTAAAAGGAACCCCATTTTCAGAAACCAAAACCTCCGGAATGCCGTGGGCACTGAATGAGAGCCAAAGCTTCTTGACCATCGTCTGGGAAGTCGTCGACGGCATCCAGTGGACTTTTGCCACTTTGAGTATGCATCGATGAGGAGGAGGAACATGGAACCCTGAAAAGGGCCGGCAAAATAGGCATGGAGGCGTAACCATGTGCGACCTGGCCACTCCGAAGGATTAAGCAGCGCTGCGTGTGGGAGTTTCAGCTGTCCCTGGCATAACCCACAGTGGTGGGTGAGTCGTTAGATCTCTGCATGCAGACCTGGTCACTACATGTAACTCCAGGCAAGCGTCTTAATTTTCGGGATGCACATTGTGGAGATCAGCCAGGATGGGGCCTTGCCCTTTTTGTGGAACCACCATGCACGTCCTCCAAAGGAGGATTTCATCTTTAATGCTGAACTCAATTATTTTCATAGTAAAAGCCTATAGTTTGTAGGGAAGGGCACGATGCTGGGCCCCATACAAGATGATATGCTGAAACCTCGACAGCAGGGTCGGTCTGGGTCCATACACATAACTAAGCCGCAGCGACTAGCACCAACCTCCCCCTTTAATGTATTTGTTGTTTTTCCTAGCACACGGCTTGTTCCCTAGGAGTGGGATTACAATTATGGACATGTGGGTTTTTAAACACAAACACTGTTTATTCCATGAACTCAACTTAACATCTTAAATAAACATTGGATCTCTTAACACCCCTTACTTCAAAGATAACTCTGAAAATATTGCAACAGTAAATAATTCCTCAAAATGTTCCTTCAAACTTCCAAGAGACTTAACACCTTTAAACAGAATCACATCAGGTTAAAGGCTTTACTATTATGAATTTAAATCACCCAAATGATCCAGAGATAGTCTTTCATGGCTGACATCACAGCACATCCAGCTCACTGCAAAACACAGACACTCCCCAAGCTCTTTTCCTCCAAACTGCAGCTCTCTGGAAACACACAGACACACACAAGCTGCTTTTTAAAACGGAAACTAAAAACTGCAAAATGGCTGATCTAAAGCCCAGCTCCACCCACTCTCTGACATCACTGTTTCCTTAAAGGTACATTGCTTAAACATCCATGTCTTAAAGGTACTCTCACATGACAGTAGCGATGAACTTGTTGGCCCTGGGGACATCAGCGGCCTTATAGGGAGCGGGAGCCTAGTCAAGGCATCCGCGTGTATCATCTGTGTCCTGGGGCGGTGCTTCAGCACATTTGTGCACCGCCTGTATGAGGGTCGGCTGTTGAATCCTGGCTGACGCTATAGGTGGAATGGCCCTGCCCTTGAACAACCCCAGCAAAGGCTTGTGATCAGTCAGCTCTGTGAACCGAAGCCCGTAGACGTACTGATGATACTTTTTGATGGCAAAGACGATGGCCAAGCCGTCCGCTATTTGGACATAGTTGCGCTTAGCTGTAGCAAATGTCCTTGAGACAAAAGTGATTGGACAATTGGCCCACACCTTATCTTTGACTGGGTGAAAGCCCTCCTGGTCCATGCGGTTGCCTAGATAGGTCAACTCGCATGTGTGAAAATCACATTTCTCCCTACGGAGGTGAACGACGGTGTGCGCAAAGTGATGGAGTACTTCGTCCAGGCTATTGAGTTGGTCTTGGTCAGACATTCCGGTGATTACCATGTCTCCCAGATAAACCGCCATATACAATAGGCCCTGTAATATGTTTTCCATCACACGTCAGAAAATGAGGCAGGCTGACGACGTTCTGAAAGACAGCTTGCTGTATTCATACAGCGCCCGACATGTGTTTATCGTCACATATTTTCGAGACTCCAGGTCCAACACCATTTGGAGGTACTGATAGCTCATGTCGCGTTTGGTGAATGAGTGACGCCTGCTCAGCTTGGCATAAAGGTCCTCAATCCTTGGCATGGGATAATGGTCCAGCATGGAGGCCGTGTTCACGGTCATCTTATAGTCACCACAAAGGTGTACATTTCATAACAGGGACGACTGGTGCTGCCCAATCCAAAAGCGTTACTGGGCGGATGATTCCTAAGCCTTTGAGATGATCCAGCTCTGCTTCCACTTTAGATAGCAGCGCGTAAGGAACCAATGGAACACGGAAATACCGTGGCTATGTTTCAGGGACTATGTGGATCCTCGCTACGGTCCCGTGGATGGTGCCTAGCCTGGTTATGCAAACAGTGGGGCACTTTGCCAATACCGTGTAAAGGCCCCCCAAGTTCATCTGGAACACTTGCTGCCAATCAAGGGGAGATGCTGCCACCATATGACCATCAGACAAAGGAGCAGGATTATGCCATTCAGCCCATCGAGTCTGCTCCGCCATTCAATCATGGCCGATTTGTTTCTCATCCCCATTCTCCTGCCTTCTCGAATCGGTGCCGAGCAGACTAGGGCCATTGCCTTGTACTACGACCAGGGATAGGCTGCCGGTAGACTACCGGGGTCATCATGATACAAGCTTTCGCCAGCGGTACGATGTATGTGGCCAATCGAGCCTTGGAGTCCTGCAATGACAGGAGCTGTACTTCTGCCCGCCAGTTCTCGAAAGTGCCCCTACCCACTACTAAGATGGCGGCACCAGTGGGCAACTCCATCAGTAATGGGTGACCATTGACACAAACCTTAATGAGGGCAACTTCGGGTGTGGATACGCAGTTTAGTTGCAGCCAATTGTCCGTGGATTTCTCCACACACAGGGCGCAGGACCGGAGGAGATGGGCTTAGCGGGGCAACTGGTGGAAGGACCATTCCACAGACGTCGTTCTCTGTGACCACATCGACCACACGTCCCACAGTACCCGGGGTCTGCCTCGTCTGGATTGGGGGAGGGCTCTCGCCTGGTTGTCAGGGCATTACACTGTTGGTACAATTCCCGGAGGGCTTAGGACTGGGGTTGTCTAGTGGAGGAGGCGCCATTCGTTGTGGAGGGATGAGGCCTAAACTGAGGTCCTCAATGCCCTGTAGTTCTAGCATGCCCTCTTATGTGCTTTCCTACGACAGGGAGATTTCCATGGCCAGCTTGAGATCCAGCTGGGTTTCAACGTATAACTTCTGCTGGGTTGCTGCGTCATTGACGTCGCAGACCAATCTGTCTTGCAACATCTCGGAGAGGGTGGCGCCATATTCGAAGAACTCCGCGAGTTTCCGGAGCCGTGCCAGAAATTCCGCTATGGACTCGCCAGGACTTTGTTCAGCTGTATTGAAATGGTAGCCATGGATAATTACCGATGATTTAAGGTTGAAGTGTTCCTCTTAAGCGCGACCATGTCTGCGAATGACTTCGAGTCTGGCGTGGTGGCAATTTGTCAAGTTCTTTATCACACTAAAAGTGGGTGCGCCATTAGCTGTTAACAGGATCGTGGTCTGGTGTTCATCCCCGACAATGGCGTTGGCCCGAAAAAAATAATGCATTCGCTCGACATACTGTCACCAGTCTTTAGTACCTGCAACAGACACTTCTAGTTTCCTAAAATGCAGCATTTCTGGGGCAGGCAGAAAAACCTGTGGCGAGTTGTCTGAGCACAGCAAAAATGGTGCCATCTGCAGTACCACTTAATCCTCGTTGCCAGTTTGAGTTTGAGGAAGCGACCAAACAGGGGTGTAAGGAAACAGAAGGTCGACTAACATAGAACAAAGACTCTGGGCAGGATTCTCCGTTCCTGAGGCTAAGTGCCGACGCCAACGAAGGATCCATGGTATTTCACGACGAGACAATTGGCATGAAACCCACACTGATTCCGGTACCGGTGTGGATGCGCAGAAAATTGCCAGAAAATCGCCAGGGCGAACAAGCTGCAGCTGCGCATGCCTACACCCTCCACACACACACTGGTGGCACCATAAAACATGGCGCTGGCTGTGCTGGACTGCGTACCTGTCCACCCTGACCCCACAGCCCATCCCCTGGCCACCTCACTAGTCCCCCCACCCGTAGTAGACTTCCCCTGGCCAGCAGCATGGATCTCGGCCGAGTGTGATGGTGCTGGACAGGCTCACGACCGCTGGGACCACACATAACCTGTGCTGTCAGGAACCGGCCCATCGGATGTGGAGCATCGCGGGTGGACTGGCTGATGACACGCCAATGGCATTGCAACTGCACGCGGTGCGCGTCCCGATGATGCCGATTTGGAGGGGGGGTAGCATAGTTAACCGGCGTCAAATCGGGGCCTGCCCCTATTCTGGTGTCGGGAGGTATTCTTCGTCCGATCGCTGTTCCGATTTCGGAATCGCGCCCTCTATGTGCACTGATCCCAGAAGGGACTACCCCGCGCCAAGTCCACATTCGGACTGGGGGTTTTCATGTCCTGATTCGCTCACCTGTTGGTGAGGGAGCTCCGCCCCTCAGCGGGGAAGTTCCTACTCCATGGGACTCACGGGGAGCCTAATCGGCCTGGCCCCATGGGTCCCGTGTAGGTTATAACAAAGTGAGATTCCAAATCTGAAATAAAAGCAGAAAATTCCTGAAAAAACAGGTCCGGCAGAACCTGTGGTGAGAGAAGCAAAGCTAATGATTCTCCTTCAGAGCCAAATCTGTCTGCTCCCAGTAGCATCAGGGTGATTTAAAAAAAAACGTCTATTTATTAGGATTTTAAATTTTTACAAAAAGTTTGCAGCAAATAAAAGCAGAAAGATGGTTATAGGTGTCAATGTACGACAGGTATGGCCAAAGCAATAGTCATTACACAATTGAGAATGAGTAAGACTGGATGATTCAGGGACATGAAACGGGTGTGTACATAAATATCTGTAGTGAGAGTACCTTAAAGAAATGGGTGTTTATTACTGCAGTAATGTCAGAGAGTGGGTGGAGCTGGGCTGTCTGTCAGCTTTTTTACTTTTGTTTTAGGCTGTTTGCTGCAGGGTGTGTTTTAGTTTCGTTTTCAGTGTTGGAGCTGAAGCCAGACCAAACAGGTGTACTGCTGTTCTCTCTGCCATCAAAAGACTATCTCTTGATCATTTGGTGAATTCAGAATTATAAATGTTTTCAGTAGTGACTTTAACCTGATGTGCTTCTGTTAAAGGTTTTGTTTTTAAGTCGTATGGATGTTAAAAGGAAAGCTTAAAGGATTACTTAGTGTTTTAGTCTTTGGGGGTTGTATTTGAATTAGTGGTTGCTAAAATGTTCACTGTATGTTTTAAAAAGGTTAACTTGAGTTCATAGAATAAACATTGTCTTGCTTTTAAAAATACTTTTCCATTTCTGCTGTACCACACCTGTAGAGTGGGCCGTATGCTCCCCATACCACAATCTATTAAAAGTTGTGGGTCAGGTGAATTCCATGATATACTTTGGGGTTCTCTAAACCCTGGCCCATAACAAATTGGGGGCTCGTCCGGAATAAAAGTCTACCTATTGGATTGGCTTAGTGAACTTAAAGACAGTGAGGGGTGAGCATATTGTGGTTGCTTTTCAGGTGGGTATTTTAGTTTCAGTGGGGAGTGTGTTGTGGACAATGGCTCTTTCAGAGGTTCTGAAGGTTTTGGGGGTGGAGACAGTCACCGCAGTACCTTACGGACAGAAACTAAAAGCAGACTGTTAGATTTGGCAAAAACATTGCCGTTAACATTACCTGGCAAAATGCAGAAAGATGAGGTAATTATGGCAGTGGCTAAGCATTTAAAGTTGCCTGAGATACAATCTGATTCATTAGAAATGGCAAAGATCCAGTTGCAGAGTAAGCAACTTGAACATGAGAAAGAATTAAAGCAGCTTGAATACGAAAGAGAGGAAAAAGCAAAGGAGAGAGAAGAAAGGAGAAAAGAAAGAATAGCCCTAGCAGAACAAAAAGAACGAGAAAGGGAGATACAGATCAGGTAGAAAGATAAAGAGAGAGAGTTTAAACTTCAGAAAATGGCCATGAAACATGACAGTCAGTTAAAATTGGCAGACGTAAAGCGAAACGTACAGTTGGAGGATAGTGATGAGGATAGTGAGAAAGAGCGTCAAAGTCAAAGGCTTGGAGGGGATCTATTTAATTATGTCCAAGCATTGCCAAGGTTTGACGAGAATGAGGTAGAAGCCTTTTTTTTGAGAAGGTAGCTAAACAAATGAAATGGCCACAGGACATGTGGGTATTACTGATTCAAACAAAGCTGGTAGGTAGGGCGAGTGAAGTGTTTGCATCACTACCGGACGGAGGTGAAAAAATCCATCTTAGGTGAATATGAACTAGTGCCTGAAGCCCACAGACAAAGTTTTAGAAATTTAAGGAAAGAATTTGGTCAAACACACATGGAGTTTGAAAGGATCAAACAGAGTAATTTTGATAGGTGGATAAGGGCTTTGAAAATAGACCAAACGTATGAAGCTCTCAGAGAAATTATGCTTTTGGAGGAGTTTAAAAATTCAATTCCTGATGTAGTGAGAACTCATGTGGAAGAGCAGAGGGTTAAAACTGCGAGGTTAGCAGCAGAAATGGCAGATAATTATGAATTAGTTCATAAATCAAAGCTTTGTTTTCAACATCAGTTTCAGCCTGTGAGGGATAGAAACTGGGGACATGAGAAATACTCAAGTGGTAAAGGTAAAGATGATCTGATGGGAGATAATAAGGAGAGTGTACCTCAGATTAAAAAAGAAATCCAGGAGGGTGGAAAAGAAATGAAAAGTTTCAAATGTTTTCACTGTCATAAACTAGGCCATGTAATGTCACAGTGTTGGTGGTTGAAGAAAAGCACTGGGAAGGCTGATGTGGTAAAACAGGATAAGACAGTGGGGTTTGTTAAAGTTGTAAAGGCAAGCCCAAGTGAAGCAAAGGTGGTGCAAAAGATTGTGTAGCCTGATCAAGAGATGATTGATAAGAAGGTGCCAGATCTCGTTAAAGAATTTACTTTAAACTTTACTGTGGGTAAGGTTTGACGAGAATGAGGTAGAAGCCTTTTTCATTTCATTTGAGAAGGTAGCTAAACAAATGAAATGGCCAATGGGTATTACTGATTCAAACAAAGCTGGTAGGTAGGGCGAGTGAAGTGTTTGTATCACTACCGGAGGAGGTATCTGAGACATATGAGGAGGTGAAAAAACCAATCTTTACTGTGGGTAAAGTTTATTCATGTATATCAGGAGGAGCAGGTAAGGAAGTCACAATTTTAAGAGATATGGGAGCTAGTCAACCTTTAATGGTAAGAGATGAGGAGTTATGTAGTTTGGGAAGAATGTTGCCAGAAAAGGTGGTAATATGTGGAATTCAGGGTGAGAGGAGTAGTGTTCAATTATATAAGGTAAGGTTGGAAAGTCCAGTGAAGAGTGGTGAAGTGGTAGTAGGAGTAATAGAGAAACTATCTTGTCCAGGAATACAGTTTATCTTGGGTAATGATATAGCTGGATCACAGGTGGGAGTTATGCCTACAGTGGTTGATAAGCCAGTGGAAAATCAGACAACTGAAGTGTTGAAGGATGAATATCCTGGGATTTTTCTAGATTGTGTAGTAAAACAAGGTCGCAACGTCATAGGTTAAGACAAGAGGAGAAATCAAAGATTGAAGATGAAGTTGAAGTGTAATTATCAGAAACTATCTTTGATCAGATGGTTGAAAAAGGACAAGAACAAGTGGAGGATGAGTAGGATACTTTTAGTTTAGGAAAATTGGTGGAGTTATAACAGAAAGATGTAGAAATAAAATGGATGTATCAGAAAGCTTACACGGAAGAGGAATCTGAGTGTATACCAGAGTGTTATTACTGTAAAAGTGATGTCTTGATGAGAAAATGGAGACCTTTACAAATGCAGGCGGATGAAAAGTGTGCAGAAGTTCATCAAGTGGTATTGCCGGTAGGGTATAGAAAGGAGGTATTGCGAGTTGCACATAAGGTACCAGTGGAAGGTCATTTGGGAATAAGGAAAATTCAAGCTAAAATCCAGAAACTTTTTTATTTGCCTGGACTACATAAAGATGTAGTTAAATTTTGTCAATCATGTCACACATGTCAAGTGATAGGGAAACCTCAAGCAGCGATAAAACCAGTGCCCTTAATACCCATTCCAGCATTTGAGGAACCTTTTACAAGGGTTCTAATTGATTGCGTAGGACCGCTTCCTAAAACAAAATATGGGAATCAATATCTTTTGATGATAATGGATGTGTCTACTAGATTTTCAGAGGCCATTCCAGTACGTAATATTACAGCTAAAAAGATTGTGGAGGAGTAGCGGACAAGAAATCCAATGTTCGTGGTTTTGCCAGTGGAGATAAAGTTTTAGTATTGTTACCAGTGGTAGGTGAATCTTTAAAAGCAAGGTTTTGTGGACCTTATCAGTTTGAAAGGAAATTAAGTGAGGTGAATTATGTGGTCAAAACGCCGTATCGAAGGAAGACTCACCGAGTGTGTCATGTGAATATGCTTAAAAGGTACTTTGAAAGGGAAAGCGAGAAAAAGGAGGAGGTTTTAATGATTCTAACTCAAAGTGACGAACCAAATCCGGATGACTGTGAATTTGACATACCTCAAATTAAATTGGAAAACGAGGATGTTCTTAAAAATTGGGATAAATTGTTGAATTACCTTCCAGAGGATAAACGGCCTGACCCGAAAGAGTTATTGCTATCACATGGGCAGGTTTGTGGTGATAAATTGGGAAGTACTAAAATGGCTACACATGATGTAGATGTGGGAAGGCTGTTCCAATCAAACAACATCCATATAGACGTAATCCTTTAAAATTGGCACAGGTTAACAAAGAGATTGAGAGTATGCTTAAAAATGGCATAATTGATGTGGGTTGCAGCCAATGGAGCTCACCCATAGTGATGGTACCAAAACCAGATGGTACCCAACGGTTGTGTGTGGACGATAGAAAGGTTAATGCAGTGACAAGAACGGACTCTTATCCTATCCCATGTTTGGAGGATTGCATTGAGAAAGTGGGACAATCAGCTTTTATTTCCAAACTGAATTTACTGAAAGGTTACTGGCAGATACCTTTATCCGAAAGTGCAAAGGAGATTTCAGCTTTTGTGACTCCAGATGGTATATACCAATTCACAGTTATGCCATTTGGCATGAAAAACGCAACAGCCACATTTCAACGGTTAACTAACAAAGTTGTTTCAGGATTACCCAATTGTGCGGTATACATCGACGATCTGGTAATTTTCAGCCAGAAATGGAAAGAACATTTAAAACATGTGATGGAGTTATTTGATCGACTTCAGGAGGTGGATTTGGTGATAAACCTAGCCAAAAGTGAATTTGGAAAAGCCCAAGTCACTTTTCTTGAGGAGTTTCCGATACCCTCTACACGACGGGGAATAATGCGATTTCTTGGCATGAGTGGATTTGATGGAACATTGGTGAAAAATATTTGTAGCGTGATTGCTCCACTGATGGACTTGCTGAAGAAACGTCGAAAATTTCAGTGGACAGCGGACTTTCAACAGGCATTTGACGGCCTGAAAGCTGTGATAACCAATGCTCTTGTGTTGGAGAATTACAAAGGACTCTGTGATCAGATAATACTAAAGTATCTGACTTTAATGAGAAATGCTGAGGCGTAGAGAAATGGATGGATCATGCAGAGACCTTCTTGTTCAAGAGACTGTCAATCAAGAAGGATTTCAGATGGAGGCAGAAAGAAATATGGACTATATTATTATACCTGTTTGCGTGTGTTGTTTTTTTGAAATGAAAAAGTATATGTGTGCATTTGTTGAAGGATAGTGAAAAGGTGAAAAATGAAACCATCTTGAAGTTGGTTTTTTTTTTTCTTGGGGGGAGTTGTCATGTGAGAGTACCTTTAAGAAATGGGTGTTTATAAATGGGTGTGTATGTAAATATCTGTAGTGAGAGTACCTTTAAGAAATGGGTGTTTACTACTTTTGAAACCACAGAGGTGGCCAATGACTTTATTAAAGAGCACAAACTGGTGGAGAACTGAACGTTAATGGCAGACGGAGGAGCTGGCACAATGGAGTTCGGTAGATACAGGTAGTGTGAGGGTTGGAGGGTCGGAGGGGTTTCTTTTCTTCCTAGGTGGAGGGTTTTCATTGGGTCGACTACTTTTGCAGGTGTAATAAGTTTGTAAGGGAACAATTGTGTGTGTCCAGCCGCCCCCCGCCCCCCGTGGCGGTGTTTGATTTTTGGGGGGATGTGACCTGTGGTTTTGGATGTGTCTTGTCATGTGAGAGTACCTTTAAGAAATGGGTGTTTATAAATGGGTGCGTATATAAATATCTGTAGTGAGAGTACCTTTAAGAAATGGGTGTTTACTACTGCAGTGATGTCAGAGTGGGTGGACCTGGGCTGTCTATTAGCTTTTTACTTTTGTTTTAGGCCGTTTGCTGCAGGGTGTTAAAGGTTTTGTTTTTAATTCTTAGTGTTGTAGTCTTTGGGGGTTGTATTTGAATTAATGGTTGCTAAGATGTTCACTGTATGTTTTAAAAAGGTTAACTTGAGTTCATAGAATAAACATTGTTTTGCTTTAAAACATACTTTTCCATTTCTGCTGTACCACACCTGTAGAGTGGGCCGTCTGCTCCCCATACCACAATCTATTAAAAGTTGTGGGTCAGGTGAATTCCATGATACACTTTGGAGTTTTCTAAACCCTGACCCATAACAGACAGAAACCCTAACATATTCCTGCCACGGATAAATGTCTGCACTCAAACAGGCAGCATTATAGACCTATATCTCACCCACAGCTACAATACAAAATGCCTGAGAATAAAACAATACCCAGAGAACCCCAGTACTAACGGGAATTGACTAACTCTTACAGCGCAGTTTAAACGCTTCTCCTGATCCAGACTGGAACAGGCAGCCCTCCTACAATAAATACATGAATGGGTGGGAATAGAGGGATACGGACCCCGGAAGTGTAGAAGATTTTAGTTTAGACGGGCAGCATGGTCGGCGCAGCCTTGAAGGGCCGAAGAGCCTGTTCCTGTGCTGTACTTTTCTCTGTTCTTTGTTCTTTGTACACAGTCGAGATGGCGAAATGACAACAACAAAGACAAAGAGAGGACCGGGCACAACCAAACCTTAATACCCAGCCTAGGGCTTCCCACAGAAGAATTAAAAAAACAGAGCAAGCACTGAAGCCAGGAGCAATAATCCGCATATCCATAATTGTTATGCTCTTTGTTGTAACCGCAAAGAGAAAGTATCAGAGGTGGCACATGTCACAGATTCATAAACTCATAGAATGTACAGTGCAGAAGAAAGCCATTCGGCCCATCGAGTCTGCACTGGCTCTTGGAAAGAGCATCCACCCAAGCCCACACCTCCTCCCTATCCCTTAACCCAGTAACCCACCCAACACTAAGGGCAATTTAGCATGGCCAATCCACCTAACCTGCACATCTTTAGACTGTGGGAGGAAACCGGAGCACCCGGAGGAAACCCACGCACACACGGGTTCATCTAACGTCGTGCAAGAGGTTTATTTACAAGATGCTGCTCAAACAGGGTACAATGGTGAACTCCACAAAAGCCCGTGAAACATTCCCATTATGTCATTACATACACATGATATTACACCAGCAATGGTGTTACTCTGATACATAACACCCCTCCCTCTTTACTCCTTTTTAGTGCCCCCAGCATTTTTACTTCATCAAACACTTTATCACAGATCCAACACATTACTAACATTGTTATGTTACAGATGCACATTTACATTAGTAACTCAGTCTCTTGGCTGGATGTCAGTCTCATTTTGGCTGAATACGACATTCAGGAACTTGGCTCTTAGGGGCACTAACATATGTCCACTCACTCAGCCTGTCCAAATCCTGCAGAAGCAGCTCTGAATTCTCCACACAACTTTGTACCATCTGCAAATTTGGAGATAATTAATTTAGTTCCCTTGTTCAAATCATTAATATATAATGTGAACAGTTGGGGTCCTAGCACAGATCCCTACGGAATCCCACTAGTCATTGCCTGCCAATCGGAAAAGGACCCAGTTATTCCAACTTTTTGCTTCCTGTCTGCTAACCAACTTTCTATCCACCTCAAGATACAACCCGCAATTCCATGCGTTTCCCTTATTAGTTATCTCCAACAGAAGCCTCTGAAACAAAAACACATCCTTGAGTGTTACTATGGTCAATAACGGTTGAGGCTCAATAACTACGTTCATTCGCAGATAGGCTTAGGAGGGACCAGTTTTGCTAAATGTGTAGCCTCCTGAGAGTCCTGCAAAAAGATCTTCGGTAAGTGGTAAAGAGTATTGATCAGCACATAATACAGGGTTGATAGTTGTTTTGAAATCCCGCATATTCGTACTGAACCATTGTTAGCTTAATCTTCCTTAACCAAAATCTTCCAAACAATGCTGGAAAGGTTTCTTGGGCAATGTGAAGAGGCAACTCCACTTTCTGCTTGTTAACTTCCACAGTTACCTTGATGAAGCCTTTCAGTTGTACTGGCAGAAACGTCAATTTCTGATGGTATATAGATTCAAGTGTAAGTGACACTGCAGCGTTCTTATCCACTTCCATTCTCATTTAATTTTGGATAGACCCAAAATCGTTGCTGGTCTCCTTGTACTGCTAAATCGCCGAGCTTACATTCCTTAAACTGACTTGACCCGTTGGCACTCGGTGAGTCTTCAGTTGGATCACTTAACTTATAAACCTGCCCTGTAGTATTTTTTTGCAATATTTTTTTGGTACACTTCTTTTGTGCTGATGAAGGTTGGCGTGACCAACATCCCTCGGCAATGTGACCAACTTTACCACAATTTTAGCATTTGTTCTCCTTGCTCCAACAATATCCAGCTATATGTCTCCCTTGCTTGCAGCGATGACATGGTAGGTTCCTGGTGGACCCGCTTCTCACAGACTCCATCTTATGGACTTTAGCTCAAACTCCAATCACCAAAGCTTCACTCACAGCAAGTTTCATAGACGTTGCAATTTCTATAGCAGATTTTAGGCTTAATGCAGCTTCAGTCAACAATTTATTTTAGATGGCTTCATTCCTGAGGCCACAAACTAATCGGTCACAAAATATATTATCCTAAGCCTGGCCAAATTCACAGTACTTTGTTAGCTTTTGCAGTGAAGCAACAAATTGTGAAATATTTTCCCCTTCCTCCTGTGCATGATGGCGAAAGTGGAATCTTTCAAGTATTAAAAGTAGACAGGGAGAGAAATGGTCTTGCAAGACCGTCATTAACTCATCAAACGACTTGTCTCCAGGTTTAGCTGCGTGCACTAAATTCTGTGGAAAGATGAATGTTTTCCTCCTAACTGAACTGAGAAAGGTCACAGTATGCAGGTCAGCTGGTGTCTGGTTAGCTTTAAGGAACGATTGGAACCCTTACTCATAAGAATTCCATGTCTCCTCCTCCTCATCAAATGTGTCCATGGCGCCTTTTCTTCTCGCTTGTTTTGGATTGCCTCTCCCTGATCTGTGCTCCTCAGCCTTCAACCTATCTTCCCTGCCGTTTATTTTCTTGCTGTTTAAAGCAGACAAACTCACAGCGCAAAAGCAGACTGGCAATTTCTGTGCCTCTCTGTTGATTCCCGGGCAGAGGCAGAGTTGGCAGCCCCATAGGCTCACGTTCCTGCGGCCCATTTAAGTACCTCATGCGTGGTCTCCGCAGTGCTGTCCACTACAACAGTAAGTGTGCTGAAAACTTTGATCCTCCATTTAAAGTAAGCCGCCAGCAACCTGCAGTTGTCCGATAGCAATTTTTTTTTTTGAAAACCCTTTTACTTGCAGTAGTGGCTATCGCGATCAAACAGATGATTCGCCGACACCCCACTATAAACTGTACGCTATCAAAGTATTTACTTGAGAGTTGCTTTAATTTGCCACAGCGATAATTTTGCCTTGGAAGTCACCAGAATTTCTCCCGATGGTGTATGGGCCTGGAGCTCCATTGATTCCTTCTTCTGGCTCACAAAATCGTAATTGAAAGGTGTTTTTCTCCCACTTCCACATCCAGGCCCGTGAGGCCTTTTCCCAAGAACTGACTAGAACTGTCAGAACTAATCCCTCGGATCTGCAAACTACCTCCTAACGTTTTATGACTAGACGAGAACTGGCTAACCAACCGCCAAGTGGCCCCTTCCAACTCCCAAGGTGAAAAATATAAAATAATTACTGGACACAACCTTTAGATTCTTCCCCGATCTTCACCTCTCCAGATGTGGACATGCCCACACTGGACTCCCCACGACATCCCTAAGGGAGGTCCAAGGAGCAACAGGGTATGAACCACAATACTGTGCCTGGTCTAACCCAACAACGCCACAGAGCAAAAAGAAACATGGGAGAATTGACTCCAACGGACTCCCTTGAGACCCGAGTCTCTACGCCCCTCCGACGCCAAGCCGAGTACAAGATATGACACCTCTCCTGCCCCCAAAACCATCCAACACAAAGACTAACAACAAGACCAATGCTCCACAACCAAGCAGTAAAAGACCAGATAAAATAGAAACCGTCTTGGGAGGGACCACCCCACTAGAACCACCACCTATCATCAAATAAAGGATATTCTGACCGGCCTCACTCACAAGAGCTCTGACAGCAGTTAGAACAATCAAAGAGGGAGATCCACATCAGGAGAAACAACCAACTCTCCTCTAAAGGGGAACCCAAAAAAACCCAGTCCTCAACAGTCCGCGTGGGTATGAAGAAAAGAAAGGCACAGCCAAAACTTTTTAAAAATATATAACCGTGGCACAGTGGTTAGCACTGCTGCCTCAAAGTGCCAGAGGCCCGGGTTTGATTCCGGCCTTGGGTGACTGTCCATGTGGAGTTTGCACTTTCTCCCTGTGTCTGCATGAATTTCCTCCGGCCGGTCCGGTTTCCTCCCACAGTCCAAAGTTGTGCAGGTTAGGTGGATTGGCCATGATAAATTGCCCCTTAGTGTACAAAGTTTGTGTTGGGTGGTTTATGGGAAAGGGGCGGGCTTATGTAGGTTTCTCTTTCAGAGAGTCAGTGCAGACTCGATGGCCTCCTTCTGCACGTGAGGGATTCTGTGATTCTGTAACTCTAACTCTGGGGGACCTTCCTCGAGCATAGCGAAGACAAATATAACCTTATCATCCACACCATTCATCTTCCCCCCAACTCTGGCTCTCCTGAGGATATATTAGGATAAAGAAACTGTGCACAACTCCCAAACATAATATTCAGCCTAACATGATAAAACCGTATTAATTCAGGATAACCAACAGAGCAGGACATCACACACAAAATATTTACTCCCCTACAAACGAATGACAACATTAACAGGCAACCACATGTTTATCAGGGACTGAAGTCCAGGATAACAACTGAGGAACAAGGCAGTCATTGAGATGAAGACCACTGCACTGATGCATGAAGAAAGTAGACATTCAGGATAAAGCAGGATCTGAAATAGGAGAGCATTCGCCAGGATCTTCCAAGGATTCCTACATGCTGACTAGACCAAGCCCAGGCGGTTAACTACCGAGGCTCCAGCAGTGGGGATGGCCTGGCCGGCTCAGGCAACTCCAACCTCTTTCGATCGACAATAGGAACAGGACCACACAGAAACAGGGGTTGGAAGGCCACCCCAACCCCAGGCCTCAGCAACTAGATTAAACGTGCTCCATTGAATCCAATCTTCCCACCTCCAGATCGAGACTCCCATGGCAGCCCATTCTCAAACTCGGCTGGGAACATCACCTCACTTCGCCAGAGACACCAGATACGACACACTCCTCAACTGTTCCTCCTTGACCTCACCCAAATTCTTCAGGTTGGACGACAGGCCTTGCAACAGGAACTCAACCGTGCGGAGCTGGGATTCCACAAGAGACAGTGCTCTCTCTGCAACCAGAACCTCCTCACGTGCCATCACCATCTCGCTAAAGATGCCTCACAACTCCTGAAATTGGGTTTTAATGTCCTGCACCGCAAAATCCAAGACTATCAGCTGGATCCGGTTCATCGCAAGCAGCCATCATCCATCGGTGTGCACTATAGTCAAGACGGGAAACCTCTCAAAGGCAGCTGAGCCACCAAAGACAAGGCCCCACCCACCCCAGCTCACCCGGGCTGCCACGAATCAACGAAGATTAAAGCAAAGTGTCTTGGGTGCTGAAACATTGGCCAAGAATTCTCAGTACATGGTAAAAGCCATGTAAACCAAAGAAAGACATAAAAGAGATGTGCACCATGATAAAAACAAAGATTGAAAGGAGATGAGAGCCAAGGGCTAGGCATGGCAGCAACTGGAGAGTTTGGCCCCAAGACAGGAATAGATGGAGAAAATTTGTCCGTGGCCTATTCTCCATCAAGGAGTAAAGCAGGTTCAAGGAAAGAGGAAATAATTTAAAAGCACGAAAGAACATAGAACATACAGTGCAGAAGGAAGCCATTCGGCCCATCGAGTCTGCACCGACCTACTTAAGCCCTCACTTCCACCCTATCCCCGTAACCCAATAGCCCCATCTAACCTTTTTGGACACGAAGGGCAATTTATCATGGCCAATCCACCTAACCTGCCTGTCTTTGGACTGTGGGAGGAAACCAGAGCACCCGGAAGAAACCCATGCAGACACGGGGAGAACATGCAGATTCCGCACAGACAGTGACCCAGTGGGGAATCGAACCTGGGACCCTGGCGCTGTGAAGCCACAGTGCTAGCCAGTTGTGCTACCGTGCTGCCCGACGAAAGAGCTTTGAGATACGCGGTTGCTCTGAATTGCAGTGAACTGTTCATTGCACAATAAAGATTCTTACAGTTCAGTGTCTTAATCAGCACACTGTGTACTTTTGAAAGAACCATGCTTGTCATTAATTCTGAAACACTGAAGTAGTGGCTCCGAGCCCATCCAGAAAAAAATCACTACTCACAAACCACAATCCCACAAGACAAACCAAGAAGTCTACATGACATACCAGTAACCCTCAATGAAATACCAGTAACTGAATGAAGTGCCAGTGACTGAATGGAATTCCAACATATGTAAATAAAATGCAGAAAAGTTATTTCACAAGTTAAATTACATCAGTTTCGGGAGCCGTTTGGAGGAGGAGGAGCATTCTCTGTGTGAGTATAAAAACCTACTTTAACCCAGGGATCGCGGCCTAGTTTCGGGAGTCGTTCGAAGGAGGAGGACCAGTCTCTGTGTGAGTATAAAAACCTACTTTAACCCGGGGATCGCGGCTTAGTTTCGGGAGCCATTCGGAGGAGGAGGAGCAGTCTCTGAATGAGTATAAAAACCTAACGGTAACTTCCTGTTTTCCACTTTTTTTTTCAAAAGTGACGTCAAAGGGAAGCTGTGATCTGATTGGTTGGTAGCAAATCTGCCCCAAATTAAAAAAAACACAGCTAAACTCGTAAACTTAAATTAAACTACTTAATTAATTAGAGATGGCTGGTCAGGTGATGTGCTTGAGCTGCTTGATGTGGGAGCTGGCAGATCCCATTGTGAGCTGCAGCGACCACATCTGCAGTAAGTGTTGGCTGCTCGAAGAGCTCCGGCTCAGAGTTGATGAGCTGGAGTCTGAGCTTCAAACACTGAGGCACATCCGGGAGGGGGAGACTTACCTGGACACTGTGTTTCAGGAGGCAGTCACACCTGTCAGAGTAAGTAGTTTAAATCCTGCCAGTGGCCAGGGACAGCAGGGTGTGACTGCAAGTTAGGCAGGTAAAGGGAACCAGCAGTCAGGAACTCAGGAGCCTCAGCCCTTGACCCTGCCCAACAGGTATGAGGCACTTGCTCCCTGTGTGGATGGCGAACAGGGCTGCAGGAAGGATGAGTCAGCTGACCAAGGCACCATGGTTCAGCAGGCCATTCAAGGGGAGGGAGTAAATAGGCAAGTTGTAGTTGTAGGGGATTCTATTATAGGGGGATAGATAATATCCTTTGTGAGCAGGATAAAGAGTCCCGCATGGTATGTTGCCTGCCCGGTGCTAGGTTGCGGGACATCTCTGACCGGCTTGAAAGGATACTGGAGAGGGAGGGGGAGGATCCAGTTGTTGTGGTCCATGTCGGTACCAACAACATAGGCAAGTCTAGGAAAGAGGACCTGTTTAGAGATTACAAAGAGCTAGGATTCAAATTAAAAAACAGGTCCTCGAGGGTCATAATCTCCGGATTACTGCCCGAGCCACGTGCAAATTGGCATAGGGAGGCAAGAATAAGGGAAGTTAACACGTGGCTGAAAGAGTGGTGTGGGAAAGAGGGGTTCCTTTTCATGGGACACTGGCATCAGTTTTGGGACAGGGGGGACCTATACCGTTGGGATGGTCTCCACCAGAACCGAGCTGGGATCAGTGTTCTGGCGAAAAGAGTAAATAGGGTGGTCAATAGGACTTTAAACTAGAGATTGGGGGGGAAGGGAAAGTCAGGGAACCAAGAGGTGAAGTAATCAGTGGGAAGCGTAGCTGCTTAGGAATACAAAAAAGCACGAAAAGACAGAACTCGGGAGAGGTTATGATAGTCCCCATCTCACAAAATATGACACAGTGCATGGAAAGGCTCAGTAAACCAAGGTCCACCACACTAAGAAAACAAAAAGGGACGGTCAATAGAGAATTAAAGGTGCTATATTTAAATGCGCGCAGTGTACGGAACAAGGTAGATGAGCTTGTGGCCCAGATTGTGACTGGCAGGTATGATGTGGTAGGCATCACAGAGACATGGTTGCAGGGGGTTCAGGACTGGCATTTAAACATCCAGGGATTCACAACCTATCGAAAAGACAGAGAGGTGGGCAGAGGGGGAGGGGTTGCCTTGTTAATTAGGAATGAAATTAAATCAATAGCACTAAACGACATAGGGTCAGATGATGTGGAGTCTGTGTGGGTAGAGTTGAGGAACCACAAAGGCAAAAAAACCATAATGGGAGTTATGTACAGGCCTCCTAACAGTGGTCAGGACCAGGGGCACAAAGTGCACCACGAAATAGAAAGGGCATGTCAGAAAGGCAAGGTCACAGTGATCATGGGGGACTTCAATATGCAGGTGGACTGGGTAAATAATGTTGCCAGTGGACCCAAAGAAAGGGAATTCATTGAATGTTTACAGGAGGGCTTTTTGGAACAGCTTGTGATGGAGCCCACGAGGGAACAGGCCATTCTGGACTTAGTGTTATGTAATGAGCCAGATTAAAGATCTTAAAGTAAGGGAACACTTAGGAGGCAGTGACCATAATATGGTAGAATTCAGTCTGCAATTTGAAAGAAAGAAGGTAGAATCAGATGTAAAGGTGTTACAGTTAAATAAAGGTAACTACAGGGACATGAGGGAGGAACTGACGAAGATCGACGGAGCAGAGCCTAATGGGAAAGACAGTAGAACAGCAATGGCAGGAGTTTCTGGGAGTAATTGAGGACAGTACAGAGGTTCATCCCAAAGAAAAGAAAGGTTATCAGGGGGGGGGGGGGGGGGGGGGGGATTAGGCAGCCATGGCTGACAAAGGAAGTCAGGGAATGCATCAAAGCAAAAGAGAAAGCCTATAATGTGGCAAAGAGTAGTAGGAAGTCAGAAGATTGGGAAGGCTACAAAAACAAACAGAGGATAGCAAAGAGAGAAATAAGGAAGGAGAGGATCAAATATGAAGGTAGGCTAGCCAGTAACATTAGGAATGATAGTAAAAGTTTCTTTAAATACATTAAAAACAAACGGGAGGCAAAAGTAGACATTGGGCCGCTCCAAAATGACGCTGGTAATATAGTGATGGGAGACAAGGAAATAGCTGAGATACTAAATAAGTACTTTGTGTCAGTCTTCACAGTAGAAGACATGAGTAATATCCCAACAATTCAGGAGAGTCAGGGGGCAGAGTTGAATATGGTAGCCATCACAAAGGAGAAAGTGCTAGAGAAACTAAGAGGTCTAAAAATTGATAAATCTCCAGGCCCAGATGGCCTACATCCTAGAGTTCTAAAGGAGATAGCTGAAGAAATAGTGGACGAGTTAGTTATGATCTTTCAAAAGTCACTGGAGTCAGGGAAAGTCCCAGAGGATTGGAAAATCGCTGTTGTAACCCCCCTGTTCAAGAAGGAAACAAGAAAAAAGATGGAAAATTATAGGCCAATTAGCCTAACCTCGGTTGTTGGCTAGATTCTAGAATCCATCATTAAGGATGAGATTTCTAAATTCTTGGAAGTGCAGGGTCGGATTAGGACAAGTCAGCATGGATTTAGTAAGGGGAGGTCGTGCCTGACAAACCTGTTAGAGTTCTTTGAAGAGATAACAAATAGGTTAGACCAAGAAGAGCCAATGGATGTTATCTATCTTGACTTCCAAAAGGCCTTTGATAAGGTGCCTCACGGGAGACTGCTGAGTAAAATAAGGGCCCATGGTATTCGAGGCAAGGTACTAACATGGATTGACGATTGGCTGTCAGGCAGAAGGCAGAGAGTTGGGATAAAAGGTTCTTCTTCGGAATGGCAACCGGTGACGAGTGGTTTCCAGCAGGGTTCCGTGTTGGGGCCACAGCTGTTCTCTTTATATATTAACGATCTAAATGACGGGACTAGGGGAATTCTGGCTAAGTTTGCCGATGATACAAAGATAGGTGGAGGGGCAGGTAGTATTGAGGAGGTGGGGAGGCTGCAGAAAGATTTAGACAGTTTAGGAGAGTGGTCCAAGAAATGGCTGATGAAATTCAACATGGGCAAGTGCGAGGTCTTGCACTTTGGAAAAAAGAATAGAGGCATGGACTATTTTCTAAACGGTGACAAAATTCATAATGCTGAAGTGCAAAGGGACTTGGGAGTCCTAGTCCAGGATTCTCTAAAGGTAAACTTGCAGGTTGAGTCCGTAATTAAGAAAGCAAATGCAATGTTGTCATTTATCTCAAGAGGCTTGGAATATAAAAGCAGGGATGTACTTCTGAAGCTTTATAAAGCACTAGTTAGACCCTATTTAGAATACTGTGAGCAATTTTGGGCCCCACACCTCAGGAAGGACATACTGGCACTGGAGCGGGTCCAGCGGAGATTCACACGGATGATCCCAGGAATGGTAGGCCTAACATACGATGAACGTCTGAGGATCCTGGGATTATATTCATTGGAGTTTAGGAGGTTCAGGGGAGATCTAATAGAAACTTACAAGATAATGAATGGCTTAGATAGGGTGGACGTAGGGAAGTTGTTTCCATTAGCAGGGGAGACTAGGACCCGGGGGCACAGCCTTAGAATAAAAGGGAGTCACTTTAGAACAGAGATGAGAAGAAATTTCTTCAGCCAGAGAGTGGTGGGTCTGTGGAATTAATTGCCGCAGAGGGCGGTGGAGGCCGGGACGCTGAGTGTCTTTAAGACAGAAGTTGATAAATTCTTGATTTCTCAAGGAATTCAGGGCTATGGAGAGAGAGCGGGTAAATGGAGTTGAAATCAGCCATGATTGAATGGTGGAGTGGACTCGATGGGCCGAATGGCCTTTCTTCCGCTCCTATGTCTTATTGTCTTATAAGTAAATTAATCAGTGAAAATCCTGGAACTCCCCACCTACCAGCGTTGAGCCATCACCACATGGGTGCAGTGAATACGGAGTAATCTTGGCATACATCTTCCAAGGGCAGATTGGCCTTGCTGTAGACATCTATATCCTCAGAGTGATTACTTTTTTCAGTAAATTGCATAAAACACAAATGGGGCTGAATTTTCATCCTCAAGTCGGGAAGTGGGAGTCTGCAAATTTCCTTTTTAAAATGTATTTTATTCCAAACTTCTTCAAACAGTTACAAAACATAAATAATCCAGGGAACACACTCTCCAACTCACAGTTTTACACGTTCCATGTTATAAGCCTTACCGGAGGCTTACGCCTCCATTCCCCTCTACCGTCCGCCATCCTCTATCGGCTCTGTCCTCTAATTTCGCTCTGTACTGGGCCCAACCAAGGTGGCCCCTTTCTCCGCTCTTGACCACGTTTCTTCTCTAAACCTGCCACGTCGCATCTCCCTCCATCCTTTCCTTACCCCCTCATCCATCCCTCGTGGCCATTTCCCCCACCTCACTTCCGTTCACCAGCATTACCTACCAACGTGGCAAATCCTGCCCAAAACTCCTCCTATTAATCCCTCCCTCGCCCCACCTTCCTCTTTGATCTGTGTAAGGGGCTCCCCGTTAACCTCCCCCTTCCCCACCTAAACAAAGTGTTATGGGCCAGGGTTTAGAGAGCCCCAAAGTATATCATGGAGTTCACCGGACCCACAACTTTTAATAGATTGTGGTATGGGGAGCACACTCTACAGGTGTGGTGCAGCAGAAATGGAAAAGTATTGTTTTGAAATATAACCCCAAAAGAATACAACACTAAGTAATGCTTAATAACTTCCCAAACAACATCCAGAAGACAGAAGAAACACCTTTCAACAGAAGCACATTAGGTTTACATTCACTACTGAGAACATTTATAATTCTGAACTCACCAAATGATCAAGAGATAGTCTTTTGATGGCAGAGAGAACAGCAGTACACCTGCTTGGTCTGGCTTCAGCTCCAACACTGAAAATGAAACTAAAACACACCCTGCAGCCTGCTCAAAAACTAAAGTAAAAAGCTGACAGACAGCCCAGCTCCACCCACTCTCTGACATCACTGCAGTAGTAAACACCCATTTCTTAAAGGTACTCTCACTACAGATATTTATATACGCACCCATTTATAAACACCCATTTCTTAAAGGTACTCTCACATGACAAGACACATCCAAAACCACAGGTCACATCCCCCCAAAAATCAAACACCGCCACGGGGGGCGGGGGGCGGCTGGACACACACAATTGTTCCCTTACAAACTTATTACACCTGCAAAAGTAGTCGACCCAATGAAAACCCTCCACCTAGGAAGAAAAGAAACCCCTCCGACCCTCCAACCCTCACACTACCTGTATCTACCGAACTCCATTGTGCCAGCTCCTCCGTCTGCCATTAACGTTCAGTTCTCCACCAGTTTGTGCTCTTTAATAAAGTCATTGGCCACCTCTGTGGTTTCAAAATAATACTCCCGGACTTTGTAATTTACCCACAGTTTTACCAGGTAGAGCACCCCGAACCTAATCTGTCGACGCTAAACCACCGCCTTGTCGGGCGGTATGGTGGTGCAGTGGTTAGCACTGCTGCCTCACAGCGCTGAGGACCTGTGTTCGATCCCGGCCCCGGGTCACTGTTCTGGTGGAGTTTGCACATTCTCCCCGTGTCTGCCACAACTCAACGATATGCAGGGTAGGTGGATGACCATGGTAAATTACCCCTTAATTGGAGAAAAAGAATTGGGGACTTTAAATTAAAAAAAAAAGATAAAGCACCGCCTTGGCCTTGTTGAATCCAGCACACCTTTTTGCCAGTTCCAGTCCAATGTCCTGGTATATTCGGATCTTGCTCCCCTCCCATTCAGAGTTCTGTTTCCCTGGCCCACTGCAGGCCACAAACTTGTGAAGTCTTACGATCATCGACTGTGGCAGCTCCCCAGCTCTTGACTTCTGCCTTAGAGACCTTTGTGCTCTATCCACCTCGGGCCTTCTCCAACACCCACTCCATCACCAGCCCTGCCAACATTCTCGAGACGTATCTCGTGCCACTCGTGCCTTCCACTCCTTCAGGCAGGCCGACGATACGCAGGATCTGCCTTCTAGATCTATCCTGCTCTTCCATCTTTGCTCTTAACATCTTGTAAAGGTCTCCCAGGAGCCCCACCTCCGCCTCCAATGCCACCACCCGATCACAGTGGTCTGACATCATCCTCTCCGCCTCCCGGATCTGCGACCACTGTGCCTCCAAACACTTCTCAACCCTTTCCATCGAGCCCTTCCGGCCTGCAACTGCCCCTTCGATGGCCTTTAATCGGTCCTCCTGCATCTCCTTTCTTTGTTGATGAAACTCTTCTCTAATAAAAGCCATCAACTGCTCCATCTGGGGCTTGCCAACCTGCACCGGCCCTCCCCCCTGCGCATCTTTCCAATAACTGCTGGGCCACATGTCTCTTCCAGCTCCTTGGCCAGGTCTTTAACCTTCTTCTGCCGGGTCTGGTAACCAGCAAACATACCACTCACGGGGGAACTTCTCCTCCACACCTTCAACTGCACTTTCCCGTCAAACGTATCTCCTGTTTTTTTGGGTAAAAAGAGCTCAGTTCAATGCCTTTGAGGAGGAGCTGCCCACACTCTATGACTGCCACCGGAAGCCCAGAGTCTGGAAATCTTCTGGCTTTGTGTGCCTGCCTCGGTGGAAAAGTGGTGCCAGTGGCCCAATTTCCATTGCCAGGAGGTAAGTGTGGGCCAAGGTCAAGCCAGCCAACCCCGGAAACACTTCTGAGGCAGAGGTGGGACTGTTTTAGGAAACAGGGACGGGATTCTCCGACCCCCACGCCGGGTCGGAGAATCGCCGGGGGCTGGCGTGAATCCCGCCCCCGCCGTGTCCCGATGTCTCCGCCACCAGAGATTAGGCGGGGGCGGGAATCGCGCCGCGCCGGTCGGCAGGGGCGGGAATCGCACCGCACTGATCGGCGGGCCCACCCCCGCTGATTCCGGCCCGCGATGGGCCAAAGTCCCGCTGCTGGAATGCCTGTCCCGCCAGCGTGGATTAAACCACCTTTTGAACGGCGGGACAAGGCGGCGCGGGCAGGCTCCGGGGTCTTGGGGGGGTCGCGGGGCGATCTGGCCCCGGGGGGTGTCCCCATGGTGGCCTGGCCCGCGATCGGGGCCCACTGATCCGTGGCCGGGCCTGTGCTGTGGGGGCACTCTTTTTCTTCCGCCTTCGCCATGGTGTCCACTATGGCAGAGGCGGAAGTGACCCCTTCCCCTGCGCATGTGCGGGGATGACGTCAGCAGCCGCTGACGCTCCCACACATGCGTCGCCCGGCGAAGACCTTTCGGCCCCGGCTGGCCTGGCGCCAAAGGCCTTTCCCGCCAGCCGGCAGAGCGCAAACCACTCCAGCGCAGGCCTAGCCCCTCAAGGTGAGGGCTTGGCCCCTAAAGGTGTGGAGACTTCCGAACCTTTGGGGCGGCCCGACGCCGGAGTGGTTCCCGCCACTCCATTACGCCGGAACACCCCGCCCCGCCGGGTAGGGGAGAATCCTGCCCCAGGTTTTTGACGTCTCTGGCTGTGTATAAAGGGCCATCCTGGAAGTCACTCACCGAGACAGGAAGGAAGCTGTGAAGGTTGCATGGCAGGATGCTTCATTGTCATGTGAGTATAAGTTTTCAGTGTTGGCTAACTGGTTATTTTTGCTGTAAGCGACCTTCCATTAAGAACCTTGTATGTTAGGCTGAGTCTGCCTATTGCAAATGTGTAAGGAGCGTCCACGCAGCCGACATTCAGTGTTTGCAAAAATCCACCAGCCCCCAGCTCTGTAGTTGCAGCAGGACATGACAGGTGAAATGAGCATGGCACCTCAGACACTGTCAACAGGACCCTGCTTGCAGATCCTTCACCTCCCACCACATAGCAATGGGTCTGTGCCATTTTCAAATGTGGCCACCCCAAAGGTGCCTCGCCCATAACACACTGTCCTCACAGGCTCCAATGGGAGTCACCTGATGACTGATAATGTAAAGTTGACCATCTTTGAAAAGCCTATTTGAATTGCACTGCAGACATAGAATTTCACTTCCCAGGGGAGCGTGCGGGTTGGCGGGGGAGGGGGGAGGGGGGGGGGGGGGGTTGGTATCAAGGTCCACATCAAACAGGAACACTCTTGAAAGGAAGGCATTAAAGGTGCAAAAAACTCCTGTGGAAGTCAAAGTAACCTCCAACCCCTGTTAAGACCTACCTAGGGCACATGGTGAGTCGAGAACGAGTACGGCTCAGAGCTGCTAAGGTACAAGCAGTGGTACAGTTCCTCATGCCCATGGGAAATCATGAGATTCTTAGGGATGTGTGGGCTCCACCACAAACTTCAGCATGGTAGCTGCCGTGCTCACAGACCTAACTACAGAAGAAAGCAAAAGTGGCGTGGACCGAGAAATACCGGACAGCCTTTGAAAAGCTGAAAGCCATTTTAAGAAACAAACCAACACCAGCAGCTCCAGAATTTAACCAAGGATTTAAAGTAGCCATTGATGGGAGTGACATTGGGGTAAGGGCTATGCTCCACAAGAGGATGAATGAGGAGCAGAGAGATCAAATGGGTACTTCTCCCAAAAAAAAACGGATATTCATAAAGGATATTCCACAGTAGGGAAAATAAACCTCAGGTGCCTGATTGGCTCTCAAACCTTTTGAGGTGTATGTCTGAAATTGATACAGTGGGACCACAAGCCAGACTGGACACAGCCCTTTTAACATTTGTGGAAAAATTCAAAACTCAGAATGCAAGATTATCCCCTTGGAGTTTGTTTCTCCAACAATATCTACATTGCTGGGAAATTGAATGTGATTGCTGATGTTCTGCCTAGAACGTAAAGTGACCCAGTTAGAACTGAAAGATAAGCCAGACCAAAGTGAAGAGGATGAATTGGAGTGAATATGTTAGATTTTTAATATATTTTTTTCACCTTGTACTAAAATGAGAGTGAATCTCATTCCATTCACAGAATCATAGAATCCCTACAGTGCAGAAGGAGGACATTAGGCCCATCGAGTCTGCACCGGCCCTTGGAAAGAGCACCCTACTTAAGCCAACACCTCCGCTCCATCCCGGTAACCCAGTAACCCCACCTAACCTTTTTGACACGCAGGGGCAATTGTAGCGTGGCCAATCCACCTAACCTACACATCTTTGGACTGTGGGAGGAAACCCACGCCGACACGGGAGAGCGTGCAAACTCCACACAGTCAGTCACCCGAGGCCGGAATTGAACCTGGGTCCCTGTACCTGTGAGGCAGCAGTGCTAACCACTGTGCCACCATGCTGCCCGTGTTCATGGGAGGAAAGTGACACAATGATAGAAACTGACTGAGTGAGATCTACCGACAACTTCAGCAGCTAACCACAGACATTTTGAACTGTTTAAAGAAGACCTTTTTTTTAAAAAAAAAGAAGACACTGATCAAAAATATCTGCCACACATCACCTGATGACTGATATTTTAAAGTTGACAACTTCTCTGGAATGTCTATATGAATTGTACTGAAGTACATGGAATTTTGCACCTGGGTGCATGGTGGGGTGGGTTGGTGACAAGGTCGACTTCACAGAGGAACACTCTTGAAAAGAAGGCTTTAAAGATTCAAAGCGCTGGACTTTAATCAGACATTCAAAACCCCTGCGGAGGACAAAATAACCTCCATCCCCAGTTGATGTACATCTTGTCAAAAGTTTTAGAGATGCAAAGTTCAAAAAAGGATCAGTTAGTCTACAACAATGAATGCAACACACTCCCTTCCAGGAATATACAGACAAGATTTCAAAAACTGGCTCTGCTAAGCAGAGAGGGGAGGAGGAAAAGAAACATGACTCATCTAAAACACTGCTGGAAAAGACCAGTAAAGACGCCTCTCACTCTTTTTCTCTGTAAAAGCTAAAAAGGAGTATTCAGAAAAGTGCAGAACTGAACCAAGCCAACTCCAAAATTCTCAGGAAATCAACTAACTGGATCGGTCTTGGATGCCCCAGACAGAAACAAAGGACTTAATCACATATTCTTTTAACTTATACTTGGTCTCTACTTTTCTTACACGTGCTGTATGTGTGTGCACCTTTATTTTTTCTCGGGTTTCGTAACTACCAAAATTACTCCTTGACTCAAGAAAACCTGCTTTGGGGGCGGCACGATGGCGCAGTGGTTAGCATGCCCGCGACTAAGTGCCCACGCCATCGTGAATGCCGTCGAGTTTCACGACGGCGTGAAACGGCCCCGATGGCGATCGATTCAGGGCCCGAAAATGGGCTAGGAGCGGGGCCGCGAGGAACTCGGGGGGCGTGGCGCGAAAGCAGCGTCGTAAGCCCGAATGACGCGGCGCTGCGCCATAAATGGTGCGATCCGAGCACGGAAGGACCCAGGAGGAGGAGAAGGAGGAGAGATGACTGAGCCCCGCCAAGCCGCACCGAGATTCCGGGACACGGACTTGGACACCCTCCTCGATGAGGTTGAAAGCCGAAGGGCCACCCTCTGCCCAAGACGTGGGCATCGCCAGCTGTCCAGCACGGTGTGGCGCGGTTGGCCTGAAGTTGGCACCGCTGTGAGTGCTGTGGGGCACCCCCCCCCCCCCCCCCCCCCCCGGTCCGGGGAGCAGTGTCGGAAGAAGCTTCACGACCTCACTCGGGCTGCCAGGGTAAGTGCCATGAGGGTGCCCCCGGGTCACAACTAACCCTCCCCCGTGCACGAGGGGTGAAGTGGGGGTTGGGGGAGTGGGTGGTGGGGTTGGGGGGGGTGTTCAGGGTGCACAACGTTGTACTCGACCCACATGAGCACCGGGACCCCCCCTGGATAGATGTCATGGCATGGCTCCAACTGTCTCCTCACCCAGCATTAATATAGCTTATACCAGCATGCCCTGATGATACCCGCCTAATTGTGATGCTTTATCCAACCCCTCCCCCCAGGACAAGACAGCTCACAACCAACGTGAGCGTCTGAGAACCGGAGGGGGCTCTCCTGTGCTGCACCCCCTAAATGTTCACGAGCAGAGGGCCCTGGACCTCGCTGGGGGATCCGCCACCCGGGAGGTCGCGCCATGCCAGGTCGGAGGCGCAGATACAAGTGAGACAACCCTGCATGTCCTCACCCCCCCCCCCCAACCCATCATCGCCCCCCTCACACTCATGCCACTGCACCCCCGATCCCCATCCCCCCTCACACACTGCCCCCACCACCACCATACATCCGGCCCAGCGTGTCTAACGAACCCTGTATCGTTGTGTTTCCCAGGGCCAGCCGCCGAATGTCCAGGGTCGTCTCGGCCAGGACAAAGCCGACCATCTCCAACCTCAAGGGCACCCAGGGACGCACACCAGAGGGTGGCAGTCAGTCGGACAGGAGGGCCATCCTGTCAGTCTGGGACGCTGGACGGGGACGCACAGAGGACGGACAGAGACAATACTGAGGGGCACAGGACGGACAGTGACGATGACGCACAGAGAACGGCCACACAGTCCACGGAATCACCTGGAGAGCAACATGACATGGGCTGCATGCACCTTGCGCCGGGCCATGAGTGGGAGGAGAACAGACCAGACTTCCTAACGGACGATGACCTCGAGCTAGCGGCACTGCTGTCTCCCACACCATCCACAATCGCAGAGACACTCACCTCGGTTGGGCAGATAAATGATGAGGCTCCCGGGTCACTGTCTGGTGCGCACCACACAGCCGAGCAGGTACAGCAGGTGGAGTTTGGAGCAGCCGAGGGGTTGGACGGTCGGAAGGCAGCCCAGGCCCAGCAAACAGCTGCCTCCCAGACGGCTCCCGGGTTCCTGAATGTACTTGACCCACCCGGACAACCGATGCATGTGGACAACGAGGGACTGAATAACGGGATGAGGGCCATCTTCCAGGACCTGCACACGCAGCTGGAGGAGTCCATTCGCGTCCAGGAGCAGGGAGTGGTGCCGCTCATTGCAGCCACCCAGGCCGACACCGCACGGGTGGTGTCCGCGGTGGAGGCAATGAGGGAACGGTTTTGGCCATTGGTCAGGTTCTGCAAGGCATTGGGCTTCACGCGTACGCATCATCCATGGGCCAGGAGAGGGCTCCCTCTCACAGGCAGCCATCTCACAGAGCCAACAGGACATTGCCGCCGCTCTCCGGGTCCTGGCCGAGTCTCACTATGCCATGGCCTGGTCCCAGCAGAAGATGGCACAGTCCCAGCAGTCAGTCGCAGAGAGCATAGACCACCTGGCGCACGTGATGGATGGCGTAGCGCACTCACTGGTTGGGATAGCACAGTCCATGGCAGGAATGTCGCACTCCCTGGGCTCCGTATCTGCGAGCATTCGGACCGTGGTCGTTACCGTTGCAGGCCCCAGGACTGGCAGACCCAGGTGTTGGTGGTGCGATGGGGCATGTCTGATCGCACCTCCGTCCCACAGTGAGGCCCAAGGGCCACCGGGCTCCTCGAGGGAGGAGGAGGTTCTGGGCCCGTCCCGGTACCTCCAGCAAGGGACATCCCGAAACACTCGGCCTCCCCCCGGTTCTGTCCCTGGCGCATCTGGTGGGCAGTGGGCAGCACAGGGTGGCACCACGCCATCCAGCACGCCCGCCGAGCAGCCTGGCCCATCGAAGCCGGGCCGCCACAGGAAGTGCATGCCGGCGGGGAGCCATGTCGCAGGACATGATTCTCAGCAGTCCACCTCCACTCCTGCTGTACCATCTGGGGAGACACCTAGACATAGTGGTAGGGCCTGTAAGGCAAAGAAGTTCGACACATAATAAGTTGGCACAGGTGCAGGGCGCAGTTTTGTTGTGGGGGTAGGGCATCTGTATGTGAATGTCACAAATAAACTCACTGTTGCACTTATCTTGTAAGACTCTGTGCTATGTCCGCTGCCAGGGGGCTCATGAGGGTGACCGAGTGGCGCTGTGGTTAACGAGCGGTTCAACGTCGGTGCCGGATGTGCTGTCCCTTTCCCCCCGCCTCCCAAAATCGGACACCGTAGTCCTCGGCACTCCGACGCCAGCTACCCCACACGGGCACGTGATGAAATGCCCATTACGAAGGCTGTGACCACCGGAGTGCATGGTTCAGCTATAGCCATGAGTCAGACCTTGGCTGGCGAATCTGAGCGCACAGCTCATCGCAGAACGGGCTGTCATCATTCAACATGGCACTGATCACAATCGCTTACACAATCATCAATGTGCATTCCCGTAGTGCCGCAGTGGTAAGGTGATGTGGAATTGGTGCCGTGTACGCGGTGCGGGGGTGCGGGGCGGGGGGGGGGGGCGGTGGTGCAGTGGTGCCCGTGTGCAGGACTGGCGGTGTTCAACAAATCCCTCCCCTACGGTGCGTGAATCGTGCGGCCACCAACGCGTCGCGTGCCCGCTGTCCTCGACGGTGCCGTCGTGCAGCCTCCTGGACATAACCAGCACCCGGGCAGTGTCTGTGTCCTGCGCTTCTCCCCCACCCTGATGCACGCCATCTTCCTGCTCTTCCTCCTCTCCTTCGTTTGCGTTAGCTCCGGTGCCGTCGGGTTCTACCTCCGACTCCTCCACCAGTGCATCTCCCCTCTGCATGGCAATGTTGTGCAGCGCACAGCAGACCACAACTATGCGATCGACCCTGTCGGGCCGGTACTGCAGGGCCCCTCTGGAGTGGTTCAGGCATCTGAATCGCATCTTCAGCAGGCCAAAGCACCGCTCCACAACACCCCTAGTTGCTGCATGGGCCTCGTTGTATAGGCTCGCCGCGTTGGTCTGAGGCCTTTGTATTGGCGTCATCAGCCATGACCTCAACGGATAGCCCCTGTTGCCCAGCAACCAGCCCCTCAGCCGGGGGTGGCATCCATCGAACATTGCGGGGATGAACGACTGAGCCAGAATGTAGGCGTCATGCACACTCCCGGGGTACTTTGCACACACGTGCATGATCTTCATGTGGGGGTTGCACACCACCTGAATGTTCATGGAGTATGCGCCCTTCCTGTTCATGAACACTTCCCCGCTGTCTGCAGGTGGGCGCATGGGGACGTGCACACCATCGATGACACCCTGGACCATCGGTATCCCGGCCACCTTGGTGGATCCACGTGCCCATGCTTCCTGCTGTGCTCAGTCCTTGGGGAATTTTATGTACCTGTCCGCGATGGCGTACAAGGCGTCGGTCACGGCCCTGATGCACCTGTGGACCGATGCCTGTGATATCCCGGATAGGTCCCCGCTTGGCGCCTGGAAGGAATCGGTAGCGTAAAGGTTTAGGGCCACCGTCACCTTGACGGAGACTGGTATCGCGTGTCCTCCACCAGTTCCAAGTGGTGCGAGGTGCACCACGAGGTGGCATATATGTGTGACCATCTCCCTGCTGAACCGTAGTCTCCTCCTGCATGTGATGTCCGGTAGGGCCTCGAACGACATTCTGTCACGGTACACCCTCGGCCTTGCTGGACGTCTGTGGCGCCCTGGCACCATCATCAGTGGATCCTCCTCCTCCTCCACCGCCCCTCCCCCCCCAAGCACTTCGATATCAGTGCCCGCTTTCTGTGCATTCCTCGCCGTTGGGGGGGTCAATGATCTCCTCGGCATCCCCCTGGACATTCCGGGCCTGAGCGCCTGCAGCCTGCGCGGCGACGAAGGGCCACTCCACGGCCATCCCCTCTGCTGCAGCAGCAACCGCTGCATCTGCAGCCACTGTGGGCCGTCCGACTCTACGCTGCCAGATGGCAACCTGCAGTGCTGCGGCTCCAACCACGGCAGTGAACATCGCTGTCTGGTTGGCATACATGGTGACCTGCAGGAGGATGGTGAGGGTCAGAGAAACAACATGTTACACCTATGTTCTTCCACTCCTCACCAGCCGTGTTGCATGGGATCCCTGTGTGCCCCGGTGGCCTGATCGCGCTGCAGATACGCAGCCAGCCTAACACCTGGTCACTGTCTGCGTCCAACGGTCAGCTCACACCGTCCTCCTCACCAGTGTGCCAGTTGCCTGTGCCCATCAGCTACACGACAACCTGCGGCCGTGTCCTCGTCACCGTCCTGCCATACCAGGGCGGCTGACATGTGGCATCCGCGGATGGACGACACCCTCCACACTCTCCCTCACCCCCTCCCACCTGCACACTCTCCCTCACTCCGCTCCTCCCTCACCCCCTCCTATCTCCACTCCCTCCCTCATCCCCCTCCCACCTCCACTCCCTCCCTCACCCCCTCCCACCTCCACCCCCTCCATCACCCCCCCACCTCCACACTCTCCCTCCCAACTCCACACTCTCCCTCACCCCACCTCTCACCTCCACACTCTCCCTCCCCCCCCCTCCCACCTCCACTCCCTCCCTCACCCCCCTCCCACCTCCACTCCCTCCCTCAACCCTCCCACTACACTCTCCCTCATCCCCCCTCCCACCTCCACTCCCTCCCTCACCCCCCTCCCACCTCCACTCCCTCCCTCAATCCTCTCACCACACTCTCCCTCATCCCCCTTCCCGCCTCCACTCCCTCCCTCACCCCCCCACCCACCACCACACTTTCCCTCACCCCGCCTCCCACCTCCGCACTCTCCCTCACACCCCTCCCACCTCCACTCCCTCCCTCACCCCCCTCCCACCTCCACTCCCCCCCCACCCCCCATTGGCCGCAGCATTCTCGGGGAAGCCGACCCGGTCTGCAGGAGCTCCGGAACAGTCCGCTCACCTCCTCACTGCTCAGCGTCAGCCAGCACGACTGGCTGACGACTTTATTTACCAGCTGTGAACTGAGGTCACACCGTCGGGACTTCGGCCCATCTGGGCCGGAGAATAGCGGGGGTAGCGGAGAATCGCCGTTTTGGGTGTCTCGGGCGATTCTCCGGCCTGCGCCGTGCAGAACTCGACGGGGCCGATCTCGCCGCTTGGGTGAATCGCGGGAGGGCGTCGGACCGGCGTCGCGTGGCAAAATGGCGCGCCAGGGGATTCTCCCAACCGGCGCGGCATCGGAGAATCGCGCCCACGATTTTTAAAACATTTTGTTCCGACCAACTGAGAATGCTGAATAAATGGAGAGTTTGCTCACCCTTCCTCAGCCGGTGCTAACAACTCGAGTAAGAGGTTGCAGCAGACATGGGTATTGAGTAGTACAACATGAAGGGAGTATCATGCCTCATCCATCTCCTTTATTCCGTGTCATGGCAGTATGTCCCAGAGGAACAGCGTGGCTGAGTCTCATGGATTCATTTCTTCCACGATCTGGAGATCCTGGTGCAGGAGGTTAAATGCCGGAGGTCTCACTGGCAGATAGGAGATACCCTCCTACAATCACCAATGGGTGTGGCGAGCAATTGCTGCAGCAGTGAGCACATCAAGTGAATATGTCCAAACATGGATTCAGTGATTCCACAATCTGCTGTGTTCAGGTAAGGTGAGCTACATGGGCGGCACGGTAGAAGTGGTTAGCACTGTTGCTTCACAGCGCCAGGTCCCAGGTTCGATCCCCGGCTTGGGTCAGTGTCTGTGCGGAGTCTGCACGTTCTCCCTGTGTTTGCGTGGGTTTCATCCGGG
Organism: Scyliorhinus torazame; assembly: GCF_047496885.1. Classification (NCBI taxonomy): domain Eukaryota; kingdom Metazoa; phylum Chordata; class Chondrichthyes; order Carcharhiniformes; family Scyliorhinidae; genus Scyliorhinus; species Scyliorhinus torazame. The sequence continues at coordinate 41,907,616 of NC_092719.1, forward strand.
TGCTCCGGTTTCCTCCCACGAGTCCTGAAAGACGTGCTGTTAGGTGAATTGGATATTCTGAATTCTCCCTCTGTGTACCAGAACAGGCGCCGGAATGTGGCGACTAGGGGATTTTCACAGGAACTTCATTGCAGTGTTAATGTAAGCCGACTTGTGACAATAATAAAGATTACTATTACTATTAGCCTTTTGTTTGGGTTTTGGATGACTGAGACATCAGATCGGACACAATCACTGCAAATATCGGCATCACCATGGATGGCCAAATGTCAATGATACTCTTGTGTGCATGATCTTACCCATGTCACTGAAGATTGCAGCCAGCGATCCATCCATCAGTCACCTGACATTTGTGAAGAGTGAAGCATGCATATCCACGTCCAAGTCGTGTGTCATTGAAATAACCACTGCTGATGACAGTCAGCCATAGTGTTTAGGGTCGATGGCCAGGTCAAAATTTATTGCCTATCCCTAAATGCCCTTGAGAAGGCGCTGGTGAGGCACCATCTTGAACCATTGGTGTCCATGTGGTGTAGGTATATCCACAATATGCTTAGGAAAGGATCAGGTGACATTGAAGGAATAAAGATATGGTTCAAGTCAAAATGGTGTGGGACTTGAATGGGAACTTGCAAGTGGTGGAGTTCCCATGTATTTGCTGCCCTTGTCCTCATACTTGGTGGGTGTCCGGATTTGGAAGATGCTTTCAAATGAATTGTGGTGAGTTGCTGTAGTGCATCTCCACACAGCTGCCACTGTGTGTCAGTGTTGGAGGAAGGATTTTGATAGTGAGGGATTCAGATGTTGAACATCAATATATCTTGAGAGGGTTGACGTAAGGGTTCTATCTGGGTGTCATTGAAATGGAGTGGCAGCCATTCCATCCTTACTTCAGGGAGATGGTCACTGTCAAGTGTTAGGCGGCGGTGGTTGGGGGGATTGGTTTTTGTTCTCTTTGGGTTTGGTTTTGGGGGGGGGGGAGGGTTGAAATATTATAATTGTTGTTTGAACATAGTTGTGAAGGTGTTATATTGTAAAAACCTTTCTTAATAAAAGTGTATTTTTTATAAACACTGCCTTTTGAACATTTTGCGGAAGGTATACCTGTTCTGGTATAGCCCTCGCTCAGGGTAATACCTCACCATTGTCCTTCTTGCTGTTCTGACTGGTGGGGGCTCTGCTACTTCGCCTCATGCCCATGTACTATGGCTCTAGCTGCATGCTGCTGTCTCCACCTTTCCTCTTGTTGCTCTCTTTGGTTGGCTCTTAATTTGGCTCTGTTTAATTACGTTTGCTCAAGAGTCGCCAGGAATCTTTTGACACTGCCACAAGGTTCAGAACCGAATACTGATCAATGACTCGATACACCAGTTAGTAAGTTCAAAAGCAATGCTCATTTATTTACACACAGTCAAATCTACTCATGCATTAACTCTACAAACTAAACTACCACTATTACTAAAGCCCATACTTAGCTTCGGGTGCCCACTCAGTCAGAGGAACAATGGCCATTGCTCGGTTCTGAGGCTGCTGGGTTGAGCTGTTTACAGGATAGCAACTAGGAGCGTCTATCTCGTAGCGTGCGTTGACTTGGAACTTACTTGGTCTGCTGCAGCTGCTAGGCAGGTCTCTCTCTTCGCTGAGAGCCAAAGCCAAAGAAGGAAGATTCTCCCTTGGGGAATATCTTTTATATTAAAAAGGGCTTTGCGCGCTTTTGGGCGGGCCTTGAACTTTGCCTCAACTAACTGGGTCTTTCCCAATCAGTCGTATCGATCTTCCTCCAATAGAGGGGTGGTTCCCTGATCTCTGGGCGTGTCCTAGGTGACTGTTGGTCTGCTTTACCTTTAGTCTCTTCTGGCGCCGGGGAGTCTGCCTTAACATTGCGTATCTAAATGTTTCCCTTTTGTCCCTGTAGATGGCTCATTAGTATGTAGATTGCTTGGCAGTTTCTGCCCTGTTTGAGAGTTTAAGGTTCTAATCAACAGACAGAGCTTGCACCTGCTTGCTTCTTAGTATTGTCTATTTTTCCCTGCATTCTTGGCAAGTGTCCATTTTGTAATCGGGACGTGGCCATCCCAGATGGCTACACTCTACATGTCGCATATGTGAGGGTCTTGTGCCCATTTCTTCAACCTTCCTTCCTTCATGGATAACACTCTGCATACCCAACGAGGCTGGCAATCTGAAACATCACCCACTTGATGTACAAGGCAGGAAATGATAAAGAGGAGCCCCTGCGGATGTGCCCTTGCTCTTTTTCAGACACTCCACCCTCCTTCTCTGCACTGGCCTTTATCTCAAAGGCAAATTCAGCTTTAAATGTGATAGCTCTCATAGCTCTAAATGAGGCTGAGAATTCTTTACCTCAGACCTGCAGAGCTGCTCATATCTCCAATACCAAGTTGTGGAACACACACAGTGAATTTCTGCATCCTTTGACAGTGAAAATTATAACCTCTTGTTCTCTCCTATCTCTTTAAATGACCCGGATGGTTGTTAAATGCGTTGTACGGCCCATTCTCTTTCACACATCTTTTAATATCGGAAACAGCAAGTCTAATATTCCACACGAGACCTATGGGGTGGGAATGATTATTTTCGCCGTGGTCCTCACAGAGTACAAGCTTACCCTCTGGCGATGGGAGATCTCTATTTACCGTTGTATACAAGGTCGGCCAGTAAGGCACCGACTAGAACAGGTAACTGGTAGGGATCTACCGAACAGTGTATATAACTAAGTAAATAAAACTAAGTTCTTTATTTTACTCAGTGTGGACTGTCCTTATTAAACCAAGAATGGTGGAAGGACTTCTAGATCCTGGTCCTGTCTGCCATTTCGAACCCTCCACTGAGTCTCCTCGACTCCTTGAAACTCCAGCCTATAATGTGTTATTGCTTTGATTACCTGCAATCAATTGCTGAGTTCATTTTTCACCTCCCGCCAGCACTCTTTGAAGGGATCATCTAGCTGAGCATCAAAAATAGGTAACAGAACTAGGTCAAAGTACTAGGTGATGCACATTCTTATGTAAACACCCCAATTTTGTGACCTAAATACATAATCTATTTTGCATTGTTTACCCAATCGTCCTATCTAATTTAGTATGTGATAAACATTGAGTTTGGTGACAAACCGCAGTTTTAGGTGGACGAAATCACTCTGGTTTCATGCTGTTATTATTGACAATGTTCTTTATTGTGAAATAACTTCCATTGTCGTTCTCTACATTTCCTGCAGAATTTGTGTAATTTCCTGCTAATGTACTGGTTAGTGTTGCAGGACTGCGGTTTTTGTACTGGTTTTTATTTTATGTCATCCAATTCTGATACTTTTTTACGTGTCCCCATTTGCAACACAATTGTATTTTGTTTTGTTCTATTTTTGGCGGCTCTTCTATTAGAATACCATAATACGATAAAGAAATTTCCAAAGCATTTTCCAGGTGACATATTTATTTTGAAGGGTAGGCACTGTTATAATTTGGAAAAGGCAATGAGGTAAATGAGTGGTTTATCTCTTTCTTGTGGTGTTAGTTGAAGGATAAATGTCAGTCTTGGAAATTTCTGAACAGTTCCATGGCACCGTTTATATTTATCTGATATGGGAGTGAGAATTGTGGTTCAATATTCAAAAGTTGACACCTTCAGCAATACAGGATGCACTGAAATGGCAGCCTGTACAATATGTTCAAGGCCTCCAGTAGCCTTGAACCTGGATATCCTGACTCTGAATCAACTGCACTCTATAACTCTACAGCTAAGGCAACATTTGATAAAACGGCCAAAATTCTCCGGTCGTTGCAATTCACTTTTCCCGCTGGCAGCACACTCATGCGAATGGTTTTTTAAATGATGTTTGGGGTGGCTTCAACCGTAAAGTCCATTGACAAGTGGCGCGAGCAGAGAACCCCGCCGGCAGCGAATGGCACCCTGCCGAGAAACACGCTTCTTCGTTCCCCAGCCGTGTGTTTCTTGGCGGTGTGCCGGTCACTGGTGGTGGGATTCTCTCTTCCTGCCGCTTGCCAATTGGATTTCCCATTGAAGCCACCACAGGCTGCGGGGAACCTATGGACGGGGGTGCGCTACCAGCAGGAAAAGAGAATCCCCACGGCTGGGGAATTCCAGACCTAACTTTTAGTGATGTTTTAAGGAAAAACCATGTTTAGAATATAAGGACAGCTCTTCGATAAATGGTGACGGGTGTTATGGTATGTGTTGTGGCTGTTGTAAAGATGCACACAGAACATCTAGTTCTTTACTAGTAAGATAGTTTATTGACAAAATGAACACGTGAAAAGATAACTAACAAACTATAATACAAACGGTATTGAATGAGCAAATTCCCCTGGAACTACTTCTAATGCGACTGTCCTCTAGTACAACTTACTACCATCTGCCAATCTGTGGAGTAACATGGTGGATCTCTATCGCCACCTGCTGGTTGGAGGTTGCATAGATAACTATATACATTCATAGATAACATTACTGTGCATATGCATATTACCACAACGGGTCTCTTTTACAGCCACTTGAGCGGCAAAAAGAGCTCTGGTTTGATGTATCATCAGGAAGACATGACACCTCTGGCAGTGAAGCATTTCTACAATACTGTACATTAATGTCAGCCGAGTTCATGTGACGGCCAAATTTTATGAGCATGCGAAAAAGTAAAATGTGCCCATTGTTTATAGGAAGCTATTTTTAAAATGAAAGCACGTTCCGCCGCATCTCTTCCAATGCAAGGCACTGTGATTTGACTGAACAGGAGGTTTTTGTTCCTGAGCAAGATCTTCCAGAACCTGGTGGAGGAGACTGAAACCTGGCATTATCTTGTTCCTTGTCTAGTGTCTGCTGCTATTGTGTCAGTAAAAGATGGTTGGATTATGCTGGAAGGGTTTAGCCCTTCATTTTTTAAGGCTCTATTATACAGCAATGAACCAGGTAAACGGAGTACAATCCAAATTAAAATATAATGCAGTCACAACTTGGCCAGCTGTTTTAAAAGGAGTGCATTGTACACTCTCAATACCAGTGCCACAAACAATTTTGTGTGGCACTGATGCCCGAGCTTTAATAAATCAGCAGCATTTGACTAGTGTCTTCACTGCTCTTCTGTGCTGTACTCTTGAATTCCTCTTTAAATTCTCGTACCTGTGTGAGTTTTGCTGAACCCAAACTGCCACACCATTTCTTAATGTGAACCGCACAGAGCGATTGTTGCCAGTTAATCTCATAGATTCATCTCATAATCTTTCTTGCTGTTTTCTCACAGCTGGTCTCTTTCCTTTTCCCATGATTACTTGATGACTCATCGACAGGTTTTGTAAAACCAACTGTGGATTACCTCAATGTAAATCATATGAAACCAGTCCCATGTGATTGTTTGAGGAGGAGGGTTCATCGAGGACTGATATCAGAACCTAACAACAGGAAACTGCAAAAGGGGGAAGAAAACATTATACAAGCAGCAGGAATCGATTAGACAGGAAACAGATGATACATCTCATGAAATTCACGTCAACAAATAGCTTAAATTTTTTTTTTCCCCACTGACTCATGCTGGCTCCAGTTATAATGCCACCAACAACCTTCCAGTAACTTGGCCAACTCATTATTCACTGTGTATAAATCTACATAGTAAACAGCGGACTGGCGATTAAAGGGGCATCAATAACTGATCCTAACTTGACCTCGGTGAACACCCACTCATTTGTATTTTTTCAAAAGGGACAGTTAAGTGTGATGAGGAATAGGATCCTGGCTGAGTTTTGCATTCCCTGTCCCCGGGCACTGAGGGCAATTAAGCAGCATTACCGTCTGATTCATATCAGTACCATCCAGGGAACAAACATGTTACTTTCCCTAGATTGCACTGCACTTGGTGATGAGTTTGCCCCCCCTGGGTTAATGGGAACAAATGATTGAATTACGGAAGTGTAATGTTCGCGCCTGAAAGATACTATAGGGATACACCAGGAGAATTCAAAAGTTGGGTATCAGTGAATCAGTTCAAAATCCATCAGCAATTACATTGCTACCTTGTTTGTGACTAAAGAATAACAGATTTTAATATAGTGACGGAACAGGACAGGGCGGTACGGTGGCCCACTGCTTCGCACTGAGGCCTCGCTTCGCACTGTGGCCTCACAGCGCCAGGACCTGGTTCGATTCTGGCCTTGGGTGACCGTCTGTGTGAAGTTTGCGCATTCCACCCATGTCTGTATGGGCTTCTTTGGGTACTCCGGTTTCCCTCCACAGTCCAAAGATTTTTGGTGATGTTACGGGTGGGGGAGTGGGCCTGGATAGGGAGCTCTTTCAGAGGTTCGGTGCAGACATGATGGGCCAAATGGCCCTTTACTGCTCTGCAGGGTTTCTATAGATACTATATGTGGTAGTATGTATTAGGGGTCATGTAGGACTGGAAGCCCTAATGTCATTGGCTGACAGATCCCGGGTCCTGGTTGGCCGTTGACCTCTAGCTCCGCCCTGAAGGCGGAGTATAAGAAGCCGGAGTCCTCCCCCGCAGGCCATTCTACTATCGAGCTGCGGGGGAACAGACACGCTTAATAAAGCCTCATCGACTTCACTCTATTCGTCTCACGGAGTCTTTGTGCGCTACAATTTATTAAGCGTGCCTAAAAAGGACTATGGAGCTCAGGATCATCCCGGAATGCCTGAGGATCAGCCCCCACGCAGTGAACGCGGCAGCAGCCTTCAAGCACTGGCAGACTTGTTTTGAGGCCTACCTCAGAACGGCCACCGGCCGGGTCACAGAAGACCAAAAACTACAGGTCCTGCACTCGAGGTTAAGCACGGAGATTTTCTCCCTCATCGAAGACGCGGAGGATTTCCAGACGGCGTTCGCAGCACTGAAAAGTCTCTACGTCCGCCCAGTTAACCAAATCTACGCTCGCTATCAGCTCGCGACGAGACGGCAAAGTCCCGGAGAATCGATGGACGAATTCTACGCCGCGCTGCTGATTTTGGGACGAGCCTGCAGCTGCCCTTCGGTGAACGCAAATAAACACACGGACATGTTAATGCGCGATGCTTTTGTGGCAGGTATTAATTCCTCCCAAATCCGCCAAAGACTTCTAGAAAAAGAGTCGCTAGGACTCTCAGAGGCACGGGCCCTAGCAGCCTCTCTAGACGTGGCCGCGCATAATACCCGCGCCTACGGCCCCGACCGCGCGGCAGCCCATTGGGCTCCGTACGTACCCGTCGCGACAAACCCACCCCCCCCCCCCCGGACACCCCACAGGCTTGCGCGGTCCAAACGCCAAGTCGCATTGGGGGCGCCCGCTGCTATTTCTGCGGCCAGGTGAAACACCCCCGGCAGCGCTGCCCGGCCCGCGCAGCTATCTGCAAGAGCTGCGGGAAAAAGGGCCATTTCGCAGTTGTGTGCCGGTCCCGCGAGGTCGCCGCTGTCCCGGGAGAACAGGGAGCCCTGCAAGCCGCTTACGCGCCCCAACCCCCCCAGCGCCCCATGTACGACCCGCAGGCGCAGCCGCTCTGGGTCCCGACCACCGCGGTCCCGGGAGAACAGGGAGCCCTGCACGCCGCTTACGCTCCCCAAACCCCCCCCCCGTCCCCACGTATGACCCGCTGGCGCTACCAATTTGGGTCCCGACCACCGCTGTCCCCAGAGATGAGGGAGCCCCGCGCGGTCCTAACACTCCCCAACCCCCCCAGCGCCCCATGTGCGACCCGCAGACGCCGCCATTTTGGGTCCCGGCCACCACGAGGGGAGGAAGGGCGCCGCCATCTTGGACCACCCCAGACCTGTACGACGCGTGGGGGTGGCCATTTTGTCCACCCCCGCCGCCATCTTGTGACCCCCCAGCCATGTGCGATGTATAGGGGCAGCCATTTTGTTCATCCCCGACGCCATCTTGGACGGCAACAACGGACCCCAGTGTCGACGGCTCCACGGGGTTCGAGGAAGACGCTCCACTACTACAACCACGTCTCGCTTCAATTACGCTCGATCAAGCTTGGCCCCGGACACTCCAGACGACGACAACGGTGCTAATAAACGGGCACGAGACACCATGCCTAGTCGACTCCGGGAGAACGGAGAGCTTTATCCACCCCGACACGGTAAGACGCTGTTCCTTGGCCACCTATCCCAGCGCACAAAAGATTTCCCTAGCTGCAGGATCCCACTCCGTACAGATCCAAGGTTTCTGCATAGTTACCCTAACGGTGCAGGGGAGGGAGTTCAAAAACTACAAACTACACGTCCTTCCCCAACTCTGCGCCCCCACATTACTGGGATTAGATTTCCAGTGCAATCTACAGAGCCTTTCGTTCAAATTCGGCGGCCCAATACCCCCACTCACTATCTGCGGCCTCGCAACCCTCAAGGTGCAACCCCCGTCCTTGTTTGCGAACCTCACCCCGGATTGCAAACCCATCGCCACTAGGAGCAGACGGTACAGCGCCCAGGACCGGACCTTCATTCGGTCCGAAGTCCAGCGGCTACTAAAGGAAGGCATAATCCAGGCCAGCAATAGTCCCTGGAGAGCACAGGTGGTAGTAGTGAAGACAGGGGAGAAACAAAGGATGGTCATAGACTATAGCCAGGCCATCAACAGGTACACACAACTAGACGCGTACCCTCTCCCCCGCATATCCGACATGGTCAATCGGATTGCCCAATATAAAGTCTTCTCCACCGTGGACCTCAAGTCCGCCTACCACCAGCTCCCCATCCGCCCAAGTGACCGCAAGTACACAGCCTTCGAGGCAGAAGGGCGATTATACCATTTCCTAAGGGTCCCATTTGGCGTCACAAACGGGGTCTCGGTCTTCCAACGGGAGATGGACCGAATGGTTGATCAACAATCAACATGGGTTGCGGGCCACGTTCCCGTATCTCGACAATGTAACCATCTGCGGCCATGACCAGCAGGACCACGACGCCAACCTCCAAAAATTCCTCCAGACCGCCAAAGCCTTGAACCTCACGTACAACGAGGACAAGTGCGTTTTTAGCACCAACCGGCTAGCCATTCTGGGCTACGTAGTGCGCAATGGGATAATAAGCCCCGACCCCGAACGTATGCGCGCCCTCATGGAATTTCCCCTCCCGCACTGCTCAAAAGCCCTGAAACGCTGCCTGGGTTTTTTTTCATACTCTGCCCAGTGGGTCCCCCAGTACGCAGACAAGGCCCGCCCCCTAATACAGACCACGACCTTCCCTCTGTCGACAGAGGCTTGCCAGGCCTTCAGCCGCATCAAAGCGGATATCACAAAGGCCACGATGCGCGCCATCGACGAGTCCCTCCCCTTCCAGGTCGAGAGCGACGCCTCCAATGTAGCTCTAGCGGCCACCCTTAACCAAGCGGGCAGACCCGTGGCCTTTTTCCCCCGAATCCTCCACGCTTCAGAAATCCGCCACTCCTCAGTGGAAAAGGAAGCCCAAGCCATAGTGGAAGCTGTGCGACATTGGAGGCATTACCTGGCTGGCAGGAGATTCACTCTCCTCACCGACCAACGGTCAGTAGCCTTCATGTTCGATAATGCACTGCGGGGCAAAATCAAAAACGACAAGATCTTAAGGTGGAGGATCGAGCTCTCCACGTTCAACTACGAGATCTTGTATCGTCCTGGTAAGCTGAACGAGCCGTCCGATGCCCTATCCCGCGGCACATGTGCCAACGCACAAATTAACCACCTCCAAACCCTCCACGAGGACCTCTGCCACCCGGGGGTCACTCGGTTTTTCCACTTTATCAAGTCCCGCAACCTCCCATACTCTTTAGAGGAGGTCCGTACAGTCACAAGGGACTGCCACATCTGCGCGGAATGCAAACCGCATTTTTTCAGGCCGGATGGTGCGCACCTGATTAAGGCTTCCCGCCCCTTTGAACGCCTTAGTCTGGATTTCAAAGGGCCCCTCCCCTCCACCGACCGCAACACATACTTCCTTAATGTGGTGGACGAATAGTCCCGCTTCCCATTCGCCATTCCCTGCTCTGACATGACCACGGCCACAGTCATTAAAGCCCTGAACACCATCTTCACACTGTTCGGTTGCCCCGCATACGTCCACAGCGACAGGGGGTCCTCTTTCATGAGTGACGAGCTGCGCCAGTTCCTGCTCAGCAAGGGCATAGCCTCAAGCAGGACGACCAGCTACAACCCCCGGGGGAACGGGCAAGTAGAGAGGGAGAACGGCATGGTCTGGAAGACCGTCCTACTGGCCCTACGGTCCAGGGACATCCCAGTTTCACGGTGGCAGGAGGTCCTCCACTCCATCCGGTCGCTATTATGTACGAGCACTAATCAAACGCCTCATGAGCGTCTCCTTGTCTTCCCTAGGAGGTCCTCCTCTGGAACGTCGCTGCCGACCTGGCTGGCGGCCCCAGGACCCATCTTTCTCCGAAAGCATGTGCGGGCACACAAGGCGGACCCGTTGGTCGAAAGGGTTCACCTCCTCCACGCGAACCCGCAGTACGCTTACGTGGAGTACCCCGACGGCCGACAGAACACGGTCTCCCTGCGGGATCTGGCGCCCGCCGGCAACACACACACCCCCCCGACACCATTCACCCAACCCCCCCCTTCCTGCCACCGCCGCACCCCGCGACCGCCCCCTTCCCAGGAGGATCGGTTCCCCTCCCCTCAGGCCCGACCAAGAATAAAGCCCAAGCTGAAACCGCAAGGCTCCCGGAGACGACAACACCGGTACAAGCACCACCACCACCACCGGGGCCGAGGCGATCGACACGGACGACCAGACCGCCCGACCGACTCGTGGCGTTGATCTAAATCAATATATGGACTTTTCACAAGAACATTTTGCATTTCTCCCGATACCTTCTGTAAATAGTTGAAACAGGACAAAATTGTACATACTGTATTGCCATATGAATGTTTTCCTCCCAGGACCAGCCCTGTAAACCCTTACCACCATGCGAAGCATCACCCCGCCGGGTTCATTTTTGACAAGGGGTGAATGTGGTAGTATGTATTAGGGGTCATGTGGGACTGGAAGCCCTAATGTCATTGGCTGACAGATCCCGGGTCCTGGTTGGCCATTGACCTCTAACTCCGCCCTGAAGGTGGAGTATAAGAAGCCGGAGTCCTCCCCCGCAGGCCATTCTACTATCGAGCTGCGGGGGAACAGACATGGTTAATAAAGCCTCATCGACTTCACTCTATTCGTCTCACGGAGTCTTTGTGCGCTACACTATAGAACCTAACACTGTATATTTTATTCTCATTGCAATTTCTTCAATTTAAACTGAACCTTTCAGCTGACAAAGATCACTAAGATGGCTGACCCCATGTCTGTGAGTTATTGGTGTGTCATAGTCATAGGATCACAGAGTTTTACAGCAGAAAAAGAGGCCTATGCGCCAGCTGTGAAGCACCTATCTATTCCAATCCCATTTTCCAGCACTTGGCCTTGTACATAATGGCTTTTCAAATGATCATCTAAATGCTTCTTAAATGTTGTAGGGGTTCCTGCCTGTCCCACCCTTTCAGTCAGTGAGTTCCAGATTTCCCCCCACCCTCTGGGTGAAGAGGTTTTTCCTCAAATCCCCTCTAAATCTCCTACCCCTTACCTTCAATCTATGCCCCCTGGTTATTGACCCCTCTACTAAGGGGTAAAGTTTCGGTCTGTCTACCGTATCTATGTCCCGCATAATTTTGTGCACCTCAGTCAGGTCCTCTCTCAGCCTTCTCTGCTCTACGGGAAAAAAACCCAGCCTAGCCATCCTCTCTTTTTATCTGAATCGCTCCAGCCCAGGCAACATCCTGGTGAATCTGCTCCACACCATTTCAAGTGCAATCACATCCCTCCTACAGTGTGGCAGCCAGGACTGCACACAGTACTTTAACCAAGGCCGAGCGAGCATTTTATACAGCTTCACCACAACTTTCCTGCACTTATATTCTTGTAATAAGTCCACGGAGGCAGACGTCCCGTCACCAGAATTCCTTTTATTTACAAACCCAACAGCTGAACAACTATGACCATTCAGTCTGCTGTCTACTCCGAGAGTGCAGAGGATCTGGCACTCCCTGTTTTATACACAGAAAGGGGTTCCCTGATTGGGCCACTAATCAGGGAACTCTTATTCTAATTGGCCAAACTCAAAGGCCTGGCCTAAGTCATTACAATTCTATACCGCGACTAATAAAGGCAAATATCTCATATGCCTTCTGATGCACGATCAATTGCACAAAGACTAAAGTTGGGTACAACTGTGGCTTTATTACAGTCAGATGTGTGGCCTCCTGCTGCAGCTGGCGAATTGGCAGGGCACTGGAGGTCATGCATATTTATACAGTTCTCTGTGGGTGGAGCCAGCCGGCAGGAGCTACCGGTGAACCTGTAGTGCAGGTCCTACCTTACATCTCCTATGACAGTGGTTCACCACACCTTCTTAACCAGAACAAAAGAATTTCGGATATGTCACACCTCGTTATTTCTGAGGAGCCACAAAGAGACCATCTTGGGTCTGCACAGTCCAACTTCAAAGGGAGATGCATGGAGGCCATTTGCATCGGAGTCAGAGAGTCTACAAAGACAATTATTTCCCAAAAGCCAAACTCTCAGCAAGTAACACCTCTTTCAACCCATAATGGCTGCGATGTTATCAGCTTGAAACACAAGGAAATTTTCAGACACTGCATAGACATACTTTATGGTAGATCTTGTCAGAGGTACAGTCACATGATCTATGATTCTCGCTTGTTGACCAAGTTAATGTTGCCTTTCTGAGCTGCAAGCTCCAGTCTGCTGCTTTAATGACTGGCAAGCCACACAGATGGAGCGCTGGCCAAGCTGGAAACTGGTCCCAACTACCCTGCCTCTACTTAAAGTTCTGTATGATTAAGTACAAACTGACTCATTTCCGTGTGCCTTTTTCACCTTTCAAAGTCAGCAGCATTGGAAATGTGAATCTTACACCACTGGTTTTCAGTCCACTGACCACCGTGACGGAATTCCTCATTGGACTTTGACTCTGAACTCTGGACCTCACATGAACCAGTATTTATTTCCTCTGTGGCCTCTATACTGTAAATCTCTTTTTTCTTCATCACTCTCTTTACTGTATATGTGCAGAGGGGGTCTTTGCGGGCCCTCCTTTTCCTGGTTTCTGAATGTGTGCAATAAATTAACCTTTTTGAGTTCCTCCTACCTCGGGTCTGCTATGGGGATATTAACAAGAATTGGATTATTAATAAAATAAACAAATCAAAACATCTTTAGGCGGGTGGCGAGGGTGTTATAGTCTTAGTTGATGTTATAACTTGACGGGAAGATCCGAGAATGGAACGTTGGTTCAAAAGATCGTAACTTTTACTTTTTTTTATCAAAATGGAGGATCAGAATCACAGGAATGTGAATTAGTTTTACCAACTAGAAAAACATTTATTAAACATGGAAACATTGGATTATAATACAATACTCCTTTACTCCTGCCTTAACTTCACAATGACACACAGCTTTTAAGATTAACATGGATGACAAAGTACATTTGAAGCAACAGGTGTCTCAATGATAGACAAAGTCCCTCCGATGCACGCAAAATGCTGTGATCAAATACATACTCCACTCTGAAACAACGGGCTGGATTCTCCCAAAATGGGACTATGTCCCCACGTAGGCGTAAAAACGCTGGCGTTGCACTCCGGCGTTTCCTAAAAAAAAACAAATTCACTCACCGGCAGGGGGTTGGCAGGGACCCGGAGTAATTCACGCAGCTTTAGCTGCGGATACAGGCCCCCGCACTTCTGGTTTTGAGTCCGCGCATGCGAACAGCGGTGGCCTCCAGCGGCCGCGCCGAATGCCATGGCAGACTCGGACTTGTGCAAGATGTAGGACCCCTGATCGGCCGCATGCCCAAAGATTCGCCCGGCCCGATCAGTCCCCCAGCCGCCCATATGGCCCCCCCCCCGGTGCCCGATCACCCCGTCCCCCCACCAGGGAGGCCGCGGACTGAGTCTGCAGCCACCATGTGAGGCTCCTGAACGGCAATAGGTGGTTAGAACCACTCTGTCGGGAACTCTCCGCAGCCCCACGCTAAAATCGCGTTTGGTGCGAGGGGGGGGGGGGGGGGGGGAGAATCAACTTTCGCGCCAAAATCGGGCCCGGCGTCAGTCCGGCAATTCTCCGGGACACGGGAATCAGCGTTTTCACGAAACACAGACAAAGACCCTTTGATGCACGTAAAATGCTTGTGGTCAAATACATACTCCACTCTGAAGCAATGGGTTGGATTCTCCCAAAATGGGATCCCATGCGGAGAGTTCCCGACAGAGTGGTTCTAACCACCTATTGCCGTTCAGGAGCCTCGCATGGTGGCTGCAGACTGAGTCTGCGGCCTCCCTGGTGGGGGACGGGGGGAATCGGGCACCGGGGGGGGGGCAGTTGGGAGCGGAGGATCACTGGGCGGGCCTCTGGCAATGGCCCCCCCAGCCGCGGGGAGTGTTTCGTGGAAACGCCAATTCCCGTATCCCGGACAATTGCCGGACTGGCGCCGGGCTCGATTTTGGGGTGAAAGTTGATTCCCCCCCTTCCCTGCACCAAACGCGATTTTGTCGTGGGGCTGCGGACAATGCAGCCCCACTAGTGAATGTCTCTTCAGATTTTGCGCAGTTGATCGTCATATGAGAGTTTCCAATCTCCACTCTTAAAGCACTCTTTCAAATATTCTCTCAGAATCATGCTTTCCATTAGTTTTTTTTGCTGTTCATGTTTTCCAAAAGGCTATTGTGAACAGAGCTTCCGTCCCACATTTACCAGCAAATTCACTTCAGGATTTTGTACCAACCCTTCAGGATTTCTTTAGCTCCACTATTTTCCAGAACTTAGACACAAATTCTGATATCCAGCTAATACTGTCTTCCCAATTACTTTATAGTTTGTTTTGCAGGCTTTAGTATGACATTCCAAACTTTAAGATTACTTTAGAAACCTTTAGGATTACTTTAGAAACCTTCTTTTCACCAGCCTATTCCTTCCCAACTTTTGCAGCTATTCTGCATACCTGGCCAGTCGCTGTATGCCAGATCTTGCAGTGCACCAACTGCGATTGGGATGACCATGAACAGCATTATGCTCTATTGCCAGGTTTCTAGAACAAACCATTCTTTAGTTTCTCTGGAGCTTTCCTTTATGCACATTACTCCATTGTGCAGTTTATCTTGTCACGAGTGGAGATGTTTCCTCTCCAGCTGTATATCTGCAAATGCCCTGGCTTTTCAGTTTTAAAAAAATTAAGAACAAAGGAAAGCTTTTTGTTTTACCTTACAAGGTCCTCTAGTTGTTAAGCAACACCTCCTATTGGCCTATTAAAATTTCACGCTGTAGCACTCTCTATCAGAATAGAATCCCAGTTAGAACTGAAATCAACCTTCTTACATACAAACACCTTTGTCCAGCATGAATCCAACTACACATCCCTTCCAGGAACAGAAACATTAAATCAAACCCACCTAAAACTATACCTTATTTCTAATATTTACCCATACACATATAAATCCCTTAAAATTACCTTTGGTTTCCTAATAAGAGGTAACATGGGGTGCGATGCTCCGAAATGGAGACAGGGTGTTCGCGCCGTCGTGAATGCCGTTGCGTTTCACTACAGCGCAAAACGGGCGCGGGGACTACCGAATGGGGGCCAGCACATCGCTGGAGCAGTTCACGCCGCTCCAGCCTCCCTTCACAGCACCAAATGGGTGCCACACCAACCCGCGCATGCGCAGTTGGGCCGCGCCAACCCACGCATGCGCAGTTGGCCCGCGCCAATCCGTGAATGCACGGGGGACTTCCTCAGCGCGCCGGCCCCGACGCAACATGGCGTGGGGTTCAGGGGCTGGCCGCATAATAAAATAGGGCCAGGGCTGGAGAGGCCGGCCCGCCGATCGGTGGGCCCCAATTGCGGGCCAGACCCCATTGGAGGACCCACCCCCGGTGAAGGAGCGCTTTTCCCACCCCACAGGCCGCCCCTCCGACCCTTCACGCAGAGTTCCTGCCGGCAGTGACCAGGTGTGAACGGTGCCGGCGGAATTCTGCCCTTTCCGCGCGGCTGCTCGGTCCATCAAGGCTGGAGAATCGGTGGCCCGGCCCCGGACAGCAGCCCACGACCGGTGCCGCGCCAAATGCGCCAGCCCAAATGGCGCCGATTCTCCGCTCCTCGGAGAATCGCCTGCCGGCGTCGGGCCGGCGGAGCGGGAAAAAATGGCGCGAGCGGAGATTCTACCATACGGCGTGGCATGGGAGAATCGCGCCCATGGTGTTGTTTGAAGGGAACCCTTCTGTCCTTTCAATATATTACGCCTTTTTATTTAAATATAAAGCATCAGCAGGTGCTAATATTTATGAATGTAAAGGTGAAAGAGCTTCCCACGCTCAGGATATCCTAAAGCACATTACTGCCAATGATGTACTTTTTGAGATGTAGCAGTCACGTTTATAATGTAGGGAAACACGTCTGTCAGTTGGTGCACTGCGAGCTCATGCATGCACCTACTGGCCAGGTATGCAGATTAGCTGCTATAGTGCAGAACTCTTCATGCATGCAAATTAATACACCATCATGTCATGATTTTCCTTATGCAGTAACTGCAATAGAAATGAAAGACAATATTATAGATATTCAAATGATGTAAAGAAAATTAAGATTCTTAAGTGTAAACATAATGGTTAATATTTCAACCGTAAGGTTCAATCAGAGATTGGCCAATCAGACAACCTAATTTGTGTCATACACAATTTTCCAACAGCCTCTTAGATTGAGTGTTCTGGCACAATATTTCAGCATTTGTAAATCCTGTGACAGTTTAATGAAACGTTTATTATTGTAGGCAATAAGGAGATGGGAAAACTGACCTATGCAACCATGAACCCTTAAGTAGGTTCAAAGGCGTGAACCTATGATGATCGCATGTAATGAGTCACTTGACGGGGAGTATATTATACACCCACACGTTTGTGCTTATCATTAATGCTTATTCTTCCAACTCTTAACCTTTAATACACTCAGATTCTCTATCATCGATTATCGTGACATGGGCCATCACATCACATCATGCAAGTTTTATTAGCTACCAGGAGTAAGTTTCTGATTCCAGTGTACTGACATCCTTCGTAGGTTTCCATAAGTTGCTATCTTGCAAAAATCCATTCCACGATGTCACGACACACAGTAACATTCACTCTGCCTGCAGTAAGCACTGGCAAAGATACATTCACTCAGGGAATTGTTTTCTAATTCATTCATGGGATGTGGACGTCCCTGGCTGGGCCAGTATTTATTGCCCATTCCTAGTTGCAACTGAGTGGTTTTCTGCATCTTTTCAGAGGCAACCACATTGCTGTGGAACTGGAGCCAAATGTTGGCCAGACAAGGTAAGATCTCCTCTCCTAAGAGCATTGGTGAACCAGATGGGTTTTACAGCAATCAACAATGGCTTCATTAGACTTTTAATTCCAGGTTCTTATTGATTTCACATTTTACCATCTGCCATGATGAGATTTGAATCTAGGTCCTCAGAGCATTTCCCTGAGTCTCGAGATTACTAGTCCAGTGACAATACCACTATGCCACCGTCTCATTGAGGAGGACTCACCAAGTTAAGCACCATGAATAGGGACAATTACAGGTGGAAACAAGTGCAGAATAGTGCCAGCCGAAGAGCCAGTTCAAGTCTCAGATGTTGAACCCTGCAATTATTGCCATCCAGATCCTGAATACATAATATATAAACAGACAAAGTCAAAGATGCAATATGATACCGCATCCAAAGTATCGTACTGCATCTTTGACTTTGTCTATATATATGTTTCTGGAACCCACCGCTTCATTCACCTGAGGAAGGAGCAGTGCTCCAAAAGCTAGTGATTCGAAACAAACCTGTTGGACTTTAACCTGGTGTTGTAAGACTTCTTACAATACTAGTATTGGAAGAGGATTTTTTGGTTTGTTTTATCTCTGCACCTATGCATTTTTATCTGTCTCTTTGGGTAGAATTTTCCCATTTTGAGACAAAACATGGTGGCGGGTAGCTTCAGCGGCGCCTTTCCTGCTGGCCAGATTCTGTGCACGGAACTTCATTTATTATGACCAGGCGAGTTCTCCTCCAAGTCATCTGGCAGCTGGTTTGTCTGCCCCCCTCGTCAGCTGTCAGGATCAAAGGTCCTGGCGCTACATTGAAACACTAGTCCAGTACACTCTTATCACTCTCTCCAGCCCCCCCTGCCTTCACCAGATAGTGCAGGATGTCAGTAACCCAGAGGGAAAAGGCTAGCAGCCTCAAAAAGAAGTCTGTCCTTGATTCAACCACCTTCTCCCTGAACCCATCACCTGCGAGGTGCCCTTGCCCACTTAGACCTCTACTCACTGCACCTGAACTTTTTGTGCATCTGCTTCCAGTAAACAATGTCATAACCCTTTGACCCCCCCCTTTGTGAGTTTTTTATACAACCTTTCCGTGGTCCAGCTTCCCTCCTGTTGGTCTTCCATTGTTCATCTTCTTCAACCACCTTACTGCCTCTCTGCCTGCCATCATGAACCCCTGTCCTTCCCCTCCTCTCCTTGCACAGCCTTCCTTTACACATTTCCCTTCCTTGTCCTCGTCAGCCCTAACCTCGTATTCCACCACCCAGTCGAATCTTGGACCATTTGTTTCTGTGGCTGCATGACTCCCGCGGTACAGGAGAAGGAGACCCTTGCACTCCTCAAGTGCAGTACTGATCTGTGGTGGTGACCCAGGTGGGTGCGTGGGTCCAGCAGCACGGTGCTGTCCATGAAGACCAGCTCAGTATGAAGATGGAGGGCAGGAACTGGTCTGCCTCGGCAGACTGGTGAGCACCGCGCCAGGAGCAGTGCAGCACTACAGCACTAAATCTTTTTGCACTCACTTCAAAGCCTCTTCCAAACTGAGGACAGCCTTGTACTCGTCGCCTTTTAGTAAATGGATTTTAGACCAAGATTATTTCATAATTGGCAAGAACAAAGAACAAAGAAAAGTACAGCACAGGAACAGGCCCTTTGGCCCTCCAAGCCCGTGCCGACCATGCTGCCCGACTAAACTACAATCTTCTACACTTCCTGGGTCCGTATCCCTCTATTCCCATCCTATTCATGTATTTGTCAAGATGCCCCTTCAATGTCACTATCGTCCCTGCTTCCACCACATCCTCCGGTAGCGAGTTCCAGGCACCCACTACCCTCTGCGTAAAAAACTTGCCTCGTACATCTACTCTAAACCTTGCCCCTCTCACCTTAAATCTATGCCCCCTAGTAATTGACTCCTCTACCCCGGGGAAAAGCCTCTGACTATCCACTCTGTCTATGCCCCTCATAATTTTGTAGACCTCTATCAGGTCGCCCCTCAACCTCTTTTGTTCCAGTGAGAACAAACCGGGTTTATTCAACCGCTCCTCAAAGCTAATGCCCTCCATACCAGGCAACATTTTGGTAAATCTCTTCTGCACCCTCTCTAAAGCCTCCACATCCTTCTGGTAGAGTGGCGACCAGAATTGAACACTATACTCCAAGTGTGGCCGAACTAAGGTTCTATACAGCTGCAACATGACTTGCCAATTCTTATACGCAATGCCCCGGCCAATGAAGGCAAGCATGCCGTATGCCTTCTTGACTACCTTCTCCACCTGTGTTGCCCCTTTCAGTGACCTGTGGACCTGTACACCTAGATCTCTCTGACTTTCAATACTCTTGAGGGTTCTACCATTCACTGAAAATTCTCTACCTGCATTAGACCTTCCAAAATGCATTACCTCACATTTGTCCGGATTAAACACCATCTGCCATCTCTCCGCCCAAGTCTCCAAATAATCTAAATCCTGCTGTATCCTCTGACAATCCTCATCGCTATCCGCAATTCCACCACCCTTTGTGTCGTCTGCAAACTTACTAATCAGACCAGTTACATTTTCCTCCAAATCATTTATATATACTACAAACAGCAAAGGTCCAAGCACTGATCCCTGTGGAATACCACTGGTCACAGCCCTCCAATTAGAAAAGCATCCTTCCATTGCTACTCTCTGCCTTCTATGACCTAGCCAGTTCTGTATCCATCTTGCCAGCTCACCCCTGATCCCGTGTGACTTCACCTTTTGTACTAGTCTACCATGAGGGACCTTGTCAAAGGCCTGACTGAAGTCCATATAGACAACATCCACTGCCCTACCTGCATCAATCATCTTCGTAACCTCCTTGAAAAACTCTATCAAGTTAGTGAGACACGACCTCCCCTTCACAAAACCATGCTGCCTCTCACTAATATGTCCATTTGCTTCCAAATGGGAGTAGATCCTGTCTCGAAGAATTCTCTCCAGTAATTTCCCTACCACTGAAGTAAGGCTCACCGGCCTGTAGTTCCCTGGATTATCCTTGCTACCTTTCTTAAACAGAGGAACAACATTGGCTATTCTCCAGTCCTCCGGGACATCTCCTGAAGACAGTGAGGATCCAAAGATTTCTGTCAAGGCCTCAGCAATTTCCTCCCCAGCCTCCTTCAGTATTCTGGGGTAGATCCCATCAGGCCCTGGGGACTTATCTACCTTAATATTTTTTAAGACACCCAACACCTCGTCTTTTTGGATCTCAATGTGACCCAGGCTATCTACACACCCTTCTCCAGACTCAACATCTACCAATTTCTTCTCTTTGGTGAATACTGATGCAAAGTATTAATTTAGTACCTCGCCCATTTCCTCTGGCTCCACACATAGAGTCCCTTGCCTATCCTTCAGTGGGCCAACCCTTTCCCTGGCTACCCTCTTGCTTTTTATGTACGTGTAAAAAGCCTTGGGATTTTCCTTAACCCTATTTGCCAATGACTTTTCTTGACCACTTCTAGCCCTCCTGACTCCTTGCTTAAGTTCCTTCCTACTTTCCTTATATTCCACACAGGCTTTGTCTGTTCCCAGCCTTTTAGCCCTGACAAATGCCTCCTTTTTCATTTTGACGAGGCCTACAATATCTCTCGTTATCCAAGGTTCCCGAAAATTACCTTATTTATCCTTCTTCCTCACAGGAACATGCCGGTCCTGAATTCCTTTCAACTGACACTTGAAAGCCTCCCACATGTCAGATGTTGATTTGCCCTCAAACATCCGCCCCCAATCTATGTTCCTCAGTTCCCACCTAATATTGTTAGAATTAGCCTTCCCCCAATTTAGCACATTCATCCTAGGACCACTCTTATCCTTGTCCACCAGCACTTTAAAACTTACTGAATTGTGGTCACTGTTCCCAAAATGCTCCCCTACTGAAACAACTACCACCTGGCCGGGCTCATTCCCCAATACCAGGTCCAGTACCGCCCCTTCCCTAGTTGGACTGTCCACATATTGTTTTAAGAAGCCCTCCTGGATGCTCCTTACAAACTCCACCCCGTCTAAGCCCCTGGCTCTAAGTGAGTCCCAGTCAATATTGGGGAAGTTGAAGTCTCCCATTACCACAACCCTGTTGTTTTTACTCTTTTCCAAAATCTGTCTACTTATCTGCTCCTCTATCTCCCGCTGGCTGTTGGGAGGCCTGTAGTAAACCCCCAACATTGTGACTGCACCCTTCTTATTCCTGATCTCTACCCATATAGCCTCACTGCCCTCTGAGGTGTCCTCCCGCAGTACAGCTGTGATATTCTCCCTAACCAGTAGCGCAACTCCGCCACCCCTTTTACATCCCCCTCTACCCAGTCTGAAACATCTAAATCCTGGAACGTTTAGCTGCCAATCCTGCCCTTCCCTCAACCAGGTCTCTGTAATGGCAACAACATCATAGTTCCAAGTACTAATCCAAGCTCTAAATTCACCTGCCTTACCTGTAATACTTCTTGCATTAAAACATATGCACTTCAGGCCTCCAGACCCGCTGTGTTCAGCAACTTCTCCCTGTCTGCTCTGCCACAGAGCCCCACTGTCCCTATTCCCTAGTTCTCCCTCAATGCCCTCACCTTCTGATCTATTGCTCCCGTGCCCACCCCCCTACCATACTAGTTTAAACCCTCCCGTGTGACACTAGCAAACCTCGCGGCCAGGATATTTATGCCTCTCCAGTTTAGATGCAACCCGTCCTTATATAGGTCACACCTGCCCCGGAAGAGCTCCCAGTGGTCCAGATAACGGAAACCCTCCCTTCTACACCAGCTGTTTAGCCACGTGTTTAGCTGCTCTATCTTCCTATTTCTAGCCTCACTGGCACGTGGCACAGAGAGTAATCCCGAGATTACAACCCTAGAGGTCCTGTCTTTTAACTTTCTGCCTAGCTCCCTGAACTCCTGCTGCAGGACCTCATGCCCCTTCCTGTCTATGTCGTTAGTACCAATATGTACAACGACCTCTGCCTGTTTGCCCTCCCCCTTCAGGATGCCCTCTACCCGTTCGGAGACATCCTGGACCCTGGCACCAGGGAGGCAACGTACCATCCTGGAGTCTCTTTCACGTCCACAGAAGCGCCTATCTGTGCCCCTGACTATAGAGTCCCTATTACTATTGCTCTTCTGCGCTTTGACCCTCCCTTCTGAACATCAGAGCCAGCCGTGGTGCCACTGCTCTGGCTGCTGCTGTTTTCCCCTGATAGACTATCCCCCCCGACAGTATCCAAAGGGGTATACCTGTTCGAGAGGGGGACAACCACGGGGGATATCTGCACTGACTGCCTGCCCTTTCTGGTGGTCACACATTTCTCTGCCTGCACCTTGAGTGTGACCACATTTATATAACTGCGACCTATGACGCTTTCCGCCACCTGCATGCTCCTAAGTGCATCCAATTGCTGCTCCAACCGAACCATGCGGTCTGTGAGGAGCTCCAGTTGGGTGCACTTTCTGCAGATGAAGCCATCCGGGATGCCAGAGCACTGCACCCCTCTAATTGACATTGCGTCAATTAATTAAAATTAAAAGTTTTGAAAAAAATGTTATATATATATTTTTAAAAGTTACTGTTAACTATCTGTTTCCTAGCACTAGATTTCTAATATAAATGCGAAAGCTAAATATAGTACTTTCCGATCTCTGGCTTAGATACCCCTCTCAATTATAATTAAGTAATTATGTTTAATTAGTTACCAATGCTTAATTTTTTTAATTTAGTGTAGATTCCCAACCAGCCACTCAGGTCACAGCTTTTCTGTGATGTCACTTCAGTTTCCCCCCGACACACACAATTTGAAAAAGGTATAAAAGTAAAAATGAGTAAAAATCACTTACTTACCTTCTGAGTGTCTTAGATGTTCTCAGGTTCTCTCCCTGACAGAGACTGCTCCTCCTCCTCCGAACGGCTCCCGAAACTAGGCCGCGATCTTTTAAAATCTCTGCTCTGACTCGCAAAATTGGAAGGCCTGACCGGATGCTGGCAGGCAGCTGTTTTAATAAGCATTCGTGAGTTGCAAATGGCGCCAGCCAGCAGGAAGACCAATCTACCAGGCGCATGTTTCTCGGTGGCGTGAGGCGGCCCACCATTCGATGGTGGCGGGATTCTCTGCTCCTGCTGCTATCAATGGGGTTTCCCATAGACGCCACCCTACACCAGAGACCCCGCCACCGGCGAATAGCTGGAGAATTCTGTCCTTTGTCTCTGGTCACCCTTTTAGTTTGTTTTGCATCATCTTAAAACCACCCCAGTGAATGCCATCTCCTTTGTCGCTGTAGCAGAGGCCACCTTTCATCTTTATTTTACTTTTAGTGATCTAAACTCCGGATGCAGTGGGCAGAGGTCTAAATGGACCATCCACCAATCATACCTTACCCTTGTGTGTTTCTCCATTCATGTAGTCACCTGAAGTACAACCTAGACAGGCAAGTAGCGGGACACCAAGAATACAGTGATCATGAACACAGATTACCGTCATTTGATTTCACACTGGCAGCTTTCAGCTCCGATATTGGCACTGTTGGTAACTTAAGAGAATAGCATAGAAGCAGGATTTGTACGTGGTGAGATACACCCAGTGATCTGCAGCCCGGGTGTGGGACAAAAATAGGATGGGTGCCAGCCTGCCAGAGACTGAGGTTGCACACAAGATCTACTGCAGAGGACCCAGATGAACACTCGTGTTGGACAGGGAACTTGGTGTATTGAGAAACCTGCCAGATGTCTAACTGCTGCAGTGGAAGTTCAGAATGTTTTGCAATATCAGCTTGCTGCCAACAAAACTCAGACTGCTGTCATTGCGGTTGCGAATACCAGCCTGCAAAGGAAATTGCAGGGTGTCACAGCAATCTGTTCCTCCTACAGATTACTAGACTGCTGAGGTATTGTTGCAGGGGAAGGGCTGTGATTCAAGACATCACAATGCTTAGGATGACAGCATTTGTCTTCACTCTTACTCTACCTATGCCCCTACACCTGTGCATGTCAGCCAGCGGTATAGAATTGGCTGAGTGACAGGAGGCAAAGTTTGGTGGTGGATGGATATTTTTCAGACTGGGAGATGGTTTGCAATAGTTTTCTTCAGGGGTCAAATTATTCTTCAGTTTTCATAAATGAATTGGACAATAGTTTAGGGGGCAGTATAACGTTTGTAAATAACAAACCTAGCATTGTCGGTGATAATGTTTCGTTCGAGCCTTCAAGATGACATAGAAAGCAGAGAAGTGTGAGGTGGTGCAATGTAGACAGCACATTATAAAACGGCACTTCTTTGAAAAGCGTAGATGAGCATAGAGACCTTTGTGGTCATACTCAAAATTCATTAATGTCTGTAGAGCAAATTGATAAAATGGTTAAAAAAGCTTATGGGTGTCTTGGATTATACGTAGAAAAACAAAATGTAAAAGCAAAAGGATTACTGTAGAAATTATTAAATCATTAATTATGTGTCAGGAGGAGTATTGTGGAAAATTCTGGACACTAGACTTCAAGATTAGTAAAGGCTTCAGTAAGGGAGGTTTAGCAGGATATTACCAGGGATGAGAGTTTATCATAATCGAAGGTTGGAGAAGTTAGGAATTTCCACCTAATGACAACAGCCTGGGGGTTACTATTAACTAGAAACTAAACTGGGCTAGTCATATAAACACTTTGGCTACAAGAGCAGGCCAGAGGCTAGGCATCCTGGAAAGGTCACTTCCTGACTCCCCAAAGCCTGTCCACCATTTACAACACACAAATCAGGAGTATGATGGAATACTCTCCACTTACCTGGATGAATACAGCTCCAACAACATTCAAGAGTCTTGACATCACCTAGGACGAAGCAACGCGCTTGATTGGTAACCATCCACAAACATTCACTCCTTCTAACATAGATGCACAGTAGCGGCCATGTGTACCATCTATAAGATGCACTGCAGAAACTCACCAAGGCCTTTTAGACAGCATCTTCCAAACCCACAACTGCTACCATCTAGAAGGACAAGGGAAGCAGACACAAGGGAGCATCTCCAATTGTATGTACCCCTCCAAGTAACTCACCATCCTGACTTGAAATATATTGACGTTTTTCACTGTTGCTGGGTCAAAAATCTGGGAACTCCCTCCCTAACAGCACTTTGGGTGTACCTACAGTGGTTTAAGAAAGCAACTTGTCGTGTTGGGTGTTCCGATGCATAAATGATCCAACACGGCTGTAGATGGTACAACTCTGTTTTATTGTCTTAAACAATAACAACTACAACTACTGGCTGAGGTTCGTGCTTCACCAGCTAACCTGTGGACCCAGCCCTATCACTATCTTGGTGAGGCACTCAGCTCATGGTCTATGTCTGAGTGGCACGCTGTGAGCTCTGTGCTCTGAGCTATCTCCTGGTAGAATGAGCGGGAACTGTGGTGTTCCCTGTTTTATAGTGCGTGTGCTCTCACTGGTGATTGGCTGCGATGTGTGTGTGTTGGTTGGTCCAACTACCTGTCCATCAGTGTGTGTGTGATTGCACCATTATATGCTAATGTGGATATCATGACACAACTCATCACCACTTTCTCAAGGGCAATTAGAGATGGACAATAAATGCTCACCGAGCCAGCGACATCCACATCCCATGAATGAATGAAAAAATGGTGACCGAAATAAAGAGAGTTTGTGATGAGATTTTGATAGAGCAAAGAAGGATCAATCCTTCTGGTAAATGGGTCAATAACTACAGCTCATAGATTTAAGTTCATTTGCAAAAGACCCAGAAGGGAGATGAGAAGAACTGTTTTCACTCAGAGCTATCAGCATCTAGAATGCCAACGGCTGAAAGGAATTGCAAGATGATTGCAGAAATAATTTTAAAAGCAAGTTAGGCAGGGACTTGAGAAACAGTTTGGGAACAGGTTTATGGACAGTAAGCAGGAGTATGGGGCTAATCATGACTGCACTTGCAAAGAATCAGTACTGGCATGACTTATTGAATGTGGCATGGGAGGATGGCATGGTAGCACAGTGGTTAGCACTGTTCAAGGGTCTTGGGTTCGATTCCTACTTGGGTCACCTTATGTGTGGAGTCTGACGTTCTCCCCGTGTCTGCGTGGGTTTCCTCCGGGTGCTCCAGTTTGCTCCCACAAGTCCCGAAAGACGTGCTAGTTAGGCGAGTTGGACATTCTGAATTCTCCCTCTGTGTACACGAACAGGCGCCGGAATGTGGCGACTAGGGGCTTTTCACAGTGACTCATTACAGTGTTAATGTAAGCCTACTTGTGACAATAAGAAAGATTATTATGTAAGCGTTTCTATGATTCTAAATTATGGATACATTTTGAAACTAGCAGCAGTGGCAAGTAAAGCTGCTGCCTCGATAACGACACTTTTTATTTATATAGCACCATTAAAGTAGTAAAACAACCAAGTTGCCAAACATACACAATGCCACATTCTTCCTCAAAGAAATTTGGTTACTGTAGTATGATATAATTTTAAAAATGTTTGAAACAGGATCAAAAATTGATTCTCGGCTAAACGGATTAGCATTTTTAATTAATTAGGTTTTGCAGATTAATCCCAACTGACAGCATAAATGACAATGATACACATCAATGTCAGAGAACACTGCAAGGAATTATCGAATTTTGAGACTAAGTGCGGTGGCAGGGAGCTCTGGCAGTGCCTTTCTACTGGCCACAATGGCGGGATCCCACACCAGTTCCTGTGCTTGGAAAATCATTAATTATGCACTGACGATTTCCCCTCCGAGCCACCTGGCAGCTGATTCGTCAGTCTGCCATCAGCTGTCAGGTTCGAAGGTCCCAGCGCCATATTAAAATACCAATCCAGAAAACTTATATCGCTCTCACCAGCCCACCTGTCACCTGTCTTCACCAGACCGTGAAGGATGTCAGTAACCCAGAGGGAAAAGGCTAGCAACCGCAAGGAGAAATCTGTTCCTTAATTCAACCCCCACCCTCCCTGAGCCCACCACCTGCGAGGTACCCATGTCTCACTTGGATCTCTATCCACCGCCTCTGGAGTCTTTGTGCAATCTCTTCCAGTAAACAATGTAATATCCCTTTGACCCTTTTGTGTGTTTTTCTTGAAGCCTTGTTGGGGGTCCAGCTTCCCTCTGTCTTCCATTGTTCCTTATCCTCATCCACCTCCTTGCTGCTATGCCTGCTATTGTGAGCCGCCGCCACTCAATCCCCCCTCCCCTAATCCTAGCACAACCCTCCTTCCACATTGCCCCCCTTCTCTACATCAGGCCAACTGCTGCCATGCTACCCCGGCCTCACCTTGCAACCCCACCCCCAGTCGAACATTGAGCCGTTGTTGCAGTGACTTTATAAGTCCCACAGCACAGTGCTGTCCAGATAGACCCTGGTGTGTTGCACTAGGGGAAAGGAAATTCCTGTACTCCCCAACTCCAGGCACATTACTGAACAGGAATAGTGACACAGGAGGGCCCATGGGGGTGGAGGACAGGAACCGGTCTTCCCTGGCGGGGTGCTGAGCACCGCAGCAGGAGAAGCACAGCAATATGGCAGAAATGTTGGTGCATCTGCCTCGAAGTCTCTTGCGAACTGAGGACCGCCTTCTATGCACCGCTTTTTAGCAATCAGGCATCAGACCGACGTAATTTCATGCCTGAGGGGATGCTGGTGGGCAGCTGTTTTAATGAGCATTCATGAGATGTAAATTAATGCAAATGGAATTCCTGCCACTAGCCTGCGGGAAGACTGATCCACCATTAACTGGCATTGGGAAAATTGAAACATGATTGTAAACCGACAGGTTTTGGACTCTTAGGCTCCCAATAGATTCTCTGCTCCCTCCCGCCACCAGAACTGTCGCATGCAGGATGGACAAATTCAGCCCATATGTCTTGCAGTCTCAATTACATTTGGTAAACAAAAGTAGTCAGGAGCAATTTGGCCACTGAGAAGCTGATTAACAAGTGGATTTACAGTGGCTGAGGGGCAGGATGAGAGGCAGGTCCCACTGGTCAAACAGCCAGTTCACTGGCTCTCCCTCATCTGCAAGCCATTTTTGTGGAGGTGTGATCAGTGTTGGCAGGGCTACCAATCACATGTGGTGGGGAGGTGCCATGGCTCATTAAAAGGCTGATTAAGGCCAATTAAAGAAAGCCAACTGGAATTCTCCAGTCTGTTCCCAGATTTCGGCAGATAATTGGGGGCCTGTTGAGGTTTCTGGAGGTGGGCGTGCAAGGGCAGGCTGGGGTGCCTGCACCCTGTTATTGAAAATATGGAAAGATGTGTCATTTGAACCATGGACGTCTGGCAATATCTGGTCTGAGAGAAACATGAGAAGATACAGGGAAAGATCCCACAAAGGGTTAACAGCAGCTGCAAAGAGCAGGATTGTAAAATGCAGTTATCCTTGGTCAAGCAGGCTTAGCAAACACACAGGATTTTGAATGAAGCCAAAAACAATGGCTCACACCTTTGTTGAGATTAACCATCTTAGTAAGCAGCTGGGAAGGAAAGGATGAGGTTCAGTTGAATTTGGTGACAACTCAAGGTGTGAAATTTTGCCAGTACCAGGTAAATTAAAGAAAACTGGAGACTAGCAGTCTATGAGAAACATAATTCAAAGCCAAAATCAAAGTCAAAATTATGAGCTGAGGACACAATTGGAAAATAAAACTATAGAAATGACAGGAACCAAACCAAAATTCACACCTCTTGAAATCAAAGCATTTTTGAATATCACAAAGGAACTTTGAACATCACAAAGGAAACAATGTAATCAGAGACCTGAGAGGTGAGGTTATGTCAAAATGAATACTTAGTTCTATTAGAATGTTTAGATCAAAGATACTTTTTACAATCAAAGTGAAAAAAGTTACTTGACAATAAAGTCATAAAAACTTAATAACTGTTAGAAAGAGAATATAAACCTAGAGACCAGAGCAGGAATGACCAGAACTCAGAGAGAGAGGCGGAGAAGCAGAGAAGGAACAAGCAGGTCAGAGTCAGATTACAGTCAGCTCGGCTATGGGAAAGGGACAGGGCAAAGCAGCCGAGCTAAAATAGCTAATACATCTAAGGAAGACTAGAATTTAAAGAGTAGGCAGAGTCAGCTCAGAGTCAGCTCAGAGACAGCCAGCAGAGCCAGCTCTCACAGCTCAGTACATGGGAAAGATAAGGCACAGCAACTGAGCTCACCAGCGAATAAATCTAAAGAAGACCAGATTTTAAAAAGAAGATTGATTGTCAATTTGGGCCTGAAGATCCCTTCAACCAACCAGAAGGATCCATAAGCAAGGTCTTTTTACTTTTCTGTAAAGGCAGTGATTGCATCTTTTAAAAAGAAAAAAAAAGAATAAAAGTTTTAACCTGAAACAGTGGTTATTAGCCTACTTTACTTACTGAGCAACACAGGACCTAGGATATCAATGCTACTGAGGGGTAAGTAGGTAAAATTATTTGGTGAAGGTATGGGTTATACCGGGTGATAACTTGAAAATATAATTTGACCTGAATAGCACCCACTGAAGCCTGCATCGGAGTCGGGGAGTGAGAATCCCTGTTCACCATTTAGAATTTTGGCCCTTTTTGGTATAGGGGGATTTGTAAGACTAGTGGTGAGTTTTTAACTTCAACCCCATTCAGGCCCTACTGACCTGAGGTGCTCATTTCTTCCCAGCAGTGGGGCCAGGACCTAGGAACAGTGGCAACTTCTGTTTCCAGACCCCAGGGAGAAAATCCAATCCATGTCTGTGAAAATAATCACTCACCTGATGAAGGAGCTACACTCCGAAAGCTAGTGATTCCAAATAAACCTGTTGGACTTTAACCTGGTGTTATGAGACTTCTTACTGTGAAAATAAGGAAATGGCGTATATGCTGACTTATTATTTTGCATCAGTGTTTACAGTAGAGAACCCATCAGCATGCCAGACATTGCAAGAAAACAAATATTGAATCAGCAATCATTAAGCAAAGTAGCATTAATGAAGACAAAAGTGGCGCTAAAGGGAAATACATCTCCAGGACCAGATGGTTTCCATGCCGGGGTTTTAAACATAGTGGAGAGGAACATTGCAGATGCCCCAACTATAATCTTCCAAAGTTCTCTCAAATTAGGAGTCATTAAGAATGATGAGTGTGGAAAACCAGGGAATCATAGACCAGTTAGCCCAACATCTGCTGGAAAATTACTAGAGTCTATTATTAAGGATAGGGTTATTGGACATCTTCAGAAGCCAGCATGAGTCTGTAATGGAAGGCCATGCCTGACAAATACGATTATTTTTTTTGAGGAGGTGACTAAAATAATGGACAGGGAAGTTACATGTTTGGACTTTTGATATAGTCCTTCCTAATCGACTGCCAGCTAAATTTTAAGCTCATTGAATTGAAGGCAAATTATTGACCTGGTTAGAAACTGGCTAAGCAGTGTGAAACAGAATACGGAGAGTGGGCAGAGACTCTAATCAGTAGAATGTGACCGATGCTGATCCACACAGAGACTCCCTATTCAACATATTTATTGACGGCTTAGATCAGGGTTTCCCAAACGTTTCCAAGAGTATTGGCGGAACCTCTGAGGAATGTTCTTATATTGAAGAGTTAAACTAGAAAAAATTGATTGTGTTTGAGCAATATGTACAAACATCCAAAAACAAGTTTATAAAAGTATTTTCTATTTCTCATATGTATACATTTATTATTAATAAAAAAACTCTTTTATTCAACAAAGTACTTAAGTCTGGCCTTGTGGTCAATTTTAATTGGAGGAGAGATGCTGCTTCGCCTGCTCACAATTTCATTTAATATTAGGAGTACTGCTGGAGCGCTGGGTTCTTATATCAGACACTCTCTGTATCTCACACACACGCAGACATGCTCCCTTCTTTCACAGACACTGACTCGCACCTTTCCCTCTCTCTCTCACAAACACTCTTAGCTTCCTCCCTCACACAAAGACACACACACACTTGCCTCACTCTCTCTCACACACACTCTCGCTTCTCCCTCCAATGCTCTGTGGCTGCTTCCCCTCCTGCCCTCCAGAGCCGCTTCTACTTCCACTCTCCGAGGCCATTTCCCCTACCACCCTCCAAGGCCGCATCCCCTCCCACCCTCAGAGGCCACTTCCCCGCCTACCCTCTAAGGTAATTTCCCCTCGCTGCCTACCCCGCTCTGCCACCCACTCCATCACCTGGTCGCCTTCAATCTTGCCCTTGCCTGGGACTTTGAATACTGATGTTGCAGTTATTTCCAGCTTTGGCAATCAGAGGCCGGTTACTCATCGCATTCATTGCTGATAGGCTAACTAGTGCACCTAACAGTAGCCACCGCAGTGCGAAAACAGCCTTCGATTGGACAAGCTGAAAGGACAGCTTTTTTCAAATGAAAAATGGCTGGATCTACTATGGAACCCCTGGATGTCTCGTACGGAACCGCAAGCTTCCATGGAACCCAGTTTGGGAAAGCCTAGTATTTAAACTTTGCAATGACACAAAGATAGAAGACATTGTAATTAGAATAGATAGAGGTATAATGTTGCAACAAGTTGTTGTTGATTAAGTGAATGGACAAAACTGTTGGAACTTAGAATTTAGGAGCAGGAGTAAGATATTCAGCCCTTCAAGCCTGCTCCACCATTCAATAAGATCATGTCTGATTTAGTGATGCTCTCAACCGCACTTTGCTTTCTGTCTCCCATAAATCCTTGTCTCACTTGTCTATTAAAAATCTGTCTAACTCTGCTTTGAATAAATTCAATGACCCAACATCCACTGCTTTATGGGAAAGAGAGTTGGACATACTAACAACCCTTTGAAAGAAAAACATTTTGCCTCATCTGTCTGAAACGGCAGACCTCTGATTCAGGCAAACCATGTCCCCTAGTTTTAGTGTTTCCAGAAGTAGAAAGATTCTCGCAGCATCTACCCTGTTAAATCCTCTCAGGTTCAAACATGTTTCAGTATGATCACCTCTCTTTCACCTAAACTCCAATGATATTGGCCTAACCAGTTTGACCTTGTTTCATAAAATAAACATTCATTTCAGGGATGAGTCAAATGAACATTCTGGGAATTAATTCTAATGCAGTAAAGGGCCATAACTTCCTTGGTGTGGTAATCAGTGTCAGATTGACACAGTATCTGTCACATTAAAGGTCATCTGTCACATTAAAGGTAAGTGTAAATGGTGGGTCGCCAATGTCGGCCGGCATGGGTTGCAAAGGTCAGCTGGCGTGGGTCGCAAAGGTTAGCTGGCGTGGGTTGTAAAGGTTGGTTGGTGTTGATCGTAAAGGTCGGTTGGTGTGGGTCGTGAAGGTTGGCTGGTGTGGGTCGTGAAGGTCGGTTGGTGTGGGTCGTGAAGGTCGGTTGGTGTGGGTTGTGATGGTCGGTTGGTGTGGGTCGTAAAGGTTGGTTGGTGTGGATCGTGAAGGTCGGTTGGTGTGGGTCGTGAAGGTCGGTTGGTGTGGGTCGTGAAGGTCGGTTGGTGTGAGTCGTGAAGGTCGGTTGGTGTGGGTCGTGAATGTCGGTTGGTGTGGGTCGTGAAGGTCGGTTGGTGTGGGTCGTGAAGGTCGGTTGGTGTTGGTCGTGAAGGTGGGTTGGTGTGGGTCGTGAAGGTCGGTTGGTGTTGGTCGTGAAGGTCGGTTGGTGTGAGTCGTGAAGGTCGGTTGGTGTGGGTCGTGAAGGTCGGTTGGTGTGGCTCGTGGAGGTCGGTTGGTGTGGGTCGTGAAGGTCGGTTGGTGTGGGTCGTGAAGGTCGGTTGGTGTGGGTCGTGAAGGTCGGTTGGTGTGGGTTGTGAAGGTCGGTTGGTGTGGGTCGTGAAGGTCGGTTGGTGTGGGTCGTGAAGGTTGGTTGGTGTGGATCGTGAAGGTCGGTTGGTGTGAGTCGTGAAGGTTGGTTGGTGTGGGTCGTGAAGGTTGGTTGGTGTGGGTCGTGAAGGTCGGTTGGTGTGAGTCGTGAAGGTTGGTTGGTGTGGGTCGTGAAGGTCGGTTGGTGTGGGTCGTGAAGGTCGGTTGGTGTGAGTCGTGATGGTCGGTTGGTGTGGGTCGTAAAGGTTGGTTGGTGTGGATCGTGAAGGTCGGTTGGTGTGGGTCGTGAAGGTCGGTTGGTGTGGGTCGTGAAGGTCGGTTGGTGTGAGTCGTGAAGGTCGGTTGGTGTGGGTCGTGAATGTCGGTTGGTGTGGGTCGTGAAGGTCGGTTGGTGTGGGTCGTGAAGGTCGGTTGGTGTTGGTCGTGAAGGTGGGTTGGTGTGGGTCGTGAAGGTCGGTTGGTGTTGGTCGTGAAGGTGGGTTGGTGTGGCTCGTGGAGGTCGGTTGGTGTGGGTCGTGAAGGTCGGTTGGTGTGGCTCGTGGAGGTCGGTTGGTGTGGGTCGTGAAGGTCGGTTGGTGTGGGTCGTGAAGGTCGGTTGGTGTGGGTCGTGAAGGTCGGTTGGTGTGGGTTGTGAAGGTCGGTTGGTGTGGGTCGTGAAGGTCGGTTGGTGTGGGTCGTGAAGGTTGGTTGGTGTGGATCGTGAAGGTCGGTTGGTGTGGATCCTGAAGGTCGGTTGGTGTGGGTCGTGAAGGTCGGTTGGTGTGAGTCGTGAAGGTCGGTTGGTGTTGGTCGTGAAGGTCGGTTGGTGTGGGTCGTGAAGGTCGGTTGGTGTGAGTCGTGAAGGTCGGTTGGTGTGGGTCGTGAAGGTTGGTTGGTGTGGGTCGTGAAGGTCGGTTGGTGTGGGTTGTGAAGGTCGGTTGGTGTGGGTCGTGAAGGTCGGTTGGTGTGGGTCGTGAAGGTTGGTTGGTGTGGGTCGTGAAGGTTGGTTGGTGTGGGTCTCGAAGGTTGGCCGGTTGGTAAAGATGAGACCCAGGCTAAAAAGTTTGAAAAACACTGGGCTAGAATTCACGCTTCTGCTTTACTAAGCCCTAATAGACCACAATGCTATATTCTGCGAGCTGTTCTGGGCTCCACAATCCAAAAGCATATATTGGCCTTGGAGCCATTGCAGCACAGAAATGGCAGAATGATATCTAGTCCCAAATGTAAAATTACACAGTGCGATTACCCAAACTAGATTTGCATTTCCTGGAATTTAGAAGGTGGAGGGGTGATTGAATTGATATTTTCCAGGTAGCCAGGGGAACAGATAGGCTAGATAGGGAGAAACTATTTCTGCTGATTGGGAATCTAAGACATAGTCTAAAATTAAGAGCTAGACTGTTCGGGATGAAATTTGGAAGCACTATCTACAAGCAAAGTATGGGAGAAATTTGGAATTCTCTTCTGCAAATGACAATTGATGATAAATCAATTACTAATTATAAATTGAAATCTATAGATTTATGTTAACTAAACGTATTTACAGATAGGGGAAAAGGCAGGTGTATGGCATTAGATTGCTGATCAGCCATGGTTTCCTTGAATGGCAGAATAAACGTGATTGGCAACATGGTCTTCTCGTTTTCCTATGTTCCTACATTCACGTCCGCAGTGTCAGAATTTTCAAAGTGCATTTCTCAAAGTGCGGCACCACAAAAGCACAGTACGTCAAGTGTTACATCAACGAGCAAAATAGCTCAAGTAATATCAAACTGTCAAGTGAATAATCAAACATCCAAATGGCTAAACATGAATCAATTATCAGCAATTCCAGTAATTCAGCAGGGAGCACAATTTGTTCACTGACAATGAGTAACCCCTCTGTCTTTTACAGGCTTTGATTCACTGCCAAAGTACAATTTCCTGGACAGGAAATACCCTGAGAGATATACCTCCCCCAAGTGGCCATTATACATGTTTGAGTCTTGACAGTGTTGCCAGGTTAGTTGACAACAGGGGCTAAAGCCCATTGTGATATCTACAGCTATTTGAGCATTTGAAATGGGGTACTAATATTTACATCTAACTGATTGCCAATGAAATTATTATAGAGATACATATACATATCATGTTTTTCTGAAAAAGTGACAGAAGGTTGGAACTGATGGTAATGTGAGTATCAGAAATGGTGTGCATAATCGGTAACAATAGAAACCCATGATAAAGTGCAGGAATTTCTCTGAGAAAATAAAGTAATTGGATTTCACTGTATAACAATAAATAAAATTATCTTACTGATTTTGACAAACACCAGCTTTCCTAATAACACAATTGATGAGTAAATTTAACATTGTTTGAAAAAGAGGGATAAATGGAGTGAGAGTGATACATGATATCAATATTAATATTAATTAGAGATGCATCCTGGGAATCCATATCACTTGAAGATAAGATAATGGCAGGAAAGAAAGCATGAGGTAACAAAAGAGCATTTGGCTAATCTAGCCTTTTACAAATCCATGTGGCCATAGATTCTGATGAATGGCAATTGAATTGCCACTTATAAAGACCCTGGAGGCCAAATAGTCGAATAAATGCTAGTTTATTCATGGTAAAAGGAAATGGCTGCTACGGCGACAAATGCACAAAGTATAAGTCCCAGTCGGAACGACCAACATGCCGCTTCTTGTCTGGGCCGGCTTGTTTAATTATGAGCCGCAGCTGGGTGGCCTCCGCCCGCTAACAAGGAAGCTTGTATTCCACGAGTCCGACGGGGAGACCGATTAAGGTAACCCTGTGGGCCTCGTGAGGGTTATTTCACCACTTCTTTTGAAAGTTCTTACCTTAAAATGCATGCGATCCTACCTCACCCAACCTAGTTAAGTGTATAAGGAATTGCAGGGTGGTGGTGGTGAGAGTGGTGCCCGGGGTGAAGGGGTGCCCGGGCAGCTCTCGGGGAAGGCCCAGAGTCCATCCTGTGGGGCGAGAGTGCGGCAGGTAATGTCTCGGGGTTTGGGTTGGTTTGACCTTGGGGAATGTTGGTGATGGGATGTCAGGTTGGCCCTCGTTGGGAGGAGAGTCAGGTTGGGCATAGAGTGCCTGGGGGCATGCGTGCTGGGGGGTGGGAGGAGGGTTGGGGGTGGAAAGAGACCCCATGGGGTTGGAAGAATCCATGAATTGGGGAGATCCCATTGCAGGTGTAATCCCTTTGGGATGGGGCGGGGAGTCCGTGGGGTGTAGTCAGGGGTGGATGTGTCCCATGGTGGAGTCAGGGGAGTGTTGTAGGTCTGTATAATAGTTACCCAGAAGCTAGAAATAGTTTTAATCCTTCTAACCTTCTCTGGGTATTTATTGATGAAACACAGTTGGAACCATCTGACATTTGCAATTTAAATCGCATTTTCAGATGATTTCCAGTGCAGCGTAATTGCCCAACAGAAGTTTACACTTCCCAGGCAATTGCCACACAAACCTTACTGAGGAACCTCCTGGGAGAGGTGTTCCCCAGTGCAGCTTTGGGGTATCCTTCCAAATACAACAGCCTGGAGCACTATGGCCCCATTTTTGTTTGACTCAAGCCTTCCCATCCCCACGTGTTGTTATGACACCCTGGGCAAGTACACGGTCAATTCCAGCCCCACTCATCCCAGAGTCACAACACAAGTGAATTAACCAATAATTCTTATAAAAATACCCAAACCGTTGGCCCTTGGCTGTCCAATAATTGCACTCACAAGGTTTGTAAGTTTAAACACAATTACTATTTATTTATAACTAGAACACATATGAAATATGCAGTAAATACAGCTGCTTAATTTCAAGCTAACACCTGACTCCCCCTTTAACTGCCCCATCCTCCATCTACACACACAAGACAAGCAAACACAGTGGGGTGGAAATGGGTAAAAATAGTAAGGATTAAGGTAAAAAGGTCAAAAGATAAGAGTTCTTGCTTCAGATGATGAGTTTTTCAGTGCACTTTCTTCACAGTAAGACAGTGGCTTAGAGTCTCTGGTTTAATGACCTCCCTTGCAGTTTGCAATATTTTCCTCACACCTTTTCCATGAAAGGCCCCTGGCTTCACACCAGCCTGTTGTGCAGAGAGAGTTATCAAATTCTGGTCTCTGCTTGCATCAGCCTCTTCCGCAGAGAGATAGTTGGTTTCCGCAGTGACATTTTTGTCAGAATTCACTGTCAGAATTATCTCTGGAGAAACCAGAGATGGGAAAAGAGAGCTTTTCTCCCTTACCTGCAAAAAGTGAAACTGAAAGAACTTTAGGTCTCTAAAGGCCCCATTTCAGTGGGAACAAAATCAATCACCACCTGTTACTGGCCAGAGCACCGCCTTTTAGGCCTATTCATTGGCCACCAGCCACATCAATCAATCCGAGTCATCACTGATGTCCGTCTAAAACAGTACAGCCTTCTGGATCATGGGACGGGATTCTCCCATACCCGGCGGGGCGGGGTTCCCAGCGGGACAGAGTGGCATGAACCACTCCGGCGTCGGGCCGCCCCAAAGGTCCGGAATCCTCCGCACCTTCAGGGGCTAGGCCCGCTCCAGAGTGGTTTGCGCCCTGCCGGCCGGCGGGAAAAGGGATTGGTGCCACGCCAACCGGCGCTGAATGGCCTCCACCGGCCGGCACCAGTTGGCGCATGCGTGGGAGCGTCAGCGTGTGCTGGCATCATCCCCGCGCATGCGCAGATGGCTTTGTTTCCGCACCGGGAATGGCAGACCGGTACAGCATCCGGTGCGGAAGGATAGAGGCCCGCCTACACGGGCCCGCCTGCGGATTGGTGGGCCCCGATCGTGGGCCAGGCAACTGTGGGGGCACCTCCCACGGCCAGATCCCCCTGCGCCCCCCCCCCAAGTACCCGGCGCCCGCCCGCGCCGCCAGATCCCGCCGGTAAGGGACCTACTCCAATTTACGCCAGCGGGACTGGCAAAAGATGGGCGGGACTTCGGCCCCTCTCGGGCCGGAGAATACAGGCAGCCCCGGTGCCCATTGAGTCGCACCGGACCCCGCCATTCTCCGAGGCGAGTGGCGCGACTCACACCGTGCCGATTTTTGGGGGGCCAGAGAATTAGGAGGACGGCGGGGGCGGGATTCACGCCGACCCCCGGCGATTCTCCAACCCGGCGGGGGGTCGGAGAATCCCGCCCCTGCTGTTTGAATTAAAGGCACAGGCTACTTTGCCATAAAATCACAGGTCCATTAAATATCCAGGGGTCAACAATGTAATAACAGAAATAAAAGAAACGATAAATAAGGGAAGAAACAGAGAATAAACAGGAACAAACAGGAAGGGCCTTTACTGTGTTAAGTAATGTTCTGCACAAAAAAAACACCGGTCCCAAAAGTAAATAAGCAAAAGTGCAGAATATCTATCTAGCCTCACCTCACTACCGTTTATCAGACAACATCCGTCATTCTACAGCACTGAAACCATTATGTCCTATGGAAGAAAAGCAAAATACAGTGGATGATGGAAATTTGAAATTAACACAGGAAGTGCTGCAAAAACGTGGAATGTATGACTGTAGCTGTGGTGTAATGCTGGAAGCAGAAACAGAATAAGTGTTTTGAGTTGAATATATCTGTCCACAGATGCTGCCACATCTGCTGAGTTTTTCCACACTTTCTGCTTCCATGTCTCATGGAACATTTGGTTACCTTAGTCTGTTTATTATTAAGGCCAACTTGTAGACTAAGTGGTCATGTGGATGACATGATGACTGCTACGTAAGGTGTCATAAGTTAGGTGCCGCTCCAGGGAGACCAGGAGTGCTGGCCTATCAGACTAATCCAGGAAGGTACAGGTATACACTTTATTAAACTTAGTGGGCCCTGAGGCCTTCACGATGTTTGAATATTTTGTTTTCCAGTTAGAGGAGGAGAAAGTGGAACCTGAGATAATGTTAAAAATGTTTGAGAACATTTGTTTGTCAGTGAAGAACAGTATACTTGATAGGCACATGTTTAATAATACTAACCAACGATTTGATGAGTCGATACAGTCTTACATTACAACTTTAAATGTTTTAGCAAATAAATGTTCATTTGGCACTCTTACT
This sequence comes from Scyliorhinus torazame, assembly GCF_047496885.1. Lineage (NCBI taxonomy): Eukaryota > Metazoa > Chordata > Chondrichthyes > Carcharhiniformes > Scyliorhinidae > Scyliorhinus > Scyliorhinus torazame. The sequence continues at coordinate 41,946,826 of NC_092719.1, forward strand.
AATGAGTTAGTCAAGGATTGCATTGTGTGTGAGGTTATTCATGAACGGTCCGCCTTCTCAACCTTGCCTCTCGCCTGAGGTGTGGTGATCCTCGGGTTAAATCACCCACCAGTGAACCCTCCACCTCAAAGGGGAAAGCAGCCTATGATCATCTGGGACTATGGCGACTTTACCTTTACCTGTGTGTGCAGTCCATAGTGATCTTGTCCACAAGCAGCTTCTTCAGGAGAAAGATCTTGGGCAGAATCCCCCCTCCCCGCCCCCCCCCGCCCCCCCCGCACCGCGCCGGTGCATGTGCTGTGGTGGTGAAGACGTCTTGCCATTGGCCAGCGGCAGGATCTTCTGGTCCCGCCGCTGTCAGCGGGGTTTCCCATTGTTCCTGCTCTCCGCTGCCGGGGAACTCATGACGGGTTGTCACCCTTGGCAGAACGGGAAGATCCCCTCGGAAGGCACAACCCTAACTTTGCAATCAGCCATCAGCATCTGTCTGCTAAATGAGCAGTCAGAGAAAAGCAGCAAGGAGTTAAGGTGGGAAACACAAGTTTTTGCGGTACATAGCACGCCCAGCCCTAAATGCGGTGGCCATCACCCTCCGAACAGAACTGCATGTTTAGCATTTCCTAAACGCTGCAATAAATGTGGTAAATGGAACCATTTTACAAAAGACGGCAGATCTAAACCACATCAGCCTTCCGGTGCCACATTGCAGCCAGTCAGTCCTCCAAGGCTCGGAGCATGAACAAGGTAAACAAACTGGAGCTCAATCAGAGCAACAAAACAATTGAGCTTCCAACAACACTCCGCTGTGAGAGTGTCGACTCCGCCATGGAGAAGGGTGAGATCTTCACCATCTTGAACATTGCCTACAGCAACGCAAGGCTAAAAGTAAAGATTGACATTGGAGCAAAGAGCATTGCTCAAGCAAATGCTACAGAAACTAGACCCATATGCAGCACCAAAGCCTAACACCCAGGTGGACCTTTTGACATGTGGCAGACAAAACATCGGCACAGAAGGTGTGGCCGCTCTCAATTGTATGCAGAGCAAAGGAATCACGATACTGGCCCCTCATGTGTGCTGACAAGGAGATGTGCACCATACGACGCGCTCTAGCTGCATCAAGCCAAAGAACCACCGTGCCTACATGAGGTCCCGGACCTCCTTTGGTCATTTACGGCAACTGACATTTTTGACTGGGATGGTGGACTACATTTGGACTTGTCGACTCATAGTCCAGGTGGTTTGTACTCAACCACCGTCCAGACATGAAATGAAATGAAAATCGCTTATTGTCACAAGTAGGCTTCAATGCAGAGTAATACAGTCAGAATAAAGCTTAAAATGCACTTACCAACACATGGCATCCCTCAGATGATAATGATGGACAATGCTCACCAGTTTGTCCCCAGTGAGTTTCCGAACTTTTCACACACATGAGACTTTGAGCACATCATGAGCGGCCCCCTATACCCATAGTCTAACAGGCTGACGGAATGGACGCAAGCTCAGCCAAGCACCCACTAGAGAAATGTGCCCGCAGTCACACAGATTACTATGCCGCACTCCTCAGCCTGCAAAATGTGCCAAGGCAGGATCTGCCTTCATTGGCACAGTGACTGCTCTCCAGGAGCACCAAGGCTGCAATCCCCATTGCCAAGGACCTCTTGCAGCTGAATAATGAAACGAGTCTGAGTGGCGCCCTCATGGAGCTATGATTGAAATAACACCTGCTCAAACAATTCGGATCCAGACCACACGCGGCAATGATAAATTGGCGGTGGCACACAGCCATGCCACGCAGCCAAACTATGATGTGGCAGTCTCAGATGGTGCCCACAACATATAAAAATGGTCTCACTTACTGGAGTTATTGGAACCACCACAATACCCCGGCCATCCAGCTAACATACAGGCCCCTTACACCAGTGAAAATGGAGGCTTCTCCAGAAGCCTATGCAGCAGGCCCTACAGCCACTGGGTACACTGAAGGAACAACTGATATCATCCGTATTGAGCACTCCAGCCCGAGTACATTTCCAGCACAGCCAAGTGGCACAATCACACACTTGGAGAGTTTGACAAAACCAAGTATAAGGTTCCAGGACTATACCACGGACTAGACTACAACTGGCCCTCATCTTTTAAACAACTGGGGGGGAGGGGGGCCCAGCCCACGGTGTGGCCGGGGGGAGGGGGGGGGGGGGAGATACCCGATGGGCTATGCATCAGTCTAATCTGTGTTTCATACAATGTAAACAGTTATGTTTCTTTTGCCCTGTTCAATTTGTATGTTGTAAAATATTTTGCGCACGCTGTTACAACTCAGTGCCACCAGTTGCCCAACCTAAACAGGGAAGATGTAGACTGAGTAGACACTTGGATGCCGTGATGGCGTAGCTACTTAAGTGAGTCATATGTCAGGAGTGTGAGAGTTCTCCCCGGATTGCGGGCAGAGTTACAGCATGTAAAAGGTGCTCAGAGCACCAAATAAAATTGTTGTTGTAAGTCACCGGTCATTGGAACCCAGCACTTCTACACAACTGCCCCTACCCCAAACAAATTTTTATTCAACAATTTTTAAAGCAGTCCATTGCCTCAGTTTCAACTTTTATTGTTGGGAATCTGCTCAACATACTTAAGACCTGTTCCCATTGTAAAAATGTAGAAATGGCTTAAATTGATTACCCTCTGGGGAAAAAAGAATATAGGGCGAGATTCTCCGGCCTCGCTCGCCCGGCGACTGGAGAATCCCGCCTGAGGTCAATGGACTTCTCCATTGTTCGTGTCTCGCCCTTGGCGATCTTGCGGTAGGTGGGGTGGAAGAATCCAGCCCATAGATACTTTACAATGGGCGGGTTTCTCTGGTCCGCCAGCCGCTTGGTTCTTTGCCGTGCGCCATTCAGTGGCGGTGGGATTCTACCTTCCCATCACTTGTCAATGGGATTTCCCATTGTAACCACCCCACACCACCGCAAAGCCCGCTGGCGTGGGCACACTGCCAACAGGAAACTTGAATCGCAACATCCGGAGAATTCTTTTTTTTTTAAAATATATTTTATTGAAGTTTTTCAAACAAACATTTTCCGTTTTTACAACTTAATAAAGGAATATACATTAAACGTTACTTAAATAATATATTAAACTGACAACAGATGGAAAAAGATAAACAAAAAGTAAATATCAACAACTAACTAAGAAAAACAAAAACACGGAATAATCCCCCCCCCCCCCCCCCCCCCCCCCCCCGGCTCCCCCCCTCCCTTCTGGGTTGCTGCTGCTGTCTTTTCTGTTTTTCCATTATCGTTCCACGAGATAGTCAAGGAACGGTTGCCACCGCCTGGTGAACCCCTGAGCCAATCCTCTTAATGCATATTTTATTTGTTCCAGTCTTTTGAACCCTGCCATGTCGTTTATCCAGGCCTCCATGCCCGGGGGCTTCGCTTCTTTCCACATAAGTAGAATCCTTCACCGGGCTACTAGGGACGCAAAGGCCATCATCCGGAGAATTCTGACGAACATGTCCTTTCTAAAATAACATGGGACATTCCCTGCAGTACTTTCCTTATATTCGCTGGTCACACGCGTCACCTGTGGTTTGGCTCAGATCCATTTGGCAACAACATTCATAAGTCTTCTTCATTTCCTATCTCAAAAATTATGTAGATAATTCTTATAGTCCAATAATAATTAATTCATATAAGGAGAAATTATATATGATCAATTAGTTCATCAAAAAGATGTAAATTGGACAAAATGATTCCAGCCTGATTAAGCATACACATCCATTTAGGCTGGAAATTAGCATAGTAAATGCAATTGGAGTGCATTTACGAACGTACAGGATTATGGAAAAAAATACAGTGATGTGGGACTAAGCACGACTGGATAACCTTCTTCAATGCTGAGAGTTTTTTATGATTCTTCTATGAAGTGTAATTCTGGAGTAATACTTTTTTCATCACATGTGCAATTCGATGTACAATTAGAGATGCCAATGTTCCCACGGTCAATACTTCACTCCCATAAATATTAAAATTTGCATGCAAATAAATATTTAACAACCTGCAGTATTTAGTCATGCTCCAAAACACTTCTAAAGATATGCTTAAGGTTGCACCAGAGGCCATGAACCAAGAAGATATATAACACATTTCATCAGTGATTGGAGACTTCCATGTGATGGTTCCCTTGTGGGAAAAAAATCTTACAACCCACAGCTATTTGGAACATTTATTAGGTCTAGACCTTTGAAACATGAGCTAGAATTGCTGCTACTCAATAATGGTTAGGTATGCTCTGTGACAAAGCAGAAATATTCTACCACTTACAGGGCCTTGCATGTGTTTAGCCTCAAATGTTTGAAATATATTCTGTGAAACCATTGCTGAACTTACCCTATTTAGCCTTAAAGGCAGGTGCACTTTATTTCATTTTGAGATACATTTGTCAGAACTGTGTATATGTGCAGAGAAAGCAGACGTGATCAATAAATTAATATACATGATTGAATTGTTACTTTTTTAATTTAACAGTGCGAGGTAGATGGCAGCCTTTGGATAGATTTTGAACGTTTAAATTATGCAGTTTCCCCTCTGCATTGATTTTCTTCCTTACCTGGAGACGACAATTCAAGCGAAGGTAGAACTACATTGCTGGAGTGAGGTCCCAAGTGACAATTCTTTCTGTGTGAATCAGAATGGTGAGCATCAATTGATCATGGAAGCCATGTTCTCCCCGTGTCTGCGTGGGTTTCCTCCGGGCGCTCCAGTTTTCTCCCACAAGTCCCGAAAGACGTGCATGTTAGGTGAATTGGACATTCTGAATTCTCCCTCTATGTACCCGAACAGGCGCTAGAATGTGGCGACTAGAGACTTTTCACAGCAACTTCATTGCAGTATTAATGTAAGCCTACTTGTGACAATAAAGATTCTTATTAAATAGTCAGAACTTCATCCGAGGTGAACAGTTTATTTGAGAATTTTATCATTTACAAGTTAGCTGTACTGTGTTGCAAGACTTTACTTCAAACTGTAAACGGTTAAACCATGACATTTAAAAAATCTAATATAACTGTAGACATTTGGAAGTATTCCCTTATCATTATGAGTTAAGTTTATTAACTGGAAATTGCACAGAATCAATATAATCTATAGAATTCCGACAGTACAGAAGGAGGCCATTCAGCCTATCGGGTCTGCTCAACCCGCTCCCCGAAAGAACAGCCTAACTAAGCCCACTCCCCTAGATTATCCCCGTAACCCCACCTAACCTGCACAACTTTGGACACTAAGGGGCAATTTAGCATGGCCAATCCACCTAACCTGCCCATCTTTGGACATTAAGGAGCAATTTAGCATGGCCAACCCACCTAATCTGCACATCTTTGGATTGTGGAAGGAAACCAGAACACCTGGAGGAAACCCACATAAACACGGGGAGAACGTGCAAACTCCACACAGTCAGCAACCAAAGGCCGGAATTTAACCTGGATCCTTGGTGCTGTGAGGCAGTACTGCTAACCACAGAGATAATTTGTATGCTTCAGTTACTGTAAACTGAATATCAAACATCCCACCATCACCAACCTCTCAATCTGAGCTGCTCTATTTACCCCTTCTCTCTTGAAACTGGCATGGCAATGCTGGTGGCGCTCAGTATTTTGTCCAACAGCTAGCTACAGGTACACTTTTGGGTAATGTGAAAGGAACAGTTACCTTGAAAGAAATGACAACTTTAGACAAACAACGGGAACTGTGCTGACGAAAATACTCTGTAATGTAGTTCCTTTGGTTATGTAATAGCAATTTTAAAAAAATGTTAGGTATACACAGCCTAAAAACATAATGAAATGAGTTTACTATATATATTTTGCAGATCTTGCATAGAATTTCCATGCTCCTTATTTTGTAACTTCTGCATCTCTTAATGGTTTCTTATTGCCAATCAGCACAGTGTTCTCAACATATTTGGAGAGATGCACAGGCTGACTCAGTGGGTCTTTTGAATAATCAGAATGTTTTATTCATTTGTAAGTCCCAGAGAGAATGGTGACTACTATTGTTTTGTACACACCGCTCCAGCTTTATGTTACATAACTGCTCACCACCATGTTATCATCCAGCTATGGATTGTTAACAGTTAGAGAAATCTGAACTGTTCTAACAATAGAACTATCCCACAAGATTTGATGTTTTACAAAAAATGGACGAACTTTATTGTATATTTAAAAAATCAGTATCAACTCAACAATATTGGTTTTAACCACACAAGTTTACTTCTTTCTCCCCACAAGAATTTTCTTATCAGACACATCAATCTTAAAGCTTTTTTTATTTCTATAAAAGCCACCCGTAAGTATGCCACAGCCCCCTGGCGAATTCTCTTCACGAGGTGAAACGTTTTTGCTCAGAATTCAATACACATTTTGGACCAAGTGGTCGAATGAAAATGCCAAGGATTGATGTAACTAACAGGCTGCGTATTTCTCGCACTGCTCCAAGCAACATGGGGCCGGGATTGGCTGTTAAAACCTTTTCCAAGAAGTCGTTTAATTGAAAGGAGCGGCTTTTTATTTGTCAAGCAGCGCCAGGGGATAGGAGGCAGGAATGTCTGGAGGCGGGGCAGGGGACTTCGGGTTGGCTTTTCGCTGCAATGTGGAGGCGGCGAGTCAAGTGTCGTCTTAAAAGGAAACTGTTACAGGTTGACGGTCAGCTTAAATAACGAGTCTGTGCATTACATGACACACTTTAAAGCGGCAAAGGCAAAATGCGCTGGAAGAACTGCTCTAGTCGGCTGAGCTGCCTCCTCACTATTTTGGGGCTGAACATGTTTTGCTGTCCCGCTATTGAGGACATCACTAAATGTGGACTCAGGTGTTCTCAGGTAAAAAAAAAATCTATCGGTGTTAATTTTGCAGTCATGCCTGTATTTTATTTTAATCTCCATTATACTCTGATAACGTTTGTTTAAATTGTGTTAATTTTAACAGGGGATTTTCACAGTAACTTCATTGCAGTGTTAATGTAAACTTACTTGTGACACTAATCATAAAGATTATTATGTTTTACGGCCGCCCCCCTCCCAAAATGTTATTTTGTTTCAAAGATTTTCAGTGTTTTCTTGTCAAGTGTCTCAAACCAAGGTGTTAGTTTTTGACCCTACGCGTTCTAGTTATTGAAATTAAAACACAGATGAAAAAAAATTGGGTGATTTTATGGGGAATCTTGTGGCTAGAATGAAGACAGAACTTGTGCTTTGAGGTTCAGAGTTGGACCCAGTTCCCAAAGATGAGAAGAAAGTAGCCGCGACAGGACTGCTTGGTCCTAACCCATCTTTTTGTTTATTGTTCTATCACAGCAGCTGACATATAATTTGAGGCAGTGGTGTAGTGGTATTCTGGCTGGACTAGTAATCCAGAGTCTCAGGATAATGCTCTGGGGATCTGGGTTCGAATCCCGCCAGGGCAGATGGTGGAATTAGAATTCAATAAAAAAATCTGGAATTAAAACTGATGATGACCATGAAACCAATGTCGATTCTCATAACAGAAATCCCATCTGGTTCACTAATGTCCTTTCGGGAAGGACATCTGTCATCCTTAACTGGTCTGGCCTACATGTGATGACTCCAGACCCACAGCATGTTCTTGACCCTTCAGTGTCCTCAGGAATGTACAATGAATGCTGGAGCAGCAAGTGACGCCCACATCCCAGAAACGAATAAAGGAAAAAAAATTCTGATCCGTGGTAAATATAGAGATAGAAGTTAAGAATCATATTTTCTCTGGGAGAATTAACAATGATAAATATTTTGCCAAGAGTGGAAAGTAACAAAGCTGTAAATATAACTAGTAGATGACCCATGGTTTGGAAATCAGGACCAGGAGAATTTCCCCCTGAGGGCACAGGTACAGGTATAATCTACAGTTTCAAGAGGCATTGAAGCTCCATCTAGTGGTATAATTTTAGAGTTGCAGATATGATTGTGTGTAATAATGATGGTGGAATGTGAACAGTAAATCGAATATGCTGTTATCCCATACCAGAGTTGTACGGCCTAAGTTGGAGATTATGGTTACTCTCTCCCCTGTTTTGTTTCTATCACCCTCATCCTGCTCCTATCTTTTCTATGTATCTTTAGCTCCTGTCTCTTTCTTTCTCTTCTGCTTCATGCTTACCTTTTTCTTGCTCGTCTGTTCCTTTCTGTTTTCCTTTCAATGTTTCTTCTTTGCTTTCTAAACTGAGGTTGTCAATGGCAATAGGAGATGTAATTATATTCAAAGGTTTACATTCCTGCAAGTTAAACTCCTATTGCTCTTATCCGAGATGTTGCAAATTTTAGTTAAGATAAAAACACAGATGAAAAGTAATTTTCGAACCATTTTGAGTGATTTTATGCGAACCTGGTGATTAGAGCCAAAGCACGACTGATTATGAACGTGGATATAGAAATATATAATGGGAAAAGCTGACAAAAGAAGGAAACCACACTGGAGGTAGAGGTGGATGTTTAAGAAAATAGATGTGTGCAGATATGCATTTTTGTCATCTTTCAATTAAGATATTAAGCCATCTGATCTTTTAAGGTGGATGTAAAAGTTTCCACAGGACTATCTCAAAAAGCAGAGTAGTTAACCTCAGTGTCCTGGCCAATATTTATCTCCTCACCAACGTCCGAAAAACAAATCATTAGGTCAATATCTCATTGTGTGTGAAACAAGACTGTGCCTGCTGTGTTTCCTATGTTACAGCAGTGACTACACAATTCAGAAGTATTGCATTTTCTCTGAAGCTCTTTGTAACATCTCAAGATCATGAAAGATACCGTTGAACTGCAAGTCTTTCTATTGAGAAGATTATTACCAAACAAACATGCTTGTAGATTAGATCTTTGTGTTAAATGAGCAGATTGTGGCTGGCACAGTGGTTAACACTGCTGCCACACAGCGCCAGGCACCTGGGGTCGATTCTGCCATTGTCTTGTGTGTGGCATTTGCACTCTCTCCCCTTGTCTGCATGGATTTCCTCCCACAGTCTAAAGATGTGCAGGTTAGGTGGATTGGCCATACTAAATTGCCCTTTAGTGTTCAAAAGGTTAGGTGGAATTAATGGGGTTATGGGGATAGAGCGAGAGCCTAGGTAGGGTTGGTGCAGGCTTCATGGGCCGAATGGTCTTCCTCTGCACTCTGTGGATTCTGTAGGATTCTATGATTTTAAAAACTCATATCTATTCAAAATAACCCATTTTATAGTATATAGTTGTCAGGAGTACAAAATTCTGTCAGTCACGGTGTCTTGACGAAATCAGTGTCCATCAAGATACGTACACTTTCAGCTGCTTTAAGGGTATTTAAATAGGGTATAAAGCAATTAGCAGTAATACAAATGATACATCATCACTTAATGCAGATGTTTCTTTAAGTGATTAGAGCTTTCACTCAGCATCTTTGCCTGTTCACTTGGTTTGGGGGGTCTCTTGTTCACAAGTCTAAGTTTTTGACCATTTATTCAAAAAAGGAGCACGTTTCTTTTCCTTTGACTGATATTATAGGTTAGAAACTGGTAATGGCCTGTATTCAGGTGTGAGGATTGTGCTTTCTAACGAGCCACTGCCCATTGTCACTGAGGCGGGTGGCATATAAACTTTGTGATGTTTCTTCACTTACTTGATTGTAGCATTGGTCTGAGTAGGGTCCACCCTACTAGCTTCCTGTGTATTCTGTTTCTCTTTAAGGCAGACTGTTCTTTTAAAGAGCATCACAACTTGAAGGAAGGGAGCTGATACTGGTTTCCTGCACTGATACTAGCTGCATGTTGAATCTATAAAAATGGAGCACCAGGGAAGGCTGAGGGTTCATCACTTGTTGCTGAAGGTCTTGTTGGTGGAGGTGGACTGAAGGCAAATTGTTTGGTTGGGTACGGGGGAGAGACGGAAAACGGGTGACATCGAGGAAACGGGTGATAAGGGAATTCAATAGTAACAGTCACGTCCCAATTCGCCAGCTGCAGCAGGAGGCCACACATCTGACTGTAATAAAGCCACATTTGAACCCAACTTTAGTCTTTGTGCAATTGATCGTGCATCAATTTATTACAGTCAGATTTTCCACAGAATGGATATCCAAATTAAGCCCGATTGCCTGCAGCTGGATCTGCACTTGTCCGACGCCAGAAAAGACTTTACTCACTGGCTAGCATGTTTTGAGGCCTACATCAAGGCTGCGGACCCCGCGCCAATGGAGGCTCAGAAGATAAACGTCCTGTACTCCAGACTGAGCTCCAGCGTGTTCCCGTTGATCCAAGACGCCACGAATTACACAAAAGCAAATGAACTCCTTAAGGAACACTATGCGCAGAAGGCGAACATGCTCTTCGCCAGGCATGTACTCGCCACCCGCTCGCAACTACCTGGTGAGACCATCGAAGACTTCTGGCGGGCCCAAATTCCACTCATCCAGGACTGTGACTGTCAGGCCGTTACGGCCGCCGAACATGCAAATCTCCTCATGCGTAATCCCTTCGTGACGGGGATTGCGTCGGACCGCATCCGAGAATGATTACTGGAAGGGGCCACGCTTGAACTGGCGGAGACGAAAACCTTGGAGCTCTCCATGATGGTCGCATCCCGTAACGTACAATCGTACCCCTCCCGCCGCGCTGCCCACCCATCTACTCCTTCCTACCCCTCCGAAGACCTCCTCAGCCGGGGCCCTGCCTTCCCAATACGCCTGCGCCGCATGCCGATCTGCGCAACCCAGGGGTCCCCGCTGCTACTTCTACAGTCAGCAGAAGCACCCCCGCCAACACTGCCCGGCCCGCACTGCAGTTTGTAAAGCCTGCAGTAAAAAGGGCCACTTCGCGAGAGTGTGCCAGGCCCGCGCAGTCACTGTGATCACGCCCACTATCGTCCCCTCCCCCACGCCAGATGCACAATGGGTGCCGCCATCTTCTCCTCCCGGGTCCATGTGCGACCAATGGGCACCGCCATCTTGTCTCCCTTCGGCCACGTGTGCCCTATGGGCGCTGCCATCTTGTTCCGACCCCGCAGTGTGCGCACCATGGGCGGTGCCACCTTGTCCCAACCCCACAATGCGCGCACCAGGGGCACCGCCATCTTGACCCCCCCAGGGTCTCCGGACATCCCGACATCAGAACTGCACATGCTTGCCACCCGAAGCATCCGATGGCTACCCGCAGCTCGCTTCAATGACGCTGGACCAATCTCGGCCGCACAACCTGGCCACCGCGTCGACGACGGTTAAAATCAACGGCCTCGCGACCTCGTGCCTGCTGGCACCGAAAGCTTCGTTCACACAGATACGGTAAGGCGCTGCTCCCTCGCGGTCCACCCTGCCAATCAAAGGATCTCCTTAGCATCCGGATCCCACTCCGTCCTGATCCGAGGCTTTTGTGCAGTCACCCTCACGGTCCAGGGCGTAGAATTTAGTAACATCCACCTCTGTCCTTGCTAATCTCTGCGCTGCACTCCTGTTGGGCCTGGACTTCCAGTGCAACCTCCAGAGCCTCACCCTCTAATTTGGCGGGCCCTTTCCCCCCCCCCCATTACCGTTTACGGCCTCGCGACCCTCAAGGTCGATCCCCTCTCCTTTTTTGCCAATCTAACTGTGGATTGCAAGCCCGTTGCCACTAGGAGCAGATGGTACAGCACCCAGGACAAGACCTTCATCAGGTCTGAAGTCCAGCGACTGCTGAAGGAGGGTATTATCGAGGCCAGCAACAGCTCCTGGAGAGCCCAAGTGGTAGTGGTTAAAACTGGGGAGAAACACAGGATGGTCGTGGACTCCAGACCATCAATCGGTATACGCAGCTCGACGCGTACCCCCTCCCACGCATATCTGATATGGTCAATCAGATTGCGCAGTACCGGGTCTTCTCAACAATTGACCTGAAATCCGCCTACCACCAGCTCCCCATACAGAAGTCGGACCGGCCAGACACTGCCTTCAAGGTGGACGGTCGCCTCTACCACTTCCTTAGGGTCCTTTTCGGTGTCACAAATGGGGTCTCGGTCTTCCAGAGAGAGATGGACCGAATGGTCGACCAGCATGGTTTGCGGGCCACCTTTCCGTACTTGGATAATGTCACCATCTGCGGCCATGACCAGCAGGACCACGATGCCAACCTCAATAAATTCCTCCGCACTGCCACTCTTCTCAACCTGACCTACAACAAAGAGAAGTGTGTGTTCAGCACGACCCGGTTAGCCATTCTCGGCTATCTAGTCCAAAACGGACTTCACGGGCCCGACCCCGACCGCATGCGCCCCCTCATGGAACTTCCCCTCCCCCACTGCCCCAAGGCCCTCAAACGCTGCCTGGGGTTCTTTTCCTACTATGCTCAGTGGGTCCCAAACTATGCGGACAAGGCCCACCCACTCATTCAGTCCACCCAATTCCCCCTCGCGGCCGAGGCACAACACGCTTTTGCCCGCATCAGAGCAGACATCGCCAAGGCCGGGATGCGCGCAGTGGACGAGTCACTGCCTTTCCAAGTAGAAAGCGACGCTTCAGACGTCGCCCTTGCCGCCACTCTAAACCAGGTAGGCAGACCCGTGGCATTCTTTTCCCGCACCCTTCATGCCTCTGAAATTCGACACTCATCCATCGAAAAGGAGGCCCAAGCTATCGTTGAAGCTGTGCGGCATTGGAGGCATTACCTGGCCCGTAAGAGATTCACTATCCTTACAACCAACGGTCGGTAGCCTTCATGTTCAATAACACACAGCGGGGCAAGATCAAAAATGATAAAATCTTGCGGTGGAGAATCGAGCTCTCCACCTATAATTACGAGATCTTGTATCGCCCCGGTAAACTCAACGAGCCCCAGATGCCCTCTCCTGAGGTACATGTGCCAGCGCACAAGTAGACCAACTCCGGGCCCTACACGACAGCCTTTGTCACCCGGGGGGTCACTCGATTGTACCATCTGGTCAAAGCTTGCAATCTTCCCTACTCCGTCGAGGAAGTAAGGACAGTCACCAGGGACTGCCAGGTCTGTGCGGAGTGCAAGCCACACTTCTACCGGCCAGACTGTGCACGCCTGTTGAAGGCTTCCCGCCCCTTTGAACGCCTCAGCGTGGACTTCAAAGGGCCCCTCCCCTCCACCGACCGTAACACGTACATTCTCAGTGTGGTCGATGAGTACTCCAGATTCCCCTTCGCCATCCCATGCCCCGATATGACGTCTGCCACCGTCATCAAGGCCCTCAGCACCATCTTCGCTCTGTTCGGTTTCCCCGCCTACATCCACAGCGACAGGGGATCCTTATTCATGAGCGATGAGCTGCGTTAGTTCCTGCTCAGCAGGGGTATAGCCTCCAGCAGGATGACCAGCTGCAACCCCCCGGGGAAACAGGCAAGTAGAACGGGAGAATGGGACGGTTTGAGGGCAGTCCAGCTGGCTCTATAGTCCAGGAACCTCCCAGCCTCTCACTGGCAGGAGGTCCTCCCTGACGCTCGACACTCCATCCGGTCACTATTGTGCACCGCCACTAATAGCACACCCCATGAAAGTGTTTTTACCTTCCCCAGGAAGTCCACATCCGGGGTGTCGATCCCGACTTGGCTCGCTGCTCCAGGACTGGTCCTTCTCCGTAGGCACGTCCGACTCCACAAGGCGGACCCCTTGGTGGACAGGGTTCACCTGCTCCATGCCAACCCTCAATATGCCTACGTTGAGTTCCCCTACGTCCGCCAAGATACTGTCTCACTCAGGGACCTGTCACCATCAGCTTCCACCCCAACACACACACCCACCAATGCTACCCCCCCCCTCCACCTCCCACCGCGCCGCCAATGTTGACCCCACCAGAGCACCCCCCCTCCCATTTTCCGCACAAGAGGACGAAGAGGACTTCTGCACGCTCCCGGAGTTCGCCGATGACTGGCCAGCATCAGCACTGCCACCTCCACCACCGCCAGCACCGACTTTGCCGCCACCTTACGCTGCTCCCAACGAAGCACCGAAGCACCGGACCGGCTGAACCTTTGACGGAATCCAGACCGTCAACATGGACTTTTCTTTCCCTACCACTGTACATAATTGGACTAATTGTATATAGTTTCACGTCACCTTGCCGGACTCATTTTTAACAGGGGGTGAATGTGGTGAACCACTGTAATAGGAGATGTAAGGTAGGACCTGCACTACAGGTTTGCCGGTAGCTCCTGCCGGCTGGTGCGCCCACGGAGAACTGTATAAATATGCATGACCGCCAATGCCCTGCCATTTCACCAGCTGCAGCAGGAGGCCACGCATCTGACTAATAAAGCCACAGTTGTACCCAACTTTAGTCTTTGTGCAATTGATCGTGCATCACATATTTAATAGTTTAGGATTGTACCTGGTACACAAAGCTAAAAAAACCCATAAAAATAGTTTAGAAGTTCTCTGTCTAAATTGCCATGGCAATGGAGTGGCCATCATCTGTAGTTCTTATACCACTCTGTATCCTAATTCTGCAGCATCTTTTTTGTTTAATGTCTCAACCACTACCCTCTTTCCTTTAAACTGATTGGCTGTAATCCAGCAAAGCACCACCCCCTTCCTCCCCATCCACTGCAGTAATTTACTCACTGAAATCTTTTCTCCATTTCCCTCACCTAAGCCTTGCATATGTGATTCATGTTTCTTGACACCCAGATTCCTATTCCATGGTCCTTGGGAGTGTTTTGCACCCACTACCATACTCTGTTTTGCCTTGCATATCTACTTCCCCTATTATATTTGCGGCCTCCTCCTTGACCTCACCTTCGTTTAAAGGCTTATCCCCTCTGAGATCTTTCTCTTTGTTCTTGGGATGTGGGTGTAACTGGCTAGGCCAGCATTTATTTCCCATTCCTAACGTCCCATGAGAAGGTGGTGGTGAGCCGTTTTCTTGAACTGCTGCAGTCCATGTGGTGTAGGAACACCCACAGTGCTGTTAGGAAGGGACTATTAGGATTTTGACCCAGCGACATCTTAATAATGGACAACGTATTTTCTTATCATGTTCTCATTTGCCATTCTATTCACATCTCATTCATTGTCAATTCATTCTCCCTTTACCATCTAACTATGGTAGAAACTATCCCCAGCTCTATCACTAGCATGCTGTTATTCCTCCTGTTCTTTTCTTTTATTCAACTTTACGTTTGATGTCCATCGTCTGCACCAAATCCCACATGGTCTTCCATTTGTCCTGTTCCCCTGGTAAAGTACTCACCTTTGTGTACTCAAATTACACTGCCAGATCTGGCCTGACCATCTTGGGCAATATTGTTTCTCCCTTTTTGCAATCAAATCATCTTCATTTTGTAGGATCTTTCCGATAGTTTTTTAAAACTATTTGTTTTCTCCTTTTTTCACATTTTCTCCCAAATTTACACCCACCAACAATAAACAATAATCAGTAACAAATATGTCAATCCCCATTTCAATAACAACGATCCCATCCTCCCACCAAACCCCAAACATTAGCCCGCATGTTCACACAAACAAATGACAAAAAGGAATTAGGGATCATCCATAGTCGCCATTAACACACATAGCCCCCCTCCCACCCATACGCCCCAACTAATGTTCGATGTTATTCAGTTCTTGAAAGTGAATAATGCCCATGAATTGTAGAACCCCTCCATCCTTCCCCTCAGTTCAAGCAAGAGTCAAAAATTCCAACAGGTCCCCCTGCCACGCCAGGGCACAGTTTGCCCACACCCCTGCCTGTAGTTCCTTCCTCTTTTCCAGCTTCCTGGGTCCCCACCTTCTGCATAACTCCTATCTACCTCCAACATCTCATCTATTACCCTCTGCTGCTCCAACCTCTCCTCTTTGTCCACCCTGGCCTTAAACAAAATCACCTCACCCCTCACCACCGCCTTCAGAGCCTCCCAGACAACTGCCTTCGACACCTCACCCGTACAGTTGAAACCTACATATTCCTCAATTACCTTTTCAATTTTGTCACAGAATCCTTGGTCCCCCAAAAGTCCCACATCTAATTTCCACCCCGGCCTCTGCGCTACCCCCTTCTCCAGTACCATATCCACCCAATGCGGAGCATGATCTGACACTGAAATTGCCGAGTATTCCGACTCCTTAACCCCAGCCAGCAAAGCCTACCCCACCACGAAAAAGTCGATCCGCGAGTATACCTTATGGACTGCTGAGAAAAACAAGTACTCCCGTTCCCTCGGGTGCAGAAACCTCCAAGGGTCCACCCCTCCCATTTCCACCATCAGCCCAGCCAACGCCTTCGCCCCCCCGATGGGACCATCGAGCGCGGCCGTGACGGGTCCAACCTTGGCTCCTGCACCAAGTTCCAATCCCCCCACTATCCGTTCATGTGTGTCCAAGTCGGGGATGGCCCCAAACATTTGCGAATCACACATTGTCCCAATTGGGACTGAATACACTTAACAGTGCCAAATGCTGACAATAATCTGGGTGGGGAGCGGCGGCGAAGAATCGGGGAAACCTCCGAAAGCGCTGCAAATAGTGGCCACTGGCGGGAGCTCCACTCGATGCAGCCAACCTGCTCGCAACCGCCACCCGATCTTTTTGATAGTTTAAAAAAAATAAATTTATAATACCCAATTCATTTTTTCCAATTAAGGGGCAATTTAACGTGTTCAATCCACCTAGCTTGCACATCTTTGGGTTGTGGGGGCGAAACCCACGCAAACGCGGGGAGAATGTGCACACTGCACACGGACAGTGACCCAGAGCCGGGATTGAACCTGGGACCTCGGCGCCGTGAGACTGCAGAGCTACCACTGCGCCACCGTGTTGCCTCGTCTTTCTGATAGTTAAGGATAGCCACAAAGTCTCCTTCTCAGCACATTCTTATGGAGTTTGAACTCGCTGATTGGGTCACTTACCTTGTATAATCTCTCAAACTGTTTCAATGGTGCCTTTGGAGCACTGTGTCTTGATGGTCAGATTTTTGACAGCCATTGGCAGCTGTATGGTAAATTCTCTGTATTAGTAAAAGACTGGGGGAGAAAGAAAATCCACTCCTTGACAGAATTTCCTTGTTGCTGCCAGGCGATATCTTTCATTAGTAAAAGAGGCTGATCCAATTACAGCACAAAGCTCAACAGTGGCATCATGAGTCAACCTTGGATATTTGGATATCACAATATCACTTCCTGCTGGCATGATGATTCACTTGTGTTCGCTGGCCAACCTGCCTTAGGTAATCTGTACATTGGCTTCGCTTAAAATAGTGTGTATAAATACAGGCTACATGATTTGGATAGAAGTGTGGTTCAATGGCACACTTGGGCCATCTCTCAAGGCCCATTGTATGAAAACAGCTCAACTATTTACTCATCTAAATGTAAATTAAACCAAAATTATTAAATAGTTTGTATAAATGTCTGTATTCTTTTGGAATTGAAAGACCAAATTGGCGAAATGCAAATATTTGTAGTATTGCACAACATTAAGGGGAAATTATTTTATTTTCTTCCTCCTTCCCTTTTCAAAAGATCACTTGTAATGATGCCAGAAGCCCTCGATGGCATCTTTAATTTGATTTCAGATGACCTACTTTATAG
Organism: Scyliorhinus torazame; assembly: GCF_047496885.1. Taxonomy (NCBI): domain Eukaryota; kingdom Metazoa; phylum Chordata; class Chondrichthyes; order Carcharhiniformes; family Scyliorhinidae; genus Scyliorhinus; species Scyliorhinus torazame. The sequence goes on from NC_092719.1 coordinate 41,964,383, forward strand.
CCTAGATATTCTGGTGGTATAACCTAGATATTGTGGATGATAAGATTCAACGGAGGAACAATTCTGCTGTGTATTATTGATCTTTTATTGCAATGAATGTTGAGCTGTTTTCAGGCTGTGTTCATTTTGTAGTTTGATATGAATCGTTTTGGTATGTATTTTTCCTATGGAAGAAAAAACTATTGAACCACAGTGTGGAACCACTTCCTCAATAATATGCAAAAGTAAACTACTTCCTAGTTAAGTTTGCAGCAGGTTCACCAGTGTATGACGGAGGAAGATCAGTAAAAGTTTTAAGCTTCGGTGAAACTTTTTTTTTAAACCTCATTTACCCTCAAAATAATTCATTGTGTGCGATGTGTTCTAAGATGCTTCGAAGAGATGTTTTAACGCACTATATAAATAAAAAGAAATTAAAGGTGATCCCAGGCAATTGCCCTCCGAGCAATTTTATTTGCAGTAGAGGCGGGTTTGCAATTTCCTTTCTTGACTGACATGCTTCACTGCCGGCTCCCACTTTTCTTTCATTTTACCGTAATGGCGGTAAGAGTGGGCGAGATTCCTGGTCAGCCAAGTGATGGAAAGAAAGTTGGAGCCTCATACATCATTATCCATAGCATCCGACTACAGCATGCACGTAAAAACTGCACGCTGGCACGGCAATTATGATTCTGGATAATCTTGTGGCACACTACCACCATTCACACATACTTAACCACATGCACATAGAAACGTGCTTTTACACACACACAAACTGTGCAGAAAAGATCTCTAATTATGTTTTTGTTCTTTCAGGGTCTCCAATGCAAAAGCAAAAACATAACTTTTAGTAAGTATTACTTTTTAAACCGTAAAATAATTTCTAATTTACAGATATAGCAAATCTGTTTTTCTGGGAAGGTCTGAATAAACCGATGCCGTTTAAGTGAAGCCGGAATCCAAAATTAGCTCAGACCTCCTGATGGAGGTCTTTGGGCAGAAGGTATGCCTGCTGCAGTGAGTGTATCTGTCTCAGCTGGACATGAAGTCTTCCCTCCCCTGTGAGATGTTGCGGTTAACTGAAGGATGAATGTTGTCCAGGACAGAAGAGAAGCGATTTATTGCAGTCACAGTCAGATCTATTTGCTTCTGCGTTTTTGCAGTTCATTCCTGTTCTCAATTGTTGAACAAAAAAAGGGCAATAGAAAGTCTTTAATGATGTGGCAATTAGATGGTGCAGTGGGTTATCGCTCGCATTCAATTTAGAACCAGACAAATTAATGAACTACTGCACCTCTAAGGGTGCTAAGGGAATGAATTTTAACAGTTTTTCAATCCAGTTGCTCAGGAGAATGAGCTAATGATGAAATAGTTTGAGGTCCAGGAGGTACACTTCTGCAGCTGAGGCAGTAATCTTGTTACTGGGTAACAAGAATAGCAAAAGCTTTATTCGGCAACAAATTGTTCTGTACCCTGCCAGCGATTGTTCAATGCTGACACTGAGTACCTGAATGGTAAAATATCCGTTTCTCAACACTAGCATTCCACATCTTGGTAATCACAAAACACATTCCAATAAAAAAACAAAGTATAGTTTTTCTCCTCTCTGTTTTGAGTATTTATTCAGAATATATGACACGATGGCTGGATACTGGTTCAAAACTTTTAAGTAGACCTCCTCTAAACTTTGATCCTCAAAGTCTTTGGGAAGGACCGTAATCAGGAATTCTCGTTGTTGATCTCCACTTCTAGGCTCTGCCAGGAGCAGTGTGTCCCTGTGCTATGGCAAGACGTTCTGGTCATCTTAATTGGGATCTCGAGGAGCATAATTGCACTATTCCTGTCAAGTGGGGACCAAGCAAATCTGCCCTATTGATTCTACTTTCTGACTGTTGGATTGTTTCACCAACATCAATGTTCAAATTTGTTTGTTTCTATGCATAAGAGACCAATGTAAACACAAGACAATTTATTCTGGCAATTCTAGAAACATTATAGAACAATTCTTTTTTTAGAAAACTGTTCACAATGCCATTGTGAAGTTCAAGCAGTAAATTGCCATTAGAGTGGTTATTTTCTGTGATTAAATTGCCCATTAACAGCTAATTACTTTTATTCAGTTTTTTTGTGCAATACTAGTGTAAATGAGGGGGGTTCTCACAAAAACCTATAAAATTCTAACAAGACTAGAAAGGGTAGTTGCAGGAAGGACGTTCCCGATGGTGGGTGTGTCCAGAACCAGGGGTCACAGTCTGAAGATACGGGGTAGACCATTTAGGCCAGAGATGAGGAAAGATTTCTTCACCCAGAGAGTGGTCGGCTTGTGGAATTCGTTACCACAGGAAGTAGTTGAGGCCAAAACATTGTATGTTTTCAAGAAGCAGTTAGATATAGCACTTAGGGCGCAGGGGTTAATTGCCTGATCCCCCCCCGAAAGTTGGAGTCGCACTGTCAAGGCACCGGATCTATATGTTATGCTGTTGCATTGTCTAGTTATACATCTGCATTGAGAGAGACTTGCCAATTTTATGCACATAATTATTCATGGGCAATGCTGGGAGTTATTGATCATCCTTGGATGCCCTGAGAAGGTGGTTTGAGGTCTAGTCCTTGGCCTAGCAGTATAAGTACTTCCGCAAAATTATTAAGCAGTGAAACTTGAGGTATAGTTGGAGGACAGGCGCTTAGCTCTCAACTAGGAGGCTAACCACTAAATATGGTTTACATTAAAATGTGTGATATGATCCCATACATATCTAGCAATATCATGCAATCTATTCCCCTTGTAGGTGAGCAGAGCAGACCATGCCGAAAGCGTTCATCGTCCCTGCCCTCAAAAATTGTGGAGGATCTCAAAATATTTACAGTGGTGAAATGCATGAAGGAGAGGCAATGTTCCATACATCTGAAAGTTAAAGGGACATTGATACTTGATGGTAATGACATTTGTACTTTCACCAAAGACTTGAAAAGAATGTTTGGAAGAAAATTGTATCCTTGTTGCAAGGATAGTGTGTGACAAGCAATTTAGATTCTGGAAATTGCATACATCGATATTCTTTCGTTCTAAAATTTTGGAGGAACATTTCTGTAGGGTTCTCCTTGTCTTTGGCTGATGTTTTTAGCCAGGCGCATTGTATCCCTGGGGATGATGCTGACACAACGGACAACCCTAGTGGAAATTTCAGTTTATTTTCAAAGTAATTTAATATACAAAGTAAATATTAAGAAAACAGTCCTGTACTTGCTGGTAGAAAACCCTTTCTGTTAAGACCACGCAGCTCATAAACGTTACTGGCCCATAATCTCCTGCTTCCCCAGCGTTGCACTTGGGGGGGTACCCCAACGATGCATTGAGGAGCCCCTCCATGAATGTTCCACGTAAGGCTTTACCAGGCAGTTGCTGGGATAATTGTACTGGGTTGGGACCCATCTGACAGAAGTGTTTTAAATCGCTAGCTTTGGGTTGTTCTACCAGCTTTACTTTGATACTTACTCTGAAAGAGTTAAAGGAAAAAAGTCACTTCTAACAGAGTAACTATTTAAAAAGCCCAGACTCAGCCTTGCACATGACACATGACCCCCGCAGGAAACCCACAACACTACCACCCCCACCCTGACTCAACCTCCACCAACTCGGCCTGACCGCCCCACCTGATCCATCCACTCCAGTTTGAGCCTACCCAATCAAGCAACCCCCTTCTCCCCAGTCCGACCTGACTACTCGGCCCCGGTCCAGCTGGTTACCCCTCCAATCCTCCCTCCAGCCCGATCCAACCGCTACATCTTCTCTCTGGTCCGACCTGACACCCGACCCCTCTCTCCAATCTGATCTGACCCCACCCATTTTTCAGCTCTGGCTCCTCTCTCTCTCTCTCTCTCTCTCTCTCTCTCTCTCTCTCTCTCTCTCTCTCTCTCTCTCTCTCTCTCTCTCTCTCCCCCCCCCTCCTCCCAGCTAGTGCCATAAAAAATGGGGCGTTTTGTATCTCTCTGCACCCCAGTTACTCCACATCAATGCAGCCAAGGATGCGCTTGATCACTCCTCTCTCACCCAGCCTGAATGAGGGAAGTTGGGTGAGACAGGGGCTTTGGAATCGCAGCATTGGTAAGTCTGTCAAGAGTGGCAATCCGCCGGAGATTGCCACTCTGAGGAAGTTGCAGGCCAAGATCTAATTTCATCTGGTGATACACTTGCAGGGACCCAAAGATAATCTAATTACAGTAAATGGCTGACAATCCACTATCTCAAACAGTTGAACTCTTTTGTTCCCAATAAATTGATCACAAATTTGAATTTATAGGTTGTGCACTGTAACTTCCTTGATTACATTGTGCTTCATCTGACAGGAAAAACTGACAATGTGGAAATGGTGTTATTATTTTACATCCAGGGGAGCAATAGGCAATGAATGTTACTCAAAACACTCTGTATCACACTTCCTGCTGCACACTTCTCGAGCAGCAAGGATGCGGAGCCGCCTGATGTTTCACAGGCGGATATTCATTTTCTGAATTGGCAGCAGAAGACATCGTGATTCACAACCGTTTTATTGTGAGAATATAGTTCAGTATAAATACCTGTTTCAACTCTTGCCTTCTGGATCCTCTCCCTATCTAGAAGCAACTCCTGACCGGGTAAAACCCATTTCTTAAGTTTAGGTTTCCATGAGCATTACCTGCTCTCAACTCGCTCTGAAGTTGATCTTATTTTACTCTTAAGGGGGCTGGCATTTCTAACATTGCCACCTGAAACTCCGGGTTGGAGATGAAGTTATGACCAAAAAAACATAAAAAGATAAGCAATAGGAACAGGAGTAGGCCTGACAACCCTTTAACCCTTTAATAAGGTCATGGCTGAACTTTTACCTCCAATCTAATTCCCTGCCCCTATGTCACTGATTGCCTCATACTTTTTGCCAGCTGAGCAATAATTCTGAATCACTTAGATCTCTTTATCTTTCCAACTGCAAGGCAAGGCATGGCAATAAGAGGTGAAAGTGTAAGTTGCAAAGAAAAGAAGGCCGATGAAAAGGGACATGTTCAATTTGGTTAAATGTTAATTTGTTCTTTAAGGATGTTTGCCCTTAGCTGCTGAATAAAAAAGATGATAGTATCTCTTGTGTGATCTGAACACACTTGGTGTACGTGATTGGCTTGTGAAACTATTTGAAAGCTTCAAAGGGGATGTTAATAAGCAGGTGAACATTTCTATTAGGAAACGCTAAATCTCCACATATCCCAGCCAGTAACTGACCAATCCCCTATTCAAAGTACAAAAGTTGACTTTGAAGATAATACTGCCTCTTCCCCTCCACTTCTCTCAAATGTCATGTTCATTAAAAAGTGTCTTGCATTTACTTTGTTCTTGCATTTCAGAGCATATCCGTGGTGTGGAAATGTGCTCTATTTCAATGAGCACCTTACAATACCAATGCGCTGTTGTGAAATTCAAGAAAGATGCATATACGAAGCTTACAGCACATCCTGTAAGTTTGAACCTCTGAATGTTTAACTCTTAATATTGATTATGCAGCGAACCCGAGGGCAAAGGGGGTATCCCGGCAAAGGGGGGTGTGTGGTTTCAATGGGTACTCCCGCTGGCAGCAGCAGGACCAGAAGATCCCGCCAGCGGACAATGGTGGGCAACCTTCCGCTGACAAGAAGCACACCACGGGGAGGGGGAACATGGAAAATCCCCCACCCAAACTGTATTAGGCTAGATGCTGTAATAAAGCTGCACATCCCATTGGTTTAGACTTGCTTCTAATTTTTATTGTCCAAAGATTGTGAGTTGATAATTGTACAGTGAAGGCAAAAGAACATCACAGACCTTGATGAACAATGGGACCACCAGACAGTCTCCTTAATACATGAGGTTAAAGGATTGGGGGAGAAAAAACATGTCTTGGCTTTCTGTGGAGAATTGAATGGACAATTAATTTGCAAATGCAACAACTTAATGAAAAATCATGAATGTTCATTGGAGATGCAATTTTCCTGAAGGTAACAGTGCAGTATTGAAAATTGGCCAGTAATGTTTGGTGATTCACAAATCAGAGTATCTATAATTTGCTGGTTGATTTGTGCATTAATAACTGCATGTGTCATTCAGATATTATTATCTTAAATTATCATAAAGTTGACCCATTCTGTTTGATAATAATGGTATCGGATTGTAGGGATTATGTTACTAGACCTGTACTCCAGGGGCCTGGACCAATAAGCCTAAAATCACAGGAATTTGGAACATGAGGCTGCTGAGCCATTTGATAAGATATTGGCTGATCATTTACTTCAACTTCACTTTCCCACCCTGTTCTCATTTCCTATATCCCCATGGTGTCCAACAAGCTATCAATTTGGTCTTGAACACTCTCAGTGGTTGATCATTGTGGGGGTCAGTTTGTTCAGCTGGCTAGATGGCCAGCATGTGATGTAGCATGGTGCCACTGGGGTGGGTTCAACCCCCCGTACTGGCTGTGGTAATTCATGGAGGCTTACAGAGTGGCACCCCTCAAACTATATATAACCAATTTTCTCAAGGAATGCCTGTAGTACGTTGTGGACTACGGCTAATTGTGCATTTGCAGCACAGATATCTAGGATGGAGAGCTCCAAAGGTTTCAAAATACATTCTCCTCCTTTTCAGCCTGAAATGATCAGTTAGGGGAAATAATCTCTCAGCGCTTAACCTTGTCATACCCTCTCACTGAGATAACCTCTCATTCTTCTAAACTACTGGGAATATGGGCCATTCTGCTCCATCTCTTCTCATTGCACATCGCTCATGTTTCAGGGATCGATCTAATGAACATTCGTTATTGCCTCTGGGATAACACGGGCTGCTCTATCATGAGAGGCTGAGTAAATTGAATCAATGTTCTCTGAAGTTCAGAAGAATGTAGATGATCTCGTTGAAACATTCAAGATGACAAAGGGGCTTCACAGGTGTTGTTTCCCTGGCTGGGGAATCAAGAACAAATGGGCACAGTTTCAGGGTAATGGGTCAATCATTCAGTTCCTGGATGAGGAGAAACTTTGTCTCTTAAAGGGTTGTAAATATTTGGAATTCTCGACTCCAAAGGGTTGGAATGTTGCATCGTTGAATATGTTTCAGGCTCGGATCAATAGATTTGTGGGCCAGGATTCTCCCTGCCGGGGACTAAGTCCCCACGCCGGCGGGAAAACCGGCGCCAATGACTCCGGCGTCAACGGGCCCCCAAGGTGAGGAATTCCCACCTGTCTCGGGGGCTCGGTGGACGCCGGAGGGGTTGGCGCTGCTCTAGCCGGCGCCGAAGAGACTGGGCAAGTTCACGCATGCGCGTAACGGCCGTCGTGATCTTGCGCAGGCGCGGAACCGCCAGCGTGATTCCGCGCATGCGCATACCGGCCGTCGTATTTTTGGTGCATGCGCAGGGGGTTCTCTTCTCCGCGCCGGCCATGGCGGAGCCCTACAGGGGCTGGCATGGAAGGAAGAAGTGCCCCCACGGAACAGGCCCGCCCACAGATCGGTGGGCCCCGATCGCGGGCCAGGCCACCGTGGCCCCCACCCACCCCCCCCCGAGATCGGAGCCCCCCGGGGTCGGATCCCCCCGAGAACCGCCCACGCCAACCTACCTGCCAGGTCCCGCCGTGTGGGACCATGCGTAACCCACGCCGGCGGGACTGGCCAAAAACGGACGGCCGCTCGGCCCATTGGGGCCTAGAGAATCGCCCGGGGGGGGGGGGCGCTGCCAACTGCTCCCGACCGGCGTGGTGTGAGACCTGCCCCCGCCCAAAAAACAGCGCCGGAGAATACGACAGCCGGCGTCGGGGCAAGATTCGCGCCACCCCCCCTGGGGATTCTCTGACCCGGTGGGGGGTCGCAGAATCCCGCCCTTAGTCTCTCTGGGAATCGAGGGATATGGGAAATGAACAGGAAAGTGGAGTCGAAGCCACGATCAGCATGATAATTTTGAAAGGCAGAGCAGACCTGACCGGCCATCCCTACCCTTATTGCTTTTGTTCTTATAACACAGACTATAAGAGCCTCCACCATTTTTTGTGGGGAACAAGAGATGTATTATTTTGTACATCTCAAGAATTAATTAAAATAATTATTATTGGTGACACTGGGTGCAAATTAATATGATCATTAAGATAACAAAGCAGAATGGAGACATTTTTCCTCTGAGGCCGAATAAATTCAAAGTGTTTGCAAGGTTCCAAATTAATTCTATTCAGATACAAAATCAGATTCAGGAAATCTAGGAAAGGATCGGACTCCAAATATTGTTTAAGATCCAAACCAGAATTATAGATTCAGCATCTCTTGAGGTGTACTTATTTAAGGAATCATTCCTGACCTTCTTGGTTTGATTTTGATCGAAGATCTGTGTAGGCTTGGAAAATGACTGCCCAAATTCTTTTTCAGTCTGAAATTTAGCTTTGAAAAGCTGACCAGTTTTAACCCCATATAGCCCTTTATGAAGCACTTTTAAGCAATGTTCTTAAGTGAATGAGTCAAGTTTCAGCATTGGCTTTATACAAAATGCTAGCTCGTTGTAATATTTCTTAGAACCATAGAATCCCTACAGTGCAGAAGGAGGCCATTAGGCCCATCGAGTCTGCACCGACCCTCTGAAAGAGCACACCCCGTACAATTAAATACAATTAATAGGACCATCCGGCAATGTAAGAAACCAGCCAACCCATCATCCTGCTGACAGTTCTTTGAAATTATTATCTAATTAATCCCACTCCATGTTCCTTGTGGTTGACTCGGCAAACTATAAAAATTGTGATTGAATCTGCTTCTCCCAAATTTTCAAGCAGTGATCTGGGTTTCATAATGACTTGCAGCATAACAATGTTTTCCTTTATCTAGACCTTGGTTTTTTTTTGCCAGTTATCGTTAGCCCGTGCCCTTTATTGTCAGCCCACCTGCCATTGGAAATGTTTTCTCCTTATTTACTCCCCCCTCATAATTTTGAAGACCTCCATTCAATCTGTCCTTAACCTGCCCTGCTCTAAGAGAACAAATGCCATTTTCTCTAGCCTCTCCCCATAACTGAACTTTCTTACCATGGTATCATTGTCGTCAGTCTCACCTACACCCTACTCCAAGTCCTTGATCTTCTTGGGTTTGGTGCTACTGTGTTGCCTAAAATTGGACAGAATGCTCCTGCTGAAGCCTAACCAGTGATTTAAAGGTTTTGCTTGTAGTCTACCATAAAGTTAAATAGGTTTTATTAACAACCTTATTGTCCTGCTAGCATCAGGGACAGTTAATAAGGTAGGAATTACTGTTGCTGATAGCGCTGTACAAACGTTTCATGGACATGTATCACATTCTTTTATTTTAACAGGGGTGGTGATGCTTTTAAACTTACGGTCAAACACTCTTATCAACACCACTGTTAGGTTTATAATTTTATACTGGTACATTTTTGTGAAAATCATGGAAATAAGTCTAAAATTGTCGAATCATGAGCATTCCACCAGGATGATTTGTGGCAACTTAAATTATCTTTTGTTTTTATACAAACATTAAATTTGAGGCATTTTCTGAATTTGCTGGGCCATGTGATTTGCTTGTGTTTTTATGTCCAGGGACATGTGGGAAAGGATGATAGAGAATGAGATGAGGTCAGGTTGCATTGACTACCCTTGCATTCACTCGAGTACATAAGATTAAGGAGTGATCTAATGGAGATGTTCAAGATGATTAAAGATTTGATAGTTTCTCTCGAATTATTCTATGTCCAGTGATTGAGAAATCCAGAATAAAGGGGCATAACCTTAACATTAAAGCTTCCGGAATAATGTCAGGAATGTCTTAGCCATGCAAAGGTCAGTATGGAACTCTCCTCCCAAAATGCGTCTTGGTCAATTATGTCAAAACTGTGGTTGATAGAATTTTATTAGGAATATGGAGTTGAGGAGGATGAATCAAGTTCAGATTAACCATGGTCAAAACGAATAACAGAACAGGTTTTAGGACTGAATGGCTTACCTTGCTCCTATTGTGAAGATTAATTTGTCTATTAATTTTTAAAATCAGCATCTGAGAATAGCTAACTTGTGCCTTGCTTCTTGAGCGTGGTAGAATCTCTAGGCTAATTTTCAAAACTTCACAAATTCAAATAAATATGACCCTGAATACCAAATTCTATTGCCATGAATATATTGAATGAGGAAATGACAAATAATATTTCTAATTCTTCTGTTACAGGTAGAAATTGATTATGACTGTTTCAGTGCTGAAATGAGGGAATATACTTATGTGACACTTAAAACAATCCCTTACTATTGTGATGTCCACTTAAAACAGGAGCACCTAGTAGGAGGTAAGAACACATGTAGCTTACTGAAGTCTCATATCAACCCTTCCTTGATGGTGCATTGGGTTATTTCTGATGTGATATATCGCGTTAAATCTTCCAAGAAGTGGCATTCACCATCAGATTACCACTCCGCTCCTTTATATTTACCTTGCACCGTAGCTCCACATTTCTGACCCTGACATCTGAATCGGGCCCACTGAGACATATGACGCATACCTGTTCCAGTACTTCCTTCATAGTGCAGCAGTAGCGGGGAAAACTATTCATGTCCCCTTTAGATGGCACGAGCTGCCGTACAATGTAAGTTTACATGTCCCAAGGCCACTTCGACAAAAGACAAATGGGTGAGGGGATTGGATGGACAGGTTAGTGAATGGGGTGGATTGTCAGATGGCTAGGGGGTGGGGAATATGATTGGGGGATGGGTGGGGTATCCTTGGGTGGTCGGGGGAGTAGTCCAGTGAGGAAACGGCAGGGTGAAGGGTGGGGGTTCAGTAGTATAACCGCCCTGGTCTTAGAACTAGTTTTCATCCTTCTAACCTTTTCTTGGGGAACTATTCTTGTAAGTAAGCCTGAATCATCCGAAGTCTGTGACTCTAATTCAGAGTTTCGGAGGGTTCCAAACACAGGGTACTCCAGGATACGATTTTCTGGAGACCAGATGACCTGGGTCTTTAGCTTCTACCAGTGGGGGAAAATCATGAATCTGTGATGGAAACTGTGGGTGACTTTACATCATTTTCACTTTTGACTGAAATTTCCCTTTTGTTCCACAAATCTTGGGTGAGATTTGGCTGAGGCAAACATTACCAATATGAAACTAAAATTACTGCCATCAGACAGCAACCAAGGAGCATAAATATTTGATAATTTAGTGTGTAAATAATAATATCCAGTGGATAAATATACAAATTAAAATTGGTGCAACATTAAATTTCCATGACTAGAACAAAGAACATTACAGCACAGGAACAGGCCCTTTGCCCCACCAAGCCTGCACTGATCCAGATTTCTTATTTAGACCTATTATTTATTGCCTAAACAATCTGTATTCCTCCATTCCCCGCACATTCATGTGTCTATCAAGATACATCCTAAACGTTGCTATCGTGCCTGCCTCCACTACTTCACTGGCAACGCGTTCCAGGCACCCTCCACCCTCTGCGTGAAATCTTTCCCCGCATATCTTCCCTGAACTTTCCCCCTCTCACCTTGAACCTGTGCCCCCTTATAATTGTGTCAACCAGTCTGGGTAAAAGCTTCTGACTATTCACCCTGTCTATACCTCTCATAATTTTGTAGGCCTCAATTAGGTCTCCCCTCAGCCTCCGTCTTTCCAACAAAACCAATCCGAGTGTATTCAACCTCTCCTCCTAGAAGGTGGATTTCTCCATCCAATGGAAAAAGAAAATCTAATTGTATGATTATCCTTTATTTCTTGTAGGTGTTGGACATTAACTGGGTCTGTTTTTCTAATTTAGATTGCACTAACAGAGAGATTGGAAGACACATGCCAACCTGCATAGGTACAGTAAAACTCCAATGAATTATATGATTCATATGATAAGTATTTCAAGCTCTGATATTTCATCATTTTATTTTTTTAAATTTCTTGTGCCATATACTGACCGATAGGGCAGGTGGGTAACCCGTTCCTTTGTCTCTGTAATGAAACATTAGAGGCTGGATTTTGCAACAGGCTTCGGGACCCTGAGGTCCAGTCCCCATTTGCCAGCAGCGAGACTGGCTCAGGAATCATTCAAGGAGGTAGCCTCCTAATTGGTTATCTCCACATTTACTGTCCTAATAAGGATGGTTGGTGGGACCTCTGTGCTGTTGGCTCATGGTGCCAGCAGCTCTGAAAGGTGGGTGCTGCTGACTCAGTTCGGGAACCGCAAGGGTACCTCAACATGAAAGGCGCCCTCATTGGGTACACCGCAATGAAGAGGTAAATACAACCTAGACCAGCAGGTGCATCAGGATGGAAGGGCAAACGCCTCCACTGGATCATACTCGGCTGTGATTGCACCTTTTCATGCTCGCATTCCATTAGGGAATGGAGCCTCAGGTTCCGTGGAACCCCATCCTCCATTGAGTTGGCAACCTGATATAATGCTGGCGAGGCCACAAAATCTCCCTAATTGGAGTCTTAACCAGTGTCATTAGCTATGCACCTCCAATTCCCAGCCTTTCCTCAGGGAAATTCTGAGGCAACGTGAATGCACTGTGGAGCCATCTTGATGCTGTGTTCCCCTATTTTCCTGGCTCCCTCAACCTATGAGCCTGCCCTTACAGGCCAGAAAATTCACCCCTCACAATTGGTGGCTAGTCCTTTTGTTTTTCTTTGCCTATTTCACCCAGGAGAAGTTTCTTTCAAATTATTTTATTGCTATGTGGCCATCGTGGATGAAGCCAAAATGTGTTCCCCATCCTTAGTTGCCCTTGAGGAAGTGGTAACGAGCTGACCTCTCGTGAATATGACTGAGTAGTTTGGCATGCCACCAATTCAGAGGACAGCTAAAGAGCTAGGCACAAAGAGCCATTGCTGTCGGCTGCAGTCACATGTAGACCAGATCGGGTAAGGATAGGGGATTTCCTTCCCTGAAGGACGTTAATGAACGAGATGGAGTTTTAAAATAACAATTGGGATATCTCATGGTCACCATTACTGGGATTACCATTTTAATTCCAGATTTAATTATTATCATGACATTTTAAACTTGTACATCTGGATCCTTAGAGGCGTCTGTAGTCCTGTAAATAAAACCATTATTCTACTGCACCCTTGCAATTGCTTTGTGCCTCATAATACTGTAATGGGATGGCTTAGATCAGAGACTTATGCTGGGGATTTACAATTACGTCACAGTAAGGTATAAGATATACACGGATTGAGTTCTAACATGTTCACTGTCTTTGGTGGTGTGCGTTTTAATAAACCACAATACAATATAAAATATGTTAATCTCTCAAGCTTGGCTCTCGATGTGTATGATTTATAATTAGCAAATTGGATGTTGGTATGTACGTTTTTTTCATATCTTTTTAGATGCAGAGTCATTGAAATGCTCAACTTATTAGTTGGCGGTTCAGTAGGTTTTAGTATTTGAATACTAAATAAATTACTATTGATTTCCTTACTGTTTTTCAGCTGGCAAATTAGACTATGCTATTAACAAAAAACAGAAGACATTATCTGTTCAGGTTTCTGACTCAGTAGAAGATCACGCCTACAATGTGCGTTTATGCCACAAATGGTTTACCTGTGAAGATTTGGGAATAAATGCATTGGTAAATAAACACTCTTCTCTTTCAACATTTTTTTGGAGGAAATTGAATTTAGGCCCCAACATTTCTGAGTGGTCTGCTCTGCTGCTTCAAGCTTGGTTGGGTGGAATCCCAACCCATTTTAACCTGGGCCACACACCCTGTCCCAATTTCCAAGGGTGGGTTTGTTCCAAGGCAATGCAGTGCCCCACTGGCACGCCTTTATAAATTGGTGTGATGCCACGTAGTCCTCCCAAGTCTTGCTGTTCAGCTCTTCATGTAACTTTGTTGCCACTGGACAAGATAATCAAGCCTCGCCAAGATCAATTACTTCAGTCGAAAGGAACGAGCAGTAACAATCCATGAGTTCCAGTGAAGTAGTTCACAGGTGTAAAAGGATGGGATTTTCCAGGGAAGACCTGGAGCTATTATATAGAGGGAGGAGGCTGGTGATTTGCCCACTGGCATCCTGGGAAAATGCAAAGGCCAGAGAAAGAGGAGCAGAATCTCGATGCGCTCGGGTTCCACACCAAATGTCCTACTCAACCCTAACTCAGTCCTCTCCAGGCTCAATAATGTTTGGAGCTGCACATTTGATTCTTTGCTCCCTATTGTAATTGGATATTTATTGTCACCATCTGACTGCTGAATGTAACTTTTTTTTTTCAGATTAAAGTCCAAGACTCAAAAGAAGTCACCTTGCCATACTCTCAGATATTGCCCTGTTTGTGTATTGAGGTAATTCCTGAGTTAGTACAATGGTGTATTTGCATCATTCCATTGAAGGAATATGATCTGTTTTTGAAAATATAATTGTCCGTCGAATGTGAAAGGCTAAATGCTCATCTGTTCTGTCAAGAAAATAAATTAATGACTTGTCATGTACTGAAAGTACAAAGGATTTAAAGAACTAATCAAAATATTTATTTTTAATTGTCCTTAATTTAATACTGTTATGGAAAATCTGTCCAGCTGTTAGGGGAGGTGGTAGAATAGTGGTAATTTCAATGGACTAGTTATCTGGAGGCTCAAAATAATGTTCCAGGGGTATGGATCCAAATCCGGGATTGAAAGCTAGGTCTGAATTTCCTGCTCCCACCCAGGTGGGACAGGACAGGAAAATCCTGGTCCTAGGATGCGATTTAATAGCTTTGTCGCACCTGACATGGTTCACAATGCTTGGGACGTCTCGTGAGATTCAAACGAACCTCGTGAGACGTGGCGATCCGGATCTTACCAGTGCAGGGCTAGATCTAGATCAGCATATTTAAATGAGCCATGGGGATCATTTAAATACGCATTCACTGGATTCTCCCTGAGCGCGGGATTCACCAGCAGCTCCTGGGAGACCTCGCCAGGGTGCCGTTTAGTACTGGTTTCCACAAAGGTGGACCGGTCGTAACGGCACCTGTTGGGGGAGGGGGGGAGGGAGGGACGAGTCTCCCAAGCTATTGGAGACCCCAGAGTTGTCGGGGACATGGTAAAGTGGCATCCTGGCACTCTTGCTGGCAGCTGGGCACCTTGGCACTGCCAGCCTGGGTGACATTGCCAGGCTGCCCATGCCAGAGGTCGTCCCGGGTGTGCCTTACCCATGAGAGGTGGTGTGAGGGGGGTTTTGAGAATCCGGAAGAGGTACGTGAGTGAAGTGGGAGTCCTGAGGCTGAGGGGGGGGTTTAAAGGTTCAGGGCCGCCAG
Source organism: Scyliorhinus torazame (assembly GCF_047496885.1). Taxonomy (NCBI): domain Eukaryota; kingdom Metazoa; phylum Chordata; class Chondrichthyes; order Carcharhiniformes; family Scyliorhinidae; genus Scyliorhinus; species Scyliorhinus torazame. Next base: position 41,979,648 of record NC_092719.1, read on the forward strand.
TGTAGGAAATGATTAAAGTTCGGCCTCGACGGGGTGTTTCTCGCCGAGGCCAAAAATGTGGCAAAGTGTCTTTGAATAGCAGGGTTAGTACAGAGGAACACCCTGCTAACATGCCCAAAATCGGACATAGAATTTTTTTGGTTGTAGTAATGCTGACCATGAAACTATCAATGATTGGTATAAAAAGCCACCTCGTTCCTTCAGAGAAGGAAATCTGCAATCCTTACCCGCTCTGGCCTACATGTGATTTCATATCCAGAGTAATGTTAACTGCCCTCTGAAATGACCTAGGAAGTAAATCATTTCAAGGACATTTAGTGATGGGCAACAAATGCTGGCCTTGCCAGTGACCTTCACATTGTATAAAAGAAGAAAAGCCTTCAGTGGTCTTATAAGATCTGTAAATGTTCTTTTCGCATGATTATATTCTTCCCAGGTTCTCATTTTGTTGCCTTTTATTGTAGCAAAACTTGTTATCCACTTGTAAGCTATGCTATGCTCTCAAACTCTATACACATGCTTTGTTGTATTTCCAGGGCTGGTCAGCGCTGCCTGATGCCAGGAGGGTTCAACTTTGTCCATTTAAAAACTGTAAGTCCAGAATTGAATTAAAAACCGCTCTTGTGTGCTTTCTAAGTGACTTGAGCTAAACACATCTGGGGTGAAATTAAACATTGACAGGGACATATTCCTTTTGTTTCTGACTACCAGGCAGTGAGTGTAACAGGACACCAATGTGAAACTGCCTGTTTTATCTCCCTTCACCCCCCATTTACTTGTACACATTTATATTACTTTGTTGTGGGTTAATCTGGAGTTTTAAGCTGCGACATTGACTTAATGATTTAATTTTGACTCCTTAAATTGTATTTCGCACAGCACTTGGTTTATCCATAACTTAGGTTTCTGGCCTTATCCCACTGGGTTTCTTGTGGTTCAGGTAGTGAGTGACATTAGAAATATGCTTCAATTGTTTCTGCAATCTGTGTATACCTCCCCACCTCCATCCAAAGGGGCAGGCCTAGTAGCTTAAAATGAACTGGTCATGGGATGGGGAAGGGGGGGCAGGGGGTGGGGGGGGGGGGGGGGGGGGGAAATGTGTAAATCATCGTTAATTAAGAGCATCCATTTGCATTGCATGAATGTTGCCTACAGGGGTTGCCTGCATTGTTCATAGGCACTCGGTGCTCAATGACTGGTAGAAGTAAGGAATTGGGTGCAGGAATCAATGCATTTACTCTGGGCACAAATCTACATTATGTGTCTGCCCAGACTCAAAGAGCAACAAATAGGTCGGCGGTTGAGTAAAATATTTTCAAATATAAAGGCCTGGATTCTCTGATCCCCCAGCCGTGTGTTTCTTGGCAGGGTGCCTTTTGGTGGCGGCGGGATTCTTTCTTCCCGCCGCTTGTCAATGGGATTTCCCATTGAAGACATCCCATACCATCGGGGACAGGGAATCCCAATGGCCGGAGAATGCTAGTCAAAAATGCTTACACCCCGAGTCCTCCATTCTTTTCCTCTTCAACAGGACTCGCTGGATGACCATCTGATATATAAGGACTCAGTGGTCAGGAGATTTGCTGGGGTCAGGGAAACATCCTTGTGGTGCAGCAAGTTTCATCCAACCAGGGTTGTGCTTCATTCACAAGCATATTTTCCGGTGGCGGAGGCGGCCCACAATTGGCCGGCGACAGGATTTTCCAGTCCTGTCAATGTCTACAGGGCTTTGCATATCTCACAGCCTCCGCCACCGGGAACATACTGTGGGCAGGGGGGGGGGGGGGGGGTGTCACGATTAGCGGGGCGGGAAGATCACGCTTGCGGAAAGGGCATAAAGGTTTTGGCCTATGCTTCGATGTGGTGGAATATACAAAGAACTGCCTAATTTATGTCCATCTGAAATTTAGTATAATTCATCTCGCTTTGTTAATTTCAAGCAGAGGCCTGCTTGGACACGTATTAAGGGATTTCTTATATTACTTTCCTTTGCCTGGTATCGTAATAAAACCATCAGAGTGGGTTGGGGGCTAGGGTATTGGGGGACCTTTCTGATTATTTCTGCTGGTTTTGCACCCATGTTCCAACAAGCCCTGGGTATGCCAAAAAAAAAAGATAACTTTAGACAGTTGCATCCAGAAAATTGAGCTAGTATTTTATATTGGTTCAACATTCAATTCACGCTACCCAGGTGCTGCCTACAAAATGGCCCATGTCAAAATTGCAAGATTCTATCAATTGCAGTAGTTCAAATATGTTCCTCAAATTGCACGGAATTTCTTGGGTACACTAGTTGGTTCACTGAAAGGAATTTTTTGGTATCAAAAGATCTTTATCTTACGATGTTAGGCCAAATTTTCCATTCTGGAGACCAAGTCCGGTGATGAAAGAGAAAGTCGGAATGACGTTCATTGGACACGCGGGATCTTGTGCTGTTCAGCTCATTAATGATGCAACAGCGTGGAGGATGTTGAGTATGGTGACGGGGCAGGCAGGGTGTTTCCTGCCTCAACCCTGCCATCAGCTCTTAGGCTCCAATGTCCAGGCGCCATATTTGAATGGCATCCAGAGAATGGCACTCTTGCTCTTTGTTACTTGAAGCTCCCCCCTTCCCCCACAGTCCTCCCTTGGTTTCACCCCTGACCTGTGCCCAGTATTGGTGCAATGTGCATGTCCGGCATCTGATGTCCCTTAGTGGCGGTGAGAAAGAAAGCCGAAAGCAGTGTCTTCTGACCTGAAAGATGTCTACCTCGCCAGGCGCGCGCCATCTATATACAGTCTTGAGATAGAACCTTTAAATTCCCTCTAACAGTACACATTTGGAGGGGAGGGCGGAGATTCCAGTGTGTGGGGCTTTTAATGAGTATTCATGAGACTCCCGACATAGATCAGCAGGACACTCGACTCACCCTTAATCCTCCGTGCAAGTTGGAAGAGCAAAATTCCAAACAACTTTCCCATTGTTGGGCAACTGACTTTTGACCTCCCAGCAAATCTTGCTTCCCTGCCGGCCCCGCTTCTTGCTGCTGGCGGGAATGGAAAATTCAGTTTTCAGTGAATTTAAATCGGTCCACTCCCATACGGAGAACAAGACGCACCTTAAAAATGCTTACCTTTTGCTGACAATTTTGTGCTCAGCTCAATTAATATAACACCTGCTGGTGCCTATTGTAACTATCTGTATTGTAGTTGCAACTGTTCTTCAATCCTGTTTCTGGTGTCTGACTTCAGATACAGCTGAACTCTGGAATGGCATAACATATGATCATGGAACACAGGAGTTGGCATGGGAACCGGCCTGCCCTGTGGAGGTTGGCGTAAATCTCTGCTGGACGACCGGAAGCAATGACCATTGCACCGACCTACAAGACTCCTTCCACAGAGTCCGACAAAAGGTAAGTGCAGGCATTTAGCAGTTAAATGCAAAGCAAAGACTGTTAACATGACAAATCCTGCATAATACCTCCCTAGATCCTAGGCTGAGAGGAGACATAGATATTTTCAATGAGGTTGACAAGGTCAACCTCACTGCAGGATGAGTCAGTAACTGGAGGGCATGGTTTTGAGAACAACAAAGGATTGAAGGGAAAAACCATGAAAAAGTAGATTAGCATTTTGTTTTGAATAAGAGTTGAAGGAAGGGCAGGGGAATTTAATTCCGCATGTGACTATTTCAATGTGCAATGAACAAATCAGCAATTTACACAGTACACTTGAATCAGGAGAAAACAATTTGTATGTATTGCGCTTGCTGAAACTAATAACTCCCCTTTTAAGAATCAAACTGTGCAATCACCAATTCGATCTATAACACCATAAATGCTTTCTGATTTGGACTATTTCCAATGTTTAAGTTTGTCTACCTTGCGTTGTAACTACCTGAGGGGATGTTTTCCTCAGGAGATGGAATGACATTTATTTACATTTAACAACGTTTCTTCAAATTCAGTTGCCTCCATTTTCTGGTGGGTGATAAGATTTTAATCATTCTCCCCACAGAAAGCTGGCCAATCATGGTGCCAGTAGGTTACAAATGTAAGGCCAGTTCTGGAGAACTGCAGATTATTGCAAATAGGTGTAGCCTAAATTCCTGTAGGGCAATTTCCAAATTTTGGAAGTGATTTACAGATCAATAACAATGGAAATATATCTATATGTTAGAGCTTTGAACGATGCAGAGAATCGATTTTGGAAGTCAACCTTGATAAGCCAAGGCTTAACCAGCGTTCAGTTTTAGAAATGTGTGGCTTGAATAGCAAATTTCATGGTTTATTTTGATTTCCCTTCTGTGTATTTGCAATGACATTTTTTAAAATGACTGACATGGGGAAGAGTGTGACACACAGCCTCACACGTCATCACACACACTGCTTCAATCCAGCAGTTAGATGAGACCGAATATGAATTATGATGCTGTTTTATTTTACAGCCAATAAGTGAACATACAGTAGCACATTAATCTACTTTCTAGTTTTGCCTTAAGGGGTCCCCTCCTCATAAATAAGAAACAATGCCACCCTGTCCTGATTAGTGGGCTAAAATATTTGCTTTTTCTCAGTCCCAGCATGTTCTCAGATCACTGCACATGCTGGGCTTTGCCATCTATTTTTTTGTACAAATTTAGAGTACCAAATTTTTTTTTTTTCCAATTATGGAGCAATTTAGTGTGGCCAATCCACCTATCCTGCGCATCTTTTTGTGTAGTTTGGGTGAGGCCGACACAGACGCAGGGAAAATGTGCGAACTGCACATGAACAGGGACCCGGGGCCGGGATCGAACCCGGGTCCTCGGCGCCGTGAGGCAGCAGTGCTAGTCACTGCGCCACCTTGCCGCCCACGGCTTTTCTATCTAGGAGCTGAATCTTCCTTTGGCAGCAGGGGGGGGGGGGGGGGGGGTCCTGCCTGGAGGGACGGCAAGAGACCTGTGCTGTCTCTTCTTTGGAAAGCGTGCAGGTTTTATACCTATCTGGCAGATCCGGATACCTCCTTCCAGAATTGAGTCCATTGAGGTGTAATTCCCGCCTTCCTAGAGCTGTTGGCTGATCGGAGGCTGGCCACTCCTGTGGTCGAGAATGCCATAGAGGAGACTGGTAGAATGGTACATCTGGAGTCCCAGCACCAAGGAGAAGATAGGTAATGGGATGGGGAGGGGTAGGGAGTGGTGTTCACAAAGAGACTCTCTTCGGGAGCAAGGAGGGGTAGGGTGGGGGGATGTGGATGTCAATGGCCTTTCCCCTGCCTCATGTCCATGTCCTTGATCGTGCACAGGCTAGTGTAGATCAAGGGACTACACCCCTCCAGCTGACATGCAGCCCGCAGTTTAACCAGTTGTGCAGGCTGCATAGTGGCACATCTGCCTGGATCTGAGCAATTTGTAGAAGAGGCCCTTACGCGATCATTACCTGATAACTAAAGGATCTCGAGTGGGGGAAGGACAACCATGAGCTTTCCCACTCAGAACCCCTTTCTAATGGAGGTGGAAAGGGGCCTAGCATCGGTCCCGACGCCAAGCCACCAAACCTTCAGGCCCTCCCGTCTCCCTCCTCGTATCAGGTCAAGGCAGAAGATTCCACCCATTTCTCAACAACCCGGGCCTTATTTGCCAACAGATTTAATCAGTTAATCTAGAACGTTTGGGTCTCTGTTCACTTGCCCCTATTTTCTGTGAATACAGGACACAAGGTGTGTGTCTCGAGCTTTGGCCCCCCCCACCCCCCCCCCCCCCCCCCACACACACACACACCTCTTTTCCAAGGGATGGAATTGCATTTAATTCAGATCTTTCCTGTCAAGCTCCTCCACTACTATCAGCCAGTTCATGCTGTGCACACAATAGTAGAACCACTTCATATGAACCATTATGAAATAATTTTAAATGACGAGAGCAGCTTAGAAGTTCATAGGTTCAAAACAACAAAGTTCCAACAAAGGAACAATAGTGAGAAACCTTTCTTCATGAAGAGTGATTAATGCAAGGAATTGATTCCTGGTTAGGGTGAAGCTGAAACACTGGCATTGCCTAATCAATTAGGAAAATTAAGAGTCATTCTTGGTGAATGAATTAAAATGAACTGACTTTCACTATCTATAATTATTTCATGAGATAAACTTTTTACGCATATAGTTTGTTTTAAAACACTCCAGTCAATTTTTCTCTGAAAATAATATGGCCTATTTCAATTACTTTGTCGAACAGGTCAGGTATTCGCGTGTTGATCCACATCCAAGCCTCTGTGTAAAGGTAAAGTGCTTTCCAGTCTATCATTTTAAATAGAATTCTTTAATTTCTAGTGAATTCTGCAAAACCTACCTGAGCCAGGTGTTGGCAGGATTCTCCGCCCCTCCCAGCCTCATGTTTCTCAGCAGCACGCCATTCGCTGGTGGCGGGAATTTCTACCCCCACCGCATGTCAATGAAGCCACCCCAATCCACCTGGAAACCTGCGGGTGGGGGTACGCCCCCGGCAGGAAAAGAGACTCACAGTCATTTTCTGCCACACGCACATCCCAGCTGTGGACAGCACTGAAGTGCAGGAATCCTGGCTGATGCTCTTTATTTCGGATTCAGCTTTAAGAGTTGCGTCGGCGAATTGTCATACTTCCACTGTTACTGTATTGTTGAACGCAGTCAATTTGAGCGCAGACTGGGGATGCAAGCTGGGTTATTTTGAAGCGTGAGGTTGCAATAAATGCTACGTTTTTCAGCTGAGTGTTCTTTATGTTTTCTCAACAATCAAATGTCAAGGATTGGAAGTATAATGGCAAATACAGGGACTTTTTTTTGTTTGGAACTGGAAAAATGTTGTTCTTTTCAATGTTTTGTCAGGGAATCTGCACTATTACATAGCCACATAAAGCTGCCTATCCTCGTGCATGCAAGTGTAAAAACGAAGGTTTTACAGATTATTAACACAGAACATGTCTGTAATCCTCATTCTAACTTGAGTATAAATTTTAAACTTGTTTTACAGTTTACCACAGATGAGGGTTTTTGGGTCAGATGCCCTTTTGCTTCTGGATATTTACCAGGTAACCTTGCATTTTAAAACGGTAATGTACTCAACCTGTGGTTTGCACAGATCCTGTAACGTCCCAGGTTTGATCTCTGGTTGGTTCTGATCAGAGTTCGCTGACCTCAGTCAGGGCAGAGGCTGCAACACTACGACTGGGTTAGGCAGTTGCGGTTCACGTCCTGCACGGTGTGTGGGTTTTCCTTCCTCATGTGAAGATCTGTGTGCACTAGTTTAACACAGCAATGCATTTAAGAAATTTAAAGTGAATCAAATAACCAGTGAGTGACTGGAGGAAATGAAATCCCACTGCCTGGGAGGGTGGTGGAGGCGGCTTGCCTCACATCCTTTAAAAAGTACCTGAATGAGCACTTGGCACGTCTTAACATTCAACGCTATGGGCCAGGTGCTGGCAAATAGGATTAGGATTGGCAGATCAGGTGTTGCGCAAACTCAAGTCTGCATGGGCTTCCTCCGGGTGCTCCGATTTCCTCCCACAGTCCAAAGAATGGGTTAGGTGCGTTGGTTCTGCAAAATTGCCCTTTAGTGTCCAAAGGTTAGGTGGGGTTACGGGGATAGGGCATATGATTGGGCCTTGGTAAGGTGCTCTTTTGGAGGGTCGGCGCAGACTCCATGGGCTGAATGGTCTCCTTTTGCACTGTAGGGATTTTATGATTGCTTTCTGGTGACCTTGTGGAAATGTGCATACATGTGGGCAGTTGTCCAAGGACTATATAGGGCTATATGTAGCTGTGATACTCCCTAAGGTCGTTAGTTTGTTGACATTTGTTTAAAGCAGGAACCATTAGCCCTCTAATAACATTAAAAATATTGAAAATAAAGGTTCAAATGTTGTCAAATTGCTGAGCGAGCTGATTCCTGAGATTTTCTTCAAGTTTTGAATTGACTAATTTTTGAAAATCAATTTTTATATCGTAGCAACGATTCAAGGTGGGGGGGGGGGATATCTTGGATTTTTTAATAGTACATTAGACAGTGGAATGACCACTTTTTTCTTCATAGCTCCTGGGGCAAGGGAGGCTGCCCAAAAATAAAACTCAATTGCATTCTCTGAACTGAATTAAAGAGCAATCAACAAAAGGAAAAATACCTGAGGCGCACCTGTTCAAAAAGGCATTGTTTAACCTTTTTACATGAAATTACTGGAGCTGTGCAAACATGTTTGACGTTTGAGTGAGATAATGATAGGATGGTGCAAGAGTATACCTTGTTACCCCCCCGCCTTTCGAACTGGAGTACCTCTTTGGCTGGAAGCTGCTGCAAGTGTCAGCTGACCTACAGTGAAAAAAATACACAGTTAGACACAAGGCCTTGTGCAGGAGACGGCAGGCTCTGCATAGAATGTGTATCAATGGAATACATATTAATTTTGTATGGCAGTACAAAAAGCATGACCATTAGACATAGGAGCGGAATTAGGCTATTTGGCCCATCGGGTCTGCTCTGCCATTCAATCATGGCTGATATATTTCCCACCCCCATTCTTCCTATAATCCCAGATGCTCTTATTAGTCAAGAGCCTAGCTATCTCTGTTTTAAAGACACTCAGTGACTTGGCCTCCACAGCCTTCTGTGGCTATGAGTTCCACAGGTTCAGCACCCTCTGCCTGAAGAAATTCCTCCTCATCTCTGTTTTAATGGATTATCTCTTCAGTCTGAGTCTTTGCCCTCAGGGTCTAGTTTCTCCTACTAGTGGAAACATCCTCTCCACTCTATCTAGGCCTCTCAGTATTCTGTAAGTTTCAACGAGATCCCCCCTCATCCTTCTAAACTCCATAGAGTACAGACCCAGAGTCCTTAACCGCTCCTCATGTAACAAGTCCTTCATTCCGGGGATCATTCTTGTGAACCTCCTCTGGACCCTTTCCAAGGCCAGCACAACCTTCTTTAGATACGGGGCCCAAAACTGCTCAGAATATTCAAAATGGGATCTGACCAGAGCCTTGTACCGCCTCAACAGTACATCCCTGCTCTTGTATTCTAGCCCTCTCGACATGAACATTGCATTTGCCTTCCTAACTGCCAACTGAACCTGCATGTTAACCATAAGAGAATCCTGAACTAGGACTCCTAAGTCCCTTTGTTCTTCTAATTTCCGAAGTTTTTTCCCATTTAGAAAATAGTCCATGCCTCTATTCTTCCTACCAAAGTGCATAGCCTCACATTTTTCCACATTGTATTCATCTGCCGCCACTTTGCCCACTCTCTTAGCCTGTCCAAATCCTTCTGCAGCCTTCCTGCTTCCCAACACAACCTGTCCCTCTACATATCTTTGTATCACCCAGATCATTAATGTATATCGGGAATAGCTGTGGTCCTATCACTGACCCTGCGGAACACTACTAGTCACTGGCTGCCATCCTGAAAAGGACTCCTTTATCCACACTCTCTCTGCCCTCTGCCAGTCAGCCAATCCTCTATCTGTGCCAGTACCTTGCCCCTAACACCATGGGCTCTTATCTTTTTAACAGCCTCCTATATAGCACCTCGGATGATAGAGAGGTTGCAGCCTGTTTTATATGGCTCCCAATTTATATTTCCATTTATAGCAATGGGAGAGATGTAAAACAGGCTATGGGCTTATTATCATAATTTCACACTTGTTACACAAATGTTTTTTGAATTAAGCCTCTGGAGTTGGGTAAGCCTCTGGAGTTGATCCAAAATACAAAATATCTGGTCATGGTTGAAATGTACACAGCCTCAAAGCTATGAGTGTACTATTTTCAGAACAGACATCTAACCACAGTTATCCTAGTTAATAACTATTTATTTGTTTATAGTTTGGAACATGAGTACTGATGGGCAGTTGGGGAAACTGCAGCTTACATTCATGACTCAAGATAAGGCTGATTTCAAGATGGTTCTGTGCAACAAAACTACACCCCACAAGTGTGAATCACTAAAGGAGTTACATGTTACGGCAAATACAGTAAGTTCATATTGAGTTGATGATTAGACCACAGGTTAATCAGTAGGACTTAAAGGTACTGGGCCCGATTTAACACACAAAAAGTCCCATTTTGGGCATGTAGAGTGGGGTCTTTCTCGGAGCCTACAGCACCTAGCATGACCCTGCTATCAAATGGGACTCTTGTTTTTTCTGGCCTCGGTCTGGAACACCCCGCCAAGGCCATACTTACCTCGTTTTAGCTTGTAAGTGCAGAACGAGATCTGGACGTCATTTTTACATGCTGCCCCTATCTCTCGACCCACCTTGGACCCCCAACTGTGGCTTCCGGACCCCCCCCCCCCCCACACACACACAGACACGCACGCACTGTTCCAACGTACCTCTTGAACCCTGACTCATGCATCTCTTAATGGCAGGGCACTCCCAGGCACTTCCCGCTTGGCACCCGAGCACGTTGGCACTGTCGGCCTGGCACCCTGGAAGTGCCACCTGGGGACCCTGGCAGCGGCAGGGTGGCATGACCAGAGTGCCCAGGTAATACTGCCAAGATGCCTGGGTGGCTGCCTGAATGCCAGGGTACCACCCCGCCCAGAGCCTGACCACCCGGGGGCCTCCAGTGGCCTGAGCTAGCCCTCCCGCTGCCGTTATGCCTGGTCTACGTTTGTGCAGACCACTGCTAAGTGTCGTCATGGCGAGGTCTCCCAGGCACAGGTGTTCGTTCCCGGGCCTCGGAGAATTGGGCAGTGACATATTTAAATGAGCCTAATGGCTCACTTAAATATGTTAATCATAGATCACGCGAGGCATTCTGAGCGTCGCAAATCTTGTGAGAGATCTCTCGCAAGATTTAACGGCCTCGTCGTGTCACTGAGTTGGGCACGACAAGGCTGTTTGATCGCGCCCGCTATAAATCTTAACATAACGGTTTTTGAAACAATAGGATATTTCGTCCCAGACTTGGGAAGGTTTATCGCTACTCAAATAGATAAAATATCTACAAAAGACAGAATTTCCCAATGAAATAGAGGTCAGGATTCTCCGTTCCATATTCTAAGTGTGCCTACCAGCGAAGAATTGGGACTGTGTCCTGCTGGCGCTGGAAGTATCGCTGTGGTGGAATTCTCACAGTTTGAATATGTTAAAAATATGTACAGCATCCAACATGCCAGTTTCCCTGCAGTTACTGGAGTCGAATCATCATTTTGAACAGGCACCCTGATCCCAGTGTCCAGAGACAGGCCCCCCTCCCTCCCACAATACAAACGTTATCCCCCCGCTGACGTGAGGAGCACCCATGACCCCTTATCAAGGAGGGCATCCCCTCCCACAACAGGAATAACCGATCACCCCCCCCCTCCATACTATGTATGCATTATGATGACCCAACCCCTTTGACCTTCTTTTCCCCCCTCTTCAGCCACCCCCCGTTCCCTCCCTTTAGTCCCTGCTCCTGGCATTGCCAATCGTGCACTGCTCCCTCTCACCATGGCATTGACACAATGACCTGAAATCCTTTGAAATTCTAAGCATTCATTCAATTTCACAGTGCAGTACCTTTAATTTGCCTTTGATTGACAGCTTAATGGTTTAAACACAGCTGTCAGGAGGTTTGTTAATTTATCTTTCCTTTCATGCTTGAATATATCTGACGCACTCTCCATTGATCCTAACCACAAATGTTTAGAAACATTGTTGTTATGATTGACAGCTACTGGCCACTTCAACAATGCCAAGTGATTTCTGCGGTTGGAAAAGAGGCCGTGAAACTACTTAGCTGCTTTGAAGTGGCCAGAGCTACACTTGGCAATACTTGCACAAAAGCCCACACGGTGGAGTTCCCGCTGCGGCATTGGTGCATAACGAGGGCCGGGGAGTGGGGGGGGGGGGGGGGGAGATTCTGGCTTTTAGCCCGTCAACTGAATCCTAATGAATGCACATGTTTGCATGGTCCCACTGGCGCAGGGCGGGAAGCCCGCTATGGCCGGTGGGGTTGGACCTGGGACTGGGGGCAGGTCTGCTGCTCAGCATCGATCCTATTTTTGGCCCGATTCTGGATTCTCCGCCCAGTTGGGATTCGGGATCTTGGGAACAGAGAATCACTGTCACTGGGATTTGCAATCTTAGCAGCGGGGAATGGAAAATCACGGCCAAAAGCTCCAATTCAACTCAAAACTTTTGCTTTTTTGCATCATACACTTAAAATGTTGACTTGCTATTTTGTTATTCCAGTACACATTCAGGACAGAATTAACATACAAAAGTAATCTTGTCCTGCATTTAAAATGGACATGATTTTGAGAGAAAAAGCACTTTGCATTTGATCTTCTTGTAATATAGTTTGAAACATTTCCATTTTTTGAAGTCGACCTTCAAATAGAAAGATTTGAAATAGCTTGACAGTTGTTCATTGATTTATACTTTCGTTTTTGTGTCAAAACAATAAACTATTTAAATGTTTTGCTGCATTACAGATTGGTGCCGTTTCTAGAGTTTTAAACCTGTCCCTTGAAGAGTGTGATAGCAATCTTTGTGTGCAGGTAAGCACATTTTTCCCTCAAATGTTTTTGTTTCCTGTTCTGAAACCAGAAGCTCATTGCGATTAGTCTCAACAAATGGATGTGGTCCTTTTTTGATATCTTATTCCCGTATGAGGCAAAACAGATTTTGGAAGGGGGTGCAATGTGACCTTGTGCTTAGCATTGTGGTGTGTGCCCTGTCTTTATCAGAATTCATCCAGCAGGGGTTTGCTTGATAGAAATTCGGAGCGGAAAACCGGGATTATTTGGTCCCTTCTCTATCCAGGGGTGATTAAGCTGTCTTGGCCTTACTCTCATTGCCAGTTGCTTTAGGTCAGCCAACTAATTGCAGGCAATGGACTGAAGTCAGTACATTTGCCACTGCGCTGTCAGGGTTTCATTGATTTTTTTTTTTTAATGCACTAATTAACAATTGGTAACACAAATCTAAATAATTTACCCCAACAGGGATGGCGAACGGATATAGAATATTCTGTACGGATTCAGTTCTGCAACATGTGCAGTAAGTAGCTGATTTATCTTCTTTGGTAACACACATCCACAGTTGCTGATATCCACAGTATTCTGATTTTCGATCTGTTTGAAATAACTTGGTCCAACATGCAGTTCACATAGATAGGGTGCAGCACTGTTGAAGGCACAGTCTTTTGGATGGAGTGTTAAGCTGAGGCCCCCATTCCTCTCAGATGGACATAAAATTGTTGAGTCAGTGGTGGAGGTTCAAGGCACCTCAAATCAGCTTTTCGCCAAGTTAGAATATTGGCACCAATGTGAAGGGTTTGTTCTGATCACATATATGATAGCAACAGTGTATATACTGAGAAAATATCCTCAGGTGACTATATATAGTAATGAGTGTAAATGTAGGGCGTGTTTGGCACTGACTTAAGTGGCCCACCATTGGCCATCAACAGGATCTTCTGGTCCCACCACTGTCAACGGGGTTTCCCATTGTTTGTACCCTCCGCTGCTGGGGAACCCAGGGTGGGAGGACAATCCTGCCAGCGAGAACGGCCGGAAAAATCCGAAGTCCTGCCCCCGAAACAGCTATTGCTGTTTACTTGGGGGAGGGGCGGGTATCGCACATGCAGTATTTCCAGAGGCAGCTGGTCATTTAAATCATCAGCTGCCTTCACTGAAGTAGCGTTTTGATTGGACAGGCATGTGAAATCCAAAGTATGCAGATTAGACCAGTTAGGAGCAGGTCTGAACTTTGTAGATTCACTTGGATAGCCAGGGTTCACCCTTGGAGAGGTACTGTGCCCTTTTGGATCTTGCCCCAGGAAACCTTTGGGGGATTGGATCTTGTCCCAGGAAACCTTTGGGGGACTGGATTTTGCCCCAGGAAACCTTTGGGGGAGATTGGATGACCTTTGGGATTGTTAAAAGCAGACATAAAAATGCATAAACTCATTACTGTTTAAATTCATTGAAACTGTCCACTAAACTATCATGCAAACCTGGCAAAGGGAGCCATCAAGCTGTCATTGTATTTCAAGGTCGTGTCCCGGAAAGAATTGTTTGGTGTTTTAAAAAAAAATGCTATTTCACTCTGTCTGGTGACATAAGCCTGAAGATTTTTATTTTTGGATGAGTGCCATGTGACTGATTTTACCACCTTCCATTATCAGACTAGGGTGCCTGCTATTTCTGTTTGGTTGACAGCTACAAGTGGTTATGTGGTACTACGAATTCTAATGCTGTTGTTAAAAGGGATCGTGCACGTGTATAGAATGTTTGTCATAAGGCATTGTGTATTTGAAGTAATGCAAACGTACTACCATTTTTTAATGAATGAGTGTTTTCTTCAAAATAGTGAATAGACACTCTGAACTTTACTTTATCTCATCTCTGCATGGGTTCTGAGGTTTGTCCATGGCGGACATTAGGTGCGTTGGCATGTGAAGTGTAAGGGTAATTGATGGGGGGGGGGTGGGTTGGCTCTACGTTGGCACAGGGGCTATAAAGGGCAATGGGGTTGTGTGGCATGGATGGTACATGAGAAATGTGTAGGTGGGGGGACGGACTAAGAGTAGGAGGCTGGACGGATGTTTCATGTTTCAATCTTTATTTTAAACTTTTGGACATGTGCCAGAACCTTAGGCTGGCCTTCTGCCCAGCTGACACCCTGCTTAGCTTTTCTCTGGCTGCCCACCCAACTCACCTTGGACCGAAAATGTCCAGACAACCATTTTTTGAGGTTGGATTCATGAAGCCGGGAATTCTCCTGTCTCTGGGCACCCAATCAAGGAGTGAAAAACTCGGCCATGGTCAGAAAATTTCCTTTGTTTCAAGCAAAACTCTTTCCCATGTCACGAGCATCCATACAAATCTTCCTATGACCTTAATGATTTTGCTAGCACATTGTGGCCAGAAGAGAGACTCATATAGTTCTGCCAAGTGATATACATGTGAATGGTTGGCTCTCTTCATGACCAAGCATGTCCAACAAACCTGTTGGAACTAGAATAGAAATATACTGGGGGAAGAAAGGTTTGTTGATCTGTTTGCAAATTGTAACAAAATGCTAAAGACAAGTATGAGCATGAGTTAATGATTTTGATATAAATAGCAAGCTGGGGGAATTAACGGTTTTAACCACACTGTGATGTGAAGCTGCTGAGTTGAATGCAATAGAAAGGAAATAAAATTGAAATGGATCACTCTCTGAAGATAATTGGGCTGGATTCTCCGGTCTGCCAGCCGCCTTTCCCTGGGCAGCATGCCCTCGTGGCAGCAGGATTCTCCGTTCCCGCCACCTGCCAATGGGATTTCACATTGTGGCCACCCCATTCCTCCGGGAAAGTCGCGGGCATTGGTGCGCTTGCCAGCGCAACGGAGAATCCTGCCGGCGGAGATGTATCACAGGCAAATCCCCAAGGGGATGGGAGCAAATCAGAAAACGTTAAGCACTCTGGCTAATGTTACACTTTGAGGAAAAACATGGGGCTGCACGGAGAGGCGAGTTAAGGTTGGAGTGAGTGATATGGCAATCGTGAATAGTTTACATAGCGTTGCTCAAATATGTTGTTCATTATCTATTTGTTTCTGCTTTCAGAACTAAACTCTACAGGCACTTCCTCACGTTATATCTGGCCAATTGCAATCACTGTGATTTTACTGATACTCATGACTGTGATCCTTTGTATTGGATACATGATCTGCAGAGGTGAGAAATAATAAAGGAAAAAATAATTATTTTTGAACTGTTTGCAATGATTGTGTTTTGTGGCCTTGTATAGTAAAGATATAAGTGATTCAAGCTGAAGTAATTAAGGGATGAATGGTCACTTATTTGCAAAGGTCGGGGCCGGAATTCCCCGGCCCTTCCCACTGGTGGGATTCTCTGGCCCCACTGTCAGTGCACCCCACTCCCACAGATTCGCCGACGGAGTGGGGTGGTTTCAGTGGAAATGGCCATTAGCAGTGACGGGAGCAGAAAATCGCACCGCTAGCGAATGGTGCATTGCCTCCCGCTGTCGAGAAACATGCAACTGGGAAACCAGGGAAGCCCGCCCCAGAGCAGCAACATGCTCTGGTGATTAATAGAAGTACGAGCAGACTTTTTTCTTCGTCTTATTTTCTCGGGACTCCAGTTTTTCTAAGTAAAGGCATTAAAAAGATGTTAAATATTTTTAAAGCTTTGAGTCTTTTATTGGAATCCCAAAATAGGCCACAGGTTTCAATGTGACACGTGTAAATCTTAAATTCTACTGTCCCTTAACTATACGTTTCAATTTAGTATTTATCACCCTCTTAGATACTGGGGTTAAGCTTGTATATGTGGCCATGTGCCAGTGAGCTTTACATTCCACCATTTTTTTGAGGACACTTTAATCGGTTTAATTTTTTTATGGGCTTGAACTGGTACTTTTGCGTTTACACAACCTACCTGGTGGAAAAAAGGCAGTGGATGGACCAAGAAATGTAAGAGTGACTATGTGGGCACCACAAGAATAATATCCTTGCTACCCCCAAGACCCACCTTCTTGCTGGGCTGGTTGGCAAAGGCACCACCCACTATTGCAAGCTGTTGAATAGTAATGGTGGCAGGATGGGGGTCCTTAAGTGACTGTCAATTGACTCGCGGGCAGGTAGCTGCCCACAAATCCTCCCCCTCCACAGACCTAATCGAAGGAAGGCAGCGAGATCTCCACCCTATCGCACGGCTGCTCGCCTTTGAACTTGCCGGGAAAGGGACTGGGAAAGGGGGGTGGCATGGGGGAGGCATTGGGCTGGACTCTTCGTCCTGCCGCGCCACATTTCCGTTTCACCCCACCGGCGGGACCCAGTCGGTCAATGGGGTTTCCCATTGTGGGGCAACCCCACGCCGTCGGGAAACCCACGAGCTGCCGGCAAAATGGAGCATCCCGCCGGCGGAGAATCCAGCCCGTTAAATCCCAATTCCAGCACGTGTTTCCTGTTTCTTCCCTGGAAAATCAATACTTTTTTTGCATATTATAATACTTTTCATCAATATTTTAAATATGAAAGTCAAATCCTATAGCCTCAATGACTTTACTCTTTAACTCATTTAAAAAGAGGAGTGTGGCAAATTAATTGATCTCCCCTTTATCTGTTTTTATTTACTGTCTTCCTGTCAGCCACACTTGGTAAAGGCGACAAATTTTAAAGAAGGTTAAGGCAGACGGCTGGAGACCTGTGTGCCTCGGGCCAGTGTCACGAACATTCCTCTGCAAGGCCAGCACAAAAATAGCTTTCGAGGAGATACAACTGCACTCCGCCATTAGAAATAGAATGTGCACAAAACTATTGTGCTTTTGAAAAATAAAATTGTTGAAAAATTAAATTGTATGTTCTTAATATTGAAGATTTATTTTCTTTTTCTTTCATGCCACTCAACATTTATATAGTCCTTCATCAGCCTTACAGAAAAGTGTTTCTGCATTCTACCCAATCATCTAGAAGGTAGGAAAACGTTTAATGGTGGAAAAAAGCAGAAATATTAAAGCAAAGCAAAACTTTTCTTGGTAGTCGTCAATGCTGGGTGTTCTATTTTTATAGTGTAGGTATGTGTGGGTGACTTTGGGCATGATTTAGCAAAAATAAAACCGAATCCCACTTTGGGCACAAATAGCGGGGTGTTTCTTAGTGACTTAGTGAGGGCAAATCAACATCTGACATGTGGGAGGCTTTCAAGTGTCAGTTGAAAGGAATACAGGACAGGCATGTTCCTGTGAGGAAGAAAGATAAATACGGCAATTTTCGGGAACCTTGGATGACGAGTGATATTGTAGGCCTCGTCAAAAAGAAAAAGGAGGCATTTGTCAGGGCTAAAAGGCTGGGAACAGACGAAGCCTGTGTGGCATATAAGGAAAGTAGGAAGGAACTTAAGCAAGGAGTCAGGAGGGCGAGAAGGGGTCATGAAAAGTCATTGGCAAATAGGGTTAAGGAAAATCCCAAGGCTTTTTACACTTACATAAAAAGCAAGAGGGTAGCCAGGGAAAGGGTTGGCCCACTGAAGGATAGGCAAGGGAATCTATGTGTGGAGCCAGAGGAAATGGGCGAGGTACTAAATGAATACTTTGCATCAGTATTCACCAAAGAGAAGGAATTGGTAGATGTTGAGTCTGGAGAAGGGGGTGTAGATAGCCTGGGTCACATTGTGATCCAAAAAGACGAGGTGTTGGGTGTCTTAAAAAATATTAAGGTAGATAAGTCCCCAGGGCCGGATGGGATCTACCCCAGAATACTGAAGGAGGCTGGAGAGGAAATTGCTGAGGCCTTGACAGAAATCTTTGGATCCTCGCTGTCTTCAGGGGATGTCCCGGAGGACTGGAGAATAGCCAATGTTGTTCCTCTGTTTAAGAAGGGTGGCAGGGATAATCCCGGGAACTACAGGCCGGTGAGCCTTACTTCAGTGGTAGGGAAATTACTGGAGAGAATTCTTCGAGACAGGATCTACTCCCATTTGGAAGCAAATGGACCTATTAGTGAGAGGCAGCACGGTTTTGTGAAGGGGAGGTCGTGTCTCACTAACTTGATAGAGTTTTTCGAGGAGGTCACTAAGATGATTGATGCAGGTAGGGCAGTAGATGTTGTCTATATGGACTTCAGTAAGGCCTTTGACAAGGTCCCTCATGGTAGACTAGTACAAAAGGTGAAGTCACACGGGATCAGGGGTGAACTGGCAAGGTGGATACAGAACTGGCTAGGCCATAGAAGGCAGAGGGTAGCAATGGAGGGATGCTTTTCTAATTGGAGGGCTGTGACCAGTGGTGTTCCACAGGGATCAGTGCTGGGACCTTTGCTCTTTGTAGTATATATAAATAATTTGGAGGAAAATGTAACTGGTCTGATTAGTAAGTTTGCAGACGACACAAAGGTTGGTGGAATTGCGGATAGCGATGAGGACTGTCTGAGGATACAGCAGGATTTAGATTGTCTGGAGACTTGGGCGGAGAGATGGCAGATGGAGTTTAACCTGGACAAATGTGAGGTAATGCATTTTGGAAGGGCTAATGCAGGTAGGGAATATACAGTAAATGGTAGAACCCTCAAGAGTATTGAAAGTCAAAGAGATCTAGGAGTACAGGTCCACAGATCACTGAAAGGGGCTACACAGGTGGAGAAGGTAGTCAAGAAGGCATACGGCATGCTTGCCTTCATTGGCCGGGGCATTAAGTATAAGAATTGGCAAGTCATGTTGCAGCTGTATAGAACCTTAGTTAGGCCACACTTGGAGTATAGTGTTCAATTCTGGTCGCCACACTACCAGAAGGATGTGGAGGCTTTAGAGAGGGTGCAGAAGAGATTTACCAGAATGTTGCCTGGTATGGAGGGCATAAGCTATGAGGAGCGATTGAATAAACTCGGTTTGTTCTCACTGGAACGAAGGAGGTTGAGGGGCGACCTGATAGAGGTATACAAAATTATGAGGGGCATAGACAGAGTGGATAGTCAGAGGCTTTTCCCCAGGGTAGAGGGGTCAATTACTAGGGGGCATAGGTTTAAGGTGAGAGGGGCAAAGTTTAGAGTAGATGTACGAGGCAAGTTTTTTACGCAGAGGGTAGTGGGTGCCTGGAACTCACTACCGGAGGAGGTAGTGGAGGCAGGGACGATAGGGACATTTAAGGGGCATCTTGACAAATATATGAATAGGATGGGAATAGAAGGATACGGACCCAGGAAGTGTAGAAGATTGTAGTTTAGTCGGGCAGTATGGTCGGCACGGGCTTGGAGGGCCGAAGGGCCTGTTCCTGTGCTGTACATTTCTTTGTTCTTTGTTTGACTTCAGCGCCGCTATCAAATGGGACTTTGCTTTTTTTGGCCTCAGCAAGGGATACCTCGCCAAGGCTGTACTTATCTCACTTCCTGCACCGACGAGCTGAGCTAGTCAGTGCAGGCAGAAATTGGGGTGCCATTTTTAAATGCTGCGCCAATCTCTTGACCCCTCAACCATGCAACCGTGGCCTCAAGACTCGCCCAACATTCCTTTTAGGGGGACCTAGAGCACACCCCTCACCTCATCGCTTAAGGGAAGAGCATCCTGGGCCCGATCCCTGGCACCTGGGTGGCACTGCCAAGGTGCTAGCCTAGTGGTGCCAGGCTGGCAGTGCTAAGGTGCTGGGTGGCAGAGGGAGTGTCAGCCTACCACCCTACCCAAAGCCCAACCACCCGGGGCCTCCGATGGCCTGGGAGACCCAACCACCCCCGGTGTGCCGTTATGCCTGGTCCAGGTTTGCAAGGTCCCGTGGTAAACGGCGCCACAGCGAGGTCTCCCAGGCGTGAGCGTTTGTTCCCAGGCCTCTGGATAATCGGGCAGTGATATATTTAAATGAGCCAAATGGTTCACTTAAATATGTAAATCTGAATCTTGCTCTATGAGGGCAAGATACTGATCGTGACGTCTCATGAGATCTTGTTAGAAAAAGATTACTCTGGATCTCTTGGGCACAAGGCCATATTATGAAATGTTGTTAAATTTAATCAGGGATTCACTACTGTACTATAATCTTTTTTGTCCGCCGATGAGTTTGAGTGGAAACACACACAGGATAGCGCGAAACATTTTTAAGATGGGAACTCTGCCTCCATATATTGATAATTATCTAAACAGGAATTGGTTTGCTTAAAAAAAAAAAAGCAATCGTAAGATTATGGTATAGTTTAAATCCCATGAGTAAATTTAACAAAATTTCAAAACATGTCCTTGTGCCCAGCTTTATTTTTGAAGACACTTTAAAAGTCTGCAGATGAGCACACTTAGAAATTCCCAAAACAAGTAACTGCACTGAATGTGTAACACGTTTCGTGGAACAGGGCTTGTTTTATGTTTTTTTTCAAAACCAGTGCAAACCACGGAAACTTGACTTGCGCTTAAATCCTGTGGTCTTTTGCCCTGGTTACAGCAATGTCAGATGAATTGTGCTGAGGGGAGAAAAACCTCAGTGTATTTGAAATGAAATTCCATGATCCTCATCCATTTATATTACAAAAATGTTCTTGGTTGCTTTTCAGAATGTCTGTGGAAGTAGATGGAATCTCTCCCTTCTGAAGGTTGTGCCACCGACAGTGAGCTAGTCAAAAGTTTTGCGACATTCCGCTGTGAAATGAGCAGAGCTTACCGTAAGCTGCTTGTATGAGAGGACGCAATCAGCAGATGTCCTGTTATTTATTGTAGCAGAAGTTTTTCCAAGATTATGGATTCAACTGTTATTCCTTTTGGTCAGAAGTACGCATAGAAAAAACTTCAATGCTTGGTTACGGAAAATGGAAATAAAAATAAGCTTAAGACTGCATATTTTGCTATTTTGTTTCTTGAGAATAGGCCAACTTTTGTTTTCAGATCTTAACACAGAAAGGTGCAGACACATCGATGTGCTATTTATTTGCCTGGCAGACTGAATCAAGTATACGTGTGCGCATTATTGACTGGTGCTTATCAATATAGAAGAATGTTTTTCATCTTTTGCCATTAGATTAGTGATGCCTTGTAGCTTGATGGTAGCTGTGGAGAAAAAAAAGTGTTATTATGTGAATCCATCTATGAGTCAAGAAGGACGGGATTCTCCACGTGTTTCTTGGCAGCGAGACACGGTGCGCTGTTCTTTGGTGGCGGGCTTCCCTGCTCTCGCTGCTGTCAATGAGATTTCCCATTGAAGCCACCCCACGCCGCCAGGAAACCCAAGGGCTGGGGAATCCCGCCACCAGCGAACAGCCGGAGAATATCAGCGCAGAGGGGGCGATGTAGATCTGAGTCATTTAGATTCTGCAGGGAAAGACATATCTTTGCTTGGTACTGTGAATTGGAAAGCCAGTCACATTTTCTCACATTCTCCAAAACATTGGTGACGTTAATGAAGTATGAAATGTGTTTAAGATGCTCAAGTATTAGTTCCATTCTTGAATTAGGATATATCATTTGTACTAGCTGCATTCGTGTAACATGCATGTATTTTTAAAAGACCTCTGTGATAATCTATTTGGAAAAGTAAGCTGTTGGTGGCCAGTGTACAATGCTCAAATTAATATATTTCAAGCTATACCTTAATCCAGGACTGAATTAATTAGACAAAGATATATTACATATGTAACGTGTCTCAACTAGACAGATATGCCAAGCAACCATCAAAATGCAACAAGAATGTAGCATTTGCTAATGTGTTAAATTTTGGGGGAAAAAGCCATTTTGATATTTGAAAATGCCCAGTTGAGTATTGTGTTATATTTTATCTGAACGTCTTTTCTTTTCAAGAATTTTCACTCTCAATGCCACAACAAACAATGAAACCAGTATTAGTGAATCTGCAGCTAGGAATTGTGCACAATTTATTGAGGTTTATTTAAAATATTTAGAAACCCCTATGTAAAAAAATAAAGTCTTTATGTTGTTCTGTAGAACTTGTAATTTTTCTGTATGAACCATATCCCTCACCACATTAAGGAACAGTTTTGTCAAAGAGCTCAAGATGAACAATACAAGCTATATTAGATGTGACAGAATCATTATGATTGATTATAATTTGTCAAATACCATATTCACTTGTTCTTAGACATACTAAAAAGTGAATATGCATGAGTGGTTGTTCCTCTTGCTAATTGAAATATTTTCTCCATTTGGAAATGAAATAAAATGAAAATCGCTTATTGTCACAAATAGGCTTCAAATGAAGTTACTGTGAAAAGACCCTAGTCGCCACATTTCGGCGCCTGTAAACTGGAAATGCATTGGTAAGAGGATGGGAGAGTACAAGTTAACTACTCTATTAATTTGTCACATTTTTAATTTTGTAAGTAAAGAATACATATTACCATTTTGCTAAGTATATGAATTTGAATTCCATTATCATTTTAAAAGAACAAAAATAAAAGGAAATTATTTTTTATATTTCTGTGTTCAATTAATTTGAGTTGTTTTTGAGTGGCAACTGAATGTGTTTTTTCTGTTGCTGTAGAATATTTATTCTAACCGGATAGTGATTAAAGAACTCCGAGTCTAGATATAACACACGTTCAATGCAGGTTGGCAGATCTGGGACGAGATTCTCCGACCCCCCCGCCTCGTCGGAGAATCGCCGGGGGCTGGCATGAATCCCGCCCCCCGCCGGTTGCCGAATTCTCCGGCACTGGAGATTCGACAGGGGCGGGAATCGCGCCGCGCCGGTTGGCCCCCCGCCCCCCCCCCCCCCCCCGCGATTCTCCGGCCCGGATGGGCCGAAGTCCCACTGCTAGGATGCCCGTCCCGCCGGCGTGGATTAAACTACCTACCTTACCGGCGGGACAAGGTGGCGTGGACGGGCTCCGGGGTCCTGAGGGGGGGTGCGGGGCGATCTAGCCCCGGGGGGGTGGCCTGGCGGAGGCGGAAGAGACTCCCTCCACAGCGCATGCGTGGGGATGCCGTGAGCGGCCGCTAACGCTCCCGCGCACTCGCCGCCCGGCAATGTCATTTCCGCGCCAGCTGGCGGGGCACCAAAGGCCTTTTCCGCCAGCTGGCGGGGCGGAAATTAGTCCGGCGCGGGCCTAGCCCCTCAAGGTTGGGGCTCGGCCCCCCAAGATGCGGAGGATTCTGCACCTTTGGGGCGGCGCGATGCCCGACTGATTTGCGCCATTTTTGGCGCCGGCCGGCGGACATCGTGCCGATACCGGAGAATTTCACCCCTGAAGTGAATTATCTTTCTAAATAAAAACCGACAAGTTAAGTGCGTGTTTTGCCGCTGCTTTCGGCCTAGTCGGAAAAGTCTTTTTATCATTTTATTCTATTCCTTTCTCTTTACCCTCCAATGGCATTCTGAATCAGAACAAAGTTACGCAAACTTTGGGCGAGATTCTCTGACCTCCGTACCGCGTGTTTCTCAGCAGCGGGAGGCAGCCCGCTGTTGGCCGGCATGGAATCTTCTGGTCCCACTGCTGTCAATGGGATTTTCCATTGAATTCACCCCACGTTGCCGGGAAATCAGTGCTGCGGTACACCATCGGAGGGACTGGAATATCCAACCGACTTGAACAGCTAAAAGATCTCGCCCCTTGTGCCTGGAATCAAGTCATTGAACAAGGGAAAGCTTGAGTCAGTCAAAAATAGTTTATCTACTTTTATTTGCAAACAATGAAAGTAAAAAGTTAGCACAAAAGAGGGAAAAGAAAACTGAACGAGCTGCACGAGAAAGAGCAAACCAAAAAGTGAAAGTGGAATATTTTAAAAGTAAAATTTATTTTTTAAAATTCAGTTTAAAGCTAATATTACAAAATATATCAATCGTGACATTCTAGTCACCTTTGGACCACTAAATATTTGTTTCAATTTGACAATGAATAAACTTCAATTTTTCAAAACTTGTCAGCTTGGGAGACAACAGATTGATCAGCAATTAAGGGGTTATCTGCTCAATTAAGTTCACAATTTACTATATCAGGATTAATGATAATAATTGAAGAGGCCTAGCTCATATACTGATCAAATTTCCGATTAAATGTTCATTACCCAGATGGTGGGTTTCAAGGGGTTATCGCAATTCACACTTCATGATTTTACCAAACTTGAACTTTCTTCCGACTTTTAACAAACTTAAACGTTCTTCTGGCTCCAATTGTCTGTCAGTGGTTATAATGCCTAAATTGGGTTAAATCTGTAAATTTAAGGTATAAAGGCGTACTCCAGGTGCTTATCATAGTATTATTAGGTACATAAAGGCATGGGCAAGTTGGGAACAGCTGCTTTCCATCATTTTATGCAGGTAAGTTCCAAATTTTGCTTTTAAACTTGATTAATTTTTTTATTGTGAGACTGTTGGTCTGAAATGTTTGTGCTCAATATCTTTTGTACAGTTAATTTGTGAAGGTACATCTACTTAGTCAACTGTTTACTGGTCTAAGACATTGCATTGGGAGCCTTAAATATGACTCTTGCCATAATCCTGTCAAAACCCAGCTGAACTACTTTTTATTAGTTGCAAAGATCCATTTCTAAGGGGAAGCCCATGTTTCCTGTGACCTGAAACATGACCTCATGAGAACTTGTGTGCAATGGTTTGCGGCGGAGTTGTTCAATGAGTCTTTTTGCTATCGCAGCACCAATTGGGATTGATATGGGATATCTTGAGGCTCATTAACTGACAAACTAGTCTCCGCTTACAAACTGCGAGTGGGATTCACCACAACGTGAATTTAAGGAGATAACAGAAGAGCAACCAAAACAAATGTTTGTGTTTGACAGTGATTTCTGCAAACTAATGAAACTTCATGCAGTTCTCCAACTTCTGCCTGAATTTCCATCACCCTGCAGAAAGTCTTCTGCTTTAGCAAAATGATATTGGAGCCCCGATTCCAGAATTCCTGAACCTGGCGCCCTCTATTTTCACTGGGGTGTGGTGCGGGTGGGGGTGGGGAAGGGGGTGGAGAACACAAATGGCCTGTAGTTTGCACATCCATGGCTCATGAAGATGGTTCAAGCAGACCCAATTTTCATTAATACAATGTCGAAAATATGACTTTGAGGACTTTACACTTTTCAAAAGAAGGTTTAAGCCGAGTTTCGGGTAAGGCCCTAGATGGATTTGGGAGTGGTCAAGAGTCCCCCAGCCGCGTGTTTCTCTGCAGCGCCATTCGCTGGTGGCGGGATTCTATACTCCTGCCGCTTAGCAATGGGATTTCCCATTGAAGCCACCCACGCCGCTCATTGATAGAAACTTACAACTTTATTTAATCTCTGTGTAGGTCCTGAGGCCTGCCCATTGTGGATACTGGGTGAGTTGACATGGAAGGTATAAGGGCATAGGGTTGTGGATGTAGGGGCATGGGTTGACATGAGTTGACACTAAATTGGCAGGGGCTATTGAGGATTATGGGATTGAGGGGGATATGTTGTCATAGATATTATGAGAGCCTGCAGGGAGGGTAGGTGAAGGTGGTCTAGGTGCCCATTGATGCTGTGTTTGGAATAAACCATGAACAATAGCAAATGAAAATTCCAGAGAGGGTACTCTCTGATTATACCCATTGAGGCCCTCATTCAGTATGATTAAATTCAAACTCTCCAGAAAATTGAGATAGTTTGTGTTTATTTTGTAATAGTCACCTGACTCTTGGCAGCCATCTTTGCTACCATGTGAGTCTCCATTTTAAAATATGAAAGATAGTTCTAGAAACATCACCAGCAATACAGTCCCTCTATGAAGTTATGAAGAGGATGTGCCTTCATTGGGCATCACATTGTTTTCAGCCATATGATTTCTGAAGTTTTCTGTGGCTTTGATTTACCCTTGTATGGACATTTATTTGACACCCCCACCCACTCCCAAGGAGGGAATCCACTTCTAAAGGTTTAGAATCATTTTAGTGGTTCTTTTTCCCTTCACCACACAGGTGATAAATTGGTGTGCGTGACTATCTGCCTGTTACAGAATCTACTGGATGAAATCAATAAATGAAATTGGATGGGTTCTATAACAGGTGGGTGATCCATTCTGCCAGTTTACCATCTATGCAGTGAAGGTGACAATTACTTATTATCATTGGCGCACTAATGTATGGACGGTCACTTCTTAAATAGAGCTTTAAGGCAAATGAACACTGTCAGTTTACACGTCTTTTGCAAATTGAGAGATGGGGTGATTTGTCGCTCCCACCCTGCAGTCACGGCAGTGGGAAGTCCAGAGGACACCATCTCCGATTAAACGGACGATCCTTTAAAACAGAGATGAGGAGGAATTTTTTCAGCCAGAGGGTGGTGAATCTGTGGAACTCTTGCCGCAGAAGGCTGTGGAGGCCAAATCACTGAGTGTCTTTAAGACAGGGATAGATAGGTTCTTGATTAATAAGTGGATCAGGGGTTATAGGGAGAAGGCAGGAGAATGGGGATGAGAAAATATCAGCCATGATTGAATGGCGGAGCAGACTCGATGGGCCAAGCGGCCTAATTCAGCTCCTATGTCTTATGGTCTAAGTCTGGTCAATTTTCAGGCCTCGTTTGAATCGAGTGGGCGAATTGCCAGTTTGAACTCCGTTGCTTGTGGGCTGTTTGCTCCTGGGGCAGCTTGGGAAATCAGATGGGGCATAAGATCCTTAAAGGGGGAAGTGGAATGATCAGGGGTTAACACAGAAAAACAGAATGAGGCAAAGGAAGCCCAAGGTATCCTTGTGAGGTCAGGAGGAGCATCAACACAGTTCTTGCAACTGTAAAAAAAAAATTAGGGACGCGATTCTCCCAAATTATGGCTAAGGGCGCGATTCATCGGGAAAATGTCAAAGTCCGGTTTTGGACGCATTTGGCGGGGTGTTTTGCGATGACTGCAATGCTGAGATTGAGACCCTTATTCAACGAGGGGTTTCTCCCTGTTGAGGCCACATTTTGACATTTTTCCGGCACTGGGAATCTGAGCTTGGCAGCAGGACTGGCTCCTTGTACATCGGGGACCCTTGACTCCCCCTCCCCAACCTTTATAAGATGCAAAATACTTTTAATTAAAATGTCAGAAATATGTCCAATTCCAATTCACTTCCCACACCTAGCGGTGCACGAAGACAGATTTTCATCTGTTTCCATAGCTAATTATTCCTGGAACAACATTTGTTGCCAGGGGCTTGTAGCTTGTTGTCACAAGTAGGCTTCAATGAAGTTACTGTGGAAAGCCCCTGGTCGCCACATTCCGGCACCTGTTCGGGGAGGCTGGTACAGGAATCGCACCGTGCTGCTGGCCTGCCTTGGTCTGCTTTAAAAGCCAGCGATTTAGCCCAGTGAGCTAAACCCTCCGACCCACTTAAGCCCTCACTTCCACCCTATCCCCGTAACCCAATAACCCCTCCTAACCTTTTGGACACTAAGGGCAATTTATCATGGCCAATCCACCTAACTTGCACGTCTTTGGACTGTGGGAGGAAACCGGAGCACCAGGAGGAAACCCACGCAGACACGGGGAGAACATACCCCAGCGGGGGGTCGGAGAATGTCGCCCCCTGGGTTTCATTGTGGGGCTGGGGCAGGCATCAGTTGGGCTGGCTGACCTGGGACAATGTTTGAAGGCACGAGGGCTACCTAGTCCTGATGTGGACTATTTAAAAGGTTTGCCTCGGCGTGTGAGACTTTGCCCCAGTTAAAATAAAAACAGACAAATTCCCTCAGGGAGTGCAAGGTGTTGAATTTTGATCCGAAGCAGCTCGCACATTGAAAATACGTTTGTCAACTCCTGGAATGGGCTCAGTAATCCTGGAGTAGCATCCAAGCCACCATCTTTGAAAGGCTCCTGAGGAATCCAGGGCGTAATTCTCCCATTGGGAAACTAAGTCCCGACGCCGGAGTGAAAACCCGAGTGTTTCATTCCGGCATCGGAGGCCTCTACCAGCCCCCTATTCTCCCGCCCCCAGGGGGCTAGAAGCGGCGCCGCGTCATTTACGCCCGCCAGGCCTTGCCGCCGCGTAAAAGCGGTGCCGCGTAAATGACGTGGCCTGCGCCACGTAAATGATGTCATCTGCGCATGCGCGGTTGCCATCCTCCCCGCAGCTGCCCCGCAAGAAGATGTCGGATGGATCTTGCGGGATGGCGGCGGAAAGGAGGTCCTCCGTCAGAGAGGCCGGACTGCTGATCAGTGGGCACCGATCGCGGGCCAGACCCCTATGAGTCCCCCTGCCACAGGCCGCCCCCCCCAGCGTTCCCGCGCTGTTCCCGCCGGCAGAGACAAGGGGCGAGATTCTCCGACCCCCCGACGGGTCGGAGAATCGCTGGGGGCTGGCGTGAATCCCGCCCCCGCCGGTTGCCAATGTCTCCGGCACGGGAATATTCAGCGGGGGCGGGAATCGCGCCGTGCCGGTTGGCGGCCCCCCCCGCTCGATTCTCCGGCCCGGATGGGCCGAAGTCCCGCCGCTAAAATGCCTGTCCCGCCGGCGTAAATTAAATCACCTACCTTACCGGCGGGACAAGGCGGCGCGGGCGGGCTCCGGCGTCCTGGGGGGGGCGCGGGGCGATCTGGCCCCGGGGGGTGCCCCCTCGGTGTTCTGGCCCGCGATCGGGGCCCACCGATCCGCGGGCGGGCCTGTACCGTGGCGGCACTCTTTCCCTTCCGCCTCCACCACGGTCTCCACCATGGCGGAGGCAGAAGAGACTCCCTCCACTGCGCATGCGCGGGGCCGTCAGCGGTCGCTAACGCTCCCGTGCATGCGCCGCCCGGAGATGTCATATCCGCGCCAGCTGGCGGGGCACCAAAGGCCTTCTCCGCCAGCGGGCGGGGCGGAAATTCATCCGGCGCCAACCTAGCCCCTCAATGTTGGGGCTCGGCCCCCAAAGATGCGGAGCATTCCGCACCTTTGGGACGGCGCGGTGCCCGTCTGATTTGCGCCGTTTTGGGCGCCGGTCGGCGGACATCGCGCCGTTTCCGGAGAATTTCGCCCAAGGTGTGGACGGCGCCGGTGGGAACCTGTCGTGTTGGGCAGGCCGCTAGGCCCATCCAGGCCGGAGAATCGCTGCTCGACCGTTACAAACTGCTAGTGGCGATTCTCCGAGCGGCCAGCCATGATTCTCGCTGCGCCGGTTTCGGGGGGGGGGGGTTGGTGGGAGAATCGCGTGCGGGTGCCGGGGCGGCATGGTGGGACTCGGCGTGGGGGTGGGAGAATTCCGCCCCAAGGCTCTGTGAAAATCCAGGCCGTACTCTAGCTTTGAAGTGAGAAAATGGGGGGTGGGTGGAAGGGCATATTACCAGACTTGGCGGCACGGTGACGCAGTTAGCACTGCCGCCTCACAGCACCAGGGACCCAGGTTCAATTCCGGCATTGGATAACGGTCTGTGTGGAGTCTGCACACTCTCCTGGGGCGAAATTCTCCTACCCGCCCCGCCACATTTCTGCGCCGACCGGCCGGCGGGAGTCTCCGTAACACCGGCCGGTCAATGGGGTTTCCCATTGTGGGGCAGCCCCACGCCGTCGGGAAACCCCCGAGCGCCGGCAGAACGGAGACTCCCGCCGGCGGAGAATGACGCCCCCCGTGTCTGCGTCGGTTTCCTCCGGGTGCTCCGGTTTCGTCCCACAGTCCAAAAATGTGCGAACTAGGTGGATTGGCCATGCTAAATTGCCCTTAGTGTCCACAGATGTGCAGGTTAGATGGGTTGCGGGGATAGGGCAGGGGTGTGGGCCTAGGTAAGGTGCTTTTTCAGAGGGTCAATGCAGACCCAATGGGCCGAAAGGCCTCTTTCTTCACTGCAGGAATTCTATAGTAATGTTTAAAATATTGAGGCACTGTGGAGCTGCATTCAACAAATCAAAAAGATCACACAGCTGAAACAAAGCATGAGTTCGAGCAGTGTTTTTCAAAGTGGGGGTTGCGACCAACGGGTGGGTCGCGGGATGATGTAAAATGGGTCACCAAAAGGTCACCAAAAATTATCCCTAAGGATCGCGTGACATTTTTTCCCATTTTCTCCCTGTGTGAATTCTGGTTACAGTGCAGTGTGTGGCCACATTAGGCTGAGGTAGAGGCCGGTGCCCTGGACTTTCTGCCTCCCTGGGTCACTCTTATAGTCATCGCCACCGACATAGCCTCCAGCAGCCACTCCTGTTTCTGCAGCAGCTGATCAGCCAGGTTAGTCAGCACATACATAGAGCATAGAACATACAGTGCAGAAGGAGGCAATTTGGCCAATCGAATCTGCACCGCCCCACTTAAGCCCTCACTTCCACCCTATCCCCGTAACCCCAATAACCTCTCCTAACCTATTTGGACACTAAGGGAAATTTAGCATGGCCAATCCACCTAACCTGCACGTCTTTGGACTGTGGGAGGAAACCGGAGCACACGGAGGAAACCCACTCAGCCACGGGGAGAACGTGCAGACTCCGCACAGACAGTGACCCAGCGGGGAATCGAACCTGGGACCCCGGCGCTGTGAAGCCACAGTGCTATCCAACTGAAGGGTTTAAAAGAAAAAATCAATTATCTTTAATTTCAATTCCTGCAGATATTCCTTTTGCACAATGTCAGTTTCCAGCAGTGCTTCGCGCTCTTTTTTTTTCCAGCATTTCCCACCCAAAGCCAAGTGACTGCTGACTGGAACATCTTTCCACAAGTACCCCAGTCAGTCACTCATAGCCGGAGTACTCCCTTATACAGGATCTAGCTCTAGCAGATAATTCCTGTGTATCCCGTGGGGATCTCCCCACCTTTCAATTGGTCCATTGTCAAAAAGCTGTTTTATGTTTGCCCCATTCTGAACTCTGCTCTGGGGCGACGGGTGTGGGTTTGAGAAATACATCCATCCCAGTCAGGGGGGAAATGCATCTTTTCAAGTACAGCTCATAGGAATCACAGAGTCAATGAACACACAAAGAGACCGATTTCAGGGTTAATGTTCTGAATTGGATGCATGTTTAATGTTTGCAACTATTACCATTGTCAATTAATCTTGAATTTCTATTACCTTTAACGTTGTCAGTGTTGGTTCAATTTCTGCAACAGCTAATCTTTTTGATGTCTTTTCAGCTACTCTTAACCTTGCCAATCAGATCCATGTTTAAAGTTGTGCTGTGTGTGCATAAGGTGTTTGACGTATATTTAAAATGGGGAGCCGCTCTCTGCTCACTTTCTGAGATCAGTCGCTCTCTCAGTGAGACTGACTTTGCGATCAATGGTGAGTCGCCTTCCTTCCCCATCAGCCCAAAATCCAGGCGTGTTCTGAAGAATTTCCTCATTCCCCCTTCAAATACCTCAGGAGTCTGCGATCAAAGGTCTCGCACACTGATCTGTGCAGATCTTTTTATTACAAGTTATTTAGATCTCCAAATAACAACAAAAAATCGAAAATATATTTTAATTTACAATTTTTTACATTTGATAATACAAAAGTGCCAACAATGAATGTGATGTTTTAAAAAGAAACTGTGGATAATCTATTGTGAGCATGGTGTGGGTCACGAGAGACGGCCATTTTGTAAAAATGGGTCACCGGAAAACAAGTTTGAGAAACCCTGAGTTAGAGGATGGTACATAAACTCTACATGCTTCAGGCAGACTGTACCCTGGCAACTATGTCATAATACACAAAGGAGACATTCAAGTTTTGAGATGGTTCGGAGCCACAAGGCTATTTCCTAATGCCATGGAATGAATTATGAAGATAAACCAGCCTCAAAAGGTTAAAGGATGTATTTGAGATAGTTATGATTGTAACTGGAATAGAAAATGCAAATCTGGGTGTACCAGTTGAAACTGACTTCAGACAGCAGGAACCGGGTGAGAGGCAAAATTGCGACTAAAGTCGGAAAATTCTGTTCAGTGATTAAGTGGAATTTTATAAGAAGATCTCCACCTTTTGACCCGGCAGTGCATGGATGATCTGAGTTAGAGAAAGCAACTGTAAACCCTCTGGGGCAGAATCAACAGATCCTCTCATTCTGCTGCATCCACGTAGAACAAATCTCTCCCTTGAAATAAAAACTCACCTTGAATGGTCTTTCATGGCGAGTTTGTCCAATGCCATTTGTCATATCCTGTCCTTACTACAATCCATTGGAGACTCAATCTGCAAAACCTTTATCTTCAGTATGGGTGTTTGTGAATGCCACATAATCCAGCAAATTACTCATTTACATCTGGGGCGTCATTCTCCGACCCCCCGCCAGGTCGGAGAATGGCCGTTGGCCGCCGTGAATCCCGCCCCCGCCCCCGCCGAAGTCTCCGAAGGGAGAAAAGTCGGCGGGGCGTTAATGGCGCCGCTGCCGCGGAGAATGTCACGGGTCTGCGCAAGGCAGCCGATTTTCGGCCTGCTGATATTCTCCCTTCCGGATGGGCCGAAGTCCCGTCGACGTGATGACCGTTCACATCGACGTGAATCAAACCTCCTTTTCATCGGCGTGACCCGGTGCTCCAGGCTCACGCCGACCAGCGAGGAGGTGAGTGACGGCCTGGGGGGTTGGCTCTGGGCAGGAAATGGCGTGGCCGCAGACTGATTGCGTGAGGAGAGGTGTGTCTCGGCTTGTGTGTGTGTGCGGTGGGGGGGGGGGGGTGGTTAGAGTAGGCTGGGCTCCGGGGGAGTGCCGGGAGGGGGTCCGTGCCGGGGTGGAGGTTGGGGGTTGGGGGGGGGTCCGTGCCGGGGTGGAGGTTGGGGGGGGGGTCCGTGCCGGGGTGGAGGTTGGGGAGGGGGTCCGTGCTGGGGTGGAGGTTGGGGGTTGGGGGGGTCCGTGCTGGGGTGGAGGTTGGGGGGGGGGGGTCCGTGCTGGGGTGGAGGTTGGGGGGGGGTCCGTGCCGGGGTGGAGGTTGGGGGGGGGGTCCGTGTCGGGGTGGAGGTTGGGGGGGGGTCCGTGCTGTGGTGGAGGTTGGGGAGGGGGTCCGTGCCGGGGTGGAGGTTGGGGGGGGTCCGTGCCGGGGTGGAGGTTGGGGGGGGCGGTCCGTGCTGGGGTGGAGGTTGGGGGTTGGGGGGGGTCCGTGCTGGGGTGGAGGTTGGGGAGGGGGTCCGTGCCGGGGTGGAGGTTGGGGGGGGGGGGTCCGTGCTGGGGTGGAGGTTGGGGGTTGGGGGGGATCCGTGCTGGGGTGGAGGTTGGGGAGGGGGTCCGTGCCGGGGTGGAGGTTGGGGGGGTGTCCGTGCCGGGGTGGAGGTTGGGGGGGGGGGGGTCCGTGCTGGGGTGGAGGTTGGGGAGGGGGTCCGTGCTGGGGTGGAGGTTGGGGAGGGGGTCCGTGCTGGGGTGGAGGTGGGGGAGGGGGTCCGTGCTGGGGTGGAGGTTGGGGAGGGGGTCCGTGCCGGGGTGGAGGTTGGGAGGGGGTCCGTGCCGGGGTGGAGGTTGGGGGGGGGGGTCCGTGCTGGGGTGGAGGTTGGGGAGGGGGTCCGTGCCGGGGTGGAGGTTGGGGGGGGTCCGTGCCGGGGTGGATGTTGGGGCGGGGGGTCCGTGCTGGGGTGAAGGTTGGGGGTTGGGGGGGTCCGTGCTGGGGTGGAGGTTGGGGAGGGGGTCCGTGCCGGGGTGGAGGTTGGGGGGGGGTCCGTGCTGGGGTGGAGGTTGGGGGGGGGGTCCGTGCTGGGGTGGAGGTTGGGGGTTGGGGAGGGGGTCCGTGCCGGGGTAGGTGATGGGAGGGCAAATGAGTTGGTCCACCTGGCCAGGTGCCAGCCTCCAACAGTTGGACCCATGCGGTCCATGCCACCTGGCTGGGGGGAGGAGGGGATATGGGCAATGATGACATGTCGTCGTTCCCCTCCCCCCCCCCACCAGGCCATCATGTTTTCAGACCATCCAGCGATGTTGGCCGCCGTGGTGGCAGCCGCTCATGTCTATGTTGCCCTGGATGAGGAGGAGGAGGAGGAGGAGGAGCGTGCCAGAGAGGCGGCGCAGGCTGCCGCAGAGGGGCAGGCGGCAGCCGCCCAGGCTGGAGGGACACCTGACCGACAGGACGAGGAGGGGGAGGAGGACGTCGCGGCCCCACGGCAACGGAGGCACCCGATGTGTGTGTACCGGCCCCGGCAGTCATCCCAGGACCTCACGGACCGGGAATGCAGGAGGAGACTCCGGATGAG
Organism: Scyliorhinus torazame; assembly: GCF_047496885.1. Classification (NCBI taxonomy): domain Eukaryota; kingdom Metazoa; phylum Chordata; class Chondrichthyes; order Carcharhiniformes; family Scyliorhinidae; genus Scyliorhinus; species Scyliorhinus torazame. Next base: position 42,014,067 of record NC_092719.1, read on the forward strand.
CCGGGAAACCGTGGCACACATCTGCCACCTGCTGGCACACCTGTCACCGCGTGGCACTGGCGGGGGACACCCTCTCCCCGTGTCCGTCAAGGTTACGGTGGCCCTGAACTTTTATGCAACGGGGTCATTCCCGGCACCGAGTGGGGACCTGTCCGGCATATCGCAGACATCGGTGCATCGGTGCATCCGGGCAGTGACAGATGCCCTTTATGCCATGGCGCACCGCTACATCCGCTTCCCCGTGGACCGGGTCAGCCAAGGTGCCCGGGCCGTGGGCTTCTCTGCCGTTGCCGGGTTCCCCATGGTCCAGGGCGCGATCGATGGGATGCACGTCGCCGTGCGGCCACCTGCAGAGAACAGGGCCGTGTTCACTAATAGGAAGGGGACCTATTCAATGAACGTACAGGTGGTCTGCGACCACCGCATGATGATCCTGCATGACTGCGCCCGTCACCCAGGCAGTGTACACGACTCATTCGTGTTGTCGCGGTCATCCATCCCCGGCATGTACGAGGGACGCCATCCCCGGCTGAGGGGCTGGTTGCTGGGCGACAGGGGCTACCCATTGCGATCGTGGCTGATGACGCCTATACGGAGGCCACGCAATGAGGCGGAGAACCGCTACAATGATGCCCATGTAGCGACAAGGGGAGTGATCGAGAGGTGCTTTGGCGTGCTGAAGATGCGTTTCAGGTGCCTGGACCTCTCTGGGGGCGCCCTCCAGTATCGGTCAGATAGGGTCGGCCGCATCATTGTGGTGTGCTGCGTCCTGCACAACATAGCCCAGCAGAGGGGCGATGTGCCGCAGGCAGAGGAGGGCGGAGTGGAGGAGCAGCAGGAAGAGGCCCAGTCCTCCCCAGATGAGGGGGATGGGGGCAATGGTCAGGGCAGACGGGGTAGACACAGACGGGTGGCTGTCCACCGTTACCGGCTGGCCCAGCGGGCACGGGACAGACTGATAGACGCCCGCTTCACTGACTAGATGGGCGTGGGAATCGGGTAGTATGGCCACAGACCGCACACCATGACAACAGCCGACCACCCACACCCCCCACCCATCCACCCACCCAGCACCCTCACCCCCCTCCCCAACCCCACACACCCCACCCGCATGCACACCACCCCCCCCCCCAATTGCCGATCCACCGGCGGCACAACGGGCCGGGCTCACCCAGTTGCGGGTGGACGCGTGTCTATCGCAGGCCATGGAGGATGATGACAACCCGCCTCCGATGAGCTCCTGGCTCTACATCGTTGGACTATGTCTGACCCATGGCCACAGTACCACCATCCACCCGGACCATCCCTGCATGCGGCTGTGACACTGCAGCGCACGGTCCCGTCCTCTGCCCGGGGGATGTTGATGGCGGCCCAGGGGGAAGGGGGCAGACTCACCTGGGGCTGAGGTAAGACCACCCGTCACACACACACTTGCGCTCAACGTACATGACACGCCCGCACACTTTGGACAGAGCACAAAGGCAGCTTCGGTAGGTGCAACATTGACTTTAATAACCAAAGGAGTTCATGCACGTGCCCTAGCCCCTAAAACTCATCTGTGCCCTGCACCCGTGCCAACTTACTCAGTGTCTAATTGTTTGGCCTTACGGGCCCTTTGACTACGTCTACGTGGTTCCCCAGACGGTACAGCAGAACTGGAGGTGGACTCCTGTGATTCCTGCCCTCTGACACTGGATCCCTTTGGCGGCCGTTTCCTGGGGCGTCCTGGCCTAGATGGGCCAGGCTGCGGCCCGGGCGACTGGGATGGCGAGCTGCCAGCCTGTCCTGCCCGTTGCCCACCCGATGCACCTGGGACGGAAGGGGGGGAGTCCGAGGTGTCGCGGTGTACCGGGACCTCCCCTACAGAGGGAGCCGGGACGGACCACACCACCTCCTCCCCCCCAGGCCTCTACATGGGTGGGGGATGCGAACGGACTGGCCATCCGACGCGCCCCCGACATCTGGCGCTGCCAGTCCTGGAGGCCCGTGCTGGTATCGACAGGGGTCTGCAGGTTTGCAGCCATGGATCCCAGGGGGTTGTCGAACCCTGTCTGTGACAGTGCGACGCCGGCTCGCTCATGGCCACTGGCGCCGATGCCCTCAGCGATGGCCTGCTGAGACTGGGCCATGGCCTGCAGAGACTGGGCCATGGCCTGCAGAGACTGGGCTATGGCCTGCTGAGACTGGGCCATGGCCTGCTGAGACTGGGCTATGGCGTTGAGCGCCTCTGCCATCTGGCGCTGGCACTGGCTCATGGCCTCCTGTGAGAGGGCAGCCATTTCCTGGGCCACAGACGCCGCCTGCACGGAAGGCCCCAGGCCTCGCAAACCGTTCCCCATGTCTGACACCGTTGCACCCATTGCCTCCACCGCGGACGCCACCCGTGCGGTGTCAGCCTGGGTGGCACGCATGACCGGGACCACTCCCAGCTCCTGGACGCGGGTGGACTCCTCCACCTGCGACCGCAGCCACCGCAAGCCACCCGTCACCCTATTCGCTCGTCTCCGTGTCGGTGGTTGCATCGGATCTATGTGTGGGTGTGGTAACTGCAGGAACCCGGGATCCATCTGGGCGGCAGATGTTCGCTTGGCCTGGGCTGCCCTCCGACCGCCCGGTCCCTCTGCTGCTCCTACCTCCACCTGCTGTACCGGGACGGCTGTATTGTGCGCACCAGTGAGTGTACCAGACGCCTCATCACTAAAGTGCCCAACCGTGGTGTGTGTTTCTGCGATGGTGGAGGTTGTTGGTGACAGCAGTGGCGTTGTGTCGTGCTCTTCGTCCCACTCTGAGTCCATGGCACTTTGGAGTGGGGGTTCGTCTCCACCCATCCACTCTGAGTCACTGTCCGGTATTTCGTCGTCCTGGGTAGTGCTGTCCCGGGTAGTGCTGTCCCGGGTAGTGCTGTCCCGGGTAGTGCTGTCCCGGGTAGGGGTGTCCTGGGTAGTGGTGTCCCGGGTAGGGGTGTCCTGGGTAGTGGTGTCCCGGGTAGGGGTGTCCTGGATAGTGGTGTCCTGGGTAGTGGTGTCCTGGCTCGGATGTGACGGGGGCCTGTGGCTGCCCCCCTCATCGCTGGGTGGTCGCTCCCGCACGTGACGGGGGTGTCGTCTCCCTGTTGCTCCAGGTCTCTCCGTCTCCCGTGGTGTGCGAGGGGCATCCTGCGGGCGTCGCATGCTGGAGGGTGCGGGTCTCTCAGTCTCCTGTGGTCTCCGAGGGGCATCCTGCGGGCGTCGCATGCTGGAGGGTGCGGGTCTCTCCGTCTCCTGTGGTCTCCGAGGGGCATCCTGCGTGCGGTGTGCATCTGCGGGGATGGGTGCCTGGACGTTTGGTCCTGCGATACACAATGAAGCATGCATGGTTAGACATCACGCAGTGATCAGGTGATACGGGGGAGGGGGATATAGGGGAGGGGGGATATGGGGACGGGCTGTTGGTGGCTCACTTGCTCGTGGGGCCCCGACCTCTGCATCAGCAACCTCCCGGTCCTCAGGTCCGCCAGCCAGTTCCAGGGCCCTTTCCTCGTGTTCGGTCAGTGGTCTCTCATCAGCGGGGCCTCCTCCAGTCCTCACATGCTCCCTATTGTTGTGTGCGCGCTTCTCCTGTGGGGGGGGTGGTGGTGGCAGGGGTAAAAGGCAACAGTGTTAGGCAGGTATATGAATACACGCCATCGGTTGCGCGTGCATTGCAGAGGTTAAGGTTAGGGCTGGATTCACTTGGGGATATGGGGGATATGGGGGAGGGGGGATATGGGGGAGGGGGGGATATGGGGGAGGGGGGGATATGGGGGAGGGGGATATGGGGAGGGGGGATATGGGGGATATGGGGGAGGGGGGATATGGGGGAGGGGGGATATGGGGGAGGGGGGGATATGGGGAGGGGGGATATGGGGGATATGGGGGAGGGGGGATATGGGGGAGGGGGGTATGGGGGATATGGGGGAGGGGGGATATGGGGGAGGGGGATATGGGGGAGGGGGGATATGGGGGAGGGGGATATGGGGGGGGATATGGGGGAGGGGGGATATGGGGGAGGGGGGATATGGGGGATATGGGGAGGGGGGATATGGGGGAGGGGGGATATGGGGGAGGGGGGTATGGGGGATATGGGGGAGGGGGATATGGGGGAGGGGGGATATGGGGGATATGGGGGAGGGGGGATATGGGGGATATGGGGGAGGGGGGATATGGGGGAGGGGGGATATGGGGGATATGGGGAGGGGGGATATGGGGAGGGGGGATATGGGGGATATGGGGGAGGGGGATATGGGGGAGGGGGGATATGGGGGAGGGGGGATATGGGGGAGGGGGGATATGGGGGATATGGGGGAGGGGGGATATGGGGGAGGGGGGCTATGGGGGAGGGGGGATATGGGGGATATGGGGGAGGGGGGATATGGGGGAGGGGGGATATGGGGGATGGTGAGATATGGGGGATATGGGGAGGGGGGATATGGGGGAGGGGGGATATGGGGGATATGGGGGAGGGGGGATATGGGGAGGGGGGGATATGGGGGATATGGTGGAGGCTCACCCTGCCTGCTCTGACGAGGTCGTTCACCTTCTTGTGGCACTGGGTGCCTGTCCGTGGTGTTAGGGCCACAGCGGTGACGGCCTCTGCCACTTCCCTCCACAGACGCCGGCTGTGGCGTGGGGCAACTCTGCGGCCGTGCCCGGGATACAGGGCGTCCCTCCTCTGCTCCACCGCGTCCAGGAGCGCCTCCACATCGCGTGACTCGAACCTCGGGGCTGAGCGACGGCTAGCCATCCAGTCGGGTGTTGCGGTCGGGTGTTCCGGTCGGGTGGGGGGGAGCTGCGCGGCCTTATGAGCCGTCACGCCGTGCAGCGCGTATGACGCTGCACGGTGTGAACCATTGCGCAAGCGCGGATCCCGTCACGTCGCTGCTAGCCCATTTCGGGCCGGAGACTATCGGCCCATTTTTATGACGTGACGCAAGTGGGATTTGCGCCGTTTTTTGCGCCGATCGGCGGACCTTCCGCCGATAACGGAGAATTTCGCCCCTGATCACATCTTTGCTCTTTAATCTGACCAAACAACATTTCTCAAAGCCCCTGAAGGAGTATTTACTTATTTTATGGATCTTGCTCTTTAGTATTACAGCTGAATGAGACTCTAGTCTCGAATGCAGGCCCAACCCCCCTCTGTTACAGACTCCCTACGACAGCTGAAAAACTGAAGTGATTAAGGTGACTCTGTGTTGTATTATTATAATGATATAGTGTCTTGGGCTGTTTTACTGCCACAACACACAAATTGCTCAGAGGAGACTGAGTAAACAGGTTGCGTCTTCAATTATCACGACTAGGCATATAGAAACATTTATACATAGGTATAAAGCGTGAAGACAAAAGAGCTCAAAGCAAAAGTGACACTCAGTCTGGATCACCTGACACACTTCCCTTCTAGTGATGCCATGCTGATATCCCTGAAAGGCATATTACAACAAGATACTTTGCCTCCTTCCAAAGAAGTAAAACTATTTATAACACATGTTCATGTACAGTTACCATAACAAAGGTGTGTAGGGCGGCACGGTGTCACTGCTGCTTCACAGCTCTAGGAACCCGGGTTCGATTCCCGGCTTGAGTCACTGTCTGTGCGGAGTCTGCACGGTTCTCACCATGTCTGCGTGGGTTTCCTCCGGGTACTCCGGTTTCCTCCCACAAGTCCAGGAAGACGTGCTTGTTAGGTGAATTGGATATTCTGAATTCTCCTCAGTGTACCCGAACAGGTGTCGTAGTGGCGACTGGGGGATTTACACAGTGACTTCACTGCAGTGTTAATGTAAGCCTACTTGTAACACTAATAAAAAAAAGATTATTAGAATTGATGAATCTATGAGTCTCTCATAAACTGTGACGGCAACCTGCTGGTATGCCCAGATTGCGTAATGGTAACCTTGTCTGGAGATTTCTTTAATGGCTCATGATTGAAGCCATGAATGAATGGCGGAGCAGGCTCAATGGGCTCAGTGGGCCGAATGGCCTAATTCTGCTCCGATGTCTTATGGTCCTAGGGCTCAGAATGATCTGTGAGATTGTCTTCCTTGGATGTTCCTGCATGCATTTGGGATCTTTCCTAGGCGCAACAGGACTGGACTGTGGTTGAGGAACTGGAATGGATCTGATTTGTCATCGGTTATGCCTCACCATATTGCCCTTGTGTGTTACGGCTTCATAGGACCTTGGTTCTGAACAAATATGTGTCAGCTTGGCTGGCTGCTGTGCACTTTGGGATACTGGATAAAGACAAAGGGACAGAATGGCCATCAAATCTCAAGAGATCCTGTGTGTAATGGCCAGTCAGGATTGTGGATTTACCTTCACTTGGAAGATACAAACAATGGGTTAAAAGTCAGCTGAAAGGACTGCCCCAGCATTTGTCTCTGTGTGCTCTGTGAGAACAAACAGCTAGAAGTTTGTTTTTCATACTGAAGGTGTATGATGCAGTAACTGAAGCAGCCAGAAGTACCCCTGCAAAGTAGCCAGCTCAGGTAAATCCGTGGCATGAGCATCATATGTGGTCTTCTGTTGGGCCCGGGACTGCTGCACCTTTTGTAGTACCGTGAGGTGGTCAAGGTCTGGAACATGGATGGCTGGAAATGTGGTCCTCCGAGTGTGATTCATGAGCATCTGCGCTGGAGACAACCCAGTGGACAGTGGAGTTTGCCCTGTATGCCAGCATTGCCAGGTTGAAGTCGGAGCCTGAGTCTGCAGCTTTGCACAGCAACCGCTTGACAATATGGACCCCTTTCTCGGCCTTCCCATTTGATTGTGGGTAGTGAGGACTGCAGTAACCTGACGGAAGTTGTAGCACTGTGCAAAATCAGACTATTCTTAGCTGGAAAAGCATGGACCGTTGTTGCTCATTACCGTGAGCGGTATCCCATGCCTGGCGAACGTTTCTTTGCAGGTTTTGATGACCGCCTTCAACGTGAGGTCGGACAGTATTACCACTTCTGGGTAACTGGAGAAGTAGTCGACCAGGAGTACGTAGTCACACCCCTTGGCGTGAAAAAGGTCTACACCTACTTTGGACCACGTAGAGGTCACGATCTCGTGCTGTTGCAGTGTTACCTTGGGTTGAGCCGTTTGAAACTTCTGACAGGTGGGGAGTTGAGGACCGTGTTGGCAATATCCTGGTTAATGCCCGGCCAGTAAACCGTCTCCCGAGCTCTGCGTCAGCATTTCTTGACTCCAAGGTGACCCTCATGGAGTTGACCCAGCACCAGAGCCTGCTTGCTTTGAGGAATAACAATCCTGTTGAGTTTCAGAAGGATTCTCTCCACAACCGTCAGCTCGTCTTTAACATTAAAGAATTAGGGACATTATCCCTTCTACCAACCATGGGTAAGGTGCTGCATCACACGCTGCAGTAAAGGATCCTTGGACATTTCCTCACAAATTTGGACCACCGGTTCGTCAGAGGCGGGGAGGTTGGTGGCACACAATTGCACTTGCGCTTCTTTGTGGCAGATGAAGTCACCTTGTTCACACGGTGTGGTGATGGACTGGTATAGGGTATCTGCAAGGATCAGCTCTTTGCCTGGCGTGTAGACAAGGTCGAAGTCATAGCAGCGGAATCGAAGAAGAATTCGCTGTAACCGAGGTGCCTTGTCATTTAAATCCTTCTGAATTATGTGGACTGTGGTCTGTTTCCAGCGTGAAATTTGGCAAGCCATAAACGGAGTCATGAAACTTGACTATTCCTGTCAGGAGACCCAGACACTCCTTTTCGATCTGGGCATACCGTTGCTCAGTGGGAGTCATGGCCCTGGAGGCATTTGCCACTGGAGGCCAGGACAAGGAGTCATCTCGCTGGAGGAGCACCGCCCCAATGCCGTCCTGGCTTGCATCAGTTGATATCTTGGTTTCCTTGGTTGGGTCGAAGAACGCTAGAACTGGGGCTGTGGTGAGCTTTGCCTTCAGCTCACGCCATTCCGCTTCATGTGTGGGCAGCCACTGGAATTCCGTTGACTTCTTGACGAGATGGCGGAGGGCCGTGGTGTGGGATGCCATATTGGGAATGAATTTCCCGCGAAAGTTGACCATCTCGAGGAAGCGGAGGATCGCCTTCTTGTCCTCCGGGGTCTTTGTGGCGTTGATCGCCAAGACCTTGTCGGCGTCTGGCCGCACACCCTGCCGCGAGATGTGGTCGCCTAGAAACTTTATATCAGATTGACCAAATGAGCACTTGGCCCTGTTGAGCTGGAGACCATGTTCATGAATTCGCTGGAAGACCTGCTTGAGGCGAGCGGTGTGTTCCTGGGGCGTTGTGGACCAGGTGATCACGTTGTCCACGTATACTCGTACCCCCTCGATGCCCTCCATCATCTGCTCTATGATGCGATGAAACACTTCGGAGGCAGATGTGACACCGAAAGGTATGCGGTTGCAACAGTAGCGGCCGAACAGGGCGTTGAATGTGCACAGCTTGCAAATGGACACGTCCAGTTGTATTTGCCAAAAACCCCGGGCGGCGTCCAGCTTAGTGAAGAATTTGGCATGAGTCATCTCACTGGTTAACTCTTCACGCTTCGGGATCAGGTTGTGCTCCCGCATGATGTGGCGGTTTAAATCCTTGGGATCAATGCAAATGCGGAGCTCCCCTGATGGCTTCTTTACGCAGACCATGGAGCTGACCCAACTACAGGACCTCCGCGACCTTCGAGATGATGCCCTGGTCTTGGAGGTCCTGTAGTTGCTTTTTCAGACGAGGGGCACCGGCACCCGGCGTGGTGCATGGATTACAGGGGTGGCGTTCGGCTTGAGCAGTATTTTGTATCGGTACGGGAATGTGCCCAGCCCATCGAATACACTGTGGTACTGCGTGATAATGTCGTCTATGTTAGCTTGCAAATTTCCATCGGGCGAGGCCATCGCCGGTGATGATGACATAGTGTGGACTCGCTGAATCAGGTCCAGGAGCTTGCAGGTGCGAGCACCGAGCAGGGACACCCTGTCAGGCCTGACGATTTCAAATCGTAACGTTTCCTTGATCACCTTGTTGGATACCCCTAGTTGACACGAGCCACTGGCAGCTATGGCATTGCCATTGTAGTCAAGGAGCTGGCAGGCCGGTGGAAGAATGCTTGGCCGGGCCCGGATGATGTTGAGGTCGGATTGTGAGATAAGGTTCGCAGACGCGCCTGTATCCAGTTTAAATTGGATGCAAGCCTTGTTAACTGTGAGGACAGCACAGCACTCGTCGTCGGGATCCACACTGAGGATCGAGAGGCATTGCGCAGGTGTGGTGGAGGCCAGCTCATGTGTGGTTATGATACCCACCCGATATGGAGACTTGAGGCAGTCAGCATCAGGGTCCGTTGGGCTGTCGGGGTCAGAATCTGGCATGCCTTGTTGTAATGAACGGATATTTCTGCGCTGCAGCTGGGATCGCTGGCTGCTGAGCAGTGGAGCGGATCTGCAGAGGGCTGCGTAGTGGCCAAGCTTACCACACTGGAAACATCGGCGTCCTCTTGCCAGACATTGCCGTTTTAAATGGGCGGACCCACAATTCGGACACGTCATGACGCTGACGTCAGCGCGATCCGTGGGCCATCGTGCATACGAAGGGCGGTCGGCCGACGTACGCACCTGCGCAGTCGGGTTTTCGGTCTTGTCGTCCACTCGTTCATGGCGCGCCTGCGCAGGGATCTGAGAAAAGCGCGCAAAACGGCCACTCTCCTCGATGCTCAGGCCCTGCATCTGTGCAATGGCCTGCACCCTTTCCGCCTCATGGGAGGCCAGCTTTGCAGTTTCTGCCGCCCTGATGTGGGAGTAACGATTCTTGGCATGCTCATGGACAATGCACATCTCGATAGCGACAGAGAGGGTCAAATGTTTGACTTTCAGGAGCTGCTGCCGAAGGGAGTCGGAGTGGACCCCAAAGACGATCTGATCCCGGATCATGGAATCAGCCATCGAGTCATAGTTTCATGACTGCGCTAGGATGCGGAGATGAGTCAAGAAGGACTGAAAAGGTAAATCCTTACCCTGAAGCCTCTGCTGGAAGATATACCGTTCAAAGCTCTCATTCACCTCAATGTCGCAGTGGCTGTCGAACTTCAGCAGGACTGTTTTGAATTTCGTTTTGTCATTGCCGTCGGCGAACGTAAGCGAATTGTAGATATGGATGGTGTGGTCCCCTGCAGTGGAGAGAAATAGTGCGATCTTCCTGGCATCCGATGCTGCCTCGAGGTCGGAAGCCTCGATATACAACAGGAACTTTTGCTTGAACATTTTCCAGTTGGCGTCGAGGTTGCCGGAGAAGCGGAGTTGCGGAGGAGGCTGGATGTTCTCCATTTCGCTGGATGGCTGTTTGCTGGCCGATGCTGATTCACTCGAGGTAGGTCCGTCAAGATCAATATCACTCTGGTACCATGATGTGTTAGGCAGGTTGGTTCGATGTGGACTGCACTCGATACAGGGAAGTTAAAAACAAACACCTAACACAGGAGAAGATCCAACACCGTTTTATTCAACTCGATGAACTGCTGTACATATTCAGCTGTGGGTCGACACTATACTGATCTGACTAGTGACCTTGTAGTAGCCTGACCAAACTTAGTAGCTACCGCATGGTATTTGTGCTTGCTAGCTCGTGGACTCTGACTGTCTCAGTAGCTGGGTCCCGAGAGAGCGGGAAACCTAGTGCCCTCTGGCTTTATAGTGGTAGTGTCCTGCCTGGTGATTGGCTGTGCTGTGTTGTATGCTTACTGGTCATCCTATATGTCAATTACTGCCTGTCTGCATCTCTTTATATACATGAGTGGATATTATGACAGGCAGCAGCGTGAGTTCAATTCCCATATCAGCCTCCCCGAACAGGTGCCGGAATGTGGCGACTAGGGGCTTTTCACAGTAACTTCATTGAAGCCTACTTGTGATAATAAGCGATTATTATTATATTATTATTACTGGAAACAAATTGTAAAGGCCACAAGTTTTATAATCTACTCTTTACAAGTTAAGGGTGATAAAGGGGTTTCGGGCAGCACGGTGGCGCAGTGGGTTAGCCCTGCAGCCTCACGGCGCCGAGGTCCCAGGTTCGATCCCAGCTCTGGATCACTGTCCATGTGGAGTTTGCACATTCTCCCCGTGTTTGCGTGGGTTTCGCCCCCACAACCCAAAGATGTGCTGGTTAGGTTGATTGGCCACGCTAAATTGCCCCTTAATTGGAAAAAATGAATTGGGTACTCTAAACTTATTTAAAAAAAGAGAAAGGAGTTTCACCTGGATCAACAACTTTTGGGGAACCTCACCTGGGGGATGGTTGTAACAATGAGCGCGATGCTCCGGCCACGCCGCACCAGAAAAGCAGCTCACCGCGACGCAGCGTGGCTGGTGAAAGCCAGGAGAACCCGCTCCCGAGATCTACCTGGCTTGCAACGCGTCACGAGTTTCAACGCAAGGGGAGACGTGAGACGTTGCAAGGGGAATCCTGCCCACAATGGGCAGGATAACCTGTTAGCAAATTTGCATATTAGAGCGAGGCAGTAAGCATCACTCTAATGTCCAGTTTCCCGAGGTACGTGAGGCTTTGGGAATCAATCCGTTTGCCTCAGTGGCCTCAGGCGAGCGCCGTCCCCACTGGGACCAGATAGAATGACATTCATGGGGTCTCCAAGGGGATTGGAGGCTCCCAGCTGCATGCCCTTTGGGCAGAGTGGTGCCTTGGCACTTCTGGTGCCACCTGGGTGCCCAGATTGCACTGCCAGCTAGCATGGCCACTGCCAAGCACGATCCTCCCATATTGCATTCAGGCTGGGGGGGAAGGTCAGGGATTCTTTTGGGGGTTGTGGAGATCGGGATGCCATATCTCTCGCTATGACAGGGAGCTCCGGTGAGCGGAGCTCTCCATTGTAAAGAACGGGGCTATGTGAGGCCTTGGCTGCACATTCCCTGTTCAGGCCCCTTATTCAACACTAGTCATGTTGACTAGCCATGTGCTTCTCGGCACTGCAAGTGACAGGAAGCATGCGGCTGAACGTGCTTGCTCATCACTTTGTTCCCTTTTGGGAAGTTTGTGCTCAATATCCTGAAATGGTTTCCCAATAAATTGTGGAACATTATCTGTAATGATGCCTCTAGGCACACCAAATTAACTAAAAATAGCAACAGTTGTGGAACAGTTGAACTTGATGTATTGTGGAATTGTCGAATAATGGGATACTTGGTAAGGTCATCGGTGATGCTGATGAAGTCAGTGCCATGGACATGAAAGAGATCGGATGTAATTTTGGACCAAGGATGGGTAAGAACCTCATGGAAAAATGGTTCTTTGTGTGGACTTGGCAAATGCTCTTGACGTACCTCACACTTCAATGTCATTGTTCATAACTGGCCAATAGACTTTCTCTCTTGTGAGTCTTCTCGTCCGATCTGTGCCCACGTCGGAGCGGTGAAGTTGTTAAGATTAACAGGTCACAGCGATTCCAGTATGACCTGCCTGCCTCTAAAAATGAACCTCTCATCCCAATAAGACCAGAATGGTCTCTAATGCTCGTGGACATGTTGAATTCAATTGGGCCATCCTTCGAGATGGTTTCCACAGTTTCTGTAGTGTAGAATATTTCACCGTTTCTTCTTGGAGCTGCTGGCACATACGTTGCACAAAATGTACCAGATTGATTTGGAGAACATCTTCAAGTTCAATGTCATTGAAGTCAACTTGTAGTTCTAAGGATATGCCTTCGGTTTTACCTTCTGGATTAAACAATCTGCTAAGTGTATTTGATATGAATATCAAGTTACCTGGCTTGTACCTAATGTCACTGTCATATCCTTGAATCTTTATCAAGAGATATTCCAATCTTGGTGGTGCACTGATGAATAGTTTTCATTAAGTCATTCCCAGTGGCTTGTTGTCGGCCTCTACCATGAATGTTTTGCTGAAGAGATGCGTATGAAAATGTCTGCTTTGCCGACAGCGCGTTCACGGCCGTTGATTTCCCGATGGCGTAGGTGTGCCCACAATGGGAAACCCCATTGGCCGGCTGCCGGGACAGAGGATCCCGCTACCGCCAGGGGTCAGCGGCACCAGGAAACTGGTGCAGCAGGACAGGCAATCCCATCCAATGTTTCCCGCTTAATGCTGGAGTATGATTGTGTTACAGACAGAGGTTTTGGATCAAATGCAGTTTGTTTGTCTTTTAGTAATGTGAATGCTCCCAGATCTTTATCTATCCCCAGGGTAGTTATATCCCTAGGATGGTAAGATTGCAATGTCAGTGCTTCTGATAAAGACTGTTTCAGTGCTTTGAAGTGGTATTGGTGGTCTTTGTGCCATAGAAAATTCACAGCCTTTCTGAACAAATTCCTTGGCGATGAAGATTTTTGATTGAAATTGTGAGTGTGCGTTGAGACAAATAATTAAGCAGACCTAGATAACTTCGAAGATCATCTTAATTTTGAGGAGTTGGCATGACTTTAATCTCCTCTATCTTACTTGAATTGGGACATAGACTGGCACTGGAATAAATAGAACCAAAGAAACTGATCTGCTGCAATTTGAAGTCACATTTCAGACTTTTGAACACCAATCTTCCATTACGTGGTACTTGTTTCGTTAAGTGCAGATTTTGGTCATGTTCTTGCTTCGTTTGTCACACAACAGCAGTGTCATCTGTGATGCAAATGCATCCTAGTCCAGTGCAGTAAACTCTTGGGACTTCTCCACACGATGAGCTGACCAATCACCATGTTTGGTATCAATTTTCCAGAAGGACTTTGCACCTGCCTAAATCAGATTTAACTCTTCTAATGTGGGTATTTTGTAAGGACAACATTTCAACTCTACTTTTAAATGTCATGGATTGAGCCATTCTCGCAATGATCCATCCATCTTTATGACACATGTGATTGCGCTGCACCATTGTGTCTGCTCTTGTACTCGTCTAATGATTCTGTCTTTCTGCATTTGTTTAGTTTGACCGTCAATTCGTTTGTGATGTGGACGTTGCTCTTACGTGATGGATCAATTGACAGACTTACATTCTCCTCAAGTATAATGTTGCAGCTCCCTTGAAACTGTCAGTTTTGTCGTAATATTGTGGCTATTTCAATAAAAATATAATAATGCAGATGCTGGAAATCTGAAATAAAAACAGGAAATGCTGGAAAAACTCCATGGACTGAATTCCCCGTTCCTGAGTCTAAGTGCTGACGCCAATGGAGGATCCGTGGAGTTCCATGTTAGAAATATCGGTGCCAAACCCGCACCGATTCCGCTGCCGCTGAGGGGCTAGCACCGGCACCGCGTGGAACACCAGCCGAACACACGGAAAATGGTGCAGGAACCGCTGGGTCCGTGCTGGACACGCTGCGTTTAGACTATACACCCCCACACGCACACTGTTCACGGCTGGAAAGATGGCACTGGTTGTGCTGGAGCACTCATACAGCTGATGGGTTGGCTTGGACTAGAGGACACCCGGGGGGGGGGGGCACCCTGGGGGAGGATGTGCAGACTCCGCACAGACAGTGACCCAAGCCGGAATCGAACCTGGGACCCTGGAGCTGTGAAGCAATTGTGCTATCTACAATGCTACCATGCTGCCCTTAACAACAAATGAATCTACACTATATCATTCTACCATAATCCATGTACCTATCCAATAGCTGCTTGAAGGTCCCTAATGTTTCCGACTCAACTACTTCCACAGGCAGTGCATTCCATGCCCCCACTACTCTCTGGGTAAAGAACCTACCTCTGACATCCCCCCTATATCTTCCACCACTCACCTTAAATTTATGTCCCCTTGTAATGGTTTGTTCCACCTGGGGAAAAAGTCTCTGACTGTCTACTCTATCTATTCCCCTGATCATCTTATAAACCTCTATCAAGTCACCCCTCATCCTCCGTTCTAATTCGAAAAGGCCCAGCACCCTCAACCTTTCCTCGTAAGACCTACTCTCCATTCCAGGCAACATCCTGGTAAATCTCCTTTGCACCTTTTCCAGAGCTTCCACATCCTTCCTAAAATGAGGCGACCAGAACTGTACACAGTACTCCAAATGTGGCCTCACCAAAGTTTTGTACAGCTGCATCATCACCTCACAGCTCTTAAATTCAATCCCTCTGTTAATCAACGCTAGCACACCATAGGCCTTCTTCACAGCTCTATCCACTTGAGTGGCAACTTTCAAAGATGTATGAACATAGACCCCAAGATCTCTCTGCTCCTCCACATTGCCAAGAACTCTACCGTTAACCCTGTATTCCACATTCATATTTGTCCTTCCAAAATGGACAACCCCACACTTTTCAGGGTTAAACTCCATCTGCCACTTCTCAGCCCAGCTCTGCATCCTATCTATGTCTCTTTGCAGCCGACAACAGCCCTCCTCACTATCCACAACTCCACCAATCTTCGTATCGTCTGCAAATTTACTATCCCATCCTTCAACTCCCTCATCCAAGTCATTAATGAAAATCACAAACAGCAGAGGACCCAGAACTGATCCCTGCGGTATGCCACTGGTAACTGGGATCCAGGCTGAATATTTGCCATCCACCACCACTCTCTGACTTCTATCGGTTAGCCAGTTCGTTATCCAACTGGCCAAATTTCCCACTATTCCATGCCTCCTTACTCTCTGCATAAGCCTACCATTGGGAACCTTATCAAATGCCTTACTAAAATCCATGTGCACTACATCCACTGCTTTACCTTCATCCACATGCTTGGTCACCTCCTCAAAGAATTCAATATGACTTATAAGGCAAGACCTACCGCTCACAAATCCGTGCTAACTATTCCTAATCAAGCAGTGTCTTTCCAGATGCTCGAACCTCTCTATGAACGGCCCGTGAATGAGGTCTACGCGCGACACATCCTCACCACTCGCCGCCAGCGCCCCGGGGAATCGCTTGAAGACTACATACGCGACCTCAAAGTCCTCGCACGCAGTTGCAACTACCAGGCCATTACGGCCACTCAATATATGGAACTCGCCGTCCGAGACGTCTACGTGGCGGGAGTCCGGTCCAACTACGTGAGACAGCGACTACTCGAAAAGGGGGCCCTGGACCTGGATCAGACGGTAAAGTTAGCCTCCTCTCTGGAAGTAGCGTTCCAGAGCCTTAACGCATTCCCGGCTGTCCACACGACCCCCTTGTGGACCCCCGACCAAAGACTACCTCAGACCTGTGCCGCGCGGCCGCCCGCCGACCATGGGGGGGCTACCCTGCTATTTCTGCGGCCAGTCCCAACATCCCCAGCAGCACTGCCCGGCTCGGAACGCGAACTGCAGCAGCTGCGGGAGAAAAGGCCATTTCGCCAAAGTTTGCCTGGCCAGGTCCAAGAACTCTAACTCACAGGCCCGATCCTCAGACTCACAGGCCCACAGACCCCACAGTGTGGCAGCGTGTCTGTCGACTCCGCCCCCTGTAGACGTGTCATCAGCCTCATGCTATCTGTGGGGGCAGCCATCTTCCAGCCCTCAGAGCACGTGCGACTCACGGGGGGGCGCCATCTTGGCCATTCTCCCCCATGCGGCCGGCCACGTGCGATCCATGGGGGCCGCCATCTTCCTCACCGCCCGCCACGCTCGACCAATGGGGCCCGCCATCTTGGCCGCCACCTGCGACGCGTACGATCAACAAGGACAGCCATCGCGGAACTGCCCCAGCATCTCCGACCACGCTGGCTACCCGCAACTCAGTGCGGTCACCCTGGACCAGTCGCGACCCAAGAACCTCCGGAGCTCCACGATGACCGTCCGGGTAAACGGGCACGAGACGCCTTGCCTTTTCGACTCCGGGAGAACAGAGAGCTTCATTCACCTGGACATGGTAAGACGCTGCTCGCTCCCAATTTTCCCGGCTCACCAAACTATCTCCTTCACCTCTGGGTCGCACTTGGTGCAAATCCGAGGATGCACTACCGCAACCCTCGCAATACAGGGCGGCGAGTACGCCAATTTTAAATTATATGTGCTCCCAGACCTCTGCGCTCTTCTCCTATTGGGACTAGATTTCCAATGTAACCTCAGGAGCCTAACCCTGAGGTTCAGGGGGCCGCTACCCCCACTCACCATATGCAGCCTTGCGACCCTAAAAGACAACCCTCCCCCACTCTTCGCAAACCCCACCGCCGACTGCAAACCAGTCGCCACTAGAAGCAGGCGGTATAGCATACAGGACAGGACTTTATCAGGTCCGAGATCCAGCGACTCTTGCGGGAGGGAGTCATCGAGGCCAGCAAGAGCCCCTGGAGAGCTCAGGTGGTGGTCATCAAGACAGGGGAAAAGAACCGGATGGTTGTAGATTACAGCCAAACCATAAACCGGTATATGCAACTTGATGCGTACCTGCTTCCCCGGATTGCAGACATGGTAAACCAGATCGCACACTACCGGGTGTTCTCCACGGTGGATCTAAAGTCTGCATACCACCAGCTCCCAATCCACCCGGAGGACCGCCACTACACGGCTTTTGAGGCAGACGACCGCCTTTTCCACTTCCTCCAGGTCCCCCTTGGCGTCACGAACGGGGTTTCGGTGTTCCAAAGAACAATGGACCGAATGGTGGACCGGTACGGGCTGCGGGCCACATTTCCATACTTGGACAATGTCACCATCTGCGGCCATGATCAGCAGGACCACGATGCCAACCTCCACAGATTTCTCCAAACCGCCCAAACCCTAAACCTCACGTACAACAAGGAGAAATGCGGTTTCCACACAACCAGATTAGCCATCCTCGGCTACGTCGTGGAAAACGGGGTTCTAGGACCTGACCCTGACCGTATGCGCCCCTCCTCCAACTCCCCCTCTCCTACTGCCCCAAGGCCCTGAAGAGGTGGCTCGGGTTCTTTTCATATTATGCCCAGTGGGTCCCCAACTATGCGGACAAAGCCCGTCCACTAATCAAGGCCACCATCTTCCCACTGGCGACTGAGGCCCATCAGGCCTTCAGCTGCATCAAGGCGGACATCGCTAAAGCCACGATGCGCGCGGTGGACGAGTCCGTACCCTTCCAGGTGGAGAGCGACGCATCATAGGTCGCACTCGCCGCTACCCTCAATCAAGCAGGCAGAGCGGTAGCGTTTTTTTCACGCACCCTCACCACCTCTGAAATTCGGCACTCCTCAGTCGAAAAAGAGGCCCAAGCCATCGTGGAAACCGTATGGCACCAGAGGCACTACCTCACTGGTAGGAGGTTTACCCTCGTCACCGACCAACGATCGGTAGCCTTCATGTTCGATAATACGCAGCGGGGCAAAATCAAGAACGATAAGATCTTGAGGTGGAGGATTGAACTCTCCACCTATAATTACGAGATAGTATATTGTCCTGGGAAGCTCAATGAGCCCCCAGATGCCCTGTCCCGAGGCACATGCGCCAGCGTGCAAGGTGACCGACTACGGGCTATCCACGATGACCTCTACCACCCGGGGGTCACCCGGCTTATCCACTATATCAAGGCCCGCAACCTGCCCTACTCCACCGAGGAGGTCAGAGCCATGACCAGAGACTGCCAGATCTGCGCGGAGTGTAAACCGCACTTCTATCGACCAGATATGGCCCACCTGGTAAAGGCATCCCGGCCCTTTGAGCGCCTCAGTATCGATTTCAAAGGGCCCCTCCCCTCCAATAACCGCAATACATATTTTCTCAATATTATCGATGAGTTCTCCCGCTTCCCCTTTGCAATCCCTTGCCCCGACATGACCACATCCACGGTCATTAATGCCCTACATAGTGTCTTCACCCTGTTTGATTTCCCCAATTATGTTCACAGTGACCGGGACTCGTTGTTCATGAGCGACGAACTGCGCCAGTACCTGCTTGGTAAGGGCATTGCCTCGAGCAGGACTACCAGTTTTCACCCCAGGAAAACGGGCAGGTGGAAGACCGTCCTACTGACCCTGCGGTGCAGGAATCTCCCAGTTTCTCAGTGGCAGGTGGTCCTCCCCGATGCCCTCCACTCTATTAGATCCCTACTTTGCATGGCCACAAACGAGACGCCTCATGACCGCCTATTTGTTTTCCCTAGAAGATCCACCTCAGGGGCCTCGCTTCTGTCCTGGCGGAAGACACCGGGGGCAGTCCTACTCAGAAAACACGTCAGGAGCCATAAGTCCGATCCTCTGGTAGAGAGGGTCCAGCTCCTACACTCCAACCCTCAGTATGCTTATATCGAACACCCCAATGGCCGACAGGATAGTCTCCCTCCGGGACCTGGCGCCCACCAGTTCCACCACCACCACCACCACCACCCTGCCACCATATCCCGCCCAACCTACCATGACCAGCGCCCCCGCCCCTATATGGCTCCCGCGCTCCCTCCCGCCCGCCATCCCCCCTTCACCGATCCACAGGAATGAAGCTCCAGAAGAGACGCTCCCGGAGTCCACGTCTGTACCCGCACCGGCGCCCTCACTACCGAAACCAGCATGGACCAGCTCGACTCCCGGGCCAGCAACAACGCCAGAGCTTCGGTGATCACAGCGCACAATCCGTGCGCCGGACTGGCTGAACGTACCCCACCGGACTTCATTTTTAATAGGGGGTGAATGTGGTGAATGTATTATGCCAATAATCCACCATTGTATTTGTATCTATGCTGTTGCCCTTGTATTTGTATCTGTGCTATGCTGTTGCCCTTGTGGACTCCTCCTATGGGCCATTGTATGGCATTATCCATAGGGGAACATGTTGGGGCTGTATGGGCTCCGCCCATGGCTCCTCCCCTTGAAGGGAGGTATAAAGAGCAGTCGACCTGTAGGCGGTTCTCAGTATTGGATCAGTCACAGGCAGGCACTGTTCTAAGTTGGTTAAAGCCATGGTTTACTTCTACTCTTGTCTTGAGTGAATTGATGGTCGCATCACATACCTTTGTCTTTCCACTCTGTCTTACAACCAGCTTTAGATGAGATATTATTTCCCTCTGTTAAACACTGGGAAAACTGAAGGCATCGGCCAGAATTGTCTGTCCATTTGTTCGCAGCAGGATTTTCGGATACGCCAGCTAAGCACCCTCACTTGCAGGTTTCCGGGTGATGTGGGCTGGACTCAATGGGAAATCCCATGGATAGTGGTGGGAGCAGAGAATCCCGCTGCCAGTGAACGGCACGCTGCCTGGCATCACTGAGAAACATGCAATTGGGAGGCTGGAGAATCCCGGCCATCATCTTCAGCAACCTTCCCCAGGTCCATAAACTTTATACCCTCATTATTGATCATTGACTCCATCTTGCATCCTGATCACTGTCTCCAATTGATCCTCAGTGTTTTATTTGATGCCAAGTATGAATCTTTGATCCTATGTCGTTTCCACTACAAAGTCTATACACTCCCACTTACTCCACACATGCCTCAGTACTTCTGTTAATCATCCATACCTTTGTCACCCTCAGAATTGACTATTCTAATGTTCATTCTTCCATTGTCCACCCCTACTAAACTTCATCCCATCTTAAACTCTTCAGCCTGTCATCTATCTCAAACTAAATCCGACTCACTTCTCCATTGTGTTGCTGAACTAAATTGTCCCCTGGGGCGCGATTCTCCGACCCCCCACCAGGTCGGAGAATCGCCGGGGGCTGGCGTGAATCCCGCCCCCGCCGTGTCCCGAATTCTCCGCCACCAGAGATTCGGTGGGGGCGGGAATCTCGCCGCGCCTGTCGGCGGGAATCATGCCGGTCGGCGGGCCCACCCCCGACGATTCTCCAGCCCGCGATGGGCCAAAGTCCCGCCGCTGTCAACCCTCGCCCGCCGGCGTGGATTAAACCTCCTTTTGAACGGTGGGACAAGACAGAGCAGGCAGGCTCCGGGGTCCTGGACGTGGGGCGTGGGGCGATCTGGCCCCGTGGAATGCCCCCATGGTGGCCTGGCCCGCGATCGGGCCCACTGATCCGCAGGCGGGCCTGTGCCGTGGGGGCACTCTTTTTCTTCCGCCTTCGCCATGGTCTTCACTATGGCGGAGGCGGAAGAGACCCTCTCCCCTGCGCATTCGCGGGGATGCCGTGAGCGGCCGCTGACGCTCCTGCGCATGCGTCGCCGGCGAAGACCTTTCGGCGCTGGCCGGCGTGGCGCCAAAGGCCTTTCCCGCCAGCAGGCGGAGCGGAAACCACTCCTGCGCGGGCCTAGCCCCTCAGGGTGAGGGCTTGGCCCCTAAAGGTGTGGAGAATTCCACACCTTTGGGGCGGCCCGACGCCGGAGTGGTTCCCGCCACTCCATTACGCTGGAACCCCCCGCCCCACCGGGTAGGGGAGAATCCCGCCCCTGGTCTCTGAACTACCATGCTCTCGGTATTTAAATCCATTCTTTGCCGTGCCATTTCACCTCTTCTTTAGTGGTCATGCCTTCAGTGAGTTAGGCTATAAGATCTGGCATTCCCTTCTTTAACCATTCTGTCTCTCAATCTTCCTCGCCTCCCTCAAGACCATTCTTCAAATCAATCTTTTATATATTTTCTTTGACTTGTACCCATTTCTATCTGACTACACTTGTGTGTGGTGCCTTCAGAACTGTGCTAAATATGATTAGTCCCATGTTCAGCTGATTATATGCAGACTTACAAAATCTCTTGTGAGAAATGGGATACTATGCAAAAGATTTTATGACATTTATATTGGAGCCTTCACAGACTGTCTCTGGTGTCTCTGCGAGTTACGCATATGCACAGTGCTTTTCCAACTATATTTTCTACACTGGTAAATAGTGTGAAGCAGGTTAAATTTATCAGGTAGTAAAGACTCTTGGGTTGATACTTCGCACTTGGAATTGAAAATGTTTCACTCGGGCCAAATAAGACTTTATTTTGGTTCCGAACGAAAATGACATCCTTTTCACCTTGGTGCATTGTGCTTTATTCCTGTTTCACACATCTTCCCAGGTTCTGGATACCTCTCTGACTATTGAGATTATGTTGCACTGGTGCCTTTTATTTGACATTTCCTGATTCCTAATCATTCTACCAGATGTAGCCGTAATGGTTCTAGTTTGCCTTTAGAACAACAGCTGCTACAAACATGGCTTTAAAACAACCTTTAGCTCTCTTATTCTCCTTCTATAAGCCATTTTACTCTTATATTGTTTAATTTGGCCTGAACTGACTTTCCTAAAGGGGAAAAAAAAGTAAATGTAGACGGTAGACATGCTGAACTCCCCCTGTCCTTGGAAAGAATGGATCCATTCCTGAAACCTTCTTCGCTTTCAGAAATTAACAGCAGAATGATCTGAATCAGAAAATCCCAATGGATTGGATTGGATTGGTTTATTGTCAGGTGTATCGAGGTGCTCAACAGATCATTAAGTACATGAAAATAAAAGAAAATAAAAAGCAACACGGTAGCCTTGTGGATAGCACAATTGCTTCACAGCTCCAGGGTCCCAGGTTTGATTCCAGCTTGGGTCACTGTCTGTGCGGAGTCTGCACATCCTCCCCGTGTCTGTGTGGGTTTCCTCCGGGTGCTCCGGTTTCCTCCCGCAGTCCAAAGATGTGCAGGTTAGGTGGATTGGCCATGATAAATTGCCCTTAGTGTCCAAAATTGCCCTTAGTGTTGGGTGGGGTTACTGGGTTATGGGGATAGGATGGCGGTGTTGACCTTGGGTAGGGTGCTCTTTCCAAGAGCCGGTGCAGACTCGATGGGCCAAATCTTGGGATATCCCTGTCAAACTCCTTTAGCATCGTATTTACCTCAGTTAGATCTCCTCTCATTCTTCTAAACGTCAGTTTGTATGGGGCAGCACGGTAGCCTTGTGGATAGCACAATTGCTTCACAGCTCCAGGGTCCCAGGTTCGATTCCAGCTTGGATCAGATGTGCAGGTTAGGTGGATTGGCCATGATAAATTGCCCTTAGTGTCCAAAATTGCCCTTAGTGTTGGGTGGGGTTACTGGGTTATGGGGATAGGGTGGAGGTGTGTACCTTGGGTAGGGTGCTCTTTCCAAGAGCCGGTGCAGACTCGATGGGCCGAATGGCCTCCTTCTGCACTGTAAATTCTATGATTCTATGAAATGGCCTCCTTCTGCACTGTCAATTCTATGATTCTATGAAAATAGGGCAACACATGGTACACAATTCTATGATGCCAAATTGCTTTTTGTAAAAGCCCACCTGTTAGGCCATCTTTATCCAGCCTGGCCTACTTGTGACTCCTGATTCACAGCAATGTGGTTGACACAAGAATGTAAGAACTAAGAGCAGGAGTAGGCAATCCAGCCCCTCGAGCCTGCTCCGCATTCAATATGATCATGGCTGATCTCATCTCAGTCTCATCTCACCTTCCAGCCAGCTCCCCGTAACCCTTCCTAACCTATCTATCTCCTCCTTAATTGTAGTATCCTGCAGTCCACAACACTCTGTGATACAGAATTCCACAGATTCACAACCCTTTGAGTGAAATAATTCCTCCTCATTTCCATTTTAAATCTGCCACCCCTTAGCCCAGAACTATGGGCTGGATTCTCCGATTTTCAGGCTATATCCTGATGCCGGCTTGGGAACGATGGCCTTTTACGACCGTAAAGTTGGCGCAAAACGGCCACCGATCCTCTGTTTGGCTGGGGGCTAGCACCAAGGCAGCATAGAGCACTTGGCTCTAGCTGCCGATTCTGCCCGGGGAATTGCCGGGTCCATGGCCACGCATGCGCACGGTGGTGGCCTGCAAAATAGTGCCCCCCCTTTGGCCGGCTCGCAAGCCCCAGACCACCCCCCAACAGTGCCCCCAGCCCTGCCAAAGTCCTCCCACCCGCAGATCGGCCCTCCCCCAACTGTGGCGCCGCTGGATTGAGTCCGCAGCCACTACACCGAGTTCCCGACAGGTAAGCCCATGAGAGACCGTCGGGAACTCGGACAGTCGGGGGCGGAGCATCAGGGGTTGGGCCTCAGGCAACGCCTTGAGGCCGTCGATATGGCGCGCGTTGTACTCTAGGAGTATGCTGCTTTGTGGGGGGGTGGGGGGGGGGGTGCGAAGCATCGTGAAAGTGGTGCCGCCCCTGATTTAATCGGAAATGGGATTCTACGGCTGGTCACCGAATGCGATTTTAGCGTTGGCGACTGGAGAATCCCGCCCATGGTGTCTCGTTCTAGAATGTCCAACACGGGGAAACGAGGGGAAATATCCCTGTCAAACTCCTTTAGCATCGTATTTACCTCAGTTAGATCTCCTCTCATTCTTCTAAACGTCAGTTTGTATGTGCCTAACTTGCTCAATCTCTCTTCATAAGCCAAGTCCTTCATTCCTGGAATCAATTGACTCTTAACTGCCCTGTGGAATGGCTTAGCAAGCTGCACAAGAACAACTAGGCATAGGCAGCAAATGCTGGCCTTACCACATTCTAAGTAAAGGAGATGTATAGGAACTTTTATTTATGAGTGTTTATATATCAACATGAAATGCATGTAAGTGATTTGACACTCACGGCATCTACAAGTGTAGTTTGTTGGAAATATATTTATGGATATCAGCCAAGGAGTTGAATTTTCCTTTCCTAACCCAGGAGAAATCAGACCAAACTCTAGCTTTTCAATCACTAAATTCTGAGAATTTATAACAATGGAGTCTGGGTTGATTTCAGTCCCGGTTGCTGACAGCTATACCACAGTTGGGCTTAACAATACAGGGCAGGAAAGGGAAAAATAAGCTAGTGTTTTCACTCCTGTCTACTATTCAATTATCTGTGCTGGGCAGTGTGTGTGTGTGTGTGTGTAGATTTTAGCTGAGAAAATACATGGGCCTGCGTGTTTCTCTAACCTATAATTATTGTGAAATGTTCAATATACCCTGGCAGGAATCATCAAAAGCACAGCAGAAAGTTGGGGAAAAACCTTTACAGCCGCGTTGATGTATTAATGATTTCTGTCTGAGGGATAGCGTCAGTGTTTAAAAAAAAAGGTGAGTGATTTTACCAGTCGTTCGAAGTTGCATCAGCAGTATTTTGGGATTTCCCGTATGAAGGATGTGGCTTGCCAGAAGGAAATTATTTGTTCTTTTCTTATCAACCTGTTACCGTATTTCAGATTGAGATTTGAGATAGAAACTCAAAATGCCGTAATTCTATATCTTTTTCATTTGTAATCGTTGACACTGAAATGTTCAGTCCAATGAAATATTCTGAATTAAGCACAATTACAGCTTGAAAATATCTATAAAATACTGCCTAATCAAATTGAATTTTGCACGTCATTCAGCAGTATTGAGTTGATTCAGTGTTTAATATTTAAGGATGACAGTTCCTTTATTTGCTTCACTTTCCCCTTGTCTCCCTGGAGGCCACGCACGCATTCAACTCAGCTGGGTGCCATTGATCATCCCTTCCCATTCAAAATGCATATCAGTGTCCCAGGAATGTGTCCTCTGAAATTTATTTTGTTCGTAGAATCCCTACAGTGCAGAAGGGGGCCATTCGGCCCATCGGGTTTTCACCGACCCTCTGAGAGAGCACCCTGCCTCTGCCCATCCCCCCATCCTATCCCTGTAACCCCACCTGACCTACACATCTTTTGACACAAAGGGGCAATTTTTAGCATGGCCAGCCCACCTAACCTGCGGATCTCTGTGGGAAGAAACCGGGGCACCTGGAGGAAACCCACGCAGACAATGGGAGAAAGTGCAAACTCCCCACAGACAGTCACTGTGCCACCGTGCTCGCCGGTGTTTCCTGTAACAAAATGTTCTGTGACTGCTTTGGGAACCGGAACCCTTTGTGGTGGACAGTCTGTCGCTGTCGTGAACTTTTGTCTCTCTTCTTCGCTTTCCAGCTTCAGAACAAACCTTTGGAGGCAGTTCTGGTTCTCAATTTTCAACTAAAGATTCCCTGGGAGAATACGTGACTATATTCACAATTTAAACATGTCCAAGTATTGGGCGTGCATTCCAGGAACCCCAGCGTTTATTTGGAAAGAAAATTTGTTTCCTTTAACCAGCTAATTTTAACCATTTAAAAAAAAGTGTGTTTGTTCATCTGATCTGAGCCTCACTACTAAAACAAAATGACTTAATTTACTAGTAAGGCCAGCATTTATTACCTATCGTTGACTTGCCTTGAGAAGATGGTGGTGAGCCACCTTCTTGAACTGCCACAGTCTGCCTGGTGATGGTCCTCTCACAGCACTGTTAGGTAGGGTATGCCTCCAGCAATGACAAAGGATCGGCAATATGTTCCCCAGGCACGATCATTTGTGACTTTGAACAGACCATGGGGGTGATGGTGATCACATGGTGCAGTGCCCTTGTCCTAGGTGACAAAGGTTTGTAAAATTGTGGTGATTGTCCTTTTAACAGCAACACAGCAGAGTAAAGGTCACCTGGCTTGGGAGACACAGAGTGCGTAATCACCTCTGTGGGTGGAGTCCTTTTAAGCAGGAGCGAGCTAGGTGCCGCTGTATGGTTCTTATATAATTCTTCTTATTCATAAACCCTGATGTGTTTCTAATGAAGTCTGTGAAAGTGTGTCGATACAGAAATGTTGCTGCAGGACATTTTGTAGAAATTACTTGCAGGCTTGAATTTTCAGCCGGAATTTTGGAATCTAATTTTTGACTGAATTAGCATGCACAATAAGTCGGAGGGTGCAAGGACCATGACTGAGATTGATGAGATGAAATGATGTTGTGCATCATCATCAATAATAATAATCTTTACTGTCACAAGTAGGCTTACACTAACACAGCAATGAAGCTACTGTGAAAAGCCCCGAGTCGCCACATCCCGGCGCCTGATCAGGTACATAGAGGGAGAATTCCGAAGGTCCAATTCACCTAACAGCACATCGTTCGGAACTTGTGGGAGGAAACCGGAACACCCGGAGAGCGTGCAGCCTCCACACAGACAGTGACCCAAGCCAGGAATAGAACCTGGGACCCTGACGTTGTGAAGCAACAGTGTTAACCACTGTGCTACCGTGCTGTGGGGTGTGATCCGAGATCACTATTGCGAGTACTCCAACCTCTCATTGCCAGCCCCCAGCGCCTTTCCGACAAAAAAGTCAATTCTCAAAAACACCTTGTGCACCGGGAAGAAAAACGAATACTCCCAATCCTTTGGGTGTAAAAATCTCCATTGGTCAACTCCACCCCCACACACACCCCCACCGCCATCTCCCTCATGAGCCCAGCTAATGGTTTTGTCATCCCTCCCTGGGCTGGGTCAGCAAACATGGTTGCACTTGCACTCAGTAGTTCTGTACAAAGAAACTATCGCCAATTAATTAAATATCATCACTGATGCTTTGTACAAACACCATTATCATTTGACACTCAGCAAGGTCACATCAAAAGGCATGAAGATAAATAACCAGTTTAATCTACTTTTTGTCAGCCTTGCTTGAAGAGTAAGTAAAGTCCAGGGCTAGGATTCCCTGTTGCGAGTCCGCCCCGCTACCACTGTTAGCGAGAATGGGGAATGTAGCGCGTTGTTCACTGGCAGCAGGATTCTCTGTCCCTGCCGCTTGTCAATGGGATTTCCCATTGAAGCCCCCATGCCTCCGGGAAACCCACGGGCAGGGGTGAGCTGCCAGCGGGATGAGAGAATCCCCCCGCCAGCGAACCGCCGGAGAAGTCCGCCCCAGGACTCTGCGAGAATCAGCCTGATATTCGAGTTGTGCAATGATCACTTTTACAACTACCTAAGCAAGGAACTTAATATCTTGCATGAAAGATGGTGCCTTAGGTTTCCATACCAGATATAGTTTCAGCCTCAATTATGTGTTTGGATCCTGGAGTGGGGCTTGAGCTAATGATATTGTGATGTAAGCAAGATTAATGCTGAGCCAAACACAAACCCAATAACCTTACAAACTACCACTCAAGGAATTGTTGCACTCACTGGCAGCCTGTATGAACCATTCTGTCACAGGAGTAGTTGAAAACCTATTTTTATTTTGAGCAAAACATCTCTCTAAAGTCAGAGGAAGTTCCTTAATGCGAGTGTGGTATAGGAAATGTATCGGGGTGTTGCAATAGAAGTTGTATCTCCTCGGTTAGTTAAGCCACAAAGAGAACCTAATTCCCACTGATGAGGATGAAGGGTGAAACTGACAGAATATCAGAATATTGTGGTATTTTTAAAATACAGACTTGCAGACCATGAAAGGTAAAAAACAAACAAGAGCTTTGTGAGAAAGGTGTTTTCTCACAGGCTGCTAGATTAGACTGACTGTCAGCCCGCCTAAACTACCGATGGCAGCATCAATACTTCACATGATCAAAAGTGGAAATGAGGAACAAACACAACTAATGTAAGCTGAAACCACAA
The DNA here is from genome assembly GCF_047496885.1 of Scyliorhinus torazame. Taxonomy (NCBI): domain Eukaryota; kingdom Metazoa; phylum Chordata; class Chondrichthyes; order Carcharhiniformes; family Scyliorhinidae; genus Scyliorhinus; species Scyliorhinus torazame. The sequence goes on from NC_092719.1 coordinate 42,042,291, forward strand.
ATTCTTCAATAATAATAATAATAATACCAATCTTTATTGTCACAAGTAGGCTTATATTAACACTGCAATGAAGTTTCTGTGAAAAGCCCCTAGTCGCCATATTCCGGCGCCTGTTCGGGTACACGGAGGGAGAATTCAGAATGTTCAAATTACCTAACAGCACATCTTTTGGGACTTGTGGGAGGAAACCGGAGCACCCGGAGGAAGTCCACGCAGACATGGGGAGAATGTGCAGACTCCACACAGACAGTGACCCAAGCCGGGAATCGAACCTGGGACCCTGGCGCTGTGAAGCAACAGTGCTAGCCACTGTGCTACCGTGTCGGCCACAAAATTTAAACCACATCTGGCAGTGGTGGAATTCGAACACACACACCCCTGAAGAGACTGGAGCCTTAATCCAGCACTTTAGGCCGCTCAGCCACGCTACAACACTTGCCTTCAACCAAACTGACAATGTTATGGTTTATATGGTGTGGTCAAAGGCGTCAGAGACAGCAGAGTGATCCAGACGATTAAGAAGACAGGGTGCACCATGAACACAATTATGATGAATATTTGTGACTTTATCAGGACCACTTCAGTGTTGTGACAGGGGCTTGAACAAATTCACCATCCAATGGTGAAAAATACCCCACTCAACCTCTCTGCCCTTGCAAACTATGATCCTATCTTCAAATTCCCTTTACTGTTTAAAACCCTTGAGTGTGTTGTTGCCTCCAGAATGTGTGCCCATTATTTGATTTGAATCTGTCCAATATACGTTTAGTCCCTGTCACAGCACAGAGATGATTCTCATCAAAATCACAAGTGCCATCTTGTCCAACTGTGAATGTGGTGCATTATCAATGCTTATCCTTCACAAACACTCTTTTTATGGGGTATTCATTTTTCTCTGTTCAGTTAAGCGGAGTGAAATTGGGAGCAATATCAGTTTTGAAATCTAATGTTTTGCTTATTAAGAGCAGTTAAGAAGCTTTCAGAAAAACTGTAGCACTTTTTCACTCAGGGAAATTAACATGACCAGCTAGAAATGAAGCTCGCTCACTGAAGCTGCAGTTAATTCAACAATGGACGAGCTTAACTCTTTTACCAAGCATCAGCTAAAGAGGATTTTGTCGTAATTATTATATTATCTGGTTTCATAGAGCCGTAGAGGTCGACAACACAGAAAAGGCACTTTGGCCCATTGTGTCTGTGCCAGTTAGAAATAAACACCTAAGTAGTCTAATCCCATTTTCCAGCACTTGGCCCATAGAGTTGGCATTGAAAATGCACATATAAACACTTTATAAAATTATGAGGGTCTCTGCCTCCATCACACTTTCAGGCAGTGAGTTCCAAAACATCACCCAGTTCTGCGGGGAAAAGACAGTCGTCCTTAATGGGCCCTATGCTTTCCCAAGTTATCCGTTTATTCATTTAGAACCCTAACTATGTCCTCCGGCTCCACACACAAATTACTGATATGGTCCTTAATGGGCCCTATGCTTTCCCAAGTTATCCGTTTATTCATTTAGAACCCTAACTATATCCTCCGACTCCACACACAAATTACTGATGTGGTCCTTAATGGGGCCTATGCTTTCCCTAGTTATCCTTTTACCCTTAATGTACTTGTAAAACAACTCAGGATTTTCCTTTATTTTACCTGCCAGTATCCTTTCATGTCCACTTTTTGCCCTCCTAATTTTCTTTTTAAGTTTATTTTGCACATTCTATACGCCTCGAGAGCTGCTGTTGTTTTGAGCCCTCGATACCTGTCATAAACCCTCCTTTTTCTCCATGTCTAATGACTTTTATCCCTTGATATCCAGGATTCACTGGATTTGTTGGTCCTATCCTGTTGAAAAAAAATAGTCAGCACTTCGAGTTTTCACAAAAGGTCCTTTATTTAACACGAAGTTCGTGGAGGGAATTAGAATGACTGTAATCTTTCTAATTGTCCCTGCTTTACAAAGGTAAGGCAAGTAATTTATATAATATCATAAGCAATATCTAGGACAGAGAGGCATTGTTGAGATTAAACAAGGAGACAGAAAGCGAGCAAAGTTTAATAACAGGCCTTGAGTTCCTCGCCTCAGCAAAACAATGTGCAGCTGTACGCCTGTTTACATGGTGTGACCTTCCGACTGTTTCATACAGAGCTTCAAACTTTTTGACTAAAAATAAGGCAATATATATCCATCATGCTTCGCTAAGTGCCTATTTCCATGAAATGTAGTCAAGCAGCTGATTAAAATAATACAAGGTATCTAAGGCAGCTCATCCACCAAATAAAGTCCCTTCTACATATCCTTTTTCTTGATTGAAACATGTTGGCCTCGTACTCTCCCTGTTTTTGTCTTGAATATGACCCACTGTTCTGTCACAGGTTTACCGAAAAGTGTTCGCTCCCAGTCCACTCTGGCCAAATCACATCTGATCTTATTAAAATTAGCCTTGCCTCATTTCCTCTCCAGCCAGCAACTTAAGTTGCTAGTGTGCCGCAAACGAACGGCACGACAACCTGGAAGTATGGGCGTACAGGCATGCGCGCTGGAAGCGGGCAGCATTCAAACTCCCGGTTGCTTTTTTTTGACAGCTTGAAGCCCTGAGCTACGCTGGAGCAGCTGAATGAAAAATCCAGCGACAGCACTAATCTGGGCCACTTACCCGGATTTTAGGTGAATTTTTACACCTTTTTATTTACACTAAAACTTTTCAGTCTAACAGAAGCAGGAAACATTGGGAGAAATTTTTTTGGTAGGTTATTGTTTTATAGCATTTGTGTTTAGCATTTATAAATATGTTTAAAATGCAAATAAAATGAAAGGAAGAAATATATATATTAAAACTTTGTTTGTTATGATACTGTTAATTCCATTGAAAGGATCCTTTACTGTATAAAGTGAATTTGAAATCACAGGAGGTGAAAGAATGATTTTTTAAAACTTTGGTTTGTTATGGCGATGTTAATTCCATTAAAGGGATTGTAATGAATAGAATGCAGTGATCACTCACTAATGGGTATGATTGTCCACCAAAGATACTCAGTGTGACTGATCATGGGTGGGATTCTCCGACACCCCGCCAGGTCGGAGAATCGCCGGGGGTCGGCGTGAATCCCACCCCCGCCGGATGCCGAATTTTCCGAAGCCGGGGTTTTGGCGGGGGTGGGAATCGCGGCGCGCCGGTCGGCGGCTGCTGGCAGCGGTCCCCCCGGCGATTCTCCGGCCCGCAATGGGGGGTTTCGGCAGGTCCCGCCGGTGTAAATCACAACGGGTCCTCACCAGCGGGACTTGGCTCCACGGGCAGCTTGCAGAGTCCTCGTGGGGGCGCAGGGGATCTGGCCCCGGGGGGTGCCCCCACGGTGGCCTGGCCCGCGATCGGGGCCCACCGATCCGCGGGTGGGCCTGTGCCGTGGGGGCACTCATTCCCTCCGCACCGGCTGCTGTCAACCTCCGCCATGGCCGGTGTGGAGAAGAACCTTCCTGTGCATGCGCTGGGATGACGCCAGCACATGCTGGCGCTCCCGCACATTTGCCAACTCGTGCCGGCTGGCGGAGGCCCTTCCGCGGCGGTTGGTGTGGCGCCAAGCCCTTCCGTGGCAGCTGCCGAGGTGTCAAACACTCTGGCGCCGGCCTAGCCCCTGAAGGTGCGGAGGATTCCTCGGCGCCGGAGTGGCCCGCCCCACCGATTTGCGGAGAAAACCGCCCCATGTCTCTGAAATTGGCCTTTGTATCTGCACTTCTATTCCTCTTGGACTGTAAGGGGGGGGGGCGTGGGGGGGGGGGGGGGAGGTGGGCTATAGAACACTGCCAGGAATGTGATTGCTCCTTTTTGGTTTTTAAGTTATACCCATATGGCTCCATTTGAAGAGCCTTCTAATATGTCGTCCTGCTGTGATTGATTCCATGATCAAAATTGCCACCCTCCTCCACATTTATCACCTTCCCTGTCTGAACATCCTATATTCTGGAAAATTGAGCTGCCAATCCTGCAACCATGTCTCAGTGACAGTAATGCCACCAATGTTTTAATTTGTGCCCTCAACTCATCTGCCGAGTTCACCAGACTCCTTGCATTAAAACAAATACCATCCAATCTTGCCAAACTTTCTTGTGACTTAACTGGCCTATAACACCTCTGCCTTCCTGACTCGCTTGCTGTCTCTTTTAATTTTGGCTGTGCATCTCCCTCTGCTGAACCTTCTTTCTGGATCCCACACCCCTGCTAAGTTAGTTTAAATCCTCCCCAACAGCACTAGCTAACCTGCCTGCAAGGACGCTGGTCCAAATTTGTTCCAGGTTCAACCCATCTGCATTGTACAGGTCCCCCCCCCACCCCAAAAACATTCCCAATGTCCCAGAAATCTAAAGCACTCCCACCTGCACCATTTCTCCAGCCACGTATTCATCCTATATCTATACTCACTAGCACATAGCACCAGTGGTAATACAGAGATTACTATCTTCTAGGTCCTGTTTTTTAATCAACTTCCCAGCTCCCTAAACACTGCTTATAGGACCTCATCCCTTTTTCTGCCTATATAGTTGGTACCACAATATCTGTCCGTTTTCCCTCCCCCTTCAGAATGTCCTGCAGTCGTTCAGTGATCCTGGCACCAGGGAGGGAACATACCATCCTGGAGTCTCCTTAATGACCACAGAAACACCCGTCTGTTCCCCTTACAATTGAATCCCCTATCACTATAGCCCTGCCACTCTTCCTCCTCCCATTGTGCCATGAAGCTGACTGCCACTGCTTTCCCCTGCACAGTCATCTCCCCAACAGTATCCAAAATGGTATATCTGTTAGAAAAGGGGTTGGCCACAGGGGACTCTTGCACTACCTGCCTTCCTCTACTCTGCCTGGTGGTCACCATTGCCCTTTCTGCCTGTTCAATCTTCACCTGAAGTGTGACCATCCCACTGAATGTGCTATCCATGACTTGTTCAGCATTGCGGATGCTCCACAGTGAATCCATCCTCAGCTCCAGCTCCAATATGTGGTTAGCCAGCAGCTGCAGTTGGACACACTTTCTGCACAGATGATCACCAGCGGCAACTGAAGCTTCCATGATTTGTCACATAGCACGAGGAGCATAACATGGGTGTGAGCTCTCTTGCCTTGATTGACAGTGAAAAGAACTCACATTCATAAAAGCAATTCAAATCATTTAACTCTTCAAAGTGTTTTTTCTCTTATAAAACAAACAAACTTCCATTGAGTAGTCACATCAGAACAGCTAATCCTTTACTACCCACTTTAAGCTGTCAATCAAACTGTGAACTCGGAACCCCATGTTGAGATAATTGTTGTTTTTGAAACTCAGCCTAGCATTCATAATGACACAATTACTTGACCTGATGCTTTCCCCCCTCACCTATGCCAGTTAATCGAAGCAGTCCAGCAGGTTTTATTTTTAACCTTCAACAGTGGCAAGCTTCAGATCATGACAGTTGTACATATCTCATTTGCCCTTCAAGAGAATTTACATCTACTACACCAATTTGAGACTCCCACATTGCAGGTTGAAGCACTTCCTTCAGCCAAATTGGTCTGCTTGAACTCAGCACTGAGCTCGGGTTTCCTGTTTGTGTGAGTCATGCCTTTTCCGCTGCTGGCAAAAATTGGGTCCGTTGAAAATAGAGGCGGAACATCTGAACCTAAGTTGCACCCACCATTTTTATAAAGGTCCACAAAAATTCTGACCATAAATATCCTGCCTAGTACTGGTCATCAGGATTTGTGTTTTTTTAATAGAACATCAAAGATATATTTCCAATACTTTGCCACAGGTAAAAATGTAGTGGTCAAAGATGATCTGACAGGGTATACAAATTTAAACTTGTTCAATATGGAAAGAAAATGAACCCATTTTCACCCTGGTAAACAAATCACCCTGGTAAACCACCTGCTGGAGTTTTAAATGACAACACATAACTCATTAAAAAAGTTACAAATTGAACTTGTTGGCTCATGCTGGAAGATTCTTGTACGAATGAGCTATTAGTCTTTTGACAGGCGCATCGATCAGGTGGATACTTTAATCTGAATAAACAGCCATTTATTGCTTAATAACAACATGTTTTGTTCGTGCCATATGATCAATCGAAATTCTCAGAGACACCCACAAGAATAACAGGCAAGAAAAGTGCAGCAGCAAGTTATAACCCTCACGCGACCCCCAGGGGTGACCCGATTAATCTTCCTGTGGGGCTCGTGGAGTACGAGCTCCCCAGCTGAGGGGGGAGGGGGAGGGGGGGAAGGGGGGAGGTCCAACAGCGGGCTTGTTAATCCCCTGAGATAAAAGCCAGCCCAGTAAAGAGCTGGCATCTCAGGATGGTCCTGGCTGGGAATGTTGCTATATTTCCTGGCTGTGCGTAGGAAATAAACTACTTTTGACTCACCTTTTCGACACTCCTCATTGACTACAATACAAGCCCATCATGTTTGTCCTGCTGCTGGATTGAAGCAACTGATCGCTGACATCCCCCTTAGCCTGCACAGGGCTGAATGGCCTCCTGCTGTGCAGTGAGATTTGATGATCCCTGGAGCTTTGCTTACAATTGGCTTGTGTCCCCTGCATTTTCAGTGTAAACTCTTGACGTTACAAGTAACAATACCAATTCTCAGAATTGCTTTCGGACAGTTAGATTTTTTTTGGCCGGGGAGGGTGAGAGTATACCAGTATTTCTGATTCTGTTGGTTAATTTTATGCGTTGATGTGGATCGCACCATCAAGCAAGTAAAAACTGAATACCTTTGAATTTTTCTTGTCAGTGAAAACCTAGCACTGAATGTTTAGCGAACATTTAAACGATAAAACATCTACTGGTGATAGAACAATGGGAGCAGGAGTCAGCCATTCTGCTTCCTGAGCTTGCTCTGCCATTCAGTTAGGCCACAGCTGATCTGTAGCTCAACTCAATTTATCTGCCTTACCTCCAAATCCCTTGATGCCCGTACAAAATTCTATCGGTCTCCGTCTTGAAAGCGACAATTGCTGCAGCATCCACGGTCTTATTGCGAGAAAACATGGTGCAGATTGCCTTTCTAAATAGCCCGTTCTCTAATTTTCAGGTTGTATCCCTGTTCTCGATCCCCCAATCGTGCAAGTAGCTTATCTATGTCCGCTCTGCCAATTCCTTATAACATTTTAAACACACCGATCAGGTCAGTCTTCTCTACTGAAGGGCCAACTGAGATTTGACAACCTCTGAACTTGATAAGATTACCTTACCGTTACGTATCAGAGAATACATCCCTGTTGGTGGGACGTCACGTGATCTGTAGTAATGTCGGCAGAGAGTGTTTGCATGGGCTTCAGTTCTCCATCTTAGTTTGTATGAGCAACATCCCCTCAGAGGGCAGCACGGTGGCGCACGGTGGCTGCCTCACGGCACCAAGGACCTGGGTTCAATCCCCACCCCAGGTAACTGTCTGTGTGGAGTTTGCACATTCGCCCTGTGTTTTCATGGGTCTCAACCCCACAACCAAAAGGATGTGCAGGGTAGGTGAATTGGTCTTGCTAAATTGCCCCTTAATTGGAAAAAAAGAATTGGTTACTCTAAATTTTTTTTTTTTGAACTCTCACAATGTTTGTAGGAATCTAAATGTGTGGCACCTCCATACCTTTTCTCTTTGCGGCATACTCAAAGATAAAACAAAAGAGAAAACTGCCGATGGGAGCAAAAATACAAAATTGCTGAAAGAAATCATCAAAAAGAACAGTGGAGGCAGCATCGAGAGCGGAAAGAAGAATCTTGGGACTGGACTCACACTTAGGGTGAAGGACAGACGCTGATGCTGAAGGTTTAAAAAAAACGGAACAGAATTGTGAGTGAGAAGAACTACAGTTTGGGTAACACCAATAGTTCCTATATTGAAGCGTAATGGCTCAGTGAAAATATATGGAGATTTCAAAACAATTATTAACCTGATATTGTGCGCCGATCACTATCCACTGTCGCTGATTGAAGACTTGTTTGCTGGGCTTTCTGGAGGGCAGCAATTCAGTAAAACTGATCGATCACAGGTGTATTTACAAATTAATGTGGCTGCAAAATCACAGTCGCTACTCACTATCTTTCCACACAAAGGTCTATTTCATTACAGAAGACTTCCTTTTAGAATAACATCCACTCCTGCTCTTTTTCAGAGGTCTGTGGATCAAATTAGGAGTGGGATAAATGGGGTGCAATGTTATTTAGATGACATTGTCATCACCAGTTCAAGTGAACAGGAACACTTGAAGGACTTTGCATCAGACTTCATGCTGGAAGACACCATTGGGATATTAGAACTTCAGGAGTTCACCGACATTGCTGCTGTTCAAAAGGAAACTGAAAACACTGTTTGATCTTTCGATACCACCTGATTATTCAGAGATTGTCAAACGACAACAACAAGCACAGATTGCTAGGAGGGAACAAGAACCCTGAAAAGTGAGTGTTCACTCAAGGAGAGCGAGTGCTAGTCAGAAGCTACACCACCAGTGAGAAGACGGTTCCTGCTGCGATCGCAGCAAAGGCAGGTCCAACATCATACACTGTACTGACGGATGATGAAAGCATTTGGCAACATCATACTGACCACTAGCTTCACATAGTGACATCGCTGAAACTTCTCAAGAAGTATTTCCGTTGGAAAATCAAGACCGTGATACTTCTGAACTGAAACCAAACACAGAAACAAGTTCTTATTCGGTTTCTGAGGAATTTCCAGTACGTACAGAGATGGACACTCGAGCAACCTCCCTGCAAGTACCACCTACTGAAGGAAGTGAGGACACTTCCAAGGTCCTAGGGCAGCACGGTAGCATAGTGGTTAGCATTGTGGCTTCACAGAACCAGGTTCCCAGGTTCGATTCCTTGCTGGGTCACTGTCTGTGTGGAGTCTGCACGTTCTCCCCGTGTCTATGTGGGTTTCCTCCGGGTGCTCCGGTTTCCTCCCACAGTCCAAAGACGTGCAGGTTAGGTGGATTGGCCATCTTAAATTGTCCTTAGTATCCAAAAAGGTTAGGAGGGGTTATTGGGGTAAGGGAATAGGGTTGAAGTGAGGGCTTAAGTGGGTCGGTGCAGACTCGATGGGCCGAATGGACTCCTTCTGCACTGTATGTTCTATGTTCTACGTCCCGAGTAGTCAGGTTCCAGAACATTGAATAAAGTACAAAAGGAATAGACGTCTACCTGGGAGACTGTCTTATTGAGTTGTATATGTGTACAGAGATAATGCACAAGTAAAAAACAATCAAGTATTTGTCGTCATTCTAAAGAAGTGAAGGGGGAGGGGTGTTATGCATCAGAGAATACATCCCTGCTGGTGGGATGTCACATGATCTGTTGCAGTGTCAGCAAGGAGTGTTTGCATGGGCCTCAGTTCTCCATCTTAGATTGTATGAGCAACATCTCCAATTAAAACCTCTCATTTTGTTTGTCAGAATCCAAGTGTGTGCGCACCTCCACACCTATTCTCTCTGCGGCAAACAGAGATATAACACTTACCACCGGTCGAACTTTCTGAGGTAAAAGTTGGGTATTCAACCAAATCTTGCGATTAAGTCTTGTCCACAGGAAGGAACAGAAAAACACAACTCTTCATTAACTAAATTCAGATGGTTGGTGACTCAATATTCAATTTGTGATTGCTATTGAATATCATATAGGTGCTGTACTCGTGTCATTTACTCAAGTATCAAGTGAGGGTGAGTAGCTGGATTATTCCCAGCAATGATGACAGATGTGAAAATTACATGTTTCCTCACATTTGTATCCCGTAATTGCACAAGATGTTTGAATCCATAAAGCGTTTTGAATGTGCTTTGCAACCAGTAATTGTTAAAAAGATATGTTGCTTGACATAAACCCATTCATTATGTGGTTGGGCATTCTTTGCTTTATTTCCTAATTTCACTTATTCACGTTTTGCCTTGTGCTCCAATTCGTGATTTTTGTGGCTTCAGACTTCCCCTGTATATTTATTTCTTCCTAATTTCAGTTCCTTTGAGGTAGAATTTTCCCCTTTTGGCTGTATTCTTCACAATAGTAGCATTCTTACCTTCGATTCGGAATACCTTGGGTTAAGTAGGGTGCTCTTTCCAAGGGTCGGTGCAGAGTCAATGGGCCATAAGGCCTCCTTCTGCACTGTAGGGATTCTATCATTCTAAAGCCCCGCTCTCGGATTTGAGCACATAATGTCGAGTGAAAGTTCAGTGCAGGTTATAGGGACTGTTGCGGTCTCTAGAATAGTTGTTTTTTGCAAAATGAGATGTGAAACGATTATGCTGTCTACCAATTTAGCTGGGTGTGAAAGATCCCATGGCACATTTGAGAAAAAAAGAAAGGGAGTTTTTAACAGTGATCACTCAGTGAATGCATATTGTCTCCTCCACAAGTTCACCATCCTGTAGTTTAAAATAAGAAGGAGTGGGAATAATTTCTGTTAGTCATAATAGGGTGAGGGCTTCCCACAAATTCATAAAACGCTTTGATCTTTCTTCTGTTTTGTTCCCTAACCACAGCCTCAGTATTGCTTAAGCTTCCAATAGAGAGTCATGTGGCTAGATTACACATTCCCTCCTGCAAACAGGTGTCCAGGAGGTCACGTATAATCCAGGGGATGCTGGGCTCACCGCCCTCCCACCTGCCCCTGCCCCCAACACAATTAAATGGGGGACAGAGGAGCTACCTGGTGGCCTGTCGACTCTTATAGAATTATAGAATCCTGCAATGCAGAAGGAGGCCATTCAGCCCATCAAGTCTGCACCGACAGACTTTGGGCAGCACGGTAGCATTGTGGATAGCACAATTGTTTCACAGCTCCAGGATTCCAGGTTCGATTCCCGGCTTGGGTCACTGTCTGTGCGGAGTCTGCACATCCTCCCCGTGTGTGCGTGGGTTTCCGCCTGGTGCTCCGGTTTCCTCCCACAGTTCAAAGATGTGCAGGTTAAGTGGATTGGCCATGATAAAGTGCCCTTAGTGTCCAAAATTGCCCTTAGTGTTGGGTGGGGTTACTGGGTTATGGGGATAGGGTGGAGGTGTTGACCTTGGGTAGGATGCTCTTTCCAAGAGCCGATGTAGACTCGATGGGCCGAATGGCCTCTTTCGGCCCTGTAAATTCTATGATAATCAGTGATAATCTATGACCCTTTGAAAGAGCAACCCACCAAGGCCCACCCCCCTGCCCCATCACCACTAACTCCTAGGGCGGAGTTCTCCCAAGCTGCCCATGGCGGGTTTGGTGGTGGTTGGGCGCAGTGAAACTCGCGGGAGTCAAAAATTCGGGAAACCGCTTGAATAAACTAACTCTGTCCTGTCGTACCACCACTATCTCAATGCTCAGGTAAAATGGTGTCTTCCAAAATTGAAAGTAAGACCAGTTCTTTATGGTAGGTGTGTGGTGAAGTGTGTGTCATGATATTCAAACACACACATCATGATAGACACACCAACAGACAAATCAGAACACACACCACCACAACCAATCACAGAAAGATATAAAAGCACAAACACGACACCTGGTGGTCAGTATTAGCTGGAGAGGAGGACCAGGACAGACCTGCTACACGACACACTCAGGGAGACAGCACGTGCAGAGTATCCAGAACGAACTGTATTATAAGAGTTAAAATAAAATAGAGTTGTACCACATACAACTGTGTTGGCTCATCTGTGCACCAGAGCACCCAACACCACATGGTACAGGAGTGGATCGATACCTGCCGGCATACCTCAGTGTACACAGACAACCAGCAGTGCCCAGGCAAAATGATAGAGCTCCTGGTTCCGCAGCCGCTCCAGTGCTACGGCGATCTCCGCGAAAACTGGCGGCGATTCCGGCAAGTGTTCGAATTGTTCCTGGTGGCAGCTGAACTCCAAGACCTGGATGATAGCGAAAAAATTGAATTTCTCCTCACCATCGCCGGTGCAAGGGCAAGAGAAATATTCACAAGGCTCAGGTTCTTCAGGAGGCAGCAAAGGTACGATTACCAGGCAGTCCTGGACAAATTCTCCAAGTACTGTGAAGAAAACGCAATCCAATCGGCAAGTAAAGGTAAGAAAAGCGGCAGTACTCACCTCGTGGCTGGGATCCCGGAGCCCGAATTCCCAGAGGCCAAAATCCCGGGCCTGAGAGAGGGCTGGGTCGAGGTCGGCGGCCATCTTGATAAAGGTATCACGCTAGCACAGTTGCGCAAGCAGTGCGCAGAACCGGAAGTTTCGTTTGCGCATGCGCGAGATGCTGCGCATGCGCAGTCAAGAAAACGGCCATCGGTAAAGGAACAGCGATCTGAGCATGCGCAGTCGCTTCCTACGTGTGCTCAATGATAGCTCCGTGGTCCTATACGACTATGACTCGGACGAACCTTTCGTGTTGCACATTGGCGGCCCCCATATTGAATCCGACGCAGATGCGGATTCACTTTTCGGATTTGAGGATCTTCAATCCAGCAGATATGACGTCCCAACTTATCAGTACCGGATGATGCTGCAGCCTGACATTAACAGACAGGGAGCGGTGCAAGCACACGGAGAGCGCCCTGCTGCCACACAGAGCGTGGTCCACGTCCCGCTCAACGTTCCCGACTCTATGAAAGAAGACATGCAAGACTCCAGAGCGCAGTCCTCGCATGAACCAGAAGTGACTCCAGTGTCACAAGCCTCCACAGCAAGCTCGTGGACAGACTCCACAATTGCAGAAACGCAAGACTCCAGAACGCAGTCCTTGCATGAACAAGAAGTGACTCCAGAGTCACAAGCCTCCACAGGGAGCTCGTGGACAGCCTCCACGATAGAAGCAACGCAAGACTCCAGAGCGCAGTCCTTGCACGAACAAGAAGTGACTCCAGTGTCACAAGCCTCCACAGAGAGCTCGTGGACAGCCTCCACGATAGAAGCAACGCAAGATTCCAATGTGCGGTCCTTGCAAGAACAAGACCATGAGGGTCTAGCAACCTCTCCTGACCAACCAGCGGCAGACGATGCAAGTCTGCCATGCTCACGTGAACAGCAAGAAGGCTATAACAGCCTACCATGCTCCACTACACAGCAGCATGACCATGACTGTCTCTCATGCTACAATGAAGGGCACAGCGCTGAAGACTGTTCAAGCCCAACTGAAGACAAGCCAAAGGAATCGCCTCTTCCAAGCCCGAAGAAAAAAGGTTTATGCGCTGACCTTCAGGATCATTATAGCCGAACAGAGATTAATAATGCTGCACGGTCACAGAAGGATGCTGAGGATTTGCTAAAGAAATTAATTGAATGTTTAACTTGCAAGGAGCAGACTGAGAATTGCCAGTGTTTTAGTACGGATCGAAAAAATGGACAAGACATTGATCCTCAGGTAATGGAAATAACACAATCTGAATCCTATCTACAGCACGGACAAATGTCTCCCTTCAACACAACGCCGCAAAGTCCCAACTTCGGAGACCAGCAGTTAGTCAGTAATGACTCTTCAAACCTTGAGGGGAACATTAATTGCATTGAACCTATACACACTCCACTGATAAATGAGCAGAACATTGGAGCAAGAATCCTGAGGACACCGACATCGAGTAGCCAGATAACAAATTTAAAACCCGCAGCAGTTTCAAGTGAACCAAGTGTGCTTTCCACTAATGGTGAAGATGCAGATAAGGTCGACCCGATTATCCATTGTACCACACTAACCCCAGTGATTAAGCAGTTATGTATGGGGAGTATAATGTGGGCAATTGAGAACAGTAAAAGAGAGACTGTGACCATGCCAGTCCCAGCAAATTCAGACCCAGAGACCATGAAGGCATGTACATTAGACAAAGATACATATGAGGTACCTGAGAAGAAAAGTGAAATGGAATGTTCTTTGGAAAATAGTACAATGTCGATAGAAACATTGGATCCTATATTCGAGACCATACATATGGGAGAATTTGGGGGTAATAAACAAGGTTCTGCAATGTCTGGGGGAAGATTTAAAATTCCAAAGAAGAAAAGCCCAAATGAAGGACAACGGCAAGACAATGACAGTCCACCGACATGGTGTGCACCACCAGATGAAAACTCTGACAATTTACCCAACCCTAGTGAACAGCAAGCTGCTAATGAGGATCTATCCACGGGATGTGAGACGAGTGACGACAGCATCCCACTTCCCATGCAAAAGGTGCAAGGTGACAGACCTCGCCTAGTGCGTACCGAGGCACTCGACGATCACGGTGGGACCACTGACGACTGCGGTGGCGGCGCACCGCTTCCACCCTCGATGGCTCGAGCCTCTCCACTGGTTGGTGCATTCCTGCATGTTCCGACTCCAGAAGTGCAGCTTCAGGGAATCTCGGCTGCCTCCAGTGAACCTGTTGGGACTCCGGACAGGGAGCATCGACGGAAGGCAGACCGGACTCCAGATGGGGAGCAGCCAAGCGCCGACTCTGATTCGCGCATGCCAGACCTTGCTCCGGGCGGGCGGTGTCGCGGCCTCGGTGATGGCACGCTCAGGGTGACGGCGGATGCCACGGCGACAGGGAATGGATCGCGTGGCAGTCCCACTGGGTCGGCAGTGGCGACCAGCATCGGCGGTCCAAGACGGACACACCAATTTGCGCCATCGCCAGACATTGATGCGAGCAACAATTCTCTCTCCAAGGCGACATGCTTCGACGTTTCTCTGCGGAGTCGCCCTTCCGGTACAGCAGGTGGCCGGAACCAGCGTGCACGGTCTCGGCCAACTTCCACATCTGGCACAGTCGTCGCCTTGCATGATATTAGTGATGGTGCTACTTCGATGGCAACGACCCATCGGCTACAAGATGCCGTCCACCACAAACATAAAAAGAAAAAAGACTCCACCTTGTTCCTGGCATGCAGGGCGGATGGATTGGTGTGTAGGCGCAATCAGCGAGCTTTGCGCCGCCTTCCACGCTCGCAACTGAACCGTACGCACACGCCGGATCCTCCACTGGTTCCCAAGGATGACTTCGTGGAGATGCCATGGATCCTGCGCCTTCCATCGCCACCAGAACCAAACCACGGCCAAGGCAACACTAACAAAGATGTTGAATGTTATATTTGCACGAATAAAAAACCAAGCACTGCACGAAGTACAACAAATGGAAAAGTAGAGACTTCGGCAACAGCATCACCTCCAACAGTCCAAGGTGAACCAGTGTGAACCCAAATCTCCACAGCTGAACCGGCTTGAGGACCAGCCTATTCTTGAGGCGGTCACCCATTAGACTGGACTTATAACGCTGTTCATACGTTCAAAAAGTCAAACATTTCTGTATTATAACCTGTTGTTGTTTATCGTTCCAGATATCGTCTGACCGGACCACTGTTCAAGTTGTTTTTTTTCTCGCATTCATGTTTTGTTATGGTACAACCTTGTTAGTGTGACGCACCCGACATCGCCCCATGTAAATAGTTACGTCATATACACACGCTGTACACAACACACGCACACACTCTTAGATGCACTCACGACATGATTATATTTATAACCACGTAGGCACATATCTTTGTAAAAAGGGGGATGTCATGATATTCAAACACACACATCATGATAGACACACCAACAGACAAATCAGAACACACACCACCACAACCAATCACAGAAAGATATAAAAGCACAAACACGACACCTGGTGGTCAGTATTAGCTGGAGAGGAGTACCAGGACAGATCTGCTACACGACACACTCAGGGAGACAGCACGTGCAGAGTATCCAGAACGAACTGTATTATAAGAGTTAAAATAAAATAGAGTTGTACCACATACAACTGTGTTGGCTCATCTGTGCACCAGAGCACCCAACACCACAGTGTGGGGGGGACTGTGGGGCTCCTTCTTGCAGCACTGTCTCACTTGTGGGTGCCGCTACTGTGCACTGGGTGCACATTAATTACAGGACTCAGAGCCCGTTACCCAGGGAGAAGAACACGCCAGGCTTTTAATTCTGCACTTTGAAAAGGATAGGCCACACTCAATAGGCTCACATCAAATTTTGAAAAGCTACGTAGTGGGAGACAGTAATGCAGCCTTGGAGAGTGAAGGCTATAGTGAAGGGGGCAAAGCAACATCAAATCTGCCATCCCATAAATAGATGCAGAGAAGTGAGGCCTTACCAGAGGCCAGAATTGGAGGTCTTATCAGAATTGGTGGAGGAGGGTCCCCCTGTGAAGATGAAGATGAGGAGGTGCAGGAAGTGCAGGGGGCTGCTGGGGGCTTCATGGACATCATGATGTCATGTAAGAGGGGAGTGGTGGGAGCGATGCGCAGGAAACTCTCATAGCTGAAACATTTCAAGAGGAGTAAATCAGCCTGATTATCAGGAGACATCCCCTTTAATCTTCCAGGCCATTTTGTGACTCCTGAGGGAATAGCTGAACAATCGCTGAGAGGACAGGTCCAGCATTCACACTTAGGCCTTAAGTGCTCACAACTCATTAGGGTCAGATCTTAACTTTGGTCTTTGATGTCCTGGTAATGTGCTCACTGTCAACTTATCGTCCAGCGAGAAAGAACAGTGATGTGAATTGAGGCTGGACATTTTTCACTCCATGTCAGGGTCCAAACTCTGCCGTGAGGAAGGTGTGGACCAACATAGGGCTCTCACCCTAGAGTGCATGTCTTGGTTTGGGAAATTGTCAGTTAGGAAAGCCAGATGCTCCGAGAAACATATCTGATGGGCCCTCCTTAACCAATGATAACCCTTGAGGACTAATGATTAATGATTCACTTGTCATACACTCTGAATAAAGAAATACAGACATCTCCCTGACAACACACAAGGGCCTAGTAACAACTCATGTGAGTTTTGGCATCACATGAATGTTAATCTTAAAGGGGACATTCTTGAGTGTGAGAAAAGTTGAACCACAGGATAAGTGGATTGCAAAGATCCAAACCAAAATGCTTTCATCTGACCATTACATTCACATAACCATGGATTGGTTTCCAAAAAGGCAATTCATGCACAGTGATAGTCCAACCATGACCCTGAGGTGACATCAAAACATTTTAACTCTCCTAACTCGACCACTACCCCTTGGTGCAGCCCCGACATTTGCAACAGGGGCAGGGGAGTCTGCTGACTGCTACATCCTGATGCTGTGATGACTTTGGCAGGCGACCTCTGATAGTCCGGGGCCTGGAGAATTCCGGCATCTTAAGGACCTCTTGCTCAAGGACTGGAGCACCCGTGGCAGGCTTGCACTTCTGGAATTGGCGTGGGCAGAGGAGATGCTGAGCAACTGCACGTCCTTGGGGGTGTCCTGAGTGAAGGCCCCCCCCGGGTGTTTGGCTGACACTTATCTTCCCTGTAGGTGGCAGAGGTGACTGCCACACCGGCATGAAAACGGTGGCGTTTTATGCCAGGAAAATTGGCGCAAAACGGCCACCGATTCTTTGATCCGGGGGCGGCTAGCAGCCAGGCAGTGTAGAGCACCCAGCTCTAGCTGCCGATGTGGCCTGAAAAATCGGCAAGTCTGTAGCCGCTCATGCGCATGACGGCGGCCTGCAGCCCGCGGACCCGGCCCGCGAAATAGTCTCCTCCTTCAGCCGGCTCGTGCTCCCCGGACCACCCCACCACAGTGCCCCCAGTCCCGAATAATGCCCCCCAGCCGGCGGACCGGCCCTCCTCCGTCTGTGGCGGCGCTGGACTGAGTTCCCGACGGGTGAGTCCATGAGAGTCCCATGCCGTTCGGGAACTCGGCCGGTCGAGGACGGAGCATCGCAGAGCAGGCATTTGCCGATGTTCGGAGGCCATGGTTATGATGCTTTTCAGAAGGCGGAGCATCGCGAAAGTGGCGCCGCCCCCGACTTCGGCGTCGGGTTCGGAGAATCCAGCCCGAGGTACTTGGAGGGAGGTCAAGGCACCTCGTCCCCATGTGACCTACATCCTGAGGGTGCCCACCAGAGTATGTGGCCATGGAGTGCATGGCTGAGCATAAATCTGGCAGGACCTGCTGGACCCAAGGTCTCCATGGTGGTCGCCAACCTTCCCATGATGGCCATGAGGCACTTGCAGCTGGAGCCACAACATCAGGCTGAATGTGGAGGAACTCCTCCATCGTATGCTCTAGTCTGCAACGTGACTGTTGAAACACTGTCTGATGCTACGCTGCCTCCCTTTGCACCTCCACCAGTGAGCTGACAGCCATATCCAGAGGCTCATCGTCTAACTGGGGCTAAGTGGGTGGCTGGTCTCCGACAGCCCTCAGAGTGCCTGAGACCTGGGTTGTCCCGGCCTCCAACTGCTGCAGGGGTGTGTCTGTGAGGTGTTCTTCAGAAAGTGACCAGAGTCTAACCTTGAAGGACACCCCACCGAGATGTGTGTCTCTTCACTGGTGGAGGGTGCGGGTGAGTGCTGCGATGGTTCTTCTGAACCCACTCATCCTCTAATATGCTTCGGGGGCACGGGAAGCTGCTGGGCTGGCTAGCTGGTGCCAACAAAAGACTAAAAAGTACTTTTAGTGGATGAGCTGAAGCTAATTCAGAGTATATAGCAGGAGACAAAGCTCTGCGTTGCCACTGTAGCTCTCCCAGTCCTTTCTTGCGAGCTCTGTTGCAGCCTCCTCCTCGAAGCCGGTGGGGCTGATGATCTCTGCTGTCCTCCCCTGGTATGGGCGCACTCTTGCTTGTTGGCCTGTATGGAGACATAAGTAAGACATGTGATGGGAGGGCATGGAGCAGAGATTGGGAGAAATGGAAGTCTCCTGCGTGTGGTCAGTCCTCCCAGATGTGTCTGAGAATTGAGTATGAGCAACAAGACAGATGGAATGGTGGTTTTTGTGAAAGTTCTGTTGAGAGAATGAGTGTTTAACTGTCACTCCCCCTCGGATAATGGATGTGTGCGACCTGTGAAGTGAGTGGCTGTTTGGGTATGTGATGCCATGCTGAGAGTTTGGTCATGGAGGGAGCTGAGGGAGGACTTATCCTGGTGGAGCGGACGAGATCATTCATCCACTATTTAC
This sequence comes from Scyliorhinus torazame, assembly GCF_047496885.1. Lineage (NCBI taxonomy): Eukaryota > Metazoa > Chordata > Chondrichthyes > Carcharhiniformes > Scyliorhinidae > Scyliorhinus > Scyliorhinus torazame. The sequence continues at coordinate 42,061,231 of NC_092719.1, forward strand.
GCTTTGTGGTGTTTCGCGAGTGGGTGCCAGCCAAGCTATCCTCCTGTGTAATGGCCTCCAGGACAGAAAGGTGAGGTTGGTGTGCGTCTTTGAGTCGTCTCTGAGGTAGCGGGCATGGTGGTGGGCCTGGACTCTCCAGATAAGAGCCATAAGGGCCCTGGTGCTGAAAGCCAATGCTGCCTTCTTCTTGAGGCTGCTAGCCTTTTGCCTCTTTTTTCTGGACGTGTTGGCGGCACTGGTGAAAATAGTTGGCCTGGAGAGTCTGATATGAGTGTGTTGGACTGGTGTTTAAATATGGCGCTGTCAGCTGAAGGCAGGCAGATGAATCAGCTGCACGATCCCGCCATTCTGGTCGGTCGGATAGGCACCACCGGAGCTGCCTGCCACCGCACTTGGTCTTAAAATGGGAGAATGCCACCTGTAGGCCAGTTCAGTTTCTGGCCATTTAGTGGACATTTAAGAGGCTCCTCACCACCGCAAATATTATATCCATAGCCGGGCTAGGCCCAGTCCACTCAGGAAGCATGGCAACTTTAGTCACGTGTGCTGATAATGGACAAGGAGGATGGGGAACACCCTTTGCATGCCCCTGGGCACAACCAAGCTACCCCCACCCAAACGTTCCACCATTATTGGTGCATGCCACCCTGGCCTCGTTGACCTCAGACCCTGGATTTACCAGGGCTTCCCGCCCGGCATGGTGACTGGCTGTATTTTCAGCAGTGGCCACCATTCCCAATGGCGCTGCTGGGCTACAGAGCTGCCGGCCATCACATAGGCTGGCTGCTCTCAAAGGTTGGATTTCCTTCCAAGTGACTGTCGGGAGAGTCCTTCCTCCAACCACTTAATGCTGCTCCAAGTTGTAAATGGTTGTGGGGCAGCCATTGGGTTCACAGATGCTCTGATATCACCTATTTTACGCCATTGTTGAGAGCTAAGAATACACCAGTATCTTGTTAGACAATCGTCTGACAAAAGAAAAATAACTTTTGGAGCCTCTCTGCACATTTAAATAGATGGTAGTTAAATCCGACAACCCACAGTGGGAACAAATAGAAATGATTCTCCTGACTATTTCTCAATAAATATTATTTTAAAAAACTTTAAGCATAATGGCAGTAGACAGGATTTGACTGTAATGCGAACCTACAAACTGTATTGTACAGTATGTCTTTCAAAGTTTAAGTTCTGAATTTTTGCATTTATGTCAATGGAATTATTAATATCATTTGGATGCCATAAAATATCTTTGCACAGGCTGGTAACTGTGGTTTATCAGTGGAAACTGGCTTATATTATCTTTACCCCTGTTGAGTAAAGGACACATCTTACACGGTATTCTTTCCCACTGAGATAAATCTGATGGTGTACCATTGCTCAAGATCTGCACCGTGGACACATCGGCTGATTCTTATGAGAAAGCAGGATGTAAAACACTTTTGATGGTTCTTCCTTGTGTGACATTTAAACATTCCAGGAATATATAATGACTTGTGTATTACTTAAAAGATTAAAGTAAATTAAATTTCCCAATTGTTGCAAGCATCGGCAACCTAGAGCTACTTATTTGCGCACTGCTTTTGTTTGAATGCGGCATGTTCAGTAAGTTTAACAATAGATTTCCGTAACACAATGATCATGTTAAGTTTTTGAGGCATTAATCATGTTGTGACAATAAAAGCTCGATGACAAAATCTGTGTGGTTAGTACTGGAACACAGGTCTTCAGCACTACAACCAGGATGTGTGGGCTGGCCATGCCCTCAACCCCAGCAGTCATTTTCTTGACTGCTTTTAAAAATTAATTTATGGATGTGGGGTCGCTGGCTAGCCTGACCATTATTTTTTTAAAAAAATTTAAGTACATTTTTTATTTTGTTTTTTTAAATAAGTTTAGTGTACCCAATTCATTTTTTCCAATTAAGGGGCAATTTAACGTGGCCAATCCACCTAGCCTGCACATCTTTGGGTTGTGAGGGCGAAACCCACGCAAACACGGGGAGAATGTGCAAACTCCACACGGACAGTGACCCAGAGATGGGATCGACCTGGGACCTCGGCGCCGTGAGGCAGCAGGGTTAACCCACACCGCCACTGTGCTGCCCATAGCCTCATCATTATTGCCTAGCCATTGGTTGCTATTCAGGAGGTGGTGGTGAGCTGCCTTCCTGAACTGCTGAAGTCCCTGAAGTGTAGGTACACCCACAGTGCTGTAAAGAATTCCAGGAATTTGAGCCAACGACAGTGAAGGAACAGGGATATATTTCCAAGTTAGGATGGTGAGTGACTTGGAGGGGTAGCTCCAAGCGGTGGTGTTCCAGGTATCTGCTGCTCTTGAGCTTCTAGATGGCAGTGGTTGTGGATTTGGAATGTGCTGCCTAAGGAACCTTGGTGAGTCACTGCAGTGCATCTTGTAGATGACACACACAGCTGCCACTGTTATTCTGTGAATGATTGTGGAAGGGGGAGCAATCAAGCGGGCTGCTTTGTCCTGGATAGTGTTGAGCTTGAATGTTGTTGGAGCTGCACTCATCCAGGCAAGTGGAGAGTATTCCATCACACTCCTGACTTGTGCCTTGTAGATGGTGGACAAGCTTTGGGGGGTCAGGAGGTGGGTTATTCACCTCAGGATTCCTGTCCTTTGACCTGCTCTGGTAGCCACAGTATTTATATGGCAGGTTCAGTTTCACGGTAACCCCCAGGGTGTTGATAGATTTCATAACTACTAAGGTGATTTTTTCAAAAAGGACAGGGGAGAGGTTAACCATTCCACTGCATCCCCCACCACTACCCCCAGCCCCAGTTTCAGGAGGTAGGTCTGTAAAGGGAACGGGGAACTGCTGTTTTTTATCCAAATAAATTCAGATTCTTTACAGTGCATTTGAGACAGTTGTCTTTGAGAATTAACTTTACTCCAGTGCGTGTGGTAATTCTCAAGCTAATCTAGGCTGAAATGTCATCCAGAGTAATTCTGTCGCTCTTACTGGAATTCTGGATTATCATTCCCAACCACCAATATCTGCACTGAATCAAAGGCCATGTCAGATCAAAATAGGGTTAAAAATTAATTAATTCTATTCCATTTGGTCCCACGGCATATTGTGCTATGTAAAAGGAGGAATGAAGTAATTCTGTAAATAATCACACTGATATAATGGCTTCCACTTTAGTCTGTGTGTTACAGCTTACAAATTTTACTACACCCTTCAAGGCTTGGATTGGATCTTGCTCGAGGAGAAACAAAAAAGCTGTTTTGACTTTTATAGATGCAGCAATGATGATCCTCAGTTTGGCATCAAAACTAAACTAAGTGGCCAAATTCAAGGAAGTTGTTTTGTTTAACTCCTTATTAAATTTCTAGGGGCTTTTCACAGTAACGTAATTGCAATGTAAGCCTATTTGCGACAATAAAGGTAATTTTTATTATTATTGTCCAATACATTTCCTGTTGGCCTGTTTCTTCAACGAAATCATTGAATAAGTGCATTGATAGACACAGGAGGTGGCATTTTCTCCTTTCCCACATGGGCGAGACTTTTGCAGAATGGAGTGCCTGCCCAGTTCATAACCCACCTGACCTCTACTTCGTCATCCAAATAATGAGAGTGGAAATTAAACCCCACCTTTCATTGTACAAAAATGCTTTCAATTCTCTATTATACCTCTTTATCTTTTCCAATCAACATGGGGGTGTGATTGATGAATAGTTGCCACCTGGAGTTGGAAGCAAACTGCCAGTAGTGTTGGGAATCCAGACCATGCAAATTGCTCGAGGCCGGAAGACTTAGCATTTCCTTCCCATAAAGTTACAACATCTCAGTACACTGGATTCAGCAAGAGACCTATGAGGAAAGCCCAGGCATTCACTAAAATAATGAAGCCACAACTAATTGTGTCCAACTAATAAGAGTAAATCTTCTGACGTTGTCAGCCATCCCTGCACATTACCTCCCACCCCAGAACATCCATTTTGTCAGGTTCAAAGACAATAAAGAAATGGACTGGAAAATAGTTTCTTGGATCTCTTTTCTGTTGCGTCAGGTTAATTGGGACTCTTATGGGTGTGATGGGGAGGACGGCGACCGGCAAGCCTTCCAGTATAGTAGGCACAGGCCCATTGTAAACATGTTCATGAGAAGATAGCAGGCATTCCTGAAGGCCTCATAGTCCTGGAAAATTGCTCCTCAAATGACACAGAATGGTCTGCTGGAGATCCAATTAAACTTATGGCTCAATGCTCTCGGAATGTCGGGGAGGTAATCAGATCTTCTTCACCAGAAGCTCGGAGAACATGAAAGATCTTGGTGCCCGACATATAATTGCAGGCCTCTGAGGATTGCACCTGTGTTCAAAGTTATAGCCCGTTTTGTTACTGTTAGGGATCACCATTGGGACATACCTGTGCCAGGAGTGCTCCTGGGATGTGTTAATGATCAGAATTGTCCCTGGCAATGCAGGTCAGCTACCCAAGGAACAAAACTGATACCAATTGCATTGTTCATTCAAAGGTTGAGGGTGAGAGAGCTGCTGATATTTATACTCCTGTACATACATGTTTTTTAATTGCTTTTTAATTTCCTATTATTGATGAATCCATTGCTAATTGAATCACAGAACATTTTTAATTGTTCAGAAATAGAATTCTGACACTGGATTTTTTAAATATAAGATTCTCCGATTGCCGATGCCAAAATTGCGTTCGGCGATCGGCTGGAGAATCCCTTTTCATGTCGAAATCGGGGACATCACCTGAGGCCCTCCCCCGATGCTCCGCCCCTGATGAGCCGACTGCCTGACAGCGTGGGACACATGTCCTCTCAACTTTCGTAAACCTGGCTTGACGTCTGCGGACTGTGTCCAGCGCCGCCAAGTCGGGGGGGGGGGGGGGTGGGGGGGGGGTGGGGAGGAGCCATTCCGCTGGCAGGGGGGGCTTCGGCTGGGGCTAGGAGGACTGGTGGGGAGTGGTCCAGGGGTGGTAAGGGGAGTTACAGGGGGACAGTGTTTGTCAGGCTGCCGCCATGCGCATGCGCGACCACGTACCCGGCCATTCTACGTCCATATCGACATGTAAAGCCATGGGCTTTACTTAGCGTGGCTGCTAGCCCCCCACCGGACGGAGCATCGGTGCGGGGGCGTCACCGACTTTTTAGTCGTAAGAGCAGACGCATCCTCCGGACATAGCCGCAGAATCGGAAAATCCAGTCAAAAGTATTTGAAGTATGTGCTTTAAGGTGATAACAATATGACAAATCATGCTATCACTGGAATTAATTTTAATAAATACATCTATTTACTTCTTACAGGTCAACTTTTGACAAATAGTTAGGTCGTGGTTCATGTTAATATTTCAGAGCTAATGTGTAGTTCTGGAAAGATTATTGTTGTGAAGGTAAGGTAACTAAAAGGCTGGGCTTCTGAAATTACCAGAACACCTAAAAGGAAATGGCAGTTCAGAAGATTACCTGTTTGTTTATTAGCATCAGATACAAGAAATGGAGCCTTAAAAAAGCCGGAGAGCTTACTTAGCTGGAGAACTGGAGACAGGGGCCAAGATTCTCAGTTGGGAGACTGTCCCACTATCGCCGCAAGTGAGGGTGGAAAACTTGGTGCTGAGCCAAATCTCCCATCCACTGTCGCAGAACCGGAGAATCCCACCGGTGTGAAGGAACGGAGAATCCCGTCTATGCCGTCTACACTGCTGGTAAAGAAATGCATCTAGTGATGCTTAGTTTTGGGAGTTAAAGCTAAATTAGTATAAAATGATTCAATGAACTCTGGAAGGCTACTTCATCATTGAGATAAGTAGAGCTTAAGAAGTCTCTTTGGTTTCAAATCATCTGAGTCATTTGCAGCAGGGGAAGAGGTGCCATACCAAAAGGGTGCTGCGGTTAGCAGGTTCCAGGCATTTGGGGTTGAACATGTCGTGGGAGGCGTTTGATATGGCTGTTAGTTGCAGTTTGGACCTCATGAGGTTTGCAGCTCACAAAGAAGACCTGGAAGCTGAGGGCTGGGTTCAGGTAGTTAAGGACAAATATGCTCTGGGAGCCATTTATAGCTTGGTGTAGCTGGGAGATGTGGGGCGGGATTCTCCGACTTCCCGCCAGGTCGACGAATCACCGGGGGGACGGCGTGAATCCCGCCCCCGCCGGCTGCTGAATTCTCCAGCGGCGGGGATTTGGCGGGGGCGGGAATTGTGCCGCGACGGTCGGGGATCGTTGCAGCGCTCTCCCCGGCGATTCTCCGGCCCGCAATGGGCCAAGTTTCGCCCGTTTTCGGCCAGTCCCGCCAGCGTAAATCACAACAGGTTCTTACCGGCGGGACCCAGCTCCACGGGTGGCCTGCAGAGTCCTCGGGGGGGGTGCGGGGGGATCTGGTCCCAGGAGGTGCCCGCACTGTGGCCTGGCCCATGATCGGGGCCCACCGATCCGTGGGCGGGCCTGTGCTGTGGAGGCACTCTTTCCTCCGCAACGGCCGCTGTCAACCTCCGCCATGGCCGGTGCAGAGAAAAAAACCCCTGCGCATGTGCTGGGATGATGCCAGCACACGCTGGCACTCTCGCGCATGCGCCAACCCGCGGTGGCTGGCGGAGGCCCTTCGGCGCCGGTTGGCGTGGCGCCAAGCCCTTCCGCGCCGGCTGGCATGGCGCCAAACACTCTGGCGCCGGCCTAGCCCCTGAAGGTGCAGGAGTGGCCTGCCCCGCCAGTTCGCGGAGAATCCCGCCCAAGAGTTTGGAGAAACTCATAGAATCATAGAATTATAGAATTGACAGTGAGAAAGAGGCCATTCGGTCCATCAAGTCTGCACCGGCCCTTGGAAAGAGCACCCTACTTAAGCCGACGCCTCCACCCTATCCCTGTAACCCAGTAACACTACCTAACCTTTTGCACACTTAAGGGCAATTTAGCATGACCAACCCAACTAACCCGCACATCGTTGGACTGCGGGAGGAAACCGGAGTACTCTGAGGAAACCCATGCAGACACGAGGAGAAAGTGCAAACTCCACACAGACAGTCAAGCGAGGACGGAATTGAACCCAGGACCCTGGATCTTTGAGGCAGCAGTGCTAACCACTGTGCCACAATGCCACCCCTAAGGCGCAGTGCCAGATCAGTGAAGCTGGCATTCTAAGAAAGAGCTGGAAGTAGAGATAGAAGCTGGTAATTAGAGATAGGAATGCAACTTTGTGAATCCCTCAGATTGCAGTCTCAGGCAAAGAGACTGAACCATTGTGGGTGAGCAGCCATTAAGCAGCCTAAGTTGGTGCAGCTTCTGAGGGAATTCAAAGGTTAGATCTTCAAAAGTAAAGAATTGAAATCCCTTGTGTGGGACACAGAGTGTTAATGAGGTTTTGTGATTCACCCTGGTCACTGATGTCGGAGTGGGACTGATTTCCGCCCCGCCAGCTGGCGGGAAAGGCCTTTGGTGCCCCGCCAGCTGGCGCGGAAATGACATTGCCGGGCGGCGCATGCGCGGGAACGTCAATGGCCGCTCACGGCATCCCTGCGCATGCGCAGTGGAGGGGGTCTCTTCCGCCTCCGCCATGGTGGAGACCGTGGCGAAGGCGGAAGGAAAAAAGTGCCCCCACGGCACAGGCCCACCCGCGGATCGGCGGGCTCCGATCACGGGCCAGGCCACCGTGGGGGCACCCCCCCTGGGGCCAGATCACCCTGCGGCCCCCCCAGGACCCCGGAGCCCGCCCGCGCCGCCTTGTCCCGCCGGTAAGAGAGGTTGTTTAATCCACGCCGGCGCGACAGGCATTCCAGCAGCAGGACTTCGGCCCATCCGGGCCGGAGAATCGCCGGTGGGGGGGGGCCCGCCAACCGGCGCGATTCCCGCCCCCGTCGAATCTCCGGTGCCGGAGAATTCGGCAACCAGCGGTGGCGGGATTCACGCCAGCCCCCGGCGATTCTCCAACCCGGCGGGGTGTCGGAGAATCCCGCCCCAGATCTCTATGTTTTTTTTTCATATCTCAGAAAGGCTCAAGATCTGGAGAGAAAACAGGTTTGTGCAACTGGAGAGCTACACACCAATTTTCTATCAGCCTGACACCGAAAAAATATGGTAAGATTCCACCCATTGTAGATTGTCCTGATTCTCTGACTTTGCATAGTAACGTTCATTTTGTTTATTTAAACTTTGGAATTGGGGTACACCACGGTGGCACAGTGGTTTGCACTGTTGCCTCATGGCGCCGAGGTCCCAGGTTCGATCCCGGGTCTGGGACCTCTGTCCGTGTGGAGTTTGCACATTCCCCCCGTGTTTGCGTGGGTTTATCCCCCACAACCGGGTAGGTGGATTGGCCACGCTAAATTTCCCCTTAATTTGAAAAATGAATTGGGTACTCTTTTTTTGTAAATAAAAAACAATGGAATTGTGTCCCTTGATCCTCAAAGTGGGTAACTGGGATATCAAACTTTCGCTACTTTAAGCAAAAAGTTCCTGGTCCCCAGCCAGATCATAGCAGACTCCATTGCACTCCCACAAGCCAACACAAACAGAATTACTTGGGACTTTTGGCATGGTTGCAAAGAAAGTTTTGGCCAAAAACCAACGCCAAAGGGCATTTGAGGAGCAGTATGACTGAAGTTACTGAGTTAGAAATGCAGATTGATGAAAAAGGCCATTATGCTCAGCTTTTCTACTTTGTTTTGCACTTCTAAAATTCCTGAGTGATCTTATTGTTGATTTGTCAAGAATGGAAGTCTTTTTGTTCCCAAAGCAAGCGAGAAACAGGTCATCCAGACCACCCTTTCTTGGCGTTGGCAGCTATTAATAAAATCCACACCATCAGCCGCAAACAAGTTCAATACTTTGTAATGTGATTTGTCCTGGAAGGACAGTACAGCAAGAACTAATCAACATCTTTTTAATTAGTGGCAGTGAAAAGGTATTGTTTATGCTACGAACCAGCATAAATATAATGGAGCACAGCTGAACAATTTTCAATGGTTTATCCAGTCAGTTCCTGTTTCTTTGTAACCTAAAAGCCTGGACTAATAACCCAGAGATCCTGAGTTCAAATCCCACCATGGTAGTTAGAGGTTTTTAAATTCAGTTTAAATCATCTGGAAGTTAAGAAAAATATATGTTCGTGTTGGTACGTGTGACCACGAAGCTGTCAAATTATTGTGAAAGACTGACTGGTTCTCTGGTTTCTTATAGGGAAGGAAATCTACATCCTTACTTGGTTTGGTTGATGTACGACTCCAGTTCCACACCAACATAAGTGACTCAACGTGGCCTACCAAGTTGTTCAGTTGTAGAAAACCGCTTCAAATACTTCCTACTTAGCAGCATTTTGGAAGTACCTTCAACCACATGGAGGCAGCAGCTTCAGGAAGAGGTTCAACACCACTTTCTCAGGCAACTAGATGTGGCCAATAAATGCTGACCGATCCCAAGAATGAATTAAAAATGAATAAGGCAGTGGCTTTTCTGAGCTAGAGAAGGGGGGGGGGGGCAATGGTTGGAGAGGGAGGTTGGAGGGGGAGGTTGGGGAGGTGGAGTGGGACTTATCCAGCGAATCCGCTCTGGGAGGGAAAAATTGCTTTGGGAGCTATGTGGAATCGTATCTGAGATATATTTCCTGTTTAAGTACTTGAGTCACCACATATCGCAAGGAAAGTATTTTCACCACTGCCCGAATGTATTCAATTACTTTTGCAGCAAATGTTGCTTGAGAGCAGAGTAAAGACTGTAAGGATACCTGCATTCAAATAGTCAGATCAGATTCACTATTTAATCACATATGCAAGGTCGAATTGCACCCCGGTATCTGAGCCATCAATTTACTGTCCCGTTTCTATCATATTTTCAACACTGCAGCAAAATAAACTTGAATTATTTCATTTAGCTAAGGACCATCATTGTGTAGAAAAAAAGCTACAAAAGGAGATTGTCACAGGAACACCTCAGCCAATGAACCTTGATTTGTGTGTGATTACACATGTTATTTTTTGATACAGCAGGGTCTGTTCAGGCCTAAAGAAGATTACAGTGATCTTGGATAAGCTATGTTCAGGAGGTGACCCGTTCTGCAGTACTTTCACAAAGTAAAGTGAATGGGGCTACAGAATTCTGACATCTAAATTGAGATATTAGATTTGCCAACCCTCCCATGCATGTGACCCAGGATCATCAAGAATTGGCAATCGATTTCCTGAACTCTGTTGTTGGGAATCCAGGGAAAAAATAGTTTGTGTATTCCTGAAAAATTTTTTTTTTTTTTTTTTGTCAAAGACTTTCTTCTTGCACCCAACAGGACAAATTGATAATGTATGAGAAGAGAATGCTGTTTGGTTGGCAAGTGACAGTCAGCACTCCCTTCTCATAGAGTATAACTTTGTTAATTCCCTTACATTGTATTCCTACAAATGTCCTGACAAGTGTAAGACAAAAGCTTTGACAATATAGAGCGAGATTCTCCGACCCCCCACCGGGTCGGAGAATCGTCGGGGGCTGGCGTGAATCCCGCCCCCGCCGGTTGCTGAAGTCTCCGGCACCAGAGATTCGGCGGGGGCGGGAATCGCGCCGCGCCGGTTGGCGGGCCCCCCCGCTCGATTCTCCGGCCCAGATGGGCCGAAGTCCCGCCGCTAAAATGCCTGTCCCGCCGGCGTAAATTAACCACCTACCTTACCGGTGGGACAAGGCGGCGCGGGCGGGCTCCGGGGTCCTGGGGGGGGGCGCGGGGCGATCTGGCCCCGGGGGGTGACCCCGCGGTGGCCTGGCCCGCGATCAGGGCCCACCGATCCGCGGGTGGGCCTGTGCCATGGGGGCACTCTTTCCCTTCCGCCTCCGCCACGGTCTCCACCATGGCGGAGGCAGAAGAGACTCCCTCCACTGCGCATGCGTGGGAAGCTGTCAGCGGCCGCTGACGCTCCCGCGCATGCTCTGCCCGGAGATGTCATTTCCGCGCCAGCTGGCGGGGCGGAAATTCGTCCGGCGCCATCCAATCCCCTCAATGTTGAGGCTCGGCCCCCAAAGACGCAATGCCCGTCTGATTTGCGCCGTTTTGGGCGCCAGTCGGCGGACATCGCGCCGTTTCCGGAGAATTCCGCCCCATAATCTCTATTTTTCAGCAATACTGCACCACTAAACAACCATGTGGAAAAATACTTCTTTGATGCATGTTTGCTCTAAGTTCGTGGCATCTGAATCATCATCATGTAATGTATAGAGTTATCGAGTCATACAACGCAAAAGGCCCATCGAGTCTGCACTGACAGTAACTACCCCTAATCTCACGCTAATCCCACATACCAGCACTTGTCCCATATCCTTGAATTTGATGGTGTTTCCAGTGCTCATCCAAGTGCTTTTAAAGGTTGTGAGGTTTCCAGCCTCCACTACCTTCCCAGGCATGCACTCCAGATTCGCACCACCCTCTGAGTGACATTTGTTATTCTAAAATCCCCTCGGAATCTCCTGCCCCTTACCCTAAAACTATGCCCCCTTGTGATTTATCTCTCAACCAAGGGGAAGAGCTGCTTTCTATTTACCCTGTCCAAACCCCTCGTAATCTTATACACCTCAATCATAACCCCCCCCTCAGCCTTCTTTGTTCTAAAGGAAACAATCCAAGCTTATCCAGTTTGTCCTTATAGCTCAGATGCTCCATCCCAGGCAACATCTTGGTCAATCTTCTCTGTACCCCCTCTAGTGCAATCACCTCCTTCCTATAGTGAGGTGGGCAGAACGGCACACAGTACTCCAGCTGTGGCCTGGCCAACGTTCTGTACAGCTCCATCATAACTTCCTTGCTCTTATAGTCTATGTCTCGACTGATAAAAGTAAATGTCCCTCCCATGTGTCTTCTTAACTACCCAATTCACCTGCTCTGCTACCTTCAGGGATCGTTGAACAAGTACTCCACGATCCATCTGAGCTTCCTAATGTCCTGCCATTCATTACATACTCATTGTCCTGTTTCTTCTTCCATAGTGCCTCACCTTACCGTCATCAGGGTTAAATACCATCTGCCGCTGCTCTGCTATTCTGACCAACCCATCTATATCTTCCTGTAACCTACGACCCTCTTCTTCACTGTTAACCACCCTACCAATCTTGGTGTCATCTGCAAACTTACTAATTATTCCTCCCATGTCCTTGTCTATATCATTTATTTATTTATTTTTTAATTTAAAATACCCAATTCATTTTTTTCCAAGGATCAATCCACCGATCCTGCACATCTGTGGGTTGTGGGGGTGAGACCCACGCCTAGACGGTGAGAATTTGCAAACTCCACACGGACAGTGACCTGGGGTAGGGATACATATAAATCACAAACAGTAAGGGACCTAGCACTGATCTCTGTGGTACACCGCTGGACACTGGCCTCCAGTTACTCAAACAGCCTTCTACCACCGCCCTTTGTGGCCTATTATTAAGCCAGTTTGGGATCCACCTCGACAAATTTCTTTGAATTTCATGTGCTTCAACCTTCTCAGTCAGTCTCCCATGTGGGATCTTGTCAAAGGCTTTTCTAAAATCCATCCACACAATATCAACTGCACTTCCCCCACATACTCGGTCACTTTATCAAAAAATTCTATTACATTTGTCAGGCATGACTTCCCTTTGACAAAGCCATGCTGGCTATCTCTATCAGCCCATGCCTTTCCAAATGGAAATTAATTATCTCCTTCAGAATTTTCTCCAATAGTTTCCCTACCACAGACGTGAGACTCACCGGTCTGTAATTCCCTGCTTTAACTCTACCACCCTTCTTGAGAAGTAGATCAACGTGAACTGTTCTCCAGTCCTCTGGCACATCCCCGTGGCCAGAGAGGAATTATAAACTTGTGTCAGAGTCCCTGCAATTTTCTGCCTCGTTTCCCACAGCAGCCTGGGATGCAATTCACCCGGGCCTGGGGATTTGTCCATTTTTAAGCCCTCAAAGCCTCCAATACCTCCTCACTTCCTATGTCAAACTGCTCAAGGTCCTCCAGTCCCATTTCCTGAATTATGTACCTACGTCCTCCTCCTGAGTGAAGACCAATGAGAACCATTCATTTAACCCCTTAGCAATGTTCTGTGGCTTCACACAGAGATTGGCCCTTGGTCTCTAATGCGTCCTATTATTTCCCTGGTTAAGCTCTTCTTAATATGTTCCTAGCATGTTCACCCTAATCTTATTCACAAGTCCTTTTTCATGCCCCCTTTTTGCTCTTCTAATTGCTTTCTTAAGTTCCCTCTTGCAATTTCTATCTTCCTCTAGGGCTGCAGTTGAATTTTGCCCTTTGGACTTGCAAAAAGCCTTTCTCTTCCTCCTTATCCAGCCCTGAACTTATTGCTCCTGCATTTCCTGCTATAGGGAACATGTTGGTCTCGTACTCTCCCCATTTCCTTTATGAATGCCCTCCACTGCTCTGCTGTAGATTTTCCCGCAAGGTGCTGTTCCCAGTCAACTTTGGCCAAATCCAGCCTTATTTTAGTAAAATCTGCCTGGCCCCAATCCAAAGCTGTCTTTTGCGGATCATCTTTTTCCTTGTCCATACCAAACTTTGTCACGTGACTTGTCGAATGTTCTTGCTTTCTTCAGTGTGTGTGGTCTGGTAAAGCAGCCGACTTGTGTGGTTCTTGAAACAATTGTCAGCTGATTTACATTGATACTGTAACAACTTAGGGCCCAGCCTGCTATTTAAAGAGAGTTTGGTTTGCTTCCGACTGCCTGAATTTAAAATTACTGATGATGATTTCTTAACAGCATAACATGGCAACGTGTGAATCAAAGGATAGCATTGCATGTTCCTTGGCATCCTGTAAATGTACATTTATATTTATTCCCCAGAGTCATTCAAGCACAGTCCATTGATTTATCCATTGTTCACACATTTCGGAAGCAATTAATATGCCAAAGAATAGCCACTCCGTTTGGTCTGTGTATGACTCAGATACAGATTTATTGTGCAAATCATAATTAAGTTGTCTGCTTTGGTCAAGCAACACTTGAGGGGGATGAGTTTCTTTGTGTCAGGGTCAGAATTTTAATCAGTAAACAGAGTAAATTCCTCCAGATGCTGCTTGAGCTGTGTTCAAAACACAGTTGTAAAGTAACTTAAATTGCATTTCTCTCTCTCTTCTTTTACATAACATAGTGACCAACTTCCATTTGACCCAGATTAACATTCACTACATTGAAGTATCAGATAAAATAAATGAGTTACGATGTTTAATTACACAGAGCTGCATTTTAAACAAATACATACATTCATATTGGTCATGGTCTAGCGAAGGTAGGCTGCAAGATGCCCCCGGGCTGCATTATGGGACTTGCGATACTGAAGCACACAAGGCTGTACAGTCAGAGCATGCATGTCACGTGTGTCATAATATACACCAGTATATCATGGTGCAGGCACACAGTGATGAACACACAGTGGGACCAATCAACATACACAACACCGCAGCCAATCACCAGTGAGAGCACACGCACTATAAAGACAGGGGGCATCAGAGTTCCCGCTCATTCGAGTAGCAGCTAGCTAGGAGCACAGAGCTCACAGCCTGCAACACAGACATTCACCATGTGCTGAGTGCATCAACTGGTTCGGACAAGGCAAAGGTCTTTAGTTAAAGCTGGTATCGTATTTACCCACAGTTCAAGTATGTTTAAATAGTTAACCTTTTAATAAAATTGTGTTGCACTACTTCAAGTGTTGGTGACCTGTATGTGATCCAGAACACCCAACACGTCAACGTGAACACACATTGGGATTGAATGTCCACAGAGTTCTCCTTGGGTTGTCATCTTTCTTGAATTGTCCGTTAGTCTCTTGAAATGGAACATGAATTTGAGAGGTGGTATCATTTGCTTATTGGTGGCGAACTGCCAGTGTAGGCCAATGTCAAGATGATCAGAGGATGATCAGAGGATTGGATAGATGATCAGAGGATTGGATAGGGTGGACAGTGAGAGCCTTTTTCCTCAGATGGTGATGTCTCGCACGAGGGGACATAGCTTTAAATTGAGGGGAGATAGATATAGGGCTGATGTCTGAGATAGTTCTTGACTCAGAGCGTAGTAAGGGTGTGGAATGCCCTACCTGCAACAGTAGTGGACTCGCCAACACTAAGGGCATTCAAATGGTCATTGGATAGACATATGGATGATAAAGGAATAGTGCAGATGGGATTTAGAGTGGGTTCACAGGTCGGCGCAACATCGAGGGCCGAAGGGCCTGTACTGCGCTGTAACGTTCTATGTTCTATGTTCTATGTACTATGTGTGTGATAGAAGGAAAAATGGAAGTGGCCTTATTTATTCCTAATTCAAGTCTCTGCAGCAAATGTTGCAAAGCATTTCTCAGAAGCTGAAATGGATCTGTGCAGTAGGAAGAGGGGAATTAGAAGGGGAGGCAAAAATTGTTAATTAAGCTCCAGATTGAGGCACGATCAATTTGACTGGAGACGAAGTTGAATCCAAACTGAGGCTTTATTAGTATCAGATGCGTAGCCTCCCACAGCAGCTGGCGAAATGGCTGCGAACTGGAGGCCACGCATATTTATACCCCGCCTCCTGGGCGGAGCTAGCATGCAGGGGCCACAGGTGAACCTGTAGTGCAGGTTCTACCGTACAACCTCTAATATCAGAACACAGTGGTTTATCACATTCACCCCCTGTTAAAATTGAATCCGGTGGGGATGGTGGACAACTATATACAATTAGAAATTTTAATATTTACAGAGCAGCAAAAAAAAAAGTCTCTTGGCATCCGGCGGGCCGGTCAGAGGTTCAGCCGGTCCGGTGCCTTGATGGTTCTATGAGATCGACGAAGTGGTGACGGCGATGTGGGCGCTGTCGTGGTCGAAGTTGACTCCGGGAGCGTGCCAAAATCCTCTTCATCAACGGGCGTGGGCAGGGGGAGGACTGATGGTCCTGGGGGGGGGGTGATGGGAGCGGCGGGGGAGGGGAGGGTGGTGCCGGGGGCGATGGGGGTGGTGTGGGGGTGGAACCTGCTGGTGCCAAGTCCCCGAGGGAGACGGTATCCTGGCGGCCGTCGGGGAACGCCACGTCGGCATACTGGGGGTTTGCGTGGAGCAAGTGTACCCTTTCCACCAACGGATCTGCCTTGTTTACGGAGAAACATGGTTCTCGGAGCTGTAAGCCAAGTTGGGAGCGATACTCCGGATGTGGACTTCCTGGGGAAAGCAAAAAGATGTTCATGTGGTGTACTGTTAGTGGCAGTGCAGAGTAATGAGCGAATGGAATGTAGTGCATCAGGGAGGACCACTTGCCAGCGGGAGGCCAGGAGATTCCTGGACCGCAGGGCCAGCTGGACGGCCTTCCATACCGTCCCATTCTCTCTTTCTACCTGTCCGTTTCCCCAGGGGTTGTAGTTCGTCGTTCTGCTGGAGGCGATACCCCTGCTGAGCAGGAACTGACGTAGCTCATCGCTCATGAATGAGGATCCCCTGTCACTGTGGATGTAGGCGGGGAAGCCGAACAGAGTGAAGATAGAATTAAGGGCTTTAATGACGGTGGCAGGCGTCATGTCGGGGCATGGGATGGTGAAGGGAAACCGGGCGCATTCATCGATCACACTGAGGAAATATGTGTGTCGATCGGAGGAGGGGAGGGGGCCTTTGAAATCCACGCTGAGGCGTTCAAAGGCGTGGGAGGCCTTCTCCAGGCGCGCGCGGTCCGGCCGGTAGAAGTGCGGCTTGCACTCCGCACAGACCTGGCAGTCCCTGGTGATTGTCCTTACTTCCTCGACGGAGTAGGGCAAATTTCGTGCCTTAATGAAATGGTACAACCAAGTGACCCCTGGGTGACAAAGGCTGTCGTGCAGGGTCCGGAGT
The DNA here is from genome assembly GCF_047496885.1 of Scyliorhinus torazame. Lineage (NCBI taxonomy): Eukaryota > Metazoa > Chordata > Chondrichthyes > Carcharhiniformes > Scyliorhinidae > Scyliorhinus > Scyliorhinus torazame. Next base: position 42,078,035 of record NC_092719.1, read on the forward strand.
CAGTCTACTTGTGCGCTGGCACATGTACCTCGGGATAGGGCGTCTGGGGGCTCGTTGAGTTTGCCAGGGCGATACTTAATCTCATAATTATAGGTGGAGAGCTCGATCCTCCACCGCAAGATTTTATCATTTTTGATCTTGCCCCGCTGTGTGTTGTTGAACATGAAGGCTACCGACCGTTGGTCCGTGAGGAGAGTAAATCTCCTGCCGGCCAGGTAATGACTCCAATGTCGCACAGCCTCAACGATAGCCTGGGCCTCTTTTTTGACGGACGAGTGCCGAATTTCAGAGGCATGAAGTGTGCGGGAAAAGAATGCCACGGGCCTGCCTGCCTGATTGAGGGTGGCGGCAAGTGCGACGTCCGATGCGTCGCTTTCTACTTGGAACGGAAGTGTTTCGTCTACGGCGTGCATTCCAGCTTTGGCAATATCAGCTTTGATCCGGGCGAAGGCCTGTTGGGCCTCGGCCGTCCGGGGGAAGTGAGTGGACTGTATGAGTAGGTGGGTCTTGTCCGCATAGCTTGGGACCCACTGCGCGTAATATGAGAAGAACCCCAGGCAACGTTTGAGGGCCTTGGGGCAGTGGGGGAGGGGGACCTCCATGAGGGGGCGCATGCAGTCGGGATCGGGCCCCAGAACTCCGTTCTGGATCACGTAGCCGAGGATGGCTAAGCGGTTTGTGCGGAACACACACTTCTCCTTGTTATACGTGAGGTTGAGGAGAGTGGCGGTGTGGAGAAATTTAGCGAGGTTGGCGTCGTGGTCCTGCTGGTCATGGCCGCAGATGGTCACATTGTCTAGGTACGGAAACGTGGCCCGCAAACTGTACCGGTCGACCATTCGGTCCATCTCCCTTTGGCAGACCGAAACCCCGTTGTTGACGCCGAAGGGGATCCTAAGGAAGTGATATAGCCGGCCGGCTGCCTCGAAGGCGGTGTATGGACTGTCTGATTTACGGATGGGGAGCTGGTGGTAGGCGGATTTCAGGTCCACCGTTGAGAAGACCCGGTACTGTGCAATCTGGTTAACCATGTCAGACATGCGTGGGAGGGGGTACTCGTCGAGCTGCGTGTACCTGTTGATGGTCTGGCTGTAGTCCACGACGATTCGGTTTTTCTCCCCAGATTTAAGCACTATCACTTCAGCTCTCCAGGGGCTGTTGCTGGCCTCGATGATGCCTTCCCGAAGCAACTGCTGGACCTCGGACCTGACGAAGGCCTTATCCTGGGTGCTGTACCGTCTGCTTCTGGTGGCGATGGGTTTGCAATCTGGAGTTAGATTGGCAAAGAGGGAAGGAGGATCAACCTTTAGGGTCGCGAGGCCGCACTCAGTGAGGGGTGGTAAGGGTCCGCCGAATTTAAGGGTCAGGCTCTGGAGGTTGCACTGGAAGACCAGGCCGAGGATAAGTGCAGCGCAGAGGTTAGGGAGGACATAGAGGTGAAAGCCGTGGAACTCTACGCCTTGGACTGTGAGCGTGACCGTGCAGTACCCCCGGATCGCTACGCAATGAGATCCGGAGGCCAGGGAGATTTTTTGATTGGTAGGGTGGACTTTAAGGGAGCAGTGCCTTACCATATTTGGGTGTACAAAGCTCTCGGTGCTCCCGGAGTCCAGTAGGCAGGAGGTCACATGGCCGTTGACTTTCACGCTGGTGGATGCGTTGGTTAGGTTATGTGGTCGAGACTGGTCGATTGCCATGGAGGCGAGCAGTGGTTGATCGTCGGGTAGTGAGGGGGCCATTGAGTTGAGGTCCTGGAACGCCGTTGGTGTCCATATGCTGCGGGGTGGACAAGATGGCGGCGCCCAGAGATCCTGGGGGTTACAAAATGGCGGCACCCATGGAACGCACGTTGCGGGGTTGAGCAAGATGGCGGCACCCATGAAACGCACGTGTTGCACGGAGGAAACGATGGCGGTGCCCATTGGTCGCACATGGCCTGGGGAGGAGAGGAGGATGGCGGCGCCCACTGTCCGTGGCCCGGGGGGGGGCTACCGCGACCGCTGAGCGCCTGGCACACCGCCAGCGAAGTGGCCCTTCTTCCCGCAGGCCTTACAAAGGGCAGGGCGGGCCGGGCAGCGTTAGCGGGGGTGTTTTTGCTGGCTGCAAAAGTAGCATCGGGACCCCCCCGGGGATCGCTGGCTGGCGCGTAGCGCAGGCGTATTGGATGGGTAGCGCCCCCAATGGGGCGGCTGCGTGTGGGGCCCATGAAGCGTAGGAGGAGTGGGCCACGCGGTTGGGGGCGCAGGACTGGAAATTGTGCAGAGCGACCATCATGGAGAGCGCTAGTGTTTTAGTCTCTGCAATGTCGCGCGTGGCCCCTTCTAGGAGCCGCTGTCTGATAATATCAGACCCAATCCCAGTCACAAAAGTGTCCCGCATAAGGAGATCTGAGTGCTCCTTAGCTGTAACGTCCTGGCAGTCACAGTCCCGAACTAATGGGATCAGGGCCCTCCAGAAGTCCTCGATTGATTCACCAGGTACGCGTTGCAAGCGCGTGCCTGGCGAAGAGCGTGTTCGTCTTCTGTTCATAATTTTCTTTGAGTCGAGTCTTGGCATCAGCGTAATTGGGTGCATCCTGGATCAGCGGGAAGACTTTGGAACTGAGTCTGGAGTACAATATCTGGATCTTCTGAGCCTCTGGAACAGGGGTCGGCGCAGCGTAGATATACGCTTCAAAACAAGCTAGCCAGTGCTGGAAGTCCTTTCTGGCGTCGCCTGAGTGTTGATCCAGCTGCAGGCGATCTGGTTTAATACGGAGGTCCATCTTCTGAATCTGATACTAATAAGTTGAGGCACGATCAATTTGACTGGAGGCGAAGTTGAATCCAAACTGAGGCTTTATTAGTATCAGATGTGTGGCCTCCCACAGCAGCTGGCGACATGGTTGCGAGCTGGAGGCCACGCATATTTATACCCCGCCTCCTGGGCGGAGCTAGCATGCAGGGGCCCCAGGTGAATCTGTAGTGCAGATTCTCCCGTACAACCTCTAATATCAGAACACAGTGGTTTACCACACAGAGTTTGAATGATTCTCTTTGATTAAGTCCACAAAGTCAAGGCACATGCAGACAAAGGTTGCCCAGACATGTAGGGCTGAATTTTCAGTTCGGCAGAGTAAGTACGGTGGAGGAAGTGAAAGTTGGAGTGACTTCCCCGGAGAACAGGGCGGCTGAATGCGCAAAATCTTGCGCTTCAATTATGCAGTGCAAGAGGCAAGTTGAATCTCATGGTGAGGCTGACAAGAAGTCATCCCCCCCCCTCACCTCATAGGCTCCAAATTCTGGGCACCATGTTTGAATGGCACCAAGACAGCCGTTCACTCTTCCACTTTGCCTCTTGAGTCCCTCCCCCCGAGTCTTTGCTAGGTTTCACCTATCTCTGTGTCCAGCCTTAGCGCAGAGTGTGTGCAGGCAGCTGCTATCCCTCAGTGATGGTATGAAAAGAGGGCAAAAGCAGCGTCCACGAACATGAATGTCCAGGAAGAGGTTTACGTCACCAGGAGCATGTTGGTTATTACAGTGATGAAACAGAACATTCTAAATTCCCGCTGGCGGGCTGCTAAATTTTGAGGGGGGGCTGTGTTGTGTAAGGCTTTTGAGATGCAAATGGGATTAGAGTTATAGAGTCATAGATAGCTACAGCACAGAAAAGACCCTTTAACCCACTGTGTGTGTGCCGGACAAAAACAACCACTAATTCCATTTTCCAGCAATTGGCCCATAGCCTTGTATGCCTTGGCATCACAAGTGCGTAGCTAATACATCTTAAATGTTATGAGGATCTCTGCCTCCGCCACGCTTTCAGACCATCACCAGCCTCTGAGTGAAAAGCTTTTCCTCACATCCCCTCTAAACCTCCTGCCCCTTATTTTAAATCTATACTCCCTGGCCATTGATCCCTCTGCCAAGGGGAAAAACTTCTTCCTGTCTACCCTATGTGCCTCATAACTTTAGACATCCCAATCACGTTTGCACTCAGTCTACCTGCTGCAAGGAAAACGACCCCAGTTTATCCAATCTCTCTTCACAGCGAACACCCCTCAGCCCAGGCAACATCCTGGTAAATCTCCTCTGCACCTTTTCCAGTGCTATCACCCCCCTCTTATAATGTGGATTCCATAACTGCACACAATACTTCAGGTGTGGCCTAACCAATATTTTACACAGTTCCAGCATAACCTCTCTGCTCTTAAACTCTATGCCTCAGCTAATAAAGACAAGAATACCATATGCCTATGTATCTTCCTGTCCTGCTACCTGAAGGGACCAGTGTATATGCACTTCAAGATCCCTCTGATCCTCGGTGCTTCCCAAGGTCCTGCCATTTATTATGTAGTCCCTTGCCTTGTTTGTTCTGCCCAAGTAAATTACCTCACACCTATTGGAATGAATTCCATTTGCCACTGATCAGCTCATTTGACCAGTCCGTCTATATCCTCCTGTAATCGAAGGCTATCCTCACTATTTATCACCCCGCCAATTTTCGTATGATCTGCAAACTTACTGACCCACCCTCCAACATTCATGTCTAAATCATTTATATAAACCACAAACAATAAGAGCCCCAACACTGACCCCTGCAGGACCCCACTGGACGCAGGCTTTCAGTCAGAAAAACACCCATCGACCATCACCCTCTGCTTCCTGCCACTCAACCAATTCTGAATCCAATTTGCCAAATTTCCTTGGATACCATGGATTATCTTCGTTGTCAGACTCCCATGTGGAACCTAATCAAAAGCCTTGTTGAAGTACAAGTAGACTATGTCAAATAGTCTACATACCTGCTCACCTCTTCAAAATATTCAATCAAGTTGGTCAGATATGACCTCCCCTTAACAAAACCATGCTGACTGTCCTTTATTAATCTCCAAATGAAAATTAATTTGGTCTCTCAGAATTGCTTCAACAGTTTCCACACCACTGAGGCTAGGCTGACTGGCTTGTAGTTTCCTGGTTTATCCCTTCCGCCCTTTTTGAATAATGGCATCACATTGGCTATTCTCCAATCCTCCGGCACCTCTCCTGTGGCCAGAGAGGAACGGAAAATTATTGCCATTTCCCCTGCCATTTCCTCCTTGCCTCACTCAACAGCCTGGGATACATTTCATCAGGCACTTGAGATTTGTCTACTTGTAAGCCTGCACGACCACTCAGAACCTCCTCTCTGTCTATGTTAACCTCTTTAACTTTGTCACAGTCCTTCTCCCTGATGTCTGTACCCACATCATCACAGTCCTCCGGCTCCACACACAAATTATCACTGTGGTCCTTAATGGACCCTACTCTTTCCATAGCTATCCTTTTACCTTTAATATACTTGTAAAACAATTTAGGATTTTCCTTTATTTTACCTGCCAGTATCCTTTCATGCCCCCTTTTTGCTCTCCTAATTTCCTTTTTAAGTTTCCTTTTGCAAATTCTACATGCCTCTAAGGCTTCTGCTGTTTTGAGCCCTTGATATCTGCCATAAATCTCCTTTTGTCTCCTTATCCAGTGTTGTATATCCCTCGATATCCAGGGTTCAGTGGTTTTGTTGGTCTCCCCCTTTTCTATGTTGGAACATGTTGGCGCTGTACTGTCCTGATTTCCTTCTTGAATGCTTCCCACTTTTCTGTCACAGATTTACCTACAAGAGTCTTCTCCCAGTTCATTCTGGCCAAATCATATCTGATCTTATTAAAACCGGCCTCCCCCCAGTTTAGAACTTTAAGTTCAGGCGCATCCTTGTCATTTTCCAGAACAATCTTGAATCTAATGGAGTTATGATCACTGTCTGCAAAATGTTCATCCACTGGTACATCAACCAGTTCTCGGCTTTGTTAACTAAAATTAAGGCCAGGACCACCTGTTCCCTTGTAGGACCCCCTACGTCCTGGCTTAAAAAGTTCCCCTGGACGCATTTTAAGAATTCGCTCCCTCTAAACTTTTTACACGATGACTATTGCAGTTAATGTTGGCGAAGTTGAAATCCCCCACCATCTCTACCCTATTACTTTTAAACTTCTCTCAAATTTGCCTACATATCTGCTCTTCTGTTTCTCTCGGATTTTTGAGGGACCTATAGAACACTCCCAGCAAATTGGTTGCTCCTTTTTTGTTTTTAAGTTCTACCCATACGGTGTTATTTGAAGAGCCTTCTCAGATGTCTTTCCTCCTTACTGCTGGAATTGATTCCTTGATCAAATTTGCATCCACCGTCAGCTCCAGCTCCAAAATGCAGTTGGACACACTTTCTGGTCACCAGGAAGCTTCCATGATTAGCCACATATCACATGTGGCGCATATCACGGGTGCAAGCTATCTTGTCGTCACTACACTTAAGTTCTTTATTTACTACCTTTTTAGAAAAAGAAAAAGCTCATATAAGTACACTATTAATTTACCTTCCTTACACAGACTTTAGTTTGTTAACTTACTTTGTTTATATATATTACTTTATTATATAAACCCAGAATTTCACTTACTTGTGTTGTTCCTCAGTTAGTCCCTTCCTCCATGAGCAAAACACTTTTTAAACTCACTATACTCTGTCCTGTTGTGTATGTTACAATTAGGAACCCTGGCACCAGGCACCAGGCAAACAACCATGGCCATTTGGACAGTGTTAATCCCCCTTACTATACTCTCCCTTACTAACAGTACATTCCTTTGTGCTCCCTGCACTTGAATGGCTTCCTGTACCACAGCACCTGTTATTGAAAATATGGAAAGATGTGTCATTTGAAACATAGAAGTCTGGCAATATCTGGTCTGAGAGAAACATGAGAGGATACAGGGAAAGATCCCACAAAGGGTTAACAGCAGCTGCAAAGAGCAGGATTGTAAAATACAGATAGCCTTGGTCAAGCAGGTTGTTAACTAAAATTAAGGCCAGGACCACCTGTTCTTTTGTAGGACCCCCCACGACAAACAGGATTTTGAATGAAGCCCAAAACAATGGCTCACACCTTCCTTGAAATTAACTATCTTAGTAGCACCTGGAAAAGAAAAGGATGAGGTTCAGTTGAATTTGGGACAATTCTAGGTGTGAAATTTTGCTAACACCAGGTAAATTAAAGAAAACTGGAGACTATCAGTCTACGAGAAATATAATTCAAAGCCAAAATCAAAGTCAAAATTATGAGCTGAGGACACAATTGAAAAATAAAACTATAGAAATGACAGGAATGAAAAGTAACATCTCTTGAAGTCAAAGCATTTTGAACATCACAAAGGAAACAATGTAATCAGATCTATGAGATGAGGTTATGTCAAAATGAATACTTAGTTGGATTAGAATGTTTAGATCAAAGATACTTTTTACAATCAAAGTTAAATAAGAGTTACTTTACAATAAAGTCATAAAAACTAGATAACTGTTCGAAAAATATATAAACCCGAAGAAAGGGAACAGCAACCATAACCAGAACTCAGAGGGAGAGAGGGGAGAAGCAGAAGAAGGAACAAGCAGCTCAGAGTCAGATTACAGTCAGCTCGGCCATGGGAAAGGGACAGGGCAAAGCAGCCGAGCTAAAATAACTAATACATCAAAGGAAGACTAGAAATTAAAGAGTCGACAGAGTCAGCTCAGAGATAGCCAGCAGAGCCAGCTCTCACAGCTCGGTACATGGGAAAGATAGGACACAGCAACCGAGCTCATCAGCGAATACATCTAAAGAAGACCAGATTTTAAAAAGAAGATTGATTGTCAAGTTGGGCCTGAAGGTCCCTTCAACCAACCAGAAGGATCCAGAAGCAAGATATTTTTCCTTTCTGTAAAGAAAGTATTTGCAACTTTTAAAAGAAAAAATATAATAATAAAATAACTTAATTTAACCTGAAATAGTGGTTATTCCAAAGTTTACTTTACTTACTTAGCAATGCGGGACCCAGGATCGATGCTACTAAGTGGTAAGTAGATGAAATCTTCGGTGAAGGTATGGGTTATACTGGGGGATAACTTGAAAACATAGTTTGACCTGAATAGCACCCACTGAAGCCTGCATCGGAGTCGGGGAGTGAGAATCCCTGATCACCATTTAGAATGTCGGCCCTTTTTGGTATAGCGGGACTTCTAAGAATAGTGGTGAGTTTTCACGTGGTAGTCCCTTCCCCCTGTCAGTGGTGGGGCGTGTTTCCTGACATTCAATGTCAGGAATAATTTGCATTCATTATCATCTCATTATTAGGCCCCTATATCTGAAACATTCCCCTCCTCCACCCCGCTGCCAATAGAAAATCCATTCACGTCGGCGTGACGGGCAGAAACCTGACTGGTTTCCCAAGGTATGTACCTGGTGTTTAGACCTCCCAGGGGATGCAACTGAATGTATTGCTCAAGGGGAGCGGGTAATCCCGGGCACAGCTCTGACCAGGGGGCGGTGCTGGGAGACAAGGGGGGAGGGGTTCCAGGCTGAACATTTTTGCGCTGGTGCAGCCTTTGGCACGGTAGCACAATGGTTAGTACTGTTGCTTCACAGCGTCAGGATCCCAGGTTCAATTCCCGGCTTGGGTCACTGTCTGTGTGGAGTCTGCACGTTCGCCCTGCGTCTGCGTGGGTTTCCTCCGGGTGCTCCAGTTTCCTCCCACAAGTCCCGAAAAACATGCTGTTAGGTAATTTGGACATTCTGAATTCTCCCTCTGTGCACCCGATCAGGCGCCGGAGTGTGGCGACGAGGGGTTTTTCACAGTAACTTCACTGCAGTGTTAATGTAGTGACAATAATGATTATTATTATGAACAGGGCCCTCCGATCCTCAAGTTACTAAGTTACTGGCAGGGTGGCTTCTGATTCTCCCGCCCCGCCAGTGATATGTCGTGGGAACCCCCCCTCCCCTTCCCTTGAATATTTTTCCTAAATCCTGCACTATATGGCAGAGAAAGCTACGGCTGTTTTTCCTGTCCGCTATTGACCTGATTTCTGGGAAACCACACCCTTAGAATTTAAACAGTACTTGCAGTTAAATGTTAAATACAAATAATATTAGATTTTTAGAAAGATATTTAAGTTTCCGTCAGCTGTGGACTTTGCATATTCCCCCTGTATACGCGTTAGTCTCACTCCCACAACCAAAGATGTTTCGGGTGTGGTGGATTGGCCACACTAAATTGCCCCTTAATTGGGAAAAAAAAATTAAAAATAGTTTCCCTCAGCTCACCATACACTCGCACTCCATTGAGGTTGCACTTCAGTGTGCAACCTGAGGAGCTGAGAAGGATGTCGACCTTGACTCAGATGAATTGGCAGCCTGTTTTGCATCTTTTCCATTTTTAACTCGATTGTCACCCCTGTCATAATATACACCAGTATATCATGGTGCAGACACAATGACATCAATGACGACATCGCCAACACAGTGCTCAACTGCCCCACCTGTCAGCGCTTCCAGCCGGCCCAACCACGTGAGACCCTACAGCCCCATGAGTTGGTCACGTCCCCTTGGTCCAAGGTTGGCATCGACCTGTTCCACGCGCTGGGCAGGGACTATGTTCTGATTGTGGACTATTTTTTAAACTACCCGAAGGTGGCACGTTTGCACGACATCACATCGTCTGCAGTCATTCGTGCCTGTAAGGACACCTTTGCTCGTCACGGCATCCCACTCACTGTGAGGTCGAACAATGGCCCCTGCTTCGCAAGCCAGGAATGGTCCAACTTTGCCAGGAGGTACAACTTTGTTCATGTGACATCCAGTCCCCTGTACCCCCAATCCAATGGCAAAGCGGAGAAGGGCGTCCACATAGTCAAAAGGTCCTCTGCAAGGCTGCCGATGCAGGATCCGACTTCTACCTCGCCCTGCTGGCCTATCGCTCAGCTCCACTGTCCACTGGCCTGTCGCCAGCCCAGCTGCTCATGGGTCGCACCCTGAGGACGACGCTGCCGTCCATTCACGTCCCAGACCTCGACCACGTTCCGGCCCTTCAACGAATGCAACTGTCTTGAGCACAGTAGAAGGCGGCTCATGACTCCCGTGCAGCTGATCTCCATGCGCTGGCTCCAGATGACAACGTCGGCATCCATGTTCCAGATGGTGGCTGGTCTGCAACTGCTGTGGTTCTTCAGCAGGTGGCTCCCCGCTCGTTCCTGGTTCGTCTACCGGATGGTACCATTCTGCGCCGTAATCGACGTGCCCTTCGTCTCGTTCCGCGCTCGCTACGTGATCCCCCGCCAGTGCCACGCACTCCTGTTGTCCCTGACCTGGACTATGCGGAGATTCCAGTTACTCTGCATCCTCCTCACTCTGACGCAGTCCAGCCCGCTCCTCAGCTGGTGGCTCCTGACCCACTCTTGAGGCAGTCAACCAGAATTCGTCACCCACCTCAGAGACTTAATTTGTGAACTTTGTGCACTAATGGACTCTCTGGTCTGTTCTGTTCTTCCGTTTAATCGTTCAAGTGGTTTGTATATAGTGTTCATCTCGTTATTTGTGTGACACACTGATTTTTCTGCACCAGGCATCTTCCCATGTAAATAGCTTAGTTTTATGTACATAGTCCTGTAAATATTTCGCACACACGTAGTCAGGAACATTCACCACACAGTATTTATTGTCACGCAGGCACATTTTTTTAATATAAAAGGGGGGATGTCATAATATACACCAGTATATCATGGTGCAGACACACACTGATGGACACACAGTGGGACCAATCAACATACACAACACCGCAGCCAATCACCAGTGAGAGCACACGCACTATAAAGACAGGGGGCATCAGAGTTCCCGCTCATTCGAGTAGCAGCTAGCTAGGAGCACTGAGCTCACAGCCTGCAACACAGACATCCACCATGTGCTGAGTGCATCACCTGGTTAGGACTAGGCAAAGGTCTTTAGTTAAAGCTAGTATCGTATTTACCCACAGTTCAAGTATGTTTAAATAGTTAACCTTTTAATAAAATAGTGTTGTACTACTTCAAGTGTTGGTGACCTGTATGTGATCCAGAACACCCAACACATCAACCCCTTTCACAGAAACACACAAAGTTGATTTCTACCCTAATCACTGGAGCAGTGCTCAGTTCAAATGACACTTTAATCTCACTTTCAGCATCTCCCTCTATGTTAACAGCCGATAACCAATTCACCAACACAAAAAGGCAAAGGTTGGTGCTGGCCTCCTTGTGACAAAATAACTCAGGGCTAGTTTGTTCAGTTGGCGAAGAGTGTGGGTCAAAATAATGCCTTCAATCTCTGTGCTGGCTGAGATAGGGCCTGCCTCCTTACCTTGACCCATAGTAACAACTTGGCATAAACCATGATTAGCAACTCTTGGTGAACTGCAACAAAGGGCGAAAGCAGGGAAACCTCATATATGGGTCATCCACTGCATCTGCCAGGTGAGCCAGACATTTTTGGCTCTGAGGTAATGCAAAAGCAGCCAAAAGAATGGAGTCAGCAGCCTATGGCCCTCCTCCACCATAATCAAATTCCTTTATGTCTCTTTAGCTGTAAAAGATGTGACCTTTGAAATCACTTACAGCTTGGATTTACTCCAAAAATGAGGAGCCTACCATTACTACTGCTGCCAAAATTAGCTAACATTGCACGCCAATACAAGGTCAGTCCTGGCACTTAGATCATGGCGTGTTCGGATCATTATAGGGATGGAAGTGTAGACTTTGGGCACCAACAACAGTGGGTGACCTTCTGGTTCGTTGTAAAATGCTACTACTTCTTTTCTCTTTGAGACTGTGGCTATGCCGAGTCTTGCAATCTCAGCTGTTGCAAGCAGAGCTAATGATTGGACAGATTTACTGCTGAGGAGTTTAATTGTGAGTAAGTTCGAGAAGCAGTGAAACGCTAGCTTCTGTGCTATTTCCTGCAACAAGTCACTTACCTTCATTCTGAAGAACCCCAAACCACATTGGAAGGTTAAGAGGGAGGACCTGGGTTAAGACTTAAAAAGAAGCTAACTGGAATATCTGTCAGAATTTGCATATTGAGGATGTGATTACCTGTAAATGTTGGCAAGAGGTTAACCCACAAGCACCAGGCTTTGTACAGGAACATGCATTGACATTTTAATTTTACTGGGCTGGTTACAATTTATTTTGGAGAAAAAATGTACTTTGCCTGTTTTGCTTTGCATACTGTAGACCAAGTGGTCAAGTGATGACGCGGTGACTTAAGAGGTCACGTGACGGGAACGTGGGAGTTTTCCCCAGCGTGTGGTCAGGGTATGACCATGGAGTAGGTGCTCAGTTAGTGAATAAAGCATTAAGCCTTGGTCGGCAGTCTTTGGGAACCCAGATCGTCAACACATACTTTATGGTTCTCAAATCACTGGGGGGCTAATTGTGCTCTGCAGCACCCATTCCCTTTGAGGTGCTGAGGGGCCTCCAAACACTTCAATGGTGTTTGAACTACATATGCATACTCCTGATGGGAAGTGCAACAGATGCCACCTTGCTAAAGGGGTTTGCCAGTCCACCTCTAACAACTGCTGGCAGCATGAATATCACGCTGATTATTGTTGTTTTATGTAATTTGGAATAACACAAGCTGCCACTTGATGCAGTTTTGAGTAAAAGATGCCCCAGACTTTGATGTGAGTTCAATGTGTTTTATTGAACTATTAGCACAGTTCTCAATGAGTTCGACTCTCTGCTAATCTAAATGTAGTAACCCAGTCTAACAGAACCAGCCTTGCTCTAACCCACGTGCTGGGGTGTGATGCTGAGGATACACCCTGTCTCACTCTGTAGATGTTGGTCTGTGGAAAGAGGCTCACCCCTTTTATACTGAGATACCACCCCTGAGTCTCCTGACTGCTCATTGGTTGTGTCCTATTCTGTGTGTTCATTAGCTGCATGTTTGCATATCATGACAATTATGATGTCAATCGGTGTGCAATGCAGATTTGATGCCATTTTCGAATGCCAAGTTTCATGCCCATGCCACACTTCAATTCATGCCCCATCATAGTCTCGCGCAGTTGTACACAATGTCAAATGGCGTGAAGAAACCCCTAAGAGTACTATTTGAAGAAATCATGATCTACTGACAGATTAGTTGTTAGATTATTTCTTCTGGCTGCTGGTGAAATTATTTGCATTTTGGCAACGTTCCTATTCTGGCCTGAAGTATAGTTTACCAGGTATGGGCTGGCCGATGTTGAACTAGATGTTTATTAATTTAACAACTTTGAATCAAAGGTCAGGATTTTAATAGCCCCTGAGAAGCAGGGTGCAGGAGAGGCATGGGAGCCAGTAAAATCATCACCAAGTGGCCTCAATGGATCAGTTTCCCTATGCTGTTCCACTTTGAGGGCATCATACTGACCTCAGGACTGCATGTGGAGAGGCTGCTTGCTCCAACAAAGTGGGCAGCTGATTTGTATAGTTCATGGCAAAATTGGGGTTGCTTTACGGAGCTGCCAGCATTTTGCTGATGGTGGGGTTCCTCCACCATGTGGTGAGGCTGCTAGCTAAATGTAGACCACCTCCCAGCGCTGTCAAGGGTGGTGATGATGATGGTGGTGGTGGTGGGGGTGGGGGTGGGGGTGGGGGATTGTTGCATTGGCAGTGAGACTGGTCCCATGGCTCAAAGAGGGGCCTGTGAGGAGGGCAGCACGGTAGCACTGCTGCTTTACGGCGCAGTGACCCAGGATCGATTCCTGGTTTGGGTCACTGTCTGTGCGGAGCCTGCACGTTCTGCCTGTGTATGTGTGAGTTTCCTCCGGGTGCTCCGGTTTCCTCCCACAAGTCCAGAAAGGTGTGCTGTTAGGTGAATGGGCATTCTGAATTCTCCCTCAGTGACCCGAACAGGCGCTGGACTGTGGCGACAAGGGGATTTTCACAGTATCTTCATTGTGGTGTTAATGTAAGCCTACCTGTGACACTAACAAAGATTATTATTGTTAGGTAAGGCAGTGTCCTGGGTCCCAGTTGAAGATGAACCCAGAGACAGCCAATAAGGAGAATGCCAGCCATAAAGCTGCTGAGCAGGTCCCACTGCTGAGTGTGGGATCAGGGCCTGCTTTTACACCCTTAACATCAGTGTCCTACCTTCACTTGTAAAACTCAGCCCATACAATCACAGGATGGTTACAGCACAAAAGGAGGCCATTTGACCCTTTGTATCATGCTGAACCAAGCTGTTTCACGACATGGGATGCCTGGTTGGCCTTCCTCTTGGAATTAAGCATGAATGGGAGAATGAAGTGAGGCCGCATGGAGCAGGACAAGTCGCTGGAAGAGCAAAAGAGGGAAAAAGGGTCTCAGCAGTAGGCCACATCCATGGATTGTGTATCAATTTTAGCAATGACCAATGCTTGAAACTTGTATCCTGTAGATACAAGATGTTGTGACTGAATTCTGCCAAAGCAGCACCCGCAACAACAACCTCAAAATGGGATAAAAGCAACATTGCCTGTGGCTCTCAAGCTGATTGTGATGATGAGCTTATTATATGTGTCTGTCTCCTTCTGGGTCATAGAAGTAAGCAACATCTTACAGTTTGCAGTATACTGTTGCCGAAAGCAGGACAAACAAGCTCTCTCTGCAAAGAGAGACAGTTTCATCTCTTTGCCCCATGAGCACGAGTTTGCAAGGAAGGCAGGATTCCCGTGGTGCAGTCATTGACCATGTGCACGTTTCCTTGTCTGCATCTCATGTGAGCTCTGTCATTTCTATGAGCTGAAAGGGATTCCATCATGCAGGTGAATGCCTGGAATCCTGGTAATAGTCAAAGCTGCATTGGTTCTGCAGGAGTCCTTTGCTCCTACTGTATGTGAAACACCATAACAAATCAAAGACTGGCCATTGCTTGACGAGGGTTATCCACTCAGAACATGGTTCATGGCTCTGGTTTGCATCCCAAACATATTTGGCAGGAGGTGCACAATGGAACTATCCTTTCTCAAGGATTCATAGAGGTTCTTGAGCAAGCCTTTCACTGCCAGGACTGCCCTGCAGTATCATAGAACATAGAACGATACAGCGCAGTACAGGCCCTTCGGCCCACGATGTTGCACCGAAACAAAAGCCATCTAACCTACACTATGCCATTATCATCCATATGTTTATCCAATAAACTCTTAAATGCCCTCAATGTTGGCGAGTTCACTACTGTTGCAGGTAGGGCATTCCACGTCCTCACTACTCTTTGCGTAAAGAACCTACCTCTGACCTCTGTCCTATATCTATTACCCCTCAGTTTAAAGCTATGTCCCCTCGTGCCAGCTATTTCCATCCGCGGGAGAAGGCTCTCACTGTCCACCCTATCTAACCCCCTGATCATTTTGTATGCCTCTATTAAGTCTCCTCTTAACCTTCGTCTCTCCAACGAAAACAACCTCAAGTCCATCAGCCTTTCCTCATAAGATTTTCCCTCCATACCAGGCAACATCCTGGTAAATCTCCTCTGCACCCGCTCCAAAGCCTCCACGTCCTTCCTATAATGCGGTGACCAGAACTGTACGCAATACTCCAAATGCGGCCGTACCAGAGTTTTGTACAGCTGCAACATGACCTCCTGACTCCGGAACTCAATCCCTCTACCAATAAAGGCCAACACTCCATAGGCCTTCTTCACAACCCTATCAACCTGGGTGGCAACTTTCAGGGATCTATGTACATGGACGCCTAGATCCCCCTGCTCATCCACACTTCCAAGAACTTTACCATTAGCCAAATATTCCGCATTCCTGTTATTCCTTCCAAAGTGAATCACCTCACACTTCTCTACATTAAACTCCATTTGCCACCTCTCAGCCCAGCTCTGCAGCTTATCTATATCCCTCTGTAACCTGCTACATCCTTCCACACTGTCGACAACACCACCGACTTTCGTGTCGTCTGCAAATTTACTCACCCACCCTTCTGCGCCTTCCTCTAGGTCATTGATAAAAATGACAAACAGCAACGGCCCCAGAACAGATCCTTGTGGTACGCCAGGATCTGTTCTGAAGTATCACACCTCATGCTGAAAGAACAACACTCAAACTTACAAATTTAACTGAGAAAACAACATGATTTAATCTGCTATGATGGCTAAATCCCTAACACATGTGTTATCTGACTTTCAGCCTCCAGGTCAGGTGACCGCCTATATGTAGTACAGAATGTACCTTATAGAATCCCACAGTGCAGAAGGAGACCATTCAGCTCATCGGATCTGCACTGAGCCTCTAAAAGAACACTTTACCCAGGCTCACTCCCCTGCCCTATCCCCATAACCTAACCTACACTTCTTTGGACACTATGAGGCAATTTAGCATGGCCAATCCACCGGACCCGCACATCTTTGGACAGTGGGAGCATCCGGAGGAAACCCACTTAGACACGGGGAGAATGTGCAAACTCCACACAGACAGTTACCCATGGCCGAAATCAAACCCGGGTCCCTGGCGCTGTGAGGCAGCAGTGCTGACTACTGTACCACTGTGCTGCCCTAATGTATCTTACCTGAGTACCATATGGAATCTATGAAGTCCACAAACAAAATCAACTGCAATCGTGACTTGCAAGTTCTTGGTGAAGCAGGAAGGAAGGTTTGTGGTAGAATTCACAGCGTAGGAGAGAAATCATGGGCCTTGGTGCTTCCACTATTTCCGAGCTCCATTTTCGACATCCGCCACCCGGGCCCCTCTGCCCCTGAGCCATCCCCTCAATCCTGCATATTAATTATTATAGTTGACTTCAACTTATGTTTGACACTTTAACCTGAAGCTAATATATCTAAAAGATCATTGTTTTTCCATGTTAAGCCAATTTTCGACAGGGATGTGCACGTGTACCAGTTTTGCATGTCATTTATGGCATTCTGATGTAGCATACATTTACTTCGCAACTTTATATTCTCAGATGAAATGTATTGGCATGCTTGTCCCCTTGGTATGGTATGGTTTGGATTTTGTTTATTGTCATGTGTGTCGAGGTACAGTGAAAAGTATTTTTCTGCGAGCAGTAGCCATCTGGGATGGCCACTTCCAGAATACAAAATGGATGCCCGCAATGAATGAAGGGAACTATGGACAATGGTAAGAAAGGAAGCAGGCACAGAGCCTGTATGCATATTGAAGAAACAGCGCCCAGAGGGGACTGAAACTGTAGGTCAATTAACATATTGATGGCCCATCTCCGGGAACAAAGGAAAGACACTCAAACAACCGATCTAGCTCCAGACATCGTGGCGCCAGTTCTCCAAACCGAAAGCGTAAACAAAGCAAGGCCAACGGCCACATAGGACCCGCCCAGCCGTCAGGGCACCCACCCCTTTATTGGTCAAGATCAATACCAGTGATCACGATACAGCCCAATTAATCGGCCAAGTTGAAGGCCCGCCCAAAAGTGCGCGAAACCCCTTCGGGTATAAGAAGAAGGCCCCGAGAGAGAATCGCTCTCTTGGAATCGGCTCTCAAAGCGGAGAGACCCTTCCACCAGCTACACCAGAAGCAAGTAAGTCCAAGGTCAATGCTCGCTACCAGACGGACGACCTTAGCTGTTCTCCTCTACCAGTTCAACCCCAGCAGCCTCAGATCCGAACAACGGCCAATGTTCCTCTGACTGAGTGGGCACCCAAAGCTAAGTATAGGCGTTAGCGTTAGAGATAGTTTAGTTTGTAGTACTTTGTGCATGTGTAGATATTACTGTGTGTGTAAATAAATAGTATTGACTTTGAACTAACTAACTGGTGTATTGGCTCTTTGATCAGTATTCGGGTTTGAACCTTGTGGCGGCATTGAGAGATACCTGGCGACTCTAAAGCAAACATAATTAGGATTATTAAAGGCGACCATATTGACGGCCATATTTAGAACCAAATAAATATAGCAACAGAGCAGCTCAACAAGATCATTAAGTACATGAAAAGAAAAGGAAATAAAAGAAAATACATAATAGGGCAACACAAGGTACACAATGTAACTAGATAACACCGGCATTGGGTGAAGAATACAGGGGTGTAGTATTAATCAGGTCAGTCCATAAGACGGACATTTAGGAGTCTGGTACAGCGGGGAAGAAGCTGTTTTCGACTCCTTTACATTCTCTTCCTGAATTTATTATTTGGCAGGATGTGCTGACTGAATTCCAATGTATAAAGTTAACTTGCAGATTCTTAACTGTACTTTTCACCAGCAATGTGAACTCTACTGACATCTTTATTTTCAAGACTCTAGTACAAAGAAGTAGATCAATTTACAACCATTTAATTTTGTTTGTAGAGCTCCGCATTAAATTTGAGACCTGCATTGTCCCTCGTCACGATTTGCATTAATTCGGACACAACAGATTAAACTCCTTGTCCAGGATTTTACAACCTTTCCCGCCTGGCGGGATATTACAGTCCTGCCAAAGTAAACGGAAATTTAAATGGCTCTGTGCATCCGCCTGGGGGTGGGTAGATACACTGTGGAGGGGCTGTAAAATCCTGACCATTATTTTAGTTTGAGAAAATCATGAATATGGTATGTTTTTTATTTTTCTTACCACAATGCGATTGACATCATCATTAAACCCATCATCAAGTGTATCCTTGCAAAGCTTTTTCATTATTTATCATGTCTGCATTTAATACTGTTATGAGTGTGAGAAAATTCATCAAACCTTTGAACAAATCAGCATGCCACGGTTACAATATTCTGAGCATCCAGTTTTAAATCCTACACAATTAGCTTTCAATACGATTTGATTGATGGAAAATTCATACAGAGCTGTTCATGTACAAGTTTTAAATTTATGACCTTAACAGATCAGGCAGTTAATAGTTATATTGAGGCCTTGCACTCGATTATAATGTTTATCAGCAAGAAGTCAAAGAGGTGTTTTATCCTCTTCGACTGAAATCAGTTTTTTTCCCTTTGGACATATTTATTAGCCTGCTTGCGCTGAAGGGAGGAATTGTGTGAATGGTAGGCATCTCACTAACTAGAATGCCTGGCTGGATCTCCCCATCTAATTGGACTATCCCCATCCCTATTGACCTATCATTGGAGCGGAGGCTCATAGAATTCTGGGGATATTAGGCAATTCTGCCCTGTCTTGATTCGATTGGATCAAAGCCCCCGAAAATCCATTTGATTGACAAGTACCAGCTTCCAATCACCCCGCATGGTCCCTACATTTGGGAAACAACGGAGCTATCCAAACCATGATGCAATCGGGTGTATGGGAAATATTTGCTTGAGCCCGGACAATACTTTGGCATGGGGTGGTGTTGTTATTCACCTTTTGCACCCACTCCGTGGGCCCTGATAGAATGCTGCATGCTGCACAAACATGTTACCACCTATCGCATGGGAAGTTCAGGAGCAGGAATATGATGTGCTGAAAGAATGGAGGATGTGAAGCAGAAGGAATGGGACCAGGAAGTGGAGGAACAGGAAGATGAATGGCTTTACATAATCAAATAATAAATAACCACAATCATACTTCCCCATGCACCAACAGTCCCATGACCCTCACATTAAACCAACAAAAATAAACTCACCGCATTCTCTTAATGTCTGTCTCTCACGTGCATTTTCCTAGTGCTCTTGCAAATTGCTTCCCCCGCGGATGTTGCACCGGAATTGGAAGGCTGTTGACCATCAATCGCAATGGGTGCAGATGTTTTGGAGCATGCCCTCAGGCAGCCCTGGGTCTGGTCTGCAGCAGTCTGGGATGATTGACTGGCAACAGCAGTATGCTGACAGAGTACATGAGAGCAGCAACGTATTCATTTTGAGAGAGGACAGAAGGTCAGTGCTCCATGGAGCCACTGCCTGTCCCTGTGCAGCACCTCAGCAATCTTCCAGCGCGAGCTGGAAGCTGCTTTGAAAAGTGCTATTCAGAACCATGATGGCAGCAGTCTGATCTTTAAGGGAGCTTTCGGAGCTTCCATTGGTGTACTTAGACCTTTCATTGAAACTCTTTGGGATACATTACAAGTTGTGACATCTCCCCTCAGATGTTGCATCATTATGAACTCCACAGGTGTGCTTGTTACATATTTTAAAGAAATGGTTTGACTCAGAATTCTAAGTGTAAAACAGGTTTACTTGCAAGAGTTTCAAGCTGATGGGGATGACCACTTATTCCATGCTGGAAAGATGAGCTCCAAACTCTGCCACGGCGTTACTGGACATGTCCAATCTCCTTGACATTAAGTGCAGTTTTTTTGACAGGATTTCTGATACAGTCAGTGTTTGGTTTTGTACACCCAGCAGACTTCTCCTGTGGCTTTGTCAATTAAAGTCCTCCGCTGAAACCTCTGCAATAGGGCAAGTATGAGAGCTAACCTCCAGAAAACCAGTGCTATCCTTTCCTCCACACTTGGTTCCTCAGCTTTTGTACCCAGTTCTCTGCACACGAGCGGTGGGAAAGAGCACATCCTGAGTGAGACAGAGTGAGTGTGGGTATCGGGAATTTGAAGCACACTGGGAATTTGTGCAGAGGAGAAAATGGTGATTTTTGCCTTTTTTCTTTCCTTTCTAAGCTTTTAAATCTTCAGAGAGTAGTCTTATCCTGCTGCAGCAGTAGAGGCTACAAGGGAGCGAGCTGATTGGTAATTAATGGGAAAGGTCAAGTAAGTATTTACCACGCTAATTGCTTATACTTTGTAAGGTCTTTTTGTGGTTTATGGTTTGAAAGGGCTATATTCTGTGGTTACCAAGATCAAGAAAGAAGGGCTCTAGATGAATTGATATTACCTGATATTAAGTATCTTCCAAAGGTTTAATTTAAAGGGATCAGTCTTGGCAAGACAGCTGAAAGCCATGGTGTGTTCCTCGTGTTCCATGTGGGAAGCCAGGAACATTTACGTGCCCGGTGCCAGGATGTATGCAGGACATGTCTCCAGCTGCAGCTCTGGGTTTCAGAGCTGGAATGGCGATTAGGGACACTGTGGCGCTTTCGCGAAGTGGAAAGTATCGTGGATAGCACGTATATAGAGGTGGACACACTACAGGCTCAGAATTCACAGGCAGGAAGGGAATGGGTAACCACCAGGCAGTGCAAGAGGATTAGGCAGGCAGTGCAGGAATCTCCAATGGCTTTTCCTCTACAAAACAGAGATTTTCCACTTTGGACACTGATGAGGGAAATGGCCTCAGGGGAAAACAGCAACAGCGGTGTTGTGTGTGTTGATTGGCCCCACTGTGTGTCCATCAGTGTGTGTCTGCACCACGATATACTGGTGTATATTATGACATCCCCCTTTCATAAAAAATGTATCTGTGTGGCAATAAATAGTGTATGGTGAATGTTCCTGACTACGTGTGTGTGCGAAATATTTACAGGACTATGTCCATAAAAACTAAGCTATTTACATGGGAAGGTGCCTGGTGCAGAAAAACAATGTGTCACAAGAATAACGAGATGAACACTATATACAAACCACTTAAACGATTAAACGGAAGAACAGAACAAATCAGAAAGTCCATAAGTCTCTGAGGTGGGCGACGAATTCTGGTTGACCGCCTCAAGGGTGGGTCGGGAGCCGCTGGCTGAGGAGCGGGCTGGACTGTGTCAGAGTGAGGAGGATGCAGAGTGACCGGAATCTCTGCATAGTCCAGGTCAGGGTCAACAGGAGGGCGTGGCAATGGTGGAGGATCACGTAGTGAGCGTGGAACGAGACGCAGGGCACATCAATTGCGGCGCAGAATGGAGCCATCCGCTAGACGAACCAGGAACGAGCGGGGAGCCACCTGCCGAAGAACCACAGCGTTTGCAGAACAGCCACCATCCGGAAGATGAATACGGACGATGTCATCTGGAGCCAGAGCAGGGACATCAGCTGCATGGGAGTCATGAGCCGCCTTGTGCTGTGCACGTGACAGTTCGCATTCGTTGAAGGACCGGAACATGGTCGAGGTCTGGGACATGAATGGTCAGCATCGTCATCTTCAGGGTGCGACCCATGAGCAGCTGGGCTGGCGACAGGCCAGTGGACAGTGGGGCCGAGCGATAGGGCAGCAGGGCGAGGTAGAAATCAGACCCAGCATCGGCAGCCTTGCAGAGGAGCCGTTTGACTATGTGGACGCCCTTCTCCGCTTTGCCGTTGGATTGGGGGTACAGGGGACTGGATGTCACATGCACAAAGTTGTACCTCCTGGCAAAGTTGGACCATTCCTGGCTTGCGAAGCAAGGGCCAGTGTCCGACATCACAGTGAGTGGGATGCCGTGTCGAGCAAAGGTGTCCTTGCAGGCACGGATGACTGCAGACGATGTGATGTTGTGTAAACGTACCACCTCCGGGTAGTTGGAAAAGTAGTCTACAATCAAGACATAGTCCCTGCCCAGCGCGTGGAACAGGTCGATGACGATCTTGGACCAAGGGGACGTCACCAACTCATGGGGCTGTAGGGTCTCACGAGGTTGGGCCGGCTGGAAGCGCTGACAATTGGGGCAGTTGAGCACTGTGTTGGCGATGTCGTCATTGATGCCGGGCCAGTACACAGCCTCTCGGGCCCGTTGGCGACACTTTTCCACGCCAAGATGACCCTCGTGTAGCTGTACCAAGACGAGCTGGCGCATGCTGTGCGGGATGACAATGCGGTCCGGTTTCAGGAGAACACCATCGACTACCGCCAGATCATCTCTGATGTTGTAGAACTGCGGACATTGGCCCTTGAGCCACTTGTCTGCTAGGTGGCGGATGACACGCTGTAGCAAAGGGTCAGCCGCTGTCTCGCGGTGAATTTGGACGAGGCGTTCATCCGTGGCAGGTAGATTGGAGGCCACGAAGGCCACATGGGCATCAACCTGACAGACGAATCCCGCTGGGTCACACAGAGTGTTGACTTCCCTGGAGAGAGCGTTGGCAATGATTAGGTCTTTGCCCGGGGTGTATACCAGCTGGAAGTCATATCACCGGAGCTGGAGCAGAATACGCTGGAGGCGAGTCGTCATGTCGTTCAAGTCTTTTTGTATTATATTGACCAGCGGGCGATGGTCGGTCTTGACGGTTGTGGTAGTATGCATTAGGGGTCATGTGGGACTGTGAAGCCGTGATGTCATTGGCTGACAGATCCCGGGTCCTGGTTGGCTGTTGACCTCTAGCTCCGCCCTGAAGGCGGAGTATAAGAACCAGGAGTTCTCCCCCGCAGGCCAGTCTGTTACTGAACTGCGGGGAACAAGTCACGCTTAATAAAGCCTCATCGACTTCATCTCTATTCGTCTCTCGTGAGTCTTTGTGCGCTACAATTTATTAAGCGTGCTTAAAGGACTATGGAGCTCAGGATCATCCCGGAATGCCTGAGGATCAGCCCCCACTCAGTGAACTCAGCAGCAGTTTTCAAACACTGGTAGACTTGTTTCGAGGCCTACCTCAGAACGGCCCCCGGCCGGGTCACAGAAGACCAGAAACTACAGGTCCTGCACTCGAGGGTAAGCCCGGAAATTTTCCCTCTCATCGAAGACGCAGAGGATTTCCAGATGGCGTTCGCAGCACTAAAGAGCATCTATATTCGCCCAGTGAACCAGATCTACGCACGCTACCAACTCGCAATGAGACGGCAAAGTCCCGGAGAATCGCTGGACGAATTCTACGCCGCGCTGCTAATTTTGGGACGGGCCTGCAGCTGCCCACCGGTAAACGCGATTGAACACATGGACATGTTGATGCGCGATGCTTTTGTCGCAGGTATGAACTCTCCCCAAATCCGCCAAAGACTTTTGGAAATCATGAAACTTGACGACACCGGTCAAAAGGCCCAGGCACTCCTTTTCTATCTGCGCGTAGCGCTGTTCCGTGGGGGTCATAGCGCATGACGCATATGCAACAGGGGCCCATGATGAGGCCTCATCACATTGCAGGAAAACTGCCCCAATGCCAGATTGGCTGGCATCGGTCAAAATTTTTGTATCTTTCGCTGGATCAAGAAAAGCTAAGGCCGGGGCCGTGGTGAGTTTGATTTTGAGTTCTCTCCATTCGCGCTCTTGGGCAGGAAGCCATTGGAAGTTTGTCGTCTTCCTGACCAGGTTCCTGAGTGCTGTGGTATGAGAGGCGAGGTTAAGGATGAACTTCCCTGGGAAATTGACCATGCCCAGAAATCGGAGGACCGCCTTCTTGTCCTCTGGCGTTTTCATGGCTGTGATAGCAGCCACCTTGCCCGCATCCGGCCGCACACCCAACTGGGAGATGTGGTCCCCTAGGAACTTGAGTTCTGTCTGACCAAAGGAGCATTTGGCTCTGTTGAGGTGTAGGTCCTGCTCCCGTATGCGTTTGAACACGCGCTGGAGCCGACTGACATGCTCCTGCAAGGTGGTGGACCAAGTGATTATGTCATCGACATAGACGCGAACACCTTCAATGCCTTCCATCATTTGTTCCATGATCCTATGGAACACTTCTGCCGCCGATATGATCCCAAACGGCATCCTGTTGTAACAATATCTGCCAAAGGGGGTGTTAAAGGTACACAGTTTCCTGCTGGATTTGTCGAGCTGGATTTGCCAGAAAACCTTCGAGGCGTCAAGTTTGGTGAAGAGCTTGGCGCGAGCCATCTCGAATGTGATCTCTTCACGCTTGGGAATCGATAATGCTCCCTCATGATATTGCGATTCAGATCCTTGGGATCAATGCAAATTCTCAGCTCGCCAGAAGGCTTTTTTACGCACACCATGGAACTGACCCAGTTGGTTGGTTCCGTAACTCCTGAGATCACTCCTTGGTCTTGGAGGCCCTGCAGCTGCTGCTTGAGGCTGTCCTTGAGGGGTGCTGGGACTCTGCGAGGTGCATGCACCATAGGCGTGGCGTTCTGTTTGAGTAGGAACTTGTACGTATATGGGAGCGTGCCCATGCCTTCAAAGACGTCGCGGTGTTGGTCGATGATGGCGTCTAATTGCGCCCTGAAGTCAGCGTCCTGGAAGGCAGACGTGTCATCAGGAGAGAGAGAGTGAGCTCTTTGAACGAAGTTCAACAGCTTGCACGCCTGTGCGCCAAGCAGGGAGTCCTTTGAGGAGCCCATAATCTCGAAAGGAAGGATGGCTTTCCGTGACTTGTGCGTCACTTTAAGTTGGCACGAGCCGGTAGCAGGAATGATGTTGCCATTGTAGTCCAATAGCTGGCAGGCCGATGGAAGGATGGCTGGTTTGACACGAAGGCTTTGGAAAGCAAACCACGCCATGAGATTGGCAGAGGCACCAGTGTCCAGGCGGAATCGTATTTGGGACCGGTTGACCGTCAGGGTGGCACACCACTCATCGTCTGGATCGATGCTGTATACCGACAGCGGCTGGTGTCTTTGCTTCGGGGACAGCCTGTTTTTCGTTACGACACCGACTTGAAAAGGCGCCTTCGGATCCTCAGTGTCACTGCCGTGTGAGAGGTCCGCATCGGCCCCGGTGACCGTGGGTTGAATTGCCCGAACATTCTTGTGAGGCTGGCTGAAGCGATATTAATTGACAGGCTGAGCTGCTCGTTATAAGGCAGCATAGTGGCCAAGACTTCCACATCATAGGCATTGTCGAGATTTTGCGGGGCATTGCCACTTTAAGTGGGCGGAGCCACAGTTGCTGCATGTTGTGACATCAGCACATTCGTTGCGCCACCGCAATGCGCGGTCTGGTCATGCGTGGTGCGCGTCTGCGCATTACGTTCCTCAACGTCGCCGTCCCCTCGTTTGGTGCGTACAAGCGGGAGCCCGCGAAAAGCACGCAAAATGGCTGCCCTCATGCAGGCTGAGGCCCTGGAGGTGCTCAATCACTTGGACCCGTTCCGCCTCATGGGGGCCTTACCGTGCCGTTTCAGCCGCTTGTATATAGGAATACCGACTCGTGGCGTTTTCATGTAAGACACAGGTCTCGATGGTGGTCGCTAGGGTGAGTTGCTTTACTTTGAGGAGCTGCTGACGTAGGGGCTCTGACTGAACACTGAAAACGATCTGGTCCCGTATCATGGAGTCGGAGGTGGGCCCGAAGCTGCAAGATTACGCAAGGATGCGGAGGTGCGTGAGAAAGGATTGGAAAGGTTCATCCTTACCCTGCAAACGCTGCTGGAACACATAGCGTTCAAAACTTTCATTCACCTCTACGCTGCAATGAGTGTCAAACTTGAGGAGGACCGTCTTGAACTTCGTCTTATCTTCGTCATCTGCAAAGATGAGAGAGTTGAAAATGTGGATGGCATGGTCCCCGGCCATCGAGAGAAGAAGAGCAATCTTTCTGGTGTACGAGGCGCCCTCCCTGTCCATGGCTTCGAGGAAGAGCTGGAAGCGCTGTTTGAAAATCTTCCAGTTGGCCCTGGAGTTTCCGGCGATGCGGAGCGGCGGCGGCGGGCTGATGTTGTCCATGTTGCAGGATGAAGGAATGCTGGCGGAAGGCAGATCACTTGCAGGTAGGTCTAAGAAGTGCTAATATCCCACCACTCCTGGTATCATGATGTGTTGGGTGTTCTGGATCACATACAGGTCACCAACACTTGAAATAGTGCAACATTATTTTATTGAATCATTAACTGTTTAAACATATTCAGACTGTGGGTTAATACGATACTAGCTTTAACTAAAGACCTTTGCCTTGTCCTAACCAGTCGATGCATTCAGCACATAGTGAATGTCTGTGTTGCAGGCTGTGAGCTCCCGGAGTCTTCTTTCCAACAAGGCCTCCAGTACATTCTCAGAAAACCTTGATGAATGTTCTCTCAAATGTCCAGCAAGACTTTAACTTGTTATGGTAAGGATTCAGCTTACTGGGGACTCCCACCATTTCTTGCAGCCACAATGTGCCTCCCTTAAAGAAGTGCTGACTGTCATTATTAGCGCTAGCCATCTTTGATAACGGACCTCCAGTTCACGCGTGCAATGATCATGTTGGTTTACGAGAATGATTCCAGGGATGAGGGACTTCAGTTGTGAGGATAGATTGGAGAGGTTGAGACTGTTCTCTTCAGAAAGAATAAGGCTGAGAGGAGATTTGATAGAGATGTCCAAAATCATGAAGGGGCTGGGCACAGCAGATAGGGAGAAACCACTCCCACTTGTCAAAGGATCAAATTTAACGTGATTTGCAAAAGAACCAAACGTGAAGTGAGAAAAAACTATTTCACACAGCGAGTGGTTCGGGTCTGGAATGCACTGTCTGAAATTGTGGTGGAGGCAGGTACAAGCAAGGCATTCAAGAGGGCATTAGATGATTATTCAAATGGAGAAAATGCACGACAGTGCAGCTTAAAGGCAGCACCAAGTCATAATGCTCATTTGACGAGCCAGTGCAGACAGAATGGGCCGAATGGCATCCATCTGCCCCGTAACAATTCTGTGATTTTGTGATGTAAAACATTAGCTAGCACAAACTTAAATCATGCAATAAATAGTTATTCACAGACCTTGCTTATTGACAGACTTTATCTGATTTAACTCCTGTTGTATCCCTCTTATTGCCTTTAGGTTGCAAGATATCCTTGCTCCCTTCTCAAGATGTTTTTACAGCACATTGTTATTGTAGTTATGGAAATAATCTAACTCAATAATCTTTGATGCCAAATCACAGGGGGAAATTGGCCCTGCTGTGTAAACTATACAAATTACCTTTCTTTCTTACTTCTGCTGTGTCATCATCAGAATTTACAGAAAGCACCCAATTAATTTTCTTTACCAGAAACTCAAACTGGCTCGATCATTTCTTGGTTAGATTCAAATG
This sequence comes from Scyliorhinus torazame, assembly GCF_047496885.1. Lineage (NCBI taxonomy): Eukaryota > Metazoa > Chordata > Chondrichthyes > Carcharhiniformes > Scyliorhinidae > Scyliorhinus > Scyliorhinus torazame. The sequence goes on from NC_092719.1 coordinate 42,105,581, forward strand.
TTAATTTTTATTGCCTGAGAGTAAACAACATAACTCGCGTTGTTATTGCTTGTTCTCCATGTGGAAGTAGTTTTATTTCATTGTACATTGTAGGAAGATAGATCAAAAAAAGCAACAATTTATTTCAGCTTGTTGGATTCAAAATTATAGATGGGGGTCCTTTAAAATATTAGCTAAAATGATTCTTGAAAATTACTGGATTTGTAGAAATATGAGTCAGTTATAATCGTTTGAATACTGTCCATGACTGCCTCAAATGTTACGAATAATGTACCACAAGTACTGATATGAGGGTACATTCGACAAGCTTGAAACAATCTCGTAACTGAGACCAGATGTGACAAAGGGAGTTTGAATGTGCGACAAGAGTTGTGGGACAAAAGTTGTGGGAAAGTTAAATAATTAATTTGGAGTAATTGATTAATGCCTAATTAACCAATCGCCTGTTAAGTGACTGCCACTTTCCTGAACGAATCAAGGGGGTCTCAGCTGAGAATTAGAACCAATGAAACTAATTAAGGGGCTAAACCCAGATAAGGATTCCCTTAAGAATGTAATCCATTTAACTGATTAGCAGAGACATTATTGCCGTCGGAGAATCCTTGAAGCATTGGTAAAAATTACTTTTGAGGGCCTTGGTTGAAATTACTTTTAATTTTGTAAATCTGAAGTCACTTTTATCTTGACGTTTTTGCTTCCACTCGTTGGTGTCTCTAGGACATTTCGAGAGACACAGGAAAAAAAGTATTTTCCAGTTACTTTTGTGTGAATATACAAAAAATGTGTTCTTAAAGCAATAAACATTACTGAAATTCATTCAACCGGACTAATATATCTATGAGTGAGAGATAAGGCGAATCTTACTCAGCTCATGATACTAGATGTATGGGCAGCATGGTGGCGCAGTGGGTTAGCCCTGCTACCTCACGGCGCCGAGGTCCCAGGTTCGATCCCGGCTCTGGGTCACTGTCAGTGTGGAGTTTGCACATTCTCCCCGTGTTTGCGTGGATTTCGCCCCCACAACCCAAAAATGTGCAGGCTAGGTGGATTGGCCACACTAAATTGCCCCTTAATTGGAAAAAATGAATTGGGTACTCTAAATTTATTTTTAAAAAGATAAAAGAAAAAAACAAATGATAGTAGCTGTACGGAAGGATTTTGCCACAGGCCTCTGGACCAGTGATGGACAAACTAGGCTAGTGAGCGGGCTGCATGAGTGGCCTCCTTCATCCCAGTAGGCCTCAAGATTTATGGGCAAGTTGACTAACTGACTTACATTAGATACATGAAATAGCTTAAATACATAAAATACACGCTGAACATTTCATGAGTTATAGAAAATACTGAATCATTCATAATCTAATAGAACTGTCATCAACTTCAAATGGTAAAAACAAAATAAATATTTATGCTTTGATTGGTTACAGAGAAAGCGCATGGCTCTCACAGTCAATGTTGTGAGAAATCAGCACGCACCTCACTTCATGTGCCCTTGCTTTATGTGCAAATCACTTCAGCGATACCTGTTGGAAAAAAACATGCGGGCAGAAAGAGGCAGGATGTGGCAACCCTGCGCCTAGGCAATGGTCAACAAAATGTCTTATGGACCGCACTCAGCACCCTGGTGAGCTGCATGTAGTCCCTTAGCCACAGGTTGCCCACCATTGCTCTGGACCCTGCATTGAGTCCAAATGGGAGACATGGGCCTGCACCTGTTGGGAGCCAGACTAACAATTGGCCCCCTGTTTGGCCACCTTTGTGCTCACAATCCTATTAAGGCACTCAATCCTGCTCGCACAATTAGTGGTTTGCTGAGGCCGGTCAGAAGCCATGATGCTGACTCAACATGAAGGCCTCCTCGCTGGCCTGCACACCCGTAAATAAATGAATGCCAAGCAGAGTGGAATGGAAACTCTCGCTCACACCTGCAACCTTTTATAAATGCAGCATCCCCTCTTTGGCGTAGAGCCTCTGATGGCTCAGCGGCTTGGTGCAAAATCACTCACAGCTTTAACAATGCAAATTAGCTGTCTGTGTCCTTGGAATGGGAAACCGACCCACTTCCCAGCCCACAACTTGGTAAGTGGCCTGGTGGTGGGAATGAAGCAGGGAACTGTCCCAATCCAGCTCCCCTCCCTAAATACCTCCAACATTGGCACCAAGGGGCTCGGAACATTCAGCCGACAGTTACTCCAAAATGAATGTGGCTCACGCTTTTTAATTGCCCTTCATTTTTTGGTAACTCTTTCAAAAGAACACATTTAGTTACAAATCTCAGGTGTGCTGGGAAGCAGTGGTAAAGCCACTATGGGGGAATAATTCATCAAGGCCTGTTTTTGGGTGTTGGGTTCATGATATGCACCCACATAGGCAACACACAAATGTCATGAAAATTATTTTAGTGTATCTCCTGGCATGGAACACACTGTTTACTGACTGCACGTTCGAAAAGAGTTCCAATAGCATGCATGGCTGTACTTCTTAAAGGGCATCTACAATAATTACCCTCTTAAAGGGCATCTACACAAAGGTGCGTAGTTCACTTTTGGTATGTGCTATTGGACATATTGCTGGATGAAATTGTTCTGGAATAATTTCTTTGTTAGTGTCTTTTATTTTAGAATTTTGCCCAAGAAGATGTTATGATGATGTATAGAAGATAGATTGAAAAGTGGGCACTTTGGAACAACTTTGTTGAGATGCCTTTGTTGAGGTTGTAGCCATCTGGGATGGCCACCGGGAGATGGTGATGACTCCGAATCTGACTCCCACCATGCTAAACCCTTTGAGACCCTTTTCGGAATGGAACCCTGAGGTGTCCAGATGATGAGAAAAAGGAACCGATTGAGATTTACGATGTCCTACTCCCTGATGGAACCTGCCCGCTTTCTTTCTTTAGTTGGTTTTTTAATGTTGAATGTTTCTCTCTCGTACAACTTTGTGTGTCGATCTCAGGCAAATTTCTTGATACAGTTATGACTACTCCTTTGACGCCACATGGCAGTTAAAGGGACAAGTTTGTTGAAAGTCCATAAATATTCAAATTCTTACCGTTCTTGTAAGGTCACCCAGGCAGTGGAGTAACGGCACTTATCCCCGCCCTGCCTGAGGACCCCCTATGTATTTGGTCAGCCAAGCTCGGGTAATGGAACAACAGCACTGATCACCGCCCTACCCGGGGATTCCACCCACTCTTGCCCTGCCGAGGCTCATACGCAACCCATTCGGAAAGTTCTTTTCAAAACTCTTTTGCTGTTCTTTTAAAAATGTGGTTTAGAGAATACACTTTGCCACAACTTTTGTTTCCCTTCCGGCGACCCTTCGATTGCTAACCCCCACCTGCTATTTACATGTCAAAACACTTGGTTGAAATAAATTTGCACTGGACGGAGAAATTGTCCGCCCATTCAGCCCATCAAACACAGGCTGCGAGAGTGCTCGCACTGTGACAGAATTTCTTTTTCGGATGTCTTATCTCCCAAATGGTTGGTTTAAAAAAAAAATGAGGAAGTCACATATGGTGACGTTTCTAATTGGGAAATTGATGTTAAGGAGAAACAGACTGACAAACGAGATATTAAACAACAAGATAATAACAGATATTATGCTTGTACCCCCAGGAAGATACGAATATACCAGGAGACAGAAGAAGACACAGACAAGATGAAGACGGACCTGATGATCTGCATCATGATTGTTGTTGGATCAGTAGAGTTGCGCACGTTATCCGCCCCTATTCCCCTCACCACACAGGCCCTAAGCATGACCACCCAACACGATACCCCTTGCCCGGACACTACACCACACATAGACATAGCCACTGATACCCCCACATGGTGTGATAATATCATAAAGTGGTATTCCCTTTCGTACACGGTAGAAGCCCTATTGATTATAGTGATACTTTGCAGTGTCATCCAGGCACTCAGACTTCAGAAATGAAGAAGGAAAGCCTCCCGCCCTCCAGTATACAATCTCAGAGCCCCCTTTCTCGGACTTCAGCAGACCCCACGCTCCTTTTGAACCCTTTTCTCCCAAATAAATTCCGCGGTTGTTTTTTTAAATAAAATTACTTTCTCTGTAAATTGACATAAGTGTTAAGTAGGAATGTGATGCTGCTATTGTTTATTTTGTACTGTAATATAAGTTCCTTTGGTTATTAGATAGCAGCATGAGTGTAGTTTAGTAAAGGACAGTTAGAGGTTCCCCTTTTTGTGTAAAGAGACTGAAATGTATGTTTGAATGTTATAGTGCCCCCTTAGAATTTTTATAGATGTGTGTTGTATTAAGAAAACTTAGGTAAATGTTTCGACCCATAGGACAGAGTAGGATAGAACCTGTCCTTGATTGAGGGTACACGGCATACCAGAGAACAGGAAATGATTCAGTTGTGTGATCCTTCACGCTTCGCGTTGAGGATCAAGAGGATGGACTGTAGCCATCTGGGAAGGCCACTTACAACAAGAAACATGGACGTTCGCAAAGCCTAAAGGGAAATGTGGACAATGTAAGATTCAGGCAGGCTCAGAGCCTGAATGTATATTTGTGAGCAAAGAATCCAGACAGTATCGAAACCCCCAACTGATTAGCATTTTGATGGCCCATCTCCGAAAGACAAAAGACTGATACTTGAGTAACCGATACAATCCCAGACATTTCGGCGCCACTCCCTTTACTCAGGAAGCATCAACAACAGGGTCAATGACCGTTTAGGACACGCCCAGCCATCAAGGCACCCGCGCCTTTATTGGCTCAAATCAAATACTGTGACCAGGAACTACCCAATTAATGGGGTCCAAACCGAGGGACCGCCCAAAAGAGCGCAAAAATCCCCAAGGATAAAGAGAGACACTGCCATGTGTTCGACCTCTCTTGGACCTGGCGCTCCGGCAACGTCCATCTCCAATTGCAGCACCACCAGAAGCAAGTTCAAGTTCAACGCCCGCTACCAGACGGATGAGCCCAGCTGAGCAGCAGTTACTTCTTCAGACCCAGTAGATCCAGATTCAAACAAAGGCCACTGTTCCTCTGACCTAAGCCGGGTGCCTGAAGTTAAGTACAGGTTGTCATAGTTGATAAGTGTAGTTTAACTAGTAGAGTTTATGTTGCATGATTAATTGTGTGTGTAAATAAAGTACCCTTGATCTTGAACTAACTAACTGGTGTTTGGCTCTTTGATCGATATCCGGTTGAACCTTGTGGTGGTATCATTTGATACCTGGCGACTCTGAGCAATATAATATCGAGATCTAAAGAAAGAAGGGCAACCTTATTGATTGCCATATTTATAGCAGGTAATAAAGGCAACAAGGTAAACTGGAGTCTGAGGATTCACTCACAGACATCCAATTGAGAGCAAAGGGGTACCATATGCCTCATCCCGACACTTCTCATTTTTCCTATTGCTCATCCTCTCATCATCCCCTACCAAAGTTGTTTCCATTTGTCAGGTGGCAAAGGCTTTGCTAATGGTAGCGGGGCTGTGGAGGATATAGAAGACCATTAATGTGGGCAATCTGCTGGGTGATGAAGGCAGTGGAACTGTTATTTCAGCAAGCCACTGGTTTTCTCCACATGCTCTCTCATTGGCTGTATGGCTCGTGTTATATGACTGCTGTCCTTATGTGGAGGAGGGGAATCCTCGCCAGGTATGTGGTGGGTATTTCAGGTTAGCAAGCAGCCAGCCTCTGGTTCTTCATGGTGTCACAATGATGGAGATGCCATGGTTGATGCCTGAATAACAGACATTCACAGAGAGGATCATTTGGGCATAGTCTTGGATCAACTGGACATCCATAGCATGATAGCCCTTGTGGTTACAGAACAACTCTCCATTAACTTGGGTGATCAATGAGCCACATGTATGAGGTTAAATGCAGCCTGCATTACTGGGAATCGTGTCAGGCTGGTAAGTCCTTTTGTTCTTTGCTCCTGCTTCTGTGGTCACTTAGAAGGCCTCTATCGCCTCTCTGATGCACTGAATCCATGGATAGGATCCATAGAATCCCCACAGTGCAGATGGAGGCTATTCGGCCGATCGAGTCTGCATCGGCCCTCCAAAAGAGCACTCTACCTACATCCTATCGGCCACCCTATCCCTGTGACCCCATGCATTGGTAATGGCCAATCCACCAAACATAAACATCTTTGGACACTAAGGGGCAATTTAGCCTGGGCAATCCACCAAACCTGCACATCTTTGGACTGTGGGAGGAAACCGGAGCACCCGGAGGAAACTCATGCAGACAAAGGGAGAACGTACAAACTCCACACAGTCACCCAAGGCTGGAATCAAACCCGGGTCCCTTGATGGTGACTGGCAACACCATCCTTACCCTGCAGTGAGGCTGTATTTGGGTTGCAGGAGGTGGCACAGTTCACTGATCCAGTACTTTTTGAAACACAGATGCCTTGAACATGGTTCTGGGCGAAGCTGGAAATGGGGTAAGTGTTTCCTAAAGTTCCTTGGTGATGGGGCCTTCTATTGAGAATGTTCCTCCTCCTCCTCCCTCTCTCTGTTCTATGTGCACCATTTTCCAGTCATGCTTTTGCCCAACAGTGACTGTATCTATGAAAATCCAAAATGTTTGCAAGACCCCTCCAATAACAAAAGAACTAAATCTGCACCAACAAAAGCAAGTCAAAGGAACCTTGCCTGAAAGTTGGTTGGTTCACTCTTTCAAACACTGCGGATGGACGTGACGGGGGTCGGAGAATCCCTTTTTGCAGCCGATGCAAGCTAGGACTGATTAGCACCCGGCAATAATGAACCTCCCCTGTCCAACATGTCAGGTAATGTATCAAAGTAGCATGAGGAAGGACATCATGATCCTCCCTCAGCGTGTGCTCACGTTGCATGCCTGCGCTAGCACCTTGTCGGTCAGGGCGCCTTCCATGGGGCTGCGCTGGGAGTGGCCAAAATAATTCCGATGCCATTCCTGTAGCTCTGGGCCTCTGTTGCACCATCGCCAGCCTTGCCACAGAGCCCAGTTCACCTGTGCAGACATCATGTGCTTTTGCACAAGGAAAGAGGGAAAATCAGATGGTGAGCAATCTATGCTGTAATCTGTTAAACATCATGACTAAGTAACTGGTGCGGCATTTCACAGTGGTGAGACACAGTGCAAGGTGAATATTTCATGGAATTTCCAATGCTGTTCAAATTCACTGCTCACTCATCAGACTACGATTTGCAATGTTACTCTGCAGTGTCTGTCTGTACCTTTACATTATCCACATGAGTCAGAAACAATTTAAAAAAACATCTTTGACTTTTCATTATCCTTTTTCTATTTGCATGACAACTAACTATGTCGCGGGCGTAATTTCCCAAATGTTCTCTCCTGCTCACACCCGTGGATTCAATAGCAGAGTGGTTACGTGATCGGATCTGTAATGCAGAGAGCTGAATTTAATAGTCCAGGGATGTGAGCTAAATCCCAGCACAACAGTTTGTGAATTTCAATTAAATTAATGGAATAAATCTAGAATAAAAATGACGTGGCTATCGGCATGTCTCAAAATTCTAATTAGTGCACTTAAGGGAAGAAAACTTGCTAACCCTTCGATATAGGTTTATCCAACCCACTGCAATGGAGTTGGTGCTTAACTGCCCTCAGGGATGGTTGAGGAAGCCACTCAGTAGTATCAAAACATGACCCAAAAAATGTGTCTCCGGCAACCTCGCATCGAACTCGGTATCGGCGATGGGCAAAACCAAGACATGTGCAACCCTGAAAAATCCTCCTCCCTAACTTGAGAGCTGTCCCGTGGACAAGTCAGGCAACAACCTGACAGAACTCTCAGTCAAGATCTCAGATTATCCCATCACCATCGCTAAGTATCTCCATTCTTACTGGCAGAACATAACATATTGACCAGAGAAGGCAGCACGGTGCAATACACTTTGAGAGAGTAGCCCTGGATGCCTTCAAAATTGATTCTGGACTGCATGAAGTCACAAGGCCAAGGAAATCTCAATAGCAGCTACGACTATCTGTCAGCTATCAGATCAGTACTCCTCCAGCACAGGCATCTGCCCCATAAGAGGAAAAATCTACGGGTATATTCTGTGCACAAAAATCAGGACAAATCCAATCCAACCAATTACTGCTCCATCAGCCAACTCTCAATTATCAGCCAAGTGATGGAAGGTGTCATTGACAGTGCTTGTATGTGGCACTTAGCATAGTAATAACCTGCTCTCCGAGTTCTGTCAGGCCCACTTGGCAGCTGACCTCATTACAGCCTTGATCTAAAGATGGCCAATGAACTCCAGAGGTGAGGTGAGAGTGAAGGGGCAGGATTCTCCGTCTCGCCGCACACGTTTTTTGGTACGGCGCGCCCCTGCTGGCAGCGTGATCCTCTGTCCCGGCAGTCGGCCAATAGGGTTTCCCATTGTGGGCGCCCCCACGCCGTGAGAAATCCATGGGCGTGAGTGCGCTGCCGATGAAGTGGAGGATCCTGTCGATGGAGAATCCAACAGAATGTCTTTGACATCAAGGCAGTATTTAACCGAGTGTGGTATTCAGGAGCCCCAGCAAAATTGAAGTCAGTGAGAATCAGGAGGAAACTCTCTACTGGTTGGTGCCATACCAAGCAGAAAGGAAAATGGAAGTGTTTGTTGGAGTCCTTGGGCATTTCTGTAGGAGTTCCTCCATGGTAGTGTCCTCCACCAAAACATTTTCAGCTGCTTCATCAATGACCTTCCCACCATCAAAGGTTAGAAGGGGGGATGTTTGCTGTTGATTGCACAGTGTTCACTTTTATTCACAGCTCCTCAGATATTGAAACAGTTCATGTGCAGATGCAGCAAAACCTGGATAACAAATGGAAAGTAGCATTCAAGTGCCAGGCAATGCACATCTGCAATAAGAGAGTCTAGCGACATTGGCATTACTATAGATGAAACCCCCACTATTAATATTGTGGGAGTCACATTTGATAATAACTTAACTGGATCAGTCAAAGAAATACAGTGTCCACAGAGACAGATCAAAGGCTGGGCAATCTCTACCATTTATATCCCTGATGCTTGTCCATTCCCCTGAAGGCACATCTGGGCCGGAATTCTCTGGTCGTTTGCTGGTGGCGGGATTCTCGAGTTCCGTCGGCAGCACACTCTTGCCTGCGGTTTTCCTGGTGGCGTGGGGTGGCTTCAATGGGAATTTCCATTGACAGCAGTGGGAGCAGAGAATCCTACCGTCAGCAAATGGCGCGCCGCCTCCCACTGCTGAGAAGCACGTGGCTGGGAGGCTAGAGAATCATGAGTGTGATATAATAACCTCCACTTGCTTGGAGGACAGCTCCCAACAACAGTCAGTAAGCATGACAGTATCCAGGGTGAAGCATGTCTGGCATCCCAATTCACCACCTTAATCATGCACTCCCTCCACCATAGACACACTGTGGTTTAGGGCTACATCCACCAGATGCAATGCCGTAACTCATCAAGGCTCCATGAGCAGCACTTTCCAAACCAGCGACCTTGACCACTTTGAATGTCAAGGGAAGCAAGTGCATGGGAATGCTACCACATCCAAGTTCCCTTCCAAGTCAAACACCATCCTGACTTGGAACTATCGCTAGTCCTCCAATGTTATAGGGACAAAATCCTGAAACTCCACTCCAAACAGTGAGGGTGTACCTGCACCACATGGACATCAGCTATTCAAGGACATGCCTCAGCATCACTTTCTCACAGAAAATAGGATGGGGAATACAGTGCGGCCCTTTGCAGCAATGCTTACATCCTGCAAATTAATACATATAAAAAAGTTGGCTTGATGGGGATCTTGCAGCTGGTGATTTTCCAGTGAATGTCGCCCTTGTCCTTCTAGATGATGGGAGGTGTAGATTTAGAAGGTGCTGTCAAAGAAGCCTTAGTAAGTTGCTGCAGTGCACCTTGTATGCGGTACACACTGCTACCACTGTGTGGCCGTGGTGGAGTGGATGAATTTTATCTTTAAAAAGTATATTTCTTGGTACTTTTGCATTTGTGCAAGCAACGCAACAAAATTACAAAATAAATACATCGCAGTAAGCAAGGAAAGAAATGGCTCAACATATATGAATACAGAGGGGGACAGGAGAACATGGCTCGATACAATCAGTAGACGTAGCAAGACGCTTCTGTAAGCCCTAGACCAAGGGATAAAGAGGATGACACCATTGAAACATGGTAAAATGGTGCACGACGCATCTGCTCACAATTACCATGAGAGTTCAGGATAAATTTTCCGCGTCATGTTCGGCCCGCATCAGTAAAGTGGGCTGCTTTGTCCCACACAAATGGAACTATTCTACTGACAGATATGTTTTGGAACTAGTCACTCTCAGGTGCAGAACAGAGTAAAATATATTCTGCGATAAGCCATCAACTTAGCTGTGATTGCAGATATCTGCTGACACAAATACTCTTGTTTTTCCATGAGCATGGCAGGAAATAGCGATATCTGCACTGATACTGTTTAGTTGAGCAATTTTGGCTTTGCATCAATGTAAACTGTAATGTAATTCAGGTACGAGTCACCTGGAATGCTCTGAGGCAAGAGGTATGTAGCCATACTTCCAGGAAGTAATCTAATAATGCTGAAATAGGCGCATCATAACTGTTTCTTAAAGTTTCAAAACTTCCCAATCGTTATCTGAGCACTTGAAAAAAAATGTTTAGAATCCTTTTTAACATTACCGCAGTCTATGGGACAGCCTTCAGCAGTCACATGCATGTTTATGAGCATCTTGTCCTGTTCATTGTGATCTATTACTGTTAATATTACTGTCGAATTACCGTAACTATCCCAGATGTCTGAAACTCTTTATGTGCATGGTCCTAGCCTCTTAGGCCCACGTGGTGCCTCCTCAGTATCAGAAGGTCCTGGGGTGTGTGGATGAATCTGTACCAGTGGAACCATTGAGAACCAATGTGATGCTTTCCTTTTTTTAAAACATTCTTTTATTAGAGATTTATAATTTTTACAGACAACATATCAAGATGCACAACTTTATGTATAGCGAGATCACGGCTTGCAATTTGTCCCATGGAAAATCTTGCAGGACAGGTCAGACAGAGCAGAGTCTAGACATTTGCGATTGGGGTCCCACACTTTACGTAATGTATCCGACTTAGAATGGAGCACAGATGTCAGGAATTCCATAGGAACAGAGTGACACAGAGGCGCAGTGGGTAGCGCTCGTGGCGCTGAGGACTCGGGTTTGATCGCGGCCCTGGGTTACTGTCCATGTGGAGTTCGCGCATTCTCCCCGTGTCTGCATGTGTCTCACCCCACAAACCCAAAGATGTGCAGGGTAGGTGGATTGGCCACACTAAATTGCCCCTTAATTGGAAATTAAAATTAAAAAAGAATTCCATAGGAATACACTCCATGGCTATTTTATGCTAGCTTTGAATCGAAGGATACTTGTCACTGATTCAGGAGCAGAGGATATTTTTCCGAGCTGCAGAAGTTAGGATGTTATACAGCCTTTTTGCAATAACATCAATAACTCTCCTGTCCGGAAGACCCAGAATTTTAAGCAAAGGATCAAATTCTAAGGCCCTGCCAAATAATCTCTCAAGTCCCTTAACCACAGTAGGATTGAATTTTGACATAGATCCATACACAGTGTATATGATCATCCTCGACTACCAGGCACTTTAGGCACATCGTGGGCATAGAAGAATCAAACCTGTGTCTCAAACCCGGTGTGATATACAAGGAGTGCAGTATCTTGAACTGAGTTTCCTTCATTCTATTGCATATCAAAATGTTATTCGCATAATCCCATATACTACCCATGTCTCCTCATCAATGTTAGTTGCCAAGTTTCTTTCCCAAGACTGCAAGTTACCCAATGTAATAACACAGGATCGAGAACACACAGTATCATAAAACTTGCTAACTAACTGTTCATGCTCCGGAAAAATCAGGATTTTTTTCCATCGGGGAAAGAAAACAGTCAAGACGCAAGGTTGTCTTGTTAAGGATAAAGTTTCTAAGTTGCAGATACTTAAAAAAGGAATTCCTCAGGATGTCAAATTGTATGCATTTCTGCTCAAAGGATAACTAGGAGGCATCACTGAACATATCTCCCAGACTACAAATGCCTCTATCTCCCCAAATATCCAATCCATGGTCCATAAGACCTAATAGGAAGTCTGGGCTGCCTTGGTTGGGAGAGACTACAGAAGTCAGTTTAGACCTCCCTTCTATTTGATGGACCATCCTCAACACTCTAAGAGTATTAATAATTATAGGATTTTCCCACCAGCAGAACCTAATCTAAAGTCCCCGTAAAATAACAAGACCTGTAAAGGGTCTACCGACTTGTCTGCTTCAATATTGAGCCAGTCTCGTATAAACCTATGAGGAGAGGCTAATTGGTGCAGTCTAATATTTGGGTATCCCCAAACCCCCCCATAGAACCTGGGAGCTGCAACTTGATAAACTTCCAACAAGGCTTTCTATTCCATACAAACAAACTGATCATTCCATTGATCTTCTTTAAGACCTGTTGCTCTGTTTCTCTGGTTATGAATATGGTGGTCAAGATGGTCACCTTCCTTAATCCTAATTATGTTTGCTTTAGAGTCGCCAGGTATCTTTCGATACTGCCAGAAGGTTCAAACCCGAATGCTGATCAAAGAGCCAATACACCAGTTAGTTAGTTCAAAGTCAATACTATTTATTTACACACACAGTAATAGCTACACATGCACAAAGTACTACAAACTAAACTATCTCTACCGCTAATGCCTATACTTAGCTTCGGGTGCCCACTCAGTCAGAGGAACAATGGCCGTTGTTCGGATCCGAGGTTGTTGAATACAAAGTGGTACAGGAGAACAGCTAAGGTCGTCCGTCTGGTCGCGAGCGTTGACCTTGGACTTACTTGCTTCTGGTGCAGCTGGTGGACCTGTCTCTCCGCTTTGAGAGCCGAGTCCAAGAGAGCGATTCTCTCTCGGGGGTTTCTTCTTATACCCGAAGGGGCTTCACGCGCTTTTGGGCGGGCCTTAAACTTGGCCCCAATTATTTGGGCCGTATCTTGATCACTGGTATTGATCTTGACCAATAAAGGGGTGGGTGCCCTGATGGCTGGGCGTGTCCTAGGTGGCCATTGGCCTGGCTTTGTTTACGCTTTTGGTTTGGGGAACTTGCGCCGGGATGACTGGAGCTAGATCGGTTGTTTGAGTGTCTTTCCTTTGTTCCCGGAGATGGGCGATCAATATGTTAATTGACCTACAGTTTAACTCTTGTCTGGGAGCTGCCTTCTCAATACGCATTCATGTTCTGTGCCTGCTTGCTTTCTTAACATTGTCCATAGTTCGCTACATTCATTGCGAGCATCCATTTTGTATTCTGGAAGTGGCCATCCCAGATGGCTACAGATCCTAGCAGACAGTAAGATTTGCAACATCTGCAAGGGATACAACAATCTCGGCAAAACATTTATCTTAATCAATGCAATCCTACCCAGCCACGACATGAGTAGGGAGGACCAACAAGTCAGGTTCCAGCTAATAGACAAAAATAGCTGAGGGAGATTAGCCCCATATAGTTTGAAAAAGCAGTCAATCACAACACTCAGAAAAGTAAATCATGATGGGGACCACCACCACCTTAAAGGAAAATTAGCAAAGGGAGGAGGTTTACCTCTCATAAAAGCAAATTACTGCGGATGCTGGAATCTGAAACCAAAGAGAAAATGCTGGAAAATCTCAGCAGGTCTGGCAGCATCTGTAGGGAGAGAAAAGAGCTAACGTTTTGAGTCCAGATGACCCTTTAAACTATAAGTCTGTCTCTGACAGGATAACGGTGTCGCTGGCTGGGCCAGCATTTATTGCCTATTCCAAATTGCCCTTCAGAAGGTGGTGGTGAACAACCTTCTTGAACCACTGCAGTCCATGTGGTGTAGCTACACCCACAGTGTTGTCACGGAGGGAGTTTGAGGAGTTTGACCCAGCGACAGTGAAGGAACGGTGATATTGTTGCAAGTCAAGATGGTGTGTGGCTTGAAGGGGAACTTGAAAGCAGTAATGGTCCCAAGCACCTGTTGCCCTTGTCCTCCTAGGTGGTAGAGGTCATGTTTGAAACACACAAACATATGAAATAGGAGCAGAAGTAGGCCACGTAACCCATTAAGCCTCCTCCGCCTTTAATAAGATCATGGTTAATCTGAGTGTAACCTCAAATCCACATTTCTGCTTACTTCCAATAATCTTTTACCCAAGGAAGGGAAGGTGCTGTCCAAGGAGCATTGGTGAGTTGCTGCAGTGCATCTTGTACATGGCACACACTGCTGCCCCTGTTTGTTGTTGGTGGAGGGAGTGAATGTGTAAGGTGGTGGATAGTGTGCCAATCAAGTTGTCTGCTTTGTCCTGGATGATGTTGAGCTTCTTGAATGTCATTGGAGCTGCACTCATCCAGGCCAGTGGAGAGCATTCCATCACACTCCTGAATTGTGCCTTGTATGAGCTTTGATGAGTCAGGGAGTGAGTTATACCCCACAGAATTCCTAGCTTCTGAATTGCTGTTCCAGCCACAGCACTTGCATGGCTACTCCAGTTCAGTTTCTGGTCAATGGCAACCACCAGGATGTTGATAGTGGGGGGTTTAGCATTGGAAATGACATTAAAGTCATGAGCAGATGGTTACGTTCTCTTTTGTTGGGGATGGTCATGCGTGGCACTTGCAAGGCACGAATATTATTCGCCACTTATCAATTTTGTAGTGTATTTGCTAGAGAAGCTTTAACAAACATACCGAGTTTAGATGGTGGCCACTCACTAGACATACTAAACCTTATATTAAAAGGGGTGTTTTGAAATTATTGCAAGAAAGAAATCAAAATAAACCTCCGGGTCCAGATGGAATAACTCCCTGGATTAGCAGTTAAATTGTGGGATGGAGGATCATCCTCTCCTAGATGTGTCCTTTCCCGAGTGGCCTGGGAAATGATGTTGGGACCTTTACTCTTCTTGCTATAAATAACTGACATTCCCAACAAGTTCAGAAACAGGGTGTGACTATTTGCAGGTGACTGCGTGGGGTACACATCAGGAAAAACTTGCGATCAGATCATTTAATTGCACAATGTTCTTCTGGGGTTGCAAAAATGGAAGGTCCAATGGGATATAGCAATCAATGCCAAAGATTCTCTGGAATCACCAGCAGAAAAGGATCCATCAGCAGTTAGCTTTAAGTTCTGTAATCTAATTCGCCAACAGGTAGACACACAACAATGCCCTGAGGGTTCACCTTAAAAACAATCTTCAATGGGGACTCCACATTCTGTGGATAACATTCAAAGCAAACAGGTTTCTCGAATGTCTGAGGAGGAATCTTTGGTGTTGCAACAAAATATCAGAGTTATAGCTCACCAAACATTTGTGAGCCAAATCCTGGAGTGTACACATTTTATGTGGGATCCTTATATGGTGAGAGATATAAGTAAGATAGACGTAATCCAAGGACATGCTGCAGTGTCACATCTTTGATTAATGATTTGGAATGGGAATTACTACAGCAAAGGAGGGCGATAAATAGACTCATCATGTTTGATAAAATATGGGATGGACTGGTGGGGTTGACAGAAACAAGTACCTGCTGTCCTCCTGCATTGTCAAATTACGAGGTAGCCATTCACACAAACTACGAAGACCATTTCCCAGGACAATCCCAGGATGAAAATGCTGCTACAAGAAAGTCTCAGCCCCATCACGTGAAACCTTCAAGACCAATCTTTAGATTATTTTCATTTGAAAGCTTTTATTATCGGGACGACCATTTCAGCAGGTCATGCCTGGTTTAGCGAGCGTTACCTGTTATTCAGGCTAGCAGAGTGCGGCTACCCAACACAACTAAGCCAGAAGCAGAGGCACGGGCCTCAGTGTTGTCCAGGTCTGCTGCATATGGACAAATACTAATGTCCCTGCATCACATGGACTGTAGCCCTTCATAAAGATGGCTCACCACCAATTTCTCAAATTAGGAATGTGCAATCAGTGCTGGCTTACCCAGCACCACTCATAACCAGTCAAAGCATAAACAGATAATAACGGGTGGCTTCAGTATCTGAGGAGTCGCGAATTGAGCGATCATCAGCGAACATTCCCACTTCTGACCCGATGATGGAAGCAGCTGAAGATGGTTGGGCCTACGGCATTAACCTGAGGAACTCCTGCAGTTATGTCCTGGGACTGTGATGTTTGACCTCCAACGACCATGACTGTCTTCCTTTGTGTCAGTGGAGAGTTTCCCCCAGATTCCCATTGACTTCAGCTCTACGAGCACTCCTGGATGCCACACTCAGTCACACGGTGCCAAGATGTCAAAGACACTAAGTGTCACCTTACTTCATCTGTCTAGCTCTTTGAGGTCAGGTGCTGAGTGGCTCTGATGTAACCCAAACTGAGCATCAGCGAGCAGGTTATTGCTTTGTAAGTGCCGCTTGGTAGCACTGTTGATGGCCGCTCCTATCACTTTGCTGATGGTCGAGATTAGACTGATGGGGGCAGTAATTGGCTGGGTTGTATTTACCGTACTATCTGTGCACAGGACACACCTGGGCAATTTCCCACATTGTTGGGTTGATGTCAGTGTTGTAGCTGCACTGGAATAGCTTGCCTAGGGGCGCGCCAAATCTGGAGCACAAATCTTCAGGACTGTTGCTGAAATATTGTCAGAGCCATAGCCTTTACCTTCAGCTGTTATCACGTGAAGTGAATCGAATTGGCTGAAGGCTGACATCTCTGATGCTGGAGGCTTTGGGAGGAGACTGAGTTGGATCATCCACTCGGCACTTCTGACTGAAGATTGTAGCAAATGCTTCAGCCTTGTCTCTTGCACTGATGTGCTGAGCTCCCTCCATCACTGAGGCTGGGGAGTCTCCTCCTCCTGTTGTTGTTTAATTGCCCAGCAACATTCATGACTGGATGAAGCAGGATTGCAGTGCTCTGATCTGTCGGTCGTGGGATCGCTTATCTCTGACTGTCACATGCAGATTCCATTGTTTGGCATGCAAGTAGTCAGCTCCTGTAGCAATCAAGTTGACACCTCATTTTGAGACATGCCTATGTGTTGATTCATCAGTTGACCAGCGTTCGGTGATAATCAACAGGCTTTGATCTGGTACTGTGAGACTTCATGGGGTTGGAGTCAATGTTGAAGACACCCAGGGCAACTTCTTGCACAGACAAAGAGCTGAAAACAAGAATGAGGATTGTAAAATTGAGATAGTGCTTAACTGGGAGCTAACATAGGTCAGTGAGCAAAAGGGTGATGGGTAAATGGGACTTGGTGCGAGTTAGGTGGTGCAATCACACACACATACTGAAGGACAGGTAGTTGGCCCAACCAACACACACACAACATCACAGCCAATCACCAGTGAGAGCACACGCACTATAAAACAGGGAACACCACAGTTCCCGCTTATTCTACCAGGAGATAGCCCAGAGCACAGAGTTCACAGCGTGCCACTCAGACATACACCATGTGCTGAGTGCCTCACTAAGATAGTGCTAGGGCTGGGTCCACAGGTTAGCTGGTGAAGTACGAACCACAGCCACAAGTTAATAGTGATTATTGTACAGAATAATAAAACAGAGTTGTACCATTTAGAAACCGTGTTGGTTCGTTTGTGTATCGGAACACCCAACACGACATGATACCAGGACTGGAAACTCGCCAGCGACTGTGAGACTTACCTGCACCTCTTCAGAGATCCGTCATCCTGCGCCATGGACACCATCAGCCCGCCGCAGTCGCTCCAAATCTCGGCGTCAACTGGAAGCTGTTTAAACAGCGCTTCCAGCTCTTCCTAGAAGCCACAGACAGGGAGAATGCATCGGACACCAGGAAGATCGCCCTCCTCCTCTCCACGGCGGGGCAACACGCCATCCACATCTACAACTCCCTGGCATTCGCGGAAGGTGAGGACAAGACAAAGTACAAGACGGTCCTTCTGAAATTTGAGGAACACTTCAGCGTGGAAGTTAATGAGCGCTTCGAGAGGTACCTCTTCCAGCAGCACCTGCAGGGTAAGGATGAGTCTTTTCAATCTTATTTGACACACCTCCGTATCCTCGCGCAGTCATGCGGCTATGAGGCCACCTCCAACTCCATGATTCGGGATCAGATAGTTTTTGGGGTCACCTCGGACACCCTATGCCAGCAGCTCCTCCAAATAAAGTGCCTCACCCTAGCCACCGCCATCAAAACCTGCGTCCTCCACGAAAACGCGACCAGCCGGTACTCCCAATTCCAGGCGGCCGAATCGGCACGGCAGGGGTCCTACGAGGCCGAGCGGGTCCAGTCGATCGAGTTCCTCCCGGCCTGCGGCCCGGACGAGGGCGGCCATTGTGCGTGCTTTCCGAGGCCTCCCGCGCTTGAACGCGCCAAAGGAGGGGACGTCGACGCACAGGGACGTGATGCGCAGGCGCACTCTGCGCAGGACCGCACCGCACATGCGCGGTGGTGCAACGAACGCCATGACGTCACGACGTGCGACAACTGTGGATCTGCACACTTAAAGCGGAAATGTCCAGCCAAAATGCGACAATGCCTCCGCTGTGGCAGGATGGGCCACTACGCTGCCTGCTGTCGAGCAGCTCAAACTACCAACTCTCCGCAATTCCGCCAGCCTCGCAGGGATGTGCGGGCCATTCAGCCCCCATACACCGAGTCATACCCTGACGACGTGCAGACCGGTGATACCGACGACCGGGAACCCTTCCGTGTTGCGGTAATAGACAGGAACCGGATGTCCCCAAGTAGGACCCACCAGCCGATGCCAGTGCACAGCATTGATCCAGGCGATGAGTGGTGTGCCACCCTAACGGTCAACCGATCACCAATCACATTCTGCTTAGACACTGCTGCCTCCGCCAATCTCATTGCATGGTCAGCCTTCCACACCTTGAAGGTTAAACCACCGATTCGGCCATCCCACTGTCAGCTGGTTGATTACAACGGGAACGTTATCCCGGCCATGGGGTCCTGCCAGCTCGAGGTTACACACAATTCATACACAGCCACACTGTCTTTTGAGATAGTTGGATCCTCGAAGGACTCTCTGTTAGGCGCACAGGCGTGCAAGATCCTCCACCTCGTTCAGCGGGTACACACTCTCTCTCCAGAAGGCACGTCCGATTTCCCGGATGCAGACTTTCGGGCGCAGCTCCACTCGCTCCTTGCCCACAACCAGGAGGTTTTCGAGGGCATGGGCACACTGCCCTACATGTACAGAATACAGCTCAAACCGGACGCCACCCCGGTCATTCACGCACCTCGTAGAGTCCCAGCACCACTCAAGGACCGCCTCAAGCAGCAGCTGCAGGACCTGCAGGACCAAGGAGTGCTTTCCCGGGTCACGGAGCCAATGCCATGGGTCAGCTCCATGGTGTGCGTATAAAAGCCCTCTGGCGAGCTCCAGATCTGCATCGACCCGAAAGGCCTGAACAATAACATCATGAGGGAACACTACCCCATACCCAAATGGGAAGAGATCACGAGCGAAAAGGCCCGGGATAAAATTTTCACCAAGCTTGATGCCTCAAAGGGTTTTTGGCAGATTCAGCTGGATCAGTCCAGCAGGAAGCTGTCACTTTCAACACTCCCTTTGGCAGATACTGCTACAATAGGATGCCGTTTGGCATCACTCGGCATGCGAGGTGTTTCATCGCATCATGGAACAGATGATGGAGGGCATCGAAGGGGTGCGCGAATATGTTGATGATGTCATCATCTGGTCCACCACACCACAGGAGCACATCAGTCGTCTCCAGCGTGTCTTTGCTCGGATACGAGATCACGGCCTGCGCCTTAACCGAGCCAAGTGTTCTTTTGGCCAAACTGAGCTAAAGTTTCTGGGAGACCATGTTGTGGTATGTATTAGGGGTAATACGGTACACCAAGTGTCGACTGGCTATTGGTGGAGGGATGCCAGGTCCTGATAGGATCTGCCACCTACTGGACTCCACCCAGAAATGCCGGTATAAGAACCCAGTTTTTCCCTCCATTTCCCTCAGCAGTTGCATTCTGTAACCACGCTGCTGGGGATAAAGTTCTGCTTAATAAAGCCTTCAATTGACATTACCTCAACCTGCCTCGTGTCATATTGACCGTGCTACAGACCACATATCCCGGTCAGGGATGCGTCCGGATGCCGACAAAGTGGCAGCTATTGCAGCCATGCCGCAGCCGGCAGACAAGAAGGCAGTGTTACGCTTTCTCGGGATGGTCAACTTCCTGGGGAAGTTTATTCCCAACCTTGCCTCGCACACAACGGCTCTTCGCCACCTGGTCAAGAAGACAACGGAATTCCAGTGGCTGCCCTCACACCAGAGTGAATGGGAGGAGCTCAAGATCAAGCTCACCACCGCCCCGGTATTGGCGTGTTTCGACACTACTCGGGACACAAAGATCTCGACTGATGCCAGCCAGTCCTGCATTGGGGCGGTACTCCTGTAACGGGACGACGCTGCATCATGGGCCCTGGTCGCCTATGCCTCGCGGGCCATGGCCCCCACAGAACAACGCTATGCGCAGATTGAAAAGGAGTGCCTGGGTTTGTTAACCGGCATCGACAAATTCCACAACTATGTGTATGGTCTTCCACAGTTCACTGTGGAGACCAACCATCGCCCCCTGGTTGGCATCATTCAGAAGGACCTCAACAAGATGACCCTTCGCCTCGAGCGCATTCTGCTCAAGCTCCGGAGGTATGACTTCCAACTTGTCTACACCCCGGGAAAGGACCTCATCATCGCGGAAAACCCTGTCCAAAGCAGTGAGCACACCGCCCGAATCGGACGTGTTCGTTTGTCAGGTCGATGCACAAGTAGCCTTCATATCGGCCAATCTGCCGGCTATTGATGTACGTCTGGCCCACATTCGCCGTGAGACTGCGGCTGACCCCCTTCTACAACGTGTGATGCGCCACATGACGGAAGGGTGGCTCAAGGGGCAGTGCCCACAATTCTACAATGTCCGGGACGACTTGGCCGTCATTGATGGTGTCCTCCTAAAGTTGGACCGGATTGTGATCCCACACAGCATGCACCGGCTTGTCCTCGAACAATTGCACGAAGGCCATCTCGGGGTTGAAAAGTGCAGGCGGAGGGCCCGAGAAGCTGTGTACTGGCCGGGCATCAGCGACGACATTGCCAACATGGTGCTCAACTGCCCCACCTGCCAAAGGTTTCAGCCGGCGCAACCCCCTGAGACACTTCAGCCCCATGAGTTGGTAACGTCCCCCTGGGCAAAGGTGGGTGTGGACCTCTTTCATGCGCTCGGCAGGGACTACGTCATTATAATTGACTATTTCTCCAATTTAACGGAGGTCATACGCCTCCACGACGTGACATCATCAGCTGTCATCAGAGCATGCAAAGAAACCTTCGCTCGCCATGACATTCCGCTCACTGTCATGTCTGACAACGGGCCCTGTTTTGCGAGCCAAGAATGATCTTCTTTTGCCGCTTCATACGGCTTCACACACATGACGTCCAGCCCTTTGCATCCCCAGTCGAATGGCAAGGCGGAAAAGGGTGTCCATATCATGAAGCGGCTCCTCTGCAAGGCTGCTGATGCCGGATCTGACTTCTGTTTAGCCCTGCTGGCCTATCGCTCGGCCCCACTGTCCACGGACCACTCGCCAGCCCAGCTGTTGATGGGTTGCACCCTCAGGACCACTGTGCCGTCCATTCATGCTCCTAAACCCGACCATGCTCCACTACTGCAAAGGATGTGACAGCAGCGTGCTCAGCAGAAGGTGGCACATGACCCTCGGGCAACTGACCTTCCTGTCCTGGCGCCTGGAGACAACGTCCGCGTACACCTACCAGAGGGTGGCTGGTCGGCTACCGCCGAGGTTCTCCGCCGCGTGGCTCCCCGCTCGTTCCTGGTTCGCATGCCTGATGACTCCATTCAACGGCGTAATCGGCGGGCCCTTTGGCTGGTTCCGCGCTCACTACGAGATCATGCACCAGTGCCACGCCCTCCTGTTGTCCCTGATGTCGACTTCGTGGAGCTTCCTGCCACTCTGCCTATTCCTCTATCGCCCGTGGCCAGGCCCATTCCTCAGCCGGTGGATCCTGACCCACCCTTGAGGTGGTCAACCCAAATTTGTCGCCCACCTAATAGACTGGACTTATGAGCCTGTTTGCACATTGGACTCACTGAATTGTTGTGCAATAATGTTAACGTGTTTCTTTCTTGTCGTTCCAGGAGTTCTCTTTCGATATTTGATGATTGCACTTGTTTTGTTTGTGGTACAACCTCGTTGCTCTGTTGCACCTGACACCTTCCTATGTATATAGTTTAGCCTCATGTACATGTTGTAAATATTGCACACACATACTCAGTCGCACTCAGTACACACCAATATTTATTACCATGTAGGCACATATCCTTGTGAAAAGGGGGGATGTCATGATATCCATATTAACATATCATGGTGCAATCACACACACACACTGATGGACAGGTAGTTGGCCCAACCAACACACACACAACATCACAGCCAATCACCAGTGAGAGCACATGCACTATAAAACAGGGAACACCACAGTTCCCGCTCATTCTACCAGGAGATAGCTCAGAGCACAGAGCTCACAGCGTGCCACTCAGACATACACCATGTGCTGAGTGCCTCACTAAGGTAGTGCTAGGGCTGGGTCCACAGGTTAACTGGTGAAGTACGAACCACAGCCAGAAGTTAATAGTTATTATTGTACAGAATAATAAAACAGAGTTGTACCATCTACAACCGTGTTGGTTCGTTTGTGTATCGGAACACCCAACACGACAGTAGTCAAACTTTGGGTAGCTTCAAAGTTTAAGGCAGACTTTGGCATCGCCTAGAGGCAACAAATATGTGACTGAATGTTGCAGTGGCAGATAAGGTTCATAACTTCATAAGACATAGGAGCAGGATTAGACCACAGCTGATCTCACCCTGGCCTTAACTCCATCGTCCTGCCCATTCTCCATAACCCTTAAACCCATTACCAATTAAAGATATGTCTAACTCCTCAAATTTAGTCACTGTCCCAGCATCCACCGCATTCTGGAGTTGCAAATTCCACAGGCTCACAACCCTTTGGGAGAAGTAATTTCTCCTCAACTGCCTTTTAAATTTGATACCTCTTATCCTAAGACTATGACCTCTCGTTCCAGAATGCCCCATGAAGCATCCGCTCCACGTCTACTTTATGCACATATTTTATTATCTTGTATACCTCAATTAGTTCTCCCCTCATTCTTCTAAACTCTAGAGAGTAGAGGCCTAAACTGTTCAATCTCGCCTTATACGACAAACCTCTGACTCTGGAATAAACCTAGTGAACCTCCTCTAAGCTGCCTCAAATGCACTCCCAGCTTTCCTCAAATAAGGAGACCAAATCTGTGCACAATACTCCAGGTGCGGCCTTACCAATGCCTTGGAAAGTTGCAACAACACTTCCTTAACTTTATACTTGATTCCTTTAGCTGAGGCAGGGCAGAGGGGGGTGATGTTACAAAGGTGAAAATACACAATCTTAGTAATGGTGCAGACATGTGGTTGGGTAAACTGACATTAAATTTGTGATCAATCCGGTTCAGGCTCCAGGGAGAGGGATAGAGGTGGTGGCCAGGGGACAAGTTTTGTGGCAGGGACTGAAGATGATGGTTTTGGACATCCCAGTATTAATTGGAGACTATTTCTGTGGCGTGAATACATTACACGCCGCACGCCATTGTGGGTATGCAAATTGTATAGTAAAGCCCAATGGCATATCATTAACGGGCAGGCCCTGGAATTCCACAGGCCTCCTGCGATGCTCGGCCTCCGCCAGGAGAAATTACCGACGCCGAGATTCAATTGTGGTTTTTAAAATCGGGAAACAGGCACCATGGCTGCTGGGGGGGGGGTGGGGAGAGAGGGTGTAAAGCATGTTCCCACAGGCACAGCCATGGGCTGCCACACCTGCCGCTGGCTGGGGCAGCATCTACCAGTGCTGGGGAAGGAGCAGGGTACGACCAGGGCATGGCCGTGGGGTCTGGGTGTCCCCCCTGGGACCGGAGTATCCAGACACAGGCTGCCATTGCCGCGGCCTGCGTGGCCCGTAGTTCCGGCCATATGGATGCTCCTCCCCCCCACCCCCCCAGGCCACCCCCTGCCTCGCGGGCCCACAGATCCCGCCCTCCCCAACCAGACGCTATCCTGCTGATGGGGCCGCACGCAGCCCACCCAAGGAGGGCACCCACAGTATATCCCACAGGATGACGTAGGACAGGAGCCACAGATTGTACCGCTTGCATGGTCAGCACGATCCACTGGTACCCATGCCGGGGTCAGTGGCCCCCCCACCGATACACTGAGGGGCTGCAAGTCCGATGAGCCCCCTCTGGCTTTCTGTCTCTTCCTGCGATTGTGGCCTGCCTTCTCCTGGGGAGCGGTGTAAACATTGCACCGTGTGAGACACGTGGAAGTGGGCAGCACAGGGAATCTGCAGCTGGTGGCCTGTGTGTGGCTACGGCAGGCGCTTTGCTGGTTGGCATGTGCTGCAGGGTGGGGTGCGTGTGCACTGCTGGTGGGTGGAGTTCGATTGCCCTCGAAGAGGAGGGGGGGGTACGGGTGTGTGGGACTGCCATTGGTGCCAGGGGCACTGTGGTGGAGGTGGCTCACCCTGGCTGGCCTCGGGGCTGCTCACCCGCACCCAGTGCTGCCTACTGCCTGGTAGGGGCCGTGTAGGGGTGAGGCTGGTTATTGGTGTGGGAGATGCGGGTAGTGCCAGTGGCACAGAGCTGGGGACTCAGCCTGGCCACCCTGAGGAGGTTGTGCAGCTTCTACCTGCGCTGCTGTTCGGTTCTGGCTCTGGGCACAAAGTGCTCAAGGCCTCTGCCACTTGCAGCCCGGCCTGGCTTATGTGCGCGGGTGGCACCCCCCCCCCCCCCCCCCCCGGGGAACAGGGTGTCCCACATCCAACAATATCTTCTGGTCCGCACCTGCGGATTTTCGGGGTGCCATCTTCTCGGCTGGAATGAGAGTGCGTGGGGAATGGAGTGCGAACATGCAGCTGCAGCTTGTCAGGCTCCCGGCTGGAATGAGAGTGAGTGGGGAGTGGAGTGCGAACGTGCAGCTGCAGCTTGTCAGGCTCCCGGCTGGAATGAGAGTGAGTGGGGAGTGGAGTGCGAACGTGCAGCTGCAGCTTGTCAGGCTCCCGGCTGGAATGAGAGTGCGTGGGGAGTGGAGTGCGAACATGCAGCCGCAGCTTGTCAGGCTCCCGGCTGGAATGAGAGTGCGTGGGGAGTGGAGTGCGAACGTGCAGCTGCAGCTTGTCAGGCTCCCGGCTGGAATGAGAGTGTGTGGGGAGTGGAGTGCGAACGTGCAGCTGCAGCTTGTCAGGCTCCCGGCTGGAATGAGAGTGCGTGGGGAGTGGAGTGCGAACGTGCAGCTGCAGCTTGTCAGGCTCCCGGCTGGAATGAGAGTGCGTGGGGAGTGGAGTGCGAACGTGCAGCTGCAGCTTGTCAGGCTCCCGGCTGGAATGAGAGTGAGTGGGGAGTGGAGTGCGAACGTGCAGCTGCAGCTTGTCAGGCTCCCGGCTGGAATGAGAGTGCGTGGGGAGTGGAGTGCGAACGTGCAGCTGCAGCTTGTCAGGCTCCCGGCTGGAATGAGAGTGCGTGGGGAGTGGAGTGCGAACGTGCAGCCGCAGCTTGTCAGGCTCCCGGCTGGAATGAGAGTGTGTGGGGAGTGGAGTGCGAACGTGCAGCCGCAGCTTGTTAGGCTCCCGGCTGGAATGAGAGTGCGTTGGGAGTGGAGTGCGAACATGCAGCTGCAGCTTGTCAGGCTCCCGGCTGGAATGAGAGTGTGTGGGGAGTGGAGTGCGAACATGCAGCTGCAGCTTGTCAGGCTCCCGGCTGGAATGAGAGTGCGTGGGGAGTGGAGTGCGAACGTGCAGCTGCAGCTTGTCAGGCTCCCGGCTGGAATGAGAGTGTGTGGGGAGTGGAGTGCGAACGTGCAGCCGCAGCTTGTCAGGCTCCCGGCTGGAATGAGAGCGTGTGGGGAGTGGAGTGCGAACGTGCAGCTGCAGCTTGCCAGGCTCTCGGCTGCCGATCCCGCCGCCGGAGAATCAGGCAGCGGCGTTGGTTGGAATCGCGCTGGTTCCACGTGGCGCCGTTCTGGCCCATTAATGGATCGTGAATGTCTCCGGGACCTGGAGCACTCGCGATTCAGTCCCGGCATCAGCACCTAGTCTCTCAAACGGAGAATTCCGCAGGTTCTGTTACAGTGACAGGGCTGTTATACTATGTAACCGTTAAAATATGGATAATTCTGTGACTGAGCAGTGCAGTGAGGAACCTCACTCACAGGGAGCACAGGTTAGAGATTCAGCGCTATACTTTTGTTCCCTTCTCTGGCTAACTGACATGCTTGGCTGACTTCCCTGCTGTGTTCTCAGGAATGCAGCATCACCCCGGATGCATTCTGCTGCAATTGGCGATTTATCATATTGCTGCAATTCTTTTTACAAGTCTTTCTCTCCCAATGGCAGCATCTCTGCTCCCTCTTCATTCTCATTCTTTGTCTGACCCAGTCTCTCAGCTGCCTGGGTTGTCTATTTTTCTCATTGTGGCGTTTGTGTCGCTGTGAATTTGTTTCACAAAGCCATCTTGGTTTTGTTGGATCAGAACTTTGAAACTGTGGAATAAAAATCTATTTGACTTTCGTATTTGCTGAGCCTGAAAGGATTGAGTTTCGTTTGGGGAAAATGAGCATACACTACCACCTAGTGAAGAAATGGTGCAATTACAGGACAACATAAGATTTGTTTATAAGATGTTTACTCAGATGTGTAGGGTGGGATTCTGCGTCAGCGGGATCCTCCGCTTCGCCGGCAGCGCACTCACTCTCACAGATTTACCGCCGGAATGGGTGTGGCTGATGTGTTGGGTGTTCTGGATCACAAACAGGTCACCAACGCTAGAAGTGGTGCAACTCTATTTTATTGTAAGGTTAACTATATTAACATACTTGAACTGTGGGTAAATGCAATACCAGCTTTAACTGTTGACCCTTGCCTAGTCCTAACCAGGTGATGCACTCAGCATATGGTGAATGTCTGTGTTGCAGGCTGTGAGCTCTGTGCTCCGAGCTGGCTGCTACTAGAATGAGCGGGAACTCTCCTGCCCCCTGTCTTTATGGTGCGTGTGCTCTCACTGGTGATTGGCGGTGGTGTTGTGTATGCTGCTTGGTCCCACTGCATGTCCATCAGTGTGTGTGTGTGTGTCTGCACCATAATATACTGGTGTATATTATGACATCCCCCCTTTTATATAAAGAACACGTGCCTGCGTGACAATAAACATTGTGTAGTGAATGTACCTGACTAGGTGTGTGCGTATTATTTACATGACTATGTACATGAGGCTAATCTATTTACACGGGAAGGTGCCTGGTGCCGAGAAATAGGGCGTCACACCAACAACGAAATGAACTTTATATACAATCTACTGGAACGATGAAACAGGATAACAGAACAGATCAAAGAGTCCAACATTGTAAAACTCATTAGTCACGTCTCTGAGGTGGGCGACAAATTCTGGTTGACTGCCTCAAGGGTGAGTCAGGCGCCATCGGCTGAGGAACGGGCTGGGCCACGGCAGAGTGAGGAGGATGCAGAGTATTCGGAATCTCCACATAGTCCAGGTTGGGGACAACAGGAGGGCGTGGCACCGGTGGAGGATCACATAGCGAGCGTGGAATGAGCCGAAGGGCACGCCGATTGCGGCGGCGAATGGAACCATCTGTCTGACGAACCAGGAATGAGCGGGGAGACACCTGCCGAAGAACCACAGCAGTTGCAGACCAGCCACCCTCCGGAAGATGGATGCGGACGTTGTCATCCGGCGCCAGAGCAGGGGGATCAGTCGCCCGAGCGTCATGCGTCGCCTTGTGTTGTGCACGAGACTGTTGCATCCGCTGAAGGACCGGAACGTGGTCGAGGTCTGGGACGTGAATGGACGGCACCGTGGTCCTGAGGGTGCGACCCATGAGCAGCTGGGCTGGCGACAGGCCCGTGGAGAGTGGGGCCGAACGATAGGCCAGCAAGGCGAGGTAGAAGTCGGATCCTGCATCGGCAGCCTTGCGGAGGAGCCGTTTGACGATGTGGACGCCCTTTTCCGCTTTGCCATTGGATTGGGGGTGCAGGGGACTGGATGTCACATGCACAAAGTTGTACCTGCTGGCAAAGTTGGACCATTCCAGGCTTGCGAAGCAGGGGCCATTGTCCGACATCACAGTGAGTGGGATGCCGGGACGAGCAAAGGTCTCCTTGCAGGTACGGATGACCACCGATGATGTGATGTCGTGCAGGCGTATGACCTCCGGGTAGTTTGAAAAATAGTCTACAATCAGAACATAGTCCCTGCCGAGCGCATGGAACAGGTCAATGCCAACCTTGGACCAAGGGGACGTGACCAACTCATGGGGCTGTAGGGTCTCACGTGGTTGGGCCGGCTGGAACCGCTGACAGGTGGGGCAGTTGAGCACTGTGTTGGCGATGTCCTCTGTGATGCCGGGTCAGTACACAGCCTCTCGGGCCCTCCGTTGGCACTTCTCCACGCCAAGATGGCCCTCGTGTAGCTGTTCCAAAACGAGCTGGCGCATGCTGTGCGGGACAACAATGCGGTCCAGCTTCAGGAGGACACCATCGATTACTGAGAGATCGTCTCTGATATTGTAGAACTGCAGGCATTGGCCCTTGAGCCACCTGTCCATCATGTGGCGCATGACACGCTGTAGTAGGGGGTCAGCCGCAGTCTCGCGGCGAATGTGGATAAGGCGTTCATCCGTGGCCGGCAGATTGGAGGCCGTGAAGGCCACATGGGCGTCAACCTGGCAGACGAACCCCTCTGGGTCACACGGGGTGTTGACTGCCCTGGACAGAGTGTCGGCTATGATCACGTCCTTGCCCGGGTGTATAGGAGCTGGAAATCGTACCGCCGGAGTTTAAGCAGAATGCGCTGGAGGCGAGGGGTCATATCATTCAGGTCTTTTTGTATAATGTTGACCAGCGGGCGATGGTCGGTCTCAACAGTGAATTGGGGGAGGCCGTACACGTATTCTTGAAATTTGTCGACCCCAGTCAACAGGCCCAGGCACTCCTTTTCGATCTGCGCGTAGCGCTGTTCCGTGGGGGTCATGGCACGTGACGCATATGCAACGGGGGCCCATGATGAGGCCTCATTGCGTTGCAGGAGCACCGCCCCAATGCCGGATTGGCTGGCATCCGTTGAAATTTTTGTTTCCTTCGTGGGATCAAAAAATGCCAATACGAGGGCCGTGGTAAGCTTGGTCTTAAGCTCCTCCCATTCGTGCCCGTGGGCGGGAAGCCATTGGAAGTCTGTCGTCTTCCTGACCAGGTTCCGGAGAGCTGTGGTATGGGAGGTGAGGTTGTGGATGAACTTCCCCAGGAAGTTGACCATGCCCAGAAATCAGAGGACTGCCTTCTTATCCGCTGGCTTCTGCATGGCCATGATGGCTGCCACCTTGTCCGCATCCGGCCGCACACCCAACCGGGAGATGTGGTCCCCGAGGAACTTGAGTTCCGTCCGGCCGAAGGAACAATTGGCTCTGTTGAGGCAAAGGCCTTGGTCCCTTATTCGTTTGAAAACGCGCTGGAGGCGACTGATATGCTCCTGTGGGGTGGTGGACCAAATAATGAAGTCATCAACATAGACGCGCACACCCTCAATGCCCTCCATCATTTGCTCCATGATCCGGTGGAATACTTCTGATGCCGATATAGTCCCAAAAGGCATCCTGTTGTAGCAGTATCTGCCAAACGGGGTATTAAAGGTACACAGCTTTCTGCTGGACCTGTCTAGTTGAATTTGCCTGAATCCTTTCGAGGTGTCAAGTTTGGTGAAGATGTTGGCCGAGCCATCTTGCACGTGATCTCCTTGCATTTGGGGATAGGGTAATACTCCCTCATTATGTTGCGATTCAGATCCTTTGGGTCAATGCAGATCCGGAGATCGTCGGAGGGCTTCTTTACGCGCACCATGGAACTGATCCAGTCGGTTGGTTCCGTCACTCTGGAGAGTACTCCTTGGTCCTGGAGGTCCTGCAGCTGCTGCTTGAGGTGGTCCTTGAGGGGTGCTGGGACTCTGCGAGGTGCATGAACCACAGGCGTGGCGTCTTGTTTGAGCAGGATTTTGTAAGTGTATGGAAGCATGCCCATGCCTTCGAAAACGTCGCGGTGCTGGTCGATGATGGCATTGAGTTGCGCCCTGAAGTCCGCATCCTGGAAGGCAGACATGTCCTCTGGAGAGAGAGAGTGTACTCATTGAACGAGGTTTAGGAGTTTGCACGCCTGTGCGCCTAGCACAGAGTCCTTCGAGGAGCCCACGATCTCGAAGGGAAGGATGGCTTTTCGCGAGTTGTGCGTCACTTCGAGTTGGCATGAACCGGTAGCAGGAATGACGTTGCCATTGTAGTCCACTAGTTGGCAGCTTGACGGAAGAATGGTTGGTTTAACCCCAAGGGTCTGAAAGGCTGACCACGCTAAGAGTTTAGCGGAAGCACCAGTGTCCACGCGGAATCGTATCTGGGATCGGTTGACCGTCAGGGTGGCACACCACTTGTCGTCTGGATCAATGCTGTGCACCGACAGCGGCTGGTGGTTTTGATCCGGGTACAGCCTGTTCTTTGTTATAACAGCGACTCGAAAAGGCTCCCTCAGATGCTTGGTGTCAGTGGTGTGCGGGAAGTCGGAATAGGACTCGGTTTGGGGGTAGGTAACTGCTTGTTGCAGGGTTCTTCGGAGGTTTATTTCATTTCCTGGTTCAATTTGAGGCATTGTGCTGTCATTCCTGGTGAAGGAAGGTTGTTTTGCAGCTTTAAAAGATTTATTCTTTGATTTGGGACGTTTCCCCTTTAAATGGGCGTGGTCCGGGGCCTCTGACGTTATGACGCGCGTGACGTAGCACGTAGGAGGCGTTTGCACATGCGCAGATCGCGGTTCCTTTACTGATGGCCGTTTTCGTGATTGCGCATGCACGGCGTCACGCAACTGCGCAAGTGCAGTCCCTTTAGAAAGATGGCCGCTGACCAAAATCGTTCTCTGCTCCGAGATTTCGGCCTCGAGGTGAGTACTGGCACTTCCCTTACCTTTCCTTGCTGGTTGGAGTATGTTTTCCTCACTGTATTTGCCGAATTTGTCCAGGACTGCCTGGAAGTCGCTCCTGTTTTACCCCTTGGAGAACTTGAATTTTTAAAAGATTTCTTCTGCTCTGGCACCGGCGATGGTGAGGAGAAACTCTGTTTTTTCAGGATTGGCCAGGTCTTCTAGTTCGGCTGCCAGCAGGAAGATTTCAAACTTTTGCCGGAATGCCCGCCAGCTTTCGCGGAGGTCGCCGTGGCACTGGAGCTGCTGCGGAACCCGGATCTTGAACATCTTGCCTGGGTATCGTTGCTGGTTGTCACTGTACGCTGAGGTGCCGGCGATGAGGAGCGGCGGAGGCGGGTTGATGTTCTCCATCATTCAGGATGCTGGAATGCTGATTAGTTGCAGGTGGGTCTCAGAAGTGCTAGTATGCAACCACTCATTGTACCATGATGTGTTGGGTGTTCTGGATCAAACAGGTCACCAACACTGGAAGTGGTGCAACTCTATTTTATTATAAGGTTAACTATATTAACATACTTGAACTGTGGGTAAATGCAATACCAGCTTTAACTGTTGACCCTTGCCTAGTCCTAACCAGGTGATGCACTCAGCACATGGTGAATGTCTGTGTTGCAGGCTGTGAGCTCTGTGCTCTGAGCTGGCTGCTACTAGAATGAGTGGGAACTCTCCTGTCCCCTGTCTTTATAGTTCGTGTGCTCTAACTGGTGATTGGCTGCGGTGTTGTGTATGCTGATTGGTCCCACTGCATGTCCATCAGTGAGTGTGTGTGTCTGCACCATAATATACTGGTGTATATTATGACAGTGGCCACAATGGGAAGCCCCATTCGCCGGCTGCCGGTGTCATGATCTGCAGACATGCACATAATGAGATACAGACAGGCAGCTAATGAACACAGAGAACAGGACATAGCCAATCTGCAGGCAGAACACTTGGGGATGGTTTCCCACTGTAAAAGGCATAAGGCACTCACACTCCGGCTCTTTCCACTGGGGACATCTACAGAGTGAGTCAGGGTGTACATATCATATAACTCCTACAGCATGTGGCAAAGAGCTAGTCTGGTTCAGTCAGACAGAGTAATCACACTTAGATTAGCAGAGAGTCGAACTCACAGTGAACTGTGCTAACTGTGTAACAGGCTCAATAAATCAGATTGAACTAACTTCAAGGTCTGGAGTATCTTTCAGTTAAAACTGCATCCAGTTGCAGCCCGTGTTATCTCAGTGTGCTTAACACGACAGCCGGGTCTGATGGGATGGAGAATCCCGCCCATGATTTTTAGATCTGAGGTGGAAGATGGATCACTCATGGGGCGGAATTATCCACCTCGTGAGATCGCAAACCCGAACTGCGATCGGGCGGTGAATCAGGCGTCCGGCCAAAGTCGAGGTCCCTGCCCGGCACTGCTCCGGGTGCCATGTACCGGTCATTCACTGGTAGCGATAGTGAGGTTTGCACCACGTGCAGGTGGCGGCATGCAAAACCGGCATTTGTAAGCATTTAAATGTGGTGGCTCAAACCGTCATTGTTGCAGTCTGTCTTTTAAATGCACCCCTTTGGAGCTACTTACAGGCTCCTTACAGGCTGCTCACATTGCTGAGTGCTGCATGTGTCCTTTGAATACTCAGGCGGCCTCTGGTCTCTGGGAGTCCACCCAGGTCCGGCCCATTTTCATGTCCTGAATTGGGCCCCCAATGCGAACACGAACTGCGTGCAAATCAGTACCGGCGTCAACACTTTTTACCTCCCAAATTGAGAATTTTGCCCATGGTATTGTTGAAGGTGTATCAAAGGGCAATTATTGTTTTAGTATACGTCAAGGGGTCACTGTCTCAGGATATGGGGTAGGCCATTTAGGACTGAGTTGAGGAGAACTTTCTTCACTCAGAGGGTGGTGAACCTGTGGAACTCTCTACCACAGAAGGCTGTGGACACCAAGGCCGGGATTCTCCCCAGGGGAGCGCGGGATTCGCGCCCTGATGCTGGCCTCCCTATTCTCCGGTGCCGTTTCTCGGGCGTCGGCGGGATCACCGCCACACCAGTCGGAGGCCATTGACAGCCCGATGGGCTGAGTGGCCGACGAGTTTGCCCAGCCCCGGCGGCGTGGATTACTCACCTCACACATGGCGGGACCTGGAAGGTAAGTGTGCAGGGGCCATCCTCGGGGGAACGGGGGGGGGGGGGGGGGGGGGGGGGAGTTCCGACACCAGGGGGGCCTAGCCCATGATCGGGGTCTACTGATCGGGTTCTACCGATCGGCTGGCGGGCTGGTTCCGTGGGGGCCTACTTTACTTTGTGCCGGGCTCCTGTAGGGTTCCGACATATTGCCCGCTGGCCGGCGCGGAGAAGGGAACCTCCCCCGCATGTGCGGATGTATGCCGGCCATTCCGCGCATGCGCGAGATCACGCCAGCCGTTCCGTGCATGCGCGAGATCACGCCGGCCGTTCCGCGCATGCGCGGACTCGCGCGGGCCGTTCCCCGCCAGCTGGAGCTGCGGGGATGACTCCAGCGACACTCCTCACTTTCGGGGGCCGTTGACACCGGAGTCGTTGGTGCCGGTTTTCCCATCGGCGTGGGGACATTGCCCCATTTTTAGAGAATCCCGCCCCAAGTCTCTGAATGTATTTAAGAAAGAAAGAGTGAGACTTCTAGACACTAAAGACATCAAGGGGTGTGGGGAGAGTGCAGGTTTATGATGTTGAGATGAAGGATCAGTTATGATCACATTGAATGGTGGAGCAGGTTCCATGGGCTGACTAGATTCCCCCTACTCCTACTTTCTGTATTTCTATGTCTATCTATGTTCTATGTAAGAACAGTTCATTGTAGCCACCTAAAATGGTCATTCGACCTTTTCCTTTCAAAACAGTTTTATTTATTTAGGCGACCTTTGGGTTGCTGCCTCATGCTATTTACATCCAGGAACATTTGGAAGATAAACTTAGCACTGGTCCACCATTGAGAAGTGTGCCGTGTCCTAACATTTGTTTTGAAAAAAAATGGGGGAGTCACATATCGTGACTAATTATAAGGGTATTAATTGGCCCCAAGAAGGACAGACACACTAACATACCGGATATTATACCAAGGTAGTTACAGATACTATGCTTGTTTTACAGAACTCCAGAAGCTCCAGGACCGGAGAAAAACAGAGAACACAAAGAAAGACAAAGAAAGAGGACAGCCATGAGGACTTTGTTCATCGTGCTCAACACTCTTTTGATGAACATTTGGTTGCGCGGGAACGCGGACCCCATTACTTCAAACCCCCCCTGCCGTTAATGTTTCACTGCCCCGCAGTACCGAGGGCCCAGTCACCAGCCACGCTGCATTATCCTGGTGTGCCAGGTTCATAACCTGGTACTCCCTGTCTTACATAATTGAAACACTGTTAGCGTTGGCGATACTCTGCTGTGCAGTGCAGACTATGCACACCCGCAAATGGAGAAGGAGAGCGTACCGCGCTCGAACCCCGGTATATCGGATCCGATCCCCTATATTCGGGTATGACCAGAACCTCGACCCCCGCGACCTATAACACGATAATAAAGAACATGCACTTGCGTTTTTCTGTAAATAAAAAAATGTACAAAACCCCATTAACAAAAAAATGTATGATCCTGAGCTTGACTGCCAAGCCAGGAAAGAGTATATTGAATGTTATGATTGTTGTTGTATATTTTAGAATGATAGGATGATGCAATGCTTGATGAGTGTATTTAGGTAAAATTAGAGGTTCCAAGTTTTTATTTTATAGATGCATGTCCCTGCCTGACATAGCGCCCTTAAGAATTGTTGAGGTTATTTTTGTGCATAGCTAGGGTCAGAGTAGTCGCCATGTAGGAGGTGTCCCCCCCGGTCAGGGAACGGAAAGGACAAAATTTATGTGATCCTTCACGCTTCGCGTTAGGATCACAAGGAGGGAATGTAGCCACCTAAAATGGCTGATTCCCGATTAATTTGGCCAAAACCAAATATAAAATGGCTAACCGAAAAGGCTGATGGGAAAAGCAGCCAACAGCACACAAACGGACAGCTGCAGACAGAATAGCGTTTTCGGCTCTGGGGAAGTCGGCCCAGATCGATACCTGTGACCATCGGCAGCACATCAAACAGACATCTGCAGTTTAATCGGCTATCCCCGGGAACAATTGCAACATATTAGCAATTGAGTGCCGGGCCAGACCTCTCGGCGCCAGCAGTGGCCGAGACAAAGACAGGTGAACGACCACTCCCCGATCAAGGAATCGCCCCATTATTGGAGTATATTGAACCCAGTGATTGGGAACAAGTCCAATCACTTGGGACTCAGGGTCAAGGTCCGCCCCGAGAGGCGGGAAGGCCCTGGGCCCTATAAAGATAGGGGCCAAGTTCAGATCGAGCTCTCTCTCCCTCTCTCTCCCTTCTTCTCCTGCTCGCAACCTTTGCAAGAACATCGACCAGAAACAGTAAGTTTGACTCCAGTGATCGCTACCCGATAGAGACTCCTAGCCATCGACCCATATCAGCCTTTTGAATCCCGCAGTCCAGACACAATTCGATAAGCCATTTGTTTCCCTGACCTGGTGGGCCATCTCCAAAAGTTAAGTATTGGCCAGTAGTGGTAGGTAGTAATATAGAAAGTGGGATTATTGTGTAAGTATTTATTGCGGTACATAATAAATGACCGTTGATTTCAATCTTACTAAGCGGTGTGCTGTCTTATTAATTATAACTCAAGCTTGAACCACGTGGCGGTATCAGAAAGATACCTGGCGACTCGTGAGCAAAGGTGACATAATTAGAGCTAATAAGAGCAACAGTTAACTCAATCAATAATACCAAAACTAATTCCGTAGGGATCTCCAGAGTCTAAGGATTAAATAAATACTATTGCAGTCAGCGCATTGCATTAATAGAGTAAAAATAAATAATATAAAGGACAGCAGGAATTAAATGAATAATATCAGAGGCAAAGAATTAAATATTAAGGCAAGAGAAGCAAATATGTTTTATTCCACGAGAATTGAATAGCATTGGGATAAAGAACATAAGAAACAGTCTGGGGGCTACAAATGATATAAATAACATTGCGGCAGCAACAAAATAAAACAAATAGGGAATTAGCTGAATCCATCAAGAGGCATTGAAATGTGGTCCGTGTTCAGAATTTCAGACACAACTGAATTTCCTAATACCCTCCCTAGAGATGGTACGGAGAACAAAAGTCTTATGAGCATCTACCTGAAACTCTGAGCTGAACTTTCACCAGGGGAGGCAGGAAACAGGAGTTGAGACTGATTCCAGGTCCTGATCTCACAGGAAATACAGGGCATGATTTAACGGAAACATTTCTAAGTGTCATTTTGTGTGGGTTTGGTGTTTCTCACCGGCGTTTTCAGTCAGATCTACATCGGTATTCACCGCACTTGATCTACCGGCCATGTTGCTCCCGTGAGGGAGTGGGACGCGGCTGGTAGATGCTGGGAGAGGCCACCCCCGGACTTCCCGACAGCTGTTACGCCTCGCGAGATCTGGTTCGGAGTTTCTCCCTGGTCTGGCCCAGCAATGGAGAGCTGGATTCGCCAGTAAGACAGCTCCTCAGAGAACAGGTCACCATTTTGAAAGGGTGCCTCGATCTCTAAGTGAGCTTGGGAGTCCCCCCACCCCCCCCCCGTGAGCAATGTCACTCCCCGCACACATGCGCATTATCCCCCCCCCCAAGTGAGCACATTCTACAATGGGGTCGCTGAGGATCCCCTCCTTTTCAGGCCTCCCCACTCCCCCTTTCGCCCCCCCCCCATTTCAGGAACCCCGCCCTTCACCCCCCCAACGATGGCACGATGCAAATCGGGATGTTCCGTGTGATCCTGTTAGATCTTGGAGGTGCTCCAAGCATCGCAAAATATTTAATGGCCTCGTTGTGTCACTGAGTCGGGCGCGACAAGACCACTTGTTCGTGCCCAGAGTCTCTAATCTGAAGGTTTTATTGCATTTAGGGTTAGCTTCAGGGATTGGCTTAAGGTTATTTGCATGGTGACAGGTTGCCTGTTCAATTAGCGGTGGCAAGTCGGCTCTGAAAGCCCAAGGAATCGATTGTTCTGTAATCCACCTGTGGGTCGCGACCCTGACTTTGAAAAACCCTGGTCCATCTCTCGTGATTTATTGCAGCACTGATTACCGGCTAACCCCACAGCCTGCATGCCCAGAACCGAGATCTGCTGCCACAGTGCTCGAGGTCCTGGATAACAGCAAGCATGGATCTCATGACCGTCACCTGGGCTTCCACTGCAATGCTGAAATGTTGAGGACTTCTCTGGAATACATACTGAAATGAGAGTGTGATGTATTTTCAGGAACCATTGTCATAAAGTGCCATTATTTTTATCCTCAGTGAAATTAAATGAACGTCGGCAGAGTCACTACAGCAAAGTGCTAAATCCTGCATAAAATCCTTTTTATTAATTTAAAATGTCTCGGTAGGCGAAAGGCCACTTTAATTTTATGCTGATCATTTTAAAAAAGAGATGAATTCCTCTTGTCCTTTCAGACCAGTCACATATATAGTTGTGTTGGTGGAGTTGATATAGGCTTGCGCCTGCAATTCGACCCTTATTCATTTCCATTCCTGCCAAGAATAGGGGCGGCACGGTGGCACAGTGGTTAGCACTGCTGTCTCACAGCTCCAGGGATCCGGGTTCAATTCTGGCCTCGGGTGACTTTGTGCGGGGTCTGCACGTTCTCCCCGTGTGTGCGTGGGTTTCCTACGGGTGCTGCGGGTTCCTCACACAGTCCGAAGATTAGGTGGATTGATCATGATAAATTGCCCCTTAATGTCGAAGAGGTTGGGTGAGGTTACTGGGTTGCGGGGCTGGAGTGGAGGCGTGGGCTTAAGGAGGGTGCCCTTTGGTGTGTTGGTACGGACCTGATAGGTCGAATGGCCTCCTTCTGCACTGTCAATTCTACGATTCTAAGAATGGCAAATAAAGATAAGCCAAGGACCTTGAGGAAATGTCAAGAGAATTACTGGAGGCTAACTTTCTGAATTCTTCATAACTGAGCAACGAATTGCAAATTGAAGGTGTGTAGGTTAGGTTGATCCTAGATTAGGCTAAATGGTCGGCACAACACCGTGGGCTGAAGGGCCTGTACTGTGCTGTACTGTTCTATGTTCTATGTTCTATGAACCTACATGGATAATGCCTGGCCACCCGTTATGGAAAAGCAACATGAAATATACTAAGCGGTATTTTGCAACCGATGTGCAGTACATTATTTAGGTAAGGAAGGATGGACATGATAAGACTTTAGCAATGGTTTGCGGTATTTATGTAATATCATATCTGATGAATGTCTTTGTATTGGAGTTGTATTGCACTCTTGCCAGCAGCCTGACACGGAGAACCAGCGTCCAATACTGAATGAAAATGAATGAGCTCACATGAGCTGTAAGTGTGAGTTTCCACCTATTTCCTCCTGGCATCAATCCCATCTGTCACCCCTGGAATGTCACCATTAATCTGCTCACTGCCACCTCGCGGCCTCCCAACACCTCACCACCCAGCATCTTCCTCAGGACCCCTCAGCATTCATCACCACAACCTCTTCATGTCTAGGCGCAGTGCTCACATGTACCACTTGCTGTAGACCCCCAACTTGCCAGGTGTCCAGCACACAATGTTCGCTTTATGCCCCCGCAGGAGAGGATAGCCCATAATAAAAGGGTGAGGTAGAAGATAGGCGAGGGGATGCCAAAGTTACCACACCTCAGCCCCTATGAGGAAAGGGCGATGGAGATCACAGGGGAGGGCAGCAGCGAGCCGTGACTGACTGCGAGGATGGCCTGCACCACAAAAATGCAGCAGCTTCATCTATACGTCCTGTCTCAAGTGAGTTGTCAGTTGCCCAGACCCTTGTCCTTCCCATTTGCTGAATCCAAGTCCCTTGTGTGGCAGGTTCATCATCTGATGAGGCTGGACCACCTGGAGTCACAGCCCCCCTGCAACCCTCAGTAACAGCCCGAAGGAGAGCTCGGGCAAAAGCACCAAAGAGGCGTCACATCCATTACCTGCTCCTTCCACCAGCGCAGACACACACCTCGGTGGGTGGTCTTAACAGGCAGGTCTCAGAGTCACTACCTGTTGAGCACTACACAGCTGCTGATGCACATCTGGTGGAGGCAGGAACATCCCGGGGATTGGGCAGTCGGAGGGTTGCTGAATTCCCGGAAACAGTTGGCCTCCAGCCAGATGCTGTACATTTGGAAAGGTTTCTCCCTGAGCTGCTGTTGAGGAAAAGGTAGAACTGGGAAATCCAGGAGGGGTTTTCAGCGACATCCCTGCAACTGCAAGGCCGATTGGAGGAGTCCCAAAGCCTTCAGCTGCAAGAGATGGTGACGGCGTTATGTGGTACCCAGGCTAACACTGCAAGGGTGCGACCGCAGTGTAAAGCCTGGGTCAAGACATGCGAGCCATTAGTGGTGAAGGACCATGGCTGAGGGGCTCCAGAGCATGGTCCAGTCACAGAGGACCATCATTGAAAGCTTTGACACCATGGTGCAGACAACGCCTCTCGAACACGGAGGCTTCAGTTCTGCTGCCCCTTCGTCCCATGGAGTAGCCCAGGGTCCCATAAATACCCCAAGGGAGGAAGAAGCGCTGGAGACCACCTGGGGCCTTACACCAAGGAGACTGTGGCAGTCTGCCGCCCTTTTGAAACCACCCCCCCTGATATTGCCTTCATTGGCCGGGGCATTGAGTATAAGAATTGGCAAGTCATGTTGCAGCTGTATAGAACCTTAGTTCGGCCACACTTGGAGTATAGTGTTCAATTCTGGTCGCCACACTACCAGAAGGATGTGGAGGCTTTAGAGAGGGTGTAGAAGAGATTTACCAGAATGTTGCCTGGTATGGAGGGCATTAGCTATGAGGAGCGATTGAATAAACTCGGTTTGTTCTCACTGGAACGAAGGAGGTTGAGGGGAGACCTGATAGAGGTATACAAGATTATGAGGGGCATAGACAGAGTGGATAGTCAGAGGCTTTTCCCCAGGGTAGAGGGGTCAATTACTAGGGGGCATAGGTTTAAGGTGAGAGGGGCAAGGTTTAGAGTAGATGTACGAGGCAAGTTTTTTACGCAGAGGGTAGTGGGTGCCTGGAACTCACTACCGGAGGAGGTAGTGGAAGCAGGGACGATAGGGACATTTAAGGGGCATCTTGACAAATATATGAATAGGATGGGAATAGAAGGATACGGACCCAGGAAGTGTAGAAGATTGTAGTTTAGTCGGGCAGCATGGTCGGCACGGGCTTGGAGGGCCGAAGGGCCTGTTCCTGTGCTGTACATTTCTTTGTTCTTTGTTGTTCTTTGTTATATTGGCGCAGCTCAGGGGCACTGGGCAGAACTGGGTGACACAGCAACACCAGTGACACCCGAAATTCAGCCGGGTTCCTCCAGGTCCAAGGTTACAGAGTACGGAAGGCTGCCTCCATCTCTAATGTGCATCCTGGGGTCACATCTAGACAGAGTTAGGCCTTGTAAGATTAAGAGGTTTTAGAAGCACAGAATGATCGAGGGTGAAATCAGACACCATTAGAGAGGGAGTAGATACTGTAGCACTGTAACCATTCACCACGTTAAATAATCTTGCACCTCAAATCCGCCATGCCTCTGCGTTCGACCTCTATCCCACAGGGAGGGACTATCTCCCCATCTGAATGCCTGCAGCCCGCCAAGCAATGCCAACAGTTAGAACCCATGAGACCCATAATGACAGACATCCTGGAATCACTGCTTCTTCACTCAATGAACCGTTGGCCTTGCCCCTTTTCCTCCCCGCTTTGGGACAGTGGGACAAACAAAAATATCCCCGACCCTCACTCAGACATGAGCATGGGGGTCAGTGTGCAGTCAGCAGACAGACGAGTCCGAAGTAAGCCGAATCTGAGGAGCATCACAACTTATCTCACAGTAAGTCGTCATCACCCTCCTGCCTTGACAAGGACTCACACTGCCAACCCAGGCCCATTATGCTGGTGTAATGTCAAAGAGATGCTCAGGTGTGGGTGGGTAAGATTGGTGGTGGGGGGGGAAAGTATTTTGGGGAGTGGAAGTTTGCGGGGTGGTTCAGGTTTGGGGTCGGGGGGGGGGGTGGGGGTTGTGTTGTAGAGTTGCTGGACAACAAGTCTCCTGATCCACAAATTTGGATGCTATCAGGACCTCTCTGGTCTTCCAAACCTGTCGCATCCTGGTCCGGGTCTTCCTCGACCTCATCCTGAACTCCCTACTGGCACTCCTCCTTACCAGAGGAAGC
The DNA here is from genome assembly GCF_047496885.1 of Scyliorhinus torazame. Classification (NCBI taxonomy): domain Eukaryota; kingdom Metazoa; phylum Chordata; class Chondrichthyes; order Carcharhiniformes; family Scyliorhinidae; genus Scyliorhinus; species Scyliorhinus torazame. The sequence goes on from NC_092719.1 coordinate 42,147,053, forward strand.
AGGAGCTTCCTCCTCCTCCAGAATGTCGTCTCACTGCTGCATCTGGTTATGGAGGGCGCAGCAACCACAGCAATGCAGAAAACGCTCTGGGAGCTGCACTGAAAATCACTGCACCTCGGTCTCGGCAACATCAGCCATGACCTCAAAGGGCATCTCTTGTCCCCCATAAGCTGTTCTGGAAGCCTGGGGTGGTCCACAAAGACCCTGGGGATCTCCAAGTTTCCCCAGGATGTAGCTATCATGCAGAGTTCCTCGCAGCATGTACACACGTGCGTGATGTTGAGATGGTTGTTTGGTAAAATGGCCAACGGCCTGGATTTTAGGCCCAATACACAAATGGGCACTTTAAATGAAGAATTGAGCACTTTAAATAAGAACCACAGCCGGAACCACAAATCGGTCTGATAGGAAGTCAAACAGCAAAACTCGAATACACTGGACAGAGACAGACAGCCTGGGCAAGTCTGGGCCTGCCCTGTAAACAAGACATCGGAAGATAATTGGCCCCATTCAAATGGATCGATTGTTGTGGATTGCCCAGATGAAGCCAGACTTTCCGGCACCGAGATTTCCCATTGTTACCGTATATGGGATAAGGTTACTTGCAGACAATACACCTAAGAATGAGCTCTGGGGGTGGGTTTCTGGTGTCCTGCAGAGTTGCAATCGGCAACTCCATTGGGTGATGCGACCCCCGACCAGTGACCTCATTGGCTGAGGGCCAGAGAAACTTCTGAAATGGCGCAAAAAGGGGGATAAGAATAGGACTCCAAAAAAGACGCCCCCCCCCCCTCCCCCAGCTAAGATTAGATGCAGAGGCAATGGAGAAGACTCAACAGCAGACCAGAGAACAGACGATAGAGGAGTACGAGACCCAGCTTTGGAGACGAGGGCCCTGAGAAGACTGAGGCTAAGAGTATCGGACCTACAACTCGAAGAAGTTTATCGGCATGGGTTGTATTAGAATCTTGGGCAAACTATATTTGGGGTATTTTGCGATGATAACTGTTTTATTGTGTTTGTTAATAGGTTTTGGTTGAATCGTGAACCCGTTTTTGTGCTTTGTTCATCGCGCAAATCAGGGTAAAAGAGTTTATGAATAAACTGGTCGAAGTGTTTGATAATTTACAGATAACAGTGGTCACACGTGAGTTGGACATTCAGGGACTGGAACCCCTTTTGGATGTTGATGGGCATTCACTGATGCCACAGTGCTCTTAAGGTGACATGCGTACCATCGATGGCCCCCTGGAGCTGGGGCAATCCGACGTTGACAGCAAATCCTGCAGCCCAGGAATCTTGGTGGGCCTGGTCCAGGTCAAAGTGGATGTAGTTGGAGGTCTGGGCATACAGAGCATCCATCACCTCTCGGATGCACTTGTGGGCTAAGGATTGAGAAATGTCACACAAGTCCCCGCTCGAGCACTGAAATGACCCAGCAGTGAAAACGTTCAGGGTTGCCGTGAGTTTCAGGTAATGGGTGTCCTCCTCCTCTTCCATGAGATGCCAGGTCCGCATGGACGTGGCAGAGGTATCGCACTGTCTCCTTGGTCAACCGGAGTCTTGTGTGGCACATGGTGCCCGACAGCTCACTGAAGGGGTCTCCTCCTCCGTTGTCTTATCCATCTTTCGTTGGCCTGATGGGCGGCCGGGACTTGAACCTGACCAGCGGCCCCTGTTGTTCTGGCGCAGGCTCCAGTTGAGTTTGGCCTTTTCGGAGTCAGCAAAGTATAACTCCAGAGCAGTAATCAGGATGATCGCCAGTTGTACTGGCTCCATCTCAATACAACTCAATAATCTGGAAGGAATGGGAGGAGAGAGAGAGAGAAACAGTCAGTTCGCTCATCCACCCGCAATCCTCATTTTGGTTGTCCTCACGATCCTGGATGCTGACAACTCTACAGCGCCTCCAATGGCCAGCGCCACCTCTATTAGCTTCTGCCCATCACACCTCATTGCTTCAATGGCCACAGTCACTGCTCATACCCTTTCATAGATGCCAACATGTTCTCATCTGGTTGTTCCCTCCCTCCACATCAGCAACAGTGGGGACCAACATGTGTTGTAATACATGGATGCCCATGTGAACCATGAGGGCTCCTGGATTACCCAATGCCATCTGGCGGTTGTCACTCCGAGGCGTTAACCTCTACCTCCCAATGCCCAGCTTCAAAACACCAACCCTTGACACTTAAGAATTCAACCCCTATCCCTCACTTGGAGAATGGGGGCAGCTGAGAGCGGTGAAGGATAAATGATCAGCATGACTCGCAGGAATGTAAGAAGGCACAAGAACTCTCAAAGGCAGAGAAAGACAGCACGAATAGGCACCGTAGATACTCAGGGTTGGACATCTTATTGTTGCCATGTCTTTTACAATAAACACAGCTCAGCAGCCACTACATGCGGTATGATTTAAATCCCAATGGCATGTCCCATATTGGCATTCCCCCCACCCCAGCCCAGAACATTACTGTCCTGCCTTCTCTCTCTGGGTTATATGCAGCCAGTCCTTTAGGATGACAATCTACAGTCTTATTACTGTCCATCCCCCATGCCATTGGGAGCCAAAATCTGGAGGATTTTGCTCTCTGATGCTCAGCCGAAAATTCAACAGTGTCTGTGAGAAGGTCACCATTCAAGAACAATTGCTTTCTGATGTCTGGCTGGAGCCAGCTGCTTCGATGGGGGGGGAAAAAAAATCTCTCAATGCAGCCTCAGAGCTCTGTTAAAATGGAGAATGAGAAAAAGCCGTTGAAAAAAAAACTGAGTTCAGCCAGGCCCCGATGTGCAATTAAGGAAGCCCGTGAGAGGACTTCCGGCGGCGGCCATGACCTGCTAGGTCGCGCGTTCACGGCAGCTCCCGCCGAGGTCGGTATTTCGGGCCGCTGAACGGGACGGCGGCGGCATTTGGAGGCTGAGACCGGTGTGGGAACGGGTGCGGGAGAGGTTCCCCCGGGGGCTGCATGGAGAGAACGAGGAGTGAGACCGGCAGACGTGGAAACGCGGGGAAGAAGGTAGAGAAGGTCCGGGAAAACAAAATGGCGGACGGAGAAGATCGGGAAGTGTGGGCCCAGTGGGCCAAAGAACAACAAGAATTCTTAAAAGGTTGCTTTGTGGAGCTCAAAACGGAGATGTTGGCCTCCATGGAGAAGATTGTGGTGGCGCAGGAGAAGGAGATCAAGGAGGTGAGGAGGGAGGTGGCAGAGAATGAGGACAAGATCGTGGGCCTGGCGGTGAAGGTGGAGGCACACGAGGCGCTATATAAGAGATGGCAAGAGAGGCTAGATGACCTTGAGTACAGGTCTCGGAGTCATAATCTGCGGATCCTGGGTCTTCCCGAAGGAGCGGAGGGGGCGGATGCGAACACGTACGTGACCACAATGTTGGGGACGCTGATGGGCGCGGGGGCCTTCTCGCGGCCCTTGGAGCTGGATGGGGCACACAGGGTCCTCGCCAGAAAGCCGAGGGTGAACGTGCCACCGAGGGCGATGGTGATACGGTTTCATCGTTTGACAGCCCGGGAGCGCGTCCTGCCGTGGGCGAAGAAAGAGCGGAGCAGTAAGTGGGAGAACAGCGAGATCCACATCTACCAGGACTTGGGAGCTGAGTTGGCGAGGACGCCTGCGGGGTTCAACCTGGCTAAGGCGGTCCTCCACAGCAAAGGGGTGTAGTTTGGGCTCCTTCATCCGGCGAGACTCTGGGTAACATACCAGGACAGGCACCATTACTTTGATATGCCGGATGAGGCGTGGTCGTTCATCAGGCACGAGAAGCTGGACCTGAACTAAGGGACAGTTGTATGGGGGTGAAATGTGTGGGTGGGGGTGGACCGGGGGTAAGATGGCGGGTAAAGCATAAGATTATTTGCTTGTCTGCTCCAGTTTAGTCGGTGGTTTTGTTGTTTGTTTTGTTTTTCAGGGGTTTGGTTTTAGGGGGCGGGAGACGCCCGGGACGGGTTGTCCGGCGCACGGGAAGGTCCCGGTTGGCGCTTGCCCCTCTACCCTGTGTGGGGGGGTTGGGTGGTCCGAAGGAGGCAACATGTTTAGGGTCAGCATATAGGGGCGGGAGCAGCCGGGGTCAGCATGGGTGCATGGGTGAGCTGACTCAGAGAAGTATAGTGGGGGGGGGAGGGGGGGGGGAAATCAGAGCTAAGCGGATGCTTGGCAGAGGGTGGAGGGGGTTGGTGGGGGGGGGGGGAACGGGCGCTGCTGTGCTGACTGAAGAGGAGCCCGGTGAGGGGAATGGATGGAGAGTCGGAATGAGGGACCTGCCGAGGGGAGGGCTGGAATCGGGAGGCGGGGGCATGTGGCTGGCCGAAAAAGGGAGATGGTTAGTCGGCAGGATGGGGGGGGAGTTGGCCAACCCCCCGACCAGGCTGATCACGTGGAACGTGAGGGGCCTGAATGGGTCGGTCAAGAGGTCCCGCGTGTTCTCGCATTTAAAGGTGTTGAAGGCGGAAGTGGCCATTTTGCAAGAGGCGCACTTAAAGCTCGCGGACCAGACGAGGCTAAGGAAAGGATGGGTGGGACAGGTGTTTCACTCAGGGTTAGGCTCAAAGACCAGAGGGGTGGCAATTTTGGTTAGTAAACGAGTGGCACTTGAGACGGGGAGTATTGTGGCGGACAAGGGGGGCAGGTACATAATGGTGAGTGGCAAGCTGCAGGGGGCCCGGGTGGTGCTAGTGAATGTGTATGCCCCAAACTAGGACGATGCGGACTTCATGAGGTGGGTGTTGGGTAGGATCTCAGACTTGGAGTCAAATAACCTGATTATAGGAGCGGACTTTAATACGGTCTTGGACCTGATTTTGGACCGTTCCAAGTCCAGGTCGGGAAAGAGGTCGGTGGCGGCCAGGGCCCTGTGGGAGTGATGTACGATCAATTACCACTAAAGCGAGGTTGTAGTCCAACTGAAGGCTTTAATAAGCTAGATGTTTCCCCCAGCAGCTCAGGTACAGAAAGAAGGCTGCTGGGACGGCACGGGCTCTTATACCCCGCCTTGCAGGGCGGGGCTACCATACAGCTTGACCAATAGGAAACATACAATATCTACCAATGGTGTTCCAGCATTACCAGGTACCGTAATACCTCTACGCAGACTACCACAGGGAGTTCATTGGCCAGATGGGGGGTGTGGACCCGTGTAGGTTTGCGCGGCCAAGGGCGAAGGAGTTCTCCTTTTTCTCCCATATCCATAAAGTCTATTCGCGGATAGACTTCTTTGTGTTGAGTAGGGCGCTGATCCCGAGGGTGGAGGGGGTTGAATACTCGGCCATTGCAGTCTCGGACCATGCCCCGCACTGGGTGGACCTGCGGCTGGGGGCAGAGTGGGGTCAGCGCCCTCTCTGGAGACTGGATATGGGGCTGCTGGCGGATGAGGAGGTGTGTGGGCGGATAGGGAGGAGCATTGAGTACTATATGGGAGCGAATGACACAGGGGAGGTAATGGTGGTAGTGGTGTGGGAGGCTTTGAAGGCGGTCGTTAGGGGAGAGTTAATCTCCATCAGGTCCCATAGAGCGAAGAAGGAGAGGGCGGAGAGGGAGAGGCTGGCGGGAGAGATACTCCGGGTAGACAGGAGATACATAGAGGCCCCGGGGGGGGGCCTGCTGAACGAACGCCGGAAACTTCAGGCGGAGTTCGATTTGCTGACCACGGGGAAGGCAGAGGCGCAGTGAAGGAAAGTGAAAGGGGCAGTCTACGAGTATGGGGAGAAGGCGAGTAGGATACTGGCGCACCAACTGCGCAAGAGGGAGGCGGCTAGAGAGATTGGGGGAGTGCGGGATAAGGAGGGCAACATGGTGCTAATCCCAGAGAGGGTCAATGGAGTCTTCAGGGAGTTCTACGGGAAGTTATACGAGTCGGAACCCCCTGGGGAGGGGGAAAGGATGAGGCAGTTTATGGACAGGTTGAGGTTCCCGAGGGTGGAAGTGGAGCGGGTGGAGGGATTGGGGGCCCCAATTGAGTTGGAGGAGGGAGTCAGGGGGCTGGCAAGCATGCAGTCAGGCAAGGCCCCGGGTCCGGACGGCTTCCCTGTAGAATTTTATAAGAAGTTCTCGGAGCTACTGAGCCCGCTCTTGCTAAGAACCTTCAATGAAGCAAAGGAGAGAGGGACCCTCCCCCCGACGATGTCGCAGGCATTGATTTCGCTTATCTTGAAGAAGGAGAAGGACCCGCTTCAGTGTGGGTCCTACAGGCTGATATCGCTCCGGAATGTAGACGCCAAACTGTTGGCAAAAATTCTAGCCACCAGAATAGAGAACTGTGTCCCGGGAGTGATTGGGGAGGACCAGACGGGTTTCGTTAAGGGTAGGCAGCTGACACGAATGAGGAGGCTCCTGAATATTATCATAATGCCCTCGGAGGGGGGTTGCGGAAGTGGTGGCTGCAATGGACGCGGAGAAGGCCTTTGACAGGGTGGAGTGGGAGTATCCGTGGGAGGCGTTAGGCAGGTTTGGTTTCGGTGAGGGATTCATAGGGTGGGTCAAGCTGCTGGATCAGGCCCCTGTAGCGAGTGTGTCGATGAACCGGCTACGGTCGGAGTATTTCAGGCTGCACCGGGGGACGAGGCAGGAGTGTCCCCTGTCCCCGTTGCTGTTTGCCCTGGCAATTGAGCCGTTGGCCATTGCGCTCAGGACTTCAAGGAATTGGAGGGGGCTGGTGCGCGGGGGGAGGAACGAATGACCAATGACCTGCTGTTGTATGTTTTGGACCTGTTAGAGGGGATGGGGGAGGTCATGCGGATCCTGGGAGACTTCGGGAGGTTCTTGGGGTATACGTTGAACATGGGGAAGAGTGAGCTGTTCGTGGTCCACGCTAGGGGCCAGGAGGAGAGACTGAGGGAGCTCCCGCTCAAGATAGTGGAGAGGAGCTTTCGGTACTTGGGGATTCAAGTGGCCAGGAGGAGGACTGGCTCTGTCGAACTTTTGCAGCTATTATTGGGCGGCCAATGTGGCCATGATTAGGAAGTGGATGATGGAGGAGGGGGCGGCATGGGGGCGGTTGGAGGCGGCGTCATGCAAACGCACCAGCCTAGGGGCATTAGTCACGGCTCCGCTGCCATTCCCACTGGCGCGATACACCTCAAGTTCAGTGGACGCGGCGGCACCGAGGATTTGGGGGCAATGGAGGAGACACTGGCGGGAGGAATGGGCCTCTGTGTGGACCCCGATTCGGAATAACCATAGATTTGCTCCAGGTAGGATGGATGGGGGGGGGGGGGGGTACCAAGGCTGGTATAGGGCAGGTATTAGGAGGATGGGGGACCTGTTTATAGACGGGACTTTCCCTAGCATGCAGGCGCTGGAGGAGAGGTTCGGCCTGCCCCTGGGGAATGCGTTCAGGTACCTCCAGGTTCGGGACTTTCTTAGGAAACAGGTGGGGACATTTTCGCTGCTGCCCCCGCGTAGGATCCAGGACAGGGTGGTGTCTGGCATCTGCATAGGGAGGGGAAGGTGTCGGACATATATCAGGAGCTGCAGGAGGTGGAGGAAGCCTCAGTGGAGGAGTTGAAGGGCAAGTGGGAGGAGGAGCTGGGTGAGGAGCTGGATGAGGGCCTGTGGGCCGACGCCCTGGGCAGGGTGAACTCCTCCTCATCATGTGCCAGGCTCAGCTTAATTCAGTTTAAGGTGGTGCATCGGGCGCACATAACGGCGGCAAGGATGAGTAAGTTTTTTGGGGTGGAGGACAGGTGCCCGAGATGTGCAGGGAGTCTGGCGAACCATGCCCATATGTTTTGGGCATGCCCGGCGCTTAAAGAATTCTGGCAGGGGTTTGCGAGGGTGATGTCTAGGATTTTGGACACTCGGGTGAAGGCGAGTCCAACAGTAGCGGTATTTGGGGTGTCGGAGGATCCGGGAGTGCAGGAAGCGAAAGAGGCCGGGGTACTGGCCTTTGCCTCCCTGGTAGCCCAGAGACGGATCTTGTTAATGTGGAGGGACTTGAAACCCCTGAGTGTGGAGACCTGGTTAGCGATATGGCGGGGTTCCTCAGCCTGGAGCGAATAGAGTTCGCCTTGAGAGGGTCCTTAATGGGACCTGGCGGTGGCAACCTTTCCTTGACTTTCTAGGGGACCAGTAATTGTCAGCAGCAGCATCCTGGGGGGAGGGGGTGGGCGGGAGGGGGGGGGGGTGCTCAGGTGGGGGGGGGGGGAACTGTTGATATAATGTATGTTTTATAGGAAGACAACACCCACCTTGTTTTGTTTAATAATTCTTGTTGATTTTAATTTTTATTATTATTTGTACTTCTATTTTTGTTATGTGCAAACGTTGGTTGGAAAAGCTTTAATAAAACATTTATTTTTTTTAAAAGAGGAAGCCCGTGAGAGCTAATGGGACATGAAATGCAGTGTAAACAAACAATCTTAATAGGTCCTATGAAGCAGACAGTAACTGGCTAAACAGCAGAGGCTCGGAAAAGTTAATGGGACATGAAATTGAATATAAACAAGCAAGTACATCGGGGTAAAAGAAGACATACTGAAACATTGAGATCACAGAGCCTATTGATATTTCAAGGTGAGTGAAATACTTCTCCAAGAGACAAGTTACAGAAGACTTTAAGACAGATATGCTGCAGCTGTGCTTTGCCCTGTAATGGGGTGTAATACATGAAAGAAAGCAGACCTCAGGGCTTCACAGACCCACTGTGACCCCAATCCCGGGGGAGATACCTGACCTGGCCCCCTTGAAGGACCCCTCTATGGCATCTGGCCAGTTGTTACTTTGCACCCTGACACTAAGCAGAGAGGGGGTACCGACCTCCTTCCTCCCTCTCGGAGTCCATGATGCCTGGGCCCCGTTTTTAAAGACGAGGAGTAGTTTGCGCCAATGACATCCCGCTTGTTGGCGGGAATATTCCTTCCGGCTGGAACATCTGACTTTAACATCGCTAATGAGATTACAGTGAAGTCAAATGCATGCTAAACTGGTTCTTGCCCTTTCTGCGTGAGATCCGGTTCATGCCAGCTTGAAGGTCCTGGGATGATCACAAACTGATTTGTGCCCGAAACAAATCCCGTTTCGGGCTTCACACACGATTTCCCTGTTCAAAATCGGATTTCCGCCGGGCGTAACATTTAGCAATGTCTCTTTGGTGCTCTTTTTCCAGGGTTCTTCCTTTTGGACTGGGCTGTTTTGATAGAGGTTACTCCCTACTCTTTTCGATGCAGTTGTAATTTTTCTGTTTAACGCTTGAATTTACTTGTATCATTGTAGTCATCTGTTAGGAGTTAAAATAAATAGATTTTACCACTAAATGACAGTAAAGGCCCAGTGTACCCTGATTAGATGCTATGACGCTTCGCTTATGCATCCTTATAACATTCTGGCTAAATGTGTGACCTTGACATTCAATTTGACTCACTGATCGCTGACCTTGTAAAGAAATATTTTATTTTATGAGCTGACAGTTTAATTAAAAAGAAGGACAATGTCTTCCTTCCAGTCCTGGCAATAACATTCCATTCATCCCAGCCTGTCTTTCTATGTAGGTACATTTTGTATGGCTTTGATTCCTTTAATTGTGATTTGGATTGGATTTTTATTCTTTCACTTATCAATGGGAATATAAACACCTGAGAACTGAAGAAAAAGAACAACCGTACTCCATATTAAATAGATAAGAGGTAAATTAATGTGTCTGCATTCAGTTTTCAGCTCAGTTTTACTTTTTAATGAGTTAAGAAAAACAATCTTGCCTTCAAAATGAAAAGATCCTAGAATGGTTGCAGCTTGAAGGAATCAAAACATTAAAAAAATAATATGTAAAATGTTTAACGGAATACCCAATCCCTCCACTATTCTGCTGTTGAATTAGATCATGGCTGATCTGTATTTTAATTCCATGTATCTGCCTTTGCTTCATTGCCCCAAATACCCTTTGGTCTAACAACAATCTATCAATCCCGTATTTGAAATTTTTAGTTCCCCAAACTCGGAAGCTAATTTTTGGAGAGGGAGCTCCAGAGTTCCATTGCCCATTGTGTGAAGGAGTGCCAGACATTTGGCCTAAATATTCAATGCGAGAAGAGGCATCAGGCTCAATTTTCATTGTTGATGTGCGTTGGGACCTTGAGAAAGTCCTAATGTACGCATATCCACAGTACTTCTTTAAATATTCATTTATGGGATGTGGGTGTCGCTGGCGAGGCCAGCATATATTGCCCATCCTTAATTGCCCTTCAGAAAGTGGTGGTGTGCTGTCTTCTTGAACCGCTGCAGTCCACGTGATGTAGGTGCATCCAAGGTGCTGTTAGGGAGGAAGTTCCAGGATTTTGACCCAGTGACAGTGAAGGAACAGCGATATATTTCGAAGTCGGGGTGGTGAGTGACTTGGAGGGCCACCTCCAGGTGGTGCTGTTCGCAGGTATCTGCTGCTCTTATCCTTCTAGATGGTCGAAGGTTTGGACGGTGCTGCCGAAGGAACCTTGGAGAGTTATTGCAGTGCCTCTTGTAAATGGTACACACGGCTGCCACTGTTCGTCGGTGTTGGAGGGTTTGAGTGTTTGTGGAAGGGGTAGCAATCAAGCGGGCTGCTTTGTCCAAGATGGTGTTGAGCTTCTTGAGTTGTTGGAGCTGCACTCACCCAGGCAAGTGGAAAGTATTCCATTGCACTCCTAACTTGCGCCTTGTAAATGGTGGACAGTCTTTGGGGAGATCAAGAGGTGAGTTAATTGCCGTAGGATTCCTAGTCTTTGACCTGCTCTGGTAGCCACAGTATTGCTATGGCTAATCCAGTTCAGTTTCTGATCAATAATAGCCCCCAGGATGTTGATTGTGGAGGATTCAGCGATGGTAATGACATTTAATGTCAAGGGGCGATGGTTAAATCCTCTCTTGTAGGAGATGGTCATTGCCTGGCACTTGTGTGACACGAATGTAACTTGCCACTTGTCAGCCCAAGTCTGGATATTGTCCAGATCTTGCTGGATTTGGACATGGACTGCTTCATTATCTGAGGAATTGCGAATGGTGATGAACATTGTGCAGTCATCTACGCATATCCACACTTCTGACCTTATGATGGAAGGGAGGTCATTGATGAAGCAGCTGAAGATGGTTGGGCCTAGGATACTCCCCTGAGGAACACCTGCAGTGATGTCCTGGAGCTGAGATGATTGACCTCCAACTACCACAACCATCTTTCTTTGTGCCAGGTATGACTCCAACCAGCGGAGAGTTTTCCCCGATCCTCAGTGACTCCAGTTTGGCTCGGGCTCCTTGATGCCATACTCGGTCAAACACTGCCTTGATGTCAAGGGCAGTCACCCTCACCTCACCTCTGACATTCAACTCTTTTGATCATGTTGAACCAAGGCTGTGATGAGATCAGACGTTGAGTGACCCTGGCATAACACAAACTGAGCATCCATGAGCAGGTTATTGCTGAGTAAGTGCCGCTTGATAGCACTGCTGATGACTCCTTCCATCATTTTGCTCATAATGGCGAGTAGACTGATAGGGCAGTAATTGGCTGGGTTGAAATTGTCTTGTTTCTTGTGTACAGGACACACCTGGGCAATTTTCTTCATTGCTGGGTAGATGCCAGTGTTGTAGCTGCACTGGAACAGCTTGGCTAGGGGTGCGGCAAGTTCTGGCGCACAAGTCTCAGTATTATTGCCAGAATATTGTCAAGGCCCAAAGTCTTTGCAGTATTCAGTACCTTCAGCAATTTCTTGATATCTCCTCGAGTGAATTGCATTGGCTGAAGACTGACATCTGCGATGCTGGAGACCTCTGGTGGAGACCAAGATGGATCATCCATTCGGCACTTCTGGCTGAAGATCGTTGCAAAGGCTTGAGTCTTATTTTTACATGGGAAATTTCAAGTTCCGATTGTAAATTTTATCCTGCCCAGATTTCTCTGTGATGCCCAAGATAGTGGGATCAGATGGCCTGAACATCGGAAACTTGGCTGCTTGTGCCACACAACCCCTGGTTTTTACACAGGTTTACTTAGAGGTTTTCATAGGAGGTGTAAAACTAGCTAAACCCTAAGCATATCAGTTCATGTCAAAGCATTCCAGAGCCCACAGCAATGTCCAGCCCCCTTCCTGACAATGCCCACTGCCTCTCATGGACAACGTTCACAAGCCCCCCCACTTCTACCCTCCCAGCAATGTTTAGCCCCCTGCCCTGGCAATGTTCGCCCTCCTGGACAGTGCTCACCCCCTCCTGCACCCCCAGACAGAGCTCACCTCGCTTCACCACCAAACAATGCTCCCCCCCCCCATACACTGAGACAGCGCTCACCGCCTCGTCTTGCCCCAGACAGTGCTCAGCCCCTCCCATACCTCCATGTTCACTAGTAAGATTATAAGATTCCACCCAGACAGACAATGTAAGTCATTGGATGATGCAAATTGGGATAAAAGTGGCAGAACTTTGGGTGAGCTCCGGTTTACTTTGGGTGGGATCAGAAGCAGATAGGCAGAGGTAGGGCAGGGTTTCAGAAATGGAAGTCAGTGGTCTTCATGAGGGGATTGAATAGGACACTTATATTTTGACAAACTGCGACAAGGTGCAGAATTTGTGATGGGTTTGAAGACAAGGCTTAGGTCTTCCTGGTATGTAGCTGGAGGAAATTGTAGCTCATCCAATGCTCTCTAAGTTGGACAAGCAGCCTGACAGTACAGAGAGGTGGGAGAGAAGTAAAGTTGGTTGTCATCATGTAAATGTAGAAGCTGGCCCCACGTCTTCAGATAATGCTGCAAAGAGTTGCCGGCTAATTATAACAATTGGGGAGGGGGAGGGGGGTGGAGGGTAATTCTTGAGGAACCCGAGGGGTAACCGTGCAGAAGTTGGTTAGGATGGGGTCTATAAGAATAGAATCAGAGAGCGGGCCGTCTCACTGGAACCTGGCACTGGAGGAGAATCATTGGAAGAAGATTGCATGGTCTGTCTAAAAGTAAAAAAGATATGTTGAGGAAAAGGAGGAAGGACGGTGCAATGTGGTTGCAAACAAGGGGTGGTTTAGTAACACGGCGAGCTGAGAACTTAATTGGGGAGATTCAAACAGAATTGAGAGACATGTGGGCACAATTTGGAAGACAACATGTTCAAAGCCTTTGGAAAGGAAATGAAAGGAAAATAAAGGAAAGGAAAAGGAAGGAAAGGAAAGGGAGATTTCAGATGAGGTGGTAGTTTGTTTGGACAGAAAAGTTAAGATATTTTGGGGTGGGGGGATGGTAATGGCAGCCGTTGTGAAAGAGAGGGGGCAGTACCTGCGGAGATAAAAACCCGTTGCTGCCATGTCAGCAGTATTCACTTGTGATCTATTTATGCTATTTTATTGACTTTATTTCAAAATACTGTGGTAGGATTTAACACGTGTTGAAGAGTGAGTCGCCTATTTATCTGCTTCTGGCATGATCACTGTCAGAGCTAACTCACGATTATTTCAGAGGCAAGAAAAAGCGTTGTCCACGTCAAAACCAGGAATGGAGAGCAATATATATTTTTTAAATTTCGATTTTGATGTTTTAATTCAATGGGTAAATTTGATTTTGACCTGATGTCTCCTGCAACCTACAAGGCCTTTCAAACATTCAACCTTTAAACTTTAAATATGAATGTTAGCGGTATCATTGTCTCAAGTAACTGCTGCTGTTTCACAGTTTAATTTCTGTACTCCCCAGACATGTAATATATGCCAGGTATGTCCATTGCTCCATCATAGAATAGATCACAATAGGTGATTCATCAGTGTCGAGGGTTTACAGTGCTGTTCATTCCCAGCTGACAGGCACGGATTCTTATGACAATTCTTTTCTGCATTAGAAAAATAAGCCATTACATAAAAGTAGTTTTCAAGCTGTTTTGCACCCGCTCAGTCATTGGTTGTCAGCGTAATCTAAAGCCTGTGAATTATAATGTCAATCGTCATCACCTTTGAAACATTTCCCATAGGAGTCATATTGTAGTTGAAGCTAGTGGGGTAAGAAATCACATTTTGAAATCTGACCCCATAGGGGACTATAGCTTCGATACAGTTTAGTGTATCAGACCTATTCTTTGACAAGACGTACACAATTTACTTTGTCCTGGACTGTACCCTAATCCATCTAACCCATTGGGAAAGCGTTTGCAATGTGTTTCCCTATCCCTTAGAGATGCGTAAAGCTAAGACACTGGGGAAGGTGTGAAAGGATTTATACAAATGATACCAGCACTGAGAAGTTATAACTATCAGGGAAGACTGAGCAGGCCGGGACGCTTTTCTGTGTAAAAGAGAAGCTTAAAGGTCGATGTAAACAGAGGTCTTTACAAATAGGACGGGGTTTGATGAGTTGGAGATGGCTCTGACCCAGATTGCACTCTGTGCCCTTGCTACCCTCAATGCTTCTTCCATATGATTGTTAAGGAGGAGCACTGGTTCATCAGCTGAGGGAGGGAGTTAGGACGTAAATAGCAGGAGGATGTTCAACCTGAAGCCATGGGATTCATAGGATGCAGAATAAAAGTTGGCCATTTCCTCCTATATACCTATATACCAGTGCTGATTGGTTTGCATTGTTCCTGAAATTGGACATACCCTGGGGTCGTGATGGAAAAATCCGGGATGTTTCAATGATGCAGAAATGGTTGCGTCATTCAAAGATGAAAAAGAGGCTTTATTTTAAACATGTCCTTTTAATTATTTATTGCAGTCAGCAGATTGGAATGATACTTCACCTCACAGGAACGTTTCTATGATTTTTATGAGGGGAAGGCAGGTTGACTATGCAAACATTGCCCCAAGCTAGATTTAGATTCAGGTACAACCATGCCAGTAACACCCACATCATAAAGATGAATGATAAAGAAGAATGGAGTAAACATTCCTTCTGTTGCCTCATTTCAGCACAAACATTTGGCAGCAAATTATACTTTCCTACAATTTTATTTATCGGAATAACTTCACCCCCACTGGGACAATGACAATAACTATCAGAACTATGTAACAGCCAGTTTTTGCCGTTATTCGATGTGCCAATCAAAATTAGCAACGTAGTTATACTAATCTAAGTGGCAATACTGTGTAGCAATATAATTACAAATCAAATTAATGTTGAACAGATTTAATGGACAATAAATTTTATGTGCAAACTGTTGTTGTTGGATTACAATGATGCTTCGAGCCATGAGAATGTGTGCAAAATGGATAGATGTGCGAAGCAAATGTAAATGAAAGAGACGGTTATCTTTTTTTTCCCATTGGCACGGAGTTAAGACATAACCCACATGAAAATCAGTGCAATCAGGAAGGAAATTGCAAAATCAGAATGTGAACGTGTATCACACTGTTGGAGGAAACAGAGGTGGTGACAGCACTAAGAATTAACACTTTTTAATTGTGGGGGCAATTCACCAGCTCCATTACCCCACGTGCAAATCCCACTAGGCCGGTGAATTCAGTGAGAGGCCTGAAAGGGGATTTGTGCCAGGCATTAATCAGATTGCGATACTCCCGGCCCGCTCCAGCTGGCATGACAGGATCTCACCCGTAAAGGGCAAGAGCCTGATGTGAATACATTTGCATTTATTTTAATCTCATTAATGAGATTAAAGTAAAATGCAGCGGCCTCCTGGTATGCTTCTCCCCTCCCCAATCCCCCCCCCCCACCCACCCAACCCCGCCCCACCGCCCACGCCCAGCAGGATGTCACCCGGGCGCAAATCACTACAGATACTGGGGTTAGATTTCAAAATGTGATTTCTTAAATGCAGGGACCAGGAGCTAGGAGGTGAGTACTATCTGCACACTTATCCCCAGGGGGTTGGTGGGCAAAGCAGTCGCTGCCAGGGTGCAGAGGGGGAGTCCTTTAAATGACGTGGGGTTTGGGGGGGGCTCGGGCTGGGCTGGAGGGTTGAGGTCAGGGGTCTCTCTGGGGATGACGGCTCCATGGCTAGTCTTCTCTATTGCTTTGAAAAGCTTTGAATTCTCTCCCACCATGTCTATTCTAAAGAGCTGTCAGGTTGAAGGTGAAGGTTGAAGGTTTCCTTGAAAAGCTTTGACGTGCTTTGTTCACATTCAACTTCAGGCCCCATTCATTATTACAAGCCTCTTGGCTGGTTGAGATGCATGAAAGCTTTAAACTGCATTGCTAACATTCCGTTTTATGGTCCATTAACTTTTTCAAGCCTCTGGATTGACAGCTGCAGGCTCTTTCAAACGAGGGCTCAGACTTGTTTTTTTGTAGCACTTCGCAATCCATTAACTCTGAAGGCGTTCCTCTTTGACCAGGTGCTCAGCCTGACCGCATTTGTTTCATGGAGGGTCTTTGTTACTCTCTCATGCCTGAACAGAGTGCCTGTACTTGACATAGATTTCCACCAAAGAAGCAGCAGGCACAACTCAGACATTAAAGTCCAAATGTTCATCATTGAGGAACTTCTCACAGCCACTGTTGAATTCTCTGGATAAATGTGATGAGCACGCCCGGGACTAGGAGACCCCCGGGTGGTCAGGGACATAACTGGACAGTGCCTTGGCATTACCCTGGCACCCTGACAGTAAAGGGGCAGGGCCTTTGATAACCCCATGGCTGAGTGTCATTCACTTGGTGGAGGCAGACTGATGCCCGTGATTGGAGCGGGAACGAATGCTGGTCAGGATGGGGGAGGGGGGGAGATCGGGTCACCTAGATGCCTGCAAGGTGTGGGCAGGGGGGTGACCCAAACATTTAGTGGTGGGCTTAGGCTGCCCCTCTGTGATCCAGGTTTGGGGGTGTTCCCCTTGTCTGCGGGGGGTCGTGATGTCCGTCGGAGGGGGCTGACCTGTCACTCTACTTTGAGATTGGGGTGCTTTTCAAAAAAGGGGGCCCCGATCTCTGAGGAACCCGACCTGCCTGCATGTTTGAACCCCCGCCCCCTCAATGCCGGTGCAAAACACACTCACTCGAAAAAAGTTACTAAGTGGGGGTGGATTGCGATCGGGGCTGCACCGCCCCACCCAGCGGAAATTGCACTGTGTTCCCTGCCGGAGATGACACTGCAGCTGTGTGTTTCTTGGTGGCGCACTGTCGCTGGCAGCAGGATTCACCGTTCCCACCGCTGACCAATGGGATTTCCGATTAAAGCCACCCCACGCCGCCGGGAAAGCCGCGGGCGGGTTTGTACTGCCGGCGGAACAGAGAATACAGCCGGCGGAGAATTCACCCCACTATGTCACCTTGCACCTTTTAGAAATTAATGTGGATACCAGATCCATGCAGAAATCCATCAACACCTCGAATCAAACCTACTGACAGTAGATTTACAATGTTCCAGGCAGTGCCTTGCTTTTGGTGCTTGGCTCCTGACTGGGTGAAACTTTGATTTTCCTTTTTAGGGAGAGATTTCTGTACAGGCCACAATACACATTGAGTCGACCTCTATCCCAACGGTTAAATACAATGGACAGGGCTCACTGTGACAAATGATAAAACAAAACATTAGCTAGGAAAAGAAGTTCAACAAATATAAATCTCTATGATCCCTAGTATAATATAAAACAATACTTTGAAGATTTGTGCTTTCTCAATTCTGCAGCCAAGTAAATTTCTCAATTCCCCAGCCGAGGTGGGATTCAGTCTCTAGGTACGTGACTCTCATTAATGCTCGGTGTATTCACAAAAGGAGTTGTATTTTATTGCTTCATAAAACTCAATATCTGCATAGGGTCATCCCCCAGGAATATTGTTCATGCTTGCAATTAATGTGCCCTTAAATTTATAAATGATAATTGGATATATATTTTGGGTTGAGATGATTTGAGTTCACTCATTTTTTAACATTATTTTATGCCTTTATGCATGCAGTGTATGATTTGGCTTTAACTTATTCTTTTGGCAATGTGTAGCACACATGAGGAGGCTGCTTGAGGCAATACAACTGATTGGGTATCTTTTTAAAACAATATTTTATTATTCAAACAAATTTTCATGATAACAAACCCAACAACAATACAACCAACCCTAACCCTAACCCCATCTTCTTCCCAAAATGCACCCACCCAGTCCTCCCCAACCCCCACCTCCATTAAGAAAACAAACCCTCAACCCAACTAAAAAGACGAAAACCCATCCCTCAACAGCTGACGGTAACCAGTGCCCTGAAAAAGGAGGTGAAAGGCTGCCACTTCGAGTTGAACCTTCCACTGACCCCCTCATGTTAGACTCAATCTTCGCTAGGTGCAAAGATTCCATCAGGACCCCCAGCCAAGCCAAGGTCTGAGGTGGCACTGTGCACCTCCACCCAAGCAGGTGAAGCTACAGTTGTCGGACCATTGCCATTTTCCTATTCGGTGAGGACTGAAGAGATTTACTGCTTGGTTAATATTGAAGGAGCCTTATCTCCTACAAGTTGTCATATTACCCCTTAAGCAATTGACTTCCAAGTTTATTATTAGCTATAGACATTTCTTTAATGCAATAATCAATAAAAAGGCTAATTAAAACTGCTTAAAAATCAATTCAGTTAAAGATGACCAATCATCTGAAATAAGTATTTCTAATCATTTGTATCATTAAATAAGTAACTTTCAGAAGCCAAAAGATGATCTAGTCTTATGGCTATTCTTAAAAACAACAAAGTTTGCAGATCCTCATTAAGCAATCGATAATTTCACTTAAAACTGTAGCTCTACTCTAAGCTGAAAAAAATAGGATGCACTGCAGGTCACATTTACAAAAATTAAATTATTTGAAGGGAGCACACTCAATTAGAGAAAATATTCTCTTTATTTAATTATTGCAATTAAATAAATATGGGATTGTATGAATTAAATTTGTGCCTGATTAACTGGTTGTTTTTAAATGTCTGTACTTCTGAAGGGGGTTACTGGTTGTCAAAATTATCAACAAAACCTTAAGAGGTGGATTTTAATAGATATTAAATGAAATAGCTAGCAAAGGGAAAATTTGGTGTTTCTAAGTGTGGCAGCGCGCGAGAACTGCCACGAGCTTCCCGGCGCTTAGCCCGGCGAGGCCATCACCATAATTCGACATTAATTGGTCCACTTAAGGTGGCCCCACGGACTTCACGCCGCAAATCATGACTCGCCAGCCAATTCACAGGGACCGTGCATGCCAGACCCCCATTAACAAGGTAGAGCAGCACTTAAACTGAACTTGCACAAACAACTCCACTCAGCTCGCAGCCATGAGGCCAAGACAACCGGCCCCACGATTCAGGGATGCAGACCCGGGGAGTTTCCCGGAGGCTGTCGAGGCCAGAAGGGATGTCTTGTGCCCTCGAGGGTCCGGAAGGTCAGCCACAGGGCAGCCTGACCAGGAGGACTGGCACCCGGTGCCCCAAGAAGGTCAACGGCCTGCACCAGGCTGCACAGGTGAGTTGGTATCAGGCGCCCCACATCCTCTACAGGAATGCATCTGGTTCCTCCCCGCCCAGAACCATGCCGTGCCCTTGCTCACCCATGCCCCCCCCCCCCCCCCCCACCACCCCAAGCTCTTTCCCCCACCCCTCCAAAGTGGTGAACGACATGTGCGGCTATCGATGTCCTCTCTGTGTCCCCACAGGAGAGGTTATCCCACAACCTTCGAGAGAGGGCCCCGACGGGCGGTGGAGTGCCGGACGTCAGAATCCTCACCACCAGATCGGGGTGAAGAAGGATGTTCTTGCCTTTGCCTCACCGATAGCCCAGAGGCACGTTCTGCTGGGATGGAGATCTTCTGCTCCACCTAGTGCCTCGGCCTGGTTGGGTGACCTCATGGAATTTCTACATTTGGAAAAGGTCATGTACATTGTCAGGGCATCGGTGGAGGGGATCTACCCGAGGTGGTGGCTCTTCACCTCATACTTTTAAAAAATTAGTCACCATCAGCTTCTATAATGGGGGGGGAGGGAGGGGGCGTTTATTATTATTGTTGGGGGTAGGTTATTTTTGTCGGGCAGGTGGGAGTTATAAGATTGGTTGTGGGTTTCTTCTGTTTTTTTATTAAGCTGATAATCTACTACGTATGAGTCACTTTCTGGGATGTTTGAGGTGATGTCGTGTTTGTTAGCAATGAAAACATTTCAATAAATATATATTTTTAAAATAAAGAGAACTTTATTGTGGACCTATCTGGCATGGATGATTTCTGACTAACACTGGCACTTGGAAGAGTTTCTATTTTCGGGACTATTTCCCCAAGAAAAGCATCCTTTGTTTTGATGAACAATTTTCCTTGCATGTACATAAAAAGTTCACGTCAAAAGCTCCAGAAAGAAAATAAACTTGTGGGAAGAAACTGTAATTGAAAAAATGTCAGAAATGTTGAAATAATTTTTTTTTTAAATTATTTGTCCAAGGGATGTGGGTATCTCTGGCTAGGTCAGCATTTATTGCCCATCCCTAATTGCCCTTGAGAATGTGGTGCTGAGTTGCCTTCTTGAACCTCTGCAGTCCAGGGAGGCAGCACGGTAGCATAGTGGTTAGCACAATTGCTTCACAGCTCCAGGGTCCCAGGTTCGATTCCCGGCTGGGTCACTGTCTGTGTGGAGTCTGCACGTTCTCCCCGTGTGTGCGTGGGTTTCCTCCGGGTGCTCCGGTTTCCTCCCACAGTCCAAAGATGTGCAGGTTAGGTGGATTGGCCATGCTAAATTGCCCTTTGTGTCCAAAATTGCCCTTAGTGTTGGTTGAGTGGGGTTTTTGGGTTATGGGGATAGGGCGGTGAAGAGCTGGTGCAGATTCGATGGGTAAATTCTATGAAAACTCTACGTGGTGTGAGAATGCGCTCAGTGTTGTTAGGAAGGTATTTTGACCAAATGACAGTGAAGTAATGTTGATATATTTCCAAGTCAGGATGGTGAGTGGTCGAACTTGCAGCTGGTGGTGTTCCGATGTGTCTACTACCCTTTTCCATCTAGGTATTAGAAGTTGCAACTTTGAAAGGTTTTGCTGAAGGAGCTTTGGTGACTTGCTTCAGTGCATCTTGTAGATGGTATGCACTGCTACAACTGTGTGTTAGTGGTGGAACGAGTGAATGTTTAATAAAAGCAAATTACTGCGGATGCTGGAATCTGAAACCAAAGTAAAATGCTGGAAAATCTCAGCAGGCCTAGCAGCATTTGTAGGAAGAGAAAAGAGCTAACGTTTCGAGTCTGGATGACCCTTTGTCAAAGCTAAAAGACAGAGAAAGCGTGAGATATTTCTACTGTGGAGTGAGAATGAATGATGAGTCATAGCCACAGGAACCTAGGGAAATGGGGTGCTAATAGCACAGAAACACATTTTTGAAGCACCATTTTGGAAAGTGGCATCATCGGAACAAATGCGACGGAGGCGAAGGAGCTGAGGGAAAGTCTTGGAGTCCTTACAGGATGTAAGTTGCGAAGAGTTGTAGTCCAGATAGCTGTGGAAGTCAGTGGGCTTGTAGTGGATATTAGTAGATAGTCTATTGCCGGAAAGGGAGACAGAAAGATCAAGGAAGGGAAGGGAAGTGTCTGAGATGGACAAGGTGAAAGTGATGGTCCGATGATGCCACTTTTCAAAATGGTGCTTTGAAAATGGGTTCCTTCTTCCTCAACCGTGATTTCCCACCTGCATTTGTTGACAGGGCCCTCAACAGTGTGCGGTTCATCTCCCGCGCCACTACCCTAGCACCCTCCCCTCCCTCCCAGAACAAGGGTAGAGTCCTTCTCATTCTCACATTTCACCCCACCAGCCTCCATATGCAAAGCATAATCCTCCGCCATTTTCGCCCACTCCAGCGTGATGCCACCACCAAACACATCTTTCCTTCACTCCCTCTGTCAGCATTCCACAGAGACCGTTCCCTCCGAGATAATCTAGTCCACTCCTCCACCATACCTAGTACCTCTCCCATCACCCATGGCACCTTCCCATGCAATCACAGAAGGTGTAACACCTGTCCCTTTACCTCTTCCATGCTTAACATCCCAGGCCCAAAACTCCCATTCCAGGTTAAGCAGTGTTTCACTTGCACCTCTTCCAATTTGGTCTATTGCATTTGCTGCTCCCAATGTGGTCTCCTCTATATCGGAGAGACCAAACGCAGACTGGGAAATCGCTTTGCTGAGCACTTTCGGTCTGTGCGCATTCATGACCCTGACCTTCCCATTGCTTGCCATTTTAACACAAAACCCTGCTCCCATGCCCACATGTCTTTCCTTGTCCTGCTGCAATGTTCCAGTGAAGCTCAATGCAAACTGGAGGAACAACATCTTATCTTCTGGTTAGGCCTTCCGGCCTCAACATCGAATTCAACAACTTCAGATGATTACCTCTACCCCACCTCAACTCATTTGTTTTCATCCCATTTCATTTTAACTGTTTTTACCATTTGTTTCTTTCTTGTCTTTCTTTATATATATTTACCCCACCACATCTTATCCACCTTTCCTTACCCCTTCTCCCCTTTGCTTCCCCCTTCCCCTCCCCTCACATCTACATCTGTCACAGTTTACCCTCTGATGTTATTTTCTCTGCTGTTTGGCCTTTCACACCTTTTGTTCTCTCTGGGGACTGCCATTAGCACTCTTTCCCCTTGGTTTCTGTGGCTATTAGGACCCCGTTTCCCTGGGTTTATGTGGCTATGACACATCTTTCATTCTCACTCCACCGTATAAATATTTCCCACTTTCTCTGTCTTTTAGCTTTGACAAAGGGTCATGTGGACTTGAAAAGTTAAGCTCTTTTCTCTCCCTATTGCTGCTGCCAGACCTGCTGAGATTTTCCAGCATTTTCTCTTTGGAGTGAATGGGGTGTCAATCAAGAAGATTACTTTGTCCTGGATGGTTATGAGCTTCTCGAGTGTTGTTGGAGCTGCACTCATCCAGGCAAATGGAGAGTATTACATCATATTCCTGACTTGTGCCTTGTGAATGGTGGACAGGCTTTGGGAAGTCAGGAAATGAGTTACTTTCCATGCAATTCCAAGTCTCTGATCTGTCCTTGGCAGTATTAATGTGTCTTGTCCAGTTCAGTTTGTGGTAAATGGTAACTCTCTGGATGTTGATAATGGGAGATTCAGCAATGGTAATGCCATTGAATGTCAAGGGGAGACGATTAGACTCTCTCATGTTGGAGATGATTGCCTGGCACTTGTATGACACGAATGTTACTTGAAGGCTTCAATTTTGCCTGAATAGACTGTGATATCACCAATTTTCTCTTTTTGTAAAGGGAGTAATTTTGTTGGTGTTTCATGCCGGTATATTTTTAGACTGTTAACACTAGGTTATATTGTCTGCTCATAATCCATTAAAACCAATTAAAGAAAGCAAGCTCTGAGAGCCGTTAAAAGAATGCACAGAAATCTGATAAAAGCAGATGCTGACTGCCATCTTTATGTAATTAAAGGTAGTTTATAAAAACAAACTTGCCCATCCTCTCTAGAGCGTTTTAAACTTGATCCTGCCGACGTTTGAGATGCTTGCCCTGGACTTGGCAGGCAAGCGAGAAATAAGGTGTTGGAGTGGCAGGGGTGGCAGTGGACAGATGAGAGCCTGGGATAAGGTTCATCTCCAGTGGGAGGATTTTGCACCAAGATGTAGCATTCACAAGCATAACTTTAAGGTACCGTGAGCAGGTTTTCACGAGTGATTTTCTTCACGTCATCAAAGTAATGTTTTCTTTCTTTCTAACTGTTCCAATCATTCTATGTTCTGTTCCTTGCAAGCCCGCTAAAGATAAAGCAAGTATTGTGTTGCAATGACTTAAGTGTCCTTCATATTTTCAACAGGTACAGGCCTCTTCAGTGCCTTATGATGGGATGGCAGAGGTTGTAAGGCAACACTGGGGTAATGGCATTGCCTCCAAAGAAATGAGAAAGAGGCGGTGCCCATACACTGACATTCTAGTCAAATGCGCGTTGACTCAATCCTTCTCTGGTGTCTCTGCCTCCCTGACTATTCTTCAAGGTTGCCCCCTCTTTGACACTGGCAGCAAGATGGTGGCGTCTTCTGCGGGCCTGTCCTCCTTGTCCTCCCTGCAGGCCCTGCACCCACTGTATACACCTCTCTTCCCAAATGTCTTTCTCTGTGATGCTGCCTACGATTATGTACAGTATTATAAGTAAACAGACAGAAAATAGAACTGACTATCTAATATCCCTTTCTCAACACCCCCCTTCCTAACCACTCCCACTCTCTATACACACAGAGACAAACACAATACAGAAAGTAAAGTGTGCTGGAAAGGGAAAGAAAATATTAATAAAAATTAACTGATAAAGATCTTTGATTAACTAGGATGACTTCTCTTTAGGGTTTTTCTGAAGTTCAGCTTTTGTTTTGATACTTCTTCCTTCTAGGGTTGAGATGGTTTTTCTCTGGCAAAGTTGTTATCTTCTGTGCTGACTCAGCATTGTTCCAAGTTCACAGCAAAGGATGTGTCGGATACTCACTGCTTTCAGAACAATAAAGCAGCTATTTTGCTTCAGTAAGCAGGAGAGAGAGAGAGAGAGAGTTGTTTTCACTTTCAAGGTCTAAACACTTCTACCCAGTTCTCTCAGACAGCATCATACAGGAACCAATCACTGACCGGTGTCAGGCAGAACACATTCCCTGACCAACCCACTATTGCCAGTTAACCAGTCGATTCAAACCTGGTTCCTAAGATCCACTCGGTGCCGAGGTTTCTGGCTTCTCCTCTCAAAAATCAAATCCAGGAACACAGGACGGGATTCTCTCACCCCAGGGCTGGGTCGGAGAATCGCCAGGCAGGACGCGATTCGCGCGATGCCGCCCCGACGCCGGTCCATCGTTCTCCGGTCACTGGAGAATCGGGGCCATTGGCGCCGGCGTGGTCAGCGCAGCGCCGGTCGGGGGCCGCTCGACGCGCGCCCCCCCGCGGCGATTCTCCGCTCAGGATGGGCGGAGTGGGTGCCAAGAAAGCCCGAGTCCCGCCGGCGCCGTTCAATGTGGTCTTACCCGGCGGGACCTCGCCGTCCATCCTGCGGGGGGGGGGGCGGCCTGATTTGGGGGGGGGGGTAGGGGATTCCGACCCCGGGGGGACCTCCACCGTGGCCTGGCCCATGATCGGGGCCTACCGATTGGCGGGCCAGCCTCTCCTGGTGGGGGCCTCTTTTACTCCGGGCTGGCCCCTGTAGCCCTACGCCATGTTGCATCGGGGCCAGCGTGGAGAAGCAAGCTACCGTGCATGCGCGAGTTCACGCCGGTCGCAGCGCTCATGTGCAGACCTGTGGCAGCCGTTTGACTCCAGTATCGGCAGCTGGAACGGCGTGAGTCGCTCCAGTGCCATGCTGGCCCTCTGTAGGGCAGAGGATCGCTACACTTAGCGGTCCAATGACGCCGTCGTGAACCTCTTAGGTTTTTACGACGGCGTCAACACTCTGCCGTCAGAAAGGAGAATCCCGCCCACAGTATTCTGACAAATAGGCTGCTTCAACTTTGAGTCTACTGCTTAAGGGAACACTCCGATTATGGGTCCATGGACCAAAATAATTAAATAACATAAAATAAATGGGAACAAAGGAAATAAACAGGAAGGACTCTTATAACTGACAGCTGCAATGGGCAGAATACTCCAACACAATTACCAGAACAAAAGAGTCCCCAGTACAAGGTGAACAATGCAAATACCTCACACAAAATCAAGAGAAAAAGTATGAAATCTTAACAGTAATGCTACTGCAAACTCCACCCTGAGCTCTTAACAACTCACACAGACAGTGTTCCTGGCCCCTTTTGCCCAGCCTTTGGATGAGAAAAGTGAAACAAAACTACTGGTAAGTAGTTTTTCTTTTCCCTGAGGTGTTATCGTGCGGGGCACAGTGGTTGCTGAGTGAGTGCTTGCTGAGAAGGGGAGTAAATGTTTTAAAAAACTTACTGTTGGGAGTTTCCAGCTGAATCCGGTCGGAGTGAGGACAGAGTGACTGCTGAGTAAGTAGTAAAGATTTAAATTGTTTGCGCAGGCCCATAAGAGCTGATTGCTGTTTTTGTGGGGCGCAGTGGTTGCTGGTTAAGTGCTTTATTTTTATCTGTATTTAAGTTGGGCAGTTTCTAAACCCTAGACACTATACTTGTAGTTTCCCCCACCCTTCCACCTCCTTTAACCTAAGGTGTAGAGTGAATAACAGGTAAGCACTTTCTTTCTTTTTCTATCCAGAGGGGATGGCATGGAAGGCAGTGCAATGTTCCTCCTGCAGAATGTTTAAGGTGAGGGACGCCGTCAGTGTCCCTGCTGATTTCACCTGTGGGAAGTGCACCCATCTCCAGCTCCTCAGAAACAGGGTTAGGGAACTGGAGCTGGATGAACTTCGGATCATTCGGGAGGCAGAGGTGGTCATAGATAGTAGCTTCAGGGATGTAGTTACTCTGAAGAATCAAGGTAGATGGGTGACGGTGAGAGGGGCTGGGAGGAAGCAGTCAGTGCAGGGATCCTCTGTGGTCGTTCCCCTCACTAACAAGTATACCGTTTTGGATACTGTTGAGGGGGACGACCTACCAGGGGTAAGCCACGGTGAACGGATCTCCAGCACTGGGTCCGTCCCTGTGGCTCAGAAGGGAAGGGGGGAGAGCAGGAGAGCAATAGTTATTGGGGACTCGATAGTTAGAGGGACAGATAGACGGTTCTGTGGCAGCGAAAGAGACTCACGGATGGTATGTTGCCTCCCGGATCCAGGGTCCGTGGCATCTCGGACAGTGTTTTCAGAATCCTTAAAGGGGAGGGGGAGCAGTCACAAGTCGTGGTACACATTGGTACCAACGAAATAGGTAAGAGAAGGGACGGGGATTTAAAACAGGAATTTAGGGAGCTAGGGTGGAAGCTGAGAGCCAGGACAAACTATGTTGTCATCTCTGGTTTGGTGCCACGTGCTAGGGAGGTGAGGAACAGGGAGAGAGTGCAGATAAACACGTGGCTACAGGGATGGTGTAGGGGGGACGGTTTCAGGTACGTGGATAATTTGAGCACATTCTGTGGAAGGTGGGACCTGTACAGACAGGACGGTTTGCACCTGAACCAGAGGGGCACCAATATCCTGGGAGGGAAATTTGCTACGGCTCTTCGGGGGGGGGGTTTAAACTAATTTGTCAGGGGGCTGGGAAAACGAGCTGTGTTCCAGAAGCCAGTGTCGAGAGTAGTGAGGTACTGAGGAGAGTATCAAGGTCGCAGTAGTGTACTGGCAGACAGAAAGGTGGGTTGAAGTGTGTCTACTTCAATGCAAGGAGAATCCGGAATAAGGTAGGTGAACTTGGAGCGTGGATTGGTACTTGGGACTACGATGTTGTGGCCATTATGGAGACATGGTTAGAACAGGGACAGGAATGGTTGTCGGAAGTTCCAGGGTATAGATGTTTCAGTGAGAGTAGGGAAGGTGGTAAAAGAGGTGGAGGAGTAGCATTGTTAATCAAGGATAGTTTAACGGCTGCAGAAAGGAAGTTTGAAGGGGATCTGCCTACTGAGGTAATATAGGCCGAAGTTAGAAATAGGAAAGGAGCGGTCACATTGTTAGGAGTTTTCTATAGGCCCCCAAATAGTAATAGAGATGTGGAGGACGAAATTGCAAAACAGATTATGGAATAGGTGTGGAGGTCTCAGGGTAGTTGTCATGGGTGACTTTAACTTTCCAAATATTGATTGGAACCTCTATAGGTCAAACAGTTCGGATGGGGCAGTTTTTGTACAGTGTGTGCAGGAGGGTTTCCTGACACAATATGTGGATAGGCCGACAAGAGGTGGGGCCACATTGGATTTGGTACTGGGTAATGAACCAGGCCAAGTGTTAGATTTGTTTGTGGGAGAGCACTTTGGACATAGTGACCACAATTCGGTGTCTTTCACTATTGCAATGGAGAGGGATAGGGCCATACGGCAGGGCAAGGTTTATAATTGGGGGAGGGGTAATTATGATGCGATTCGGCAAGAATTAGGGAGCATAAGATGGGAACAGAAACTGTCAGGGAAAGGCACAAATGAAAAATGGAGCTTGTTCAAAGAACAAATACTGCGTGTCCTTGATAGGCATGTCCCTGTCAGGTAGGGAGGAAATAGTCGGGTGAGGGAACCATGGTTCACAAAAGAGGTTGAATGTCTTGTCAAGAGGAAAAAGGAAGAGTATGTAAGGATGAGAAAACAAGGTTCAGTAGGATCGCTTGAGGGTTACAAGGTAGCAAGGAATGAGCTAAAAAAAGGGCTTAGGAGAGCTAGGAGGGGGCATGAGAAGTCCTTGGCGGGTCTGATCAAGGAAAACCCCAAGGCTTTTTACTCTTATGTGAGAAATAAAATAATGACCAGGGTGAGGGTAGGGCCAGTCAAGGACAGTAGTGGGAACTTGTGCATGGAGTCAGAAGAAATAGGAGAGGCGTTGAATGAATACTTTTCTTCAGTGTTCACAAAGGAGAGGGCCATGTTTTTGAGGATGAGAGTGTGATTCAGGCGGGTAGGCTGGAGGAGGTAGATATTCTGAGGAAGGATGTATTAGCAATTTTGAAAAACCTGAGGGTCGACAAGTCCCCTGGGCCAGATGGGATATAGCCAAGGATTCTTTGGGAGGCAAGGGATGAGATTGCAGAGCCTTTGGCTTTGATCTTTGGGTCCTCGCTGACCACGGGGATAGTGCCAGAGGACTGGAGAGCGGCGAATGTTGTTCCTCAGTTCAAGAAAGGGAATAGGAATGACCCTAGTAATTATAGGCCAGTTAGTCTTACTTCGG
Source organism: Scyliorhinus torazame (assembly GCF_047496885.1). Classification (NCBI taxonomy): domain Eukaryota; kingdom Metazoa; phylum Chordata; class Chondrichthyes; order Carcharhiniformes; family Scyliorhinidae; genus Scyliorhinus; species Scyliorhinus torazame. The sequence goes on from NC_092719.1 coordinate 42,175,659, forward strand.
TGGTTGGGAAGATAACGGAAAAGGTCCTGAAGGATAGGATTTATGACCATTTGGAAAGATGCAGCTTAATCTGGGATAGTCAACACGGATTCGTGAAGGGTAGGTCTTGCCTCACAAATTTGATTGAATTCTTTGAGGAGGTAACTAAATGTGCAGATGAAGGTAAAGCTGTTGATGTTGCATACATGAATTTTAGTAAGGCATTTGATAAGGTTCCCCATGGTCGGCTCGTGAAGAAAGTAAGGAGGTGTGGGATAGAGGGAAATTTGGCCAATTGGATAAGTAACTGGCTATCACAAAGAAGACAGAGGGTGGTGGTGGATGGAAAATGTTCAGACTGGAGACCAGTTACCAGCGGTGTACCACAGGGATCAGTGCTGGGTCCTCTGCTATTTGTGATTTTTATCAATGACTTGGAGGAGGGGGGCTGAAGGGTGGGTCAGTAAATTTGCTGATGGCACCACGATTGGTGGAGTAGTGGAGGAGGTGGAGGGCTGCTGTCGGCTGCAAAGAGACATTGATAGGTTGCGGAGCTGGGCCGAAAAATGGCAGATGGAGTTTAACCCTGATAAGTGTGAGGTGATTCATTTTGGTACAAAAAATTTGAATGTGGATTACAGGGCCAACGGCAGGGTTCTGAGGAATTTGGAGGAACAGAGCGATCTTGGGGTTCATGTCCACAGATCTCTGAAGGTTGCTACTCAGGTGGATAGAGCCGTGAAGAAGGCTTATAGTGTGTTAGCGTTTATTAACAGGGGGCTTGAGTTTAAGAGCCGAGGGGTTATGCTGCAACTATACATGGCCCTGTTGAGACCACATTTGGAGTATTGTGTACAGTTCTGGTCACCTCACTATAGGAAGGATGTGGAAGCATTTGAAAGGGTGCATGTAGCTGCTACAAGGGGGCATAACTATAAGATTCAGGGTGGGAGATATAGGAGGGATGTCCGAGGTAGGTTCTTTACTCAGAGAGTGGTTAGTGTGTGGAATGGACTGCCTGCTGTGATAGTGGAGTCGGACACTTTAGGAAATTTCAAGCGGTTATTGGATAGGCACATGGAGCACACCAGAATAACAGGGAGTGGGATAGCTTGATCTTGGTTTCAGACAATGCTCGGCACAACATCGCGGCCCGAGGAGCCTGTTCTGTGCTGTACTGTTCTATGTTCTATGTTCTAAAATGGATGATATGTCCTGCCCGCACGCTGACCTAACAATCGCACAGGCAATGTAAAATTCCAGTCAATTTTTTAATTGTCAGTGCGCATAGCCAACTCCTGCTGAGCAACTGAACTATCGCGCGAGTGTGTCATGTCGGGATACACACACAATGTATTCCCACATCATTTCATATGCTTTCAGGGTAGGCATTTCCCTGCCTGATCAACATAGAATTCTGGCCATAAGGCCTTTTTAAAAATAAATTTAGAGTAACCAATTCATTTTTTCCCAATTAAGGGGAAATTTATCGTGGCCAATTCACCTACCCTGCACATCTTTTTGGGTTGTGGGTGTGAGACCCAAGCAGACACGGGGAGAATGTGCAAACTCCACATGGATAGTGACTCGGCTGGGATCAAATCCGGTCCTCAGCATGAGGCAACAGTGCTAAACACTGCACCACCGTGCTGCCCGTGGCCATCGGGTCTTTGAGGGGTCTTGATAGGGTGGATACCCGAAGGAACTTTCCTCTTGTGGGAGAGACTAAAACTCGGGGACTCAGTAAGAATCAAAGGTCTCCCTTTTGACTCAAGGTTGAGGAGAATTTCAGAGGGTTAGACTGCGGAATTCTCTCCACGGGAAGTAGTGGAGGCTGGGACTTTAAATTATTTCAAGGTTGAGCTAGATGGATTTTTGATAGAGAAGGGAGTTAAGGGTTCTGGGGGGTGGGCGGGCAGTCTATAAAGTGGTACTGAGACCCCGCTCAGCCATGATCATATTCAATTATCGAGCAAGCTCAAAGGGCTGATTGGCCTACTCCTGCTCCTAAGTCCTATGTTCATATGTCCAATGTATGTTCGAACCCTGAGAAAATGTGGTAGTCTGCTGTCCTCTGCAGGAAACAGGATGAATTACAGGTCCCGATAGGTGAAGGTGAGGAGGAAGCTGATGAGCCCCACTAATTTGGAAGCCCAGTTAATCTTTCCCCTGTCATCAAAAGTAGAGAAGATATTATCTAAATGACAATAGTTTGAGCTTCAATCTAAACTGCTAGTGCTGGTGGCACAAACTCCAGGACAGGTATTCCAGCTGCATCATTCAGAGGTGACCACATGCTCCATGGTATTCTGCAGAGCGTTAATGCCTTCCAACAGAGTGTAATTTTTCCTAACCTGCTGTGGCTGCTTATAGGCAGGTTGTCCAATGCTTTGAATGTTTGCTGGTGCACAAGAAAGATCTTGCAGCTGAACACTAAAGCCTGCATCACTATCTGCTTCAGAAGAGCTCAGATCCAACCTTACCTTCCAACCAGCTGCCTCCTCACTGTCCTTTCCACTTTTAATTGCTCCAGCTCCCTTGTGCTGTGTGATTCGCCCTATGAAGTCTCCTCTGTATATGTCCCACCTACTGTGCTAATTTCTGTGCTGGTGCTTGGGAAGATGGAGTAAATGATGGAACATCTAAGCAAAGGTAGGTCTCCTTCATGTCTTGTATAACATGTAGTGTGCCAATTTATCTTACCTTTTATAGTTGGGGTTTATGCCCCAAACCTTTTGTACACAAGCACCACTTATCTTAGCAGGGGCTTTGTTGACTATTTGACTGACATTTTAAGAGATTATTAAAGAATTATCTGCCTTTGATGTGGAACATGAATAAGTAATTGTTTCTATGACAAATTGACCACTTGGGGAGATTTAATCTTTTTGAATGGCTTAATTGAATAAATGTATTTTCCACTTTGAAGTGTTTTTGAGTGAGAGCTCTATTAGATTTTTAAAAGTTTATTTTTTTCATGTCTATTTCAGAAAATTGGCTCCTGAGATCTTTCCATCGTGGATACTAGCTGAGTGGCTATGGAATGGGCATGGGAGTATGGGAGAAGTGACGTCTTATGTCTTACGTGACTGTGAGAAAGGTAAATTTTCCCTCCTCACCTTCCTCGGTCTGTCTGCAACCTTTGACATGATTGCCCACAATATCTTCCCCAATGCCCGTCCACTGCTGTTCCACTGAGTGGGACTGTTCTTATCTATCTAATCATAGCTAGAGAATCTTCCTGCTCCCACATCTATACATCTGGTGTCCCTTAATGACTGATCTTTGACCCTTTGTTTCAGATTTGACCCCAAGATGATCTTCTGACCTCGTATTCATGCCATCGCTAAGAATTCCACCTCCGTAACATGGCCTGAACCTCATCGCTAGAAGCTGTTATTATGGCGAGAATAGCAGTGCATTTGGAAAATTGTAATCTGATCAAGCAGAGTCAGCATGGATTCATGAAGGGGAAATTATGACTGACCATTTTACTAGAGTTCTTTAAGGAGGTATCAGCCAGAGTGGATAGAGGAGAACCAGTCAATATTGTATATTTGGATTTTCAAAAGGCATTTGATAAGGTGCCACCAAAAAGGCTACCAAGCAAGATAGAAGCTCATGGCTTTGGAGGTAATATTGTGGCATGGATAGAAGATTGGTTTACTAAGAGAAAGCAGCGAGTAGTGATAGGGGGGTCATTCTCAGGTTGGAGGGCAGTAACCAGTGGAGTGCCACAGGGATCAGTACTGGGACCACAGCTCTTCACAATATATGTTAATGATTTGGAGGAAGGAACATAGTGTACTACGGCTAAATGTGTGGATGATACAAAGGTAGAGGGATGGCGGGTTGTAAGGAGGATATAAGTAGTTTACAGAGAGATATTGACAAGTTAAGTGAGTGGGCTGGGAATTGGCAAATGGAATTCAATTGGGAAGAAATAACAATTGGATTATTATTTAAATGAAAAGAGACTGCAGAAAGCTGCAGCAGAAAGGGACTTGGTTGTCCTTGTTCATGAAACCCAGAAATCTAGTATACCGGTGCTGAAGGTAATCGAGAAGGCAAATGGAATGCTGGCTTTTATTTCAAGGGGGCTGGAGTATTAAAGTAAAGAGGTGTTGCTACAGCTGTACACGGTACCAGTGAGGCTACGTTTAGAATACTGTGTATAGTTTTGGCCCCTTTATTTAAGGAAATATATATTATCATTGGAGGCAGTACAGAAGAAGTTCACTAGGGCTGCCATACAAGGAAAGATTAAACAGGTTGGTTCTGGAGTTCAGAAGAATGAGAGATGATATGATTGAAACTGAAATGGTTCTTAGCGGGTTAGACAGGGTAAATGTAACAAGAATATTTCCACTCATGGGAGAGTGTAGGATAAGAGAGCATAGTCACAGAATAAGGGGAGACAGATTTGAGGAGTAATTTCTTCTCTCTGAGTGGTGAATCTTTGAAATTCCTTACCTTAGGAAGCTGTGGAGGCCAAGTCCTTGAACATTTTCAAGGCTAAGATCAATAGGTTTTTAATCAGCAGGGTTACAGAGAGAAGACTGGAAAGTGGACTTGGGGAGTGTTAGATCAGCCATGCACATATTAACTAGTGGAACAGGCTTGAAGGGCTGAATGGCCTACTCCTGTTCCCATTCCTTATGGTCTCTGTAAACATGGAGTCATCCAAAACCCTGCGATCTGTGTCTTAACTTGCAGCAAGTTCTGTTCACCTCTCGTCCCCGTACGATTGGCCTACTTTGGCTCCTGGTCAAGCAATGTTTTGATTTTAAAATTTTTAGCCCTGCTTTCAACTCCTTCCATGACCTCATCCCTCCCTATCTCTGTGATCTCCTCCAGCTCCAATACCCTCTAAGAACAGTGCGGTGGCACATTGGTTAGCACTGCTGCTCCACAGCGTGGGTTTCCTCCGGGTGCTCTGGTTTCCTCCCACAGTCCAAAGATGTACAGGTTAGGTGAATTGGCCATGATAAATTGCCCCTTAGTGTCCAAAAGATTAAGTGAGGTTACTGAGTTATGGGGATATGATGGTGCCATGTGTCTAGTGTGCTCTGTTTCTCTGGTTCCAAATATGGCTGTCAATATGGTCGCCTTCCTTAATCCTAATTATGTTTGCTTTAGAGTCGCCAGGTACCTCTCGATACTGCCACAAGGTTCAAACCCGAATACTGGTCAAAGAGCCAATACACCAGTTAGTTAGTTCAAAGTCAATACTATTTATTTACACACATAGTAACATCTACTCATGCACAAAGTACTACAAACTAAACTATCTCTAACGCTAACATCTACACTTAGCTTCGGGTGGCCCCTCAGTCAGAGGAACAATGGCCGTTGTTCGGATCTGAGGTTGCTGGGTTTGAAGTGGTACAGGAGAACAGCTACGGTCGTCCATCTGTAGCGAGCGTTGACCTTGGACCTACTTGCTTCTGGTGCAGTTGGTGGACGGGTCTCTCCGCTTTGAGAGCCAAATCCAAGAGAGCGATTCTCTCTCGGGGGTTTCCTCTTATACCCGAAGGGGCTTCACGCGCTTTTGGGCGGGCCTTAAACTTGGCCCCAATTAATTGGGCCGCATCTTGATCACTGGTATTGATCTTGACCAATAAAGGGGTGGGTGCCCTGATGGCTGGGCGTGTCTTAGGTGGCCATTGGCCTTGCTTTGTTTGCGCTTTCGGTTTGGGGAACTGGCGCCGGGGTGTCTGGAACTGTATCGGTTGCTTGAGTGTCTTTCCTTTGTCCCCGGAAATGGGCCATTAATATGTTAATTGACCGACAGTTTCAGTCCCGTCTTGGAGCTGCCTTCCCAATACGCATACAGGCTCTGTGCCTGCTTGCTTTCCTAACATTGTCCATAGTTCCCTACATTCATTGCGAGCATCCATTTTGTATTCTGGAAGTGGCCATCCCAGATGGCTGCACTAGATAGGGTAATCTTTCCGAGGGTCGGTGCAGACTCGATGAGTAAAATGGCTTGCTTCTGCATTGTAAGGATTCTAAGATACACATGTTCTACTAACTCTGGCTCCTTGAACATCACTGAATTTAATCCCTCCACAATTGGGGACCATGCCTCCAGTCACCTAGGCCCCAAGATCTGGAATTTATTTTCTACACTTCTGTACCTCGTTTTCCTTCTTTCGGACACTCCTTAAAACCTGCCTGTTTGAGGAAGCTTTTGGTCATCATCCCTAATGTCTCCTTATGTGGGTTGGGATTGTATTTTGTTTTCTCATGGCTCTGTGAAACACCACTTTATGTCACAAATAAAGGTCCTATATTAATGTAAATTGTTGTGAAATATTCCTTCCTTGTTAGAATCCATAGAATTCCTACAGTGCAGACGGAAGCCATTTGCCCCATTAGGTCTGCATGACCCTGTGAAAGTGCACCCTTCCCAGGCCTCTTCCCCTGCCCTATCCCTATAATCCCACCTATCCTGCATATGTTTGGACACTAAGGGAAGTCTTCAGCATGGCCAATCCATCTGGTTATTGAACCAGACTTATTCAAAGGTCACGGCTATTCTCATGTTCATGTGTTAATGTGTCTTCGAGTTTATAAAGAGGACAGTTCACACCTTGGTGATGTGTGAAAGGATTGTGTCTTTGCCTGTTAAAGTCAGTGCTCTTAAAAATGGGTATGGTGCCTTTCGCTGGGTTATATTTCATCCATATTCATCTGTTCGAAATTTGCACGTATGATTTAATTTTCAGTGGCATGGTGAGCTATAATAGCCGGATATTTCTGCATTTCACCAAAAAGCAAACCAGAATGTACATACTGAAGGCAGCAGTTTGGTTTGTTCCCTGAATATACATTTTAGCCGGAGGCTTACTTGGCCAGTGATAATAGATAGAAAAATTATATTTTATTTGAAATAAATTATTAATTTAGCATTTTGAGCTTCTAAAATGTTGATAAATTTTCGGCATTAAAATCTTTGTCTTTCATTCATTTGGTAAATTATCTAATTACTCCTTTCCTCAGTGGGCTTAAGACTAAGCTGGCATATTGGAGGTGATGGTGGGCTTCGTCTGTCTTCCAAGATGCGGAAAATGGTTTGTACCTTCTAGAATCTTGCCATCCCTCTTGGCCAATGGAAGAGAGGGTGATGCTGATGCTATGGGAGCTGGTTGGAAAAGAACCTCAGTTTTCCGGGTGTTTAATGGAAGTCTCATTTTCTTTCACGATGGTTCTGATATTCCAGGCCACAAATTTCCTTTTGAGGAATGGAAGATGCCATTGCGTTATTTTCTTTTAACATGTGCCAGTTGGTGCAAACCAAGTACCACATGGCCTGTGCAGAGCGGGGCCTTGGTTCAATGGCAGGGGGGGTTCCAAGACATTGGTGGCTAGGTTTTCCTGTGAGGCATTAAGACTGTCTGTTGATGATCGTACGCAGGTTTCAATGTGCCAGATCAACCTTTGTCTGACCAAGGAAAAGAGTATTTGAGAACCAGGATCTCAAACCTGAGACTAAGGTCATGCATATGGGCAACAGTAATCCCCGTGCTCCTATATGCTTCAGAGATATGGACAACCTGCGGCAGGCACTACAAAGTACTGGAGAAGTGCCATCAACTGTAACTTTGCAAGATCATTCAAATCCAACAATTGCTTGAAAGGCAGTCTAAAAGCTGTGTCAAATATCCCCACTGACTCATGGGAGTCTCTGGCTCGTGACTAACCAGACTGGAGGTGGGTCATTTTTAAAGGCTCCAAACACATTGAGAGACCTTGGGCGGGATTCTCTCAACCCACGCCGGGCCGGAGAATCGACGGGCCAGGTGCGAATCGCGCGACACCGCCCCAACGCCGGTCCGCCAATTCTCTGGAGAGCGGAGAATCGGCGCTAACCCCCCACGGTGATCCTCCGCCCGGGATGGGCCGAGCGGCTGCACAACAAATCCAAGTCCCACCGGCACCATCCACGTGTGGTCTTACCTGACGGGAGCTCGGCGTGCATCCATCCGGGGGCGGCCTGGTGGGGGGGGGGGAGGGGGATCACGACCCCGGGGGGGGTGGGGGGGGCCTCCGCTTTGGCCTGGCCCGCGATCGGGGCCTACCGATCGGCGGGCTGGCCTCTCGGGCTGAGGGTCTCTTTTGCTCCGCACCGGCCCCTATGCCATGTTGCGTCGGGGCCGGCGCGGAGAAGGGAGCCACCGTGCATGCGTGGAATCGCTGCTCCTGAGGGCCTGTTGACGCCGCTGTGAAATGCGACGGCGTTTACAATGGCGTCAACACTTGAAATGAAATGAAAATCGCTTATTGTCACAAGTAGGCTTCAAATGAAGTTACTGTGAAAAGCCCCTAGTCTCCACATTCGCCTGTTCGGGGAGGCTGGTGTGGGAATTGAACCGTGCTGCTGGCCTGCCTTGGTCTGCTTTAAAAGACAGCACTTAGCCTCAGGATCAGGGAATCCCACCCCTTGTTGGAGAGCACACAGAGGTGATTTTGAGGAGTCGGAGAGAACGCGCACACCTCCAAACCCTTCCTCTGCCCAACCCTTCATGCATGATTGCCCTGAATATGGCAGAATCTGAAGATCATGTATTGGAATTACCAGCCCTCTCAGAATCCATCAAACTAGAGTGGAAGCAAATCATACCCAATCCCATTGGAAGGCCTAAGAAGAAGAATATGTATAATTGTAAAGCATATTTCTTTTATTGTAACGGATTAATACATCAACTGTTGTAAATGAACAGTTTAGCAGATAAATTTGACACCATGTTATTGCAATAAACCATGCTGTAAAGTAAACTTTAAACTCCTTGGCGAACCTGTATCCATTATTTGGATTTCAAAACATTTACATATTACAGAGATAGGTTCAGATACCATCATTATATTTTTTAATTGCATGTTAAATCAGTTTAATTGTACACAAGTGCTGGGCATTAACGGGGGATTCACTTGTGCTCCTATAAATAGGAACTGGCTGAAAATATTTGGGTTAGGAGATACATGCTTGTAATGTGAATCTCCATAAATAAAAGCTTATACAAGTTTGTAAAGGTTGGCTCCAGTTCTACCCTTTGTCAGCAGGCATTCTGGAGTGTAGCAATAGAATCCCCACCATACTCCAAGGTTACTGGACAGGAAAAAGAGACAACTTTCTGAATTTTGGATGCCGGAACAAGTATATGGCTTAATGATATCACATTTGTCCAGTTAATTGTATTTGCAAAGTTGTTGTGCCCTCATCTGAACTACCAGTCGTTTTAGTAAAATTTTATTTTAATTTTTACAGCTAATCTGCCAGCCCAGGGATGCTGGGCCAAAGGGTCTCGGTCTGTACTAAATTGTTTTAGAATTCTAGTTTTATAAATAGTGTTACATGGAGTTCCTTAGCCTGTTCCTGCAAATGCTAAACATTTGCAATTAAGGTATTTTTCACTAGGTGGTGCTGTACGCTTTTACAAATCAAATAAGAATGGCAGAATTTTCTTCAGGGACAAAGTAGCAGATCGATGGGCTGAAATAATTCAGTCAGGCTAGGCGGTGCAGCATCAGAGGTATAGACACCCAAATATTTCCTGTTTTGAACTACGAACTGTGAGGCAAATATACCAATTTGAAAAAAGGTTGCAGCGATTTTAAATTCTCTATTGCACACAATTTACTGAGTACTCCTAATGCTCAGACTTTGTCCTTCGGTATTCTATTCCTCTCAGTATTACATGAACCAAGACCCTCCCTTCCAGTGGTTATAGGCATCACAAGAAACATTTCAAATGTTACTATGTCCAAGAACTGTAGCCACCTGGGTTGGCCAACTCCCGATGTAAAATGGAGAACAGCAAAGGCTGCAGGGAAATTCAGCCAACACAGGCAGAAACCAGCAGGTACCAGTTTACTGTGCATTAAACTTTGCAAAAGCCCAGACAGCATCGATACAAGCAGCCATCTGCATAATAATGTAGCAGCCATCTACATACTAATAAGCAATCCCCAGGAACAATCGCAACATTTGGGACAAACAAAGCTAAGCCAGACTCCCCGGCGCCAGCAGGAGCCAACACAAAAGAGGTTAACGGACACCTCAAGACCGCCCATCGATCAGGCAACCGCTCCAGTATTGGAGAAATCGAACCAAGCGATTGGAACAAAGTCCAATCACCTGGAACCAGGTACAAGGTCCGCCCCGAAAGGCGGGAAGCCCCTGGTGACTATAAAGTTAAGCCCCCAAGCTCAAATCGTTCTTCTTGACTGGGTCACTCAGCAACGTGAACCAACATTGACCATGACTGGTTCAACTGCCGCCGAGATCCAGTAAGTCTTAAGTCAATGCTCGCTACGAGATAGGCGCTTCCAGCTACCAATCCGTACCAACTTCGAATCCCGCAGACTCAGAACCCGAACGAAAGGCCATTTGTTCCACTGACCTGGTGGGCCCGTCCGAAGCTAAGTATAGGCCTGTTAGTTGTAGAAGTAGCTTAGAAGTAGAATTTGTGCCTGAGTAGCGATTACTGTGTAAAATAAATGTGCTTTGATTTGAATCTTACTAATCGGTGTATTGAGTTATTGATCATTACTTGGACTTGAACCTCGTGGCAGTATCTTAAAGATACCTGGCGACTCGAGAACAATGGTTATAAAACAGAGCCAATTGAATCAACCAAAAGTTAGCAAAAAATTACTGGCGACTCTGGTGGGACGGAGTTGGGGTCGTCATTGTAGGTCGGTGGTCGGTGGTGGGGTTTATTTGGGAAAGTGATCGTGAAGGGATCACTCGAATCGTGGTCAGATTCGGTGGGTGTGGGGCCTGTTGCATGGGGATAGTAGGGTGGTGTGCTGTGGCTATTGTCCGAGTCACAGTCGCTGTCGCTGCTGCTGCTGTCTGTGGGCGTTCCGGGGTGGAGTCTATATTTCGGGGGTGGAGTCGAGGTTGAGTCCATGGCTGGGCTGGACGTGTTGGGGGAGGGTAGGGTTACGTTGGCTGTGGGTGGGGTGTGGTCTGCTGTGTCGAGCATGACGTGGTGTGCGTGGTTAGACAGTGTTCCATATGCCTTCATCTGGTTGATGTGGAACCACACAGTCTTTCCATTGGGGTACTTTATTTTGTAGATGGAAGGGCTTACTTTGTTCGCAATGGAGTATGGACCCGAGTACTTAGGTGACAGGAATGTGCTGGGGTTGTATACGGAAAGCATCACTTGCTGTCCTACACTGAACTCAGTTGCATGCACTGTCTTATCGAAACAGGCCTTGCTCTGTTTCTTTCTTGTGCCCAATTTCACTGCGGCTGCTAGCTGAGCCGTTTTAACATTCTCCACTAATTGTTTGACTGCGTTCTCGTGTGTGAGGGCCGTCACTTCGGGGCTGGTCAAGTCTGAGCCGAATAAAAATTCTGTGCCTTTCATGGGGCGTCCGGTCATGAGGGTGTGTGGGGTGTAACCTGTGGATGTGGAAACCGTGTTTCGCAAAAACATCAGCGCAAAAGGGAGGACTGAGTCCCAAGTGGTGTTGTTTTGCTGGACCATTTTTCTGAGGGTTGATGTTAGGGTCCGATTCATGCGCTCCACGATACCACTTGACTGGGGGTGATATGCAATGTGGAATTTTTGGGTGGTGCCAAATATCGTGAGGACGTTCTTCATGACACGTCCCGTAAAATGGGAGCCTTGGTCGGATTCAATGCTGCAGGGGAGTCCCCATCTCGTAAAGATGTGGTGGGTGAGGATCTTGGCTGTGGTCTTTGCAGTGTTTGTTCTGGATGGGAATGCTTCCACCCATTTTGTAAACGTGTCTATCACCACGAGTACATATTTATAACCATTCCTGCAAGGGGGCAATGGACCTATATAATCAATCTGGAGGTTAGTCCAGGGGCCATTAACGGGTCGGGTGTGACTGAGATGAGCCTTTTTTGCGTATCTGTCCTGGTTGTTCTGGGCACAGATAAGGCAATTCTCAATGTAGTGATTTACATCGTCCTTTAAACTCGGCCACCAACAGAGCTGCCTGAGGTGGGCTGTAGTGGGATTGATTCCCTGATGTCCATGACAGTCATGGAATAAACAAATCAGTTGATTCCTGTCCTGTTCAGGAACCACATAAAGGGTGTCTTTTAACACCACACCGTCATGTGTGGTCAGAGCATGTTTAATCCTCTCATAGGGGGCTGGATAGTTTCCTTTCAAAATCTCCCTGAGATTGCTGTCCTGCTTCTGGGCCTGCACCGTTGCACTCTTGCAGATTTTGCCATTTTCAGTGTCGCCACCTGGGTTGGCCAACTCCCAATGTAAAATGGAGAACAGCAAAGGCTTCAGGGAAATTGGGCACAAGAAAGAAACAGAGCAAGACCTGTTTCGATAAGACAGTGCATGTGACTGAGTTCAGTGTAGGACAGCAAGTGATGCTCTCCGTATACAACCCCAGTACATTCCTGTCACCTAAGTACTCGGGTCCGTACTCCATTGCGGACAAAGTAAGCCCTTCCATCTACAAAATAAAGTACCCCAATGAAAAGACTGCGTGGTTCCACATCAACCAGATGAAGGCATATGGAACACTGTCTAACCACGCACATCACGTCGTGCTCGACGCAGCAGACCACGCCCCGCCCACAGCCTATGTAACCCTACCCTCCCCCAGCACGTCCAGCCCAGCCACGGACTCAACCTCGACTCCACCCCTGAAATATACACTCCGCCCCGGAACGCCCACAGACAGCAGCAGCAGCGACAGCGACTGTGACTCGGACAATAGCCACAGCACACCACCCTACTATCCCCATGCAACAGGCCCCACACCCACCGAATCTGAACACAATTCGAGTGATCCCTTCACGATCACTTTCCCAAACAAACCCCACCACCGACCACCGACCTACAATGACGACCCCAACCCCGTCCCACCAGAGTCGCCAGTAATGTTTTGCTAACTTTTGGTTGGTTCAATTGGCTCTGTTTTATAACCATTGCTCTCGAGTCGCCAGGTATCTTTATGATACCGCCATGAGGTTCAAGTCCAAGTAATGACCAATAACTCAATACACCGATTAGTAAGATTCAAATCAAAGCACATTTATTATACACAGTAATCGCTACTCAGGCACAAATTCTACTTCTAAGCTACTTCTACAACTAACAGGCCTATACTTAGCTTCGGACTGACCCACCAGGTCAGGGGAACAAATGGCCTTTCGATCAGGTTCTGAGTCTGTGGGATTTGAAGTTGGTACGGATTGGTAGCGAGGAGCGCCGATCTCGTTGCGAGCGTTGACTTAAGACTTACTGGATCTCGGCGGCAGTTGAACCGGTCATGGTCAAGGTTGGTTCGTGTTGCTGAGTGACCCGGTCAAGGAGAACGACTTGAGCCTGGGGGCTTAGCTTTATAGTCACCAGGGGCTTCCCATCTTTCGGGGCGGACCTTGTACCTGGTTCCAGGTGATTGGACTTTGTTCCAATCGCTTGGTTCGATTTCTCCAATACTGGAGTAGTTGCCTGATCGATGGGCGGTCTTGAGGTGTCCGTTAACCTCTTTTGTGTTGGCTCCTGCTGGCGCCGGGGAGTCTGGCTTAGCTTTGTTTGTCCCAAATGTTGCGATTGTTCCCGGGGATTGCTTATTAGTATGTAGATGGCTGCTACATTATTATGCAGATGGCTGCTTGTATCGATGCTGTCTGGGCTTTTGCAGAGTTTAATACACAGTAAACTGGCACCTGCTGGTTTCTGCCTGTGTTGGCTGAATTTCCCTGCAGCCTTTGCTGTTCTCCATTTTACATTGGGAGTTGGCCAACCCAGCTGGCTACAGAACCCACACAAAGTGTTGGTGGAGCCCAGTTTAAATTTTACCATGCCAAGTTTACGGGCTGATTTATTTTGGAGGGCTGTGAAGTCCTGTCATCGGGTCAAAAAACAGGTGGCCACCCCGCTCTGGAAGGCTGCATTTTGCAGGTGACGTCAAATTAAGAGATTGCCGCCAGGACTGCCGTCCATTGGAGAATGACCACCTATCCCAAAGAGCCCTATGAGCAGGCCGGCAGCTTGGCAGCTAGGCAACTGGTGGTGGCCATTGCTGAGGCTGCAGCACCTCAATGGGAAGAGTGAGCTTGGATGGGGGAAGCTCGGGGCCATGCAGGCAGGCCATAGCGAATGTGGCGGCAGGATGAGAGATCGTCATGGTGTACTAGCAGTACCATTGCCACAGCCAAGGCTATTACACTCAAGGGGCCTCTTTTTTGGCCATAGAGAACCCATCAGGAAGACACCTCCCACTCCTATAACCTACTGGCAGATGGCCAGTGTTTACAGTGGCTCCCTTGGCATGGGGGAAATACCTGAAGCGACGCAAACTGGCTTTTACTTAGCGACCATAGTTGTACAATGGTCCACTGAGGTTCCCACCACTGACAATTTGCCATTGTGATGGGAAGACATTGATCTCCTCCTGACACCCCAGATTACCAGCCCTTCCGATCCCAGCTTGATCCCAAAATACCATATAAATTCAATCCCGCGATTCCAAAGTCTGGCACAGCCTTTCCTTCCTCCCCTTCACTCACTTGCAATATCTCTGCCAGCACATCTAAACCAAAGCTCCCTCAACAACAACAAAATGCATTCATATATCATCTTTAATGCAGTAGAAAATCCCAAGGTGCTTCATAGGACCAGTATTAGACAAAACATGACTGAGGGATGGGAACCACATAAAACTGAGCCACAAATGGAGGTATTAGGATTTAGGACTAGGATCAAAAATTTGGATAAAGCATCATCCTAGAGGAGGACAGAGATTTAGAGAAGTGGAGAGATTTAACGTTGAAAATCCACAGTTGCTGATTTAAAAGGAATGGGTAACCTCGGGATGCATAAAATCCCCCAAATGTGTTTAAAAATGGTGTACAGATGAATTTTAAACCTCTGGTGTTGTCATCAAATGGTGTCTTGAAAACGTCTCTTCATAGCATTGCAGATAATTTGAATACAAGAGCACCTGGAGCCCAGAAACCCATCAGTCACTGCCCCTAAACCAAGTAATACTTTCATTTATCTTTTCCTTCGCTTTCTATTGTTAGAACATCCTGGGCTATTGTACGGTCAATTCCAGCCCCACGTGATCTGGAGTCACAGCACAAGTGAATTAACCAATAATTTTCAGACCAATACACAAAGTCTTTGGCCCTTGGATGCCCAGTAATTACAGTCACCAGGTTTGTAAATGTAAACACAATTACTTTTTATTTGTAACAAGAACTGTAATAAAATATACAGCAAAAACAACTGGTTAACTATTATCTATTTCCTAATCCCGACTTTTACTTGCCCCCCACCTTTTACACACACGCAAGGGAGGCAAACGTAGAGGGGAAGAAAGGGGTAAAAAACATCAGTAAAAGGGAAAAACATGTCTTTCTTTCAGATGGTGGTTTTGGCACTTTACTCCTCTTCAAACTTTGCTTTCAATTTGAGGCTTTTACTGTAGATTCATTCAGGACTCTGTACTTTCAGAAGTACAGCACTCAAAGATTCCCTGCAGAGAGAGAGAGAGAACAGGTCTTTTCCTTTGTTTGCAACTTGTTTGGGTTCCGACAGACCTATTCATTTCAGGTTTCCTGCAGCTTCAGGAATACAGCACTCACAGCCTTTCTGGAGAGGGAGAGAAAGAAGGACCTTGTCTTTCTGTGCTCAGGTCTCAACTGTTCCCTCAGGTATCAGAACTATCCCACTGGGATAGTATCTAATCGCCACCTGTTACGGGCAGAGTACAGCCTTTTGGCCAATTCGTTAGCCACCAGCCAATCAATCAAACTGAGTCCCACTCCATCTCTCTCTCTGGTACCAAATAATCTGAAGCTTTAGTTCAAACTAGTAGATACTAGCAGAGTGTTCTCTTCGATAACTTCCAAATTCCTCATTCTCTCTGATGCTTAATTTAAAGACCATTAATCATCCTTGGATCAAAAATGATAATGGCAAAATAAAAAGGGAAATAAGGGAATAAAGACCATTGAGACCTAATCCCTGTCACGCCTTCAGTGCATTACTGAGGCAAAGTGGCAAAGTAATGGCACTCATTGCTGACCTTGAAGATGCCTTCATGTAATACCAACCTCTGTGACATGAACTTCCCAGTTTCCAGTGACAGCTTGAATTAGGTGCCAATTTAATCAGTTCTTTATGCATGTTGCTGCAATGATGTCAGCAAGCTGGACAAGCAGCCAATCACATTGAAGTAATCTCACAGATAGCAAACCAAGACGTTAGAAGTATCAATCATCATCACTTTTTCTTTACAATTTCAGACAGCAAAAACATAATAAGGACATGCACATAGGATTACAATGGAAGCTAAAATAAAAAACAAACATTTAGGGCGGGCTTCTCTGGCCGCGTCCACCCGGCGCCAGGAGGATCGCGCCCGAGGTCAATGGATTTCTCCATTGTCGGCGTTCTTGCAGCGGGCGGGGTGGAAGTATCCAGCCCTATAAAAATATCATTTTAAAATTAGATTTTTAAAATCATTCTTGGAGGAACATTGAGATTTCATAAATATAAAGTTAGCACTAGAATAGTTAGGATTAGTAAGGATAATTAATATAATTGTGATGTTAGTAAGTTGTTAAAAGACCAGTCACATCCGAATTAATAAAGTGTAACTTTTCAAGGGCTTTTGCAGCAAAGAAAACATTGTACTAATGAAAGTTTTTATCAATTCATTAATTGTTTAGAAATTATACTCCGGGTTATTCTTATCAGTGCATCCTTTGGAGGAATGTAAAAGTACAGAGAGCACTGGCATCTACCTGGCAATATGGAAAATTGAACAGTGTGTCCTGTACACAAGAAATAGGACATATGCAACCAGCTATATTCCTATCAGTCTACTCTCCATCATCAGCAAAGTGTTGGAAGGAGTCATCAGCAGTGCTCTGAAGCAGCACTTACTCAGCAAGAATCTGCTCACGGACACTCAGTTTGGGTTCCACCAGGGCCACTCAGCTCCTGACCTCATCACAGCCTTAGTTCAAACATGGACAAAAGAGCTGAATGTCAGAGGTGAGGTGAGAGTGACTGTCCCTGACATCAAGGCAGCATTTGACTGAGTATTGCATCAAGGAGCCTGAGCTAAACTGGAGTCAATGGGAATCAGGGGGAAAACTCTGTGCTGGTTGGAGTCATACCTGGCACAAAGGAAGATGGTTGTGGTGGTTGGAGGTCAATCATCTCAGCCCCAGGACATCACTGCAGGGGTTCCTCAGGGTAGTGTCCTGGGCCCCAACCATCTTCAGCTGCTTCATCAATGACCTCCTTTCCATCATAAGGTCAGAAGTGCGGATGTTCATAAATGACTGCACAATGTTCATTCAGCATATCCTCAGATAATGAAGCAGTCCATGTCCAAATGCAGCACAATCTGGACAATATCCAGACTTGGGATGACAAGTGAAAAGTTAGATTTGCGCCACACAAGTGCTCGGCAATGTCCATCTCCTACAAGAGAGGATCTAACCATCGTCCCTTGACATTCAATGGCATTACTATTGCTGAATTCCCCACAATCAACATCCTGGGGGTGACCATTGATCTGAAACTGAACGGGACTAGCCATATTAATACCACGGTTCCAGGGCAATAAATGCTGGCCTAACCAGTGATGCCCACATCCTGTAAATGAATTTTTAAACATGTGGATTTCTGGAACATTCTGCACATATGCGGATTTCTGAAGTTGCTGAGATTTTCAGTGGAGTAATAATGATGAGCGGTGACAGTTTCACCATCTTTACTGCTGAAAAACCTTGGATTGTAATCTTTTAGTTGAGAACTTAAACCAAGTCCCTCTCTGTCTGCTGAAATGAACATAAAAGATACAAAGATGTGCAGGTTAGGTGGATTGTCCATGGTCACTGTGCAGTGATACGGGGGATAGGGCAGGGGATTGTGCCTAGGTAGTGCGCTCTTTCAGAAGGTTGGTGCAGATTGGATGGCCCGAATGGTTTCCTTCTGCACTTTCGGGATTCTATCGATCCCATAGCACTATTTAGTAAAGAAAGGGATATTCTCCTGTCAATATTTTTCTCTCAGTCACCATCACCAAACTGGACAATCTGGTAATTTATTTATGTTACCCCCATAGCTGTGCCTGTACTTCAAAAGTAATAAACTGGTGTTTTGGGGTATCTGAAGGATTCAAAAAGGTACGATATAAATCTTCACCCTTCTGTCTAAATTTTAATTGTGTCCTTTGATGTCGAATGAAACCAAACTGGAGTACTCGGAGCTGCGTATGGAGTTCAGAGGGAAAGACATGTTATAATCTCACACGAGCTGTCAAACGCAGTACTGCAAAGTGTCCCACAAATATCCACATATCGGGTGGGATTCTCCGGTCACCAATGCCCAAATCGCGTTCGGTGATCGGCCAGAGAATCCCCGCTTGCGCCGATATCGGGAGCGGCGCCGCTTTTGCAATGCTCCCCCCCCCCCGGAGTACGCCGCACGCCGTTAGGATGTCACCTGAGGCCCTCCCCCGATGCTCCGCCCGATGGGCCGAGTTCTCGACGGCGCAGAACACGTATGGTATTTTTTTTTTGTGTACCTCGCGTGGCGACAGCAGACTGAATCCAGCGCCGCCACAGTCGGGGGGGGGGGGGGCGGGGGGGGGGGGGTGGCGGTGCTGCGCCGCTGGCCGAGGGTGCTTCGGCGAGGGCTGGGGGGATGGGTGGAGGGTGGTCCGGGGGTGGCGAGGGGGGTTACTGGGGGACATTATTGGGCAGGCCGGGTACACGCACGGCTGCCGCCATGCTGTACGGCACGGCCGCCTCAGGCCGCATTCGTGCACATGAGTGGCCATGGACCCGGCCATTCTCTGGCCGTATCAGCAGTTTTGCTGCCTGGCTGCTCGATCCCCACCAGATGGAGGGTCGGTGCAGCTTTTGCACCATTTCTTCTGGCGTAAAACGCCCAGATTTCGTCTGGAAATCCGAGAATCCAGCCCATCATTTTTTAAAAAGTCTATTTCTCATTGGGGTTTTCCTGATGTAAAATACAATGTCCTGAGGCAAACGCAATCAAAATACAGGCCAGTGTGCAACATTCTTTTATCAAAGAGCTGATATCATTTTCAGCAAGTACTGGTAGCTAAATATATCGGCGAATAATTAGACAAGGTCTAATACTTTGTGCTTTCACTGATGCATGAAATGCAATACTTGTGTGAGATACTGATGCACATAGAAGAGAATGTCATGAAGTCGACAAATGTGTGAAGTTAATGGTGGCATGCTGAGAGAACAGCCCGAGGGCATGGACATAGACAAGTCCATTTAAAGCATCATGTACTGCAATGGTGCTATCAGTTTAGTGCTAACGTAATCTTTTTGGCAGTGACCTTGCTGACCTACCCATAATTCAGTATCTCACAGGCTGTCCATTCATTGACCTGCATGACCTTTCCTGCAGAAAGAAAGATTAGTTGCTCAAAGTGCTCCAATTTGCCGTGCATATAATGTGCTGCTTAAAAAATGTTAGGTATGCTGCTCACCCATCAAATATTACGTTATTCTGACATGATGAACTTCTTTAAATTATTGTCAGCAAAGTTTTAATGCATCTAGTACGACCAGGGTAAAATAGTGGCGAATGTCTACGCATCAGAGTTAATTGATCTATACCATCCTCTGTGATCATAGGGAGCAGCTTAAGCTGTTGCCACCATGGCTTCAATCAGAGAAAGTGTTGACAACTGATTCAATTTCAGGACAGGTTGAAAGTGTTAGCTTCCTAAGAGAAAACACTGTAATTGAAAATATCTCAGTGGATTTGCACTTCCATGCCGCTCCATACTCTAATCAAAGATACTTCACAGATAGGCGTTTCCTCTTCACAAGCGGGGAATTCTGGATGGTGTAAAGGCTTTACTGAATTGTGGCACCTGAGTTCATGCTTTGAATCACCAGTTCATTTACTGTACTGAAGCCAGAATTCTTTTTTTAAAATAAATTTAGGATATCCAATTCATTTATTCCAATTAAGGGGCAATTTTAGCATGTTCAGTCCACCTACCTTGCACATCTTTGGGTTGTGGGGGCTGATGTGTTGGGTGTTCTGGATCACAAACAGGTCACCAACACTGGAAGTGGTGCAACTCTATTTTATTATAAGGTTAACTATATTAACATACTTGAACTGTGTGTAAATGCAATACCAGCTTTAACTGTTGACCCTTGCCTAGTCCTAACCAGGTGATGCACTCAGCACATGGTGAATGTTTGTGTTGCAGGCTGTGAGCTCTGTGCTCCGAGCTGGCTGCTACTAGAATGAGCGGGAACTCTCTTGCCCCCTGTCTTTATAGTGCGTGTGCTCTCACTGGTGATTGGCTGCGGTGTTGTGTATGCTGCTTGGTCCCACTGCATGTCCATCAGTGAGTGTGTGTGTGTGTGTCTGCACCATAATATACTATGTATATTATGACATCCCCCCTTTTATATAAAGAAGATGTGCCTGCGTAACAATAAATATCGTGTAGTGAATGTACCTGACTATGTGTGTGCGTGTTATTTACATGACTATGTACATGAGGCTAATCTATTTACACGGGCAGGTGCCTGGTGCAGAGAAATAGGGTGTCACACCAACAACGAAATGAACATTATATACAAGCTACTGGAACGATGTAACAGGATAACAGAACAGATAAAAGAGTCCAACATCGTAAAACTCATTAGTCAAGTCTCTGAGGTGGGCGCCGAATTCTGGTTGACCATCAGGGTGGCACACCACTCGTCGTCTGGATCAATGCTGTGCACCGACAGCGGCTGGTGGTTTTGATTCGGGGACAGCCTGTTCTTTGTTATAACAGCGACTCGAAAAGGCTCCCTCGGGTCCTCGGTGTCACTGATCTGCGGGAAGTCGGAATCGGACTTGGTGAACGTGGGTTGAATTGCCCGAACGTTCCTGCGAGGCTGGCTGAAGCGATGCGAATTGGCAGGCTGAGCTGCTCGACAGCAGGCAGCATAGTGGCCAAGCCTGTCACATCGTAGGCATTGTCGCGATTTTGCAGGACATTGCCGCTTTAAATGAGCGGAGCCACAGTTGCCGCACATCGTGACGTCAGTACGCTCGTTGCGCCACGGCGCATGCGTGGTGTGGTCCTGCGTGGTGCGCGCCTGCGCATCACGTTCCTCCATGTCACCGTCCCCTCGTTTGGCACGTACATGCGTGGGAGGCCGTGAAAAGCGCGCGAAATGGCCGCCCGCATCCAGGCTGCACCCTTGGCGGTGTCCAATTGTTTGGACCCGTTCCGCCTCGTGGGGACCTTGCCTGCAAGCGGTGCTGGAACAGGTATCTTTCGAAGCTTTCATTGACCTCTATGCTGAAGTGGGTATCGAATTTGAGGAGAACCGTCTTGTACTTTGTCTTGTCCTCGTCATCTGCGATTGTGAGGGAGTTGAAGATGTGGATGGCATGTTGCCCGGCCATGGAGAGGAGCAGAGCAATCTTCCTGGTGTCTGAGGCGTTCTCCCTGTCCGTGGCTTTGAGGAAGAGCTGGAAGCACTGTTTAAAAATCTTCCAATTGAGCCCGAGATTACCGGCGATGCGGAGCGGCGATGGCGGGTTGATGTTCTCCATACTTCAGGATGCCGGAATGCTGATTAGTTGCAGGTGGGTCTCAGAAGTGCTAGTATGCAACCACTCCTTGTACCATGATGTGTTGGGTGTTCTGGATCACAAACAGGTCACCAATACTGGAAGTGATGCAACTCTATTTTATTATAAGGTTAACTATATTAACATACTTGAACTGTGTGTAAATGCAATACCAGCTTTAACTGTTGACCCTTGCCTAGTCCTAACCGGGTGATGCACTCAGCACATGGTGAATGTCTGTGTTGCAGGCTGTGTGCTCCGAGCTGGCTGCTACTAGAGTGAGCGGGAACTCTCCTGTCCCCTGTCTTTATAGTGCGTGTGCTCCCCCTGGTGATTGGCTGCAGTGTTGTGTATGCTGATTGGTCCCACTGCATGTCCATCAGTGTGTGTGTGTGTGTCTGAACCATAATATACTGGTGTATATTATGACAGGGGCGAAACCCACGCAAACATGGGGAGAATGTGCAAACTCCACACGGACAGTGACCCAGAGCCAGGATTGAACCTGGGACCTCAGCACCGTGAGACTGCAGTGCTACCACTGCGCCACTGTGCTGCCCTCCTGAAGCCAGAATTCTAATATCTCATTTCCTTCTGTCTGATATAGGGTATTCATTGGGTTCATTTATTTTTTAAATGTGTTTGTGCGATAAGGGTGAGATTACTCATTATTACTTAATCCTAGTAATAGTAACCAGCAGGCATAGTTGTAAAGTAACTGTTAACCAGGGGGCTTCGATGTAAAGCCAAATTAAGGAGGATTTGAGGTGAAACGTTGTATAAATTCATAGAAATTTACAGTGCAGAAGGAGGCCATTCGGCCCATCAGATCTGCACCAGTCCTTGGAAAGAGCACCCCACTTAAGCCCAAGACTCCACCCTAGCCCCGTAACCCAGTAACCCCACCTATCCTTTTGGACACTAAGGGGCAATTTAGCATGGCCAATCCACTTAATCTGCTCATCTTTGGACTGTGGGAGGAAACTGGAGCACCCAGAGGAAACCCACGCAGACACGGGGAGAAAGTGCAAACTCCACACAGACAGTCACCCGAGGCCATAATTGAACCCAGGTCCCTGGAGCTGTGAGGCAGCAGTGCTAACCACTGTGTCACCGTGCCACCCTTTTTCTCAGAGAGTGTTGTGCATGTAGAATTCATTAATGTTAAGGGATAAGAGGAAAAACCCTCATCACAATTTAAAAGATTTATTAGGATATGCACTTGAAATGCCATAGAATACAAAACTACACCAAGAGCTAGAAAGTGGAATTCGGCTGGATGGCTCTTTTTTGACTAGTCTGGACACGATGGGCCAAATGGTCGCCTTCATGTCATAAATTTCTATCGTACTAATTTGCCTTCAAAGGTTGATCACGGGTCTTCTTTCTGAACTGCTGTTGCCTTGTGTTATCTTGATGGTTGGTGATTCTAGGATTTTGACCCAATAACAGTGGGTGAATGATTATATATGTACAAGTCAGGATGAGTTATGACTCGGTCAAGAATTTGCAGAGAATGTCTTACCTCTTCCCCTTTCATTAGGAAAAACAGTATCAGCAATATCCTGATTACAACAACTTAATAGCGTTTTATTTCATTGGTCTCTGTTGTGTTATACTTTGTGTGTATTTCAATAGTTGTATATCGTTCAATCTGTATTTTCAAAAGGGACATCATACTGTTAGCCTTAGAATTATTCCTGACGAAAGGAATTGCAGCTGGAAGTAGTGCCTTTTAAGACTAGATTACTCAGAACTAAAGAGAAATTAAACGGGTGCTCTCGCCCATTGTTCATTTATCATAGTTCTGATTAATACCCTAATTAACATCCTTGTATGTGAGTAGGTACATTAATTGGGTGATTGCTAACATGCTGATGTATGTTGTAGATAAGGTTGGATTGCTAAAATGGACACTGGTCTGCCAAAACCCACAGGAAAGCCTGATTTCACATTATGCTGGTAAAAGTAATTTTGCAGATTTAGAACTGACTCAAATTTAACATGCATGCTCAGTGAAAAATGAAGCTCTGTATTGTGATGTTAGTCTGGAGTAAAAGCTTCTGTCTCATCCAGAAAATAGTTTAAAATAGGCTGTCATTGCATCATTACTTGATGTTTGTTGTCATCTTGGTCTTTTTTACTGTACAAGAGGCAAGGCACCAATCGCTTATAGGGGATTGGTTAAACATGTGGGTTCATTAATTAAGCTTAAGCACATTAGAACAGGTATACATAGCTGTTAAGCTTGAAGACATCAGAGCTGTGTGTGTGTGCTCTGCTCAAAGTAAAAGTGAAACTAAGACTGGATCACATGACACATTTCCCTTCTGGTGATGTATGCTGCTATCCCTTAAGGGCACATTACAACATTAATACTCTGGTAAATCTATTACCGTTGGGTTATCCTGGAGACATTGTTGTTCTTATCGAGAAGAGGTCATGCTAGAGGCAATGGTTTTTCCTTCAAAGCATTTTTATTTAAATAACTAACAGTATACAGGTTACAAGAACATCAGGAGATACTGCTCACGTTTTAGGCGCTTCTCACTCATCTCCTCTCAGTGAATGATATCACGATGGCTCCTCAAACACATGCTCAGGAGCTATTATTAGAGTTAACCTTTTCCTCAACAATAAAAGCTGGGGAAATGAATTGAAGTTGAGTATTGTAATCAGCACTGAATTGGATCCATATAGTAAGTGATATTTTGAATTTGAGTGCAAAAAATATTGAACTCCTCCAAGTGTTTGTGTCTGGAATAACAGATGATTCTTTTTTTAAAATAAATTTAGAGAACCCAATTATTTTTTTTCCAAATAAGGGACAATTTAGCGTGCCAATCCACCTGTCCTGCACATCATTGGGTTGTGGGAGTGAGACCCACGCAAACTCCACAGGGACAGTGATCCAGGGCCAGGATCGAACCTGGGTCCTCAGGTCCGTGAGGCAGCAGTGCTAACCATTGTGCGACCGTGCTGCCCTACAATAAAAAATGATGAAAGTTGTTCCGCACCTAGTTTTTAGACTGATGTTCTGCACTTACCATTCAAACTTACTTGGTTTAGTTCTGAGTTACATAATTTAGAAGGGTAGAAGATGTGAATGATTTGAGGTATCTTACGAGGTTGTTTCAATCACTAACGGAGTGGCCATGGTGGCCGCCTGAATCCTGAAACCCAGCTTCTGATGCTTACCCCCAGTCCCACAGGTGCCTAAATATGACCATTTAAAGCTGCAAATGACTTACCATGACGTAAAAATATTGTGATTGGAATTTCCGCTCAATCGCATTAGTTTTATTGGCTGTCTGTCTGGAGTTTGCACTTTCTCCCGTCTCTGTGTGGGTTTCCTCTAGGTGCCCTGGTTTCCTCCCGCAGTCCAAAGATGTGCAGGTTAGCAGGATTGGCCATGCTAAATTGCTCCCTCGTGTCCAAAAGGTAAGGTAGCGTTACTGGGTTACGGGAATAGGGTGGAGGCGCGGGCTTAACTAGGGTGCTCTTTCCAAGGGCCAGGGCAGACTCGATGGGCCGAATGGCCTCCTTCTGCACTGTAAGGATTCTATTCTATGACACCAGTAGATACAGTTTAAATGATATTGAAGGAAGTGACCACTGTAGCCCAATCTACCTGGAAAATAATTTGTGTATATTTTCTAAAAGTAATTTTCAGTCATTTGAAATCAGGTGACACACTGGTGGTGGATTGAGGCTGTGCTTAAAAATGCTTACTTTTTTGTGATTAACTCATTCTCAGCTATACTAATCACACACCAAGTTACCACTCTGAAACTTCTCATCAAAACATTTTGTAGAAATTAAAGATTCAAAAACACTGTCGGATTATGTTGGCCCAGTGTAAATTTCACATTCAGCGAAATGCGATTAAGGTTGAACGAAGACTTGGGAGGGCACGGGAACAATGTCCATGTTTGATGCAATTTTGGGCACGATTTGCACTGGAATAAACAATTTCACCCAAAGTGGAAATGTTACGCATACATGCTCTTGAATATTGCAAAAGGAGGCCACAGATGTATTTGTGATACCATTTGTATCTCAAATTCGTCTTGGTCATCTTATCTGTTATTCCTTTCCTGAAAGCTACTCCCATTATTACCTTAATTCGAAAACACATATATTTACTTCCCAACTCTCATCCTTGTTTATAGCTGAAGTTTTCTTTTGGTATTAGTGCACGATCGAAATATTCCACATTCCTACAGGCTTCCCTTCAATCCATTCACCATCCTGACCTAGAACGATATCACTGTTCCTTCACTGTTGTTGGATAATATCCTGGAACGCTCTCCCTAATAGCAGAGTGGCTGTACCTACAATACATGGATTTCAGCAGTCCAAGAATGCAGCTCCCCACTGTCTTCTGAAGAACATTTAGCGATGGACAATAAATGAAGGCCTAGCCAATGATGCCCACATCCTGTAAATCAAATGAATTAAAAAAAACACCCACAGTGTAGTATGAAGGGAATATGCTTTTAAAGTTACAGGCCTCAAGAAATGAAATGAAATGAAATGAAAATCACTTATTGACACAAGTAGGCTTCATATGAAGTTACTGTGAAAAGCCCCTAGTCGCCACATTCCGGCGCCTGTTCGGGGAGGCTGCTACGGGAATATGCCAATTCCTTTGGTGCCAGGGACTGATCAAGACTTGTTCGAGAGCATCTTCCAATCCAATGACCACTACTATCAGGATGTGGGATAAGGGCAGCAGATACATGGGTACACCACCACCTGGAAATTCTTCTTTAAGTCACGCATCATTATAACTTGGAAATATATCGCCGTTCCTTCACTGTTGCTGGGTTAAAATCCTGGCACACCCTCCCTAGTAGCACTGCAGATGTACCTGCGCCACAGGGACTGCGGCGGTTCAGGAAGGCACCTCACCACCACTGTCCCAAGGGCAATTACGAATTGGCCATAAGTGCTGGCATACCCAGTGATGCCTACATCCCGTTAATGTGTTAATATATTTAAACTAACAGAATCTTTAAAGGGGATAGGCTGATAAACTGACCAGTTGAATATCTCAAATATCCATCAAAAATTTGTCCAGCCGTGCCAAACTTGAAAAATGAAAAGATAAATTTGAGACGAGATTAGTGTCTGACAAACAAATTAAAGTTTAGGAAAAAAAACATATGCCATTGCTTGAGGACTCGCCCAAATTGTCCAATCAATTTATCTCATGGGAGAGTTTTCATAGAGTACCCTGAGTAAAGTATCTCTGCACAAAGAGGGGGATGGATGGGGGACTATACTATATAGTGCATCTCACTCACCTCAGAGTTTTTGACAAAAACTTTCTACCACACTTTAGAAATTGAGGATCTAGGATTGAAGCAAAACGCCAGCTGTGGGGTCTGGTATTACGGGCCAGGGTTTAGAGAATCCCAAAGTGTATCATGGCGTTCACCTGACCCACAACCTTTAATAGGTTTTGGTTATGGGGAGCACAAGGGCCCACTCTACAGGTGCGATGCAACAGAGATCTAAAGTACTTTTAAAACAAAACAATGTTTATTCCAAGAATCCAGTTAACGTTTTATAAACACACAGTAAACATCTTAACAACTATCAACTCAAATACTCCCCCCAAAGAATACAGTACTCTATAAGTAACCCTTAATCTTTCCTAGCAACATCCATAAGACAGATCCCTCTTTAACAAAGACAGCAGGTTTAAATTCTCTACTGAGAGCAGTTATCACTTTTAAATTAGCAAGTGATCTGAAGACATTCTTTTCATGCAGAGAGAGATGAAAATTACACCTTGTTTAGCTGGATGCAGCTCCAACTCTGAAAATGAAACCAAACACACACTGTAGCTGCCAGCTCAAAAACAAAAGTAAAAGCAGACAGACAGCCCAGCTCCACCCATACTCTGACATCACTGCAGCTATTTGATAAACATCCATTTCTTAAAGGTACATCCACTACAGTTATTTGATAAACATCCATTTCTTAAAGGTACATCCACTACAGCTATTTGATAAACACCCATTTCTTAAAGGTACATCCACTACAGTTATTTGATAAACACCCATTTCTTAAAGATACTCTCACATGACACTGGAAAGATGGGAAAGCATCTTGAAAGTGCCTGTGACTTATGATATTCATTTTTTGATACGCTTTTACAATAAACTATCTATTTTCTCATATCTGATTGCGTAGAGAAACAGAAAACTCACTTGAAGAAAATTTAGCGATGCTTGTTGAAATGTAAATTGCAACCTTGAGTGATTTGAATAAGCTTTGTGCTGAATGACTGATTCATCACTTTTTGGAGCAATTTTTCATTAGCTCAACTATTCCATTGGTCAAATACAAGGGTGCAGAATGCACTCTGGGTGGGGACTTCAATATCCATCGCCAAGAGCGTTTCGGTAGCACCACGACTGACCAAACTGGTCGAGTGCTACAGGACATAGCTGCTAGACTGGGCAGCAGGTGGCGAAGGAACAAACAGGAGGGAAAACATACATGGCCTCACCATGTGCCTGCCGCAGATGTATTAACCCATTAAATTATTGGTAAGAGTGATCACCATGCAGTCCTTCTGGAGACCCAGTCCCGGTTTCACATTGAGGATACACAAATCAGGTTGTGTGACACTACCACTGGGCCAAATGGGATTGATTTGAAACAGATTTTTCAACTCAAGACTGCGCAACCATGAGGCACTGTGGGCATTCAGCAGCAGCAGAATTGTACTTGCCATGTATCAGAGTAACACCATTGCCTGGTGCAATGCCATGCGCGGGGGCTTTTGTGGAGGTCACCATTGTACTCTGTTCTGGTTCAATGAAGAGTGCAGGAAGCATTGCCAGGACAACACCAGGCATACCTAAAAATGAGGGGTCAACCTGAATTAGCAACAACACAGGACTACTTGCATGCCAAACAGTGTCCACAGCATGTGATAGACAGAGCTAAGTGAATCCGCAACTAACGGATTAGGTCTCAGCTTTAGGTCTCTTACATCCAGCGTGAATGGTGGACAATTAAACTCATTGGAGGAGGAGGCTCCATAAATACCCCCGTCCTCAATAATAGCGAAGCCCAGCACATCAGTCAAAATATAAGGCTGAAGAATTTGCAATAATCTTTAACCAAAAGTGCCGAGAGGGTGATCCATCTCGGCCTCCTCCGGATGTCCCCAGCATCACAGATATCAGTCTTCAGCCAATTCACTTCACACCACATGATATCAGGTAACATTTGAAGGCATGAGGTACTGAAAAGGTTATAGGCCCTGACAATATTCCATCAATAGTCCATTGAAGACTTGCGCTTCAGTACTTGCTGCACCCCTCGTCAAGCTGTTCGAGTACAGCTACAACACTGTTAACGTAGAAAAGTGCCCATGTTTGTCCGGTACACAAAAAGAACGACAAATCCAACCCAAATCATTATCATCCCATCCGTCAACTCTCGATCACTAGTAATTTGATGGAAAAGATCATCAACAGTACAATCCAGCAGCATTTGCTTAGTAATAACCTGCCCACGGGCGCTCAGTTTGAGTTCGCCAGGGCCACTCTGTCTCTGACCTCATTGCAGCCTTGGTTCAAATATGGACAAAGGAACTGAACTCCAGAGGAGAGGTAAGAGTGATTGCCCTTGGCATAAAGGCCACATCAATGAGCCGTAGCAAGCATGGAGTCAATAGGAATCAGGGGGAAAACTGGTTGGAGTCATACCTGGCACAAAGGAAGATTGTTGTGCTCGTTGGAGGTCAGTGATCTCTGCTCCATGATACCACTACAGAAGTCCCTCGGGGTAGAGCCCTAGGCCCAACAATTTTCAGCTGATTCATCAATGACCACCCTTCCATCATATAAGATGTTCGCTGGTGATTGCACAATGTTCAACACAATTCAGAATGCCTCAGATACTGAAGCGGTCCATGTCCAAATGCGGCAATAACCGGGACCATATCCAGGCTTAGGCTTGCAAGTGTCAAGTAACATTAGTGCCACACAAGTACCATGCAATGACCATCGCTAACAAAAGGGGATCTAACCATCGTCCCCTAACATTCAATAGCACCATGGTTGAATCTCCCACTACTAACATCCTGGGGGTTACCATTGACCAGAAACTGATCTGGACTAGCAATATAAATACTGTGGCTACCAGGTCAGGTCAGAGGCTAGGAATCCTGCAGTGAGTAACTCACCTCCTGACTGTCCACCACCTACAAGGCGCAAGTCAAGAGTGTGGAATACATCCCACTTGACTAGATGTGTGCAGCTCCAACAACATCCAAGAAGCTCGACACCATCCAGGCCAAAGCAACCAGCTTGATTGGCACCCTTTCCACAAACATTTACTCCCTCCATCATCGATGAATAGTTGCAGCAGTGTGTGCCATCTACAAAATGCACTGCAGGAACTCGCCAAGGCTCCTTAGCAACACCTTGCAAACACACGACACGACCATTTAGAAGGACAAGGGCAGCAGATACTTGGGAACATCACCACCTAGAAGGTCCACTCCAAGTCACTCACCATTCTGACTTGGAAATATCTCACCTTTCCTTCACTGTCTCTGGATCAAGATCCTGGAACTACCTCTCTAATAATACAATGGCACGGTAGCACAGTGGTTAGCTTCCCGGCTTGGGCCACTGTCTGGGCAGAATCTGCACCCTCTCCCTATGATTGTGTGGGTTTCCTCCGGGTGCTCCGATTTATCCCACAAGTCCTGAAAGACGTGCTTGTTAGGTGAATTGGACATTCTGAATTCTCCCTCAGTGGACCCGAACAGGCACCGGAATGTGGCGACTAGGAGATTTTCACAGTAACTTTATTGCAGCGTTAATGTAAGCCTACTTGTGACACTAATAAAGATTATTATTATTACCCACACCACATGGACTACAGATGTTCAAAAAGGCAACTCACCACTACCTTCTCAAGGCCAATTAGGGATGGACAATAAATATTGACCGAGCCAGCAATGCCCACATGCTTTGAACGAATAAAAATAAAATAAAAAATAGATTTGAACTGAGTTCCATGTATTTGAATGGGGGAAAGGGGGAGCAAGGGGCAAGAGACAATTGATAGTTGTAAAAACACTTAAAAGCAAGGTCTCAAATATTATTGGAGCCCTTTCTGTTTACTGATCTCAACTGGAACAGTGATAGGAACATTCCCTAATAGATCTCAAAGCCCTGGACAAAATGTCGACTTTTGACTACTATTCAGTAAGAATCCCATTGGAATTGCATGTCCTTGGGCTTCATGTGAACAACACATTTTACTATAACTACTCCCTGTGGTTAAATAGCCTGCTGACTACACACTGTTGAGACTCATGCATGAGTAGAGGGACATTTGGGTGAAATACCAAATTGTGACTAGGGAACTGTACCCGAGGACATCAACATTTTAAAAAGATGAAGCAAGTGGAAAATTGGAGAGATGAAAGAGTGTCTTGCACAAATCAATCATTGAGTGAGAATGAAGGGGTATTCATCGACGTGCTTTTAGTAAGAGCATGTTTGTGTCTTTGTAAATCTCCAAAGACTACCCAAAAGGCGTTCAGGCAGAAACTATCCAAAGGTCAGAGGTGATAATGGTTCATTAGGCTTGTGCAAAATGTGAAGAAATGGTGTCTTTGAAGAATCCACTGGAATATGGCTTTTATCGCTTCACAGAGGTAAATGCTATATTTATCATTTGGGTGTTATAATTGAATCTAGTGTGGATGTGAGTTGACTTTGTCCCTCAACACTGCCCTGTTATGTTCATGGTGACTGATGTTCTTGAATTGCTTTGCAGTAGAATAGTAAAGCTTAAATTAATTTTTGTATTATGTGTGCTGTTACATTTATTTTCAACCCTTTTCATCGGTAAGCTGTGTAGAGTTTTGAAATTTCAGACAGCAGCACTCCCGTATGTTATACACGTTCTGAGGGTTATTTTGGCGAAGGGGTGAAAACAATTGCTAAATGGCTGCAGTGCGAATAAGCCTCACCTGTTTGAACGACTGGATGTAGCACACAATTTTGGTCACACCTGCTGGTTACCATCGTTCGAACTTGCCAAGAGGGACTAAACAGAAACTTGCAGATTTTGCACTCAAGCCTGTCGATCCCCAGGCGAGGTTTCCCAAATTTGTTAACCCGGATGAGATTCCTTAATTTGTTAACTTCCTGGTTGGGATACCCCAAAATTGTTGTGCCTTGAGGGAGGAGGGATGAACTGGCTCAATTTCTTTATTCAATCCACTCGGTTGGTTACAACAAGATTACTGTAAAAAAAAAGGATCCCTCCCTTTGCGAATACCTTTTCCAAGTCTCAATATTCGTGTTTTAAAAGGAGTCAATTTAACCTGGCTTTCTTAAGTTGAAGAAAAAGTGAGTTTATTATCTAATAACTGCAAGAAAGTGATTAAACACATGCATATACATTCATGCAGATTGGAAATGAGAAATGGGTCAAAAGTAATAAGTAAAAAAGTCGACAAATCAGTCCTTGACTTGTCATGAGAAGTAGCTGATGGAACATTGGCGCTGTTGCAATTCTTGATCCCATTAGTGCTGACTTCAGCAGGTGAATAGTCAGTTTGAGATCCTGGTGTTCTGTGGTTTAGCTGCAAAGTTGCCCTGCTTGCTTTTCAGCTGTGGTTTTGCTGACTTGACTTGCCTCAGCAATCAGAGAGAGAGAGAGAGGTACCAACAAAAGCCCCTTTGCAGTGGTGACTGGCTTTTTGTTTCTGTGTCACACTCACTCTTGACACCTCTAGCACTGGCCCATACCTGACCAAGCTTTGCAGCTGGCTTTTATTCCAGTCTTTGTACATATCTGGTCAGAAAAATCCACAAATTGACATCAATGCTATCATCCAGCTAGTCTCTGTTAGGAGAGGGCACTCGTTGAGGTGCTCGTCACCAAAATGCCGTATGGTCTCTTTAGTGAGTGCCAGCAAACATTTGAAATGACAATCAGATTTTTATTGAGTTTCCAGCTATCTTAATGCAGACTTCAATTGGTGGTATCTTGTGTTAAACATG
Organism: Scyliorhinus torazame; assembly: GCF_047496885.1. Classification (NCBI taxonomy): domain Eukaryota; kingdom Metazoa; phylum Chordata; class Chondrichthyes; order Carcharhiniformes; family Scyliorhinidae; genus Scyliorhinus; species Scyliorhinus torazame. The sequence goes on from NC_092719.1 coordinate 42,208,315, forward strand.
GGCTAAACTGGCTCTGCAGCCTAAGACCCCATCTTGTCCACCTGTTTAGTGCCTATATTATTTGGCAAAAGTCTTTAATGTCATTAGTCAAAGTGTTTTTTAAAATCTGCGTTTATTTAATTTTTTTTCTTCCACATAGTGTAACCCCGTACAGATTCAGCAATAATACACATTTATTTTCATTGTTCTAGCACATGATAAATCTTGAGCTCCCCTCTCAGTCCATTGTAGTCCCTGATTGGACAGAATAATTACCAGAGTTCTATTGGCCTGCAACTCAAGAACAGAGAAGATTGAGGTTTCTATACAACAAATTAACGTTCTCCTCTTATGGAAATCTTCATGCACAGATACAATGGTGATTTTTCAGTAATTTTTCATTTATAATGCAATCTTTATTCTGGTTGACCTTTAAATCCAATTTTGATTATTCTCATTTAATAAATGTTAATTTGGCGTGGTTTTATTTTGGATGATCATTTGGCATTTTTGATGAAGTGACATATTTGAAAATAAATCTCCCCTCAACTTTATTTTAAAATATTTCAAGTAGAAATATCCTTGTGTCCCAATTTAAAAGCATCACTCAGGAAGATATCATGACCATGGTTACCCATTAATTAATTCAGTGTAAATGTGCATATCCTTATACCACAGTTTGGGTGAGAAATATGTATGGACTAACTCCCAGGGGGGCTGAAGAATTCACAGTTTGCGCGGTAGTGTCAATCATCTGCAAATTACTGTGAACACTTAACACATTCATATGAAATTCTTTCCTCCATTATTTTAAGAGACGATAGCTCATGGCTTTTGACCCCACTTAAACATCAAATGGCAGAATTAGAGGCAATGTTCAGATGATAATGTTGTTCACATGTTTCAATGGTTTAAGCTTGCAATTGGTTGGATGTCTCTAAAAATTCCTTGAAGAGGGTACTATTTTTTAAAAATTCTTTATATCAGTGTGAATTCTTCTGCATATTTTTATCATATCAGTGGAGTGTAAGTGAATTGAGGCATGCCCACCTACAGGAAAGGTCACCTACAGATGAGATTAGCCCACTTATGGAGTCCAGACGTGGGCATTTGAACCTGTAGATTTGAAGATACAACATAAAGAAATAGGGGATCGTGGACGGCACAGGTCACAGTGGTTAGCACTGCTGCCTATGGCACTGAGGACTCGGGTTCGATCCAGGCCCTGGGTCATTGTCCGTGTGGAGTTTGCACATTCTCCTTGTGCCTGCATGGGTTTCACCTACAGAACCCAAAGATATGGGGCGGGATTCTCCCTTAACCGGTAGGGCGGGGGGTCCCGGCGGGACGGAGTGGCGTGAACCACTCCGGCGTTGGGCCGCACCTTCAGGGGCTAGGCACGCCCCGGAGTGGTATGCATCCCGCCGGCTGGCGGGAAAGGGGCTTGGCGCCATGCCAGCCAGGGCCAAAGGGACTCCGCCGGCCGCCGCGGGTCCGCGCATGCGCGGGAGCATCAGTGTCTGCTGACGTCATCCCCGCGCATGCGCACATGGAGTCACTTCCGCACCGGGAATGGCAGATGACCACGGCCTCTGTGTGGAAGGAATAGAGTGCCCCCACCGCACAGGCCCGCTCGTGGATTGGTGGGCCCCGACCGTGGGCCAGGCCACCGTGGGGGCACATCCCAGGGCCAGATCCCCCCTTGACCCCCCCAATAACCCTGGAGGCCGACCGCGCCACCAGGTCCCGCTGGTAAGGGACCAACTCCAATTTACGCCGGCGGGACTGGCTACAGGCAGGCGGGACTTCGGCCCATCACGGGCCGGAGTGTTCGGGCGGCCCCGGGGCCCATTGAGTCGCGCCGGACACGGCCATTCTCCGAGGTGGGCGGTGCGACTCACGCCACGTCGGTTTCTGGGGGTGTGGGAGAATTCTGAGGCCGGCGGGGGTGGAATTCACGCCAACCCCCGGCGATTCTCCGACCCGGCGGGGGGTCGGAGAATCCCACCCGTGCAGGTTAGGTGGATTGGCTACACTAAATTGCCCCTTAATTTATGAAAATCAAAAGAAATAGGGGATCAATTGGTCTTCGTATCCAAAGCTGCTTGCCTCTAAATGGTGTAGGAGCATTTTTAGGGACTGAGTATTGAGCTGGATTTTACATGAGAGATTTCCCCACCTAATTGCAGTTCAGCTAACACAAAGACTCGCAAAGACAGCAACTCTGTTTTTTTAAATAAATTTAGAGAACCCAATTTGTTTTTTCCAATTTCAGGGGCAACTTGAATGTGCAAACTCCACACGGACAGTGACCCAGAGCTGGCATCGAACCTGGGGCCTCGGTGCCGTGAGGCAGCAGTGCTCACCACTGTGCTACCGTGCTGCCCCACAGCAACTCTAGTTAAGATGGCTTTACTTCCCAAGCTTGGTTCAATGTACGAGGGAGAGTGATTTGGATAAATGCCAAAACCACCCTGTTTTACATTGTTTTAGGTTCAACAGTTATACAATTTCCAAAAATCAGTAGCCCACACCAGTTGGGCTCAATCCAATCCCTGTAGCTGTAGATTATACCTCAACCAATGAATTTTACTTTAGTCAGCATGGTGACTGCGTGCTAAACATGTGATTTAGCCCCACTCCGTTACCTGGCCATCTGTTATTTTTCAAGACCCTCGCATCTGCTGTATCTTGCTCTCCACTACTCCCATTTCCCTTATCTTAGTGTGGTCCCTGCTTGCACCATTGTCTATCTGGGCAGGATGCTGGAGCTGCTGATAAGAACTGCTTATCGAGCTGACTGTGTTATTGCTGATCACAATATTTCCTTCTTTTTTAATAAACAGTTTATTGAGGTTTTTTTGGTATTATAACAACAACACAATAAACAATGTACATGAAACAATAAACATAGTGCAAAAGCTGTCTCCCTCCCTTACAGGTCCCACCTTTATTAACCCCCTACTCTAAGCTAAACTACTTTATTAACCCCCTACTCTAAGCCCCCCCATTCTGCTGACAATTAATTTTCCACAAAGAAGTCGATGAACGGTTGTCACCTCCGGGTGAACTCTAAGTGACCCTCTCAAGGCGAACTTGATTTTCTCCAAACAGAGAAAGCTAGCCATGTCTGATAGCCAGGTCTCCGACTTCGGGGGCTTTGAGTCCCTCCATGCTAATAGTATCCGTCTCTGGGCTACCAGGGAAGCAAAGGCCAGAACGTCTGCCTCTTTCTCCTCCTGGATTCCCGGGTCTTCCGACACCCCGACAACCGCCACCTCTGGACTCAGCGCCACCCTTGTTTTTAACACCGTGGACATGGCATCTGCAAACCCCTGCCAAAATCCCCTAAGCTTCGGACATGCCCAGAACATGTGGACATGGTTCGCTGGTCCTCCTGCACATTTTGCACACCTGTCTTCCACCCCATAGAATCTGCTCATCCGGGCCACTGTCATGTGAACCCGGTGAACGACCTTAAATTGTATCAGGCTGAGCCTGGCACATGTTGCGGACACGTTGACTCTACTCAGCGCATCCGCCCGTAGACCATCCTCTATCACTCCTCCCAGCTCCTCCTCCCACTTGCGCTTCAGCTCCTCGGTCTGCGTCTCCTCTGACCCCATAAGTTCCTTGCAAATGTCCGAGACGCTCTCTTCTAGAAACAACCCTGTCCTGAATCCCCCTTAGCGGTAGGAGGGGGAAGGTTGACACCTGTTTACGTAGGAAGTCCCGCACCTGCAGATACCTGACTCTGTTTCCCCTCGCCAACCCAAACTTTTCCACTAGTGCCCTCATACTCGGAAAGCTCCCCTCTATAGACATATCCCCCATCCTCTCAATCCCTGCTCTCCACCATATCCGGAATGCCCCATCCATACTTCCCGGGGCAAACTGCTGATTATTACAGATTGGGGACCAGACCGATGCTCCCTCTGCTCCCACATGTCTCCTCCATTGCCCCAAGACTCTCAGGGCCGCCATCACCACGGGGCTGGTGGAGTACCGTGCCGGCGGGAACGGCAGAGGCGCAGTTGCCAACGCCCCCAAACTGGTGCCCTTGCATGAAGCTGCCTCCATACGCTTCCATACCGACCCCTCCCCCAGCACTCACTTCCTGATCATGGCTATATTCGCCGCCCAGTAATAGTTGCTAAAATTTGGCAGCGCCAACCCGCCCTCTCCCCGGCTCCGCTCAAGCATTACCTTCCTTACCCACGGGGTCTTGCCCGCCCAAACAAAGCCAGAGATTACTTTGTTGACCCGTTTAAAAAACGACCGCTGAATAAAGATGGGGAGACATTGAAACACGAACAGGAATCTCGGGAGGACCGTCATCTTCACCGTCTGCACCCTCCCAGCTAGTGACAACGGGAGCGTGTCCCACCTCCGAAAATCGTCCTTCATTTGGTCCACTAGCCAGGCCAGATTTAATTAATGCAGCCGGTCCCATTCCCGAGCCACTTGAATGCCTCGGTACATAAAGCTTCCCCTTACTAATCTAAACGGCAGCTCCTCCAATCGCCTCTCCTGTCCCCTCCCTGGATCGCAAACATCTCACTTTTCCCCACATTTAGCTTATACCTCGAAAACCGGCCAAATTCCCCTAGAATCCTCATGATTTCGTCCATCCCCTCTAATGGGTCCGATACATACAGAAACAGGTCATTTGCATAGAGCGAGGCTTCACCCCACCACTTCCAACCCCCCACCCCCAGACCAGCCCCTTGAGGCTCTATAGCTAGCGCAAACAACAGTGGGGAGAGGGGGCATCCCTGTCTTGTCCCCCGGTGCAGTCTAAAATAGTCCAATGTTGTCCTATTCATCCATACACTTGCCACAGGAGCCTGATACAGCAACCTGACCCAGTCAATAAAGCCCCGCCCAAATCCGAACCGTCCCAGTACCTCCCACAGATAATCCCATTCTACCCGATCAAAAGCCTTTCTGCATCCATTGCGATCACTCCCTCCACCTCCCTACCTTCCGGGGACATCATGGTCACATTTAACAACCTTCTTACATTGGCCACCAACTGCCTCCCTTAACATACCCCGTCTGGTCCTCCCCATTAACATCCGGAACACAATCCTCAATCTTGGAGGACAACATTTTGGCCAGCAGTTTGGCGTCCACATTCAACAGGGATATCGGCCTGTAGGACCTACACAGCTCTGGGTTCTTGTCCCGCTTCAGAATCAGCGAAATCGTGGCATGTGACATCGTCGGGGGCAGCACCCCTCTTTCCCTTGCCTCATTGAACATCCTCATCAATATCTCAGAGAACTTTTTATAAAACTCCATTGTAACCCGTCCGGCCCCGGGGCTTTACCCGCCTGCATGGCCTTCAGACCCTCCACTATCTCTTCCAACCCGATCGGGGCCCCCAGCCCTTTCACCGTCCACCTTTGGGAAATTCAGCTGCCCCAAGAAGTGCCTCATCCCCTCCAGCCCCGTAGGGGGTTCCGACCTATACAGCATACTGTAGAAATCCCTAAACGCCTTATTCACCCCTGCTGAATCTCCAACCAGGTTCCCATCTCCGTTATTTACTTTCCCAATCTCCCTGGCTGACTCTCTCTTTCTGAGCTGCTGTGCAAGCATTCTGCTGGCCTTCTCTCCATACTCATAGATCCCCCCCTCGTCTTTCTCAGCTGCTCCACTGTCCTCGCTGTGGTTAACAAGCTGAACTCTGCCTGTAGCCTCCGCTGTTCCCTTAAAAGCCCCACCTCTGGGGTCTCCGCATACCTCCTATCGATCTGTAGTATCTCCTTAACCAGTCGGTCCGTCTCTGCCCTGTCCACCTGCTCCTTATGGGCCCGTATCGAGATCTGCTCCCCTCTGACTACCGCCTTCAGGGCTTCCCAGACCATCGCTGCTGAAATTTCCCCCGTGTCGTTGACCTGCAGGTAGTTCTGAATATATTTCCTCAGCCGCTCGCACACACCTTCGTCAGCCAAAAGTCCCACATCCAACCTCCAGTGTGGGCGCTGGTTACTGTCTTTACTAACCTGCAGGTCAACCCAGTGCGGAGCATGGTCTGAGATTGTGATCGCCGAGTACCACCCCTGCCAGTAAGACCCTGCTCAAAACGAAGAAATCGATCCGGGAGTACACTTTATGCACGTGTGAGTAGAAAGAGAATTCCTTCACCCTCGGCTGCCCAAATCTCCATGGATCCACCCTCGCCATCTGCTCCATGAACCCTTTTAGTTCCTTTGCCATTGCTGGCACCCTGCCCGTTTTTGAGCTTGACCGGTCCAAGCCAGGGTCAATAACTGTGTTGAAGTCCCCTCCCATGACCAACCTGTGTGAGTCCAGGCCCGGTATCTTGCCCAGCATCCTCTTTATAAACTCCACATCATCCCAATTTGGCGCATACACGTTTACTAATACCACCTGCACCCCCTCCAGTTTCCCACTGACCATAATGTACCGACCCCCCACATCCAAAACTATTCTACCCGCCTCTACACCACCCGCTTAATGATCAGGATCGTGGCCCATCTAGTCTTTGAATCCAGTCCCGAGTGAAAGACCTGACTGACCCAGCCTTTCCTCAATCTAATCTGGTCAATTAACCTAAGGTGCATCTCCTGCAACATTACCACGTCCGCCTTCAGTCCCCTAAGATGCGCGAACACACGTGCACTTTGGACCGGCCCATTTAACCCTCGAACATTCCAGATGGTCAGCCTAGTTGGAGGGCTCATTGCCCCCACCCCCCTCGCCGATCGGCCATCCCCTTTTTTGGGCCCGCCTCCAGCCCATGCTCTGCGCCTCCACCGGCCAGCCCCCAGGCAGCCTCCGCTCCCAACCTCCTCTCTCCCTCCCTCGTCAGCAGAACATTTCCCCCCCCTCTCCCCGCTAGTAACAACACTCTGGAACCCAACCCCTTTGATAAACCGAACATATGCACACCCCCCACTGCGCTTCAGTGAGCTAGCCCGCTAGGCTAACTTAGTGGCCCCCATTCCTGGCGCCGGATAGTCCCCCACCTATTGTTCCCTCCCCCCCCGCTCATACAAACATACTCCAACATCAAACAATCCCCACACAATTGCCCGACAGAAAAACACCAAAATCTAAACAAGCACACCTCCATCCCCCAACAGTGCAAATGAAAATCTTAACTCACTCAGCTGGGCCACTGGTCCCAAATCAATACAGAAGGCATTACAAACTGCTTCCACAAAACGAAAAACGAGAAACTTATTTTGAAAAAGAACAGAGAAAAACAAAAAGAAAAAAAAACATGAACGTTGCAGCAAAGTTCAAAAGTACTCAGTCCCCCAATCAGTCCTTTCCTTTTCACGAAGTCCAGCGCGTCCTCAGGTGACTCGAAATAAAAGTGCTGTTCCTCCCACATGACCCAGAGACGGGCCGGATACAACAGACTGAACTTCACCTTTTTCTTAAAAAGCATCGACCTAATCTGGTTGAAGCCTGCTCTTCTCCTGGCCACCTCCACACTCAGGTCTTGGTAGACCCGCAGGATACTATTGTTCCACTTACAGCTCCGTGTCTGCTTGGCCCACTGTAGAATGCGCTCCTTATCCAAGTACCTGTGGAATCTCACCACCATTGCCCTCGGGGGGTCTCCCGTTCACGGCTTCCTCACGAGTGCTCTGTGAGCCCTGTCCACCTCCAAGGGTCGGGCAATGCCCCAATCCCCAGCAACTTCTCAAACATATCTGCAATGTATGCCCCAGCGTCTGCTCCTTTGGACCCCTCTGGAAGCCCAACGATTCTCAAGTTCTGCCGACGGGACCTATTCTCTAGATCCTCCACCTTCTCCAGGAGCTTCTTCTGCTGGTCTCTCAGAATCCCCACCTCCAACTCGACCACAGTTTGATGTTCCTCCTGCTCAGCCAATGCCTTCTCCACCTTCTGGATCGCCTGATCTTGGGCATCCAATCTAAGCTCCAGCCGCTCAATCGACTCTTTCATCGGGTCCAAGCAGTCCCGTTTCTACTTCGCAAAGCTTTCCTGAATAACTTGCATCAACTGCTCCATTGACCGCTGGGTCGACAAACCAGGGGTCCAGTCCTCCGCCCTGCTGCCTCCCGCTGCAGCTTCAGCCCAAGCCTTCTCTGTCTTTCTGTTTCTGCCTTTACGAGCACTTCTAGTCCTTCTCTCCATGCACCGATGCGGGAATTCAGTACACATTTGCCTCTGTCTTCAGGTTTACAGTTCAAGTCCGGTAGAAAATCGGGGGAAAAGGTCCAAAAGTCCGACCCGAGCGGGAGCCACCAAATGTGCGACTTACTCCTTCATAGCCGCCACCGGAAGTGACCACATTATTTCTGTCTGTCTGAGGAATGTGGTCAAGTTAGTTAGCTTAAATCCCATCATACATTGCAGCCACTACTGTTAGCAAGAATTTAATTGATTGTTACTGCTATGTTCTAAGAATACATATTTAATGATTAATAATGATTACTGGATAAACTTTCTCTGATTAGTTTCAATCCTCAATAAATTAACTTAAGTAGAGCTACTCAAGTGTTATCTTAGCTATCTGGTTTTAAGGGGTCTCATCTCAGGACCCCCCCTTCAAATGGGGAGGCATAAGCTATTCGGACAACTTCCCACCCAGCCCACATTTCCAATTATAGATAGGCATTTGTTTTTGGCAGTCACTCATATGTGGGTACTTGGAATGATGCGCAATCAATTGCACAAAGACGCAGATTGGGTACAACTGTGGCTTTATTGCAGTCAGATGCGTGGCCTCCTGCTGCAGCTGGTGAAATGGCAGGGCAATGAAGGTCAGGCATATTTATACAGATCTTAGTGGGCGGAGCCAGCCAGCAGGGGCTACCGGTGAACCTGTAGTGCAGGTCCTACATTACATCCCATAATACAGTGATTCACCACATTCACCCCCTGTTAAAATGAGTCCAGCGGGGATGATGTGAAACTATATACAAATAGTGCAATTATGTACAGTGGTAAGAATGGGGAAAACAAGGAAGAAAAAAAAAAAGTTCATGTTGACGGTGCAGAGTCTGTCAAAGGTTCAGCCGATGCTTTGGTGCTTTGGTGATTCGTTGGGAGTGGCAAATCGGTGGCGGTGAAGTCGGTGCAGGTGGTGGTGGAGGTGGCACCGATGGTGGTGGTGGCGGTGCTGATGCTGGCCAGTCATCGGGGAATTCCGGGAGCGTGCCAAAATCCTCTTCGTCCTGTTGTGTGGGAAGGAGGGGAGGGGTTGGTCTGGTGGGGTCAATATTGGCGGCGCGGTGGGGGGGGGGGGGGGGAGGGGGCGCATGGGTGCGGGAGTGTGTTGGGGTGGAACCTGACGGTGCCAGGTCCCTGAGTGAGACAGTATCTTGGCGGCCGTCGGGGAACTCCACGTAGGCACATTGAGGGTTGGCGTGGAACAGGTGAACCCTGTCCACCAAGGGGTCCACCTTGTGGAGTTGGGCGTGCCTACGGAGAAGGACCGGTCCTGGAGCTGCGAGCCACATCGTGAGCGACACCCCGGATGTGGACTTCCTGGGGAAGGTAAAAACATGTTCATGGGGTGTGTTATTAGTGGCGGTGCACAATAGTGATCGGATGGAGTGCAGAGCATCAAGGAGGACCGCCTGCCAGCGAGAGGCTGAGAGGTTCCTGGACGGCCCTCCAAACCTTCCCATTCTCCCGTTCTACTTGCCCGTTTCCCCGGGGTTTGTAGCTGGTCGTCCTGCTGGAGGCGATACCCCTGCTGAGCAGGAACTGACGCAGCTCATCGCTCATGAATGAGGATCTCCTGTCACTGTGGATGTAAGCGGGAAAACCGAACAGAGCGAAGATAGTGTTGAGGGCCTTGATGACGGTGGCAGATGTCATATCGGGGCATGGGTTGGCGAAGGGTAATCTGGAGTACTCATCGACCACACTGAGAATGTACGTATTAGGGTCGGTGGAGGGGAGGGCCCCTTTGAAATCCACGCATTCAAAGGGGCGGGAAGCCTTCACCAGGCACGCACGGGCCGGCCGGTAGAAGTGTGTCTTGCACTCCGCACAGACCTGGCAGTCCCTGGTGACTGTCCTTACTTCCTCGACGTAGTAGGGCAGATTGCGAGCTTTGACCAGATGGTACAATTGAGTGACCCCCGGGTGACAAAGGCTGTCGTGTAGGGCCCGGAGTTGGTCTACTTGTGCGCTGGCACATGTACCTCGGGAGAGGGCATCTGGGGGCTCGTTGAGTTTACCGGGGCGATACAAAATCTCGTAATTATTGGTGGAGAGCTCGATTCTCCACCGCAAGATTTTATCATTTTTGATCTTGCCCGCTGTGTATTATAGAACATGAAAGCTACTGACCGTTGGTCAGTGAGGAGAGTGAATCTCTTACCGGCCAGGTAATGCCTCCAATGCCGCACAGCTTTAACAATAGCTTGGGCCTCCTTTTCGACGGATGAGTGTCGAATTTCAGATGCATGAAGGGTGCGGGAAAAGAATGCCACGGGTCTGCCTGCCTGGTTTAGAGTGGCGGTAAGGACGAAGTCTGAAGCGTCGCTTTCTACTTGAAAAGACTGTGACTCATCTACTGCGCACATCCCGGCCTTGGCGATGTCTGCTCTGATGCGGGCGGAAGCGTGTTGTTCCTCGGCCGCGAGAGGGAATTGGGTGGACTGAATGAGTGGGCGGGCCGTGTCCGCATAGTTTGGGACCCACTGGGCGTAGTAGGAAAAGAACCCCAGGCAGCGTTTGAGGGCCTTGGGGCAGTGGGGGAGGGGGAGCTCCACGAGGGGGCGCATGCAGTCAGTGTCGGGCCCGAGAAGTCCGTTTTGGACTACATAGCCGAGAATGGCTAACCGGGTCGTGCTGAACACACATTTCTCTTTGTTGTAGGTCAGGTTGAGAAGAGTGGCAGTGCGGAGGAATTTATCGAGGTTGGCATCGTGGTCCTGCTGGTCATGGCCGCAGATGGTGACATTATCTAAGTACGGAAAGGTGGCCCGCAAACTGTACTGGTCGACCATTCGGTCCATTTCCCTTTGGAAGACCGAGTCCCCATTTGTGATGCCGAAAGGGACCCTAAAGAAGTGATAGAGCTGACCGTCCACCTCAAAGGCAGTGTATGGACAGTCCGACTTCCGGATGGGGAGCTGGTGGTAGGAGGATTTCAGGTCAATTGTTGAGAAGACCAGGTACTGTGCAATCTGATTGACCATATCAGATATGCGTGGGAGGGGGTACACGTCGAGCTGTGTGTACCGATTGATGGTCTGGCTGTAGTCCACGACCATCCTGTGTTTCTCCCCAGTTTTAACCACTCCCACTTGGGCTCTCCAGGAGCTGTTGCTGGCCTCGATAATACCCTCCTTAAGCAGCCGCTGGACTTCGGACCTGATGAAGGTCTTGGCCTGGGTACTGTACCGTCTGCTCCTAGTGGCAATGGGCTTGCAATCCGCAGTTAGATTGGCAAAAAGGGAGGGGGGATCCACCTTGAGGGTCGCGAGGCTGCAAATGGTAAGGGGGGGGGTAGGGGCCTGCCGAATTTGAGGGTGAGGCTCTGGAGATTGCACTGGAAGTCCAGGCCCAACAAGAGCACAGCACAGAGATTAGGAAGGACATAGAGGTGGAAATTACTAAATTCTATGCCCTGGACAGTGAGGGTGACTGTACAGAAGTCTTGGATCGGGACGGAGTGGGATCCAGAGGCTAGGGAGATCCTTTGATTGGCAGGATGGACCACGAGGGAGCAGCGCGTTACTGAATCTGGGTGTACAAAGCTTTTGGTGCTCCTGGAGTCCAGCAGGCACGAGGTCACGTGGCCGTTGATTTTCACCGTCGCCGACGCGGTGGCCAGGTTGTGCGGGCGAGATTGGTCCAGCGTCATCAAAGCGAGCTGTGGGTAGTCGTCGGATGCTTCGGATGGCGAGCGTGTGTGGTTCCGATCTCGGGATGTCCGGAGAACCTGTGGGGAACAAAATGGCAGCACCCATGGAGCGCACATTGCGGGGTCGGGACAAGATGGCGGCGCCCATGGGGCACACGTGGCCGAAGAGGGACAAGATGGCGGCGCCCACTGGTCACACATGGCCCCGGGAGGAGAAGATGGCGGCTCCCATTTTGCGTTTGGCGTGGGGGAGGGGGCGATAGCAGGCGCGATCGCAGCGACTGCGCGGGCCTGGCACACAGCCGCGAAGTGCCCCTTCTTACTGCAGGATTTACAAATGGCAGTGTGGGCAGTGTTGGCGGGGGTGCTTCTGCTAACCGCAGAAGTACCAGCGGGGACTCCCGGGGTGCGCGGATCGGCGCGCAGTGCAGGCGTATTGGGAAGGCAGGGCCCCAGCTGAGGAGGTCGTCGGCGGGGTCCAGGAGGGGTAGGAAGGGGTAGAAGGGTTGGCAGCGCGGCAGGAGGGGTAAGACAGTACATTACGGGATGCGACCATCATGGAGGGCGCAAAGGTTTATGTCTCCGCCAGTTCGAGCGTGGCCCCTTCCAGTAATCATTCTCGGATGCGGTCCGACGCAATCCCTGTCACGAAAGCATTGCACATGAGGAGATTAGCGTGTTCAGTGGCCGTAACGGCCTGACAGTCACAGTCGCGGACAAGTGGAATTAGGGCGCGCCAGAAGTCTTCGATGGACTCACCAGGTAGTTGCGAGCGGGAGGCGAGTACATGCCTGGCAAAGAGCGTGTTCATGTTCTGAGCATAGTGTTCTTTAAGGAGTGCCATTGCTTTTGTGTAATTCGAGGCGTCTTGGATCAATGTAAACACGCTGGAGCTCAGTCTGAAGTACAGGACATTTATCTTCTGAGCCTCCATTGGCGCGTGGTTCGCAGCGTTGATGTAGGCCTCAAAACATGCTAGCCAGTGATTAAAGTGTTTTCTGGAGTCGGGCGAGTGCGGATCCAGCTGCAGTCGATCTGTTTTCATTCTGATATCCATTCTGTGGAAAAATCTGACTGCAATAAATTGATGCACGATCAATTGCACAAAGACCAGATTGGGTACAACTGTGGCTTTATTGCAGTCAGATGCGTGGCCTCCTGCTGCAGCTGGCGAAATGGCAGGGCAATGAAGGTCAGGCATATTTATACAGTTCTTAGTGAGCGGAGCCAGCCGGCAGGGGCTACCGGCGAACCTGTAGTGCAGGTCCTACCTTACATCCCATAATACAGTGGTTCACCACACGGAATATACCCTCAGCCAGACTAGGCCAGTTTAAGCAATGGAGCCATGCTGTGATTCCAGAGTAATTGATGGGACCTTGATCCACAGGTGCTCAGTTCATTTTATTTCAACCATTTAAAGCTGATTGAATCCAATTAGCTGTATCCATAGCCTGCATTATGCCAGCCTCCACCTACGATGCCACAGGTGTTGTCATAAAGAAAGACTTGCATTTATATATATAGCACTTTTCAAGACCACGAGATGCCTCAAAGTGCTTTATTGCCAATAAAGTACTATTTCTTGAAATGTAGTCACTGTCGCAGAGAGAGTTCTTATGGCCAAACAAATTGATTATCAGCCTGTATATCCTTCCAATGTGTCTTGGTGGCTGGCAGTATGAGCAGGAAAGTCTCCTGGTCAGCCATACTGCACTACTTTGCCAAGCATAATTAGGGACCAAGGCAATGACTGTCAAGGCCCTTGTACCTGGAGGGCAGGAGAGACTCACTGTTGTAATACAGGAAAAGCAGCAGCTAAGTTGTGCACAGCAAACAACGCGATGATGACCAGTTAATCTGTTTTTATTTTGTGATGCTGTCTGGCTAAACATTGGCCAAATCATTAGGGATATTTCCCCCACTCTTTCTTGCAATAGTGCCGTGGGAATATTTTACATCAGCCCAAGCAGGCAAATGAGGCCTTGGTTTAATGTCTCATCCGAGAGATGGTGACTTCAGATGATGCAGGACTCCCTCAGTACTGGACTGGAATTGCAGCCTTGATTTTTGTCCTTATACCTTGGCTTGAGACTTGAACCCAGAACCTTGTGATTGAGAAGTGAACCTGCTACCAACTAAGATGCAACAGAAACTCACATTCAATGGCAGCATTCAGTTCTCCATGATATCATTACTTTTGGAAATAGTGCTGTGTACAACTTCCTCCGGCTACCCAATACCCGTTTTATTTCTGTGTCCAATGAAACAATCACTTGCTGCTCTGGCACCAATTTTCATTTCAGTGAGGTTCCTGGGTCAAATTGTGGTGTGCGCCAGCAGTGTGTGAATGGTCAGACTTAATTTCTTTCTGGAGGAAATCCCAATTTCCCCCATCTTCCCACCTCTGTGCCTTTTTCCTTTGATCGTTTTGCAGGTTAAGAATGTCTAGCAAGCATAATGCACACCCGACCCCGCTGAGGTCAGGTTCCCCATTTTAAATGGAGGACAAAAGTTGGATTTCCTCCAGCACACCATTTTCAGCTGGTGGAGCAGGGTTTTGGGGGGCCATTAACAGCACGCCAGTTGTGAGAGCTCATGCAGAGCATAGAAAACCTGCTGAGGAGTCTGGAACATTCTGAAAAGAAAGTTTAAAGTTTTCTCACACCTTCAAATGTCACAATTCGGATTGTAATGTAATATAGATGGGGTTTTAGTACACTGATTCATCATTGGGATCTGTTCTTTCATTGACCACCATTGTGCATGTTATAACCAACGCAAGGTTAGCAACTTACACGAGGGAGTCTCTCGTATTGAAGACGGCGTGCTCTTATGGGACACCCAGGTGGTAGTCCCCGAGTGTGGACCTGCAGCGCGTTTCCTAGACCTCCATAATGGACACCTTGGAGAGTCTAAAATGAAGATGCTTGCCTGGAGCTATGTCTGGTGGCCCGGCATTGACGCAGCCATTGAACGAGTAGCACAGTGATGCCCCCAATCTCAGGGTACTGACGATTATGCCTGGCAGCCCCACTCTACCCTTGGGAATGGCCCGGAAGGCCTTGGGCCCGGGTTCAAATCGACTTGTCAGGCGCTTTCCAGGGGTCAATGTTCCTCCTCCTGGTAGACGTTCACTCTAAGTGGCTGGAACTAGTACGGATGTAGGCAACAACTGCCCGGGCCAGATTTTCAGTACGTATGGAATCCCCAAGGTACTGGTGTCCGATAACGGCACGGCGTTCACAAGTGCGAAGTTCATGGCATTCACTTCGCCAACGGGATTCGACACGTGTGGACTGCCCCCCACCACCCGACATCGAATGGACTGGCCAAAAGAGCAGTTCAAACATTTAAGCTGGGCATGAAGAAGCGGACGGCTGGATCCTGGGACACTTGCGTGGCACGATTTATTTTCTTCTATCACACGACGCCGCAGGACACCGCATGACACGACGGGCATCGCACCAGGGAAGCTCTTGATGGGCTGTTGCCTTCGCACCCGCCTAAATTTGGTCATCACTAATCGAGACAGGAGGGTCTGACAGGACCAGGACCAGTCCAAGATCAATGCCAGTCACTGTCTGAAGGCTCGCACATTCGCCCCGGCGACGCTGTGCATGTCCAAAACCTTGGCAATGGGGGCATTTGGGTCCCAGGTGTCATCTTGGCGGCCATCGGAATGGTATCCTAGGGCACAAGGGTGGGAATCCAATTGCCAGACATAGACACATCTCCGGACTTGCGGGGGGGGGGGGGGGGGGGGGGGGGGGGGGCGGGGGGGTGTTATAACCCCAGCAGAGGTCACGGGCCAGGAACCATCAGTTTCCCCGTCCTCTCCATGGAATATGAACTTCCCCAGTAAAGGGGCGGGGTCTCCCCATAACAGGTGCAGCTCCTCTAGTCTAAGAACCCTGACCTAGGTGCAGGTTGAGAAAGGAGGCCCTCTGGGGAATGGTGGGGATTTGACTGTAAGTAATAATAAACTTTTTTGCGTTCTAACCTGCAGCTCATGTGTGGCTGCTTGCCTCGAATCTAACAGTGTACCTGTTCACATGTATTATAATACTTTTCCAAGGGAGAAGGTATCATAAAGCTGCAAAAAATGGAACACCGTGTCCTGTGAGTCTGTGCTGTCAGATTTTCGTCTACAAATCAAATGCCACTTACTGATTTAAAGAAAAAGCCTGGTTTTGACAGTTGGAAACAAAATCACTCAATCTGCTTCCTTCTAGTCATTGATCGGTGCCCTGCATTGAAACTGAAATGAGCACCTGCTGTTCTTTCCTCTTAGAGAGAAGTCTATTGTTTGGGCAGTTGTGGCCATTAGGTTTGATGAGAAATTCCAGGGTTGTATTCCTTGGAGATGAGGACACTGAGGACACTGAGTGTCGTCGTTCCCCCGACGGACGACGACACATGATTGAGATGTATAAAATTATGAGGGGAATAGGTAGAGTAGACAGGAAGAAACGTTTCCCCTTGGTGGAGGGGTCAATGACCAGGGGGCATAGATTTGAGGTCAGTTTCAGGAAGTTTAGAGGGGATTTGAGGAAATTCTTTTTTACCCAGAGGGTGGTGGGAGCCTGGAAGAGTGGAGGAGGAAGCCACCCTCTTAAGAAGTATGTAGATATGTACTTACAATGCCAAGGCATATAAGGCTATGGGCAAAGTGCTGGAAAATGGGATTAACAGTTAGGTGGGATTTGACCGGCACTGATGTGATGGGCCGAAGGGCCTTTTCTGTGCTGTAGACAAATGTTTGGCTTAGTTTCAAGTGCTAGTGTGTTTTAGCACAGTTGGCTATTTCACTCATCTGAGGATGAATGACAGTTTCAAGAAGCTGTAATAACAGAATATGCCTTTGATGTAGTTTCTGGGCGAGATTCTCCGACACCCTGCCGGTTTGGCGAATCGCCAGGGGCTGGCGTGAATCCCACCCCTGCCGGTTGCCGAATTCTCCGGCACCGGAGATTCGGCGGGGGCGGGAATCGCACCGCGCCGGTTGGCGCCCCCCCCCCCGCGAAGTCCCGCTGCCAGAATGCCTGTCCCACCGGCGTGGATTAAACCACCTCTCTTACCAGCGGGACAAGGTGGCGTGGGCGGGCTCCGGGGTCCTGGGGAGCGCGGGTGATCTGGCCCCGGGGGGTGCCCCCACGGTGGCCTGGCCCGCGATCGGGGCCCACCGATCCGCGGGCGGGCCTGTGCCATGGGGACACTCTTTTCCTTCCGCCTTCGCCACGGTCTCCACCATGGTGGAGGCGGAAGAGACTCCCTCCACAGCGCATGCGCGGGGCTGCCGTGAGCGGCCGCTAACGCTCCCGCGCATGTGCCGCCCGGCAATGTCATTTCCGCACCACGGGGCACCAAAGGCCTTTTCCGCCAGCTGGCGGGGTGGAAATTAGTCCAGCGCGGGCCTAGCCCCTCAAGGTTGGGGCTCGGCCTCCCAAGATGCGGAGGATTCCGCACCTTTGCGGCGGCGCGATGCCCGACTGATTTGCGCCGTTTTTGGCGCCGGTCGGCGGATATCGCGCCGATACCGGAGAATTTTGTCCCTGGTTTGTTGGCACAGACTAATCAGATAACAAATATTACATGTAAGAATGGAAATTGCTAACAACACTCAACAGGTCGGGCAGCACCTGTGGAAGGTAGTCATGATGTGGAGAAACCGGCATTGGGCTGGGGTTGGTACAGTAAGACGTCTTCATCACTCCGAAAGCTCGTGTTTCCAAATAAACCTGTTGGACTTTAACCTGGTGTTGTAAGACTCCTTTGAAGAAGAAGAAGAAATCACTTTGTGTCCCAAATAGGCTTCAAATGAAGTTACTGTAAAAAGCCCCTAGTCGCCACATTCCGGTGCCTGTTCGGGGAGGCTGGTACGGGCATTGAACCATGCTGCTGGCCTGCCTTGGTCTGCTTTCAAAGCCAGCGATTTAGCCCTGTGCTAAACCAGCCCCTGTGGAGAGAGGGAAACAGAGGGCTGGATTCTTCCACCTCGCCCGCCGCAAGAACGCCACGGGCGAGATTCCGACAATGGAAAAATCCATTGACCTCGGGCGGGATTCTCTGGTCGACGGGCGAACGTGGCAGGAGAATCCTGCCCAGAGTTAATGTTTGGAATCTCTCAACATTTCTACTTTGAAGGAGAATCATATTTGACTTGAAATGTTAACTCTGTTTTTCTCCAAATGTGTTGTCAGACCTGCTGAGTGTCTGTTTTCATTTTAGATTCCCAGCTGCTGCAGTATTTATACAAATATCACAAGGTTTTTTCCACATTGTTCTCTCTTGGCATGTTTGATTGAGGCTTTTATTAGATGCTGAGAAGCTTATTTCTCTCCCCACCCATTCTCGAGGAATGTAAGGTGTTGCCATTGACATTTCACAGCAGCTGTGCATACGGGATGAGTGGCTTTGGAGGATACAAACAGGAATGGAGGTGGCATAGTGATCTGACAAGGTATGGAGAATACATACTGGCATGGCTTTGATGGCATGGGTGATCTGAGGGGGCATGGGCTGGCACGGGATAGTGGATTGGGCTGAGGGAGATGTGAGCTTGAGGAGGGTCTATAAACACTGAGGAGCTGGGATATTGTTTGTTGGAGAACTGAGAAGAGCCTTCTAACTGGCTGGCTGCCTCACCCACACTCCTCACTCACGCCAGTGTGGCTCGCAAACTGCACTGCTAGCCTGACCCCTGCAGGCTAAGGCAAAAATGGCATGTGAAGTCACATGTGGGCCTAGCAGCAAGCTGCGAAGACGTGGCTTTCCCATAGCCAGAGCAAGATTTAGCCCACAGCAATTTGCGAATTTGAACACCGTTCTTTAAAAATGTAGACATTAGAAGCTGGAACCAGTAAAGGAAACCACAAAGTTGCCAGATTGTGAGCAAAAATGTCAAATGGCTCACTAATGTCGTTTAGGGATTGAAAGCTGCTGTTCTTACTGAATTACATGTGACTCCCATCCCTGAACATTGTGGTTGACTAATGGCTGTCCTCTAAAGTGGCCTGGCTAGCACTTCCACATTGCACCATCAATTTAACGGGCAATTAGGGAGGGGCAATAAATGCTGGTCTTGTCAATGATGTCCACATCCCAAAAATGAATTCAAAGGAACGTGGGGAGGTGTCAGTGGTCCATCATCCATCAGTCTATGCTTCCATGGCCACATCTGTACCTAGTTCTCAAATGTCCATGTTAATGTTTAGTGAAAGGATTGGCTTTCCGAGGAAATGCTTGGGGCGGGATTCTCCGCTGGCAGATTCTCCGCCAGCGGGATTCTCCGTTTTGCCGGCACCCGGGGGTTTCCCGACGGCGTGGGGCTGCCCCACAATGGGAAACCCTATTAACCGGCCGGCGTAACGGAGAATCCCGCCGGCGGGTCGGGGCAGAAATGTGGCGTGGCGTGGCGTGGCGGAGAATCCAGCCCTTGATGTTTTCTTGGAAAGTGATTGGGGCATAATTCTTCCATGGCCCCGCCGGCTGGTTCAATGTGGGTGCGTGGAAGAATTCGGAGGGAGGCCCAAAAAGGCAATGTGAATTTCCCATGGGAACGTCCACTGCTGCACGCCATAGCAGATCGATAAATCAGCTGGAGGTCAGCATGGAACTCATTTACATCCTGCCATCAGGATGCAGATGAAGACCTGACCACCCACACCCTGGTGTTTGTGGTAAAACACGCCAGTGCAAAACACATCTGGAACAAGGTGGGTCTCACCTAAACAACATGTGGGCCTGCCTCTGGAGATCGGGATAAAGGCTACTGAATCCCGGAACACCACAGCAATGGGCTGGAGGAGCACCTACTGGTGGAACTTCAGATCAGGTGTCCTGGAGGGGGTCCATCTTCCAGCTTCAGAATGTTTCTGGAGATACATCTTCTTTCTCAGGAGGTTCACCTTCCGGCCTCAAGAGTTCCCGGAGCTCTTGACTAGTGGGTCAGTGATATTGGGCACCTTTTCAATATGGTGTCCGGACACGATGGTGGACTACACGTCACCAGGGTTGCCCTGCCGCAGAACATGATGCAAAACATTTAATTGCATAATTAATGAGGTCGGAGCTGGAAGATTTGCCGTTGGCTTCCAGAGAGGGAAACACCACCGCCATGGGGCCTAGTCGCCTGATTGGAGAATTCAGCCCTTGGTCCTGCTCTGTGAAGAAATCTACATAGTTCATTGAATGAATAGGCACACTTTCCTCATAGGATACTGCATTGCACAGTATACGAAGTTCAAACAAAAAATGCCTGAATGAGCTCTGTTTTTCCAAAATATGATTGCCACTTCATCGTGTGCCTGTTCCATATTCAGCTCTTCTATCATGCTTTCAAGAATGAAAAGGTTAAATACCAGGGCACTATGTGCTGCCATGTTGGCATGCAAAAAAAATGTGAGTAATTTTTTGGAACTTTACGAAAACCAGACTTAACCAGTCTTTTAATTTATTCAACTTCCTGCCAGGTATGTTTAGCTCCCAAACAGCACTCATCTCACAGAGATGAGGAGAAATGTTTTTTCTTTCAGAGGGTTGTGAGGTTTTGGAATTCCCATCCTCAAAAGGTGGTGGAAGCAGAGTCTTTGAACATTTTCAAGACAGAGATGGACAGATTCTTGATTTGCAAGGGATTGAAAGGTTATTGGGGGTAAACAGGAATGTGGAGTCGAGGTTACAATTAGGTTAGCCATGATCTTGTTGAATACAACAGCAGGCCTGAGGGGCTGAGTAGCTTACTCCTAATTCATTCATTTGTACGTATGTTTTTAAAAATTCATTTAGGGGATGTGAGCATCACTGACTAGGCCAGCATTTATTGCCATTCCATAGTTGCCCTTGAAAAGGTGGTGGTGAGTTGCTTCCTTGAACTGCTGCAGTCACTGAGGTGTGGGTACACCCACAATGTTGTTAGGGAGGGAGTTCCAAGATTTTAACCCTGCTACAATGAAGGAACAGTGATATATTTCCAAGGATGGTGAGTGATTTGGAGGGGAACTTCCAGGTGGTGGGGTTCCCAGTTATCAGCTGTCCTTGTTCTTCTAGATGGTAGTGGTCATGAGTTTGGAAGATGTTGCCTAAATATCCTTGGTGACCTATACAAAAATCCTGGTTTCTTGTATGTTGGTATCTTTCCATATCTGTTAAAAAAATTGGCCGCAATCTAACAAGAAATGATAATGTCCATTCGGGGTGGGATTAGCGGGGTCGTTCCTCGTACTACAAGCCAGGAATGACTCTGCTATCTGACGGTGAGCGGAGCTCTTCAGTGCAGGAAGAGATGAAGTCCCGATCTTGTAACCCCCTGACATACCCTCAAATGGCTCAACTCACCTATAAGGGGTTCATTGAGCCCCTCGCATCCCATCTTACATGGGCAGGGCATCCCCGGACATGATGCCAGTGTGGGCACTCTGACAGTGTCCCTGCCAGCCTGGCAGTTCCAGGCTAGCACCCAGCTGGCACTACCAGGGTGGCAGTGCCAAGATGCCTGGGTGGCACCATCAGTGTCAGGGTGCCACCCTGCCCAGAGACTGACCACCAGGGGTCTCCGATTCTCCCCCCCCCCCACCCCCGCCCCAGCCAGGCACCATTCCACCCATTTGTATTTGTTGGGACCAGTGCGGAATGGCGCCCGGCTGGGATCACCTCAAGATCTGGTTAGATCTTGCGGGGTGTAACCCCGGATCTACCGGCCTTGAATCACCCTGGTTCCAGCAGGAAGCGGCCAGTAGATCATGGCCATTTTTTACAGGTCTCATGGCGACTTACAGTGCAATTAGCTTTTAGTTTTGGACCTGAGCTTTTACTTACTTCAAAATTGCTCAAAAACATCTTGGCAATGGATTGTTTTTGATCTGAATTATGATTGGTGGATTTTTTTTCATTGTTAATGAAATTGCTTTCTCTGGAGTTGCATATTTCAAAGTTAAGCATTGTTGGATTTTTGTGTAACTGTTTGTAATCCATGTATACTCTCATGTCTTTCACTAGAATACCTAATATTGGGGGTCAGTTGGCTGGACGGCTGGTTTGTGATGCAGGGCAATGCCAACAGCGCGGGTTCAATTCCAGCACTGTCTGAGGTTATCCATGAAGGCCCCACCTTCTCTACCTTGCCCATCATCTGAGTTGTGGTGACCCTCAAGTTAAATCACCACCAGTCAGCTCTCTCTGTCAAAAGGGGAGAGCAGTCTCTGGTCATCGGGGACCCTGACGACTTTCTTTTCGATATCAGATGCAGCGTTCTTTTCAGAAGGAAGGACCTGTGGTCCTTTACGTAACCCTCCAGGCAGTGTAGCAGTGGACCCAACGACTCCCAGTGCTCCACCAGCATGTGTCAGAAGTGGAAATGTAACCTTTGGCAGCAAGTGTTCCCATGTGAGAATCCTGAGGCATCGGTGTATAGCTCTTATGAGCTTTAAAAATCAATCTCCCTCAATCCCAGCCTTTATGTTTTACTCATGACATTCTTCTTAAAGTTCATAAATAATTTGTTTGGGAATTTCTCCACTGAATGACATGGTTTGAGAGAGTAAACAGGAGCTGTTTTCAACCATCCCTTTTGCTTATTTATTCAAATTCACATGAGTTGTGTTCAGTGCATTTTTCATCTGTTACTAAAAACATTGCTTTGCTGCTATTTTATTTTTCGATCTAACGCTCGGTTAAAATGAAGGGTCACTATTCATGAAAAGGATTGTGCCTTCATCTGGAACCTTGGACCTTAACTTCTTTGCAGTCAAGAAACACCAGTGAGAATGCTTTCTTAAATCTCAACTCGTAAGATCTACACAAGGACAGTTGCCGTGTCAAAGATCAAGAGATGCAACGTTGAAGAGGGCGGAAGGAATATGTTACTCAAGGTTTGACGAGAATAAAAAGTGTGAAGCATACCTTTTTCTAAATGTAACATTCCCAAAGTAACCACAAAATCATACACAAAAAAACATTTGCAGAGAAGGGTCAGCTATTTTTCCTCTTTGCTCAGTGTATTATGCTGCAACTGAATGCAAAATCCCAATGGTCCACCGCTGTGATGCACCTGAACCTTTAGTGGCAACAATAACTTGTGTGGATACAGCATCTTTAACATCGAAAAACATCCCAAGGTGTTTTGTGGTAACATAATTGGACATTCTTATGGTACATGCGCGTTTTTTGTGGGCATTCAATTGGTGCACTGCAAACTGGCTCTTCTGGTGAGTTTGATTTGTATCTGAAACAATAAAGGCAAAAGTAGATGCATTTATAAATTATTCAGATCTCCTGTGGCACTGCTCCTGGTGTGTGAGAGGATTTGCTGACAGCATTATTATGCATAAGTTATTATTAAGGCTGCGTATTGTATTGACTGAGCAATAAGTTAAAAGTGTATTTTGGTGCACAGTATGATAACTGCCAATATTTTAGGGATGGAATTCCACAGCTGTCCATTTTACTGTGCAGATTGTAAATTAGTGGCCATCACTATTATTCCTTTTATGCATACCCTTGATTTTATTTCCAGTGTTCTTTTAAAGGTAATAGGAATATTCGGGAAAATGGAAGACACATTGTGGGAGATAGCGAACTGGAATTTAGCAGCAATAAGGAAGGTTTCGCCACAGTGGAAGTGATAAAACTGCATTTGAAGTTGCAGTTGCGGCAATGGGATTGAAAAGACATTAAAGGGAGATTTCACTCTCTCATTTTCTGCTTCTTCTCTGAAGGAGTGCACAAACATGTGCCTTCTTTGCCTTCTCTTTGCACTCAAAGCAATCAATGTTTAGTGCTGCTGTCTCCTATGTTTATTTGATAACAAACTTTTGTTAAATGGTCTACCAAAGCAGAATGGACATGTTTGCCTTTTTTATGATATGTGGGACAAATAGTGCCGTGCCCAAACCAGCTGTGGCAACAAATTCTAGTTATTAAAATTTCAGAAATAAATTGAAATGTCCTTAAAACTGAACACAGTGTTTAATAGTTCAAATAATGACCATTTTTGAGAAAGCAACAAGTATTGTCACAACGCAACAAAGGCGATGGTGGTCGGGAAGGTTCATGGCAAAGATTCCGCCTGCCCCGGGACCTGAAGTTCCCGCCGACATCAACAAATCTTTAGCTGGTCCATCTAATTGTCCACCCCGGGCAGCACGGTGGAATAGTGGTTAGCACAGTTGCTTCACAGCTCCAGGTTCTCAAGTTCGATTCCCGGGCTGGGTCATTGTCTGTGTGGAGTCTGCACGTTCTCCCCGTGTCTGCGTGGGTTTCATTCGGGTGCTGCGGTATCCTCCCACAGTCCAAAGATGTGCAGGTTAGGTGGAGTGGCCGTGCTAAATTGCCCTTAGTGTCCAAAAAATGTTAAGTGGGGGTTACTGGGTTACGGGGATAGGGTAGACACGTGGTCTTCAGTAGGGTGCGCTTTGTAAGGGCCGGTGCAGACTCATTGGGCTGAATGGCCTCCTTCTGTACTGTAAATTCTATAATTCTATGATCCCGCCTGTGAGGATTCCCATGGTGGGAAGGACCAGAATACCTAGGCCCTGATATGCTGTCCGATCCTCTTCACTTGTCATGGGATTCAAACTTTATGACATTTGCGATAAGAACAGAAATGCTGGAAATACTTATTAGGCCTAGCAGCATCTGTGGAAAGAGAAACAGGTCTGAGTTAGTAATGTTTCAGGTTAATATAAGATGTTGAACCATGCGCACAGTGCTGATCAGTAATATGGACAGCCCATGAGTTTGGTTCAATTGCCTTAAGTAGCAATGGCCAGATTCAAGGAGCATGATAGAGTATCTTGGCAACCATTAGTGCTCTACTTCTGTTCACCCATTTCAGGGAAACCTTGAGGAAGTTCACAAGCACAGCTGTAACCTTGGATTCAAAAATAGACTGGGGCACAGCAAGGTCAGACATGGTGATGTCAACTTTTACAATGTCAGTAAAAGTCTGTGACAGCCATCCTTAAAAACCAGAGGTACAAAGAAAGAGTTTTTTTTCATCAGCTAAACACAAACCTGTCATAATATACACCAGTATATCATGGTGCAGACACACACTGATGGACACACAGTGGGACCAATCAACACACACAACATCGCAGCCAATCACCAGTGAGAGCACACGCACTATAAAGACAGGGGGCATCAGTGTTCCCACTCATTCGAGTAGCAGCTAGCTAGGAGCACAGAGCTCACAGCCTGCAACACAGACATTCACCATGTGCTGAGTGCATCAACTGGTTAAGACAAGGCAAAGGTCTTTCGTTAAAGCTAGTATCGTATTTAACCACAGTTCAAGTATGTTTAAATAGTTAACCTTTTAATAAAATAGTGTTGCACTACTTCAAGTGTTGGTGACCTGTATGTGATCCAGAACACCCAACACATCATGATACCAGGATGTGGTTGCATACTAGCACTTCTTAGGCCTAACTGCAAGTGAACTGCCTCTTCCGCCAGCATTCCGTCATCCTGCAACATGGACAACATCAGCCCGCCGCCGCCGCTCTGCATCGCCGGTAACCTCGGGGCCAACTGGAAGATTTTGAAACAGCGCTTGCAGCTCTTCCTCGAAGCCACGGACAGGGAGGGCGCCTTGGACTCCAGAAAGATTGCCCTTCTCCTCTCCACGGCCGGGGACCATGCCATCCACATTTTCAACTCTCTCACCTTTGCAGATGACGAAGACAAGATGATGTTCAAGACGGTTCTCCTCAAATTTGATACTCACTGCAGCGCAGCGGTGAATGAAAGTTTTGAGGGCTACGTGTTCCAGCAGCATTTGCAGGGTAAGGACAAACCTTTCCAATCCTTTCTAAAGCACCTCCGCATCCTTGCGCAATCTTGTAGCTACGGGCCCACCTCCGACTCCATGATACGTGACCAGATCGTTTTCGGTGTTCAGTCGGACGCTCTACGTCAGCAGCTCCTCAAAGTAAAGCAACTCACCCTAGCGACCGCCATCGAGGCCTATGTCCTACATGAAAATGTCACAAGTCGGTACTCCCATATACAAGCGGCTGAAACGGCGAGGCAAGGTCCTCACGAGGTGGAACGGGTCCAAGTGATTGAGCACCTCCAGGGCCTCAGCCTGGATGAGGGCGGCCATTTTGCCCACTTTTCGTGGACTCCCACGCTTGTACGCACCAAACGAGGGGACGGCAACGTGGAGGAACGTAATGCATAGGCGCGCACCATGCATGACCGCACCGCACATGCGCGGTGGCGCAGCGAACGTGCTGATGGCACGACGTGCGGCAACTGTGGCTCCGCCCATTTAAAGCGGCAATGCCCTGCAAAATCTCGACAATGCCTACGATGTGGAAGACTTGGCCACTATGCTGCCTGCTGTCGAGCAGCTCAGCCTTCCGATTCATATCGCTTCAGCCAGCCTTGCAGGAATGTTCGGGCAATTCAACCCACCATCACCGAGTCCGATTCCGACCTCCCGCATAGCAGTGACACCGAGGACCCGAAGGCGCCTTTTCGAATTGGTGTTGTAACGAAAAACAAGCTGTCCCCGAAGCAAAGACACCAGCCGCTGTCGGTATACAGCATCGATCCAGATGATGAGTGGTGTGCCACCCTGACGGTCAACCAGAATTCGTCGCCCACCTCAGAGACTTAATTTGTGAACTTTGTGCACTAATGGACTCTCTGGTCTGTTCTGTTCTTCCGTTTAATCGTTCAAGTGGTTTGTATATAGTGTTCATCTCGTTATTTGTGTGACACAATGTTTTTTCTGCACCAGGCACCTTCCCATGTAAATAGCTTAGTTTTATGTACATAGTCCTGTAAATATTTTGCGCACACGTAGTCAGGAACATTCACCACACACTATTTATTGTCACGCAGGCACATTTTTTTTATATAAAAGGGGGGATGTCATAATATACACCAGTATATCATGGTGCAGACACACACTGATGGACACACAGTGGGACCAATCAACATACACAACACCGCAGCCAATCACCAGTGAGAGCACATGCACTATAAAGACAGGGGGCATCAGAGTTCCCGCTCATTCGAGTAGCAGCTAGCTAGAAGCACAGAGCTCACAGCCTGCAACACAGGCATTCACCATGTGCTGAGTGCATCAACTGGTTAGGACAAGGCAAAGGTATTTAGTTAAAGCTGGTATCGTATTTACCCACAGTTCAAGTATGTTTAAATAGTTAACCTTTTAATAAAATAATGTTGCACTACTTCAAGTGTTGGTGACCTGTATGTGATCCAGAACACCCAACATATCAAAACCCTTAGAATAATGTTGTTTGTTGGTGATCTGTTTTAAATCACAATTATGTGAAAACATTCTGTCAGTGAGGTTAACGTGGGGCTGTCCAATACCTCTGTATTCGGTTTCCAATCAATAATTTACGATGATCGCACAACAGCCTGAGCAATACCATTGCCAAATTAAATGCTGTTGGGCTACTTATTGGTCTTTTTAATGTTTCAGCTTCTCGCGAACAAGATAGTGAACAATGTCCATTTTATGTCAGATCATTCCTCATTTTCTTTAGCCTGTGCAATCTTGCATTTGGATGAAGCTCTGCCCTGAGATGCAATCTGTTAAAGCGGTGATATTAAATGCAGGAATTTGTTTCATGTCCTGGTGATCAATTTTTGTTTTAAAATTTGAAAATAAAGTTATTTTCAAAGGATTGTGCTCAAAGGTGTGCAGGACACTATGTTCATTAACCCGGCATCCACATGAAGTACAAGTGCCTGTTGAGTCAGGATGGTCTTGGGATGCTATAGTTGGCTTCATTGGCCCTTGGGTTAAGGAGAGGAAATGCCAGTCATGATTCCTATCCTACTTTCTTTCCGGTGACACCATTCGAAACAATCTTGTGCGGGTGTTGGGTGAGACCAGGATCTGGTTTAGCCGTGATGCCCTCTTGCAGTTAAATTAAGCTTCAACATTCCTTCAATTGACTTTTTCCATTGGACAAAATAACATAATTAGTCATCTATAAAAGGGTTTGCGGAGACATAACCCTCACAGCCTCAACAAAGAAAATTGTCAGGAAAGAAAAGTGTGTCCTTTCATTCATCACCCAGGAGGAAGGAAGAAAGCCAATTTCTTTAGTTTCTAGTGATTTTCAAAAGACATGTACTTAAGAGACACTTCCTTGGGACTGTTTGCACTCAGCTTTAGTAATCTGATTTTGTCAGAAAATTACACTGCCATTTCTTTTCAGGACATTTCGATCGCTGACAAGAACTCTTAATTAACATAAAGTCACACTTTGCCCAATTTAGTTGTGTAATATATGCCTTGGATTAAAGTGTTGATACTGATAAATGGTTACAGACAAATCCCAGACAATACCGATTACTACATTAATAATTTAGCATGTTAATAGAGAACTGTCTAGTTGGAGGTTGAATCGTCTTCAGAACTCAAGGTCTCATCAACCTCTATTGATCTTTGTCATTATGTCTAAAAGTCGCATCTAGTTTCCAGCTGTTTTATTTTTCTGTGAAAAGGAATTGTGGGACAAAGGGACTTTAACTTCTCCTTCCCCGACAAGTCACGTTGTTGACGGACCGAAAGCGATTTGTATTTAAGTTGGCTATATGAATGCAGCAAACGGCACAGATGAAAACGATTCAAAAGTTGTCAAGTGAATCTTAAAGAGGAGAAGGAGTCATCATCATTGGGTCGCACTTGGGAATGGTGGCCTCATGGGAATTTAAAACAGGAACGTTACAATGGAAATGGAGAAAAGAATAATCGCTACAATAACTCTACTTTCCCATTCTGTTAGAAATCAATAATGAATCAGACCATTGCCTTCAAGCTTAAAGGGATAGCAGATGGAGAAATAAATTCTACTCTTAATTGCAAAATCTATGTACAATCGCATATTGGAACATATTTTGAATCGGTGCCTCTGTAGCTGACACTCATGGGTGAGTTTGAGTCCGTAACCTAATCAAGCTGTTCTGATGGCATCATGAATTAATTTCAGAACAACAGCAATCTGTACTTACTTAACACTTGAGCTTTGTTTTGCTGTTAATGTTTAGACTAGTGAAACCTTTTATTGGGGCCTAATGGCAGTTACAAAAGACTTTACAGTTGGTTTTAATATTGTGCCTCATAATTAGTCCTCTATAAAATCAGTGACCGGAATTCTCTATCGTCGCGATGCATTTTTCCCGTCGGGAGCACGCCCGGGTGACAAGTGGCGGGACGATAGAATCCCGCCACCAGTGAAACGCTCCACTGGGGAACCGAGACTCCCGTCCAGTGTGTTTCAAATATGCATGAATATGGCTGAAACTTTGATATGTTACATAAGAAAACAGGGGCGGGATTCTCCGGCCCCCCGCCGGTCCAGATAATCGCCAGGGGCGGCGCGAATTCCACCACTGCCAGCTGCCGAATTCTCAGCACCGGGGTTTTGGTGGGGGCGGGAATCGCGCCATGCCGGTCGGCGGCCGCTGACAGCGCCCCCCCACCCTGGCGATTCTCCGGCCCGCGATGGGCCGAGCGGCCGCCCGTTTTAGGCCGGTCCCGCCGGCGTAAATTAAACCTGGCACTTACCGGCGGGACCTGGCTCTGCGAGCGGCCTCCGGGGTCCTCGGGGGGGCGCGGGGGGATCTGGCCCCAGGGGCTGCCCCCACGGTGGCCTGGCCCGCGATCGGGGCCCACCAATCCGCGGGCGGGCCTGTGCCGTGGGGGCACTCTTTCCCTCCGCACCAGCTACTGTGGACCTCAGCCATGGCCGGTGCAGAGACAAACCCCCCTGCGCATGCGCTGGGATGACGCCAGCACACGCTGGTGCTCCCGCGCATGCGCCAACTCACGCCGGCCAGCTGAGGCCCTTCGGCGCTGGTTGGCACGGTGCCAAGCCCCTTCCACGCTGGTTGGCGCGCGCTAACCCAGCCGGTGCCGGCCTAGCCCCTGAAGGTGCGGATGATTCCTCACCTTCCGGGCGGCCCGACACCGGAGTGGTGCACACCACTCCTCGGCGCCAGGACCGCCCGCCCCGCCGGGTAGGGGAGAATCCCGCCCCAGATTTCTTTCCTTACTTCACAAGCAAGATATTTTGAGATACGTAATGATGACAGTTCACCAACATTAGAGGAGGAAAGCCTTTACCGTAAGCTCTCGACCAAAGCAACTTTAAATGATCAATTCAAACATTAGAAGGGAGATGAAGGCCAAGTATTTAAGGAAGCATTTCGGTGACCTAAAAGAATCCAGTAATAGGTGGTGCTTTCTGCATTGTCTGTATTTTAAGTCATGTTGACCTATTGGCTCAAATCTTCCATTCTGGAATCTGAGTTCAGTGGTGGGTGTGGAAGTGGGAGTGATTTCTGCTGGGTGGGGGGGCAGTAGGCGGTGGAGGGGGGGATAATAATAATAATATAAGAATAACCTTTTATTGTCACAAATATGAAGTTACTGTGAAAAGCCTCTAGTCGCCACACATTCCGGCACCTGCTCGGGTAAGCTGGTATGGGAATTCAACCTTCGCTGCTGGCCTTGTTCTGCATCACAAACCAGCTGTCTAGCCCGCTGAGCTAATGACTGACTATGCATGATCTTGAGAACACAGGCTGCTACTTGATGCAGTCTTAACTAAAGGATGCTCCAGACTCTGAAATGAGTTCAACGTGTTTATTGAACAATTAACACAGTTCTCAAATGAGTTTGACTCTCTGCTAATCTAACTGTAGTAACTCAGTCTAACTGTACCAGCCTGCTCTAAGCCACGTGCTGGGGTGTGATGCTGCTGATCAACCCTGTCTAACTCTCTAGATGTCTGTCTGTGGAAAGAGGCAGGGTGTGAGTGCCTCATCCCTTTTATAGTGTTTATGTCATGCCCCCTTGTGGTGATGCTACCTCTGAGTGTCCTGACTGCCCATTGGTTGTGTCCTATTCTGGGTG
Organism: Scyliorhinus torazame; assembly: GCF_047496885.1. NCBI lineage: Eukaryota > Metazoa > Chordata > Chondrichthyes > Carcharhiniformes > Scyliorhinidae > Scyliorhinus > Scyliorhinus torazame. Next base: position 42,239,037 of record NC_092719.1, read on the forward strand.
TTCATTGGTTGCATGTTTGCATATCATGATATCGCCCCTTTTTTTTAGATGTATATACACGTGAATGTGTCTGTCTAATGTGACTGACTGAGGAATACAGAACAGAACAAACAAAACAAATGCTCATAAGTCCAGTCTCTGAGGCTTGTGTCTGATCCTCGTCGACCGCCGGAGAGGTGGTGGAGGGGATGCGGTGTCTTGACAGGCGAGTGGGAGGCACGACTGGTGGCCTCATGGTTCGAGGTGTCTGGAGGTGGCAATTCGACATGTGGAAATGGAGGGGAAAGTGGTTGTGGCAAGCAACTTTTCGCAGTGCCCTTCGATTCTTTTGCACAATGAAGCCATCAGCCATACGTATGACATAGGATCTGGGTGCGGCCTGTCGAACAATGACAGCTGGAGTAGACTACCCACCATCTGGTATCTTGATCCTGACCGTGTCTGCCGGGGATAGCACGTCCAGATCGGTGGCATGTGCGTCATAGCCCTGCTTCTGGCTGTCGCGAAGCTGCTGCATCTTCTGCAGCACCGGAAGGTGGTCAAGGTTGGGCAGGTGTATGGCTGGAAGCGTCGCCCGCAGGTCCCTGTTCATCAGGAATTGAGCTGGTGACATGCCAGTGGACAAGGGTGTCGCCCGGTACACAAGTAGTGCAAGGTGTATGTCGGAAGCCGAGTCCGGCTCATAGATTATCATAGAATTTACAGTGCAGAAGGAGGCCATTGGGCCCATCGAGTCTGCACCGGCTCTTGGAAAGAGCACCCTACCCAAGGTCAACACATCCACCCTATTCCCATAACACAGTAACCCCACCTAATCCCCATAACCCAGTAACCCCACCCAACACTAAGGGCAATTTTTGGACAATATGGGCAATTTAGCATGGCCAATCCACCTAACCCGCACATCTTTGGACTGTGGGAGGAAACCGGAGCACCCGGAGGAAACCCACGCACACACCGGGAGAATGTGCAGACTCCGCACAGCCAGTGACCCAAGCCGGGAATCGAACCTGGGACCCTGGAGCTGTGAAGCAATTGTGCTATCCACAATGCTACCGTGCTGCCCTTGTGGATGAGCTGCTTAATGATGTGCACCCCCTGTTTCAACTTTGCCATTGGACTGAGGATAGTGCGGGCTGGAGGTGTCATGCCTGAAATTGTAGCTCTTGGCAAACGTGGACCATTCTCGATTGTGGAAGCACGGGCCATTGTCGCTCATGACGGTGTTCAGGTTGCCATGCTGTGAGAATGTCTCTTTACACGTTTTGATGACGGTCCGTGAGGTGAGGTCGGGCAGGTTCAGCACCTCAGGATAGTTCGAAAAGTAATTGATGTGTGGCAGTCTGTGTTAGGAGGATTACGGTACCTAGTAATGCCGGAATACCATTGGTGGAGAATGTACTTGTTCCATTGGATAAGCTTGCATGTTAGCTCCGCCTTGCAAGGTGGGGGGTATAAGAGCCCGTACTGCCCCAGCAGCTTCCTTCTGTACCTGCATTGCTGGGGGAAACATCGAGCATATTCAAGCCTTCAATTGTCTCCAATCTTGTTTCTGAGGTTATTGATTGTGCACCAATTTAATACGCTAGATTTAAAATAATGGAGCTCCGAATCAAGCTGGAGTGTCTGCAACTCAGCCCCCACGCGGCAAACTCAGCGGCAACCTTCAAGCACTGGCTGGCGTGTTTTAGCGGATACCTCGGAACGGCCGAAAACACACCCACGGGAGAACAGAAACTGCAAGTCCTGCACTCGAGGGTGAGCCCATAAATTTACACTCTCATTGAGGACGTGGATGACTTCGATGCAGCAATGGAGCTGCTGAAAGGACATTTTTTTCGCCCGGTAAACCAGGCCTACGCTTGACATCTGCTAGCGACGAGGCGACAAATCCCTGGGGAATCGCTGAAAGAATTCTACCGTGCGCTCCTGGTGTTGGGGAGAAACTGCAGCTGCCCGCATGTCTCGATGAGCGCCCACACAGAACTTTTGCTCCGGGACGCTTTCGTTGCAGGTATGCTGTCCTCCCAAATCCGCCAGCGATTGCTGGAGAAAGACACCCTAAGCCTCAAGGAGGCACGGACCCTTGCAAGCTCCCTGGATGTGGCCTCCCGAAACGCCCACGTGTACGTCCCTGACCGCGCGACAGCCCACTGGGCAGCGTGGAACCCCCCCGCGGCTGACCCCGACCGAGACATCTCCCATCCCCCCACAAGCTTGTGCTGCAAGACAGCCTGGCAACCTCGGGGGGCCCCGCTGCTATTTTTGCGGGCAGGCCAAGCACCCCCGACACTGCTGTCCAGCCCACGCATCCACCTGCAAGGGATGTGGTAAAAAGGGCCAGTTTGTGGTGGTGTGCCAGGCCCGGGCGGTCGCTGCGGTGTCCGGTGGCGAATGCGGACCGCCACCACAACCCTCTCCACGGTCCCCATGCGGCCAGCGGGCGCCTCCACCTTCCTCCTCCAGGGTCACGTGCGTCCTCCGGGCACCGCCATCTTGTCCCACGGACGCCACCTGCGATGGATGGGCGCCGCCATTTTGTGCACCCCCAGCCATGTGCGCGGCCACACTCCTAGGATTGGATTTTCAGTGTAACCTCCAAAGTCTAACTTTCAAATTCGGCGGCCCTATACCCCTCCTCATTGTCTGCAGCCTCGCGACCCTCAAGGTCGAACTGCCCTCCCTGTTTGCGAACCTCACCCCGGATTGCAAACCCATCGCCACCAGGAGCAGACGGTATTGTGCCCAGGACCTGATTTTTATTAGGTCAGAGGTCCAACGGTTACTGAAGGAAGGTGTCATTGAGGCTGGCAACAGCCACTGGAGAGCTCAAGTAGTGGTGGTAAAGACCGGGGAGAAGCATAGGATGGTCATCGACTACAGTCAGACCATCAACAGGTTTACGCAGCTCGACGCGTACCCTCTCCCCTGGATATCCGACCTGGTCAACAGGATCGCGCATTGCAAGGTCTTCTCCACGGTGGATCTTAAGTCTGCCTACCACCAGCTCCCCATCCGCACTAGTGACCTCAAATACACTGCCTTCGAAGCAGATGGGCGGCTCTACCACTTCTTAAGGGTTCCCTTCGGTGTCACTAACGGGGTCTTGGTCTTCCAGCGAGAGATGGACCGAATGGTTGACCGGTGCGGTTTACGGGCTACATTCCCGTACCTCGATAATGTCACCATCTGCGGCCACGACCAGCAGGACCACAACACTAACCTCCGAAAATTCCTCCATCAAAGCAGACATTGCAAAGGCCACGAAGCACGCCATCGACGAGTCCTTCCCTTTCTAGGTCGAGAGCGACGCGTCCGACGTAGCTCTGGCAGCCACCCTCAACCAAGCGGGCAGACCTGTGGCCTTCTTCTCACGCACCCTCCACGCCTCCGAAATCCGCCATTCCTCAGTCGAAAAGGAGGCCCAGGCCATAGTAGAAGCTGTGCGACATTGGAGGCATTACCTGGCCGGCAGGAGATTCACTCTCCTCACTGACCAACGGTCGGTTGCTTTTATGTTTGATAATGCACAGCGGGGCAAGATAAAAAATGACAAGATCCTACGGTGGAGGATCAAACTCTCCACCTACAACTATGAAATCTTGTATCGTCCCGGGAAGCTAAACGAGCCTCCTGATGCCCTATCCCGCGGCACATGTTCCAACGCACAAGTGGACTGCCTCCGAACCCTCCACGAGTTCTTCTGCCACCCGGGGATCACTCGATTTTTCCACTTCATCAAGACCCGCAACCTGCCCTACTCCATCGAGGAGGTCAGGACAGCCACCAGGAATTGCCAAATCTGCGCAGAGTGCAAGCCGCACTTCTACAGGCCAGAGAAAGCGCACCTGATAAAGGCTTCCTGTCCCTTTGAAAGCCACAGCATGGACTTCAAAGGCCTTCTCCCCTCCACCGACCGCAACACGTATTTCCTGATCATGATCGACGAATACTCCTGGTTCCCTTTCGCCATCCCCTGCCCCGACATGACCGCAACCACCGTCATAAAAGCCCTCCATGGTATATTTACGCTGTTCGGTTTCCCCGCCTACATACACAGTGATAGGGGGTCCTCCTTTATTAGCGACGAACTGCATCAATTCCTGCTCAGCAAGGGCATTGCCTCGAACAGGACGACCAGTTACAACCCCCGGGGAAACGGACAGGTAGAGAGGGAGAATGGAATGGTCTGGAAGACCATCCTACTGGCCCTGTGGTCCAGGAATCACCCAGTCTCCCGCTGGCAGGAAGTCCTGCCGGATGCCCTCCACTCCATCCGGTCACTGCTGTGTACCACGGCCAATGAAACACCTCATGAACGTCTCCTTGTCTTCCCCAGGAAGTCCTCCTCTGGGACCTCGCTCCCGACCTGGCTGGCAGCTCCTGGACCCGTCCTGCTCCGAAAACACGTGCGGGCGCACAAATCGGACCCATTGGTCGAGAGGGTCCATCTCCTCCACGCTAACCCTCAGTACACCTACATGGCGTACCCCGATGGCCGACAGGATACGGTCTCCCTACGAGTCCTGGCGCCTGCTGGATCCCCCCACACACCCCCGCCACCAGCACTACCCTCCTTCCCACCGGCGCGTCCCATAGCTACCCCCTTCCTAGGCCAGTCGGCCATTCTGCCAGCCACGTCTACGGGTGATGAAGCCGCCGCAGAAGACGAAACCACGCTCCCGGAGTCACAGACGCCTGAACCTCCACCAACATCACCACCAAAGCTACGATGATCGCAGAGGACAACCAGGGCCCCCGATCAACTAATTGCTTCTTTTTGCAATGTACATTACTGTTGTAAATAGTTAAAAGATGCAATGAGGCAAAACGCTGTACGGAGCCATTACGGTACCTTCATAACTATAACTTCTACTTCATCTACCACGTTGTAGTACGAAGCCACCACCCCCGCCGGACTCTTTTTTAACAGGGGGTGAATGTGGTAGTCTGTGTTAGGAGGATTACGGTACCTAGTAATGCCGGAATACCATTGGTGGAGAATGTACTTGTTCCATTGGATAAGCTTGCATGTTAGCTCCGCCTTGCAAGGTGGGGTATCAGCGCCCGTGCTGCCCCAGCAGCTTCCTTCTGTACCTGCGCTGCTACGGGAAACATCTAGCACATTAAAGCCTTCAGTTGTCTCCAATCTCATTTCTGAGGTTATTGATCGTGCATCATGATGATTAAGATATAGTTGCGACCATTCACGAGGAATAAGTCAATGCCAACCTTGGACCACGGAGAGGTCTCTAGGTCATGTGGCTGGAGCGTCTCCTTGCTCTGCACTGGTTGGAACCTCTGACAGGCTTCTCAGTTCAGGACCATGCCCGTGATGTCCTGGTTGATGCCGGGCCAGTAGACAGCTTGCCGGGCCCTGCGTCTGCACTTTTCTACGCCTAGGTGTCCCTCATGAATCTGCCGCAGCAGCATGCTCTGGAGACGTAGCGGGGTGACTATCCTGTCCAGCTTGAGCAGGATGCCGTCGATCAGCGTCAGGTCGTCCTTGACGTTGTAGAATTGTGGACATTACCCTTTCTGCCAGCCATTGCTGAGGTTGTGGATGACTCGCTGCAACAGGGGGTCTTTGGCCTCTCTTCTCGGATGAGAACGATCTTCTCATCTGTTGCCGGGAGAGTGCTTGCACACAGTTGTACCTGCAATTCAATGTGCTGGATGATCTCCAGTGGTTCACTGGGCGAGGTGACGGAGCGGGACAATGCATCGGCGATGATGAGCTCCTTGCCAGGTGTGTACACCAAATTGAAATCATACCTCCGGAGTTTGAGCAGAATTCTCTGCAAATGAGGAGTCATGTCATTCAGATCCTTTTGGATGATGTGGACCAGAGGCCTATGATCGGTCTCAACAGTAAATGCTGGCAAGCCGTAGACATAATCATGAAATTGGGGATGCCGGTGAGGAGCCCTAAACACTCCTTCTCAATCTGCGCATATCTGGCCTCAGTGGGTGTCATTGCCCGTGACGCGTATGCTACTGGTACCCAGGATGATGTGTCATCTCTTTGAAGCAACACCGCCCCAATGCCATCCTGACTCGCATCTGTGGATATCTTGGTCTCTCGGTCTGGGTCAAAGAATGCAAGGACGGGTGCAGTGGTGAACTTGGCTTTCAGCTCCAGCCACTGTGTTCGGTGCTCCGCCTTCCACTCAAAGGAGGTTGATTTTTTTCACCAGGTTGCGTAGGGCCGTGGTTTGTGTGGCCAAATTCGTGAGGAACTTGCCAAGGAAATTGACCATTCCCAGGAAGCACAGTACTGCCTTCTTGTCCTCAGGGACTTTCATTGCCTTGATGGCTTTAATTTTGTTTGTGTCCGGGCGCACACCGTATCGCGAAATCTGATCGCCCAGGAACTTCAGCGTGGATGTCCCAAAACAGCACTTGGACCTGTTTAGCTTGAGGCCATGTTCATGTATGCGTCGGAATACTTTCTTGAGTCGTGACACATGTTCCTCTGGGGTTGTGGACCAGATTATGATATCGTCAACATAGACACGATCCCCTTCTATCCCCTCCATCATCTGTTCCATGATGCAATGGAAAATCCCTGATGCCGAGATGATGCCAAATGGCATTCGGTTGTAGCAGAATCTGCCAAAAGGTGCGTTGAAGGTGCAGAGCCTTCTGCTGGATTCTTCAAGTTGGATTTGCCAAAATCCTTGGGATGCGTCCAATTTTGTGAAGAAGCGCGCGTGTGCCATCTCACTCGTGATTTTCTCCCTCTTCGGGATGGGGTAATGTTCCCGCATAATGTTTTTGTTTAGATCCTTGGGGTCAATGCAGATGCATGGGTCCCCCGAAGGCTTCTTTACCATCGAGCTGACCCACTCGGTCGGTTCAGTGACCTTGGAGATGATGTCTTTTTGTTGTAGACTTGTGAGCTCTGCCTTCAGGTGCTCTCTCAGTGGAGCAGAGACACGTCGTGGTGCGTGGACCACTGGCTTGGCATCAGGCCGCAGTAGAATATTTTACTCATACGGCAATGTGCCCATTCCACTAAATACACCTGGGTACTGGGTTAGGGTGCTGTTGATGCCGGCCTGAAGATCCGAATGGGACGGCATCATGGTGTAGACCCTTTGAATGAGGTTCAGTTGCTTGCAGGCGTGCGCACCGAGCAGGGACGCCCGGTCTGGTTTAACAATCTCGAGGGCGTAAGCTTGCTTGTGTGTGTCGACTGGACACCTGCAGATGGCAGGACCCCAGTGCCTTGATTGCGTTTCCATTGTAGTCCAGGAGTTTGCAGGCAGCTGGAAGGATTGTGGGGGGCTTCTTGTTTCTCTTGAAGTCCACCTGCGAAATCAGGTTGGCGGAGGCACCTGTGTCCAGTTTGAACTGGATGGGGCAGAGGTTGACCTTCATCACTGCATGCCATTCGTCCTCTGAATCCACGGCCAGGATTGATTGGACTTGCGATGTGTCCTGTGTGGCGTATTCACACTTCGTAATAATGCCCACTCGGTAAGTGTTGTCCAGATATTCATCATCTGGATCCGTCGCACTGCCTGGATCAGTCATGCATTCGGTGTTCCACACCTCTGATGCACCGCTGTCGGAATTGGGAGCGCTGGTTCCTGACTGGTGGTGCAGATCTGCACAGGGCTGCATAGTGGTTTGGTTTCCTACAGTTTAAACAGTGTTTGCCTCTTGCAGGGCAGTTTTTTAAAAAATGGGCGTGCCGCAGTTCGCACACGTCATGACGTCGGCGTCATGATGCTCAGTGCGTTATTGCGCATGAGCGGTGCGGTTCTTGGACGTCTGCACCTGTGCAGTGCGGTTTTCGGCCGTTTCGTGTTCCCGATCGCATTGCGCATGCGTCGGGCGGGAAGAGCGCGCGAAATGGCCGCTTTCGTCAATGTGGAGGCGCTGCATCTGGGAGTTGGCCTGAACACTCTCCACCTCGTGGGAGGCTTGTTTTTCACATTCTGCAATTTTGTACTATGAATAGCGATTTTTAGAGTGCTCATGCACAGTACACGTTTCAGTCGTGACTGGCAGGGTCATGTGCTTGATTTTCAACAATTGCTCTCGCAGAGGATCAGAGTGGACTCCAAAACTGATTTGGTCTCTGATCATGGAGTCAGTGATATCACCGAAGTTGCAGGATCACGCTAGCAGTCTAAGGTTAGTTAGATAGGAGGGGAAGGATTCGTCTTTACCTTGCATCCTCTGCTTGAAGATGTAGCGCTCGAAGACTTTGTTGGTGTCCACCTCGCAGTGGCTGTCGAATTTGTCCAGGATGGTTTGGTACTTCGTTTTGTCCTGCCCTTCGGAAAAGTGAAAGGAGTTGAAGATCTCTATCGCATGGTCACCCACAGTGGTGAGTAGAAGAGCTATTTTCCGCGCATCGGTCGCGCCATTGAGGTCGGATGCTTCCAAGTGTAGTTGCAATTTCTGCTTGAATGATCGCCAGTTGGCATGAAGATTGCCGATGGTCCTGAGCTGATGAGGAGCCTGAATCTTGTCCATTGTGCCTGTATGCAGTAACTGGTTGTCACGGATCTTGCTGAGTTGAACTAAATAGATTGAACAGTCACTCCTGGTATCATGTTGTGTTATGCTGCTTCGGATAACCCAGGCTGCTACTTGATGCAGCCTTAACTAAAGGATGCTCCAGACTCTGAAATGAGTTCAACGTGTTTATTGAACTATTAACACAGTTCTCAAATGAGTTCGACTCTCTGCTGATCTAACTGTACAGTAAGAAGTCTTACAAAACCAGGTTAAAGTCCAACAGGTTTGTTTCAAACACCAGCTTTCGGAGCACTGCTCCTTCCTCAGGTGAATGGAGAGGTATACGTCTCCATTCACCTGAGGAAGGAGCAGTGCTCCGAAAGCTAGTGTTTGAAACAAACCTGTTTGACTTTAACCTGGTGTTGTAAGACTTCTTACTGTGCTCACCCCTGTCCAACGCCGGCATCTCCACATCAATCTAACTGTAGTAACTCAGTCTAACTGTACCAGCCTGCTCTAAGCCACGTGCTGGGGTGTGATGCTGCTGATCAACCCTGTCTAACTCTCTAGATGTCTGTCTGTGGAAAGAGCAGGGTGTGAGTGCCTCATCCCTTTTATAGTGTTTATGTCATGCCCCCTTGTGGTGATGCCACCTCTGAGTGTCCTGACTGCCCATTGGTTGTGTCCTATTCTGAGTGTTGATTGGTTGCATGTTTGCATATCATGACAGGAAGGAGAGGGAACTTCAATTCAATGAGACGGCCATTTAATGAACAGGTATGACTTCCAAATGCATGCAAAATGGTTTAGCATGAAGCTCGACATGCCTTTACATTTCTGAGGACGTAATTCCTAAAGTTCATCCCGCTGTCAGGAATCTGATTTTTGGCCTCACACCAAATTGGGTTTCCTCGCCCATCAAATGTCTTGCTGCTGGCTGGACTGCAAGATTCCACCCATTGTCCCATTCTTGCTGATCTCCTTTCTCTCCCATGCCACAGTACATTGCTTTGCAAATCCTCCATGTTTAATAATATATCACTGGGCTTTTGCTCTAACCTTCCTTTGCAGGATTATTTGGACTTTACGGGTGGAATCTTCCCATACTTTGGCAGAGTGTCAGTTTCAGGGAGAAAATCGTTTTGTAGCTCTCCAGCTGCACAACCGAGTTTTCTCTCCAGATTCTCCAGCACAGAGAATCTGGGGGCGTGTTTTTGCTATCACTCTGGCAGGGCAAGGCGTGTTAGAGATGGGTGTCATAATATACATCTATGTATACGCTGGAGTGCAGACATGCAGTGATTGACACACAGGATGACCAGTAAACACACAGAACAGAGCAGCCAATCACCAGACAGGACACGACCACTATAAAGCCAGAGGGCACCAATTTTCCCGTGCTCCCTGGACCCAGCCTCTGAGACAGTCAGAGCTCATGAGCTAGCCAGTGCCTACACCATGTGGTTGCTAGTAAGTCTGGTCAGGCTAGTGTCAGGTCTCCAGTCAAGTCAGCATAGTGTCAACCCACAGTTGAACATGTATAATAGTTTGGATGTTGAATAAAATCGTGTTGCATTTTATCAAGTGTTGGAGGTCTGTCTCTCGCTACACTACATCAAGTGCAGTTCACCTCGACCCAGCCTACCCAACACATCATGGTACCAGCTGAGTGATACTGAAAATTTGACGGACCTACCTTGAGGTAATCAGCGCTGACCAGCAAACAGCCATCTGGTGACATGGAAAACGTCCGCCCTCCTCCGCAGTTCCGCATCACCGGCAACCTCGGTGCAAATTGGAGGATCTTCAAACAAAAGTTCCAACTCTATCTCGAAGCCAGCAATCTTGAGGCCGCATCGGACGCCAGGAAAATCGCACTATTCCTCTCCACAGCCGGGGACCACGCCATTCACATCTACAACTCCCTTACATTCGCTGAAGACAAGACAACATTTAAAACAGTCCTACTGAGGTTCGACAGCCACTGCGACATTGAGGTGAATGATCGCTTTGAACGGTACGTTTTCCAGCAGAGGCTTCAGGGTAAGGATGAACCTTTTCAATCCTATCTGACCCATCTCCGCATCCTTGCACAGTCATGTAACTATGACTCGACCACTGATTCCATGATCCGGGATCAGATCGTTTTCGGGCTCCACTCCGATTCCCTTCGCCAGCATCTCCTGAAAGTCAAGCAGCTCACCCTCACCATTGCCCTCGAAACGTGCGTTCTCCACGAACATGTTAACAATCGGTACTCCCACATCAGGGCGGCAGAAACGGCAAAGCTAACCTCCCAGTATCGACGAGAGTGGCCATTCCGCATGCTTTTCCCAGGCCCCTGCGCATGCGTGCAACGACCGAGGGGACGGCGAGACTGACGACCAGACTGCGCAGGTGCGTACGTCATTCGACCACACTGCGCATGCGCGATGGCGCACGGAACGCGCTGACGTTGGCGTCATGACGTGTCCGAATTGTGGTTCCGCCCATTTAAAGCGGCAATGTCCGGCAAAATCACGACGGTGTCTACAGTGTGGCAAGCTTGGCCACTATGCAGTCCTTTGCAGATCTGCTCCACTGCCCAGCATCCAGCGATCCCAGCCGCGGCGCAGAAGCATCCGTTCAATACAGCAGGCCATGCCAGACTCCGACCCCGACATCCCAACAGATCCTGATGCTGCATGCTTCAAATCTCCATACCGGGTGGGCATCATTACGAAGCATCCGCTGCCTTTCTCCAAGACAGCGACGCACCTCCCGATCCTCAGCGTGAATCCCGATGATGAGTGGTGTGCTGTCCTCACAGTCAACAAGGCTCGCATCCGGTTCAAACTGGACACCGGCGCATTGGCGAACCTCATGTCCAAATCCGACCTCGACACCATCCGCGTCAGACCAAGCATTCTTCCACCGGCCTGCCGGCTGCTTGACTACAATGGCAATGCCATAGCTGCCAGTGGCTCATGCCAACTCGGAGTTTGCAGTAAGTCATTCAAAGCGACACTGCGATTTGAGATTGTGAGACCTGACAGAGCATCCCTGCTCAGTGCTCGGGCCTGCAAACTCCTGAACTTGGTTCATCAAGTCCACACCATGTCATCCTCACAGGCGACGACCTCACCTGATGAGAACTTCCAGGCTGAAATTGATGATATCAACGCGCAGTATCACAGCGTGTTCGACGGAATGGGCACACTCCCATACCGATACAAAATCCTGCTCAAACCAAACGCCACCCCTGTGATCCATGCACCACGTTGGGTGCCGGCACCCCTTGAGGACCGCCTCAAGCAGCAATTACAGGACCTCCAGGCCCAGGGCATCATATCAAAGGTCACAGAACCCACGGACTGGGTCAGCTCCATGGTCTGCGTCAAGAATCCGTCAGGGGAGCTTCGAATCTGCATCGGCCCCAAGGATTTAAACCACGACATCATGAGGGAACATTACCCGATACCAAAACGAGAGGAGTTGGCCAGCGAGATGGCTCATGCCAAACTCTTTACGAAGCTGGACGCCTCCAAGGGGTTCTGGCAAATACAGCTGGATGTATCCAGTCGCAAGCTGTGCACATTCAATACCCTGTTTGATCGCTACTGCTACAACCGGATGCCTTTTGGCATCATCTCTGCCTCAGAGGTATTTCACCGCATCATGGAACAGATGATGGAGGGTATCGAGGGGGTGCGCGTGTATATTGACGATGTCATAATCTGGTCCACAACTCCTCAAGAACACATCGATCGCCTCAAGCAGGTATTCCACAGAATCCATGAGCATGGCCCCCGACTCAACAGAGCCAAGTGCTCCTTTGGTCAATCAGAAATCAAATTCCTTGCTGACCACATCTCGCAGCAAGGCGTGCGGCCAGATGCTGACAAGGTCTCGGCGATCAACGCCATGAAGACCCCAGAGGACAAGAAGGCGGTCCTCTTCCTCGGGAAGTTCATTCCCAACATGGCGGCACACACCACAGCCCTCTGCCATCTCGTCAAAAAGTCGACGGAATTCCAGTGGCTGCCCGCTCATGAGAACGAATGGCGTGAGCTCAGGGCAAAACTCACCACAGCCTCGGTACTGGCGTTCTTCAACCCTACCAAAGAGACCAAAATATCCACTGACGCGAGCCAGGACAGTATTGGGGCGGTGCGCCTCCAACGGGATGACTCCTCCTCATGGGCCTCAGTTGCGTATGCCTCCAGAGCCATGATGCCCACTGAGCAATGGTACGCTCAGATCGAGAAGGAATGCCTGGGCCTCCTAACGGGAATCGACAAATTTCACGACTATGTGTATGGCCTCCCAAAATTCACGGTTGAGACGGACCACAGGCCACGTAATCCAGAAGGATTTAAATAACATGCGCCTCGGTTACAACAAATCCTTCTCAAGCTACGCCGCTATGACTTCGAACTTGTCTACACGCCAGGCAAAGAACTCATTGTTGCAGATGCCCATTCCAGGTCTATCACCACACCGTGTGAACAAACTGACTTTGTCTGCCAAATCGATGCGCAGGTACAATTGTGTGCCTCCAACCTTCCGGCCACTGATGAGAGGGTCATCCAAATTTGTGAGGAAACGGCCAAGGATCTTCTGCTACAGCGTGTGATGCAGCACCTCACGAATGGCTGGCAGAAGGGACAGTGTCCCCAGTTTTACAACGTCAAGGACGACCTGACGGTGGTGGACGGCATCCTCATGAAGCTCGATAGGATTGTGATTCCGCAGAGCATGCGAGCTATGGTGCTCGGCCAACTCCATGAGGGTCACCTGGGGGTCGAGAAATGTTGATGCAGAGCTCGAGAGGCAGTCTATTTGCCGCGCATCAGCCAGGGTGTTGCCAACACGGTCCTCAACTGCCCCACATGTCAGTAATTTCAGCCAGCTCAACCCAAAGAAACTCTGCAGCAACATGAGATAGTGACTTCCCCATGGTCCAAAGTTGGAGTCAGCCTTTTCCACGCCAAGGGGCGTGACTATGTCCTTCTGGTCGACTACTTCTCCAATTACCCTGAAGTGGTGAAACTGTCCGACCTCACGTCGAAGGCGGTGATCAAAGCCTGCAAAGAAACGTTTGCCAGGCATGGGATACCGCTCACGGTGATGAGTGACAACGGTCCCTGTTTTTACAGCCAGGAATGGTCTGATTTTGCCTGCCTATACAACTTTCGTCATGTAACCTCCAGCCCCCACTACCCGCAGTCAAACGGGAAGGCCGAAAAAGGGGTCCATATTGTCAAGAGATTACTATGCAAGGCTGCAGATTCAGGCTCCGACTTCAACCTGGCGCTGCTGGCAAACAGAGCAACCCCACTGTCCACTGGGTTGTCTCCCGCGCAGATGCTCATGAATTGCACTCTGCGAACCACGGTTCCATCCATCCATGTTCCAGACCTTGACCACCTCACGGTCATACAAAAGATGCAGCAGTCTCGGGCCCAACAGAAATCAGCAGACGACGCTCAGGCCACGGATCTCCCCGAACTGGCCCCAACTGATCGTGTTCGTGTGCAGTTGCCTGACGGCGGCTGATCCGCCACAGCTGTGGTGGTCAAGCAAGTGGCACCGAGATCGTTCCTCGTCTGCATGGCTGATGGCTCCTTCCTACGACGCAACAGATGGGCGCTGCGCAGAGTTCCACGCCCGCCACCTAACCATGATGTCCCGCCTCACACAATGCTTTCTCCAGACGTGCCCTACCACGAGGCCACCGATCTACCAGCAATCCTGCCGACCTCTGCGACCACAGCATTGGCGGCGGTCCCGCCTATCCAAGTGCAGGCAGCCCCTGATCCACCCTTGAGGCGGTCAACCAGAATTCGTCGCCTGCCGCAGAGACTAAACTTATAGACTGAACTTTTGCACAACTGTGTTACCTTATCATTTTGACCTCTGTAAATATCGTTGTTACCGTTTCATCTGCCCTATATCTGCACTAGCGACACCTTCTTGTGTACATAAGATCATTTTAGCACATTCTGTATATAATCATGTACATATACACATCCACACGCACATGCACCTTAATATTTATTATCTCAACACACACAAGATAGAAAAAAAAGGGGGGGAGATGTCATAATATACATCTTTGTATACAATGGAGTGCTGACAGGCAGTGATTGACACACAGGATGACCAGTAAGCACACAGAACAGAGCAGCCAATCACCAGACAGGGCACGACCACTATAAAGCCCGAGGGCACCAGTTTTCCCGCTCTCTCTTGGGACCCAGCCTCTGAGACAGTCAGAGGTAGTGAGCTGGCCAGTGCAAACAACATGTGGTAGCTAGTAAGTCTGGTTAGGCTAGTATCAGGTCACCAGTCAAGTCAGCATAGTGTCAACCCACAGTTGAACATGTATAATAGTTTGGATGTTGAATAAAACCATGTTGCATTTTATCAAGTGTTGGAGGTCTGTCTCTCGCTACACTGCATCAAGTGCAGTTCACCTCGACCCAGCCTACCCAACACATCAATGGGAACGCAGCTCCACAGAAGTGTACCCCCGCCCACCTCACCACGGTCAAAGTGGACACCCTCAGAAGCATCAGGATGACACTCCCAACACACAAGCATCACCCCCTCCCCCCAACAAACATTGGGGCACACCCACACTCCAGCAAGCATCAGGGCATGCAACCTTCCCTACCCCCCACAAAGCTTGGGGTGAGTCCCCCTCCACTACACATGAGGAGATGCACCCAATGGGCTTCCCCAGCTGTTCCATCCTGGCAGTGTCAGGATGGCAGTGCAAGGGTACCATGAGGCAGGGCAAGGGCACTGTCCGGGCATGTCCCTCTCCCCCAGAGGCTTTACTTACCTTTGCGCCCCAGGAGGGTTCCCCTCAACTGTTTCAAGTTTTTCTAAACCTGTCGTGAACCTCACCAATGTGATATAATGTCGGCAAGGTGTGAATGTTCAGCGAAGGGGGGTACAAATTGCAGGGAAGCCCTATAATGATATTTAAATTTAACAATTTATTGAAATGAGGTTCCCGCTCATTATATCATGGGTGAGGGGCGTGGAAAATCAGGAAACAAGATCTTGACGGAGGGAATCTTATTTCCCGACTGTCGAGATTTTGACTGTTTACCGGCGCTGTTTATGCTGACGGCTAACGTGGACTCAAAAGCACCCCTATATTTTTCCAACTATTGAATTTAATATCTATTCTCCTTCCTTTCAGGCAGCAGAGCTGACAGAACCCTACATATCTCTTTCTGCAGCTTCAAAAACTTTAAGACTCTTTTTTTCTTTCGATCATTTAGATCCCCCTGACCTTAGTTACCCATTGGATGCAGAGCCTGAATTAAATATTTTTAAATTCGGTAACAAATTCATCATTACGTTTCTGAATAGGTCTAGGCCGAGATGGGGAACTTGGAGATGAGAAATTGCTGCATTGAAGTCCCAGGACCTGGCAGGTCGGCACTCTTTGCTGCATTGCAGTCAACTAATTTCGCATTTTTGTGTATTTTGTTCTTTCTCTTTCAACCTTGGGAGAGGTAGGGCGGGGAATATTGGATAAGGCTGTTAATTGGCAATCAGGCACTGGGCACAGGGCTGGCAATGTGTGATTAACCTCTTCCCATTCACAGTGATGTAGAAAGCACACAAACATTGTGCTGTCTGTTCATTTAAATGATAACGGCTTGCAGTGCAGAACTAAGCGTACTGTTGTCGGACGGCATGCCTCAGCAAGGGAGACAAATTGATGCGAGGCTAGTGTAATATCCCGCACGGAACCTACGGGGTGGGAATGCTCACCTTCCCCGGGCTCCTGGAGGAGTACCAGCTCCCCCGCTCGGGGTGGGGTATCTCAATGAACCTATGTCCAAAAGGTCGGCCAGTAAGACACCGACCAGAAGAGAAACCTGGTAGGGACCTATCGGGTAGTGTATATATCCCCCATGTAAATAAAACTATGTTTCTTATTTTACTAAGTGTGGACTCCCCGTATCCTTATTAAAGCTAGTACCACTTAATTCTTGCCTGCACTTTTGTTGCATGGCCAGCATCCTGGTTTGTTTGCTTGTGGGCTCCCAGCGGCAGGGGTGCTGGGCTGGGGTGGGTCCCTTATTCCTTGCAGCCAGGGAAGAGGGAGGTCAAGTCTGTGCTGGCTCTCTGCAAGGGCAGCACATTCCAGACCTTAACCACTCACTGAGTAAAGACGCTTTCCTCCTGTAGCCATTTGTCATTCATCTTCAATCTACATCCTCTGCCTTGCGGCCATTCATAGAATCATCGAATTTACAGTGCAGAAGGAGGCCATTCGGCCCATCGAGTCTGCACCGGCTCTTGGAAAGAGCACCCTACCCAAGTCCACACCTCCACCCTATCCCCATAACCCAGTAACCCCACCCAACACTAAGGGCAATTTTGGATACTAAGGGCAATTTAGCATGGTCAATCCACCTAACCTGCGCATTTTTGGACTGTGGGAGGAAACCGGAGCACCCGGAGGAAACGCACACACACACGGGGAGAACGTGCAGACTCCGCACAGACAATGACCCAAGCCGGGAATTGAACCTGGGATCCTGGAGCTGTGAAGCAATTGTGCTAACCACTATTCTACTGTGCTGCCCTTCCACCAATGGGAAGGGCTGTACATTTGGAATATTAAAGCTGTGCTTTGTAAGGAACTACTCCCTATTCCTCTTCAATGCCACAAACAAGTTGACAGAGTATGTTGTGAGCAAGACTCGTCCCAAGCAACTGTTCCACTTCAATGTGTGAAACCCTATTCAATTTGGCATCAGCCCATTTTGCTTTATTGTGGATATTATAACATGGTTATCATTGCCATCGCTCAATATGTTTACTACTTTGAAGGAAGCCAAAATATTATTTCAGTATCAGTCCTTTGTGGCATGGCCCAATAAGCTTGGAATATTTTTGTTAAAGGTGCCACACCTCAAATGTACTTTTTTTAAAGCTCCTTTAATGCAATTAAATGTCCCAGGGTGCTTAAAAGGAGCACAGTAGAATAAAATCTGATGCTGAGCCACGTTAGGAGATTTCAGACTGTGATAACCCTCTCAAAGACCATGGGTGACCACTAATCAATCTCCCCGTGGGGCTCATAGAATATGAGTTCCCATGATAGCAGGTGGAGGTCTATCCAACTGGAACTCATTAGTGAGCTCTTTAAATGCTGCTCCCAGATGCAGGCCAGGAGTTCCAATAGGCCCGGACAAGGACAATCGTTTTGTATGCCGCAGTAGCCTTCCTTGAAACTCCAGGAAGGAACAAAGTATGAAGCTAACCTGGAAATGCCTCTATTCAGAAAACCTGAGCCATATGCTGCAGGGGTAGCGAACTGGTCCAGTCTACCAAAAGAATGCGTTTTTTGTGTTTTGATGATTATAGAAGGTGATGGCTGACACAAGGTGATCATTCTGTCTACTCGTGTGGAGCCCCAACGTTCGGCATCATTAAGAGTTTGAAGTATCTGGCAACCCCAGACTCAAAAGCCTTTAACAAACTGGTAGGGTTAGTGGCAAAGCACTATTACCCAAGACTATCAATAATTCTCCAGCGTTACAGATTTAACATGACTGGAAGGACCCCTGGAGAGTTTGATGGAATTCCTGACCAGGCTCAGGAAACTGATAGAACACCGAATATGGGACATCCCGACCTGAGGTGCTGCGGGACCAATTAGTATGCAGGATAAACAACATTGCGACACAGAAAAAGCTGCTATCAGAACCCACCCTGGATCTAAATAGAGCTATAGAACTGTCATTGTCCCTGGAGACTGATGAGAAAGGAATTCAGGAACTGCAAGAGTCAATGGACAGTGACGTGCTCAGTACGGGGCGACCCCTGTATAGAAAGACCAGTTTCCCTGTCGAGAGCATCCCGTGCCCCACCCACCGCCTGTTTGTCACTCAGTCACAGCACTCAAGAATATGGATGGGTGGCCGAGAAATCCCAGAAATATTAGGGAAGCTTCCCCTGGGGACTTCAGGGAACAGTCGCTAGGCGGCTATACCATTGGCCGAAGGACAAGCCCAAGGCAGGATTGCTAGAATCGACAGTATATGTGCTGCCCAGGCCGGAAGCCAAAGCCACCCCAGGCCCAGGCCTGACAAATTAACCAGACCGAACAGGACAAATTGATACAGTTGAACTGTATCGCAGCCCTCAAGATTGCCCCAATTAAAATCAAACTCCAGGTCAACGGTCACTTGGCTCCATTGTTGGGAAACAGACTTTCAGGCACCTCTGAATGGAGATTGTGGCCCTAAGCCTGTGAGGCACCAGGGCCAGGTTGATCACATATACGGGGGAACATCTGCTGATTTTAGGAACCACTATGGTCCCGGATACCTATGGGCATTAGACAGTCCGACTCCCTCGGATAGTCATACGAGAAGCAGAGCCTAGTCTTCTGGGTAGAGACTAGCTCCAATAGATCCATTTGGACAGGCAGCAAATTTCCAAAATGGCAACTGGTGGTCGATACGAGGTCATTGAAAATATCCCGAAGTATTTCTGGAAGGCCTCGGTAAAAATCAAGGAAGCAAGGGTAAAAATCTATGTTGACCCAATGCCCTACGTAGGTATTTCAGGGCACAACCGGTCCCCAATGCCTTGCTTGCCAAGGTGGAGACCAATATGCCCGGTGCAATTTGCAGAATGGGCTGTGCCAGTTGTTCCGGCCCTCAAGCCTGACAAGTCGATTAGCCTTTGCGGGGACTCTAAACTAACATCTAGTCCGGTACCCCATGCTGTGCATCGATGACTGCGATGCAAAACTGGAAGGAGGCCACACTTTTACCAAGCTTGATGTGAGCCACGTGTCCCTCCAGCTAGAGCTTGAAACGGCATCCAGAAAACATGTGACCATCAATACCCATAAGGGCTTGCATGTATGCACCCGCCTGCCTTTTGGAATCTCGTCGGCATGCGGCATTTTCTGGAAAATATCCTTCAAGAGCTGCCTAAGGTGGCAGTGTGCCTGTCCAAGGTGATGATGTGTTAACCACAGGAGCTACCGAGAAAGAACACCTGGCAAACCTGAAGGAAGCCCTATGATAACTCTCGAACGCAAGCATCTGCCTCAAGCAGGAAGAGTGCATCACAAACCTTGGCAGATGCAGAACAATGCTATGCCCAAATCAAAAAAGAGGGAGTGGCCGTGATATTTAGAATAAAGACATTTCATCCTTACGACTATGGCTGACACTTTACAATAATCATGGGCTATAACCCCTTTGGGCCTTTTAAGGAGGACAAAGCATATTGCCCCCCCCCCCCCCCCCCCCCAATCACCTTGACTTGGACCCAACGTCAGGCACTATTGTTGGTGGCTGATGAGTACTCCTTCGAGCCCTGCCTCAGCACACAAAGTGAACAATGCCACTGCCCAAACGCTTGGCCCCTCCCTCAGTACATAGAAAATGCAGTGCAGAAGGAGGCCATTCAGCCCATCAAGCCTGCACCGACCCACTTAAGCCCTCAATTCCACCCTATCCCCGTAACCCAAGAACGCCTCCTAGCCTTTTTGGGCACTAAGGGCAATTTAGCATGGGAGGAAACCGGAGCACCCGGAGGAAACCCACGCAGGCACGGGGAGAAGGTGCAGACTCCGCGCAGACAGTGACCCAAGCTGGGAATCGAACCTGGGACCCTGGCGCTGTGAAGCCACAGTGCTAATCACTTGTGCTACCGTGCTGCCAATGGAAGAAGTCATAATAATACTAAATTTCCTGGACGCCCTGCCTGTATCCACGAAACAAGTCCAGGCATGTACCCAGAAGGACCTCAGGCAGGCAAAACTGCACCACATGATACGACGTGGCAGAATTCAGGATACCCCATAAAGGGTATGAAGCCCTTTCTATCCAAAAAACAAAAATTGAGTGTGGAAGATGGCACCATCCCATGGGGAACCAGAGTGGTCGCCTCCTGCTCAGGTCAGCACAGAATCTTGACGGAGCTACACAACAGACACCCAGGGGTTTCCAAGATGAAGATGCTCACAAGGAGCTCTGTCTGGTAGCCCACGCTTGACACTAACATTGAGAACTTGTTGAAACAGTGCCCTTTGTGTCAGGAGAACCAGGCGCTCCCACCTTTGGCCGCGCTGCACCCGTGGGAATGGCCCAGAGACCTTGGGTACAGGTACATGCGGACTTCACTGAGCCATTCATGGGATCGACGTTCTTAATCTAGGTTGACGTCCATTCTAAATGGATGGACATACATTGGATGTCCTCCACGACTCCCAATATGACCACAGAGAAACTGCGGCAATCATTTTGTGTTCATGGCATACCAGAGATCCCCATGTCGACAATGGGACCCCCATCACCAGCCAAGGATTCCAAGATTAAACATATTTGAACAGCGGCAGGGGTCCAAATGTTTAAAAGCGACATGAAGAAATGGACTGCAGGTTCTCTCAACACCAAATTGGCCCAGTGAGGCCATGAGAGGGGAATCGAAGAAAGGCTAGAGAAAGACAGGAATTCAAAATTGAGGTAGGGGAGCCTTAGAGGATGTTAGACCCAGTGATGTAGGAAAAGAGTGGGAAGCAGCAAATAAACAGATGGGGCTGGATTCTCTGTTTCAGCGGCTAGGTGCCGGCTCAAATGGAGAATACGCGGGCCTTTTACGACCCGAAAATCGGCGCTGACCCATCACCGATTCCCGGCTCCCATGCCGAAAACGGTGGCATACAACATGGCACCAGCCGTGCGCGGACCAGACCTGCAATCCGCGACCCCACAGGACACCCGCTGGCCAGCCCCTGGCCAATCCCCACCAGTCCCCCTAGCTCTCACGGAAGCCCCCCCCAGTAAGTGGCACGATCCCGGCCAGGTGTAGCGGCACTGGACACAGTCTGTAGCCACCATGTCGGGTTCCCGACCGCTGAGACCATACATGTCCCGAACGGTTGGGAACTCGGGCCATCAGAGATGGAGCATCACAGGAGGGCTGGCCGATGATGCGCCAATGCCGTTGCAATGGCGTGCGGAGTGCAACGCGATTACACCATTTCGGAGGGAGCGGAGCATGGCTGACCGCTGTCAAACCAGCGCCGGCCCCGATTTGGGCGTCGATTACTATATCAGCATCAGACAACAGAGAATCCCGCTCATGGGGTGAGATTCTCCGACCCCCCGCCGGGTCGGGGAATCGCCGGGGACTGGCGTGAATCCCGCCCCCGCTCGTTGCCGAAGTCTCCGGCACTGGAGATTCGGCGGGGGCGGGTATCGCGCCGCGCCATTTGGCGGGCCCCTCCGCTCGATTCTCCGGCCTGGATGGGCCGAAGTCCCGCCGCTAAAATGCCTATCCCGCCGGTGTAAATTAAACCACCTACCTTACCGGCGGGACAAGGCGGCGCGGGCGGGCTCCGGGGTCCTGGGGGGGGCGCAGGGCGATCTGACCCCGGGGGGTGCCCCCACGGTGGCCTGGCCCGCGATCGGGGCCCACCGATCCGCGGGCGGGCCTGTGCCATGGGGGCACTCTTTCCCTTCCGCCTCCGCCACGGTCTCCACCATGGCGGAGGCGGAAGAGACTCCCTCCACTGCGCATGTGCGGGAATGCCGTCAGCGGCCACTGACGCTCCTGCGCATGCGCCGCCCGGAGATGTCATTTCCGCGCCAGCTGGCAGGGCACCAAAGGCCTTTTCCGCCAGCTGGCGGGGCGGAAATTCGTCCGGCGCCGACCTAGCCCCTCAATTTTGGGGCTTGGCCCCCAAAGATGCGGAGCATTCCGCACCTTTGGGGCGGCGCGATGCCCGTCTGATTTGCGCCGTTTTGGGCGGCACTCGGCGGACATCGCGCCGTTTCCGGAGAATTCCGCCCATGGTCTTTATCTTTCTAACAAAAAAGACCATGAGCTCCTTGGACTTATTGTTGGAGAATGCAGGGGTCAGTGGTTTAAGTTAGGTTGTGGGGAAGAGTTACCTGACATATCTTTGCTGTCCTGGATACCTTTGAATAGAACATAGAACATTACAGAGCAGTACAGGCCCTTCGGCCCTCGATGTTACGCCGACCTGTGAAACCACTCTAAAGCTCATCTACACGATTTCCTTATCGTCCATATGTCTTTCCAATGACCATTTGAATGCCCTTAGAGTCCACTACTGTTGCAGGCAGGGCATTCCACACCCTTACTACTCTCTGAGTAAAGAACCTACCTCTGACATCTGTCTTATATTTTTCTCCCCTCAATTTAAAGCTATGTCCCCCTCGTGCGAGACATCACCATCCGAGGAAAAAGGCTCTCACTGTCCACCCTATCCAATCCTCTGATCATCTTGTATGCCTTAATTAAGTCACCTCTTAACCTTCTTCTCTCTAACGAAAACATCCTCAAGTCCCTCAGCCTTTCCTCATAAGATCTTCTCTCCATACCAGGCATTTACTAATGGCAGGTATAGCCTGGTAATGCTCAAAGTGGGTAAAACCCATTGTGTGTGAAAGATGTTCAAGTATGTGTACAAGGGATTTAAGGGAGTAGAAATGAGAGATATTACCAAGGGAATGATTATGGTGAGAAAAAGTAATAGTCCCGCTGGGACAAGGGAATGAAAGGTGTTGGACAAGGTGTGATTTTGTCGCTGATGTGTCATGATGAAGTAAAGACGAATGCCTGGAAAAGTTGGGAATTTGAAATTGCAGTGACTTGAGGGAGAGACTTTATCCACAGACAGACATATATATCAGTGAGCTTGGGAGGAGGAGGGGCAATGCTGGTAGAAAGTGTGATGAGGAAATTATCGGAAAGTGTATTTTCATTGATAGCAATGATAGGGGCAGCAAGGCTTAATTGAGATATAAGTCTAATTGGAAGCTTTTTGAATTTAACTGACAGTTATTTAAATCCACAAAGAACTATACACTGCTTTAGAGATGTTTTAAAGCTTGCCTTTTTCAAATCTCACCATTTGAACTGGAGCTTTTGAGTATGGGTTATTTGAGTAGCAGTGTGATGAGAATTAGATATGTTGTAGATTTTTTATAGATAGCGAGTAAAAGATGAATAAATCTATATAAAGAAATTGTCATAATTCGGCATTAGTTGAAATAAATAGTTCACCACTCTACAAAAGGCTAATAATATTTATTAATGATCGTAAATTTATATGTTATGTTTCTGCAATTATCTGCTTCCCCACTTGCTGTTAAATTAACTTGTTTGGCATTTAAAACCTGTCATGGGTCTTTTATTGTTGGTCTTTAGGACAAGAAAGATCCCATAAAGACATAGATTAGAATCAATAGCTGAACTAATTTTGTTTTATTAAAAAAAGATCCTGTATTCATTATCCTGGGTGCACTATAATATCTTATATATCAGTGCAAGTGAAAACATTTTTAGGCATCTCAGTCAATTAAGAAACTGCTCTGAAATGTGAAAGCTGCAAAATATCTGGGGTAAAAGAGACAAAATATAACACTGACCATGGATTTATCTTCCCCTATCACAGTAACTGATAATCTGTTTCCTATCTTAAGCTGCAAAGTTTGGTTGCGAAGTGGGTGCCTTGGGTTCCAAAGTGATGCGTGAGCACATTTTGGCCTCCACCCCACCCCCTTTCCCGGCACACACACACACACACACACACTTCCCTGGCAAGTTATTTAAAGCAGTGTTTTTCAATTTTTGTTTCCGGTTCCCATTTTTACCAACCGGCCGACCTTCGCAACCCACTCCGACCGACCTTCACTATCCACGTCAGCCGACCTTCCTGACCCACCGCCCGAACTTCGTGACCCATCATTTTTGCTTACCTTTAATGCAACAGGTGAGCCTGCTTGGTCCTCATAATCTCACTTGCTTTGTCATTCAATTTCTGTGTGGGCAGCACGGTAGCACAGTGGTTAGCACTGTGGCATCACAGCGCCAGGGTCCCAGGTTCGATACCCTGCTGGGTCACTGTCTGTGCGGAATCTGCACGTTCTGCGTGGGTTTCCTCCGAGTGCTCTGGTTTCCTCCCACAGTCCAAAGATGTGTAGGCTAGGTGTATTGGCCATGCTAAATTGCCCTTAGTGTCCAAAAAGGTAGGAGGGGTTATTGGGTTCGGGGGATAGGGTGGAATTGAGGGCTTAATTGCGTTGGTGCAGACTCGATGGGCCGAATGGCTTCCTTCTGCACTCTATGTTTTATGTTCTATGTGTACGGATTGTTCATCGGGGTCCTGGAGCTCACGCTAGCACTGCTTTGTCCTGCCGTGTAGTCTTCTGCGAATCTCTCTCCAGCAGATTCAGTTGTAAGATCCTGGCATGTTTGTGTCTCTGGCCCTCTCTTCCTTAGTCCAGAAAGATCCATCTTGAGTTATTCACACAATCCTGTTGCTTGCTTGCTAGCAGCTACAAAATGGAGAAAGCTTTCCTCAGTAATTTTGCACCCAGAGTATGTGATGTCAGTGTACCGGGCATGTGACCTACTCTCTGACACCACTTCTGGTGGGAAGACAAATCATTAAAAAAAAAAAATCTGCTCCTAAAACAGCGTGCTGACATTTGGAGTAGGCGGTCTGCGCCGCTGTTCTCTGGGCCTGCGCACTTCTATATCCGGCTGAGGGAGCACGCATGCGCGGGACGCTGGCAATCTTTAAAGCCAGTCGTGGCTATTGGGTACTTTTTCGGGAACACCATGACAGATTGCTCCATGACCCTCCCGCAACCCCACCCACGGGTCGCGACCCCATCAACTAAATAGTTGAAGTGCTGATCGACTTCTGCTGGCCGTTGCTCAGTTTGAGGAAGTGTTCAGTGGTTTGTGCTGTTGGTAAAAGTGCACAAAGAATGGCCTCAGGCACCCGGTGAAGAACCTGGTCTTGACTTCAAAGGTTCTGCTCAAACCATTTTCTCCCAGATCTGGTGTAGTGGTTTGCATTTCTTTAGTTGGCAGCAAGACAAGGAAGATGAGGTTACACAGAAGAGTCACTGCTCCAAGAAGGAGAGGGAGAAGGGTGTTGCATCCAGAACTACTGTCTCAGAGCAGAGCGAGGACAGCACGGCCAGTGGCTATGGGAGTGACTGGGCCATGAATCTTTAGGCTTGGCTCACTGCAAGCTGTAGCAAGTAATCTTTCCAACATTTCTGAGTTTGTATCCAGTGTTTCACGAGGGAGGTTAGTGAAGTTCTTTGTGCAAAAAAAGCTGAATACATTCCATTTCCTCTTGCCAGCAGGAAGAGTGAGCAGGCGACTTTGCGAGGATTGAAGGCTTTGCAGGTGCTGGCATGCCAATCCTGAGATGTAGCATTACGGCGAGTTGGAATGAATGCCCAATATCGTACTGAATGAGATGCCTTCATTCTGAACCATTCTGTTGTGACTCCTGGGTGTCTGTTGACAAAATAACATCTCTTCTGCCCATCCCAGCTACATGCAGGCAGCATGCATATGACAAAAGCCATGCCACCACACAAAATATAATTGAGCTGACTAGTGAGATGCTTAAACAACATGTCAGTTGTCTGGACTGCTCGAGAGGAACTCTTTAGCATGCCCCAGAGCATGTATCAAGATTTGTAATTGCCAATCTTGCCATCATGAGGGCACAGCCCTGGCCACCAGGAATATGGTGAATACCTAAGGAGATGGAGTAGAAACACGGGAGGAGGCAACCAGTCCATTCCCTTTTCGGTTGATTGATTCACCTGACTACAGCACCAGTGAACACAATCCCAATTCTCCATTTACCAAGAGTTCCGCACGTTACTATCCCTCAGTTACGAAACTTCAGAGTGGTCTCCGGAGCATATTACTGAGTAGAAGCCACTACAAAACAACCATTCCATACCAAATTTATCCAATATGACATCCAAAATTTCACACAAAGCTCAATTAAACACCCTTGTGTATAGTAATAATAATATAATATTTTTATTCTGGAGAAACGATAGTAGGATTGTATTCCACTGCCACTCCCCTGGGATGAACAAAGAACAAACAAATGTACAGCACAGGAACAGACCCTTCGGCCTTCCAAGCCTGTGCCGACCATACTGCCCATCTAAACTAAAATCTTCTACACATCCTGTGTCCGTATCCCTCTATTCCCATCCTATTCATGTATTTGTCAAGATGCCCCATAAATGTCACTATCGTCCCTGCTTCCACCACCTCCTCCGGCAGCGAGTTCCAGGCACCCACTACCCTCTGTGTAAAAAACTTGCCTAGTACATCTCTAAACCTTGCCCCTCGCACCTTAAACCTATGCCCCCTAGGATGCACCTGTGAAATCCCAGTAACCTTTCGGAGGACAGATTGCTGGACTGCTGAGGCCCGGCAGGACCTTTGAATACTGCTATCCACAGCCATGATACCAATAGTCTGAGCCTCTGCTTGGCAATAAGCTGAGCCTACATGAGAGCAGTAGGCTCTTGCGTGACTTCTGTCTGAGTTTCCACTGCAACACTCAAATATAGGTGGCTTTAATTTCCCTTAGAGCCTTAGACATCAGCCAACAGGCACTGCACCTTAATAATATAATAATAATCTTTATTATTGTCACAAGTAGGCTTACATTAACACTGCAATGAAGTTACTGTGAAAAGCTCCTTGTCTCCACACTCCGGCACCTGTTCGGTACACATAGGGAGAATTCAGAATGTCCAATTCACCTAACAGCACATCTTTGGACTGTGGGAGGAAACCGGACCACCCGGAAGAAACCCACGCAGACACGGAGAGAACGTGCAGACTCCACACAGACAGTGACCAAGCCGGGAATAGAACCTGGGAGCTTTGTGCTGTGAAGCAACAATGTTAATGGGTCTGTAAGTACTCTCATGGAATTGGCCATCACTTCGATACTCGAAGAAACGTATTTCAACCCTTGTGTCGCCCAATGCTCTTCGGCAGTTACTGCAGGCTTTCTAGCAGACCTGTCAATGCAGCAAGCATTTCAGCCTTTGTTTCGTCAGCCTTCTTCTATAGGTCGGCCCATAGAAATCTTCATCTGAGTCCTCTGCATCAGACTTTGTGCACCACTTTGACCTCAGGTGAATGGCTACCTGTATTACCTAATCCTCTGTCCTGACTGCTGGCCATTCTTTCTCAGCATCACCACCATGTGCAGGTCCCACCTCTAAGCTATCTTCCAAGGTGCTGGTATTTGAGCTGGTGGTTGTGAGAAAAAGTGAAGGTGTTGCTTCGTTATTGCTGTCTTCCTGCTCTTGCATCTACAAAGAACAAAGAACAATACAGCACAGGAACAGGCCCTTCGGCCCTCCAAGCCTGTACCGGTCATGATACCAACCTTGACCAAAACCCTCTGCACTTCCTTGTGCCGTGCCCCTCTATGCCCATCCTATCCATGTATTTGTCAAGATGCCTTTTGAACGCCGTTAATGTACCTGCTTCCACAAATTTATTTCTGTTCCACCACAGGCTAGCCAGATTGCAGCTCTTGTGTATCTGAAATAACAAATAAAGGAATGAGGGGAGGACAGGAGAGCCAGTGGTGCATGCTCACACTATCTGCAGCTTGTAAACCAGAGGAGCTGGTATAATGAGGAGGAAGTGCAAGATGAGGAGGAGGGTATGAGCATACATTCATTTTTAGTGACTTCAGCCTTGCTGTTGAATGACAAACAGCCACTCTCCAGGAGTGTCAGGACATGCCTGTCCTCTGCCTGGTAATACTCCCTCTGGTTTTGTCTCACTTTGTCCTGTAGGAGAGATTAGATCACACACTCTAACACATTTCAGTGCGATTAGGTTACTTGCCTGGCAGAGTTAAGCAGCTTTCAGTGTATGGAAACGGCAAGATATTGGTATCAAGCTCTCAGTTAGAGAGTAGGACTTTCGAGCTCAGCCTGCCACCGAGATCGCCCAGCCTGGCCGAATTTCAAGGACTTTTGGTTGGCCAACTGCATCCCCCGCAATGTGTCCCACTGTGGAAGAGCTACACCAGAAATTTGATTGATAAATATTGTTTGTAGGTGATGGAGGAAGTGAGGTGGGGGTTGGTGCTGTGGATGGGGTTGTTCAATGTGGTAGGTCCATTGAGCAGTAATGAGGCAAGTGGTGAAGTTGTAAGGATATGGTATTGAAGGTGAATTCATTGACTTGACCACTCATGTGAGGTCACTAAACATCTTGCATCTTCATCTAGGTCCTCAAGCCTACAATCATTGCGACAGCTAACTGCTCCATTTGCCTTCTCAGACTTTGTCTGGAGGATCTTCCAATCCCCTGTCGATATGGGACACCTCCCTTCATGCCCAGCTGCTGTATTAAATTCTCCAGTTTTGTGTCTGAGAATCTTGGAGCATGTTCTCTACTCTTTTGCATCAAAAGTCAGTTTTCTTGCAGTGCAGACTCCTTTATGCAGCCACTTTCAGCACCTTCTCTGGCCAGAATTCAGCTCCCTTTTAAGAGGTGCCAGTTAACTACATGTGGCCCTAGCCATGTATGAGCTTGCAACCCATGTTGAGGCATGCAGTCACTGAAACAGGAGGTTGCTTTGGCCATCCAGCATTAGGCCCCTGTAACAATGACAGAAAATGGGTGATCGGGGGTGATAAGGGTGATTCTATCATCAATCTTGCCAAATTGTGGAAATGTAGGTGACCTAGGAGCTACCTTAATGAAGATTGTCGTCAGGCAGGAACACGTCAGAGTGCATGGAAAGGCGGTTCCCATCTCCCAGGGTTGGGGAGGTGCAGTAGGGTCTGACGGTTTCCTAGGTGGGGAGAAGGTCAGAGTGAAGACGGCCAGATCTGACCCAAACGAAGAAGGAAAGGTTTGAGCCGGGGTTGTGAGGTGGGTGAGGGGAGAGGTGGATGAGGCAGCAGAGAAGCAGTCCTGTTTCTCCTAGGGCACAAGCAACGATGTAAGGACACTTTTCTCTGCAACTCTTCTCCCTTCAGCTGCTAGTTTTTCTGGGGTCTGAAAAATCCAACTGGCCAGGGTTAATTTTGTAAATTTCAAAGAACAACAAAAAACAAAGAAATGTACAGCACAGGAACAGGCCCTTCGGCCCTCCAAGCCCGCGCCGACCATGCTGCCCGACTAAACTACAATCTTCTACACTTCCTGGGTCCGTATCCTTCTATTCCCATCCTATTCATATATTTGTCAAGATGCCCCTTAAATGTCCCTATCGTCCCTGCTTCCACTACCTCCTCCGGTAGCGAGTTCCAGGCACCCACTACCCTCTGCGTAAAAAACTTGCCTCGTACATCTACTCTAAACCTTGCCCCTCTCACCTTAAACCTCTACCCTGGGGAAAAGCCTCTGACTCTCCACTCTGTCTATGCCCCTCATAATTTTGTATACCTCTATCAGGTCTCCCCTCAACCTCCTTCGTTCCAGTGAGAACAAACCGAGTTTATTCAACCGCTCCTCATAGCTAATGCCCTCCATACCAGGCAACATTCTGGTAAATCTCTTCTGCACCCTCTCTAAAGCCTCCACATCCTTCTGGTAGTGTGGTGACCAGAATTGAACACTATACTCCAAGTGTGGCCTAACTAAGGTTCTATACAGCTGCAACATGACTTGCCAATTCTTATACTCAATGCCCCGGCCAATGAAGGCAAGCATGCCGTATGCCTTCTTGACTACCTTCTCCACCTGTGTTGCCCCTTTCAATGACCTGTGGACCTGTACTCCTAGATCTCTTTGACTTTCAATACTCTTGAGGGTTCTACCATTCACTGTATAATCCCTACCTGCATTAGACCTTCAGGCTGCCTAACCTGAAATAATTATTTAAATGCCCAACCCACCTCTTAAGAATAGGTCGCTGCCTGCTCCTGTCCCACCTTTATTAAACCCAGAAGTGTGCAGTTTGAAGTCAGCTTTCAGATTTTCAGAAATTTTAATATCCCACCCACACATTTTTGCGAGTTAAAATTCATCCCTGAATATCGAATTGAAACGATGTTTGTAACACGCAACTGGGATGTTAACAGCTTTTGCAGAATAAATATGACTTGTCAATAACTTCTAGTTTCATTAATTTCAAAAATTAAATTAGTTCGTGTTTAGTCACAGCATACGGTAGGATAGTTTTGGTTGTTGAAATCTTTCAATATTGAAAATGAGTGTGGCTTAAGCAACGACCTTCAAGTCCAGATGGTGTTGAAAATAATCTAACAGCTTCAGGGAAGGACACAGCAGTTTTTTTTGTGAAAAAGGGTGCTTATTATAACAATGGAAAATTAATTTGCGAAGAATACCTCATGAATACTTCTTAAGTATGTGAATAATGTTTGGCTGGAGTATATAGATGATTCCATTTGAACATTTGAGAGTTAACCATCTTTATTTTTGAGCTTTGCCACTTATTCATCACCTGTCTGATACAGATCAGTATTAATAATAGTAGAAGCAGCCAGACGCAATACATCTGCTGGATGTGCTCTCCTGTGACTGGCTTGTCTTTTTTACAGAGACTGCCTGTCCTAGTCTCCAGACAGGAAACCCAGACAGAGTCATTCATCAACAATAGTATACTCTTGTCTGATTTTATTAGCTTTGGATTTTATCGCCTGAAAGGAAAAATTGTGTGACTATTAGATGCCTTTGTGTTCCCCTTCCATTCTATATTATGACAGGTCAAAGTAAAAGAACAAAAGTCTTGGTGTTAAAAAAAAAATTACAAAGAGCTGTCGTGACCTCCAAGACTAGTTTAATTTTGCTGGAAACTGATTTAATTTCTTCTTTAAAAGTGGCATGACAATCGACCCATATGGGAAGGAACAACTTGTTCTTGGGCAGTTAGAACTTCTGAAAGTCTAAGTGCACATCAGTAACTTGCTTCAAACAATGCAACTGCAATGACATATTAGTGTACTTCTAAAAATTGGAAATAATTTTCTGTTTTGGATCTACAATCTTCTCATGTGCAATTTTAATGGCATTGACTTTCCAATTGGCAATATTTGGGGTGGGATGGGGGATTTTCCATGCCCCCCCTCCCCCCCGCCATGTTTCTTGGCGGACGGAGGCGGCTCGCTATTGGACGGCACCGGATCTTCTGTTCCCGACGCTGTCATTAGGACTTCCCATTAAAATCCCCCCTCCCCTGCCGCTGGGAAGCACGGGGCAGGTGTTCGCCATTGCTGGGAGTGGAAGATCCTGCTGGTGAGAACGGCTGGAAAATCCCCCCCCATCCCCATTGTCTGTTAGTGACCTTAGTAAAAAAAAAGGTTAATTTTAAATGCCAGGCCCATAAACAGATGCAAGTAGTGGAAAATCACCATGGTAATTATTTCCGTCAGGGGTGGGGTGGGTGGGGGTTGTGACTGGTTTTATTTGCAGGGCTGATCGCCAGCACAATAGCCGGAATTTTCCATCCATTCTGGGCGGCGAGATCTTCCAGTCCCACTGGGCTGATGGAAGTCCCCAGGTGGGTATCCTGGTGACGGGAAACCCCGTCGACAACTGACCCTGCCACCTGCGCTCCGCTTCCACCATTGGGAAACACGCCTCAACGGGATACAGAAAATCCCTCCCAGTGTCTTTTGAACAAGCAGAAAAGATTACAGGAACTTAACTTATGCCAAACATAGAACATGCAGTGCAGAAGGAAGCCATTCGGCCCATCGGGTCTGCACCGACCCACTTAAGCCCTCACTTCCACCCTGTCCCCGTAACCCAATAACCCCTCCTAACCTTTTTGGTCACCAAGGGCAATTTATCATGGCCAATCCACCTAACCTGCACGTCTTTGGACTGTGGAAGGAAACCAGAGCACCCGAAGGAAACCCACGCAGACACGGGGAGAATGTGCAGACTCCGCACAGACAGTGACCCAGCGGGGGATTGAACCTGGGACCCTGGCGCTGTGAAGCCACAGTGCTAACCACTTGTGCTATCGTGCTGCCCGTACTTGAGTTTCCTCAATCTGTGGAACTAGTTTGATTGATTTTAGGTGAAACGCAGCCCAACCCGGTGGAAACTCCAGGCCACATTGTTGTTTTCATACATGAATGAAATGAAATGAAAATCGCTTATTGTCACAAGTAGGCTTCAAGTGAAGTTACTGTGAAAAACCCCTAGTCGCCACATTCTGATGCCTGTTCGGGGAGGCTGGTACGGTAATTTCTCTGCGTTTTGACTACTGAATTGATAATGAGTGACGTTAAATTTACATCAATGGCTCTCTACAAACTTCAAAGCTTTCAGATAGCTGAATTTGTTGGCTGTCCTTCAACAAATACCTCTGAGTACATGTAAATGAATTTGAGTTTGCCTCTAACTATTCCTTTAAGAATTGAAGTCATGATAATCTCTGACCTCCTTGACTCCGCATATGTGGTATGATAGAATATTCTTTTTTCCGTACATGATTCATATCCTGCGAAGAATTATTGCTCCATCAGGTAATCTGATGCCAGTAGCAAAAGCCTCATTTTTCTTTGCGTGGGATGAGTGGGATGAAACATCAGTGATTATATTGCCATTGGAAAACCGAAACTGTTTCAACGGCTGATACTTTCCATTCTCAGCAGCAGTGGGTGTGATGGCGGGCACGGGGGAACAATACAGGTTCCCGTCGGCGTTAAATGACGTCGTGATGAGTAGCTATTCCT
Organism: Scyliorhinus torazame; assembly: GCF_047496885.1. Taxonomy (NCBI): domain Eukaryota; kingdom Metazoa; phylum Chordata; class Chondrichthyes; order Carcharhiniformes; family Scyliorhinidae; genus Scyliorhinus; species Scyliorhinus torazame. The sequence continues at coordinate 42,272,045 of NC_092719.1, forward strand.
ACCAGAGACCGGAGTGAAGCCGTTTTGCACCCTGTTAATGAGATGAAGCCCTGACCATAATTGTCCCCTCCCCCCCAACCCTTTTCCAATTATGTAATAATATTAATAATAATCTTTATTGCCACAAGAAGGCTTACATTAACACTGCAATGAAGTTACTATGAAAAGCCCCTAGTCACCACATTCCGGCACCTGTTTGAGTACACAGAGGGAGAATTCAGAATATCCAAATTACCTAACAGCATGCCTTTTGGGACTTGTGGGAGGAAAACGGAGCACCCGGAGGAAAACCACGCAGACGCAAGGAGAACGTGCAGACTCGGCACAGACAGTGACCCAAGGCGGGAATCGAACCTGGGACCCTGGCGCTGTGAAGCAACAGTGCTAACCACTGTGCTACCATGAGCCCAGAGGGATACGCCCAGGTCAACATGGTATGGACATGCCCGGAGTCACCTGGAAGAAGACCTGGGGCAGCCTGCAGAAATGGAAGATGAGGCCTCATGAACACATGCCTCATGTAACCAGATCCTGGAACAGCACATCCAACAGTGAGCTGGTGGAGGATCAATAACATGGATCTTCAAACTGCAGAAGATTCCGGGATGTGAACAGTCATATTGCAGGAGCTTCCAGGATGTGGATCTTCATATTTTGGAGATTCCAGGATCAGGATCTACAAACTGCGGGAGATCCCAGGATGCAGATCTTCACACTGCAGGAGATTCCAGCATGCAGATCTTCACACTGCAGGACATTAGAGGATGCGGATCTTCACACAGCGGGAGATTCCAGGATGCAGATCTTCACACTGCAGGACATTCCAGGATGCAGATCTTCACACTGCAGGACATTCCAGGATGCAGATCTTCACACTGCAGGACATTCCAGGATGCAGATCTTCACACTGCAGGAGATTCCAGGATGCAGATCTTCACACTGCAGGAGATTCCAGCATGCAGATCTTCACACTGCAGGACATTCCAGGATGCAGATCTTCACACTGCAGGAGATTCCAGGATGCAGATCTTCACACTGCAGGAGATTCAAGGATGCAGATCTTCACACTGCAGGAGATTCCAGGATGCAGATCTTCACACTGCAGGAGATCCCAGGATGCAGATCTTCACACTGCAGGACATTCCAGGATGCAGATCTTCACACTGCATGACATTCCAGGATGCAGATCTTCACACTGCAGGAGATTCCAGCATGCAGATCTTCACACTGCAGGACATTCCAGCATGCAGATCTTAACACTGCAGGAGGTTCCAGGATGCAGATCTTCACAATGCAGGAGATTCAAGGATGCAGATCTTCACACTGCAGGAGATCCCAGGATGCAGATCTTCACACTGCAGGACATTCCAGGATGCAGATCTTCACACTGCAGGACATTCCAGGATGCAGATCTTCACACTGCAGGAGATTCAAGGATGCAGATCTTCAAACTGCAGAAGATTCCGGCAGGTGAACAGTCATATTGCAGGGGCTTCCAGGATGTGGATCTTCATATTTTGGAGATTCCATGATCTGGATCTACAAACTGCGGGAGATCACAGGATGCAGATCTTCACATTGCAGGAGATTCCAGCATGCAGATCTTCACACTGCAGGACATTCCAGGATGCAGATCTTCACACTGCAGGACATTCCAGGATGCAGATCTTCACACTGCAGGACATTCCAGGATGCAGATCTTCACACTGCAGGAGATTCAAGGATGCAGATCTTCATACTGCAGGAGATTCCAGGATGCAGATCTTCACACTGCAGGTGATCCCAGGATGCAGATATTCACACTGCAGGACATTCCAGGGTGCAGATCTTCACACTGCAGGAGATTCCAGGATGCAGATCTTCACACTGCAGGAGATTCAAGGATGCAGATCTTCACACTGCAGGAGATTCCATGATGCGGATCTTCACACAGCAGGCGATCCCAGGATGCAGATCTTCACATTGCAGGACATTCCAGGATGCGGATCTTCACACAGCAGGAGATCCCATGATGCAGATCTTCACACTGCAGGACATTCCAGGATGCAGATCTTCACACTGCAGGACATTCCAGGATGCAGATCTTCATACTGCAGGACATTCCAGGATGCAGATCTTCACACTGCAGGAGATCCCAGGATGCAGATCTTCACACTGCAGGACATTCCAGCATGCAGATCTTAACACTGCAGGAGAGTCAAGGATGCAGATCTTCACACTGCAGGAGATTCCATGATGCAGATCTTCACACTGCAGGACATTCCAGGATGCAGATCTTAACACTGCAGGACATTCCAGGATGCAGATCTTCACACTGCTGGAGATTCAAGGATGCAGATCTTCACACTGCAGGAGATTCCAGGATGCAGATCTTCTCACTGCAGGACATTCCAGCATGCAGATCTTAAAACTGCTGGACATTCCAGGATGCAGATCTTCTCACTGCAGGAGATTCAAGGATGCAGATCTTCACACTGCAGGAGATTCAAGGATCTGGATCTACACTGCAGGACATTCCAGGATCTGGATCTACACTGCAGGACATTCCAGGATGCAGATCTTCACACTGCAGGAGATTCCAGCATGCAGATCTTCACACTGCAGGACATTCCAGGATCTGGATCTACACTGCAGGACATTCCAGGATGCAGATCTTCACACTGCAGGACATTCCAGGATGCATATCTTCACACTGCAGGAGATTCAAGGATGCAGATCTTCACTCTGCAGGAGATTCCAGGATGCAGATCTTCACACTGCAGGACATTCCAGGATGCAGATCTTCACACTGCAGGACATTCCAGGATGCAGATCTTCACACTGCAGGACATTCCAGCATGCAGATCTTCACACTGCAGGAGATTCCAGGATGCAGATCTTCACACTGCAGGAGATTCCAGTATGCAGATCTTCACACTGCAGGACATTCCAGGATGCAGATCTTCACACTGCAGGGGATTCCAGCATGCAGATCTTCACACTGCAGGACATTCCAGGATGCAGATCTTCACACTGCAGGACATTCCTGCATGCAGAACTTCACACTGCAGGACAATCCAGCATGCAGATGTTCACACTGCAGGAGATTCCAGCATGCAGATCTTCACACTGCAGGACATTCCAGGATGCAGATCTTCACACTGCAGGATATTCCAGGATGCAGATCTTCACACTGCAGGACATTCCAGCATGCAGATCTTCACACTGCAGGACATTCCAGCATGCAGATCTTCACACTGCAGGAGATTCCAGGATGCAGATCTTCACACTGCAGGACATTCCAGGATGCAGATCTTCACACTGCAGGACATTCCAGCATGCAGATCTTCACACTGCAGGAGATTCCAGGATGCAGATCTTCACACTGCAGGACATTCCAGGATACGGATCTTCACACTGCAGGAGATTCCAGGATGCAGATCTTCACACTGCAGGACATTCCAGGATGCAGATCTTCACACTGCAGGACATTCCAGGTTCTGGATCTACACTGCAGGAGCTTCCAGGATGTGGGCCTTCAAACTGCAGGAGTGTTGGAGTAGGTGGGAAGGACTGCGGTGGAGTGTGCAGAGGGATGTACAAATGTTAATGGCATGGGGCTGTCCAAGCATGAATGTTGATGGGGTCGTGGAGGAGGGTGCAACTGTCAGCAGGCATGGGACAGAAGAGGGGAAAATGGGTACATGGGCAGGAATCCCTGGTATCAACTGATGAGTCCTGGGAGGCATACCATTGATAGGGAAGGATGGTGAGCAATAAAGGGGGCAGTGTAAACTGGTAGGGTGGGATGGGGAAGCTCCTGCGATGACAGGTGAAGGGATGCTGAGGGTTATTGGAGGGGACACGGGAGTAATTTGGGGGGATCTCAAAGTGATCTCAAAGGCTGAAGTGATGGAGTTCAGGTTTGTGCGCATCTCCAACAGATGGGCTGCACGGTACCATAGTGGTTAGAACAGTTGCTATCATGATATTCAGATAAACATCATGGTGCAAACATACATACATATTGATGGACTGATCAACGGACTAATCAATACACACACAACATCACAGCCAATCACAGGCAAGAGCATACACACTATAAAACGGGGAACACGACACTTCCCGCTCATTCCAGCAGGAGACAGCTCAGGGCACAGAGCTCACAGCAAGCCATTCAGACATTCACCATGTGCTGAGTGCTTCTCCAAGATAGTGTTAGGGCTGGGTCCACAGGTTAGAGGGTAATGAACGAACCACAGTAACCAGTTTACAGATGTTGTTATTGTTAGTAATAAAACTGAGTTGTACCATCCGCAACCGTGTTGGTTCGTCTGTGTAGCAGAGCACCCAACACGACATAGTACCAGGATTGGAACCCAGTAACTGTGAGACCTACCTACGCATCTTAAGGAATCCGCCATCCTGCGCCATGGACACCATCAGCCCGCCGCAGCCGCTCCAAATCGCTGGTAACCTCGGCGTCAACTGGAAGCTGTTTAAACAGCGCTTCCAGTTCTTCCTAGAAGCCACAGAAAGGGAGAATGCTTCGGACACCAGGAGAATCGCCCTCCTCCTCTCCACGGCAGGGCAACACGCCATCCACATCTACAACTCCCTGGTGTTCGCGGAAGGTGAGGACAAGACAAAGTACAAGACGGTCCTTCTCAAACTCGAGCAACCCTTCAGCGTCGAGGTAAATGAGAGTTTCGAGAGGTACCTCTTCCAGCAGCGCCTGTTGGTAAGGATAAGCCCTTTCAATCTTTCCTAACACACCTCTGCATCCTCGCGCAGTCCTGCAGTTACGAGACCACCTCCGATTCCATGATTCGGGACCAGATTGTTTTTGGGGTCACCTCGGGCACCCTACGCCAGCAGCTTCTCAAAATGAAAAGCCTCACCCTAGCCACCGCCATTGAAGCCTGCGTCCTCCATGAAAATGCGACCAGCCGCTACTCCCAATTCCAGGCGGCCGAATCGGCACGGCAGGGATCCTATGTGGCCGAATCGGCAAGGCAGGGGTCCTACGAGGCCGAGCGGGTCCAGGCGATCGGGTTCCTCCCAGCCCGTGGCCCGGACGAGGGCGGCCATTTTGCGCGCTTTCCGCGACCTCTCGCGCTTGTACGCGCCAAAAGAGACGTCGACGCTGAGGGACGTGACGCGCAGGTGCGCTCTGCACAGGACCGAACTGCGCATGCGCAATGGTGCAATGAATGCCATGACGTCACGACGTGCGCCAACTGGTGATCCGCACATTTAAAGCGGCAATGTCTGGCAAAGAACCGACAATGCCTCCGCTGTGGCAAGATGGGCCACTACGCTGCCTGCTGTCGAGCAGCTCAACCTGCCAACGCTCCCCAATTCCAACAGCCTCGCAGGGACATGCGGACAGTTCAGCCTCCGTACTCCGAGTCATACCCGGACGATATACAGACCAGTGATGTAGACGACCGAGAAGCCTTCTGCGTTGCGGTCATTGACAGGAACCGGATGTCTCCAAGCAGGACCCACCAGCCGATGCCAGTGAACAGTGTCAATCCGGGTGATGAATGGTGTGCCACCCTAACGGTCAACCGATCACCAATCGCATTCCGTTTGGACACTGGTGCCTCCGCCAACCTAATAGCACGGTCAGCCTTCTACGCCTTGAAGGTCAGACCACCAATTCGGCCATCCCGTTGTAAGATGGTTGACGACAACGGAAACGTTATCCCGGCTATGGGATCCTGCCAGCTCCAGGTGACACACAACACATACACGGCCACACTGTCCTTCGAGATAGTTGGGTCATCAAATGACTCCCTGCTAGGCGCACAGGCGTGCAAGGTACACGGGTACACGCTCTGTCTCCATAAGGAACATCAGACTTCCCGGATGCAGAATTTAGAGCACAGCTCCACTCGCTCCTCGCCCACAACCAGGAGGCAGTCGAGGGCATGGGCACACTGCCACATACCTACAGAACACGGCTCAAACCGTATACCACCCCGGTCATTCCCGCACCTCGCAGAGTCCCAGCGCCACTCAAAGACCACCTCAAGCAGCAGCTGCAGGATCTCCAGGACCAAGGGGTGCTATCCCGGGTCACGGAGCCCACACCATGGGTCAGCTCCATGGTGCGCGTTAAGAAGCCCTCTGGCGAACTCCGGATCTGCATCGACCCGAAAGACCTGAACAACAACCTCATGAGGGAACACTACCCCATACCCAAATGGGAAGAGATCACGAGTGAAATGGCCTGGGCTAAAATTTTCACAAAGCTTGATGCTTCGAAGGGTTTCTGGCAGATCCAACTGGACCAGTCCAGCAGAAAGCTGTGTACCTTCAACACTCCCTTTGGCAGGTTCTGCTACAACAGAATGCCATTTGGCATCATCTCGGCATCCGAGGTATTCCACAGAATCATGGAACAGATGATGGAGGGCATCGAAGGGGTGCGCGTCTATGTTGACGACGTCACCATCTGGTCCACCACACCACAGGAGCACATCAATCGTCTCCAGCGTGTCTTTACCCGGATACGGGAAAACGGCCTGTGCCTCAACCGAGCCAAGTGTTCTTTCGGCCAAACTGAGCTTAAGTTTCTGGGGGACCACATGTCCCGGTCAGGAGTGCGTCCGGATGCAGACAAAGTGAGCGCCATTACAGCCATGCTGCAGCCGGCAGACAAGAAAGCAGCGTCACGCTTCCTAGGCATGGTCAACTTCCTGGGGAAGTTCATTCCCAACCTTGCCTCCCACACAATGGCTCTTCGCCACCTAGTAAAGAAGTCCAAGGAGTTCCAGTGGCTGCCCGCACACCAGAAGGAATGGGAGGAGCTCAAAATTAAGCTCACCACAACCCCGGTATTGGCGTTCTTTGACACCTCTCGTGATACGAAGGTCTCGACTGCTGCCAGCCAGTCTGGCATTGGGGCGGTACTCCTGCAACGGGATGACACTGCGTCATGGGCCCCGGTCACCTATGCCTCGCGGGCCATGACCCCCACAGAACAGCGCTATGCGCAGATCGAGAAGGAGTGCCTGGGTTTGCTAATCGACATAGACAAGTTCCATGACTACGTGTATGGTCTCCCCCGGTTCACCGTGGAAATCGACCATCGCCCCCTGGTCAGCATCATACACAAGGACCTGAACGAGATGACCCCTCGCCTCCAGCGCATCCTGCTCAAGCTCCGGAGGTACGACTTCCAACTGGTCTACACCCCGGGAAAGGACCTCATCATTGCGGTTGCCCTATCCAGAGCAGTGAGCACACCGCCCGATCCGGAGGGGTTCGACTGTCAGGTTGAAGCACAGGTGGCCTTCACATCGGCAAATCTGCCAGCTGATGATTCAAGTCTGGCCCGTATTCGCCGGGAGACTGCAGCTGACCCCCTTCTACAATGTGTGATGCGCCACATGACGGGAGGGTGGCTCAAAGGACAATGCCCACAATTCTACAATGTCCGGGACGACTTGGCCGTCATTGATGGTGTCCTCCTAAAGCTGGACCGGATTGTGATTCCACACAGCATGCACAAGCTGGTCCTCGACCAACTACACGAAGGCCATCTTGGGGTTGAAAGTGCAGATGGAGGGCCCGAGATGCTGTATACTGGCCGGGCATCAGCGATGACATTGCCAACATGGTGCTCAACTGCCCCACCTGCCAAAGGTTTCAGCCGGCGCAACCCCCTGAGACGCTTCAGCCCCATGAGTTGGTGACGTCCCCCTAAGCGAAGGTGGGTGTGGACCTTTTTCATGCGCTTGGCAGGGACTACATCATCATCATAGATTACTTTTCGCCTTTTCCAGAGGTCATACGCCTGCACGATTTAACATCGTCTGCTGTCATCAGGGCATGCAAAGACACCTTCGCTCGCCATGGCATTCCACTTACTGTCATGTCGGACAATGGGCCCTGTTTTGCAAGCCAAGAATGGTCTTCTTCCGCTGCTTCGTATGTCTTCACACATGTGACGTCCAGCCCTCTGCATCCCCAGTCCAATGGCAAGGTGGAAAAGGGTGTTCACATCGTCAAGCGGCTCCTCTGCAAGGCTGCTAATGCCGGATCGGATTTCTGCTTAGCCCTGCTGGCCTACCGCTCGGCCCCACTAGCCACTGGCCTCTCACCAGCCCAGCTATTGATGGGTCGCGCCCTCAGGACCACTGTGCCATCCATTCTGATCCCTACACCCAATTATGCTCCAGTACTGCAACAGATGCGACAGCAGCGTGCTCAGCAGAAGGTGGCACATGACACTCGGGCAACTGATCTTCCTGCCCTGGCGCGCCTGGAGACAATGTCCGCATCCACCTACCAGAGGGTGGCTGGTCGGCAACTGCCGAAGTTCTCCGACGCGTGGCTCCCCACTCGTTCCTGGTTCGCATGCCTGATGGCTCCATTCGCAAGCGCAATAACCGGGCTCTTCGCCTGCTTCCGCGCTTGCCATGTGATCATACACCAGTGCCACGCTCTCCTGTTGTTCCTGATGTCGACTTTGTGGAGCTTCCTGCCACCATGCCCATTCCTCTGTCGCCTGTGGCCAGGCCTATTCCTCAGCCGGTGGATCCTGACCCACCCTTGAGGCGGCCAACCCGAATTCGTCGCCCACCTACTAGGCTGGACTTATGAGCCTGTTTGAACATTGGACCCACTGACGTATCATTCCACTGTGTTAATATGTTTCTCTCTTTGTCGTTACAGGAGTTTGTTTTGATGCTTGATGTTTACACTTGTTTTGTTTATGGTACAACCTCGTTGCTATGCTGCACCTGACACCTTCCTATGTATATAGTTTAGCCTCATGTACATGTTGTAGATATTGCACACACACACATTCAGCTGCACTCAGTACACATCTATATTTATTACCACATAGGCACATATTCTTGTAAAAAAGGGGGCTGTCATGTTATTCAGATAAACATCATGGTGCAAACATACATACACACTGATGGACAGATCAACGGACCAATCAATACATACACAACATCACAGCCAATCACAGGCAAGAGCATATACACTATGAAACGGGCAACACAACACTTCTCGCTCATTCCAGCAGGAGACAGCTCAGGGCACAGAGCTCACAGCAAGCCACTCATACATTCACCATGTGCTGAGTGCTTCTCCAAGATAGTGTTAGGGCTAGCTCCACAGGTTAGAGGGTAATGAACGAACCACAGTAACCAGTTTACAGATGTTGTTATTGTTTAGTAATAAAACTGAGTTGTACCATCCGCAACCGTGTTTGTTCGTCTATGTAGCAGAGCACCCAACACGACAGTTGCTTCACAGCTCCAGGGTCCCAGGTTCGATTCCTGGCTTGGGTCACCATCTGTGTGGAGTCTGCACGTGCTCCCCGTGTCTGTGTGGGTTTCCTCTGGGTGCTCCGGTTTCGTCCCACAGTCTACAGATGTGCAGGTTAGTTGGATTGGCCATGCTAAATTGCCCTTAGCGTCCAAAAAGGTTAGGTGGGGTTACTGGGTTACGGGGATAGGGTGGAGGCGTGGGCTTAAGAGCATTAAATTTAGGGGCCAGAGATCCCTGGGATCGTCAGGCCATCTTTTCCTTCCACGGTGGCTTCAAGACAAAGAAATTGATGGCCAGGTGCCTTTTAAATATTCCGCTCGGATATGAAGTTAGGACTTCAGTCATCCAGCCCACCCCATCAAGCAATACATCGGGCCACCCCCGGCTGCATGATTAATGAGTCCAGCATTGTGCGATTTGCCACGAGTTCCCACCGTGCCCCGCGACGGGATACAATTCCGGTTATCGGCCCACCACCGGACTTAGGCCCGGAATTGAAAATCCTGGGCAAAGTATCAGAGAAAATCTTTGGTGATGAACACCCCATTACCATATTAAAAAGGACAACAATAAACCTGAAAGATGAACTCTCCCTCTCTCCCTCATGCAGATGCTGCCTCTCACTTGTTTTTATTCTACTGTTGTGATTGTTGCTATTCATATTTGTGGGGCAGATGCCTGTGTCAACAATGCCACTTGTATATATTCACAAAATGGTTGCCTCCAGAATGAAACTAGATTAATTATGAGGAATGGAGATTGAAATTTTTTGTACAGTATTTACAACTTTGTTTATTTTACACTCCAGATAGCAGTGTGGTGCATCTAAATTTTAATATGTTTTTGACGGTTTCCTCACATTGATTCCAGGTAGTTCAGCATCGTCTTTGGTAATCTTGAATGTACCAGAAGGGTGGTAGGCATGAAATTAATACTTGATGGTTTAGTGATAAGTTCTGTCACCTATATTCCCTGGGGTTGCATGCTATATGAGAATCTTCACACTGCTCTATAGATCAAGATCAATCCTTGAATTCAAAAATGCAGAAATATTGAAGAAACAGCACCCAACATTGATCCTTGGTTTTTCGATAAACATTACAGGTGACACGATGCAAGTAAATGAACTTCATTTGCAAATATCAAAAAGATTTATCGGCCGTAACACATTACAATAATATTTCATGCGATACTTTCAAGTTGAAAGCCTGACTCATCTTTACTGCTAGTCACACACTGTTGCAAGTAACATGACCATAGAGCTCCATGTTCAAAATACTTTGTATTAAAGCATACTTTTGGCAAATGCGAGCAGTTTCAGCTCGAGATGTACAATCAAAGCAACTCAATTAAATGTCAAAGAAGGAATTCAGCAAAAATTGACCGAATGCACACCCCATGCAATGGTAACTTTTTGTTTCCTTCTCCCGCAAATTAAATGCTTAGATTGCATTTTGATAAAGGATATTAATGAAATCTGGTTTCTGATTAATAGCATTCGTGCTGTGAAAGGATCTGTCATTGGAGCTGCTACCCTGACTGGAAGGATGATTTCCTTTGTAATTCATATGTGGATCACACGGTTATTTTCTCACTCTTGGCTGCAATGCTATTCGGAGTCTGAAACCTGGATGACAACTGTTATACATTTTACTTCTCCAACTTTGAGAGCAGACAATCATGTGTCAAATTTATGATTCGATGTCCAAGTATCTCGCCTGCGTGAGAGCAAGTTTTTCTCCGTTCGGTGGCAATGGGGTGAAAATGACACGAGTGGACAGACATTTAATAATGCCACAGATACTTAGTTATGAACTGAGATATTTCATTTCTGGATTTGCATTCGATGAACACTGTTTTTACAATTTGAAAATTTGCTTAATAGGATCATTAAACTGCAAGTTATTTGAAGTGATGCTTTGATGATGAATATTTTCTATTAAAAAAAATAATACTATCAAGAACATCTACCTTCACAGTGTGAAATGCATGACTGTTTACATAACTAGAAATCCCCACATTGAGTTTATTTTACAATAGCTGCTGCTTCTGGGTTTGAATTTATTGTTTGGATAATTTGGCAGAAGTGCTCCATTTATTTTAGGGCGTGTTCTTCAAAAGTCTCAGTGGACTGAATGGCCATTTTCGTGCTGCGCTGTTCTATAATTCTATGAGTCAGAATGGTTTCACTGCTGTCTCACAGAACCAGGGACCTGGGTTCGATTCTGACCTTGGGTGACTTTCTGTGTGGAGTTTGCACATTCTCCCTGTGTCTGTGTGGGTTTCCTCCCAGATGTGCAGGTTAGGTGGATTGGTCATGCTAAATTGTCCCTTAGTGTCCAAAGGTTGGGTGGGATTACGGGGATAGGGTGGAGGAGTGAGTTTAGGTATGGTGCTCTTTCGGACGGTCAATGCAGACTTGATGGGCCAAATGGCCTGCTTCTGCACTGTAAGGATTATATGATTTACCCACTACCCTGTGTCACAGAATCATAGATGAGGCCAGTCAGCCCATCGTGCCTGCTCCAGCTCGCTGAATGAGCAATTCACCGAGTGCTATTCTCCCGTCTGCTCCTCCTAACCCTGCACATTCTTCCTTTTGAGATACCAGTCTAATTCCCTCTTGAATGCTTCGACTGAACCCGCCTTGACCAAGGGGGGCATGGTGCTAAATTGCCCTTAGTGTCCAAAAAAGTTAGGTGGGGTTACTGGGTTACGGGGATATGGTGTTCTTTCCAAGGGCCGGTGCAGACTCGATGGGCCGAATGGCCTCCTTCTGCACTGTAAAATCTCTGATTCTATGATGATGATATAAGATCCCTGGGAAGACATTCCAGACCTTAACCACTCGCTGTGTGGTTTTTCTCTTTATCGTTTTTGCTTCTTTTTTTTCAAATTTACAGTACCCATTTTTTCCAATGAAGGGGCAATTTAGTGTGGCCAATCGTGAAGGGTAAGTCTTGCCTCACAAATTTGATTGAATTCTTTGAGGAGGTAACTAAGTGTGTCGATGAAGGTAGAGCAGTTGATGTCGTATACATGGATTTCAGTAAGGCGTTTGATAAGGTTCCTCATGGTCGGCTCATGAAGAAAGTAAGGAGGTGTGGGATAGAGGGAAATTTGGCCAATTGGATAAGTAACTGGCTATCACATAAAAGACAGAGGGTGATGGTGGATGGAAAATTCTCAGACTGGAGACCAGTTACCAGCGGTGTACCACAGGGATCATTGCTGGGTCCTCTGCTATTTGTGATTTTTATCAATGATTTGGAGGAGGGGGCTGATGAGTGGATCAGTAAAGTTGCTGATGACACCAAGATTGGTGGAGTAGTGGATGAGGTGGAGGGCTGTTGTAGGCTGCAAAGAGACATTGATAGGATGCAGAGCTGGGCCGAAAAATGGCAGATGGAGTTTAACCCTGATAAGAGCGAGGTGATTCATTTTGCTCGGACAAATTTGAATGCGGATTACAGGGCCAACGGCAGGGTTCTGAGGAATGTGGAGGAACAGAGAGATCTTGGGGTTCATGTCCACAGATCTCTGAAGGTTGCCACTCAAGTGGATAGCGCCGTGAAGAAGGCCTATAGTGTTTTAGTGTTTATTAACAGGGGGTTTGAGTTTAAGAGCCGTGGGGTTATGCTGCAACTGTACAGGACCCTGGTGAGACCACATTTGGAGTATTATGTACAGTTCTGGTCACCTCATTATAGAAAGGATGTGGAAGCATTGGAAAGGGTGCAAAGGAGATTTAGCAGGATGCTGCCTGGATTGGAGGGTAGGTCTTATGAGGAAAGGTTGAGGGAGCTAGGGCTTTTCTTATTGGAGCGAAGGAGGATGAGAGGCGACTTAATAGAGGTTTATAAGATGATGAGGGGGATAGATAGAGTGGACGTTCAGAGACTATTTCCTCGGGTGATGTAGCTGTTACAACGGGCATAACTATAAGGTTCGGGGTGGGAGACATAGGAGGGATGTCCGAGGTAGGTTCTTTACTCAGAGAGTGGTTAGAGTTTGGAATGGACTGCCTGCTGTGATAGTGGAGTCGGACACTTTGGGAACTTTGAAGCGGTTATTGGATAGGCACATGGAGCACACCAGAATGACAGGGAGTGGGATAGCTTGATCTTGGTTTTGGACAAAGCTCGGCACAACATTGAGGGCCGAAGGACCTGTTCGGTGCTGTACTGGGCCGGTTTAGCTCACTGAGCTAAATCGCTGGCTTTTAAAGCAGACCAAGGCAGGTCAGCAGCATGGTTCAATTCCCGTACCAGCCTCCCCAAACAGGCGCCGGAATGTGGTGACTAGGGGCTTTTCACAGTAACTTCATTTGAAGCCTACTTGTGACAATAAGCGATTTTCATTTTCATTACTGTTCTATGTTCTATGTTTATAAAGACTCCAATATGGGCCATGAACACAATTGCTTGTTTTTATAAGGGATTAAGTACTTGAAGCAAATATTTGTTTTTATATGGAATAAGTAGTTGATGTAATTCAAATGGAGTGAATGGGTTTTTAATCGACGAGTGTGTTTTTAAAAAAATAATGAAGTCATCAAAAGACATTTAGAACTTTATTTTATTTCATCTGAGCATGGGTCTTCAAGTCTGCCAATGGTGGGTACTGGATGAATTTTATGGAGGATGAAAGTGAAAACAGTGGTATATGGAGGGCATTAGTTGGCATTGAAAATAGTTGTGGGTAGAAGGACATGGGTTGGCATTGAGGTAAGAAGGAATGTGGGGGTGGTTGGGGGGCATGAGGTGGCATGAATTGGCCTGAATGGGCTAAGCGAGTTTGCGGGCATTTTACACAGCTCATGTCCAGCAGCGCCTGTGGCTGCCCCACACTGTTTCCTGGCATAACGGGCCTCAGTCCCGTTAACAGCCACACCCCCTTCCCTCTGGACAAAGCCCAGAACATCTGGGGCACTTCTTCCCGAGTCAGGTTATGTGGAATTGTGAATTTTCCTGACTCTGCACTCCTGACTCAGGTGCGACAATTCAAGCCATAGCATTGCATGTCTTACAGGAGACCCTAATGCAGTAAATCTTTCCCACAAATAGTGATGTCGGACAAATGTTTGCACATCTTTCAATGTGTACGATATCTTACCCATTACTGGATGAAGTGCCCTTCTGTTACAAGATGTATCTATCACTTCCTGGAGGCGTAGCAAAAGTTTTTCTATTGCTTTCATCCTAATGAAGATATTTTGTATTGATCGATTCTCATCATTTCATAGACTTTGCCTCATCCAACACAGCCTACAGTCTCTTGGTCGATCAAATAGTTCTGAGCTCATGATTAGGAAACCTGTCAGCCAGTTTGATGCCAACAGGGAAACCAAGTCGGTTGCTTTACAAAGTCCCTGGTATTTCACAACGATCTAGCGGGTCAATGTGGGCTTTTGCTCACTAAAGTCTAATTTATATTTCCAGAATCTGTCAATATTGGCAAAGAAATCCTGGAGATTTTTGAAAAGATCTCCTTTAACTCCATTTTCATTTCAATGCTGGGTGAATCATAGAATCATAGAATTATAGAATTTACAGTGCAGAACGAGGCCATTTGGCCCATTGAGTCTGCAGTGGCCCTTGGAAAGAGCATCCCACTTGAACCCATGCCTCCATCCTATCCCCGTAACCCAGTAACCCCACTCAACTCTCTTGGACACGAAGGGCAATTTAGCACGGTCGATCCACCCAACCTGCACATCTTTGGACTGCGGGAGGGAGGAAACCCACGCAGACATGGGGAGAACGTGCAGACTCCACACAGACAGTAACCCAAGCCGGGAATCGAACCTTGGACCCTGGAGCTGTGAAGCGACAGTGCTAACCACTGTGCTACCATGCCGCCCATCACCTTCCCCTCCTTCCAACAGCACGCTTGAGACTGCAGAGCTGTTTTCTGCTTAAAGTTCCTGTCGTATCTGTTTGATTATAGCTGACCCAACTGACTGGCAGTCTTTCCTTTACAGAAAGTACAGAATTATGACAGGTTCATTTGCCACCAGGATTTTGGATGAATTAACTGTGCAGTAAAACCCGTCTCAGAAGTTAAAAAGCAGTGTTAATTATCAAATGTTGAATTAGTGTAGCTGGAGCCTGAACTACATTTAGATCAAGCTGTTCACTTGTACAACAGTACAATTTGTTCAAGACATTTGTGTTCCCTAAAGTCACTGTAAAATATATTGAATTGTATTTGTTTTTAACCCAATATGCATTGAAGACTAGGTGCCCCCTCCATCTCCCAGGCACTCAGAAAACAGATTTCATACAGCAATCAGTTATCTCTTCTCGCGTTGATTTTTAAAACGCACAATTTCCAATCCTGACCCACGTCCATCCAGCTCTTCCATTAAAAAGCTTAAATTTATGCAGCATTAATTGCTCTGTGTCAATGACTTGACTTCAAAGCAGACGGCACTATGGGCTCATTTGCCCACTCCTTGAAAATGGAGTTAAGTACCTGGGGCATGTGCGACAAAGTAAGGCACCTGGTAAAGCTCCGTCTAGGCCTTGGCCTTTCATTGGGTACCCCTCGGCAGTCACCCTCTTCACCATTCATTACCTGTGAACTGTGCCTCACCCTTTAATACATCCTCCACATCGAGTAAATAATGGCCGTAAAAGGTGTGTACATGAGCTGCTGAATGATTCAAACGCTAACACTTGGTGCGATAATTAACAATTCTGTTCGACATAGACAGAAACCTATTCTCCCTTCTCCACAAAGTCAGAAAATGGGGAGGTGTTGGGGGGGGGGGGGGGGGGGGGTGGGGGGGATAGTACTCAAGGAAACATTTCTGTTTAGGTTTTCTGCTTTTATTCTGAGTTTGAAACATATAGGGAATGTTGAAGCATGGGAATGAATATATAGGCCAACAGGGATGTTGTGGTCTTTCAGGCTGACTCTATCTCTAATATCACTTTTAATGTTTACCAAATAAGAATGTAAGAAAATAGATCATATTGTAATATGCCATTAAGGGGTAGCGGCAAGACAACATCAGAAGGGAAAAGTGTCCTAGCAGCCTTCCAGTGAACTCCAGGGACCCTCCTTTATCACCACCCACAGAGGAGCCCCCCTACACCATGGGCAGTAGCAACTACAGCACCTTTCCCCCAGCATCCCCCACCCCAGCAATCATCAGAGTCTTCCTTATTAGCCCTGGCCACCCAGACCCAACTGGCCTTTCTTTGAGCACAGTCATTGATGTTCCCTCACCACCCCTCCCCAGCTCCAGCCCCAGAAATGGATGCCACTAGTGGAGGCACTGCTGAGATTCCTGAGCTGTCAGCCCTCTGGTTGGGCCAGCAGCTCTTGGGAAATAGCTGCTGTCCTTAATTAGAGATGACAGCCGGGGCGACAGCCCCTTATTTAGCTACTGCCAAGAAAGTGTCTATCTGGATCCCCTGCTTTCAGCCTCATCAGGGTCCATCAGCCAGCCCAGCAAACCTCAACCAACTATGTCAGATAGCATGAGAGCCAAGGAGGAATTATCAAGAGCAAAGATGAGGGACATAGGAATTTTTTAAGTAAATGCATAAATTATGTACAATATCCACTGTTGCAAAAGTGTAAAACATGATTACATCTGTTTTATGAGGGCCACAAAGAATCCAGCACGAGTTGTAGAATAGAAAGAAATAACATTTATTTACAATAACATATATACACAACAGCAGCAGTAACTCCCTTGCTGCTCACTCCTCTCTAGCTGGTTCCATACTGGTCAGCTATATTTATGCAGGGAATCTGCTAATGATTTCTCCACCCCCCTCATTGGGGAAGCTCATACTCCCTCAGGATTGTGGAATTGCCATTAGTCCCCAGCCAGTGGTAAGCAGGCAGGCTATAACAATCTGGATTTAAAATAGACAGTGTGGCCAACAGTGACTAATTGCATTTCAGGAGGTTTTCTCACATGATGGCACGGTAGCACAGTGGTTAGCACAGTTGCTCCACAGCTCCGGGGTCCCAGGTTCGATTCCCTGCTGGGTCACTGTCTGTGCGGCGTCTGCACATTCTCCCCGTGTCTCTGTGGGTTTTCCCCAGGTACTCCGGTTTCCTCCCACAGTCCAAAGATGTGCAGGTTAGGTGGATTGGCCATGCTAAATTGCCCTTAGTGACCAAAAATGTTAGGTGGGGTTATTGGGTTATGGGGATAGGGTGGTGGTGTGGGCTTAGGTAGGGTGATCTTTCCATGGGCCGGTGCAGACTGAATGGCCTCCTTCTGCACTGTAACTTCTATGATCTATGACTTTCCTCTACACGGCAGCCATTAGTCAGCCAACACATCCACCCTTGAGCTGCACTGCCTTCCTGCACCAACTGGAAAGCAAAACACGTCATTACCCAATTGGATGGACTGTCAGCCAAATCCCCCCCTCCCCGGCTCGTTTTCAATATTTTTACATCAAGTATAGAGAACGGTTCAAAGAAAATTACAAAAAAATAAACAATTTTTCTTTAATGCCCCAATGCCTTTTGTTTCACCAGGGTTGCACACAGCAGCATCTGGAGATTGGTCTCCAATTCCGGGAGATTCCAGGTCAATCCAGGAGGGTTGGCAACCCTACAATCGGTCTACCTCAGCCACTGGACTCCTCCCTTGGTTAAAGCTCTACCTTGCTTTAATATTTTCCTGTGACTTTGGAAATTGGAAGAAGGGGAATCTCATGATGCTTTGCGAGCTCTGGCTCTGCTCATCTTTCAAACTTTATTTTTATCCTTGCGCGCATCTTTTATATTTTTTTTCAGTTTACGTGGCTTTGACTATATACTGAGACTTGTTGGTCAATGTTTCAGAGCGTTTAGTTGAGACAAAATGCTTTAATCCTCGTTGATTTGTGGCAGCTGGAGTGAGCTGGGATGGGCTTGTCCTTGGTGACACGGCTGCCTTTGAGAGATTTCCCACCCTGACGATACGACACTGATGGATGATGGTTGCTTGCGATGAGGGTGATCCGTCTGATCGTCTTGGCTCTGTGGTGCAGGACGTAGAAGGCCAATTTCAGGAGTTGCGAGGCCATCCTAGGGAATTTGGGTGAGGACAAACGGGAACCGATGGGGAAGCCGTTTGTACCAGCCACTGGAGCCTAGGTAGTTGACCCGCTGGGCTTGGTCGAGTCGGCATGTTGGAAGTAATGAGGCTCGTCTTCCAATCATTGGAATATCCTGGAGAACACTCTCCATTTCAGATGCGGCTCTATCCTAGATGCCTAATCCCTTTATGCGCCAGTAGCGTGGTCTTTGTCCCGATGACTGCCTAGTGCCTCATTTGTTATCATGGACTTTACTCCCTTATAATCATGTTGTTGACTGTTAATGTTGTCAGTTCATCTGTTTGCGAGGTAGTGAATGTTTTGGGTGTGATGTCCTGCACCGTTGGTTATCCAGATTTGATAAGGATTTATCATGTTGAGCTTGAATTTTGATTTCAGGATTTGTGCAGTTTCTTTGTTTTAATTTTATGCTTAGAGGGAGGATGAGTAGAGCCGCAGTGAGGGGAGGGGTGGAACGTGGGTGGTCAGGTTAGTTCTATCCAAGGAAGGCCCCCATAGTCAGAGTGATTTTATTTTTGATGCAACTTTTTTTCTCCAGGCCCAGACAGACTGTATATTATCCTGTTGAGGACTGGGACTTGTTAGATTCCCCTTTAGAGGAGAGTTGGTCGTTTCTCCTTTTGTGGATCTCCTTTTTTGACTGCCCTCTTAGTCGGGTGGAGATGGTGTTGCAGGGTGAGCCTTGGTGTCATGGGCTTTCAGGCACGGATCTCTGTTGGCTTTTGGGTGACTTAATCCTTTCATTTGTTATTGAATGGCCCTGTTTATGGGGGGCAAGGGGGTCGGGGAGCCCCGCAGTTCCAGGAGGGCGCTTCCCAGTTTGGGGGAAGTTCTGAGTGCCCTCCTGTCTTCGAGTGCCCCCTCCCCATTTAACGATGCCCCCCTCCCCCTGGTTTAATGATGCCCCCCCCCCCCCCCCCCCGTTTAATAATTGGGGCCAGTTTACATTCCTTTTGGTTTTTGGCCCCACAAAATCCTGTAGCCCTCTGAGGGCGGTATTGGTGCTGGTGGTCCTGTGATCTGTTTTGTCCTTTGATTTGGGCGGAGAGATGGCAATGTGGAAGTTCGGACTCTTGCTCTTGGCTTTTGTTTTTGCTCTTTGTTTCTTTACCTTTTCTATGGGAGTCCCTAGGCAGAGTATGAATGGTTTGGCTGTGCGCAGCCCTCTCTCTGTTTTTGTCTTTGCCATTTTGCCATCTTGAAGGTGTAGGAGGGCTGCATGTTCTGGTCTGGGTCTTTAGAAGAGTTTAAACTGCGCTGAAAGAGTTGGTCAATTGCCCTTAACACTGGCGTTCTCTGGGTATTGTTTTATTTTTCTGTCATTTTGTTTTGTAGCTATGGCTGAGATGTAGGTTTATCATGTTGCCTGTGTCTTATTTGAGAGTAGGCATTTATCCATGGAAGGAATATTTTGGGGATTTTACCCCTGATCCACACAGTTTTATGTGTTCCTAATTATATAATGAGTATTGTTTTGTATTGTACCTGCCATACATTGATACCTACAGCCATCTTTCTGTGTTGTTTGATGCAATTTTTTGTGAAAAATGGAAAATCTCAATAAATAGACATTTAAAAATAGAAATTGGATGAAAAATTATTACCATTAATTATTCGATGACAGTTTAGTGAACCTTGTATTCAGTGAAAATATTAACATATATCATTTTACACTTGAGTATAGCAGAACATGTAGGGAATATGAAAGATGAAAGTCGCCCAGGTGATAACAATCTTTAGAATTGACTTTGGGGACTAATTATAAGTAAGTCTGATTTAGAAATTTTAATCTAGGGCTGCTGTTGAACTGGTCACTTAAGTCATAATATTGTTCCCATATGCCGGCTTTTAATATAGGCTGACACTGAATATGACTGTTTTCAAAAATCGTGCCCTTGTGGTTCAACTTAGAATTTTGAGGTAAATCATTTGACTTTAGAGAATTGGATAGAAAATGTCAGACTTTCTGTGAAGCAACAGTAAATTCAGCAGAGTAAATTGGAGCTCCCTTGAATTGAAAGGGTGACATTTTGACCTTTTAAAATTGGTTGTGACCTTGATGTTTCTTTCTGTTTACCCCATGGAGCTCCATTCATTCCCTTGATTACTAAAAACTAGGAGCCGAGAGACTGCAGATAAAAGGTGAAAAAGAATGTAGTGAATCACTCAAGGACATTGACAGACTAAAGTGAAAAGAGTAAAGCTTTCGGCAAATCAAAGCCTTAGTGAAATATTTCTACGGTGTCTTGTGAGGAATTTCTGTCTTGTTCGTCAGCAATAGCATGAGGTGCCATGTAGTTCTTCAATATCCCACTGTAATTTCAATAGACAATTGGTGTAAACCCTGAGAAAGGGGAGACGTGGGCATCAACTGATGTTACCATAAACAATCTGGAGAACCCCCATGGGAAATTTCAGCTGAGCATTCATCAAAATATCGTGAATTAGATCATTACAGTTTTAACTAAGGGTGCGATTGAACAGAAAATAATCTATATAAAAGCAAATTACTGCGGATGCTGGAATCTGAAACGAAAGAGAAAATGCTGGAAAATCTCAGCAGGTCTGGCAACATCTGTAGGGAGAGAAAAGAGCTAATGTTTTGAGTCCTATGACTCTTGGGCACCGGGCCTCCCCGGGACAAAGAGTCATCGGACTCGAAACGTTAGCTCTTTTCTTGCCTCGTACATCTCCTCTAAACCTTGCCCCTCACACCTTAAACCTATGCCCCCTAGTAATTGACCCCTCTACCCTGGGAAAAAGTCTCTGACTATCCACTCTGTCTATGCCCCTCATAATTTTGTAGACCTTTATCCGGTCGCCCCTCAACCTCCTTCGTTCCAGTGAGAACAAACCAAGTTTATTCAACCTCTCCTCATAGCTAATGCCCTTCATACCATCCTGGTAAATCTCTTCTGCACCCTCTCTAAAGCCTCCACATCCTTCTGGTAGTGTGGCACCAGAATTGAACACTATACTCCAAGTGTGGCCTAACTAAGGTTCTATACAGCTGCAACATGACTTGCCAATTTTTATACTCAATGCCCCGGCCAATGAAGGCAAGCATGTCGTATGCCTTCTTGGCTACCTTCTCCATCTGTGGATTTAAAGTTACAGTTACAGTTTCGTCCCAGTTTTAATTCCAAATTTTGTATTGAATTCAAATTTCACCATCTGCTGTGATGGGATTCGAACTCTGGGCCTCAGGCCCTGGGCCTCTGCATGATCATCCCAGTGACAACACCACTACACCACCTCCTCCCCTGAATTCCGTCAGCAGGCCCTTGTGTCTGGCCAGGACATGATTGGCAAAGCATAACTACATTTGAGCGGTGAGCGTGATGGGGTCTTGGTCAAAGATGGTGAATGGCTGCTGGGCTTCCAAAACCAGCAGGAGTCAGTCGTGTCAATGGAAAAGGGAAAAGATTGGAGGTGGCTAATAAAAAGATTTCCGAATTCTGATCATCCATTTCATTATTCAACTAAAATGATAGTTAAAATGAAAGTCTTCAAAGATATTCTTTGCCATCTTATTTCCACTATGTGTGGCTGCATTTACTGCCCAAGAATTTAAATTTGGACATCAATCCTACCGGAAATTTGCAAGCATTATCGATACCAACTGAAAAATAATCCAGGGCGCAATTTATTTTTTCTCAAATGTTTTGCCTTTTAATGGAGCCTTCTTCTTGGGCAGTCCCCCAGTGCGAGGATGACTTGCTTCCACTCCGGGGAGGTGGGTTATGCAGTGGCTTAATAGTCCGATCCTGGATCCGCAGACTGTCACAGGTTTGGCCGGTGGCGTTTGATGAGGTGGGTGGGTGGGACGCTCTGGATTCTGTGCTCTCCTTCTACTGTTTACGCTTGGCCTCTGCTGCTCCACCCTACAACGCTCAAAGTGATTACCGCATTTGCGGATGCTTTTTCTCCAGTTTGCGCATTCTAAGGCAAATGAGTCCCACATGTCGGTGGGGATGTTACATTTATTTAGGGAGGCTTTCAGAGTGTCCCTGTAGCATTTCCTCTGCCTTCCTAGTGATGACTTGCCATTGCAGAGCTCAAAGTAGAGTATTTGTTTTGGGAGTCTTGTGTCAGCCATGCGGGCAATGTGGCCCGCCCATTGCAGTTGGTTGAGCGTGAGTGTCTCGATACTGGGGATATTGGCCTGAGAGAGGACGCTCACATTGGTATGCCTATCCTGCCAATGGATTTTTGGAATTTGCGGAAACAGCGTTGGTGATACCTCTCCAGGGATTTGAGGTGCCTGCTGTACATTGTCCATGTTTCTCATCAAAAAAAGGAGAGCAGGGCCCACAGCTGCTCTGTAGACTATAAGCTTGGTGTTGGGTTTGAGGTCTCAGTCTTCGAATACTCCGTTCTTCAGGCGTCCGATGACTGTACTGGCTCATTGGAGTCGATTTGGGATTTCATCGTCAATGTCTGCTTGCACCGAGAGCAGGCTCCCGAAGAATGGGAAATAATCCAAATTGTCCAAGGGCTCACCGTGGATCTTGATGGTTGGGGTACAGTTTTGTGTGGCAGGAGCGGGCTGGTAGAGAATGGAGCATTCTTACAGCAAAGACATGGAATAGAAATGCCTTGCTTTTGCATGAAGTCTGTCACTGTTCCCCCTTCAAAGTTTGAAGCCAATTGTCTTCATACCACAAGACACATTGGAAAAATCCCATACTGGATAGAATAAGTGCATTTTCTGCAAAATGTTGGCAGCAATCAGTGACATACAAATGTTTGATGAATCAGAACTAATGCTTGGATACTTCAATGAGGGATAGTGGTTGCCTAATTTTTGCAGAATCAAACTTGAAATAGTTAACCTTAACAGTTTTTGAAAATCCTGAACAAATTTTACTCTTAGAATGTGAACTTGCAGGGAGTAGCTCTGACATTCTACATTTGACATGGTAATGGATCACCACAGTGCTTCTGATATAAACTTCTGCACTGTTTGAAAATGCAACTTGTGTCTACTGTGGCAGAACAGTAATATTTAACTTGATCACCATCGTAGGGCAGCTTTTGAAAAATAAATGATATTAATTCTTTATGCTGAAAACAATTGAAATGAATCCTGGATAAATTAGGGGCTGAATTCTCTGGTCTCTCAGTTGTATGTTTCTTGGCTATGCGCCATTCACTGGTGGCGGGGTTCTGTACTCCCGCCACTTGTCAATGGGACTTCCTATTGAAACCACCCCATGCCACCGGGAAACCCATTGGTGGGTGGTGGGCTGCCGGCAGGAAAAGAGAATCCCAACGACTGGAGAATTCTGACCTAGATATTGTGAGGTTTTTCTGCCCCATCCATGCTCACCGCCTTGAGGCTCATGATTAAAATGATTGGCCAAAAATGCATTTAATATAAGTACTTGCCAACGCCCTCAACCAAAATGCATCATGCAACCAGTAGAACTTTAGCAGGAACTGAAGTGTGGACAAATAGTTCTGAGCAAGTGCAAAGCTACTGAGAAAATGATGAGCTGGTGGCACAAGTGACTTGTTATTTTAGTTACCATATTTATTCTTCAGAGAACATTCTAACCTTTGACGGAGTATGCTCTTGCACCAATCACGAGAAGAATTTGTATCATTTATCCTGGAAACACATTTATTAACAAGCAGTTTTTCAATATTCCTTAGAAATTGTTGCAAAAAACAAGAATGTCCATAGACTATGGTTTGCTTTCCCCTTAAAAATGATGTCAAAATACAAGCTGGCACATCATGTTGTGTTTCTGTCCAAACTTTACTTTTAGCTGTTTTGAGACTTGTATTGGTGTAATGTTAAATTATCCAGGGGACATCTCAAGAACACGGTGGCACAATGGTTTGCAATGCTGCCTCAAAGCGCCAGGGACCCGGGTGCAATTCTGGCCTTGGTTAACTGTGCACACTTGCCCTGTGTCTGCGTGGGCTTCCTCTGGGTGCCCCGGTTTCCTCTCCCAGTCCCAAAATGTGCAGCATAGGTGGGGTTGTGGGGTGATAGGGCTGGGGAAAGGGATGAGGTTGAGTGCTCTTTCAGAGGGTCGGTACAGACTCGATGGTCCGAGTGGCATCCTTCTGCACTGTAGAAATTCTATGGACACACTTCAAATACTCACCAAATTAAAAAAATTACTTATGTTGGCAATTCTGCATGTGCACCACATTACCGTTGAAAAATATAGCAGGTTCGGGTTACATATTCTGCCAGTTCCACAACCCAACCACTGGGTTTTGTGGAACATATTTGTCAATCTTCAATCAAACATTTTTTGATCTGTCACTTGTTTTCATCCGATGACCACATAAAAAGCCCTCCAACCCCTGGCCATACACCCCTTCGTCACGCCTGGAATTAAAGAAATAGAAGCCTCACAGGCAAACCAGAACCATCTGCAAAACCCCTTGTTCCTACACTTGTTTTACTTGTTGCTCCACCAACTGCTTGGCACCACAGTATTGCCCTTTTATTAATTTATCCTGCATAGGATGTAGCTACCATCAGAGCAATATAAACATACTGACAGGGATGGCACCAATCATTTCTAATTATGACTTCTTGTGCACCGCCAGATTTTAACCACTCCATCGTTATGGTCCTCTCTTCAGCTGCCTGGGCCCTAGCCTCTATAACTACCTCCTTACACCTCTCTGCTTCTCTTGTTTCCTTTTAATATGCTTCTTAAAACTTATCTCCTCGACCTAACTTTTGAATGCCTGCTCTAATATCTCCTCCTGTCACTTGAGGTCAAGTCTTGATTGATAATCGCTCCTGTAAAGTGCCTTGAGAAAGACAGTATGGACGGAATCTTGTGAAGGCAATGGGACACTCACCCACTGATTAGACAGCTAGCGAGACCTCTGTTGCCTCTTTACAAGAAGGCCCGCCTCACCGTCTGTCATGTAACAGGCCTTTCCCCAGGGTAAACAAAGTTCTTCCCACTGAGAGCTGCTGACAAATCAGAGGCTGGCAGCTCTTTGTACTTAGCAGTGCCACCAGGGAGGCGATGCCTGCTGCTTGTACCATATCAATCCGAGGTCGCGATTGAGGAGAATCTCAGGCACAGGCGAGTGATGGAGAGAAATGGGTTGCAGGGTGGAGCGTGGGTGGGAAGGTGGGGTCGGTGGCAAGCATAGTGAGTGGTTTTCTTTGAGACTCACCTTCCTGATGCTGGGCCTTTCAATCAAGCACTTCCACCTCTGCACGATGAACCATTCGCAAGCAACCATGCCAGGATTTGCTGTCATGCTTCACGCATGGCAACCCCCCACGCAACCCCCACATTCCCCGCCTCCCCCCCCCCACCACCACCCCCCCCTCACCCCCCATCACCCCACCCCCCATCACCCCGCCCCCCCAGCCGAACCCCCCATAATATCATATGTAGTTTCGATCTCCTTATCTGTGGAAGGATATTCTTGCTATAGAGGGGGTGCAGTGAAAGTTTACCAGACTGATTCCTGAGATGGCAGGATGGATGGCTGATGAGAGATTGTGTCGATTAGGATTTTGTTCGCTGGGGTTCAGAAGAATGAGGGTGGATCTCATAGAAACCTATAAAATTCTAACAAGACTAGACAGAGTAGACCAAGAAGGATGTTCCCAATGGTGGGGGTGTCCAGAACCAGTGGTCACAGTTTGAGGATGCAGGGTAGACCATTTAGGACAGAGATGAGGAGAAATGTCTTCACCCAGGGAGTGAAATTCATTACCACAGGAAGTAAGTGAGGCCAAAACATTATACGTTTCCAAGAAGCAGTTAGATATAGCACTTGGGGCAAAGGGGATCAAAGGATACGGAGGGAAGGCGAGATTAAGCTATTGAGTTGGATGATCAGCCATGATCATAATGAATGGCGGAGAAGGTTCGAAGGGCCGAATGGCCTCCTCCTGCTCCTATTTTCTATGTTTCTCTTCGACAAGAATTTGTTTTTCAATGATACTGAAGTGTTATTTGTACAGTTTAGGATTCTTATTTATGCTAAGTATTTTTTCCAGATTCGCACAGAGAGAACTTCGCTGACAAAATTACCTTCTGTTGAAAGATAACATTTGCACGAGTGCCTGCAACTGCAGTGCACGCCGGGTGCATGTGTGTAACAGCCACCTTACTGCTCAGCAGCAGGAGTTACAGTGTTTACTTATAAAGGCGCCCAGATATAGGATGATTAATATGATAACATTTACCTATTTTTCTTACACGTAAACAATCAGCAATCAGTTGGCTTGAAATAAAAAGGAGTGTTGGGAATGCTCAAACGGTCAGGAAGGAAGGACGAAGGCCTGCCGGTCCTGAGCTCGCTACAATTTTACGCTGGAGCTGGCAAGGCCTTGGATGGGAAGACCACCCTTTACCCAATTGAAGCAATTGGCCAATTGATGGGCACTTAAGGGCCAGTTGCTGTCCAGCCTCAATTTTTAGGCTGGTGTGAGGAATGAGGGTCCATAGGGGAAAGTCCAAAATAATCCAAGTTAGATCTGGGGTGAGAAGTGACAAGGGATGCCTCCATCAGAAGCCCCCTTCTGATTGGGACATCTCCTTTAAGGCCTGGTGACCTCCAGATTTCCTTCCCACCATCCCATCTTCCTGCTCCCCACCCCACAGCCTCTCCCATGGGACCCCAATTGTGCCCCCCCCCCCCACCCCGCAACCTCACAGGTCTTCCCTATCCTCCATGCCGTGAGACCCCTGACACTTCCCTTTTCCTCCCCTTCCTGGACTTGACCTCTGGCCTGCTGGTGCAGTTCTTCTTCAGTCTACTATAATGTTGTTGCTGCAGGGGTTGTGAGTTGCCAGCTCATCAGATTGGCCAACAGCACCCTTGGCGAGACTTCCTCCTAAGGGAGGGGTGGAAGTCCCACCTTATGCTAATCAACTCTCATTAGACTGTGAGTTAGCCAGAGTTGGCGGGGATGTGTTCCCCGCCGATTCTTAAGATGTCAGGAGGCGAGCCCCTGAAAGGCTTTGCCCAAAGTTAAAACATTTCAGGTCAATGACCTTTCAACGGAACCTCTGCCATCAATCTGAACAGGTCTGGATTTTTAATCTGTGGAAATGGATGAATTTTGAGTGAGTTAAAATCCTTTTCATTAACTGTATTTCCTGCTGAGCTTTTCCAGCATTTGGTTGTTATTTCAGATTTCCAACATTTGCAGTGTTTGGTTTTGAATTAGTTAGCTTGACTGGGTAACCCTGAAAATATCGCTTATCTTTTGTCTTTCAATCTGCCTGTGAAGTAAACGCAATAGAGAAACATGCAAAAGTAAAAAGGCAGATGACTACCATGTAGTTTGGAAAGGTGACACTGCATGGTAGTCAAGCAGCAAAAATGAAAAGATGAATCTTTGCAAAGAGATCATGCTCTGCCTTAAGCTGTGGATCTGAATATAATGGAGATAATGGGTGGGATTCTCCGGTCCCCAAGCCACATGTTTCTCAGTGGTGCGCCGTTTGCTGGTGGCGGGATTGTCTCTTCCGGCCGTCTGTCAATGGGATTTCCCATTGAAGCCACCCCTCGAGGCCGGGGACACGCAGGCGGGGGTGCGCTGCCAGCAGGAAAACAACATCCCAATGGCTGGAGAATTCTAGTCAACATGTTTAAATTAAGTAACATAACCCACTGAAGGTAGTGTAGCACATTCATGATTTTAAGGTTATTTCACAGAGATAAATTGTATTAAGTAAGTCCGATTATAATTATTACTTTGTACATTTATCTTACTGTTGAGTAACACAACTTAGTGATTCAAATCAAAGCTTCTCCTTATCTAGTGTCAATTTGGTCCACTTTCAGAGAGTTTGAAGAAATACATGTGGAAAAGACACATATTCAGTTCAGATCACGACCGCTACTGTGCCCATACATCCCACTTTCGTAAACTGCCATAGAAGTAAGATGCGAAGACTGCTTATGAAAGCAAAAGGCACTATTGCACCCAAGAAGGTCTCCAGGGAGATCTGAATTTGTAACTTAACCTTTAAATGAAGTGCAGGCATACACCTGATGAACATTTCTGGATGCTGAATAGTGATCTATGCTAACTTCCTGACAAACTGTTAAAGGAACAAGTCCTACAGTTGAGGTCAATTAGTTTGGATGATTGTGTCGAAGATTTAGTGGCTCTTCTGTGGAAGGAGAAAATTGAAAGTGGAATGAAATTGGAACAGTTGACAAATAAATGAGTCTCTGAAGCCTTATTGTAACCATTCCAAATACACGATGAAGGGAAGCCAGCGTAAATTGCTCCAACTACCTAGGGTAGGAAAACATTTCCTGAGAGTAGCAATACATTTAAAGGCACTGCCAAACTTTTTCTGAAGTGGTGATCGTCCAGGATTTGTTAGACTCATTATTGGTGCAACTGTGATTTGAAGACTGCAAGGAATCCCAAATAAAAGCCAATGATAATTAAGATTCCCTAATATTTTAAGTCTGAGCATCGAGAACTAAAGGAACACGCTTAAAGCTTGATTCCTCAATGAAATTAAAGAATAAGTGGAATCAGTTTTCCCTTTTAAATTCTAGAATGGCATGCACAGTGGAGGGAAGTGTTCGGAAGGTGTTTAATGAGGATAGGTTTGGTCTGACATCAGTGATGTCACATCTTGATGGACTTGGCTGTCGGCCAATGGACTGTCTCAGATTACCATACCTTATCAATGGATAGTGCTGATTGGTCAGGTTCTTTTTCTGGAATGTGAGACTGTATTTCCAGTCACTATCTTCCAACAATGGTAACCATTTGGAATTCCAGTTAACCATATGGAAAGGCATGGAAAGTGAATTAAGGAGTTTCACTGTGGGGAGCTGGTGCATAGTAATACAACGGGGAAATGACAGACAAATGTAAAAGATGGCTGTTACTGTGCGTAATGCTGCCAAGAGGAGCATTCAAACTGTATCTGATGACTGAACGACAGTTGACCGTCATTGTTCTGGGAAACTGACAGCAATTCTGGCCTCCTCACATCTCAAATTAAATGTGGAAATCCAATAGTTAGTCCCAGTGATTCCCCACTCCTTCACAGAATGTGTTATTGAAATCTCTATAGGTGAAAATCAATTAGAAATCACTGAATTGACATGAACTTGCACCTTTTAATGCTATTATATGTAAAAACCCTTGAAATGTTATGCCTTGTTGAATGAGGTGTGGGTTTTAATGGCATAATAAGTCATAGTTATTGCTGAACAATCTCTGTGGCTCTGAAAAATTAGTTTAACATTTATCAAATTTCTCCATTCCACAAAATTTCCATGGATTTTTAAAAGTGTATATCTTAGCCTCCAGCTTCATCTCTCAATCTTTCGTTTTCATTCTGTAAAGTGTAAAGTGTAAGGACCCTTCCGTTAATCCATGTCTGTCCCCTATTTTTCCTTTAAATTTTGGTTCTTTTGGCTATTTCAATTTCTGTACCTGGACAGTTTATGGGACCTATGCCTTTAAGATGGACTTCACCTTTAATTTAGAAAAAAAAAAAATTCTATCAGGATCTGCTGTTTGGTCTGGCATCAGTGATGACGCATCTTGATGGACTTGGCTGTCGGACAACAGATTTTTTCAGATTGCCAGGCCTTATCAATAATGAATGTCATGCTCTGAAGCCTCGTTGGCGGTATGAACGAATTCCACACTGCATTTCAGCAGGAGCATGGAAATAAATGCAAATGTGTCATAATGCAGAGAGGTTCATTTGTGGTATCTACAATCATGAAATGAAATGAACATGAAAATCGCTTATTGTCACAAGTAGGCTTCAATTAAGTTACTGTGAAAAGTCCCTAGTCGCCACATTCCGGCGCCTGTTCGGGGAGGCTGCTACGGGAATTGAACCGTGCTGCTGGCCTGCCTTGGTCTGCTTTCAAAGCCAGCGATTTAGCTCTGTGCTAAACAGACCCTTGGTATCATGGCACTGACGCGGTGGATGTCATGGTAGGCCCAGGGGGCAACCATTGCCTCCTTGTCCCACCGTGATCCACCATGCCGGGACCATCAGTATACAGACCATCCGAAGCCATCCACCAATGCACCGCACAACACCACAAAATATATATAAGTTACACTACATGCATTTCCAATGACTCAAGTGTGTGACTTCAATGCACTAATCTCTCTTTGATGAGAGTAATGTTTACAAAATTGGGGTTTCACCATTTAGAAGCGTGAAGGGAGATGAATGGATCACAGCGCCAGATGTTTTTTAGGACCTGTCAATCACAAACCACTACTCTAAATCATGAATGGATTGCAGAAAGTAAATCTGTGGGAATTTAACGTAGGCACAGCTGCTCATCTTCGAGGAATGGACATGTGGGGCTGCAAGGTGTTTAGTACAAGTATAATACTTCCCACTGTCCCTGTCTGGCCTCCTCTCCAGCTCCCAGACAGGGGTTTCTTTTCTGGGGGTTGCTCTTTATGGGGGGGTGGAGGATCTTTGTGTAGTGGGGGTCGGTGTGGGGTTCCTTTAGTCAGTGGGTCACTGTGGGGTGTCCCATTGTTACAGGGGTACCTGTTGGGGAGTCCCCTTTTTACAGGGATCCCTTCAGTGGGTCCCCTTATTACAGGGGCCCCTTGGGGGATCTTCTTATTACAGGGCTCCCTTGGTGTGTCCCTCTATTACAGGGTACCTGGGAGGGGGGAGGGTCCCCCTATTGTAAGGAGTCCCTGAGAGGGGGTTGGGTCACCCCTGCACTCAGGATGGGAGGGCACCCAGGCAACCCGGGGGCGGGGCATTGCCATGCAGTGAGGGGGGGAGGGCTGGTCATGGCCGATCTGCGGTGTGGGAGGGGGGTGCAGAGGGGGAGGCGGTGCCGGCTGCGGGACTCCGTTACCGAGCGGTCCGCTCAAGTGGGCGGCCCGATATTGGGATTCCCCCAGGAATCCCTCCTATTCCACACCACGC
Source organism: Scyliorhinus torazame (assembly GCF_047496885.1). Classification (NCBI taxonomy): domain Eukaryota; kingdom Metazoa; phylum Chordata; class Chondrichthyes; order Carcharhiniformes; family Scyliorhinidae; genus Scyliorhinus; species Scyliorhinus torazame. Next base: position 42,303,303 of record NC_092719.1, read on the forward strand.
ATTTGCATGACAAGGAATACAGAATTGCATCCTGCTATGCGACCACAAGGGGATCGTAAATGTCGTACAATACAGCTTCGGCAGGACTCTCCAAATGGAGAACCCCGGCCAATGTTTTTCATTACTTCCTTTTCCTGTTTAGCATAATCCCACAGAAAATGGAGCAGATTTCCTGTGCCAGTGATATCAATTAGTTTGTTATTTTGAAAGCAGCTTTGTTTTGCTTGTTGGAACGCCCGTCGGATTGCTTTGTCTATGTGCCCCCTTAAATTGCTTTCCTTTTAATGTTTTTATTACACTTGTGTTATTCAGCAACAGTAAATCTGCTGTCTGACAGTGTCTTTAATTATGGTTTGACATCAAGAAAACACATTTATTCAATGCACCAAAATGTGTTTCTATCCCCTTTAAATCTGATGTCATTCCCTCATTTTCTATATGGTTGAAAAAATAATATTAAAAAATTGCTACTCTCAGATGAATGAGTGGACCACGCAAATGAGATGAATTGTGATGCCGAAACTATGACTCTATTTTCAAAAATGTGTATTTTCAGTACTTCCACAATTAAAATTTAACAGACTAAATCATGCATGTCGTATGTATTTAGCAATGAAACAAGTAAAGTATTTACAGGCCACAATTATATGCTTTTATACTCCGTCATTAAGTAATATTAATGCTTCAGAGAAGTAATTTCATATTGTGAAGCATGGCTTATATATAGTTATATTTCCCAGAGAAGACTTGACCTACTGACTGTAAACAATTCAAACTGAAAAAGGATTAATGTTGATAGTGGTATGATGGATGAGAAGCATTATACATTTGATAGGAAACTGAGGTTGTGAAAACAGCTACCAAAGTACCAGTGGAATAAGAAGTACATAGATATTTGACGAGCTGGGAAAGATCAAAGAACTATGTTTAAATGCAAATAATTGGAATAGATTCAGGAAATAAATAGTATTGGGAAAGCACCGCACCTCCCTCGATAACAAAAACTAGCTGGACACAGTTGGCTCAATAGTGCAAATTAGCAACTTGCCACTGAACTGGTTGATGATCGTGAAAGAAGCAGAGGGATTAACTAATTGTTTATGATGATGATTGATTGCGGTGTCTTTTTCTAGTCTTAATTGCAAGGAAAATTATTGACACAAAAATTGAAAATAATTACATGACTTTGCGGGAACAATCAGTGCAACTATACAGTAGGGATGGAGTCACGGCATTTTATATTCAAGAAAATTTGTGCATTACTGATTTACGCTGGTTATGTCCTGAAACATCATCATGTGCCAATTTCCTTAAGGGTTTGTTCTGCTTCTGAGATTCATCTGTCAAAACCCCTGTGCAGATCCTTTATGTAAACCAACCCCCAAGCAAAAGACAACTTTAGTAGTCATAAGAGGAGTCTGGAAAGGAGAGTCAAACAAATGGTTTATTACCAAAAGTAAAGTATTTATAAGTGACAGTCCCAGTCGGGGCTACTCTGTGGCTCGGCTCCTACCTGGGCCGGCTTTTAAGGTCCTGAGTTAACTATTCCGCAGATGGGCCTCTGCTCCTTAAACTCATTCTCCACGAGGCTCAATGAGAGATTAATCGGGTCGTCCCCATGGATCGCCTGGGGGCTATAATAACAAGCAAAATTCATATTTTGCATTTATGCCAGCAATACACTGATGTAGGTTCAGATGTAGCAGGACCCAAATATCACTGGAACAAGAGGAATAACAGTATTTGTCAGGTTTGAATCTTTAATTAAGACATTGATGCTTCCTCATTCAACTACATCATTTTTAATTTATTTTATGTTGTTATACTTGTGGGGTTTGATTTTTACTCACAGGATAACCAGTTGCCACATGGTAGGTTACATAACCAGTTGTCAGAGTTTATTGCAGAGGTGCTGCTTGCTCACAGTCTAAGATGGAGGAGAGAGAAATCTCCCAAATGCCTCTGATGATGTCACCACATAATCATGGCACACACTATACAGAAGGGCATTGCTTACAATACATAACATTCCTCACCCTTTACTCCTGTAGTACAACAACAAAGATTACAAATGTTGACTTAAACTTTTATTCATGATGAGCAGTGATAATTTAACATTTGGCGATTTGGACATTCGGAATTATCCTTCTGTGTACCCGAACACGCGCCAGAATGTGGCGACTAGGGGCTTTTCACAGTAACTTCATTGCAGTATTAATGCAAGCCTACTTGTGACAATAATAAAGATTATTATTATTATTAACCATGTATTATTATTATACATTGTAATAACCCTCATGAGGCCCACTGGGTTGACTCAATTGAACTCCCCGTGGGGCTCATGCAACACAAACTCACCCGTTGATGGGCAGAGGCCTATCAACTGGGGCTCGTGAAACAAACACTTAAAAGCCGGCCCAGATTGGGACTGGTATGATCGGTAGTCCCGTTTGGGACCTATGCACTGTACGATGCATTGAAGCCTTTCCTTTTGGCTAGAAAATAAGCCTACATTATGATCACCTCCTCGGGTCTCCTGAAAATTTTACACTGATGATGAGGAAAAACCCCGGCTGCGATTCTGGACACCCGGACCTCACTTGGATTCCTCAGCACGTGAGCAAGGTCAGAGAGAATTGTAAAATGCCATTTTTTGGAAGGCTTTAGGCCTTTGACACATGTGTGTAAGATTGGGTCCAGCAGTCCAAATGGACGTGGAATCTCTTCCAGGTAAATGCTAGTGTAGGAGATGACCAGCAAAAGGAAATACGCCTGACAGCCTACGGAATCCCAACTTTCAGTGTGAGCTGGTAGCAATTGTTGCAGACCATTACGACCCCAAATCATTCATTATCTTGCAGAGATGTCAGTTCAACACAGCTGGGCGCACCCCAGGAAAACTGGTCACGGAATTCCTGACGTGCCTTCGCGAGCCGGCCGAGCATTGCAGCCACTGTGATTAATGTAGGAATTCAACTACATTGTGCTATAGTTATTTAGCCAAGAAAGAGTTAAAAGCCAGGGTTAATGTGTGTGTGTGTAACTGCTGCAATCATGGTTCAAAATAAATCCTAGTTTGAAAGGCAAGTGTATTTTGGGAGCCAGGGGTGCAATTAAACCATGGTAAAAAGTTTGGGTGAATTAGATTTTATTTTGATTAAGATGATTCCCTGTGGAGGTCATGAGATTTCAGATTGGTAAGATGATGTTTTTTTTTTCTTTTTACAGCATGGAAATAGGCTCTTCGGTCCAGCTTGTCTATGCTGCCCAATTTCTATCACTAAGCTAGTCCCACTTGCACACATTTGGCCCATATCCCTCTTTACCATCCTGCCTGTGTAGCTGTCTAACTGTCTAACGCGCCCTCTAACTAACTCAGTCCTGATTCCATTCAATGAAACAGCTTCCGCAGCTTTCTAGGTAAGAGAATTCCACATACCCCTCATTTGTATTACAGTAATTGTAATTTTTTACTAGCCGTCTATTTTTAACACTTTAAGAATTGACCTTGATATCACAATTAATGTAATATCATTCAGTGTCATCAGCAGTATTGTGCGATTAAATAAATTCTCTCATCCCAGGCACACTGGAATATATTTGTGGTATCTCATTAACTTCAAAGCTTCCTGGCCCAGGCTTGCAGAATGATGCCAAACTTGTGATACAGTGGCCAGGGTAGGGGACAAGAGTTACCAGGTGCCAGCTCACCAAAGCACAAGGCCGCACAAGGGTTTTGCTGAAAAGGGCACATATGAGACTTCGATTGGGCAGTCAATAAAAGAAGGTATGCACACCCAAATGCTTGGTGCATTGGCTGGCCTGTCTGTGGCCACCATTAGGAATCATGGAGGAGCCTGGCACCAACCTGGTTCAGGGTTTTGCCCGAATCTTGGAGCCCATCACGGGGCAGCACGGTAGCACAGTGGTTAGCACTGTTGTTTCACAGTGCCAGGGACCCAGGTTTGACTCCCGGCTTGGGTCACAGCCTGTGCAGATTCTGCATGTTCTCCCTTTGTCTGCATGGGTTCCTCCGGGTGCTCTGGTTTCCTCCCACAAGTCCCGAAAGACATGCTTGTTCCATGAAATGGACATTCTGAATTCTCCCTCAGTGTATTCGAACAGGCGCCTGAGTGTGGCGACTAGGGGATTTTCACAGTGACTACATTGCAGTGTTAATGTAAACCTGCTTGTGGCACTAATAAAGATTATTAAGATTGAGGGAGTAGGTTTACAGCATTCATGGAGATGGTTGACAGACAAAGAAAGAATCCAGCTGGGAATATCTTTAAAAATGGGCGGCACGGTGGCACAGTGCTGAGCACTGCTGCCTCACAGCTCCATATCCCGGGTTCAATTCCAGCCTCGGGTGACTGTTTGTACGGAGTTTGCACTTTATTCCCGTGTCTGCATGGGTTTCCTCCGGGTGCTCCGGTTTCCTCCCACAGTCCAAAGATGTGCAGGTTAGGTGGATTGGTTATGCTAAATTGCCCTTTAGTGTCCAAAAGGTTAAGTGGGCTATGGGGATGGGGTGGAGGCGTGGGCTTAAGTAGGGCGCTCTTTCCAAGGGCCAGTGCAGACTCGATGAGCCGAATGGCCTCCCTCTGCACTGTAAATTCGATGATTCTATGATATTACAGTGCATCACTGTACAGTGCATGGATTATTAAAATGTAACAAACAGGAACTGAAAATAGCCAAACAGGCCAACGCAATGCTAGTCTTTATATCTTGAGGATTAGAATACTACTGTGATAAAACTGGGAAAACCACACCTGGAGGGCTGTGTTTAATTCTGGCTGTCACACATAGGAAGGATGTATTGGCTTCGGTGGCAGTGCAGTGTAGATTTACTGGAATTATACCCGGAATCTAAGGATTACAGTATGAGGAGAAATTACAGAAACAAGAGTTGGCTTTCCTGGAATTCTGATTTGATCATTGTTTTCAAAATATTAAGGGAAACTGGAAGACATAGTCTAAAAGGCTAGTGCCAGATTTAGGAATGAAGTTACGGAACACTTCTAATTGCAAAGAGTGGCAGAAGCTTGGAACTGCCTCTGCAAACAACAATTGAGTCAATTGTTCATTTTAAATTTGAGTTTGATAGATTTTTGTTAACTGTTGCGACACTTTGGTCTATTGCGCAGTCAATTTCAGCCCCACTTGTCCCGGAGTCACAACACAAGTGAATCAGCCAATAATTCTTTAAAAAATACCCCAAACCTTTGGCCTTCGGCTGCCCAATAACAGACACTAGTCTGGGATTCTCCGAGCCGCTTGGAGAATCGGAGTTGACGCCGAGACGGCCCACGACGCCGGTCCGACGCCAGGGCGAGATTCTGTGGCGACCGGAGAATCAGCGCCAGTCGCGCACACGCGTTCAACGCGCGCCGGTCGGGGGTCCTGGAAAGAGGCCCCCGCGGCGATTCTCCGCGGTCAACCAGCCGAGTTCCCACCGGTGTGGTTCCCGTATGGTTCCACCCAGCGAGAGCTCGGACTCGCGGCCGCGGTGGCTGTCCTGGTGGGGGGGGGGGGGGGCGGGGAGATCAGACTCAGGGGCCGGCCCGCTGTGTGGCTCCGCCATTTTGGCGCGGGTCCGGGGCAGAAGCGGCCGCCACGCGCATGCGCGGACCTGTGGCCAGCAGTGCAGGGCCGGGTATCGGCACCGGTGCTGCGTGCAGCACTCCGGCACCGTGTTTGCCCCCTGTGCCTTCAAAATCGCTGGGCCAAGAGGCCCGTTGTTGCTGGTGTGAAACACTCCGCTGTTTACGCCGGCGTCAACACTTAGCCGTGTTTTTGCAGAATCCCGGCCCAGTTTTGTAAATTTAAACACAATTACAATTTATAACAAAAATATGAAATATGCAGTAAATGTAGCTGCTTAATGACAAGCTATTTCCTCACTCCCTCTTTAACTTCACCGCCCTCGACCCACACACAGAAGACAAACAAACACAGAGGGATGGAAAGGGGTAAAAATAATATGGATTAAGGTCAAAAGATAAGAGTTCTTGCTTCAGATGATTAGTTCTTTAGTGTAATTTCTTCCCAGTATGAGCGTGGTTTAAAGTCTCTGATTTATAGCCTGTATTGATCTTCCTTGCAGTTAGCAATGTCTTACTCACAGCTTTTGCAGGAGAGGCCCCTGGCTTCAGCCTTTTCTGCAGAGAGAGTTATCAGATTCTGGAGTCTGCTGGCATCTGACTTTTCTGCAGAGGGAGTTGGTTCCCACAATGACCCTTTTGTTGAGAATTCACTGGTTATTTCTGAAGAAAACAGAATGGGGTAACTGAAATCCCTTTAGGTCTCTGAACCATTTCAGTGGGAACAGGTCCAATCACCGCCTGTTACTGGGCAGAGCACTGCCTTTTAGGCAAATTCATTGGCCACCCACCACTTCAATAAATCCGAGTCATCACTGATGTCACTCTAAAATTACAAAGCCTTCTGGATCTTCCTGTTTGAATTATAGGTGCTGGCTGCTTTGCCTTAAAGTCACAGGTCCATTAAACATTCATGGACCAAAAATGTAACTGTAAAAAGAAAAGAAAAGGAAAATAAGGGAATAAATCAGAACAAACAGGAAGGACCCTTACATAATCAAATGTATTAAGAATTATCTGCTATCATTATTACGGGTTTTAGATATAGTGATCATGGATCTGGGTTTGCAGGTAAGGCCAGAGGCCAGGTTGTTGGTAAATTTGATCTTTTATGAACATTAGAATATGTATAGTACACACTCAGCACAAGGCTCTCCACAGGATTATCTCTCACCATGCCCTCTTGTCATATTATCTTATATCATTGACGATGGAATCTATATATTCATATATTTAACATTAATCCTTTATACTACATCTCCTCCAAAGCCTCTTACTCTGTTATTATTAATTACAATATCCCACACCTATCTCCCCGGCTTCATTTCTGGTTCATCTGTTCGTTGTTTGCATTCACCGTGTTTGTTTGGTTCCTTCGCCTGCTGTTCTAGGGATTTTTTTCTGTCTGGTTTTCTTAAAGTTTTTAAATCATTCCCTTTAAGTTCAGTTGTAGATCTGAACAAGGTGTTTGACTCAATAGTAAATATTCTTGATTATAGATCACATACAAAGGCCGAGTGTGTTTTCAGGCATGGCCTGCCATTGGTTGGCAGTGGGATCTTCCGGTTTTCTGTGCCCCATACCGTCCGCCACTGGGAAAGCATTGCGGGAGGGTCCCGGCGGTGTGAAGGGTGGGAAAACTTCAGCCAAAGTTTCTGTGATTTATCTTTCTTGGTACTAGAATGTAACAGTCAACTGTCCCTTGACTTTCACATAAATACTCCCTGGACCATGAAGTCTTAAGGCTGATAGTTGGAGTAAGACTGGTTGTATGCACTGTTTCTATATGCTATAAACTGGACCATATTAGCTGTTTTTTCTATGGAGTTTCTTTTTTTGCCTTAAATAAAAATGTTTTGTTTTCTCCCTACCACCTGCCAATCGGGTCAAATCTTCCCTTGGCTGCAGAAAATCCTGTAATGTCTCCTCTAAGACTCCTCCAACAATGAAATGCCAAGTTAATTCCTTTTTCAGGGCTCCATATTCGCAACTTTCAGTTAGCCGATATAATTTGCTAATGAACAAATCTATGCACTCTCCTGATTTTTGGGGTATGCATATTAAATTTTGCTCTCTCCATAATTGTTTTTTCTGAAGACTAAAATAAGTACCAAAGGCTTTAATAACATATTCATATATCGCCATGTCTTTGTTTGTGCCCTGCCTGATCATCATGTGCCTATGGTGTACAGTAAGATACTGATCTGCCTCTTACCGGTCTTCTCTGCTGGTCCTAATTCTGTCCTGTACCTGGTCAACCTGCAACATCAGCTCTGTCACTTCTCGGCTTGTTCCAGACTTTCCACATTGTAGAAGCACTCTTGGAAAGATAAAGGGCCTCATTCTCCACCCACCCACCTACCATTGAAACCACTAGTGGGGGTTTGGGAGAATTTTACCCAGGAATTTTTCTTTGTTTTCCTTTTACTGTTGGTTTCGCTGGAGTTTGGTTGAAGAGTTTTCCGCAATGTCGCTGTCCTGCAGTCATTTCTCTTGCTGCCTCTTCCAGTCATGGAGCTCTTCACTTGTTGCTTCTTACATTGTGCTTAACCGCTGTCATCAACCATTATCATCGAAGTGGGTTTTAGAAGTGGTCGTCATGGACCTTTTTAGAGATCCGTTTGAAAGCTAGACTGAACATTAGGCTTAGCTTAAGCAACCAAAAGAGAAAATGCTGGAAAGTCTCAACAGGCCTGGCAGCATCTCAGGAGAAAAGTGTTATTGGAGGAATTAGGTTGAAATGGCTTCCATTCGATATTCCTGCTGCAAATAACTTTCCATGCTAATTAATATATGCACAGCTAATGTGCTGATAAAAGGTAATGGGCGGGATTCTCTGTTCCTGAGACTAAGTGTAGATACCGGGGCAGAATTTGTGGACTTCCATGACAGCAAACCTGGTGCCAAACCTGGACCGATTCAGTGATTGTGGAGGGGCTTGCACCAGCGCCAGTTGGAACATAATCGATTCCAATGAGAAATGGTGTGGATTCGCCAGGTCCATGATTGACACTCGGGAGGCTGACAAGCTGCAGCCGCACATACACATTACAATCCCCACACACACACTCATCCCATCCAACAAGATGGCACTGGCTGCACTGGAATGTGCCCATACAGCTGATGGGTTGGCAGGGGCCAGAGGGCACTTGGGGAGGAGGTGGCGGGGGGGGGGACATGCATACGACCTGTGGCCCTAGGTTCACAGTGAGCAGCCAGCTGCATGCGCTGCTGCATGGCTGCCTTGGAGGCCGCTGCAATGGTATTCTGTGTCCGTCCACCCCGACCCCACAGCCCATCTCCAGGCCATTCCCCGATACTCCCCCCGGCCTTGATCGAAGCTCCCTGGCGGTACGACTGTCCGCATACTATGGCTATATTGGCATACTATGGACGCTTTCCACCCCCCTCTCTCTCCCTTATCAGCCACAACACCCGTTTCACAATTGTTAAAAGCACAAGTGGACCTCACCGTCGGGAATTCGTATCTTCGGAGGTGGAGAATCGAGGAGGCCCTGGAGACTATCGGGCTGGGCCTGCTAATGATATGCAAATGGTGTTTACTGTACGTGCTTACTGGAATGCATTGACGCCACTATCGAGGCGACGGAGAATTATAATTTGGCGGGAAATGGCACCCGCCATGATTTCAGCGTCGGAACCGATTCTCCGCCCAATCCCGTTGATTCTGGTGTTGGCCGCCAGAGAATCCCGCCCACTAAAATTCAAAATTCTGACTATGCTGCCTCACCCCTGTCATGGCCAGTCATTCCTCAATTGGGACTCTCCTTAAATTTATTTTTACTTTGAATTCTGCCTATTGAACAGAAAATCATTGAGATGAAGCAAATGTTTTGAGTAGTGTAATTGGTTCTGAATTTGTTATGAATTTCCATTCGGGGCATTTTGATTCACTCTGGTTCTTTTTTTTTTTCAAAATTGAAAATGCTATGTATGCTATATTAATGACGTGATTTTAAAAATGCATATGCATGTTTTTGACTAGTGCTCTGGAATATCTAACTGTTTAGAGATAAGTGGCTCCACTTCTAGCTGTCAACATTAAAAGTTCATGTTTTAATTCCAAGCTTCAACATCTCTGAATGATTTGGTGTTAAGTCAAAAGCAAGTGTTGTAAATAGACTGCAGGGGCAGGACTTTTAGGAGACTAGGTCTAGCCACCCTAAGAGTCAGCGGGGAATGCGCCCTCGCCAATCATAGCAGCCATTTTAATTTGCTGAAGATGAGACTTCCACACAACATTTGGGTGTAAATCCAACCTCAGAGAGCTTGGCCGGCTCTCTGCAGTCCCAGCAGTGCCAGTGGCAGCAGTGACCAGGACTGGGATGACAGTGGGGAGAGGTCATAATGGTGAGGCTGGCGGGGTGAGAGACCACCTGTGGAGGGCAGACTTTGTGAGGTGGGGTGGGTTGGATGGGTGCCTGATGTGGAAAGGAAGCCCGTGAAGGAGGCACCCTCTCCCAACTTCCCACCTGAAGCCTGAGGAGGGTCAGTCGCCAAGCTTCGCTCTGCCCCTGAACTCCTCTTGCCCAGCCATTCATTGACAAATATCTGGCCACTTAAGGGACTCAATTGGGGTTGGGGGATGGGGAAGGGTGGGTAGTGGGGTGGGTGAGATACTTCCAAGCCTCACCCACACCACATAGAATTACTAAGAGGCCATGGGTGGGTGGGAAGGCCATCGGGGAATTGCACAGTCACCCTTCCAACCCTCCTGTGGGCACCATAAAGCCCTGCTCTATAATTGCGCCCATAGCAACTTAAAATATAATCTGAATGATGCACGATCAATTAAACTCAAAGACGAGGCTGTAGCATAACTGAAGGCTTTAATAGAATAGATCTGTTCCCCAGCAGCTTCGGTACAGAATGAGGGCTGCTGGGACGGCACCTGTTCTTATACCCCACCTGTCAGGGCGGAGCCACATACCAAACAGCCAATGGTAAACTCCTAGGCTTACCCAATGGTCTACAGCCTCTTGGGTACTGCAATACCTGATACTACCACATTCACCCCCTGTTAAAAAAGAGTCCGGCGGGGGTGGTGGCCAGTGGTTACAATTTCATTTAACATGATCGGATATGGATGTACTGTGAGTATTTACAAGCGTGGAAGATATATACAGTCAGTGTTCATTTACAGCTACAGTTACAGTGTAGCAATCAGTCGGTTGGGTGGCCTGGTCGTCCTCCTAGATCATCCGAGCCTCTGTGGTGATTCTGGTGGGGGTCCGGGCGTCTGCGACTCCGGGAGCGTGGCTTTGTCCTCCATGGCAGCTTCGTCACCCCTCGACGACACTGGTGGGGCAAACGGTTGACACGAGAGGGGGCGCCTGTAGGGGGCGTCGGTGGGTGGGATGGCCAAGGTAGGAGCGGCGGGAAGCCCGATCCTCCAGTGAGGTGCTGTGGGGGGAGGGGGTGGGGGTAATGGTTTGGGTGCGCGTGGGGTTACGGCGGATGCCAGGTCCCGGAGGGAGACTGTATCTTGCTGGTTGTCAGGGAACGCCACGTAGGCGTACTGGGGGTTAGCATGCAGCAGGTGGACCCTCTCGACCAATGGGTCCGACTTGTGCGCCCGCACGTGCTTCCGAAGCAGGAATGGGTCCGGGTGTCGCTCCCAGGTTGGGAGCGAGGTCCCGGAGGAGGACTTCCTGGGGAAGACAAGGAGACGTTCATGAGGTGTCTGATTGGTAGTTGTACAGAGCAGCGACCGGATGACGTGGAGGGCCTCCGGGGGGGACTTCCTGCCAGCGGGAGACGGGGAGAGTCCTGGACCGTAGGGCCAGTAGAACGGTCTTCCAGACCGTTCCGTTCTCCCTCTCTACCTGCCCGTTTCCCCGGGGGTTGTAACTGGTCGTCCTGCTTGAGGCGATGCCCTTGTTGAGCAGGAATTGACGCAGTTCGTTGCTCATAAAGGAGGACCCCCTATCACTGTGTGTATAGGCGGGGAACCCGAACAGTGTAAAGATACCCTGGAGGGCCTTGATGACGGTGGTTGCGGTCATGTCTGAGCAGGGGATAGCGAATGGGAACCGGGAGTACTCGTCAATCACGTTCAGGAAATACGTGTTGCAGTCGGTAGAAGGGAGGGGGCCTTTGAAGTCCATGCTGAGGCATTCAAAGGGACGGGAAGCCTTTACCAGGTGCGCCCTCTCTGGACGGTAGCAATGCGGTTTGCACTGCGCAGATTTGGCAGTCCCTGGTGACTGTCCTGACCTCCTCGATGGACTAGGGCAGGTTGCGGGCCTTAATGAAGTGGAAAAAACGAGTGACCCCCAGGTGGCAGAGGTCCTCGTGGAGGGCTCGGAGGTGGTCCATTTGTGCGGTGGGACACGTGCCGCGGGACAGGGCATCGGAAGGCTCATTTAGCTTTCCAGGACAGTACAAGATCTCGTAGTTCTAGATGGAGAGTTCTATCCTCCACCGTGAGATCTTGTCGTTCTTTATCTTGCCGCGCTGTGCATTATCAAACATGAACGCCACCGACCATTGGTCGGTGAGGAGAGTGAATCTCCTGCCGGCCAGGTAATGCCTCCAATGTCGCACAGCTTCTACTATGGCTTGTGCCTCTTTTTCGACCGAAGAATGGCGAATTTCTGAAGCATGGAGGGTACGGGAGAAGAAGGCCACGGGTCTGCCTGCTTGGTTGAGGGTGGCGTCCAGAGCTACGACGGATGCATCGCTCTTGACCTGGAAGGGGAGGGACTCATCAATGGCGTGCATCGTGGCCTTTGCAATGTCTGTTTTGATGCGGCAGAAGGCCTGGAGGGCCTCCGTCGACAGGGGGAAGGTTGTGGACTGGATCAGGGGTCGAGCTTTGTCTGCGTAGTTGGGGACCCACTTTGCGTAATAACTGAAAAACCCGAGGCAGCGCTTCAGGGCCTTGGAGCAGTGAGGAGGGTGGAACTCCATGAGGGGGCGCATGCGTTCAGGGTCGGGGCCTATAACTCCATTTCACACTACGTAGCCTAAAATGGCTAGACGGTCAGTGCTAAACAAGCATTTATCCTTATTGTACATTAAGTTAAGGATTTTCGCGGTCTGAAGAAATTTCCGGAGGTTGGTGTCGTGGTCCTGCTGGTCATGGCCGCAGATGGTGACGTTATCAAGGTGTGGGAACGTTGCGCGTAAGCCGTGCCGGTCAACCATTCGGTCCATCTCGCGTTGGAAGACCGAGACCCCATTAGTGACACCAAAGGGAACCCTTAAAAATTGGTAGAGCCGCCCATCTGCTTCGAAAGCAGTGTACTTGCGGTCACTAGTGCGGAGGCGTAGCTGGTGGTAAGCGGACTTGAGATCCACCGTGGAGAAGATCTTGTAATGCGCGATCCTGTTCACCAGGTCGGATATGCAGGGGAGAGGGTACGCATCCAGCTGCGTAAACCTGTTGATGGTCTGACTGTAGTCAATGACCATCCTATGTTTCTCCCCGGTCTTCACCACCACTACTTGAGCTCTCCAGGGACTGTTGCTAGCTTCAATGGCCCCTTCCCTCAGTAGCCTTTGGACCTCCGACCTAATGAAGGTCCGGTCCTGGGCACTGTACCGTCTGCTCCTGGTGGCGACGGGTTTGCAATCCGGGGTGAGGTTCGCAAACAGGGAAGGCGGGTCGACCTTAAGGGTCGCGAGGCCGCAGACAGTAAGGGGGGGGTATAGGACCGCCGAATTTAAAGGTCAGGCTTTGCAAGTTACATTGGAAGTCCAACCCCAGGAGTGTAGCCGCGCAGAGGTGTGGCAGGACATAAAGGCGGAAATTGTTGAATTTCCTGCCTTGGACAGTGAGGTCTGCTAGGCAGAACTCCTTTATCTCCACTGAGTGTGACCCGGAGGCCAGGGAGATTCTTTGGTTTACAGGGTGGGTAACAAGTGAACAGCGCCTTACCGTGTCGGGGTGTATAAAGCTCTCCGTGCTCCCAGAGTCGATCAGGCAAAGCGTCTCGTGGCCGTTGATGAACACCATCTTTGTTACAGTCGCGAGTGTCCGAGGTCGGTTTTGGTCCAGCGTCACCGAGGCCAGATGGAGCAGTTGCGGGTTGTGATCGGGCAGCGTGTAGTCGGCCGTGCTGGGGGCCTGGGGCCCCATCCAAGATGGCGTCTCCCATGGATCGCACATGGTGGTCGGGGATGGACAAAATTGTCCAGCGTGGTGTCCGAGGGGCAAGATGGCTAGGATAGGGGGATGGCGGTGAGTGCTGGCCGCCTGGGGCCCGAAGGGAAGGTTGCCGCGGCGGTCTGGAGTCATTGGAGACCGCGGCCATGGCTCATGCTTGGCAGACCCCCACAAAATGGCCGTTCTTGCCGCACCCTTTGCAGGCGGAGGCGCGGGCCGTGCAGCGCATGCGGGGATGCTTCGCCTGCCCGCAGAAGCAACAGCGGGGCCCAACGGAGGTAGCGGGCCGTCTTACAGCGCAGGCCTGCGGGGACACAGGGAAGGTCAATGGGGCTGCCGCTGCGGGATGCCACGCAGCCCAGGAGGCCGCTGCGCGGTTGGGCTCATAGGACTTCGCGTTTCTGGAAGCAACATCCATGGACCCTGCCAGGGCCCGTGCCTCTCTCAGTCCCAGGGTATCCCTTTCCACGAATCTTTGGCGGATCTCTGAGGAGCTCATACCTGCTACATAGGCATCCCGGATTAGACATTCCGAAACTTGCGGGCAGCCACAGTTTCTGCCCAGCACCAGCAGCGCACGGTAGAAGTCCTCCAACGATTCCCCGGGGCTTTGCCGTCTAGTTGCAAGCAGGTGACGTGCGTAGACCTGGTTTACAGGGTGTATATAATGTCCCTTTAACAGTTCGATTGCATCATCATAGTCCTCCGCCTCCTCGATGAGGGAGAAGATTCCAGGGCTTACTCTCGAGTGCAGGAGATGCAGTTTCTGTTCTCCTGAGGGGGTGCCTCCGGCCGTCTCGAGGTAGCCTTTAAAACACGCCAGCCAGTGCTTAAATATCGCCGCTGGGTTCTCCGCGTGGGGGCTGAGTTGTAGATACTCCGGCTTGATTCGGAGATCCATTCTTTCAGCTTAAGAGTAGTCTATTAAATTGATGCACGATCAATTAAACTCAAAGAAGAGGTTGTAGCATAACTGAAGGCTTTAATATACTGAATCTGTTCCCCAGCAGCTTCGGTACAGAATGAGGGCTGTTGGGACAGCACCTGTTCTTTTACCCCACCTGTCAGGGCGGAGCCACATACCAAACAGCCAATGGTAAACTCCTAGGCTTACCCAATGGTCTACAGCCTCTCGGGTACTGCAATACCTGATACTACCACACTGAATTTAAAGAGAAAATGCTGGATAAACTCATCAGGTCTGGCAGCTCTGTGGAGAGAGAAACAAAGTTAACGTTTTGAGTCCATATGACATGGTGACACAGTAGTTAGCACTGCTGCCTCATAGCACCAGGGATCCTGGTTCAATTCCAGTCTTGGGTGGCTGTCTGTGTGGAGTTTGTACGTTCTCCCCGTGTCTGCGTGGGTTTCCTCTGGGTGTTCCGGTTTCCTCCCACAGTCCAAAGATGTACAGGTTAGATGGATTAGCCATGGTAAATTGTCAGTGTCCAAAAAGGTTTAGGTGGGGTTACTGGGTTATGAGGCTTGGGTGGATCTGTGGGCCTGACTAGGGTGCTCTTTCAGAAGGTCGGTGCAGACTCGATGGGCTTCATGGCCTCATTCTACACTTTAGGGATTCTATGCGTGGGCTTTCTACAGAACCGAAGAGAGATAGAAATGTAATGGATTATAAAGTTGGAGAGGTGGGTGAAGGGGGCGGGACAGAGATAGGTCGGAGCAAAGGAGAAATTGACAAAGGTGTCATGATAAGACAAACAGGGATGTTAATGGTGCCGCTTAAGGACTGAAGAAGTGGCAAAAGTAAGATAGCAGAATGCTTTACTCGGAGAAGAAAGGTCAGTGCTCAGTGGGAGCAATAAGGGACAGGTGGCCATATCTCATTGTTTCTATTTGAATTATTGTGCTCATTCATATTTTTCACTTTAGAAACTGCAGCAGTTATATATAGTAGGCAACACATTTGGGTATATCTCTATGTTCAGATATAGGTCATTGACATCAACGCAGGAATAAACTAACTGAAATAATTAATAAATCAAATTCAATAGCGCCCATTATCTATAATTTATCAGAGAAAGTACATCTTGCATAATAATTTTTCATCTAGTTTATACATTATGTTGTTTAAAGTATTTTGTTGCAATCTTCGTCTTTAACTTACGGATGTCACATTTTTACAGGTACACTGTTCCTCCCTTTTGTACGATTAACAACAATTCTTGCCATCACCTACCTTTATGCATACTTGCGGGCTTGTTAACATGTGCCTAATTAAATCCAGTTAAGATTTGTTAACTGTATGACTATATTTTCTTCTCGGTAATAAAGGTTTGCAAGCATGGAGTGATGTGTCAAAATCATGAGGTGATATTCGACACATGTGCCTGGTTCCAATGATAATATGTGTATTTTATGTTATTTTAAAATATTGGAGTTGATGTTAACTGTTGGTGAGTGGTGTTGAATGGACATTGGATGCTCCATTTAGCCCTTGCCAAATATTCCTTTCAATTGGAGATCAGATGAGGGGTTGCTTCAATTTTGCCTACATAACATTATTCCCAAATGTATCATTTATTCCCACTCAGTGCAAGCCCGAATGAAAATTGAAAACAAAGGTTAGTATTTGGTTAGGTCCAGCTGGGGCCTTGTTAATGATCGGTCATGAAAAATTTTGAAATCTGTCTTGGATTCGAGAAGAAATATTACCCAACCCCCAGGCTGAAGGAAGCTTTTGATTTTTTACATTTCTTTTGGTGATATTCAAGAATGTTTAGTTAATCTGTGTTTCGGAATGATTTAATCCAGTAGCTCGTAACAGACACAAATACTTTTCAGTGCTGCAGATTCATAAGTTTGTTAAAAAAGATCAAGGTGCTTAATCCCCTTCTTTGCGAGCCGCCAAAGGATAGTTGTTGTTTCCCTAACTGCTGTGTGTCGTGTTGGGTGTTCTGGTGTACAAACGATCCAACACGGCTGGAGATGATGTAACTCAATTTTATTTACTACTTAACTATAACAGCACACTGCTAACTTGGGTACGTGCATTACCAGCTAATCTGTGGACCCTGTCCTATTACTATCTGGGTGAGGCACTCAGCACATGGTGAATGTCTGAGTGGCAGACTCTGAGCTCGGTGCTCTGAGCTGGCTGCTGCTGGAATGCGCAGGAACTGTAGTGTCCCCTGTTTTTATAGTGCGTGTGCTCTCACTGGTGATTGGCTGCGATGTTGTGTGTGTGTTGGTTGGTCCTACTGCATGTCCATCAGTGTGTGTGTGATTGCACCATGATATGCTGATCTAAATATCATGACATCCTCCCTTTTAGCAAAGAATATGTGCCTGCATGATAATACATAAAGAAGTGTGGTGAGTGCATCTAATCATATGTGTGCAATATTTACAACAATATGTACATGTGGCTATACTATATACACAGGAAGGTGCCAGGTGCAGAAACTAACTATGCAACACCAAGGACAAAATCAATGTCATGAACAAACAATAACAAAATCTTAAACAGTATGGCAAAAAGTCAAAAACAGTATGTCAGAACAAGTCAGTGAGTGCAATATGAAAAGGTTCATAAATTAAGTCTCTCAGGTGGGCGACGAATTCGGGTTGACCGCCTCAAGGGCGGGTCAGGATCCACCAGGTGAGGAACGGGCCGGGCGATGGTCGAGTGAGGAGGATGCAGGGTGTCCGGAAGGTCAACAAAGTCCATTGCAGGGACAACAGGAGGGCGTGGCACCGGTGCAGGATCACGTAGCGAGTGCGGAACCAGACGAAGGGCACGCCGATTGCGGCAGCGAATAGAGCCATCAGGCAGACGAACCAGGAACGAGCGGGGAGCTATCTGTCGGAGAACCTCAGCAGTTGCCGACCAGCCCCCCTCTGGACGGTGTATGCGGACATTATCTCCAGGCGCCAGGGCAGGAAGATCAGTCGCCCGAGCATCATGTGTCGCCTTTTGTTGCTCCCGCTGTTGCTGCATCCGCCAAAGTACCGGAGCATGGTCGAGATCTGGGACATGAATGGATGGCACAGTGGTCCTGAGGGTGCGACCCATAAGCAGCTGGGCCGGCGATAGGCCCGTGGACAGTGGGGCCGAGCGATAGGCCAGCAAGGCAAGGCAGAAGTCAGATCCTGCATCAGCAGCCTTGCAGAGGAGCCTTTTAATGATATGGACTCCCTTTTCTGCTTTGCCATTCGACTGAGGATGCAGAGGACTGGACGTCACGTATGCGAAGTTGTATGAGCTGGCGAAGGAAGACTATTCCTGACTCGCTAAGCAGGGGCCATTGTCTGACATCACGGTGAGCGGAATGCCGTGGCGAGCAAAGGTCTCTTTGCAGGCCCGGATGACAGCCGATGACGTGGTGTCGTGCAGGCGTATGACCTCTGGATAGCTGGAAAAGTAGTCGATGATGATGATGTCGTCCCTGCCGAGCGCATGGAACAGGTCCATGCTCACCTTCGACCAGGGGGACGTGACCAACTCATGGGGCTGAAGGGTCTCACGGGGTTGTGCCAGCTGAAACCGCTGACAGGTGGGGCAATTGAGCACAGTGTTAGCAATGTCCTCACTTATTCCGGCCAGTACACAGCCTCTCGGGCCCTCCGCCGGCACTTCTCAATGCCGCGATGGCCTTCGTGTAGTTGTTCTAAAACAAGCCGGTGCATGCTGTGTGGGATCACGATGCGGTCCAGCTTCAGGAGGACACCATCAATGACTGCCAAGTCATCCTGAACGTTGTAAAACTGTGGGCATTGTCCCTTGCGTCACCCGTCCGTCATGTGGCGCATCACATGTTGCAGAAGGGGGTCGGCCGCAGTCTCACGTCGAATGTGGGCCAGGCGTGCATCAGTGGCC
This sequence comes from Scyliorhinus torazame, assembly GCF_047496885.1. NCBI lineage: Eukaryota > Metazoa > Chordata > Chondrichthyes > Carcharhiniformes > Scyliorhinidae > Scyliorhinus > Scyliorhinus torazame. The sequence goes on from NC_092719.1 coordinate 42,321,874, forward strand.
GGCAGATTGGCAGAAGTGAAGGCTACATGTGCGTCGACTTGGCAAACGAACCCCTCAGGGTCGGACGGTGTGTTGACTGCCCTGGACAGAGCATCTGCTAGGATGAGGTCCTTACCCGGGGTGTAGACAAGTTGAAAGTCGTACCTCCGGTGTTTGAGCAGAATGCGCTGGAGGCGAGAGGTCATATCGTTGAGGTCCTTTTGAATGATGCCAACCAGCGGGCGATGGTCAGTCTCCACGGTGAACTGGGGAGGGCCATACACATAGTCGTGGAACTTGTCAAAGCCAGTCAACAGGCCGAGGCACTCCTTTTCAAGCTGCGCATAGCGCTGCTCTGTGGGGGGCATGGCCCGTGACGCATAGGCGACTGAGGCCCATGATGAGGCGTCATCCTGTTGCAGGAGGACTCCCCCAATGCCGGACTGGCTGGCGTCATTCGAGATTTTCGACTCCCTTGCAGGATCAAAAAACGCCAGTACCGGGGCGGTGGTGAGCTTGACCTTGATCTCCTCCCATTCACGCTGGTGGGTGGGAAGCCACTGGAATTCAGTTGTCTTCCTGACAAGGTGCCGGAGAGCTGTAGTGTGGGAAGCAAGGTTGGGAATGAACTTCCCTAGGAAGATGACCATTCCGAGAACGCGTAGCACCACCTTCTTGTCTGTGAGCTTCTGCATGGCCGTGATGACTGCCACCTTGTCGGCAACCGGCCGCACCCCCAACTGGGAGATGTGGTCCCCCAGGAACTTCAGCTCGGTTTGTCCAAAAAAGCATTTGGCTCGGTTAAGATGCAGGCCCTAGTCCCGTATCCGTTTAAAGACACGCTGGAGGCGACTGATGTGCTCCTGCGGTGTGGTGGACCAAATAATGACGTCGTCTACATAGACGCGCACCCCTTCGATGCCCTCCATCATCTGTTCCATGATGCGATGGAACACTTCAGAGGCTGATATGATGCCAAATGGCATCCTATTGTAGCAGTATCTGCCAAATGGAGTGTTGAAAGTGCACAGCTTCCTGCTGGACTGATCCAATTGAATCTGCCAGAAGCCCTTTGAGGCATCAAGCTTGGTGAATTTTTTGCCCGAGCCATCTCGCACGTGATCTCCTCATGTTTGGGTATGAGGTAGTGTTCCCTCATTATGTTGCGATTTAAGTCTTTCGGGTCTATACAGATCCGGAGCTCGCCGGAAGGCTTCTTGACGCACACCATGGAGCTGACCCATGGAGTCGGCTCCGTTACCCGGGAATGCACTCCTTGGTCCTGAAGGTCCTGCAGCTGCTGCTTGAGGCGGTCCTTGAGGGGTGCTGGGACCCTGCGAGGTGCGTGAACTACCGGGGTGGCATCCTGTTTAAGCCGGATTTTGCACGTGTAGGGCAGTGTGCCCATGCCCTCGAAAACATCCTAGTTGTGTGTGGGGATTGAGTTGAGCTGCGCCCTAAAGTCTGCATCTGGGAAATCGGATGTGCCTTCTGGAGAGAGAGAGTGTACACGCCGAACGAGGTGGAGGATTTTGCACGCCTGTGCGCCTAGCAGAGAGTCCTTTGAGCAGCCCACGATTTCGAATGGTAGTGTGGCTTTACGTGATTTGTGTGTCACTTCGAGCTGGCACGACCCCGTGGCGGGGCTGACGTTGTCATTATAGTCAACGAGTTGACAGTTGGATGGCAGAATAGGTGGTATAACCTTCAGGGTCTGGAATGCTGACCATGCGAGGAGTTTGGCGGAGGCACCAGTGTCCAAGCAGAATCTGATCTGGGATCGGTTGACCGTCAGGGTGGCACACCACTCGTAGTCCGGATCCATGCTGTGCACTGACAGCAGCTGGTGCATTCGACAAGGGGACAGCTTGTTCTTGTTGATGACAGCAATGCGGAAGGGCTCCCTGTCCTCAGTGTCATTGGTCTGTGTAATGACAGGATCGGACTCGGTGAACGTGGGTTGAATTGCCCGAACATTTCTGTGAGGCTGGTTAAACGGGTATGAGTTGGCAGCGTGAGCTGCTTGACAGCAGGCAGCGTAGTGGCCCAACCTGCCACAGCGTAGGCATTGTCGCGCTTTGGCAGGACATTGCCGCTTTAAATGGGCGGAGCCACAGTTGCCGCACGTCGTGACGTCAGTGCGTTCATTGCGCCACCGTGCATGCGCGGTGCGGTCTTGCGTAGTGCACGCCTGCGCATCGTGTTCTTCTGCGTCAGCGTCCCCTCTTTTGGCGCGTACAAGCGCGGGAGTCCTCGGAAAGCCCGCAAAATTGCCGGCCTCCTCCAGCCCGCGGCCCGGGAGGTACTCGATCACCTGGACCCACTCCGCCTCTTGGGGCCCATGCCGCACCGTTTCGGCCGCCTGGATGTGTGAGTACTGGCTGGTGGTGTTTTCATGGAGGAGTCGCCAGGGTGAGTTGCTTGACCCGAAGGAGCTGCTGGCGCAGGGTGTCCGACATGACTCCGAAAACAATCTGGTCACGTATCAAGGAGTCAGAGGTGGTCCATAGCCACAGGACTGTGCGAGGATGCAGAGATGTGTTAAGTAAGACTGAAAAGGTTCGTCCTTACCTTGCAGGCGCTGCTGGAACAGGTACCTCTCGAAGCTCTTGTTTACTTCAACACTGAAGTGTTCGTCGAACTTCAGGAGCACCGTCTTGTATTTGGTTTTGTCTTCGCCGTCCGTAAATGTAAGGGAGTTAAAGATGTGGATGGCATGTTGCCCCGCCGTGGAGAGAAGAAGGGCAATCTTCCTGGTGTCCGATGCATTCTCCCTATCTGTGGCCTTGAGGAAGAGCTGGAGGCGCTGTTTGAACAGTTTCCAATTGACCCCGAGATTGCCAGCGATTCGGAGCGGCGGCGGCGGGTTGATGTTCTCCATGGTGCAGGATGGCGGATTGCTGATATGTTTTAGGTAGGTCTCACAGGCGCTAGCTTGCGTCCACTTCTGGTATCATGTCGTGTTGGGTGTTCTGGTGTGCAAACAATCCAACACGACTGGAGATGGTGTAACTCAATTTTATTTACTCCTTAACTATAACAGCACACTGCTAACTTGGGTACGTGCATTATCAGCTAATCTGTGGACCCTGTCCTATTACTATCTGGGTGAGGCACTCAGCACATGGTGAATGTCTGAGTGGCAGGCTCTGAGCTCGGTGCTCTGAGCTGGCTGCTGCTGGAATGAGCGGGAACTGTAGTGTCCCCTGTTTTTATAGTGCGTGTGCTCTTACTGGTGATTGGCTGCGATGTTGTGTTTGTGTTGGTTGGTCCTACTGCATGTCCATCAGTGTGTGTTTGATTGCACCATGATATGCTGATCTAAATATCATGACACTGTGCTGTTGTCATTGCCTAAGTGCCATGCATAGTGGCGTAAGTGGTCACGGTCTTCCAAACTTCCTGGTCAAAGCAACACTGGATGACCTTCTTGTTCTGGGTCTGATTCTGTCTTTAACATTGTCTGGGTCCACCTCAATTCACGGATTTCTGTATCGTGTGAGGTATGGACGCAAGTGGTGCCAACCTCATTAATGCCTTGGCAAGAATTGTTTGTACTGGCCATATTTGACGAAGGGCAAGGAGGAACATGAGGTGGCTTCCCATTGCCTTCCTCATGTGCGTTTGAACGCAAGCCCTCTTCCAGGGCAATCCCCCACCTGAAACCAGTGAGCCATCATCCCCCGAGAGCATAGCTCCTGTGCTTTCACCCCCTTCGAGTCCGCTGGGTCTCCCGTTCATAACCTTGAGCATTGGGCCCTTTCAGGTACTACCAGCCAGGCTGAGAAGGATTGGCCGCACCCTGCTGTGTGTCTGTGAGCACAAATTTCCATTATTGACATTCATAGAGAGCATTATGGGGTTGTGCATCCATGGTTGTTAACAATGAAAGAAAAATATAAATTTTGACCAGCAATTGGTGGCAGGCCCAGGAAAACACTCCTAACTAATATGTATGCCATATTTACTCAACAATTCTGTTTGTTTCCTTTAATTGCCCCAAGTGTAAGGCATTGTCTTGCTCTTTATATTTAACAGGTATATTTTTTCAGCTCAGAAAGATTATTTTCACATTTACATAAGTTTCAATGTCCTGGCAGCTTCTTCAGACACAAGATGAGTGATGTGTACAGTGGTTAAATTGTTCCATTTGTTCCAGTGTTTAGCTGCGCCTCCCATTTAGACACAATGCTATGCTTTTGTTGTTCCCTACAGTATGTCTTATATATAAAACAGACTCCTGGAAAATATGTATGCGCCAAAATGTTCAAATTTGTGTTTGACTTAGACTTAGAATTTACAGTGAAGAAGGAGGCCATTCGGCCCATCGAGCCTGCACCGGCTCTTGGAAAGAGCACCCCACCCAAGGTCAACACCTCCACCCTATCCCCATAACCCAGCAACCCCACCCAACACTCAGGGCAATTTTGGACACTAAGGGCAATTTATCATGGCCAATCCACCTAACCTGCACATCTTTGGACTGTGGGAGGAAACCGGAGCACCCGGAGGAAACCCACACAGACACAGGGAGGATATGCAGACTCCGCACAGCCAGTGACCCAAGCCGGAATCAAACCTGGGACCCTGGAGCTGTGAAGCAATTGTGCGATCCACAATGCTACCGTTCTGACCTGCAATGTTGTCTGCTTCATGTTGTGGTTCTTCTTCCTGTATATTTTTGTTGCATGTTTAATTTTGAGATGTGTGGTACTTTCCATCACTATAATAGCAATTTTGTTTCCCCCTTTCACAGTTATGCGGTGCTCTTTGTGATGCTGTTATCAGGATGGATGTTGTAGTGTTCACAAAGACCACGGAAGCTAAGTTCATTAACAAAGCTAACTTTTATTTACACTACTTAAATTAAGCTCGGCCACTTACTCCTATAGTAAACAATAATTATAATAATCTACACTCTACTAACACTGTTCTGTACACTCTAACTCTAACTGTACTCTGTCCTCTCTGGATCTCTCCTAAGTACTCTGTTCCAGCCTTCAATCTCCCTCCCAGAAGCCTGAGAGTCAGTGCTCCATATAGTACCGCATCTAGCTCCATCTAGTGGTTAATTGTAACATGACATTAACTCTTTGTATACTGAACATTTCTATAATTACAAGTTACAAGTTACTGTATGTCTGACTTCCTAATGAAAGTTGTGTCTGAAGACACTTCTGTATCCATTACTCTGCAGGAGCAGGAAGTTTTTATTTACATGAAAGGCTGGTTGAATTTTCTTTACCTGCCAGCTTCTGTGTATCATGATTCACCTCTCCCATATCTAGGGCTACCTCAATACTTTTCTTTTTAACAAAAGGAGCATCTTTTGAAAGAATTCGTTCCTCAAGCTACAGCAAGCCAATAATTCAAAAAACATTCAAACCTGTAACAAATGACAGTTTTAAAACATCAATAAAAATGGGAAACTCTTGCAACTCCATTTTAACCATATTTCAGAAAGCTAAAATGTTCTGCAATCAAAAAGGGGCCTGCAGTTTGTAGAAGGTCAGTAAAATATGAAAGTTGCCATAGTCTCTGTGGACCACAGGCTACTCTCCCTTCCTGAGAGAGAGCTGACTGGTGGTGATCTAACCTGAGGATCACCACACCTCAGACAAAGGTCAAGGGTGAGAAGGCGGAGCCTTCGTGAATAATCTCAGCTGATACGGGAATTGAACCCATGCTGTTAGCGTCACTCTGCATCACAAGCTAGCTGTCCAGTCAACTGAGCAAACTAGCCAGCCAACTGAACTGGTGGCAGGAGTAGAGAATCCCACTGCCAATGAGCAGCACGGTGCCGGGATTTCAAATAAATTAACCGTAGATTTGGGGATAATAACCAAAAAGTATTACCTCTTACTGCTATCATTTGCAATCACCAATATCTAGTTTTCCAAATACGATTCAAAATTACACTTACTCGCATTAGGTTCATCAATCTTTCCAGTTTGTGACATTACATATGGCCTGACTGCCTCAAAATAACAGGTCAGAATTTGCTTCAAAAATAACAGTCTGTGAATGATACTGTACTTTATTAATGAACGAGTCAGTTTTGTAATAAGGACGAGACACTAAGTGAATTGTGGAATTGCACAAATTAGGTGGGGTTCCTGGGTTACGGGGATATGGTGGAGGCGTAGGCTCAAGTCGGGTGCTCTTTCCAAGGGCTGGTGTGGACTCGATGGGCCGAATGCCCTCCTTCTGCACTGTAAATTCTATGATTCTATGAAATTGCAGGCTGATTTGCAATGTTTCAAGGTTAGCTTCACAAAAACAGCATCTCACATTTAACTTCTTCATGAGGTTCATGAAATTGCAGCAATTTCACACTAATTGCCTTGGAAAAACTGAGATTAGTAATTAACAGTGCAAGCATTTGTTTTTAGCAATGTGGTCATTGCCAATGATTGCTAATCAATCTCTTCTGCTCCAAAACGAGCAAATAAAAAGGTGATGTTAAATTCCTTCGGGTTGCGAATATTTGTTGGAGATTTTTAAAATGTTATTTGTTTTCTTACTTTGCCTTTTTGTCTTTCTCTCTTAATCCAATCTTCTCATCCATCTCTTTCCATGTCTGATTTGGCATTGTATTCATCCCTTCTAACTTAGCCTCCTTCTCAAGTACTTCCTTCTTTTATTTCCAGGCATGTTTATAATTAATTTTGTACCACATTAACCTATATTGATTTTTTCCATTATAATCCTGAAATGAGAGCAGGTAGTAAATATCATTCCCGGAAATCATTGCAGAGACCATTCAATTTGCGAAGGATAATTGGATGTTCTGGAGAATGAACAAAAGTTTTAAACTAAGGTGAATGAGTTGATAAATAATTTTCTGACATTACAATTTAATTATATCAAGTTGGATAATATTTTATTTGAATGTTGTGATTACATGTGAAAATTCAATTTGCACATACTGTACAATTTATGCTTTAACCAGTTAATATAGCAATAAGGGGCGGGATTCTCTGACCCCCCCCCCCGCAGGGTTGGAAAATTGCCGGGGTGCGGTGTGAATCCCGCCCCCGCCGGCTGCCGAACTCTCCGGCGCCGGGGATTTGGCGGGGGCGGGAATCGTGCCGCGCCGGTCGGCGGCTGCTGGCAGTGGCCCCCCCGGCGATTCTCCGGCCCACGATGGGCAGAGTGGTCGCCTGTTTTTTGCCGGTCCCGCCAGAGTAAATTAGGGTAGGTACTTACCGGTGGGACCTGGCTGCGGGGCGGCCTCCGGGATCCTAGGGGGGGCACGGGGGGGTTTGGCCCCGGAAGGTGCCCCCATGGTGGCCTGGCCCGGGATTGGGGCCCACTGATCCGCGGGCGGGCCTGTGCCGTGGGGGCACTCTATTCCTCCCCGTCGGCCGCTGTGATCCTCCGCCATGGCCGATGCGGAGATGAACCCCCCTGGGCATGTGCTGGGATGATGCCAGCACATGCTGGCGCTCCCGCGCATGCGGCAACTCACGCCGGCCAGCGGAGGTTCTTCGACGCCGGTTGACGTGGTGCCAAACCCCTGCCCCGCTGCCCGGCGCGGCGCAAACCACTTCGGGGCTGGCCTAGCCCCTGAAGGTGCGGAGGATTCCGCACCTTTGTGCGGCCTGAAACCAGAGTGATTCACGCCACTCCTCGGCGCCGAGACCCCCTGCCCCGCCGGTAGGGGAGAATCCCGCCCCAGACATTTCCATCGAACATTTTGCAGGTTCTTTTTTAGTAGATCACAGCACAAATTTCATCAAACATATTCTGGATAGGCTATCATTTCAAGCTGAGGTAGATATTTTCACCCAGTGTTGCAATGTCATGGACAATCTAGTTAGACCTATTTAGATCTGCCAATGTGTCATCAATTCCAGGGTCGGCATGGTGACCTCACAGTGCCAGGCACCAGGGTTCCATTCTGGCCTTGGGTAACTGTCTGTGTGGCATTTGCATGTTCTCCCCATGTCTATGTGGGTTTCCAGCGGGTGCTCCGGTTTCCTCCCACAATCCAAAAATATGCGGGGTGGGATTACGGGGATAGGGCGGGGGCGTGGGCCTAGGTGGGTTGTTCTTACGGAGGGTCAGTGCAGACTTGAGGAGCCAAATGGCCTCCTTCTGCAATATGGGGATTCTATGGATTCTATGGTTAGCCAAGAAACCATGATCAAAAACCATTACAAACTGCTATGAAGACAAGCTGGTTTAAAGGAGCATGAAAGGTTTTTGTCTTTGCTTTCAATACTTGTAAGAAAAAACTTCAAATGTTGCAATTTGGACTCTAAATTCCAACCGGGCCCTGGAAGCTGGAACAGATTGACTAATTAGGGACCAAAAATGGGATCGAACCAGGCTGTGTCTGAAACCCATCCATTTTTCAGTGGCAGACCATGCGCACAGCTTTGAGTATTATCTTGAGCTATGGGGAAACCAAGAAGATGGCAAAATTGTATGGTTGCAAAAGTTTGATTGCATTCAGCAGCATGAAAAAGCCCCCTCCCAGCACCTTAAAGGGAGCATTGCCTGCATTTAGTTTAGTTTAGTAGAAGTGCTTGCACGTTTTTTCTGCTACTCAAAGTTGGTGACGATGGGGGGAATGATGTGACATATGGTGAGGGCATTAACTTGGGCAGCAACAGTCTCAGCTAGCTCGCTGACGGGCACCAGTAAAGGCAGTGATGGGAGGGTAAATGTTGTTAGCTTGAAGGAGGACAACAGGTATGTTCAGCAGGAAGCCATTGATACTCCTGCGAGGCGGCACCTCCGCATTCTCAGTAGTCTGTTGGACTGCTGCCAGGACTTGCAAGCCCCTTTGCACTCTGGTATCCACAGTCATGATGGGAGTATTCTGAGCTTGCATGGAAGCAAGCTGCTGTTTTCATGGCTACGTGCTGGAATTGCATGATTTCAGTCTGAGCATCCATTGCAACACCCAGCAGTAGCGTGGTTTCCGTTGGTGCTGCCATCGAAGCGGAGACATCGGTGATCAGACATCTGTAAATGGAGTAATAGAATTGGCTGCCACTTCTATGCTGAAAGGGATAGACTCCAAGGTGTGTGAAAAGCCTGCGGAGTATATGCAAGGCTCCTCCGCACCCCTGGACAGTGACCACAGGATTTTTTGCAGAGCTACTAATGCACCAAACATTTCATTGTTCATATCCATTCTATTTTTTCTGTACGCTGTCCCATTGGAATTCTCCGCCACTGTCAGCAGAGAGTTTTACGCACCAAACCTGATTAACCAGCTGGAAGCCAGAGTCTCCAGCAACCGCCCCCCCTCCCCCCCCCCGCCCACATTATGCACTGATCCCACAGCGGGAAACCCTCCCGATAGGATATAGTGCAAGAGCGTGGAGCCCTGGCGCGGTGGACCCTATGGTGGGTCAGTGGGGTCAGTGTATAACTGAAGTGCCCTCCAAAGTCCATTTGAAGACCCATCCTCCCACTGCCTGATCCCCCCAGCCGACTCCCCCAACCCCCCCCCCCCCCTTCATCAGACCCCCCCATCAGAGACTCCCATCAGAGACCCCTGCCTGAAAGCTGAAGAACAGTCCAGGCAGTAGAGTGAAAAATCATTGTATTTTCACTTCCCCTTCCCTAACATCTGCTGCCTCAAATAAAAATGTTTAAAGCATCAGCTGTTACAAGTATCAGAGGCTTCCTTAAAAGCCAAATATACTTCAAAAGATGTATACTTCCCTTGACAACCTTTGAAATGCAAACCTTCCATTCAATTTCACACAGCAAAACATAGCATTAACCAGTGATTGACAATTTTATTACTCCAGAGTTAGGTGCTTGGTGGATTGTTGATCTATCTTTCCCTTCACACTTGAATGCATCTCAAGTACCCTTCTTTGATGCTAACCACAGTGCCTATAAGCACTCTTCCTATGATTGACAGTTCCTCACCACATCAGAAGTGTCTAGGTGTTTTCACTTCCTCTTTTTTCACAGCAGGAGTCTGATGAGGAGGTCTGATGGGGAGGGCTGGGGAGATTGTATGGGGGGGGTTTAGTCAGGGCACCCTCATGGGTAAATGTTGTGGGAGGGGGGTTGACCTGTTATTCCTGTGGTGGGGGGAGGATGCCCGACTTGTCAGCCAGGGGGCCGGACCTCAGCATTGGGCCTCCCGCTAAAAATGACGGCCCAATACCGGGATTCCAATGGAATCTGGTCAGCTCACCCCCATGCATAAATTCGCATGGTAAAGGAGGGGGAATCTCACCTGGGTGCCGCTCCTGGCGCCAGCAGAGACCAGTAACGAGTTTCCACTGGTGGGAGCACTTAATCTCCAGAACAGCGAATCCAGACCCCTGTATATTTATATTAAAAGGTAGCAGCTATAACGGGAGCAATTTTCTGGCACAGCCCAATGTAGAGAAATGAGTGAACAGAAAATTAGAGGCAGGCAGACCATTCTCCAGTGCACACTGGCAGACATGGGTTCTCCACCATCAGAGTGCTCAGAAAATTAAAGCAGATGCATAGAATTACATAGAATTTACAGTGTAGAAGGAGGCCAATTGGCCCATCGAGTTTGCACCGGCCCTTGAAAAGAGCACCCCACTTAAGCTCATGCCTCCACCATATCCCCGTAATCCCAGCTAACCTTTTGGACACTACGGGGCAATTTAGCATGGCCAATCCACCTAATCTGCACATCTCTGGACTGTGGGAGGAGACCAGAACACCTGGAGGAAACCCACGCACACACGGGGAGAAAGTGCAAACTCCACCACACAGACAGTCACCCGAGGCCGAAATTGAACATGGGACCCCGGAGCTGTAAGGCAGCAGTGCTAACCACTGTGCCACCGTGTCGCGCCCCCCCCCCTCCCCCCAATGCTTTGGTTTGTCACACAATGGTTGCTTAGTAAAGGAAGAAACGTGTTCATCATTCACAAAAACTATCCAACTGTTTAAGTTAATGGTTGGAAAATCATGCAGAGCACACCAGTGTACATGCTCCTGGTAGGAATGGTTCTTCACCAAAACTACAAAGTCGGAAAACCTAGTTTATCATTGGAAACACTTAATGATGACACGTGTAGGCTGACAGTACAAAATGCTAAATATAAGTGACCATATGTCAGGCAGCATCATTCTGCCAGGCATCAATGACAATTGTACAAAACCTAAGAGATTTTCTGTGTTTTAAGTCTAGAAGGTTTTGCTGTGATCTTCTCCACCATGTTATCTGTCAATCATGTAATCTTACAGAGGCACATACATACAGAGACAGTTATGGCTTTCAATGCAGAACCATTTACTTAAGCAAAAAAGTCTAAAATATACAAATTAAAAGCATTAAGTTACCCCTGATAGTTTTAGTGGAGACAGGGGTCTGTGTTGCAGCAGAAGTTTAGTCTCTATTTCACTGAAAGTGTTCATTCATTCTATAATTAGTTCCACATGCACTATCTAAATTTAACATTGATTCTGGGCCTTGTTTGGAAGTTGGAAGCTTGGAAGTTACGAAAGCTGTATATTGCATTGTAATGTAGCCAAAATTCTAGTTTTGAAGTTTTTGCCCTAGTGATAGACTGTTTCCATTGTCTCAATTATATTAGTAATAGTTTGCAACTGACACAATGCACTACAGTACTGTGTACAGTCATTAATATATAATTGGAAGGTCTTTCTTATGAAAAAATATAACCATATTGAGTAAACTTTAGACAAATGAAAATGGATTTTAATTAATTGGGAAATAATGTTCGTAAAATTTGAAGCATTAGCTAATTATATAAAGGAGTAGTCTATATCAAATGTAAATTTTGGGAAACTATCTTTGTGATATTGTTTTGAATCCATTTTCTGACCCAAAAGTGGGTCTAAAGTTTGTGAAGAGCTTAAATTTGAAGCAAAATAGCAGAACAAGTATTTTACTCTTCAACAAAATAATTGCCATCTTAACTTCAATGATACAGAATGTCAAAGTTTATAATATTTACAAACAACAACTTAACAATGAAAGTGTTATTTTCCGATGGATCGTTTCTCTAATCTTGTAAATTGAATCATTGGTGTCAGTTTTGTAACATTTGTATTTTTTGTACTAATTTCTCTAATCCTTAAATTTGTTATTTCCCTACTTTAGTATTAGTAAGTACAGATCGGGCAAAGTAAAGGTTATTTAACCTTTGAGATCCTCCCAGGAATGAATTAATTTACTGGTGTCACTCAGTCTTTATTTCTCTGTCTGTTGTTACAATTCGAAGTGTTTTGGGTGCGTTTCCATACTTTTTCATAGATTCAGCAGGTACAGAGAATGGTCTGGCTGGTGCTGAAGTACTTTTGTGGTGATTTAAAGCAAGAAACGTCTCCATTATTCATTATCCCTGAGGGGGATTCGATGGCCCAGCCTAAAGTCCATTGACTTTTGGCAGGACTGGATGATCCTGGCAGTGGGCAGAGCTGGAAAATCCCACTCACCGGCACGGCGTGACCCCCGCCCCCGCCTGAAACCTTGCGCTGGAGAATTCGGCAGCTGCCGTCGGAGAGGCGGGGCGGGATTCATGCCGCCCACCCGGCGATTCTCCGACCCGACGGGGGATCGGAGAATCCCGCCCCATAATTCTGAGTTAGATGATGAGTCTCTGGACTTGATCCTAAATCAGTTGTCGGAGCTTCAGTGACAATCATGGGAACATCAGGAAGCATTTCTCAGATTGCAACGGATGATGGAGTCCATGTGCGTTCATTTTGAGATAATAGCACCAGCATGCCAATGTACAGAGGTCAACACTGGTAGGAAGGTGGCCCCATGGAAAACCTTGTCCAGGATATCAGTCCTGAACTGGGGCAAAAGGTGTACCTCATCACTGTAGCCCTTGGTTGTATCCAGCGATGGCGATGTGAGAAGGGGGAGGGCACATTGATCACACTCCAGCTGCTCCTTCTGCTCTAGAAGTCTGCCAGGGGCCCTCAGGTGGCCATAGGAAGGAGGACCAGCAGCTGGACACTCTGGAGCACCTGCTGCTGGACCTGCCTGAAGCTTTGGGTTCAATTCCAACACCCAGGACTTGTTTGCCACTGAAGGAGTATTCATGATACAGTTCAATGGGCTGATGATCAGCTCAGGAATCTTTCCACCTCTTCCACCACCACTTCCCCCAAAGGGAAAAGAGATGTGGGTGTAAAGACATGCTAACAACAAGCCTGGGACTCTGGCTGATCTAAATTCCCGCTTCCTGTGAACTCATTAGTGCCAGCCCCACAGGCCTAGAGGGTTTTCCTGCCCCACAGTCAGACACCCGAAGCAGACTGGCAACCTCCTGGTCCCAGCTGTCCAGAGGATGCTCACCAAGGTCATCACAGACAAGAGAGGGTAGCAGTCAGCAGGTTGCCCCACCTCTGCTGTGGTTGTCGGAAAAACCGCAAGATGCGGGGTGAGGATTAGGAAAGTTTAAAAGATTTCGGAGAATATCAGTGGCATTGGTGTTCACAGCATGTATATAATGTACACAGGTGTAAATAGAATTGCACCCATTTCACATCCCCGCTTGTAGATGCCTCCTTTTTATGATGTGTTGCTCCAAAGTCTGGCGCCAATGTCTCCACCACTCAAAACGAAATAACATTTCCTGCAACTTGGGTGGCGCCTCCTTCTCCATCAGTACGAGAACACGTGGCCTTTCAAAACGTTTAAAATAATGAGGTGTGACACCATGGTTCCTCCGCGCATTCATCAAAGAGTCGCTATCATGGGCCTCTCGTCTATGCACGGTGCTTCCATATCACCACAGTGTGTGGCCCATTCCTGGAAAATTCTCAACATCAGTCTGGTCGCGACCTTAATGTTAAGTGAGCTTGTGGAACAAACCTCACTCACATGCTTTGCAGAGTTATGTCATGTTTGTTTGGGGTTGTGTCAGATTGAAGAACACGTTTTCTCCTGTCACGTCTGCATTCTTGGAAGGTGAAGGTGTAGTCTACAGGGAGAGATGTGTTCATGCATGGAGAAGGGTCAGATATCGTGCAACGCCATGTGCTCCCTGTCTCTTGGCAGGGTTTTTATGTTACGAGCCCATACTCCAAGCTTGTCTCCGCTGCTGACAGCAAAACGGGTTTTCAACTTTCAGAGTTGACAACTGCTAAGCTCAATAGTAAGTGGGAGCACCTCGCCATCTCAAATTGGTATGGGTTCACAGCACGGAGCTCAGACACATCATTGTCCTGGTGCTCAAACATCCAAATTTCAGTGTCTTACATTTTGTAGCTGCATCTACTGCGGAGACAAGGCTCTTGGCACAAGCCAGCGTGAGGTCACTGTTGTGAATTGCAGTTGGTGATTTCTGGTGGGCAATCCAGCCTTTGAGCATGTTCCGGAAATGCATGTTGATGCTTTAGACAATGTGGAGGGAAGCAATGGGTTAGGAGCGAGATGGACTGAAGCTAAAGCCTGCTCATTATCAGCAATGACATGAACTCGTGAGGGATTCACTGTGCGTGAGAATTTTAGACTTTGCAAGGGCCAGAGTTGGCCATGAAGACACAGTTGCCGGAATTCTCCGGTCTTTTGGACTCTCTTTTCCCGCTGGCAGCCCACCCCTGCCCGCAGATTTCCCGGCGGCGTGAGGGGGCTTCAATGGGAAATCCCATTGACAAGTGGTGGAAAGGGCGAATGGTGCATGTGGCTTGGGGACCAGAGAATCCCGCCCAATGGCTTTATGTTAAAGAGGCGGCATTTTAATATCTGTCCACAAGTATTTGACCTCATCATGCTCAAGTGGTCTGCATCTATATTAACGTGAGGATAAATGCAGCCTAGCATTCCAAACTGCGAGCATCGGATGTCAGTGTGATTTGGAAGAATGCACCACAGACGGCTTAGTCATCTCCATACAGTTTCACAGCAATGGGACATCATCAGCTGCCTTGTGCCAAGTGCAAATTATTTGATTCACCACTGATATTACACAGAGTGCATTGTTCAATTGCTTGAGATGAATCTCCTTGAGGAGCCTTGTGACATCGAAGGGCTACAGTTGTGAGCCCAGTAAGGATTGTGCAACTGGGCATGCCTCTTGTTGACTGTCATTGAGTCTGGGATGCTGGAGAGATACTTGATGAGGCAGCACCTTCAGACATCTGTTGCTGGACTTCCTCCTCTAGTTAACATCTCATCTCGGAAAGGGAAGATGCTCCCGAGGCTTCATCATCCATCAAAGGATCAGGACAATGTAGGCCTGATGTGTAACTATCATTCTCATCTTGAAGTGCATCTGTGAGAAGAGAGGAATAACAAGGTTGGTGTTCATGTTGCACCATAATGGAGGCACGTCGAAAGGCCAAGATGAACCAGGGTGGGGGGGGTGGGGGGGTGTGCAGGGCTTCTAATGCGATGCAAATGCATTTAAATGATGTTCCTGACATATCATGGTGGAAAATGCCATGGGCGGCAAAGTATCTCAGTGGTTAGCACTGATGCTTCACAGCACCAGGGACCCGGGTTCGATTCCCGGCTTGGGTCACTGACTGTGCGGAGTCTGCACGTTCTCCCCGTGACTGCGTGGGTTTCCTCCAGGTGCTCCGGTTTCCTCCCAAAGGTCCAAAAGATGTGCTTGTTACATGAATTGGACATTCTGAATTCTCACTCAGTGTACCCGAACAGGTGCCAGAGTGTGGCGACTAGGGGATTTTCTCAGTAACTTCATTGCAGTGTTAATGTAAGCTGACTTGTGACACTAATAAAGATTATTATTAAGATTATTAAGAAGTGCGGCCCGCCATTGATGGGTGGAGCGGATGATTGCAAACTGGTTTTGCGATGACGTAAAACAGAGTTTTAGCCTTCTTGCAAAATGTTACTCTTCAGCCCGCAATGATGCCTGCCACCAATGGCGAGAGGCAGAAAATCCCAGCCATGGTTGCCGTGTTGTAATGAGAAGCAAACGACACGTGAGGCTCTAAGCCACCTTTAATGTCATGGGAATGGACTGGTAACAATGTTCAGTCCCGAGATAAAGTCAGAACAAGTTTCTTAGGTTTCTTGTAAACTACAGCAGTGATTTACAATTTTTTCACAGGCTATATACTTTCCATGTTAGTTCTGGATGAAGAGTGCACAACCTATCTTGCAGTTTCTAGTCTTTGGTCTTGAGCTACACTCTCCCTCACTTGCATATTAGGTTCTGTTTTTCTCCACCACATGGCTTTGGTCGATTGGATTGCTTTTATCCTGGTTCTTATCCAATTAACGTGTCGCTATTGGCCAATCATACTCTTCCCCATGGTCATCACACTCTCAGGATATTTTTCTTAATCAACCATTATTTATATGAACATGAATCTCAAGGACAATTGGCGATGGGTAGTAAATGCTGGCTTACCCAGCAAAGCCCACACGCCATTATAGAATTTAAGATATACTAGCCTTAAGCAATTTTTTCCCCCTCCATTTCAAGGCTGTGAGATTGTGTTGTGATTGTTTTCAGAGCCTTCAATATTCTTGCTTTTAGCCTGCACAAGCAGCCTCCAAGGTCTCAGTGTTTAGCTGCTGCAGGAGTTTTTTTAAACTGACATATTTCTCCCATGGTCTTACCTTGGCATCAATTTATAACGTGCCCTATTTCGGCATTTCCTACCTCACTATGCTATAAAAGGGGTCTTAATAAATCTCAGTGCTGTTAATCCTATAGAAAAGAATGTGTCATATGGAAATCTCCCACTGTTTTCACCATAGGGTCACTGGCCTTTAATAAAGCTGGTACATTCTTGGAGTACAGTGATGTTAAAATGATCAGGGGCTTTAGCCGTTCAGGAAGGCAGCTCACCACAACCTTCTCAAGGGCAACTGGAGGTGGGCAATAAATGCTGGCCTAGCCAGCAATGCCCAAATCCCTAAATAATTTTTTTAAAATTTAGACTTTAAGGACCACCTTGCCTAATACAATTGGCCAGCTTGGTTACACTCCTGACACAATGGAATGTTCTGGAACTCTAGGTCACATTACCCAGAGGCTAACATAATCTGTCATAGTCAGGCTGCTCAAGAGCAAGAGCACCATTTTAGAAAGAAAGTACCAGATTCTAAAAGTCTCTGAGTCAGGCGTTTCCAGAGTCTTGAGACCAAAATCGCAGGTGTCACTCTTGTCCAGCACTGACAATTGTGCTGTATAGTCAGAGGTGTCATCTTTCAGGTGAGACGGTAAACCAAGGTCATGTCTGATCTCTCCGGGTGGATACAGAGACAGAGGCATGCCGAATAAAAGAAATCCAAACCCTGGGTCTAGAAAATCGGGGAGGTTGCAACATCGACAGCAAACCAGTTTACTCCTCGTCGCCAGTTTAATAAGGTCACGAGGAGTCCATACCGAGTAAAAATAAGAATAAAGTGTTATTTACAAACCAGATATGTGCACTTCCCTGTAGACTCTGGCCTTACTGGCTGACCTTATATACAATAGCTTAGTTGTGTGATTTATGAGAGCAACTGGGTTACCCCACCCTAGTGGGGGAGCTCGTATTCCGCAAGGAGCACGCGATAGACAAGCATACCCATCCTATAGGTCCCGTGAGGAAAATTACATCCATGGCATTATTTCTAAGAAGATTAGAGGAGTTTGCTCAGGTTTCCAGGCAAACATCCCTCAACCACCATCGCTAGCATGGTGGATTATCTGGCTGTCAACTCATTGCAATTTGTGAGACCTTGTTGGACCAAACTTGGCTGTCATGCATCCTACATGATGGTAGCCACACTTCAAACATACTTCATTGACTGTAAAGCATTTGGGACACTCTGATGTGGGAAAAGTGCGATAGAAATCCATTTTAAAATTTCCATTATGATTTACTTTCACTTGTCTCCTCACGAATTTCCATCTTCCACATGTGCAAGCTCAACTGGTTGGCCCGGTGATACATTTTGCTTAGAGTGGAATAGAAAATGAAAGCGCAACAGTTGTAGGAAATGGAATTGAAAATAAATTTCTTGCAATTCAAAAAGTATAATTAAATACCAACAGAAAATGGTGCACCGATTAAAATGCATCCAAAATACATAAGGCAAAAAATTGGAATAGTTTAAACCAATACTAAAAACATGCTACTTGCCTTTAAGAAAGAATCTCTTTAAGGCCACGTCATGCAAATAGTGCTCTATTTCATATTGGCAAGAAATGTGGGAAAGAAGGAACTTCTTAAACAGTGAGACCAATTGGAGAAAAAAGAAAAAAACTTGCATTTATATAGTGCCTCCCACATCCCCAGGACTTCTCAAAGTACTTTTGAGCCAATGAATTGCAATCTTTGAATTGGTGTCAAGGTAATCTTTATTGGCAAATATGGCAAACTGAATCGTCAGTTATAAGACTATAAGACGTAGGAGCAGAGTAGGTATTTCGGCCCATCGAGTCTGCTCCACCATTCAATGAGATCATGGCTGATCTGATATGATAATCCTCAGCTCCACTTTCTTGCCTTATCTCCATACCCATAATTAAAATCCTGAAACTCCCTTCCTAACAGCACTGTGGGTTTATCTATACCAAATAGACAGCAGTGGTTCGAGAAGGCAGCTCACCACCATCGTGTCAAGGACAATCAGGCATGGGCAAAACTGCTGATCTATCCAGCAACGTTCACATTCAACAAAAGTATTTTTAACAATCAGCAAAAGCTATAATCTTACACTGTCCAGATTTTAAAAATGGAAGGCTTTTATTGCACTGTAGAGGTCACCCTTGTTGCACAAACTAAACTAGTTTAGCCTCCCTTAGAAAATTACAGCTAATGTTGATTCTATTGCTGAGTTACAGTTATTTGCTTGTATAACAAATGTTTTTAGAAGCAACGGAAGGCAATAGCTTAGTTGTGTGATTTCTGAGAGCAATAACCCATTTTTAATGGCCTTTGGTGTCACCTAACAAGTACTCTTTCCAATATCAGTAGGCTAATGCACAAATTGCACTAACTCCATTTCATAGGCAACTAGTTGCTGAATAATGCAATATAACATGAATCTAATAAAGCAATGGCATGAGATAATAGAAAATAAGAAATAATAAAACTGCCTTATGTCCCAAAATTACAAATATATTTCTGAAGTGTTTAGATCATGTGTGTTTTTTAAATTTGTTTCCCCTATACCTTACTTATGCATTCAGCTGTGAATATTAACATTGTTTATTTAATTGCTGTGATGCACTATTTAATTCTCGGAATATGAATTTGAATTTTTCCCTCAACAAAATTGTCATTACAATCATGGTTTCCTGCCGATAAGTACCTTGATGACGTGTGCACTGAAAGTCTAGCCAACTCATCGGCAGAATGTGGGCTATCAGCTGTTACCAACATATCAAGTCTATTAAAGCCATCAAAGGTAATGCCTGTAAGCATATATTTTAGAAAATAGAAGGCATCTATATTTCATTATCATAACCTCAGGAGTGTCATCAACTCAGGTATTGCTGCTTTTAATAACCTGAGATGATTTATCTTAAGTATCAATGGTCCACTTCATTAGAAAATCAGTTATTTTCTTAACATTCGATAAGCTGATATTTCTAATTACAAATCAATATCCAGTTGATCAACAGTGCATGCCGGATTTTCATTGCTAACATATGGCAATGGCAGCTGGGCTACTTACAGAGCAATTACAGGAGAAGTAAATATGACTGCTGTTCAGCCATGGGCAAAGGATGGCTGGGGTAATAGGGCTCACCAGGGACTAACTCCCAAACACTTGCTACTTAAGACCCATCTGTGTTTTTGATATGCTACAGCATAACCTACATGATACATCAAAAGTATTTTGCCACAAGATGCTTTTCCTTTTTTATTTTCATTTTTAGTGAATTGACAATCACTTCACTCAATGATAAAGTTTGCAATGGAAGAAACAGATAATTATTCATTCAAGGAAAGTCTACATTTTTTCTTAGCCATTCATGGGTTGTGGGCATTGCTGACTAGGCCAGCATTTATTGCCCATCCACATTGCTTTAGAGAAGGTAGGTGGTGAGCTGCCTTCTTGAACCGCTGCAGTCCATGTGGTGTACATACACCCACAGTGCTGATAGGGAGGGAGTGCCAAGACGGGGTGTATATATTTCCGAGATAGGATGGTGAGTTGTTTGGAGGGGAACTCCCAGGTGATAGTGCTCCCAATCACCTGCCACCTTTGTCCTTCGAGATTGTAATGGTCATGTGTTTGAAAGTTGAAGCCTAAGGAGCCTTGGTGAGTTGCTGGAGTGCACCTTGTTGATGGTACATGCTGCTGTTTCAATGTGTCAGTTGTGGAGGGAGTGAGTTTGTGGTTGAGGTGCCAATGAAACAGTCTGGTTTGACTTTAGTGGTGTCAAGAGTGTTGTTAGAGCAGTGATCATATCGGCAAATGGAGAGCATACCATCACACTCCCAACTTGTGCCTTCTAGATGGTGGACAAGATTTGGGTGACTCAGGAGGTGACTTGTCACAGGATTCCTGGCCTCTGACAGTTTCTTGTAGCCACAGTATTTGACAGTTTCTGGTCAATGGTAACTCCCCAGGTTATTGATAGTGGAGGATTCAGTGATGTTGATACCATTGAATATCAAGGGCCATATGAACTCTTGTTGGAGATGGTCATTGCCTGGCACTTGTGTGGCTAGGGAGTCTCTGTGGGGAAACCCGACTTATGCCCGATCTCCGCCCGATCATGACCTGCGTTGCTGGCATTGTGGGGTGGAGATTCCAGGCCAGTGTCTAAATGAATATGAAAAAAAGATATGCTACAGAAGATGTCCCTTGCTTTGATAGGAGAGGCTTGACATTCTTTCTTCGGAGCCTCTGGGAAATTGGGCTGCTCGAAGCAGAACAAGTCTGCTCTGCTCTGGGCCAGGATCTAGGGGCCATAAATGTAAGAGAGCCAATGAAACCGATAGGGAGTTTAAAATAAAATACTTTACTCACAACAACTGCAACAACAGCAACATTGCATTTATATAGCACCATAAATGTAGGGTACTATCCCACGATGCAATAATTTTGGGAACACACCTGGACACAAACACGAAAAGCAGCTTGCATGGTCAGCATCCCATGCACCATTTTGTTTGGTGGGGTGGGTGGGAAGGTTCACCCCCAAGATGAAAGTTTCCTGGATGCTGACTCGTTTTATGCAAGCCATAACAAACTGCAGGTGGGCTAAATTGTAAAACAATGGGACTTCCGTCTCTGATCACCTCTGACTTTTAAAAATTATTTCATGGGATGTGGGCATCGCTGGCTGGGCCAGCATTTGTTGCCCATCCTTAATTGCCCTTGAAGGGGCAAATAAGAGTCAACCACATTGTTGTGAATCGCTTATAGGCCAGACCAGGTAAGGATGGCAGATTTCCTTCGCTAAAGGACAATAGTGAACCAGATGGGTTTTTACAATGATCGACGATGGTTTCAAAATCATCATTAGACTTGTTAGAATCCAGATGTTTTATTGAATTTAAATTCCACCATCAGCCAAGGTGGGATCTGAACCCGGGTCCTTAGAGCCTGGGTCTCTGGATTCCTAGTCCAGTGACAGCACCACTATGCCACGACCTCCCCCGCCTCCTGCCAATCTAATTGACAGGCAGCTCCAGCAGTCCTTGCAGTGCCTAGTGCTCAGTGATGGGTGCTCCCAGGACTGCAACCAATCCCAAGAAGAATGCCCAACTGATCCTGGAGCGAGAGAGGTCCGGGGTGTTGGGCATGGAGATGGGGTGTTGTGGGGGGGGGGGGGGGGTTGGGATGTGACCATTGGGGGTTGGTGGGGGGTGGTTGGATTTTGAAGAGTAAGAGGGTAGAGAGGAAGGGGAGTATACTATCTTTGGGGGGTGCACCTAATATGCAAAGGACACTGCCCTGAATCCCTCGCTGTCTCCCTCCCCTTTTAAAAACTATTTTTGAAAAATGGCCTGCCTACTGCTGCCCACCTACTCACACCAACCATATTATTGTGTGGGCAGTACGCTTTCGCCATCAATTAATTGTTAACAAGCTCAATTGACCCATTTCGGCACCCACTCACCTGCTGTACTATAGGGGTGAGAACGGGATTGGGTGGCCCTATTTGTTCTGCTCTTTCACTTTCCGAAGAAATGACTTTCCCGCCTTTCCTAATCAGATGGTCTTTGTTTTGTATAAAATTAAAGATTTTGTCAAAACCCTCTCCATAGCAAAATAGTAACCTTTTACCTGAAATGACAAATGATGAATAGCTTTACTGTCAGACATTTGTGAACATTGCCATTCTGAGGCAAAGAATGGATTTATAACGCTGTTTGGAAGTTTGCACGCGCAACTTGCAACTAACAAACACAGCCTTTGCCATTTAAGCCCATTTTGTGCTGTAATATATTCCACTGAATTCACGATTGGCCGAGGTTTTGAATTAAAATGGTACGTTATCGATAATATCCTGTGGTCTTATCATTTCAATTTCCTTGCCTCCTCCAAAAAAAACCATCAGTTACCTGTAAACCTGCAACAATAGCACACTGGAAAATTATTTATTATATATGCCTTAAGTCATTTTACAGGAATTACTTTTAATTGTTGAGGACATAAAGCCCTGTTCATTTCTCCAAACAAGGACCTTAGAATGTATTGGCAAATACACGTCCTGTTGAGCAGATGTAGATTCAATGTAGCATCCTGTTCAACTCAATTTTCCCATAAAATGGGATGAAATAACTTTCTCTTTGGATAATATCATGGTGTTAACGTGTTAAAGAAAAGGTCCCTCAATCTGGCCCTAACATATGACTCATTTTTGGCAGATTGGTTAGAAATGCCTAATTGGACTTACTTTCAGTTTTCTGCTGGATTATAATTTCCTGTTTTAATATCCAGACAGGCCTTTTCTATATTGTGCAGTGGTTATGTTCAATCTTGTGTGACTGCTAAAATATGGTTGCTGTATTAAATAAGAGAAGCATCTAGTAACCATGCCATTTGTTTGTTGCGATGATACTCGTCCAGATTAACTTATGTCCCAGTGTACTACAAAGTGATTTGTGTTTAAATATTGGCAGCGTTTTTCTAATCCACTGGAGCTGCTGTTGCAAAAGAACGTTCAGGGTTGATCTTCAGCTGAACTGTCACACAAAAACCGTGTGCATGGTGCAAGCTCAGCCCACTTTAGTCCTAAAACGCTACTGGGTCCTTATTGATATGGGACCCCATTTGAAATGTTCCTTTGTGTCTTCTTCAGGTGGCTGCTCATGCTGTCCTGTTGCAGGATCTTTAAACAATGGTAACAGTCGCAGCAATGGTGGAAAAATCACAACCGCCATTTGCTTTTTGTTTGGTTTTTGCTCATTCATGGGATGGGGCGACACTGGTTAGACCAACATTTATTGCCCATCCTTATGAAAAAAAATGTAAGTCATCATAGTCCCAGAAGACCATAGGTTGCTCTCCCCTTTGAGAGGGAGCTGACTGGTGGTGATTTAACATCTCAGGCGAGGGAAGAGGTTGAGATGGATAACCTCAGTTGCTACGGGAATTGAACCCACATTGTTGTTGTCACTCTGCATCGCGAACCAGCCTTCGGACCAGTTGGGCCAACCGACACCCAAACGGGGCCCTCACTCATCTTCGGTAGTGGAGAGCACCGGACCTGCGATTGACACTCTTCTGAGAGCGAAGGATAAAGGAAGCACAAGACTTGGGGCCCTCACTCACCTTCGGGTAGTGGAGAGCACCGGATCTATGAGGGACACTCTTCTGGGAGCGGAGGATAAAGGAAACACAAGGCTCGGGGCCCTCACTCACCTTCAGGTAGTGGAGAGCACCAAGTCTGTGAGGGACACTCTTCTGGGAGCGGAGGGTAAAGGAAGCACAAGGCTCGGGGCCCTCACTCACCTTCAGGTAGTGGAGAGCACCAGGTCTGTGAGGGACACTCTTCTGGGAGCGGCAGGTAAAGGAAACACAAGGCTCGGGGCCCTCACTCACCTTCAGGTAGTGGAGAGCACCAGATCTGTGAGGGACACTCTTCTGGGAACGGAGGATAAAGGAAGCACAAGGCTTGGGGCCTGTCTTTAAATAGCTGAAACTTAAACAACTGAACAAGAAAACAGGTAGGGAATGAATCTGGGAGGATAAAGGAATCTCCTGTGGCTATTCCCTTGCAAAACAGATTATACCGTTTTAGATACTGTTGATGGGAATGACCTCTCAGGGGATAACAGCAGCAGCCAAATTCACAGCACCACAGTTAGCTCTGCTGCACAAGAGGAGAGAAAAAGGCATCGGAATGTAATAGTCATAGGGGATTCAATTGTGAGGGGAATGGATAGACGTTCCTATGGCCACAAAAGAGACTCCAGGCTGGTATGTTACCTCACTGGTGCTAGAGTCTAGGATGTCTCAGAGCGGTTGCAGGACAATGGGGAGGGTGAACAGCCAGTTGTCATGTTACACATTGCACACACGATATTTGTTTAAAAAAAAGGGACAAGATCCTAAAAGCATAATATAGGGAGCTACGAAGCAAGTTGAAAAGTGGAACCTCAAAGGTAGGGATCTCAGTATTACTGCCAGTGCCACATGCTAGTCAGAGTAGGAACTGCAGGATATTTAGGATGAATATGTGGCTAAAAAGAAAGTGTGAGGGGGAGAGTTTCAGATTCCTGGGGCGCTAAGGATGAGTTCTGGGGAAGGAGGGACCAGTACAAACTGGATGGATTACACCTGGGCAGGACCGAGATTGATGTCCTTGGAGGGTACTTTTTAAAGCGGTTGGGGAAGGTTTAAACTAACATGGCAGGGGGATGGGGACCTATTTAAGGATTCAGACCAGGGAGTATCAAGAACAAGAGAAAAAGACAGAAAGGAGAATAAGACAAGTGATAGGCAGATAAATTAAGGGCCAGAATCAAATAACGACAGAGTAAGAAATAGTAGGGATGGGACAAGGATTGTGAAAAGGACTGAGCTTAAGATTTTATAGCTGAATGCTTGGAACATTTGAAATAAAATGGATGAATTTATTGCACAGATAGATGTAAAGGGGAATATTACTGTTGGGATTACGAGGTCAAGGTCCTAAGGTGACGGAGGATGGGAACTAAACATCGAGGGCTATTCAGTTTTCTGGAAAGACAGACTGAAAGGAAAAGGTGGTGGAGTTGCATTGTTGATTAAATAAGATAGTGATACGATATTGAGAAAAGAAATTAGCACAGGTGATGTGGAATCTGAATGGATTGAGTTAAGAAACACCAAGGGACAAAAAAATTCATAGGGGTGGTATATAGACCACCAAACTGCAGTGGTAATGTTGGGAATAGCATTAGATAGGAAATCACAGATGCACGTGATAAAGGAACATCTGTGATTATGGGTGACTTTAATCTGCATGTAGAATGGGTGAGTCAGATTGGTCACAGTATAGTAGAGGAAGAATTTCTGGAGTGTGTATGGGATGGTTTTCTGGACAAACAATGGAACAGGCTATCTTGGATTGGGTTTTGTGCAATGAGAAAGGATTAGTTGGCAATTTCATTGTGAGAGAACCTTTGGGAAGAGTGACCATAATCTGATAAATTCATTATCGAGGTGGATACTGAGGTAGTTTATTCTAAGGCCAAGGTCCTGAATGTCATTAAAGACAACTATAATTCTATGAGGCGTAAGTTGGATAAGATGGATTGGAAAACATTGCTGAAAGGAAGGACAGTGGATAGGCAATGGCAGGCATTCAAGGAACGAATAGGTGAATTCCAAAAGTACTTTGTTCCCAGTTATCTGAGGATGTCATTGGAACTGCCGCCAGAGGAGGATCGGGCTCAGTAATGAAGCTGTGGCTGATATGTGGTTTTCATTGTACAAAAACCTGCAGGAACAATCAACCACCTGCAATGTGCTAACAAGTGACTTTGAAGGTCACCAGCGTTCTCATCTACAATTCCCTAGCCATTCCATGGAGCAGCATGGATATCTCAAGAGCCAGCTACTTTGGCATGCACTGTTCAATAAAGGAAATGTATCACCATGCACACCACTATATTTAATTTAGTGAGAAAACAACAGGAAATAGGAGGAAGACACAAGAGAGTTTTATTGCTTAAGCCTTATTATTAACTCCCAAAATTGCTTCTTTTAGAATGTGCTGTGCATCGCATTCGTTTTGTTTGGATTTGTGGACAGCTGGTTCTTCTGCACAATGAGAAGTATTTTGGAAGCTAATTAATTCTACTAAATTATGTAGTTCTAACTGTGCATGGAGTAAAACTTCCATGGGGAGTCTTTAGATTTCCTACAGTAGGTTGGCGGAAACCCTGTGGGAAACAGTATCAATGGCTCATTACTCTTTTTCTGCTATTTTTTCACTATCTAGTCATCAACATACGGCAGAAGATTTGAAAATCTCCGCAGAAAATCTATGGTGTTCTCTTGGAGCATTTTTTCTTGTACATTGTGGAATCTCCCTTACTATCAGGTGCTCCTTTAGTTGAAGGAGTTATACAGGCGGATGGCTGCACAGACAACAGTGGAGTTGTAGGTTATATTTTTTCTGTACATATCATATAGGGTCTGTGATTTCCAGTCATTAGTGCAGAATGCACTGAACTGCCACTGTCTAAGTGCCAACTGACTGCACCTCTGCTGCTCCACTTATGCATAGTCATCAGTCATGTTAAATGTTTGGGATCTGCTACAGAACAACAATATTGCCTAAAGCTAGATTGAGTGAGACACAATTGAATTAATAGAGGATGAAAAAACATATCTTCACTGTTCAGGGTTATTATTGGCTTTGAACCCCATATTTTACTTTTGGAAAAATGACTACAGTGTATTAGTTAGGAATAAAAAATACTTTAGAAAAAGGGCTTTCCCCATCCTGTAACTGAGGCTATTGGGTAGCTTGTGTGCAGTGAATAGAGGAACATTAGGTAAACCTGCCCAGTATTCCATCCATTTACATGATGCTCAGAAAACTGTATTGGCTCTGTTAGCGCTGCGCTCTCTACTTGTCTGATTTTTCAAGAGGTTCAAATGATTCTGGTGCAAGAAGGAAAATCTGCTCCTATATGTCAGAATGTCCGAAGAGCAGCCTTTCAAAACTGCAGCTTTTTCAGCAATCAGCTTATATTTACATTTCTCTTAATCGTTCACGGGATGTGGTCTTTGTTTGCTCAGCCAGCATTTATTGGCCACCCCTGATTGCCCTTGAGAAGGTGGCAGTGAGCTATCTGTTTGAACCTGTGCTCAGATCATGTGTTGTAGGTACACCCACAGAGTTAGAAAGGGACTTCCAGGATTTGACACGTAACACCGTGGTTAGCACTGTTGCTTCACAGTGTCAGGGTCCCAGGCTCGATTTCTGGCTTGGGTCACTGTCTGTGCGGAGTCTGCATGTTCTCCCTGTGTCTGCGTGGGTTTCCTCCGGGTGCTCCGGGTTCCTCCCACAAGTCCTGAAAGACATGCTATTAGGTAATTTGGACATTCTGAATTCTCCCTCTGTGTAACCCGAACAGGCGCCGGAGTGTGGCGACCAGGGGATTTTCACAGAAACTTCACTGCAGTGTTAATGTCAGCCTACTTGTGACAACAAAGATTACTATTATTATTATTAAAATGGCAAAATAGTCAGGATGGTGTGCGACTTGGAGAGGAACTTGCAGGTGGCAGTTTTCCCATACATCACCTGTTCTTGTCCTTTAAGGTAACAGCGATCATGGGTTTGTAAAGGGCCATGGTGTGCAGCTGCAGATGGTGTGCACTGCTGCTACTGTGTGTTGGGGTGGAAGGAGTGAATGTTTGAGGTGGTGGATGCGTTCCAATCAAACGGGTTGCTTTGTCCTTGATGGTCTCAAGCGTCTTGAGTGTTGTTGGAGCTGCAAGTGGAGAATTCAATCACACTTCTAAATTGTCCCCTGTAAATGGTAGACAGGCTTTGGGAAGTCAGGAGGTGAGTTACTCGCCACCGATTTGTGAGCTTCTGGTCTGCTCTTGTAGCCACAGTATTTATATGACTGGTCCAGTTCAGTTTCTGGTCAACATTGTAATCCCAAGATATTTATAGTGGAGGACTCATCGATGGTAATTCCATTGACAATAATAATAATTGTTATTATTGTCACAAGTAGGCTTACATTAACACTGCAATGAAGTTACTGTGAAAAGCCCCTAGTCGCCACATTCCGGCGCCTGTTTGGGTACAAGGAGGGAGAGTTCAGAATATCTAAATTACCTAACAGCACGTCTTTCGGGACTTGTGGGGGGAAACAGGAGCACCCGGAGGAAACCCACGCCGACACGGGGAGAATATGCAGACTCCGCACAGACAGTGACCTAACCCGGGAATCGAACCTGGCAGTGTGAAGCAACCATGCTAACCACTGTGCTACCGTGCCGCTCATATTTCACAGTCAAGATAATTAGTCTCTCCCTTGTTAGAGATAGCAATTGCATGGCACTTGTATGGCGTGAATGTTACTTGCCATTTATCAGCCCAAGACTGAATATTATCCAGGTCTTGCTTCATTTGGACAAGGACTGATTCAGCATCTGAGGAGTCAGAAATGGTTCTGAACATTATGCAATCATCTGAAAACTTCCAACTGCTAACCTGATGATGGTCAGAAGATCTTTGATGAAACAGCTGAAGATCGTTGGACCGAGGACACTACTCTGTGGAACTCCTGCAGTGATGTCTCGGGACTAAGATGATTGATATCCAATATTCACAACCATCTTCCTTTGTGCTATGGATGACTCCAACCAAGAGTTTTCCTCGATTCCCATTGACTTCAGTTTTGCTGGGGCTTCCTGATACTGCAAACAGTCAAATGCTGCCTTGAGGTCAAGGGTAGTCACTCTCACCTCATACATAGATTGAATCTACAGCAGATACAGGGGTGTAAATATTCCGTTCCTGCCCTATGCAGGAATTGTTGTGGGTGGGACGGCCAATTTAATAGACCATTGAAAGTTCATTGACTTCCGGCAGGAATTTCTGGTCTCAGGATGGGCACAGCCGGAAAGTCCCACCCAAGCTATCTGTCCCAAAAACAGAAAGCTAGCATGCAAGTAGAACAAGCAATTAAGAAGGCAAATGGCTTGATGGCCTTTATTGCAAGGAGATTAGAATATAATTATAAAGACGTATTGCAAGAATTGAATAGGGCTTTGTAAAGGCCGAGCTGGAGTCCAGTTTTAATCCCCTCATGTAAGGAAGGATATGCTTTCCTTGCAGGTGATAGTCACTGTTTACTATGTTAGTTCATGGATGAGGGTGTTGTCCCATGGGAGACTGAGTAAGTTGGGCCTATGTTCTTTGGACTTTAAAAGAATGAGATGCGATCTTATTGAAACATAGAGGATTCTGAAGGAGTGTGACAGTTTGGACCCTGTCCCTTGGCTGGGAAATCTAGAACATGGGGGCACCACCTCTGGATAATGAATCAATTATTTACGACTGAGATGAGGAGATATTTCTCCATTCAGCTGCTTGTCAATCTTTGGAATTCTCTACTTTGGAGAGCTGTGGATCCTCCATCATTGAGAATGTTCGATGTTAGGATAGATAGGTTTTTAAACATTTCTCAAGAAATAAAGGGCAGCTCGGTGGCACAATGGTTGGCACTAGTGCCTCACAGCGCCAGGGACCCGGGTTCGATTCTGACCTTCAGTGACTGTGCGGAGTTTGCACGTTCTCCCCGTGTCTGCGTGAATTTCCTCCAGCAGTTCTGGTTTCCTCCCACAGTCCAAAGATGAGCAGGTTAAATGGATCGGCCATGCTAAATTACCCCTCAGTATCCACCGGTTAGGTGGGATTACAGGGATAGGATGGGGGCGTTGGCCTAGGTAGAGTGCTCTTTTGGATGGTCGGTGCAGACTTGATGGGCTGAATGGCATCCTTATACACTGGAGGGATTCTATGATTCTATGAAATGGGTGATTATGTGGAGTTGGTGGCAGGTTGGCAGGGTGGGGGGGGAATGGAGTTGAGGCAGAAGGTCAGCTGGGATGGTACTGAATGGTGCAGCAGGATTGAGGGGCTGTAAGGTCTACTTCTGCCCCTATTTTCTATGTTCTGCAAACAGCATTTAGCACTGAGTCAATTGTTATTTTTAAATCTGAGGGTCATAGGCTTCTTTTAACCAAAATAACTCAGAGATAGTAGCAGGGTCGTTTGAGATCTCAAGGAGTGGTAGTCACTGCTCCTTTGTCAGTGGCCACAGGTCCAGGTTAGGGTCCCATGCTCAGATTTATGAGCCAAAGTGGTAGCCCAGTGATTTTTTGGTGGCGATGGTTGGAGAGCTAAAACCTCAAGAGGCAACCCTGCCTACAGGTGGAGGGAGGATCTCTTGGGAAGAGGTTTGTTAATCATTCACGCAAACATTAAGAAGGCAACAGGAAACTGACTCGCGTGTTACTTACCTTGTCATTTTAAATAAAAATTTAGAGTATCCAATTCATTTTTCCAATTAAGGGGCAATTTAGTGTGGCCAGTCCACCTACCCTGTTGTGGGGGGGAAACCCAAGCAAACACGCGGAGAATATGCAAACTCCACAAGCTCAGTGACCCAGAGCCAGGATTGAACCTGGGACCTCGGCGCCGTGAGGCTGCAGTGCTACCCTCTGCACCACCGTGCTGCCCCTTACAGTGTCATTTTGATTTGATTGATTTATTATTGTCACATGTATTAGTATACAGTGAAAAGTATTGTTTCTTGCATGCTGTACAAACTGCATACCGTACATAGGGAAGGAAGGAGAGACTACAGAATGTAATGTTACAGTCATAGCTAGGGTGTAGAGAAAAGATCAACTTAATACGAGGTAGGTCCATTCAAAAGTCTGATGGCAGAAGGGAAGAAGCTGTTCTTGAGTCGGTTGGTACGTGACCTCAGACTCTTGTATCTTTTTCCTGACGGAAGAAGGTGGAAGAGAGTATGTCCGGGTGCGTGGGGTCCCCAATTATGCTGGCTGCCTTTCCGAGGCAGCGGAAATTGTAGACAGAATCCATGGATAGGAGGCTGGTTTGTGTGATGGATTGGGCTACATTCAGGACCTTTTGTAGTTTCCTGTGTGTCATAATATACACCAGTATATCATGGTGCAGACACACACACACTGATGGACACACAGCAAGACCAATCAACACACACAACACCGCAGCCATACCAGTTAGAGCACACTCACTCTATAGACAGGGGGCATCAGAGTTCCTGCTCTTTCGGGATGCAGCCTCTTAGAAGGACAGAGCTTACAGCTTACAGCACAGATCTTCACCATGTGCTGAGTGCATAGACTGGTTAGGACAGGCATAGGTCTTTAGTTTAATCTAACATTGTGTTAACCCACAGTGAAAGTATGTTCAACAGTTTCTAACTTAATAAAATAGTGTTGCACTATTTTAAGTGTTGGTGGCCTGTATATGTTCCACAGATCCAGAGCACCCAACACATACAGCCATCCTGCAAAATGGACAGCGCCGACCCGCCGCCGCCGCTCCACATCACCGGTAACCAAGGGGCCAACTGGAAGATATTCAAACAACGCTTCCAGCTCTACCTTGAAGCCACAGACCGGGAAGCTGCCTCAGACACCAGGAAGATCGCTCTCTTCCTATCCACAGCCGGGGAACTTGCCATCCACATTTTCAATTCTCTCACCTTTGCTGATGATGAAAATAAATCAAAATTCAAGACAGTCCTCCTCAAGTTTGACACTCACTGCAACATCGAGGTGAATGAAAGTTTCGAGCGCTATGTATTCCAACAGCGTTTGCAGGGTAAGGATGAACCTTTCCAGTCCTTTCTCACCCACCTCCGCATCCTTGCACAGTCCTGTAATTACCGGCCCACCTCCGACTCCATGATACACAACCAGATCGTTTTCGGTGTTCAGTCGGACCCCCTACGCCAGCAGCTCCTCAGGGTAAAGCAGCTCACCCTAGCGATTGCCATCGAGACCTGCGTGCTATACAAACACGCCACTAGCCGGTATTCCCACATCCAAGCGGCTGAAACGGCGCGACAAGGTCCCCACGAGGCAGAACGGGTCCAAGCAATCGAGCAACTCCAGGGCCTCAGCCTGGATGAGGGCGGCCACCTTAGTGCATTTTTCGCGGACTCCCGCGCTTGTGTGCACCGAATGAGGGGACCGCGACATCGAAAAACGTACTGCGCAGGTGCGCACCATGTACGATTGCACCACGCATGCGCGGTGGCGCAGCGAACGTACTGACGCTACAATGTGCGGCAACTGTCGCCCCGCCCACTTAAAGCGGCAATGCCTTTCCAAATCCCGACGATGCCTGAGATGTGGCAAACTTGACCACTATGCTGCTTTATGCAGATCAGCTCGGCCTGCCAACTCTTGTCGCTCCAGCCAGCCTCGCAGGAATGTCCGAGCCATTCAACCCACGGTCACCGAGTCCGATTCGGACCTGCTACCCGATATTGACCACAAGAACCCGAAGGTGCCTTTTCGAGTCTGTATCGTTACAAAAAACAGGGTGTCCCCGAAGCAAAGAATCCAGCCTCTATCGGTATACAGCATCGATCCAGACGATGAGTGGTGTGCCACCCTTACTGTCAACCGGTCCCAAATACGATTCCGCCTGGACACTGGTGCCTCCGCCAATCTCATTGCACGGTCTGACCTCCAAAGCCTTTGTGTCAAACCAGCAATCCTCCCATCAGCCTGCCAGCTATTAGATTATAATGGCAATGCCATTGCTGCCAGCGGCTCATGCCAACTTGAAGTGATGCACAGGTCACGCAAAGCCATCCTTCCCTTTGAAATTGTGGGCTCCTCGAAAGCCTCCCTGCTTGGCGTGCAGGCATGCAAGCTGTTGAACTTGTTGAAGCTGTTAAGGGGCTGTTTAGCACAGGGCTAAATCGCTGGCTTTGAAAGCAGTCCAAGGCAGGCCAGCAGCACGGTTCAATTCCCGTAACAGCCTCCCCGAACAGGCGCCGGAATGTGGCGACTAGGGGCTTTTCACAGTAACTTCATTTGAAGCCTACTTGTGACAATAAGTGATTTTCATTTCATTTCACCTAGTTCAGAGAGTTCACTCTCTCTCTCCTGCTGACCTGTCTGCCTTTCAGGACACTGACTTCAGGGCGCAGCTCGACGCCATTATCAACCAGTACCACGATGTCTTCGAGAGCATGGGCACGCTCCCGTACACCTACAAGATTTTATTAAAACCGAATGCTACGCCTGTGGTGCACGCACCTCGCAGGGTCTCAGCACCCCTTATGGACCGCCTCAAGCAGCAGCTGCAGGACCTCCAGAACCAAGGAGTGATTTCCAAAGTCACGGAACCGACCGACTGGGTCAGTTCCATGGTATGTGTAAAAAAGCCTTCCGGCGAATTGAGAATTTGCATTGATCCCAAGGATCTCAATCGCTATATTATGAGAGAGCAGTATCCAATTCCCAAGCGCGAAGAGCTCACATGTGAGATGGCTCATGCCAAGCTTTTTACCAAACTCGACGCCTCGAAAGGATTCTGGCAAATCCAGCTCGATAAATCCAGCAGGAAACATTTAACACCTCCTTTGGCAGATATTGTTACAACAGGATGCCGTTTGGGATCATATCTGCATCAGAAGTGTTCCATAGGATTATGGAACAAATGATGGAAGGCATTGAAGGTGTTCGCGTCTATGTCGATGACATAATCATTTGCAGGAGCACGTTAGTCGCCTCCAGCGCATATTCAGACGTAAACATGAGCATGGCCTCCGCCTCAACAGGGCCAAAAGCTCTTTTGGTCAGACGGAGCTCAAGTTCCTCGGGGACCACATCTCCCAATTGGGTGAGCAGCCGGTTGCGGACAAGGTAGCTGCCATCACAGCTATGAAAACACCAGAGGACAAGCAGGCGGTCCTCCGATTTCTGGGTATGGTCAATTTTTTAGGGAAATTTATCCCTAACCTCGCCTCTCATACCACGGCTCTCAGGAACCTGATCAGGAAGACGAAAGACTTCCAATGGCTCCCTGCCCATGTGCGTGAATGGAGAGAACTCAAAACAAAACTGACCATGGCCCCGGTCTTAGCTTTCTTTGATCCAGCAAAGGAGACCAAAATTTTGACCGATGCCAGTCAATCTGGCATTGGGGCAGTGCTCCTTCAACGTGATGAGGCCTCATCATGGGCCCCCGTTGCATATGCATCATGTGCAATGACCCCCACGGAGCAGCGCTACGCGCAGATAGAAAAGGAGTGCCTGAGCCTTCTGACTGGTGTTGTTAAGTTTCACGATTAAGTCTACGGACTTCCTCAATTCACCGTCGAGACCGACCATCGCCCGCTGGTCACTATAATACAGAAAGACTTGAACGGCATGACACCTCGCCTCCAGCGTATTCTTCTCAAGCTCTGGCGATACGACTTCCAGCTGGTATGCACCCCAGGCAAAGACCTCATCAGTGCCGACGCTCTCTCCAGGGCAGTCAACACTGCATGTGACCCAGCGGGATTTGTCTGCCAGGTTGATGCCCATGTGGCATTCGCAGCCTCAAATCTACCTGCCTCGGATGAACGCCTCGTCCAAATTCGCTGCGAGACGGCGGCTGATCCCTTGCTATAGCGTGTCATGCGCCACCTAACGGACGTGTGGCTCAAGGGCAAATGCCCTCAGTTCTATAATGTCAGAGATGATCTGGCGGCAGTGAACGGGGTTCTTCTAAAACTGGGCCACATAGCATGCGCCAGCTTGTCCTGGAACAACTACACGAGGGCCACCTTGGCGTGGAAAAGTGCCGTCGACGGGCCCGAGAGGCTGTGTACTGGCCCGGCATTAATGAGGACATAGCCAACACAGTGCTCAACTGCCCCACTTGTCAGCGCTTCCAGCCGGCCCAACCACGTGAGACCCTGCAGCCCCATGAGTTGGTCACGTCACCATGGACCAAGGTGGGCATCGACCTGTTCCACGCGCTGGTTAGAGACTATGTCCTGATCGTGGACTACTTTTCAAATTACCCGGAGGTGATACGGTTGCACGACCCCACCTTGTCTGCAGTCATTCGTGCATGTAAAGAAACCTTTTCTCGACACGGCATCCCGCTCACGGTTATGTCGGACAATGGCCCCTGCTTCGCCAGCCAGGAATAGTCCAACTTTGCCAGGCGATACAATTTTGCCCA
Organism: Scyliorhinus torazame; assembly: GCF_047496885.1. Lineage (NCBI taxonomy): Eukaryota > Metazoa > Chordata > Chondrichthyes > Carcharhiniformes > Scyliorhinidae > Scyliorhinus > Scyliorhinus torazame. The sequence goes on from NC_092719.1 coordinate 42,356,937, forward strand.
TGTGACGTCCAGTCCCCTGTACCCCCAATCCAACGGCAAAGCGGAGAAGGGAGACATATAGTCAAACGGCTCCTATGCAAGGCTGCCGATGCTGGGTCCGATTTCCACCTTGCCTTGCTGGCCTATCGCTCCGCCCCACTGTCCACTGGCCTGTCGCTAGTTCAGTTATTCATGGGTCGTACCCTGAGGACGACGGTGTCGTCCATCCATGTCCCAGACCGCGACCACGTTCCGGTCGTTCGCCGGATGCAGCTGTCTCGTGCACAGCATAAGGCGGCTCATGACTCCCGTGCAGCTGATCTCCCTGCTATGGCTCCAGATGACAACGTCCGCGTCCATCTTCTGGATGGTGGCTGGTCTGCAACCGCTGTTGTCCTTCCGCAGGTGGCCCCCCGCTCGTTCCTGGTTTGTCTACCGGATGGCTCTATTCTGCGCCGCAATCGACACGCCCTTCGTCTCGTTCCACGCTTACCATGTGATCCTCCAGTGTCGCCTCGCCCTCCTGTTGACCCTGCCACGGACTATGCAGAGCTCCCTATCACTATGCATCCCCCTGACATTGACGCAGTCCAGCCCACTCCTGAACCAGCGGCTCTCGACCCACCCTTGAGGCGGTCAACCAGAATTCGTCGCCCACCTCAGAGACTAAATTTATGAACTTTGCGGACTTATGGACTCCCTGAATTGTTTTGTTGCTTTGTTTGATCGTTTCCCTGGTTTGTATATAGTGTTGATCTCGTTACTCTTGTTGCATACTGCTTCTCTGCACCAGGCACCTTCCCATGTAAATAGCTTAGTTCTCATGTACATAGTCCTGTAAATATGTCTTCGCACCCCACATGTAGTTAGGAACATTCTCACCATACATTATTTATTGCCACACACATACATTCTTTTATAAAAGGGGAGATGTCATAATATACACCAGTATATCATGGTGCAGATGGACACACAGGAAGACCAATCAACACACACAACACCGCAGCCAATCACCAGTTAGAGCACACTCACTATATAGACAGGGGGCATCAGAGTTCCCGCTCATTCGGGATGCAGCCTCTTAGACGGACAGAGCTTACAGGTTACAGCACAGACTTTCACCATGTGCTGAGCGCATAGACTGGTTAGGACAGGCATAGGTCTTTAGTTTAATCTAACATCGTGTTAACCCACAGTGAAAGTATGTTCAACAGTTTCTAACTTAATAAAACAGTGTTGCACTATTTTAAGTGTTGGTGGCCTGTATGTGTTCCACGGATCCAGAGCACCCAACACATCACTGTGGTCTTGGGCAGAGCAGGATCCATACCAAGCTGTGATACAACCAGAAAGAATGCTTTCTATGGTGCATCATTTTGCTCATTGAATTTGAAAACAGAAGGTTCCTGCGAACAACTGAAGAGGAAGGCGCAAGACCAAAAGGTATGGATTAATGAGCAAAGTACCATCACATTACTCCATTCAGAGATGTGGGGCAAAGTGACATGGAGTTAGATCATAGATCAGTCATGATCTAGGTTAGGTGGATTGGCCATGCTAAATGGCCCCTTTGGGTGAGGTTGCAGGAATAGGGCAGAGGATTGGGCCTAGGTAGGATTGTCTTTCGAAGGGTTGGTGCAGACCGGATGGGCCGAATGACCTCCTTCTGCACCGTAGGGATTCTCTGATTCTATAATCACACTGAATAATGGAAGTTCCTATAATTTTAATCAGGTTTTCTTTTAGACTTCTCTTTTCCAGAGATAAGAATGCTAACCAGCTCAATATTTCCTCATAATTTCATCTTCTCGATTCTGGTAACATCCTGATTCATTAGTTGGTTGTAGATCACACAGCGACCTCTACAGCGTTCTGCTTTTGCTGTGTGGCTTGTATGTAGTCCTGTGATGTAGGTTCACCAGGTTGATAGCTCATTTTCAGGTGGACCCAGTACTCCCAGGCAGAGATTCTCCGATCCCAGTCCGCCCCTCTACCGCTGCGAGCGAGGACGGAGAATTTGGCGCTGAGTCAAATGTCCCTTTCAGTGCAGCGGAGCGGAGAATCCCGCCCCTGTATGTTCCTCAACACTATTCATTCACTTTGGTTTGATAACTTTCCACATTTCTAACAGCATACAGCTCCTTTAATCGCACTGGCAATAACGTTTGCCACCAGTTACCCGCATGAAGAGAACTCCAAACTAATTATGAATCATAGAATCATATAACATGGAAGGAGGCCTCTAGGCCTAATGTGCCTCAGCTGGGTTTTTTGAAAGAGCTGTGGGATTAGTCCCACTCCCCACACCCTGTAAACGTTTTCCCTTCATGTATATATGACTGCAAATGCACCTGTTTTTGAAAAGAACATTACATCTAAATAACAACTAACACACATATGCAAATTTAGCCATAGGTTGTTTGCCTCTGCCCTGATGTTCAACGGCAACAAGCACGTAAGCATGCGTTTATTAATGCCTCATGACATGACTCTTTTATGTTGATACCCCAAGGGAAACAGAGGGCGCGATTCTCCGCTCCCGCGCCGGTTGGGAGAATCCCCTGGCGTGCCATTTTTCCCCGTGACGCCGGTCCGACGCCCTCACCCAAGCGGCGATAACGGCCCCGGCGAGTTCTACGCGGCGCAGGCCGGAGAATCGCCCGGGACAACCAAAATGGCGATTCTCCGCTACACCCGCTATTCTCCGTCCCGGATGAGTCGAGCGGCCTGCCCAAAATGACGGCTTCCCACCGGCGCCATCCACACCTGGTCGCTGCTGGCAGGAACAGCGCGGGAATGCTGGGGGGGCGGCCTGTGGGGGGGCGAGGGGGGTACTTTCACCGGGGTAGGACTCAAAAGGGGTCTGGCCCGCCGATCGGATAATGCAGGGTAGTACCCTGACCCTCCCTCTGACACCAAGCACCTTGTCCCTGCCAGCTTGTTGCCCCGGCAGGGCCACCAGGACACCCTAGCTGTGCCAACCTGGAACTGCCAGGATGTCCAGGTGACACTGCCAGGGTGCCAGGCTGGCAGTGCCAAGGTGCCAGGGTGCTAGGTTGACACTGGCAGGGGTTGGGCCCATTAGAGAGGGGGTTTCAGGCCTTGAGAACGTTGAGGAGGAGAAACTCCCCGAGGCCCCAAAAACCCTGGTGAATCGCGGGGTGAATCTCGGCGCTGTAGCCGCTGAGAAACACCCCGCCAAATGTGCCAGAGTGCGGACTTCGCTTTAAGCTCGCTGAATTGCGCCCAATGTTAATACTAGATATATTATGAGGGCACCAGAATACCCTTTGTCCTACGTAATGAGACCCTGAGGCTGCCTCTCCACATGATTCTATGCATCAATCTCTTTACTAATTTATTCAGGTTTGTTTGGAACACTGGCCACTGCAAAGGGGGACAAGAGAGATTTCTCATACAAATCAAAACATTTTATACAATTAATGGAATTGCAAATATTTTGTTTGGGTTGAAGATAGCGTTGCAAGGGTTAAGCTAATTTCACATTTCTGTTCCCAGGAATATACCAGGAGGCCTTCAATGCAGCTGTGGTCTTATACCACAACATCAGATAGAATTGACTGTGTATATATTTCCAGTATTGTATAATTAGGGACAATCCTCTTTACCAATATCCACAGATATACAAAAGCACGGCAATTTCAAAGAAATTGATACATTTTCTGGGTAACCGCGTCCTTCAAAGCCACTTCTCCCTGTTTGTAAAACCCAATCTGAGTAACGTACACCTATGGTAGTTTAGCATTTGTGTGGTGGACTCTGTCAGTATCGTTAGGTTGTGCTCATTGTAATGGCCTATTATACCACTTATTGTTATTGGTGTTTTCTTGATGCCCAAATATTCTGCATTTCTACAGTTGTATATGAAATTTTCCAGCTACCTTTTCAAATAGTACTATGGTAACCATGAACGAACAATACTCCCAGCACTTTCTCTGAGTTTAGTACCACTGGCCTCACCTGCCAGCAGCATGGGAAGTTCACGAGTGCACTGTCCACCATTTCCTGATGTGCACAGCCAGGTGGTGAGGCAGTCCACTAGCAGGGCAGGTCCATAAAATAGCCCCTTCTCTTTGTTCCCTGCCAGCCCTACTTCAGATCGCTGCATCTAACTCAGTAGATCCGACCAGTTGCTTCCAAACCATTAAGCCAAAATCTAAATTTCACAACAGGTTCTCTTTACATGCATTGGGATTTGCACGCTTCGTTCCGACTCTCCAAAAAAGCTTGTCAGCTGTGATTTAGCTAAGGGTGCATTTGCAATTCTCTTGGTTTTTAACTCGCGTTTCAGGACAGACTACTCATGTCTGCCACCTAAGCTGAGTGTATGTTATTTGTACAAATGATTTTCCTTATTATGTCAATTCGACAACTCTTTATTGTCTTCAATATTAATTTTGTTTGTTGCATTATCGCAATAATACCTCGTCCAAAGCTCTTTTACGATTCCTGGCACACCAAATGTTCTCATATTCCTCTGCTCGTGGCTATAATAACCATCCATCCTATTTATATTCAATGATAGAAATTACTGTTGGCAACATCAGTAGACAGTTTGTCAATGTGTTAGCATGATTCCTATGTCAGCTATTTCAACAGAAGCATTAAATTGGTTCACATCTCCATTAAAATTGTGAGAGAAAATTCATGTGAATGACGAGAGCATTTGCCCAACAGCATTTTCAAGGCATCCATACTTAATTTTGCTCCAGATTTCTTGTCCGTTACATGTAATTCACCTGGATTTTAATTATACAGTTGGGCTAGGGACAGTTGGAAGAGCAGATGGTCTTTCTAGTCAATCTGTTTGCCACGCAGTAACCCTTCTACACATTACTCTGGAAAGTAGCTGCTGGAACTAAAATTGTTGTGTGAATGTTACAGATTTATCCATTCAATAATTGTGTTGAAAGAATCATGTGCTACTATAGTATAATGACCAGATGGATTGAATGATGTGAAGCAATGTTCACAACTGTTTGCCTCACCATCGAAGAGGTTGAAAATTGCTGCCTAGTTTAGTGAGCCAATATCCTTACTAACTAAGATAAAAGCAAATTACTGCAGATTCTGGAATATGAAACAAAAACAGAAAATGCTGGCCAATCTCAACAGGTCTGAGAGCATCCGTGGAGAGAGAACGGAGATAGCGTTTCGAGTCTGGATGACTCTTTGTCAAAGCCAGAGGGAACTGGAAATAGGATCAGATTTATACTGTTCACCTCTAGCTTTGACAAAGAGTCATCCAGACTTGAAACACTAGCTCTGTCCTCTCTCCACCGATGCTGTCAGACCTGCTGAGATGGGCCAGCATTTTCTGTTCCTTATTGACTAATGCAGTTGTCACATCACCAGGATTAAAACTTGACAGCTTCGCTATCTACTCCATAATTTCCAATCTGACTTACACTGTTGGAGGATATGAAAAACATCAGCTACATTTTCACCCAATTAACAGACAGAAATCGGGGCTGACATAATTCTTAACTAGACTTCTGGGTGCGGCGATGACCAGCTGAGTCGCACGTTTCGGCAGCTCCCTGTGAAACGGACTTTTGGGCTCTTGATAGGAGCCCCAACGGCAATTTTGACGGCTAAAAACACTGTGCGGTAAACCAGAAGGGAATCCCCCCTGGATACGGATGGAAAAAGGAGAGGGAAGTGGCCAGATTGCAGTGGATCCTTTAGAACAGCGGCAAGGAAGGCAAGCAAAAACCAAGATGGCGTCGGAAGGTGGCAGTTTAACATGGGGCCCTGAACAACAAGAGTTCTTGAAATGCTGTGTGGAAGAGATCAAAAAGGAAATGAAGAAAGAGCTGTTGGCCCCGATACTACAGGCGATCGAAGGGCTAAAGGAGGAACAAAAGACCCAGGAGCGGGAGCTTCGGGTCGTGAAGGCAAAGGCAGCCGAGAATGAGGACGATATACAGGGCCTGGTGGTGAAGACGGAGACGCAGGAGGCACATCAGAAACGATGTGTGGAAAGGTTGGAGGCACTGGAAAACAACGCAAGGAGGAACAACCTGAGGATTCTTGGTCTTCCTGAAGGTGTGGAGGGAGCGGACGTCGGGGCATATGTGAGCACGATGCTGCATTCGTTAATGGGAGCGGAGGCCCCGGCGGGTCCGTTGGAGGTGGAGGGAGCATACCGAGTGATGGCGCGAGGACCAAGAGCAGGAGAAATTCCCAGAGCCATAGTGGTGAGATTCCTCCGTTTTAAGGATAGAGAAATGGTCCTTAGATGGGCGAAGAAAACTCGGAGCAGTAAATGGGAGAACGCGGTGATCCGCGTTTATCAAGACTGGAGTGCGGAGGTGGCGAGAAGGAGGGCGAGCTTTAATCGGGCCAAGGCGGTGCTTCATAAAAAGAAGATAAAATTTGGAATGCTGCAACCGGCAAGACTGTGGGTCACATATCGAGAGAGGCACCACTACTTTGAGACGGCGGATGAAGCGTGGACTTTTATTGTGGAAGAAAAACTGGAATGAGCGGGTTATTAAAAAGAACGTTCGAACAAAGTGGTGGGGCGAATGTGGGGGGCAAAGAGGGGTTTTATGTACTAATCCTGCGATGTGGTAACTTTTCTCTCTTCCACAGGTGGTGATGGGGGGAGGAGGGGAGGTGGAGGAGATGGGGCGTTGGCCATTGGGGGCGGGGCCAAGGGAGAAGCGCGGGCTTGGTTCCCGCGCTATGATAACCATGGCGGGAATAGAGAAGCAGGAAGGAGGGGGCGTCGCACGGTGCGAGCCGAGGTCACGGGGGGAAGCCGAGGTCAGCCAGAGTTTGCTGACTTCTGGGAGCAACATGGGGGGAGTAATTACGCTAGCGGGGGATCTAGCGGGGGGGGTGGGAGGGGGGAATTACTGGGTTGCTGCTGCTGGGGAGAGGGGGGAGCTGGTATGGGAGAGGATGGGCGGGGGGGCACCGCCTGGGGGAGATACAGCTGCGTGGGAACCGGGTGAGGAGCTGGAAAAAGGTGATGGCTAATCGACAAGGGGGGGGGGTAGGAAGCCCCCCAACTCGGCTGATCACGTGGAACGTGAGAGGGCTGAACGGGCCGATAAAGAGGGCATGGGTACTCGCACACCTTAAGAAACTTAAGGCAGATGTGGTTATGTTACAGGAAACGCACCTGAAACTGATAGACCAGGTTAGGCTACGCAAAGGATGGGTGGGGCAGGTGTTCCATTCGGGGCTAGATGCGAAAAACAGGGGGGTGGCTATATTAGTGGGGAAGCGGGTAATGTTCAAGGCAAAGACTATAGTGGCGGATAACGGGGGCAGATACGTGATGGTGAGTGGCAAACTACAGGGGGAGACGGTGGTTTTGGTAAACGTATATGCCCCGAACTGGGATGATGCCAATTTTATGAGGCGGATGCTAGGACGCATTCCGGACCTAGAGATGGGAAAGCTGATAATGGGGGGAGATTTTAATATGGTGTTGGAACCAGGGCTGGATAGGTCGAAGTCCAGGACTGGAAGGAGGCCGGCAGCAGCCAAGGTACTTAAAGATTTTATGGAGCAGATGGGAGGTGTAGACCCGTGGAGATTTAGCAGACCTAGGAGTAAGGAGTTCTCGTTTTTCTCCTATGTCCATAAAGTCTACTCGCGAATAGACTTTTTTGTGCTGGGTAGGGCATTGATCCCGAAGGTGAGGGGAACGGAGTATACGGCTATAGCCATTTCGGATCACGCTCCACACTGGGTGGACTTGGAGATAGGGGAGGAAACAGGAGGGCGCCCACCCTGGAGAATGGACATGGGACTAATGGCAGATGAGGGGGTGTGTCTAAGGGTGAGGGGGTGCATTGAAAAGTACTTGGAACTCAATGATAATGGGGAGGTCCAGGTGGGAGTGGTCTGGGAGGCGTTGAAGGCGGTGGTTAGAGGGGAGCTGATATCAATAAGGGCACATAAAGGGAAGCAGGAGAGTAAGGAACGGGAGCGGTTGCTGCAAGAACTTTTGAGTGTGGACAGACAATATGCGGAAGCACCGGAGGAGGGACTGTACAGGGAAAGGCAAAGGCTACATGTAGAATTTGACTTGCTGACTACAGGCACTGCAGAGGCACAATGGAGGAAGGCACAGGGTGTACAGTACGAATATGGGGAGAAGGCGAGCAGGTTGCTGGCACACCAATTGAGGAAAAGGGGAGCAGCGAGGGAAATAGGGGGAGTGAGGGATGAGGAAGGAGAGATGGAGCGGGGAGCGGAGAGAGTGAATGGAGTGTTCAAGACATTTTATAAAAAATTATATGAAGCTCAACCCCCGGATGGGAGGGAGAGAATGATGGGCTTCTTGGATCGGCTGGAATTTCCCAAGGTGGAAGAGCAGGAAAGGGTGGGACTGGGAGCACAGATCGAGGTAGAAGAAGTGGTGAAAGGAATTAGGAGCATGCAGGCGGGAAAGGCCCCGGGACCGGATGGATTCCCAGTCGAATTCTATAGAAAATATGTGGACTTGCTCGCCCCGGTACTGACGAGGACCTTTAATGAGGCAAAGGAAAGGGGACAACTGCCCCCGACTATGTCTGAAGCAACGATATCGCTTCTCTTAAAGAAGGAAAAGGACCCGCTACAATGCGGGTCCTATAGACCTATTTCCCTCCTAAATGTAGATGCCAAGGTCCTGGCCAAGGTAATGGCAATGAGAATAGAGGAATGTGTCCCGGGGGTGGTCCACGAGGACCAAACTGGGTTTGTGAAGGGGAGACAGCGGAACACGAATATACGGAGGTTGTTAGGGGTAATGATGATGGCCCCACCAGAGGGAGAAACGGAGATAGTAGTGGCGATGGATGCCGAGAAAGCATTTGATAGAGTGGAGTGGGATTATTTGTGGGAGGTGTTGAGGAGATTTGGTTTTGGAGAGGGGTATGTTAGATGGGTGCAGCTGTTGTATAGGGCCCCAGTGGCGAGCGTGGTCACGAATGGACGGGGATCTGCATATTTTCGGCTCCATAGAGGGACAAGGCAGGGATGCCCTCTGTCCCCATTATTGTTTGCACTGGCGATTGAGCCCCTGGCGATAGCATTGAGGGGTTCCAAGAAGTGGAGGGGAGTACTTAGGGGAGGAGAAGAGCACCGGGTATCTTTGTATGCGGACGATTTGCTACTATACGTGGCGGACCCGGCAGAGGGGATGCCAGAAATAATGCGGATACTTGGGGAGTTTGGGGATTTTTCAGGGTATAAATTGAACATGGGGAAAAGTGAGTTGTTTGTGGTGCATCCAGGGGAGCAGAGTAGAGAAATAGAGGACCTACCGTTGAGGAAGGTAACAAGGGACTTTCGTTACCTGGGGATCCAGATAGCTAAGAATTGGGGCACATTGCATAGGTTAAATTTAACGCGGTTGGTGGAACAGATGGAGGAGGATTTCAAGAGATGGGATATGGTATCCCTGTCAATGGCAGGGAGGGTGCAGGCGGTTAAGATGGTGGTCCTCCCGAGATTCCTCTTTGTGTTTCAGTGCCTCCCGGTGGTGATTACGAAGGCTTTTTTTAAAAGGATTGAAAAGAGCATCATGGGTTTTGTGTGGGCCGGGAAGACCCCGAGAGTGAGGAAGGGATTCTTACAGTGTAACAGGGATAGGGGGGTGCTGGCACTACCGAGCCTAAGTGAGTATTATTGGGCCGCTAATATTTCAATGGTGAGTAAGTGGATGGGAGAGGAGGAGGGAGCGGCGTGGAAGAGATTAGAGAGGGCGTCCTGTAGGGGGACTAGCCTACAGGCTATGGTGACAGCCCCATTGCCGTTCTCACCGAGGAACTACACCACAAGCCCGGTGGTGGTGGCTACACTGAAGATTTGGGGACAGTGGAGACGGCATAGGGGAAAGACTGAAGCCTTGGGGGGGTCCCCGATAAGAAACAACCATAGGTTTGCCCCGGGGGGAATGGATGGGGGATATGGAATGTGGCAAAGAGCAGGAATAACGCAACTGAAAGATCTGTTTGTGGATGGGAAGTTCGCGAGTCTGGGAGCGCTGACCGAGAAATATGGGTTGCCCCAAGGGAATGCATTCAGGTATATGCAACTGAGGGCTTTTGCGAGGCAACAGGTGAGGGAATTCCCGCAGCTCCCGACACAAGAGGTGCAGGACAGAGTGATCTCAAAGACATGGGTGGGGGATGGTAAGGTGTCAGATATATATAGGGAAATGAGGGATGAAGGGGAGACTATGGTAGATGAACTAAAAGGGAAATGGGAAGAAGAGCTGGGGGAGGAGATCGAGGAGGGGCTGTGGGCAGATGCCCTAAGCAGGGTAAACTCGTCGTCCTCGTGTGCCAGGCTAAGCCTGATTCAGTTTAAGGTATTACACAGGGCACATATGACTGGAGCACGGCTCAGTAAATTTTTTGGGGTGGAGGATAGGTGTGCGAGGTGCTCGAGAAGCCCAGCGAATCATACCCATATGTTTTGGTCATGCCCGGCACTACAGGGGTTTTGGATGGGGGTGACAAAGGTGCTTTCAAAAGTAGTAGGAGTCCGGGTCGAACCAAGCTGGGGGTTGGCTATATTTGGGGTTGCACAAGAGCCGGGAGTGCAGGAGGCGAGAGAGGCCGATGTTTTGGCCTTTGCGTCCCTAGTAGCCCGGCGCAGGATATTGCTAATGTGGAAAGAAGCCAAGCCCCCGGGGGTGGAGACCTGGATAAATGACATGGCGGGGTTTATAAAGCTAGAGCGGATTAAGTTCGTCCTAAGGGGGTCGGCTCAAGGGTTCACCAGGCGGTGGCAACCGTTCGTCGAATACCTCGCAGAAAGATAGACGGAATGGGAAAAAGAAGGCAGCAGCAGCAGCCCAGGATGGGGGGGGGGGGAGGTGGAGGAGGAACCAGAAGGACTCTCAGGGTTGTTAATATATACTGTATAGTATGTATAGGTCGTTGCTACAGATAATTATATATTGGACTGTTAAATTATATTTTTGGAGAGTGTTACTTGTGACAAGGCAGTTGCCAATTAGGGCTAGTTTTCATTTTTGTTATTTATTATTTATTCATTTTTTGTTTATAAAATAGGTCATTGTTATTTGTGTTGTTATAATATTGTGTAAAGGATGCACAATGTACTGTGTTGGTTGACCAAAAATTTTCAATAAAATATTTAATAAAAAAAAATAATTCTTAACTACTTTGTTTGCAGTTGTGGGGCTGGATTCTTCTGCCCCGCTCACCACAAGACCCCCACAGGCGAGACGCAGACAATGGAGAAGTCCATTGACCTGGGGCGGGATTCTCTGGGCCCCGGGGAGAAGCGGCCGGAGAATCCCGTCCATGGTGTTTTGCAATAAATTATTTCAACTGGAAGCACCCAGAGGCAGTAATGAGCCAGGTATAGCGTGTCAGAGACTCTTAAAGGGCTGTTCCAGGTCTATGAAACTGGCCTCCTGTTAAGGATGTAAAATGCAACTTGAGATAGAACAGTAGGGATAAGGGCATCATTCAGTGACACTGCTTTGTAATTTCAGACCCAGAAGCAGTGTGGATGAGTGTGAGTGTGACTCAAACCTCGCAGGAGATTAGAGAATCTCTAGATTATGGAAGAATTCAAAAAGGTGAGTTGATGTACGTCTTGAGTTTACAGTGTTAGCATGCTGTATTTCACTATACACCTTGTAGCTCAATTGAATATTAAAACATTTACATACTTCTCATGGGCACTTTTCAAAGATGTTTCCCCAAAGTCTCCCATGAACAAGGTACTTGTCAGCGTATGTATTTTCTTACGAGTGAAGCGAGAAAATCAATTAAAAGTAATCCAGCAGCAAAGTCTTTTTATTTCAAAAGGAAACGGTATAGTTTTTTTCTTTTACTTATGTGCTTTTTACCCCTTTTCTTCTCCTCTGCGTTTGTCTACCTTGTGTACGTGTGGAGGCTGGGGGGTAAGATAAAGCAGGGAATTAGGAACTAGATAGTTAACCAGTTGTATTTCAATATCACATTGGATCAGAAATTGGCTAGCTGAAAGAAGACAGAGGGTGGTGGTTGATGGGAAATGTTCAGAATGGAGTACAGTCACAAGTGGAGTACCACAAGGATCTGTTCTGGGGCCGTTGCTGTTTGTCATTTTTATCAATGACCTAGAGGAAGGCGCAGAAGGGTGGGTGAGTAAATTTGCAGACGATACTAAAGTTGCTGGTGTTGTCGATAGTGTGGAAGGATGTAGCAGGTTACAGAGGGATATAGATAAGCTGCAGAGCTGGGCTGAGAGGTGGCAAATGGAGTTTAATGTAGAGAAGTGTGAGGTGATTCACTTTGGAAGGAATAACAGGAATGCGGAATATTTGGCTAATGGTAAAGTTCTTGAAAGTGTGGATGAGCAGAGGGATCTAGGTGTCCATGTACATAGATCCCTGAAAGTTGCCACCCAGGTTGATAGGGTTGTGAAGAAGGCCTATGGAGTGGTGGCCTTTATTGGTAGAGGGATTGAGTTCTGGAGTCGGGAGGTCATGTTGCAGCTGTACAGAACTCTGGTCCGGCCGCATTTGGAGTATTGCGTACAGTTCTGGTCACCGCATTATAGGAAGGACGTGGAGGCTTTGGAGCGGGTGCAGAGGAGATTTACCAGGATGTTGCCTGGTATGGAGGGAAAATCTTATGAGGAAAGGCTGACGGACTTGAGGTTGTTTTCGTTGGAGAGAAGAAGGTTAAGAGGAGACTTAATAGAGGCATACAAAATGATCAGGGGGTTGGATAGGGTGGACAGTGAGAGCCTTCTCCCGCGGATGGACATGGCTGGCACGAGGGGACATAACTTTAAACTGAGGGGTAATAAATATAGGACAGAGGTCAGAGGTAGGTTCTTTACGCAAAGAGCAGTGAGACCGTGGAATGCCCTACCTGCTACAGTAGTGAACCCGCCAACATTGAGGGCATTTAAAAGTTTATTGGATAAACATATGGATGATAATGGCATAGTGTAGGTTAGATGGCTTTTGTTTCGGTGCAACATCGTGGGCCGAAGGGCCTGTACTGCGCTTTATTGTTCTATGTTCTATGTTCTATGTACTGCATGTTTCATTGTAATTCTTATTATAAATAAACAGTAATTGTGTTTAAGCTTACCAACCTGATGACTGTAATTATTGGGCAACCAAGGGCGAAAAACATCGGGTATTTTTCTCAGGATTATTTGTTAATTCACTTGCGTTGTGACTCCGGGTCAAGTGGGGCAGAAATTGACTATGCACTAGCCCAGATGTCTAACTCCTCAGCAATTTTGCATCCGGTGGGGGAAGGCAGAATGGTGAGCAGCCTGGCAACTTTGACAACATAGGCTGCTCTCAGGAAGGAAGGGGGGTTATCTCCTTTGGGGTCCTGGTGCCTATTGGGCACATTCTCCTCAGATGGTACCCACATTTTCCTGGTCCCCCCATGCCGACACTATAGTTAAGAAAGCCCACCAATGACTACTTTCTCAGAAGATTAAGGAAATTTGGCATGTCAGCTACGACTCTCACCAACATTTACAGATGCACCATAGAAAGCATTATTTCTGGTTGTATCACAGCTTGGTATGGATCATGCTCTGCCCAAGACCGCAGGAAACTACAAAAGGTCGTGAATGTAGCCCACTCCATCACGCAAACCAGCCTCCCATCCATTGACTCTGTCTACAATTCCCGCTGCCTCGGAAAGGCAGCCAGCATAATTGAGGACCCCATGCACCCCGGGCATACTCTCTTCCACCTTCTTCCGTCAGGAAAAAGATACCAAAGTTTGAGGTCACGTACCAACCGACTCTTGAACAGCTTCTTCCCTGCTGCCATCAGACTTTTGAATGGACCTACCTCGTATTAAGTTGATCTTTTCTCTACACCCTAGCTATGACTGTAACATTACATTCTGTAGTTTCTCCTTCCTTCCCTATGTACGGTATGCTTTGTCTGTATAGCATGCAAGAAAGAATACTTTTCCCTGTATACTAATACATGTGACAATAATAAATCAAATCAAATTGTGCGAAGAAAAGTGGGTCGGTAGGAATTCAGCTCAGGGTGTTCCACGCAGGCCTGAGACGGTGAGGAGGGGGGACTGTTTGACGAGGTCGCACAGAACTTCGATATGTGGATCTCACTCAGTGTGAGCCAATAGACTTATTTAAACATATTTGAACAGCACCCTATCATCCATTGTCTGATGGTCTGGCCAACGGGCAGTTCAACCATTCAAAACCGGATTGAAGAAACCACCTGCTGGTTCCCTGGATTCTAAATTTGCACAGTTCTTCTTTGATTAGAACCATGCCGCACAGTACGGGTGTCGCACCGGCGGAATTATTAATGGGACGACGACTGTGCATCAGGCTCAGACTGTTGTTCTCAGCTTGGGTCGGGGAAATGGTGGAGTCAAAGCAGGAGACCCATAAAAGGAACTACAACACCAAAAGATACGGAAGGACCTTCAGAACAAGAGATGCCGTCCATGTGCGAAACCTTGGAGATGGTTCCCAATGGATCCCAGCAGGTATGCTTTTTTACAAAGCCGAGGTCCAAGGGATGGCCATGAAAACACACTTGGACCATTGAGAAGCAGGGATCCCACTCCAGCACAGACGACTTCAGCAGGGACAATGTCCTTGACATCCGTTACAACTACCTCCAGCAAGGGGACTCAGCATCCGGGGACCCCAGAGTCATTCCCCTGATGATGAAGATTCCGAGTCTGAAATGGAGACCAAGGAGATTGATTCTCCACCAGAGCTCAGCACCAAAGACGAGTCGCCATTTGTGGCCCTTCGCCGCTCAACAAAGAAGCGACAATCTCCAGTCCCCTTCGTACCCCCAGATCCGGCTCCATCTGCTGCCGACCCAAGGCCTTGAGCCAAGTGATGAAAGATGCCTCATCACGGTGGGAGTGAGGGGAATAATTCGGATTTGGGTGGGGGGCGGGGGGGGGGGGGGGGGGGAGGGAGGGATGTGATAATCCTCACGGCGACCATGGTGATCGCTGATTGGTCTCACCGTGGGCTTCGTAGAATACGAAGGAGGCCCGCACAACTGCGTGGGATTAGTGGGATCTTTAAATGTAGCTCCCAGACCCGGACCATCAGTTCCCGATGGTCCTGGGCCGGGACATTTGTTCTGTGAGTCATGGTAGCGCCTTTATTTTCTGTTTAAAATAAACCTGTTTGGCCTTTCATTTGACACTTCCTGGAAGTATTGCACATATGAACATACGAACAAAGGGCAGGGTTAGGCCATTCAGCACCTTGAGCCTACTCCACTATTTAATAAGATCGTGTTAGACTTGATTGCAACCTCAACTCTACATCCTGCCGACCCCCGATACCCCCTTGCTTGCCAAGAATCTATTCACCTCTGCCTTTCAAATATTCAAATTTCTGCTTCAACCACCTTTTCAGGAAGAGAGTTCCAAAGACTCACAACCCTCTGAGAGTAAACATTCACCTCATCTTCCTTTTAAATGGGTGACCCTTATTTTTAAATAGTGCTGCCTAGTTTAGATTCACCCAGAAGAGGAAACATCCTCCCCACATACACTCTGCCAATACCCTTCAGGATGTTAAATGTCTTAATCAATGTCTCAGCAAACTAACACTTCTTTCTTCAGCTGTAACACTCCTTCTTCACAAATGGACAATTCTGTGCCCAATATTGGCCAATGAACACTGGCAACAGGAGTTTATCATACCATTGCTACTGTTACCTAATGTTGTTGGGGCCTTCTGCATTCTCGGCTATAGCTTATTTACTTTACTAGACGACTGTGACTTCTCTCAACTTACATTCCGCCATGTCCAAACCAATGCTGTTTGGCAACTATGTTAAAATTTAACTTTGGCAATGTCAGCAACTTCCTGCAAATGCGGTCACTTTTTCACTGCACACCACGCTGTCCTGCAATGCTCTCTCTTGAAATTCTCCAAAATTACAATGAATAGACATGCTTTTTCAAGGCCATGATGTACTCTCCAGTACCCTTACCATGCAACTGATTCCTTTCTGAAAAGTGTTAGCTTTTAGCAACCTCCAACAGTTTGGCATTATAGTGATGCTCAAGGTTACACAAAATGTCCGACAGAGGCTTGTCTTTTGACTTTTCTGGGGTAAGCAAATTCTTGACTGTTTTAAAACTTCCAGGGTTGCTTCAATGAAAAATATTGTCCTTTCAATTCCCACACTGTCTGATTAATGGCTGGGTTTTCAGGATCATTGATCATATTGTTAGGAGTGGAAAACATTTCCAACCACTCTACTTATGCACCAAAATGTCATGTATGTACTCTCACAGTCATCCAGTAGTACCTGCTGCAGCCACCTTTGAAGAACAGTACACCCATGTGTACAAACAATCTTTGCTCTAAGACTGGACTTTTAAGTATATTTCTCAGCAAAAAAAACAACTCATGCTTCATATGTTGGTTTACTGGAAACTTCTCCAATCAAATGTATTCAATTTGGGAACCTGCAATCCTATTGCCATCACCAAACTGTGATACCATTGCAGAACAAAATTGATTTGTGCAAGGATCTGGAGTTTAAGTACCCAACGGAACTGGTTTATTCCAGTTTGACGTATATGGAAACACACACAAATAGCCACAAGAGGGGCCTATTACAAAATCTCACCGATCACTGACTTTAAACTGACTGGCCTGTACTTACTTGGAATTTTATTATATCCTTTCTTGAACAAGGGTATCACATTTGCCACTTTGCAATCCTTTAGCATCTCCCCAGTATTGAAAGAAGTTTGGAAGGTTATTGCAAGTCATATAGACCAGGAAATTTGTCTACTGTAAGCTTAGCCAGCCTTTCCTGTACATCCTATCAACATACAGCCCACCCATTACCTCAATCATCGCTGTATTATTCAAGGAGCCTTCACTTTGGTTCCTTTGGTTTTCATTTTCATTTCATTTTCAAAGCTTGCAATAATTTGCAATTCTGAAAAGGAGGTTAAAGCAATTTAAATTTCCAATGGGTTATTTTTTAAGCAATTGGAATATTTGTTTTTGCCTTAATACATTGGAAATATTCAACTTTATTTATCGTATAACACTGTGTTTTCATTTATACTGTATTTTTGTTGGAGTGCATTTTTATCCAAAATATACTTGTGTATTATTTGTTTGGAATCAAATAATTTATTTGCAGGCACAGGAAATATAAATACTTGTTTTGTGTGAGGTGGGTTAACAACATTAGTATGCAAAATGTAACTTTCCACAGTTCTGCGTTTGCCTTTATTTACAAAAATGGAATCCTTGCAATGCAAGTTAGTACTAAATTTGGAGTGACTAATTCTCCCATTGCATGGGGGGGTCACATCGTGACATTGTGTAGTGCAATCTAACAAATTATAGGCAATTAATTTCTTTGAGCATTTTTGTCCTTTCATATAAACCTACTAAACATTCAATCAGCACGAAAGCTGGATGAGAACCAAAGTGAATGTAAATAAGGCTGGATAAAACCAAAGGTGCAATTCTTCAGTCAGGTGCTGGCACTGCGGTGCTGCAGCTAGACATTTCATCACTGCAAACTGCAGGCGCTTCAGCCAAGTCTGACAATCAAAATAGTTGAACGTAGTAGAATATAGTGGAGCTGGAATATTCATAAACAAATGTTTGCCGACAATCACATTTGCCAAAGCGCACGTTTGTTTATTATTAGCCTCTCAAGAGCACATAAATACATCATTTTAAGTTGATCACGCATTGTCACAAAATAATGGACAGTATTATTTCATCCAATTATCTGTCAAATAACCTTGTTTGAAAATCAAAATCAAAATGATGGATTTCCAAAATTATCCACTTCAAATTCAAGGAGATTTTCCAGGGTTTTTAAAGCACTTCTCAAATTAGCGTTGGAGAGCCAGGCTGAGCTATTCTGTTAAATTTCCATCCATTGACATTTGAAAATGCTACCTTCGCCGGCCAAGTTTTTGGCAGCTTTTGGCTGGATTATAATGTGGAACATTGCACTCCACTGGGGAAGAGGGAGAGGAAAAAACTGGCAGTACCAACCCTGTCCTGGAAACTTCTGTTGAGCAATTACAGAGCAGAATTGTTGGCTGCCATGGACCTTTTGTGCCAACCAGTCTGAAGGGGACTGACTCTGTGGGCGTGAGGTGCTAGGGAAGGTATTATGCAGGCTAAAATGTTGCGAAAATTTGAAACTGCTGTAATTAAGCAAGAAGCCATGTTCCAAGCTTGTGATTGTCACGGACGGAGATTGCGCCTGACATTTCAGCAGAAAAAGCTTTTGCAATAAGATCCACTTAAATTGTACTCCAAATGTGTCTATGTTTACTTGTCCGATTAAGACTGGACATTTAAAAGATTAAACCAATCCATACTTACCGGTTAACCCTTTTTTCCCCAATCTATTTTCTCAAGTAAATATTTGACAGAAACAGACCAAAATATAGATTTTTCAGTTGAGCCCAATGCCAATTGGTGAAGTTCAGTTGATGCCTGCTCGACATCATGAGTGATGACCCCGCTACCTTTTTATGGAATTTGCCTCGTTAAAAGATTGTTGACAAGTTCCATGCATTAATAATGCCGCTGACTGGGAGATCTCTGGCCGAGGTGGTTGAAATAGTGTCCTGCGGCAGGGTATAGTGGTCTATAGCAGCTTAAAGGGCAAGGAACTCTCTGATGCCTCTCCGATATGCCTAAACAAGCTTTATTTTTCTTGTTGCAAAACGTATCTCAGAGGCCAGCTGCAGATACGGGGTAGATAACCCCCTCCTACTCGTCGCTATAGAAATACTGCAACAGGCGATCAAACGGAAGAAGGAGGTTTTATTTGCAGAAAATGCAACACTGATCATCAAGAATAGCTACTCCAGACTTGGATACAGGAATAGAAGGTTGCACAGCCAAATTCGCAGCTGACACAAAATAGGTGGGACAGTAAATTGCAATGAGGAAATAAGAACCTTACAAATGGATATAGATAGTTTAGTAGAGTGGGCCAAAATGTGGAAAGGCAACTTATTATGTAAATGGGGAGAGACTTCGGGGTGCTCCGATGCAGAGGGATCTGTGTGTCCTCGTGCATGAGTTACAGAAAACGAGCATGCAGGTGCAGCAGCTTATGAGGAAAGCAAATGGAATGTTGGCATTTATAGCAAAAGGAATTGAGTATAAAAGTAAGGAAGTGTTGTTGCAACTATAAAAGGCATTGGTAAGGCCACATCTGGAGTATTGTGCACAGTTTTGGTCTCCTTATTTGAGGAAAGATGTAGTGGCATTGGAGGCAATTCAGAGGAGGTTCACCAGATTGATTCCACCACCATCTAGAAGGACAAGGACAGGAGACACAGGGGAATGGCACCAGCTGGAGTTTCCCCTCCAAGTCACTCACCATTCTGACTTGGAAATCTATCGCCGTTCCTTCGCTGTCGCTGGGTCAAAATCCTGGAAACTCTCTCCCTAACAGCACTGTGGGTGTACCTGCACAATATGGACTCTAGCGGGTCAAGAAGACAGCTCACCATCACCTTCTCAAGGGAAATTAGGGACAGTCAATAAATGCTGGCCTAGCCAATCAATGACGCCCACATCCCACGAATGAATTTTAAAAAACTATGTTAATGGCATTGTAGAATTACAAGTTTGTGGTTCTTAAGTTGACAAAATAAGTGGAGCCAGTTGCACTTTTTAAGAATGCACTTTCTGAAGAACCTCTGCTACTTATCATAGAATTTTACAGTGCAGAAGGAGGTCATTCTTATAATGATGTAATGTGTTCAATTATTATTCCAGTACTTGTCTGATCTTCATTTATACTTGTGTTCAGCACATGTGCTTTCTACAGTCTGGCTGTCTCAATTGAAGTGTTGCTTACGTGGCCTGCGAGGAGCAGATTGGTCAGAAATTGGTGAGGAACACGGAGTTCAGGATTCCTCCACAAACTGTGGAGTTAATGTCTCTGTAGGGGGCCGGCGTAGCTTACTTGGCTGGACAGCTGGTTCATGATGCAGAACGAGGCCAACAGCTCGGATTCAATTCCTTACCGTCTGAGGTTATTCATGAAGGACAGTACAGTAGCACAAGTGGATAGCACTATGGCTTCACAGCGCCAGGGTCCCAGATTTGATTCCCCGCTGGGTCACTGTCTGTGCGGAGTCTGCACGTTCTCCCCGTGTCTGCGTGGGTTTCCTCCAGGTGCTCCAGTTTCCTCCCACAGTCCAAAGACATGCAGGTTAGGTGGATTGGCCATGATAAATTGCCCTTAGTGACCAAAAAGGTTAGGAGGGATTATTGGGTTACGGGGACAGGGTGGAAGTGAGGGCTTAAGTGGGTTGGTGCTGACTCGATGGGCCGAATGGCCTCCTTCTGCACTGTATGTTCTATGTTCTATGTTCCCAACCTTGCCCCTCGCCTGAGGTGCGGTTATCCTCAGGTTAAATCACCACCAGTTAGCTCCCCTCCCTCCTCAAAGGGGAAAACAGCCTGTGGTCTTCTGGGACTATGACGGCACGACTAGTGTGTCCGTGTTATCATCAATCGTTTTCCCATCTGGAGGCCAGTATAATTAGCAACTTTAACAAACAGTCATCCAGACTCAAAATGTTAAGCTCCCTTCTCTTTCCACAGAGGCTGTCAGAGCTACTGAGATTGTCCAGTATTTTCTGTTTTTTGTTTCAGATTCCAGCATCCGCAGTAATTTGCTTTTAATTGACAGGTTGGAGGTTGCGGGAATGGTGAGGGGAGAGGAGGTGGGCCGATTGAGGGGGGTGGGAGTTAGGTACACGGAGGGGGTGGTGCAATGGAAGAAGATGCATGTGACTCAGTGGTGGGGAAGGAAGGGAGGCCAATCTGGGTGAGTTAATTGGGGGTTGTGATGGGCTGATGATCCCTGGGGACCATGGTAGGATAGGGTGAAGGATCTTTGGTGGAATAATCGGATGCTGGGTGGATGGGTGCCTGGGGATACTGGTGGTGAGATGGAATTGGAGGCTCTGCAGTGATTGTGGTGGGTTGTAGGAGTGGGGGTGGTGGTGGGATTTGGAAACCATGGGGATGGAGTGGTCGGCCTCAGTGAGATGGTCATGAAGAGTTCAAGACTGCAGAGGTTCCTCACCCAGATCCAGGAGATAGGTGTAAAGGAAGTTACTTTCTAAATCTCCTACGTCTTCACCGGAATGAAGCTTGCAGATTTGCCAGTGCTTTGGGAAACACAGTCAACCAACATTTAACTTTGAAAAACAGAATGAGGCCCCCAGTCCTTTTATCATATCTGAAGTTCAATTTCATCTCCTTGGATTGGATTGGCTGTTGATCCAGATTCTGACCTCAGTTAAATTCAGAAATGGATTCCTCAGGTTTTATCCAGCCCCCTCCACCTGACCCAAACACCTGCTCCATGAGTTCATTTTCATTTACATTTCTAATTTCCTCTCCACTTTTGCTTGTCCACTCAGCATCTCTCACTTTCCCTCCTCCCCTTCTCTCATAATCTCCCTTCTAAACCCTCCCCCCTCGCCCCGACCATGTTCTTTCCCTGCATCCCTCAATTAATTTATGGGATGTGAGCGTCGCTGGCGAGACCAGCATTTATTGCCCATCCTAGTTGCCTTTCAGAAGGTGGTGGTGAGCTGCCTTCTTGAACCGCAGCAGTGCCTGAGGTGTAGGTACACCCACTCGGCTATTAGGGAGGGAGTTCCCGGATTTTGACCCAGCGATAGTGAGGAATATGTTTCCAAGTCAGGGTGTTGAGTGACTTGGAGGGGAACCTCCAGGTGGTGGTGTTCCCAGGTATCTCTCGTCCTTCGAGGTAGTAGTGCTCGTGGATTTGGAAGGTGCTGCCAAAGGAACCTTGGCGTGTCACTGCAATTATGCAATGTATAAATATACATAGCCGTACTGTCATGTGAGAGTACCTTTAAGAAATGGATGTTTAAGCAATGTACCTTTAACAGATGAAGCTGATCATATTACTGAAGTGATGTCACAGTTGAGCTCACTTCTGCTTTTGGTTTCAGTTTGTGAAAGCAGCTTGGGTGTGTCTCTGTGTTTCCAGAGAGCTGCAGGAAGAAAAGCAAGGTGCTGGAGCTGAAGTCAACCAAGCTGATATATCTCTGCCCTCCAACAGAAAATATATATATTCTGTGACCAGGTGTGTTACTGTTTTGAAGGTTTGAAGCCTTTTGGATGTTTGAAGGAACATTTTGAGGGATTATTTAGTGTTGTATTATTTTCAGGGTTATCTTTGAAGTAAGGGGTGTTAAGGGATCCAATGTTTATTTAAGAAGTTAAGTTGAGTTCATGGAATAAACATTGTTTTGTGTTAAAAACCACGTGTCCATAATTGTAATATCATACCTGGGGAACAAGCCGTGTGCTTCAAAAGCAACAATCTATTAAAGGGGGAGGTTGGTTGAACTCCATGATACATTTTGGGGTTCTGAAAATTCCTCTCCCATAACAGTACCTATACATGGAGAGAGGGGGGATGAGGGAGAGAGACAGAGTGCTAGACAGAGAGAGCTACTATTACTTTCAACGTTTCAATAGTTAAAGCAGTTCATGGATAATATAGCCGTAATCTTCTCACATGGACAGCAAAGGTAAGTGATGAACATCTCTGTCTCTACAGCAGGAGGGCAAAAGGGTGTTGTTCACAATCGGGATGCAGCCAAAATGCCTGTTTGTAATGAGAAGATAGAGAAATATAAAAGACAGCTGCATTTCCCAATCGACCGGCATAAGTTTGAATTTACGTTCTTGTCATTTTTTTTTAAGGCCAATGCAGGTTGTGTGGTATCTATTATTTTGGGTCAAACTGCCATTATCTCTCACTGACATTCTTCCGCAGAATCTGTGTGAAATTTGTTCCCTTGGTTCCGCATAAATCCCCAAGATGCACATGAAGCTGAAAGCAAAGCCATGTGCTCTGAATGGTTGGTTCTATAAATAATCCTAATAGAAAACTGAAAAGAGATTGACTTACTATGCTCCATTTAATAGAAGCAGCCATGTCTTACTGAGAAGGTCTTTATGTTTTATTGCGATTAGAATTTTGAAAACTGCCCAGAAGGAAACGGCTGCTTGCACCATTTAAACTGATCCCAACTTGTAGGAACTGGTTTTATTCTGGTCTGAGTTGGATTTTACTGGAGGCGACTGATTGACTGCTAATTCTACTGAACTTATCAGAAATCCAATAGGGACTCCAGGCTGCTGAGTAGGTACCAGTACATTCTAGCTGACTTCAGCTGGAACTATGGCACCTGTTGCCAATTTTAAGAGGGGTCAGAGAGGGACTCAGTGCCTATCCTTGGGCAGAAACCCTTGGACACTGGATTATGGGTCTGAGAGGTTCAGGAGTGAACTAAACCTCTCTCTCTCAGCCTGTCAGTGGGTGTATTACTATAAACACTCCCTACCTTAGCCTTACAGTGGATAGGTTATCCCATAATACCCTCCCTCAACATGTCAGTGGATGGATTATCTCAGACCACCCCCCTCCCTCAGCCTGCCAGTGGATGGGTTATCACAGATCCACCCCTCCCACAGCCTGCCAGTGGATGGGCTACCACAGATGCCCCCTGTAGTACCCTCAGTAATGATGCAAGAGAGTAGACGGTAAAGAAGGCTTTAATAAGCTGAGAACTAGCCTGATGCCGAGACGGGTGCTTACTGGGTGCCGCCCTATTGGGCGGAGCCAGAGGCAGAGTCCCCCAGGGTTCCAAGTCCAGTCTTAGAGGGGACATCACCTTACATAAGGGTACAGTAACACAGTAACCATTCATCACATTCACCCCCTGTTTAACAAAAACGCAAAGTCCGGCGGGGATGAAGTGGAATCACAAGTCCATTCGTTTCAGCGGCCTGATCGTCCTTGTTGATCTCCTCAGCTCGGGCGGTAGTGCGGCGGACATGGACGTCTTAGGTGAGGGTACATCCGGGAGCACGGTGGTGGGAGCTTTTGTCTGGGTCGGGGTAGTGGGTCGGGGCGCAGGGGGGATAGCTGGGGCTGGGGTTAGCGGTGCCGGCACCGGCAGAGAGTGTGGGGGGGCGGGGGGCTAGGGGGCGCGCACAGTTGGTGTCCACCGAGGGAGAGGGGGACCGATGGGGGGGGGGAAATCAATGGGTGCCAGGTCCCGCAGGGAAACTGTGTCTTGCCTGCCGTCGGGGTGCTTGCATGTAGTAGTCGGACCCTCTCGACCAGGGGGTCCATTTTATGGCTCCTCGTATGCCTCCAGAGAAGAACAGATCCCGGAGCCGTGAGCCAAGGTGGAAGCGAGACCGCGGAGGTGGACTTCCGGGGGAAGACAAACAAGCAGTTGTGAGGGGTTTCATTCGTGGCCGTGCAGAGGAGCAACCTAATGGAGTGTAGGGCATCGGGTCGGACCTCCTACCAGCGGGTGATTGGGAGACTTCTCGACTGTAGGGCCAGGAGGACAGCCTTCCAAACTATCGCATTCTCCCTCTCCACCTGCCCGTTTCCCCGCAGGTTATAACTGGTCATTCTGCTCGAGGCGATACCCTTGCTGAGCAGACACTGATGCAGCTCATCGCTCATGAACGATGTACCCCGGTCGCTGTGGATATAAGCGGGGAAACCAAACAGGGCGAAGATGCTGTGCAGTGCCTTAATCACGGTGGCCGAGGTCATGTCGGGACAGGGGACGGCGAATGGGAAGCGGGAGAACTTGTTGATGATGGTTAGGAAGTAGGTATTGCGGTTGGTGGATGGGAGGGGACCTTTGAAGTTCACGCTTAGTCGCTCAAAGGGCCCTGAGGCCTTTACGAGGCGAGCCTTGTCTGGCTGGTAGAAGTGCGGTTTGCACTCCGCACAGATCTGGCAAGCCCTGGTCATGGCCTTGACCTCCTTGGTGGAGTAAGGTAGGTTGCGGGACTTGATAAAGTGGGTGAGCCGGGTAACCCCCGGGTGACAGAGGTCATTGTGGATGGCCCGCAAGCGATCCTCCTGCGCGTTGGCGCATGTGCTGCGGGACAGGGCACCTGGGGGCTCGTTGAGCTCCCCTGGACGATACATATCGTATGTGTAGGTGGAGAGTTCGATCCTCCACCTCAAGATTTTATCATTTTTAATTGAGCCCCATTGTGCGTTATCAAACATGAAGGCTACCGACTGTTGGTCGGTAATGAGGGTGAACCTCCTACTGGCTAGGTAGTGCCTCCAGTGCCGCACGGCCTCCACAATGGCTTGTGCCTCCTTTTTGACTGCAGAGTGCCGAATCTCGGAGGTGGCGAGGGTCCGGGAGAAGGAAGCTACTGGCCTGCCTGCCTGGTTGAGGGTAGGAGCCAGGGCGATGTCTGACCCATCGCTCTCTGATGTGTTAGGCAGGTCGGTTCGGTGTGGACTGCACTTGATGCAGTGATGCGAGAAACAGACCTCTAACACTGTAGATGATCCGGTTTTGTTGAACGATAGAACTAACATACATTAACTGTGGGTCGACACTATACTGAACTGACTGGAGACCTTGTACTAGCCTGACCAGACTTATTAGCTACCGCATGGTGTTTGCACTGTGCTAGCTCGAGGACTCTGACTGTCTCAGTGGCTGGGTCCAGAGAGAGCGGGAAACCTAGTGTCCTCTGGCTTGATAGTGGTGGTGTCCTGTCTGGTGATTGGCTGCACTGTGCTGTGTGCTTACTGGGCATCCTGTGTGTCAATCACTACCTGTCTGCACTTCATTATATACATGCGTGGATATTATGACATCTCCCCCATTTAAAAAAAAAATACTAAGGTGTGGATGCTTATAAATATATATATATATATATATGTACCTGACCATATACAGAAAGATGTCTAAACAAACGTATATACATAGGAAGGTTGCGATAGTGCAGATACATGGCAAACAAAATGATATTTACAGAGGTCCAATTGGTGAAGTCACAAAAATGTACAAAAGCTCAGTCTATAGATTTAGTCTTTGTGGTGGGCGACGAATTCTTGTTGATCGCCGCAGAGGCAGATTAGGAGCCGCTTGCGCTTGCGCTGGCATCGCGGTGGGCGCGTGGACCGGCAGGATTGCTGGTAGATCGGTGGCCTCGTGGTCGGGTACGTCCGGAGGAGGCATCGTAGGCGGCGGGGCACACCGGTCAGGTAGCGGGCGTGGAACTCTTCGCAGTGCCCGTCTGTTGCACCATAGCAGGGAGCCATCAGCCAAGCGGACAAGGAATGATCTTGGGGCCACTTGTTTGAGCACAACAGCTGTGGCTGACCAGCCGCCGTCAGGCAACCGTACGCGAACATGATCAGTTGGGGCCAGCTCGGGCAGATCCGTGGCATGGGCATCGTACGTGGCTTTCTGTTGGGTCCGTGACTGCTGCACTTTCTGTAGGTGGTCAAGGTCGGGAATGTGGATGGCTGGAACTGTGGTCCTCAGAGTGCGATTCATGAGCATCTGGGCTGGAGACATTCCAGTGGACAGTGGGGTCGCACTGTATGCCAACATCGCCAGGTTAAAATCGGAGCCTGAATCTGCAGCTTTACACAGCAGCCGCTTTACAATGTGGACCACTTTTTCGGTTCCCGTTTGACTGCGGGAAGTGGGGACTGGAGGTAACGTGACGGAAGTTGTAGGACTGTGCGAAGTCAGACCATTCCTGGCTGTAAAAGCAAGGGCTGTTGTCGCTCATTACCGTGAGCTGTATCCCATGCCCGGCGAATGTTTCTTTGCAGGCTTTGATTACCGCCTTCGATGTGAGGTCGGACAGTTTCACTACTTCTGTGTAACTGGAGAAGTAGTCGACCGGGAGTACGTAGTCACGCCCCCTGGCGTGGAAAAGGTCTACACCGACTTTGGTCCACGGAGAGGAAACAATCTCGTGTTGTTGCAACGTTTCTTTGGGTTGAGCTGGCTGAAACTTCTGACAGGTAGGGCAATTGAGGACGGTGTCCGCAATGTCCTGGCTGATGCCCGGCCAATAGACCGCCTCCCGAGCTCTGCGTCGGCATTTCTCAACCCCAAGGTGACCCTCATGGAGTTGGCCCAGCACCATAGCACGCATGCTCTGAGGAATTACGATTCAGTCAAGTTTCAGAAGGATTATCTCCACCACCGTCAAGTCATCTTTTACGTTATAGAACTGGGGACATTGTCCCTTCTGCCAGCCATTGCTGAGGTGCTGCATCATGCGCTGCAGCAGAGGATCCTTGAGGATCCTTCACGGGTGGTGAATTTGGACCACCCGTTCGTCGGAGCCCAACTGCACTTGGGCTTCTATGTGGCAGATGAAGTCACTTTGTTCATGCGGTGTGGTAATGGATCTGGACAGGGCATCTGCAACAATCAGCTCTTTACCTGGCGTGTAGACCAGTTCGAAGTCGTAGCGGCGTAGCTTTAGAAGAATACGCTGTAACCGAGGTGTCATGTTTCTGGATTATGGGACTAGAGGCCTGTGATCCGTCTCTACCGTGAATTTCGGCAGGCCATAAACATAATTGTGGAACTTGACTATCCCTGTTAGGAGGCCCAGACACTCCTTCTCAATCTGAGCGTACCGTTGCTCAGTGGGCGTCATGGCCCTGGAGGCATACGCCACTGGAGCCCAGGACGCGGAGTCGTCCCACTGAAGGAGCACTGCCCCAATGCCGTCCTGGCTTGCATCAGTTGATATCTTGGTTTCCTTGGTTGGGTCGAAGAACGCTAGGACCGGGACAGTCGTGAGTTTTGCTTTCAGCTCGCGCCATTCCTCTTCAGGCGTGGGGAGCCATTGGAATTCCGTCGACTTTTTGACGAGATGGCGGAGGGCCGTGGTGGGGGATGCCATATTGGGAATGAATTTCCCGAGGAAGTTGACCATTCCGAGCAAGCGGAGGGCTGCCTTTTTGTCCTCCGGGGTCTTCATGGTGTTGATCGCTGAGACCTTGTCAGCGTCTGGCCGTACGCCCTGCTGCGAGATGTGGTCACCTAGGAATTTGATCTCCAATTGACCAAATGAGCACTTGGCCCTGTTGAGCTGAAGACCATGTTCATGGATTCTATGGAATACCTGCTTGAGGCGAGTGATGTATTCCTGGGGATTGTGGACCAGATAATGACATCGTCAGCGTAGACTCGCACCCCCTCGATGCCTTCCATCATCTGTACCATGATGCGATGAAATACTTCGGAGGCAGATATGATCCCAAAAGGTATCCGGTTGTAGCAGCAACGACCAAACGGGGTGTTGAACGTGCACAACTTGCGAGTGGACGCGTCCAGTTGTATTTGCCAAAAACCCTTGGAGGCGCGAGCTTAGTAAAGAATTTGGCACGAGCCACCTCATTGGTCAACTCTTCTTGTTTTGGTGTCGGGTAATGCTCCCTCATGATGTTTCGGTTTAGATCCTTAGGGTCAACGCAAATGCGAAGCTCCCCTGACGGCTTCTTGACGCAGACCATGGAGCTGACCCAGTGTGTGGGCTCTGTAACTTTTGATATGATGCCCTGGTCTTGGAGGTCCTGTAATTGCTTCTTCAGACAATCCTTGAGGGGCGCAGGCAACCGGCGAGGTGCATGAATTACAAGGGTGGCGTTCGGCTTGAGCAGGATTTTATATCGGTATGGGAGCGTGCCCATTCCGTCGAACACGCTGTGGTACTGCGTGATGATGTCATCACGTTTCCATCGGGCGAGGCCGTCGCCGGTGATGATGACATGGCGTGGACGCGTTGAACAAGGTTCAGGAGCTTGCAGGCACGAGCACCGAGGATAGATGCTCTGTCAGGCCCGACGATTTCAAACCGCAGGGGAGTCGCCTTGATCGCCTTATTGGATACCCCCAGTTGACACGAGCCACTGGCAGCTATGGCGTTGCCATTGTAGTCAAGGAGCTGGCAGGCCGGTGGAATAATGCTTGATTTGGCGCGGATGGTGTCGAGGTCGGATATCGAGATGAGGTTCGCCGATGTGCCAGTATCCAGCCTGAACCGGATGCGGGCCTTGTTCACTGTGAGGACAGACCCCTCGTCGTCGGGATCCACACTGAGGATCGAGAGGCATTTCGCCGTTGTGGTGGAAGGCAGCGCATGTGTAATTATGATGCCCACCCGGTATGGGGACTTGAGGCACTCGGCATCAGGGTCCGTTGGGCTGTCGGGATCGTAATTTGGCATGCCTTGTTGTATTGAGCGGACACATCTGCGCCGCAGCTGGGATCGCTGGCTGCTGAGCGGTGGAGCAGATCTGCAAAGGGCTGCATAGTGGCCAAGCTCGCCACACTGTAGACACCGGCATCCTTTTGCCGGACATTGCCGCTTTAAATGGGTGGAGCCACAATTTGGACACGTCTTGACGCCGACGTCAGCGCGTTCCGTGCGCCATCGCGCATGCGTAGTGCGGTCGGTCAACGTACGCACCTGCGCAGTCAGGTTGTCGGGTTCGTCGTCCACTCGGCCGTGGCGCGCATGCTCAGGGAACCGGGAAAAGCACGCAAAATGGCCACTCTCCTCGATGCTCAGGCCCTGCATTTGTGCGATGGCCTGCACCCGTTCCGCCTCGTGGGAGGCCAGCTTCGCAGTTTCTGCCGCCCTGATGTGGGAGTAACGATTGTTAGCATGCTCATGGACAACGCACGTCTCGATAGCGACAGAGAGGGTCAACTGTTTGACTTTCAGGAGCTGCTGCCGAAGGGAGTCGGTGTGGACCCCGAAAACGATCTGATCCCGGATCATGGAATCAACCATCGAATCATAGCTACATGACTGCGCTAGAATGCGGAGTTGGGTGACGAAGTACTGAAAAGGTTCATCCTTACCCTGAAGACTATGCTGGAAAATGTACCGTTCAAAGCTCTCATTCACTTCAATGTCGCAGTGGCTGTCAAACTTCAGCAGGACTGTTTTGAATTTTGTTTTGTCTTCGCCGACAGCGAACATGAGGGAGTTGTAGATGTGGATGGCGTGCTCCCATGCGGTGGAGAGAAATAGCACGATCTTCCTGGCATCCAATGCTGCTTCGAGGTCGGAGGCCTCGATGTACCAGAGGAGCTTTTGCTTGAAGAGTTTCCAATTTGCGCCGAGGTTGCCGGAGATTCGGAGCTGCGGAGGAGGCTGGATGTTTTCCTTGTCATCGGATGGCTGCTTGCTGGTCACTGCTGATTCACTCGAGGTAGGTCCGTCAATTTTCAGTATCACTCCGTGGTACCATGAGCTGTTAGGCAGGTCGGTTCGGTGTGGACTGCACTTGATGCAGTGATGTGAGAAACAGAACTCCAACACTGTAGAAGATCCAACACGGTTTTGTTGAACGCAAGAACTAACATACATATTTAACTGTGGGTCGACACTATACTGAACTGACTGGAGACCTTGTACTAGCCTGACCAGACTTACTAGCTACCGCATGGTGTTTGCACTGTGCTAGCTCGAGGACTCTGACTGTCTCAGTGGCTGGGTCCAGAGAGAGCGGGAAACCTAGTGCCCTCTGGCTTTATAGTGGTGGTGTCCTGTCTGGTGATTGGCTGCACTGTGCTGTGTGTTTACTGGTCATCCTGTGTGTCAATCACTGCCTGTCTGCACTTCATTATATACATGCGTGGATATTATGACACTCTCTACCTGGAAAGGGATGGTTTCGTCCTCCGTGTGCATAGCGGCCTTGATGATGTCGGCCTTGATACGGCTGAAGGCCCACCGGGAAATGCCGTGGTCGTTATGAGTGGGCAGGCTTTGTTCGCATATTTGGGGAGCCACTGGGCGTAATAGGAGAAAATCCCTGTGGTAGTATGTATTAGGGGTCATGTGGGACTGGAAGCCCTAATGTCATTGGCTGACAGATACCGGATCCTGGTTGGCCGTTGACCTCTAGCTCCGCCCTGAAGGCGGAGTATAAGAAGCCGGAGTCCTCCCCCGCTGGCCATTCTACTATCGAGCTGCGGGGGAACAGATACGCTTAATAAAGCCTCATCGACTTCACTCTATTCGTCTCATGGAGTCTTTGTGCGCTACAATTTATTAAGCGTGTCTAAAAAGGACTATGGAGCTCAGGATCATCCCGGAATGCCTGAGGATCAGCCCCCACGCAGTGAACGCGGCAGCAGCCTTCAAGCACTGGCAGACTTGTTTTGAGGCCTACCTCAGAACGGCCACCGGCCGGGTCACAGAAGACCAAAAACTACAGGTCCTGCACTCGAGGTTAAGCACGGAGATTTTCTCCCTCATCGAAGACGCGGAGGATTTCCAGACGGCGTTCGCAGCACTGAAAAGTCTCTACGTCCGCCCAGTTAACCAAATCTACGCTCGCTACCAGCTCGCGACGAGACGGCAAAGTCCCGGAGAATCGATGGACGAATTCTACGCCACGCTGCTGATTTTGGGACGAGCCTGCAGCTGCCCGTCGGTGAACGCAAATGAACACACGGACATGTTAATGCGCGATGCTTTTGTGGCAGGTATTAATTCCTCCCAAATCCGCCAAAGACTTCTAGAAAAAGAGTCGCTAGGACTCTCAGAGGCACGGGCCCTAGCAGCCTCTCTAGACGTGGCCGCGCGTAATACCCGTGCCTACGGCCCCGACCGCGCGGCAGCCCATTGGGCTCCGTACGTACCCGTCGCGACAAACCCACCCCCCCCCCCGGACACCTCACTGGCTTGCGCGGTCCAAACGCCAAGTCGCACCGGGGGCGCCCGCTGCTATTTCTGCGGCCAGGCGAAACACCCCCGGCAGCGCTGCCCGGCCCGCGCAGCAATCTGCAAGAGCTGCGGGAAAAAGGGCCATTTCGCGGTTGTGTGCCAGTCCCACGAGGTCGCCGCTGTCCCGGGAGAACAGGGAGCCCTGCAAGCCACTTACGTTCCCCAACCCCCCCAGCGCCCCATGTACGACCCGCAGGCGCAGCCGCTCTGGGTCCCGACCACAGCCGTCCCGGGAGAACAGGGAGCCCTGCACGCCGCTTACGCTCCCCAACCCCCCCCCCCCCCCCCCCCCCGTCCCCACGTATGACCCGCCGGCGCTACCAATTTGGGTCCCGACCACCGCTGTCCCCAGAGATGAGGGAGCCCCGCGTGGTCCTAACGCTCCCCAACCCCCCCAGCGCCCCATGTGCGACCCGCAGACACCGCCATTTTGGGTCCCGACCACCATGAGGGGAGGAAGGGCGCCGCCATCTTGGACCACCCCAGACCTGTACGACGCGTGGGGGTGGCCATTATGTCCACCCCTGCCGCCACCTTGTGACCCCCAGCCATGTGCGATGTATGGGGGCAGCCATTTTGT
The DNA here is from genome assembly GCF_047496885.1 of Scyliorhinus torazame. Lineage (NCBI taxonomy): Eukaryota > Metazoa > Chordata > Chondrichthyes > Carcharhiniformes > Scyliorhinidae > Scyliorhinus > Scyliorhinus torazame. The sequence continues at coordinate 42,389,107 of NC_092719.1, forward strand.
TCATCCCCGACGCCACCTTGGACGGCAACAACGGACCCCAGTGTCGACGGCTCCACGGGGTTCGAGGAAGACGCTCCACTACTACAACCACGTCTCGCTTCAATTACGCTCGATCAAGCTCGGCCCCGGACACTCCAGACGACGACGACAACGGTGCTAATAAACGGGCACGAGACACCATGCCTAGTCGACTCCGGGAGCACGCAGAGCTTTATCCACCCCGACACGGTAAGACGCTGTTCCTTGACCACCTATCCCAGCGCACAAAAGATTTCCCTAGCTGCAGGATCCCACTTCGTACAGATCCAAGGTTTCTGCATAGTTACCCTAACGGTGCAGGGGAGGGAATTCAAAAACTACAAACTACACGTCCTTCCCCAACTCTGCGCCCCCACATTACTGGGATTAGATTTCCAGTGCAATCTACAGAGCCTTACGTTCAAATTCGGCGGCCCAATACCCCCACTCACTATCTGCGGCCTCGCAACCCTCAAGGTGCAACCCCCGTCCTTGTTTGCGAACCTCACCCCGGATTGCAAACCCGTCGCCACTAGGAGCAGACGGTACAACGCCCAGGACCGGACCTTCATTCGGTCCGAAGTCCAGCGGCTACTAAAGGAAGGCATAATCCAGGCCAGCAATAGTCCCTGGAGAGCACAGGTGGTAGTAGTGAAGACAGGGGAGAAACAAAGGATGGTCATAGACTATAGCCAGGCCATCAACAGGTACACACAACTAGACGCGTACCCTCTCCCCCGCATATCCAACATGGTCAATCGGATTGCCCAATATAAAGTCTTCTCCACCGTGGACCTCAAGTCCGCCTACCACCAGCTCCCCATCCGCCCAAGTGACAGCCTTCGAGGCAGAAGGGCGATTATACCATTTCCTAAGGGTCCCATTTGGCGTCACAAACGGGGTCTCGGTCTTCCAACGGGAGATGGACCGAATGGTTGATCAACATGGGTTGCGGGCCACGTTCCCGTATCTCGACAATGTAACCATCTGCGGCCACGACCAGCAGGACCACGACGCCAACCTCCAAAAATTCCTCCAGACCGCCAAAGCCTTGAACCTCACGTACAACGAGGACAAGTGCGTTTTTAGCACCAACCGGCTAGCCATTCTGGGCTACGTAGTGCGCAATGGGATAATAGGCCCCGACCCCGAACGTATGCGCGCCCTCATGGAATTTCCCCTCCCGCACTGCTCAAAAGCCCTGAAACGCTGCCTGGGGTTTTTTTTATACTACGCCCAGTGGGTCCCCCAGTACGCAGACAAGGCCCGCCCCCTAATACAGACCACGACCTTCCCTCTGTCGACAGAGGCTTGCCAGGCTTTCAGCCGCATCAAAGCGGATATCGCAAAGGCCACGATGCGCGCCATCGACGAGTCCCTCCCCTTCCAGGTCGAGAGCGACGCCTCCGACGTAGCTCTAGCGGCCACCCTTAACCAAGCGGGCAGACCCGTGGCCTTTTTCTCCCGAACCCTCCACGCTTCAGAAATCCGCCACTCCTCAGTGGAAAAGGAAGCCCAAGCCATAGTGGAAGCTGTGCGACATTGGAGGCATTACCTGGCCGGCAGGAGATTCACTCTCCTCACCGACCAACGGTCGGTAGCCTTCATGTTCGATAATGCACTGCGGGGCAAAATCAAAAACGACAAGATCTTAAGGTGGAGGATCGAGCTCTCCACCTTCAACTACGAGATCTTGTATCGTCCCGGAAAGCTGAACGAGCCGTCCGATGCCCTATCCCGCGGCACATGTGCCAACGCACAAATTAACCGCCTCCAAACCCTCCACGAGGACCTCTGCCACCCGGGTGTCACTCGGTTTTTCCACTTTATCAAGTCCCGCAACATCCCATACTCTTTAGAGGAGGTCCGTACAGTCACAAGGGACTGCCACATCTGCGCGGAATGCAAACCGCATTTTTTCAGGCCGGATGGTGCGCACCTGATTAAGGCTTCCCGCCCCTTTGAACGCCTTAGTCTGGATTTCAAAGGGCCCCTCCCCTCCACCGACCGCAACACATACTTCCTTAATGTGGTGGACGAATACTCCCGCTTCCCATTCGCCATTCCCTGCTCTGACATGACCGCGGCCACAGTCATTAAAGCCCTGAACACCATCTTCACACTGTTCGGTTGCCCCGCATACGTCCACAGCGACAGGGGGTCCTCTTTCATGAGTGACGAGCTGCGCCAGTTCCTGCTCAGCAAGGGCATAGCCTCAAGCAGGGCGACCAGCTACAACCCCCGGGGGAATGGGCAAGTAGAGAGGGAGAACGGCACGGTCTGGAAGACCGTCCTACTGGCCCTACGGTCCAGGGACCTCCCAGTTTCACGGTGGCAGGAGGTCCTCCCGGACGCTCTCCACTCCATCCGGTCGCTATTATGTACGAGCACTAATCAAACGCCTCATGAGCGTCTCCTTGTCTTCCCTAGGAGGTCCTCCTCTGGAACGTCGCTGCCGACCTGGCTGGCGGCCCCAGGACCCATCTTGCTCCGAAAGCATGTGCGGGCACACAAGGCGGACCCGTTGGTCGAAAGGGTTCACCTCCTCCACGCGAACCCGCAGTACGCGTACGTGGAGTACCCCGACGGCCGACAGGACACGGTCTCCCTGCGGGATCTGGCGCCCGCCGGCAACACACACACCCCCCCGACACCATTCACCCAACCCCCCCCCTTCCTGCCACCGCCGCACCCCGCGACCGCCCCCTTCCCAGGAGGATCGGTTCCCCTCCCCTCAGGCCCGACCAAGAATAAAGCCCAAGCTGAAACCGTAAGGCTCCTGGAGACGACAACACTGGTACAAGCACCACCACCACCACCGGGGCCGAGGCAATCGACACGGACGACCAGACCGCCCGACCGACTCGTGGCGTCGATCTAAATCAATATATGGACTTTTCACAAGAACATTTTGCTTTTCTCCCGATACCTTCTGTAAATAGTTGAAACAGGACAAAATTGTACATACTGTATTGCCATATGAATGTTTTCCTCCCAGGACCAGCCCTGTAAACCCTTACCACCATGCGAAGCATCACCCCGCCGGGTTCATTTTTGACAAGGGGTGAATTTGGTAGTATGTATTAGGGGTCATGTGGGACTGGAAGCCCTAATGTCATTGGCTGACAGATCCCGGGTCCTGGTTGGCCGTTGACCTCTAGCTCCGCCCTGAAGGCGGAGTATAAGAAGCCGGAGTCCTCCCCCGCAGGCCATTCTACTATCGAGCTGCGGGGGAACAGACACGCTTAATAAAGCCTCATCGACTTCACTCTATTCGTCTCACGGAGTCTTTGTGCGCTACAATCCCCAAGCACCGTTTGAGGGCCTTGGGACTACGGGGAGGGGAAGTTCCTTAAATGGGCGCATGTGGTCAGGGTCGGGACCTAGGACCCCATTTTCCACGACGTAGCCGAGGACGGCTAGTCGGGTTGTGTGGAAAACGCATTTTTCCTTGTTATAGGTCAGGTTGAGGGCTCGGGCGGTCTGGAGGAATTTTTCAAGGTTCACGTCATGGTCCTGCTGATCATGGCCGCAGATGGTGACATTGTCCAAGTATGGGTAAGTAGCCCGCAGGCCGTACTGGTCCACCATTTGGTCCATCGCCCTTTGAAAGATGGAGACCCCATTTGTGACACCAAAGGGGAGTCTGAGGAAGTGGAAGAGCTGGCCGGCTGCTTCGAAAGCACTATAGGGAGCTGGTGGTCGGCGGATTTGAGGTCGACAGTGGAAAATACCCGGTATTGAGCGATCCGATTGACCATTTCTGCTATGCGAGGAAGGGGGTACGCATCGAGCTGCGTGAAGCGGTTTATCATAGAATTTACAGTGCAGAAGGAGGCCATTCGGCCCATCGAGTCTGCACCGGCTCTTGGAAAGAGCACCCTACCCAAGGTCAACACCTCCACCCTATCCCCATAACGCAGTAACCCCACCCAACACTAAGGGCAATTTTTGGACATTAAGGGCAATTTATCATGGCCAATCCACCTAACCTGCACATCTTTGGACTGTGGGAGGAAACCGGAGCACCCGGAGGAAACCCACGCACACACGGAGAGGATGTGCAGACTCTGCACAGACAGTGACCCAAGCCGGAATCGAACCTAGGACCCTGGAGCTGTGAAGCAATTGTGCTATCCACCATGCTACCGTGCTGCCCTAATCTTGGTTATGGTTTAGCTATAGTCCACAACCATCCGTTTCTTGACCCCGGACCGTACTACCACCACTTGTGCTCTCCAGGGGCTGTGCTAGCCTCGGTGACCCCCTCTTAAAGTAAATGCTGGACCTCTGACTTGATAAAAGTCATGCCTTGGGCACTGTACCGCCGGCTCCTGGTGGCGACGGGCTTACAGTCGGGAGTGAAGTTCGCGAATAGCGAGCGGGGTGCGACTCTCAGTGTCGCAAGGCTGCTTACCGTGAGGGGGGGCAAGGGCCTGCTGAACTTCAGTGTCAGGCTTCGGTGGCTGCATTGGAAATCCAGCCTGAACAGCAGAGGGGCGCAGAGGTGAGGGAGGATATAAAGTTTGAAACGAGCGTATTCGGCGCCCTGGATCGAGAGGTCCGCAATACAATACCCTTTGATTTGGACCGAGTGCGACTCGGAGGCAAGGGCTACGGGTTGGGACGCGGGATGGATGCGCAAGGAGCAGCACCTTACCGTTTCTGGGTGGATAAAGCTCTCCGTGCTCCTGGAGTCGAAGAGGTAGGGAGTGTCGCGCCCGTTGACCTGGACCTCCATCATGGAATTCTGCAGGTGCTTTGGTCGCGTTTGGTCGAGGGTGATCGCTCCCAGTTGCGGGTAGTCCGAGTCTTCAGCCGAGTCGGATTCAGAAAATGGCCGCCACCGTCGGTCGCACGTGTCGGGTCGAGAAGATGGCCACCGCCAAGATGGCCGCCCCCATGATTCGCACAAGGCAGATGATGCGTCAGAAGGGGGCGTGTCCGGTTGGTGCGCAGCCGCGTTGCGAGGCCTACGGGCCTGTAAGCCTGATTTTCGGGCCTGATGATCTTTTTGTTTCTGGGCCTTGGGCCTGACCAGGCAGACCCTCGCGAAATGCCCCTTCTTCCCGCAGTTGCTGCAGATGGCGGAGCAGGCTGGGCAACATGGACATGGGTGCTGGCCCTGCCCACAGAAATAGCATGGTGTGCCCCCGGTTTGGGCGGATCACCGCGCGGCACAGGCCCGTAGCGTGGGCGAGTCTGGGGAAGTTCGAGGGGGGCTCGCAGGGTCCGCAGGGTACGTGCCTAGATTGTGGCGGGCCACTTCCAGTGAGGTGGCGACCTTTACGGTGTCCTGGAGGTCTTTTGCCACATTTTTGAGGAGTCGCTGCCTGATATAGGTCGAACGGATGCCGGACACGAAAGCGTCTCGGATGTGCAGGTTCATATGGACTTCCCCCATCGCATCCTGATGATTGCAGTTCCTGGCAAGAGTGGTGAGCTTTTCCACAAATGATTCTCGCGTTTCCCCTGAACGCTGCCGGCAGGTAGAGAGCAGATGCCGGGCATGTACCTCGTTTATGGGTTTGACGAACCGCTTGCCTAGGATCTCGATCGCCTCGTTGTAAGTAGTCGCCTTCTCGATCGTGGCGTCTGTGACTTACCCGGGCGTGGAGTAGGCGCAGCTTGCATGGCCCTACGACGGGAGTCTCCGAGGAGAACAGGTAGGCCTCGAAGCAGCGGAGCCAGTACTTAAAAATTTATTTTGCCTCCGGTGTCCGTGCTTCTAGGTTGAGCTTCTCTGGCTTGAGACCTGCGTCCATCCTAACGTAGTCAGCTTATTAAATTGTAGTACCCTCAATAACGATGCAAGAGAGTAGAACGGTAAAGAAGGCTTTAATAAGCTGAGAACTAGCCTGCTGCTGTGACGGGTGCTGACTGGGTGCCGCCTACAAAGCGCCCCATTATATATGACTCCCTGGTGGGCGGAGCGAGAGGCGGAGTCCCCCAGGGTTCCAAGCCCAGTCTTAAAGGAGACATCACCGTACATGATGATAAGGGTACAGTAACACGGTAACCATTCATCACACCCCCACATCCCCTACCCTGCCAGTGGATGGGTTATCACAGACCCCCCCTCCCTCAGCCTGCCAGTGGATGGATTATCACAGACCCCCCCCCCTCCCTCAACCTGCCAGTGGATGGATTATCACAGACTCCCCCCCCCCTCCCTCAGCCTGCCAGTGGATGGGTTATCACAGACCCACTCACCCAGCCTGCCAGTGGATGGGTTACCACAGATGCCCCCTGCCCCAGTCTGCCAATGGGTGGGTTATCACAGACCCCCCCCCCTCCCAGACTGTCAGAGGGTGGGTTATCTCAGACCACCCCCCTCCCCAGCCTGACAGTGTATGGGTTATCATAGACCAGTCTGCCAGTGGGTCGGTTATCACAGACCGGCCGATCCCCCAGCCTGCTAGTGGGTGGGCTATCACAGCCCACCCTCCCTCAGTCTGCCAGTGGATGGATTTCCACAGATAGCCCTCCCCAGTCTGTCAGTGGGTGGATGATTACAGCACCCCCCCCCCCCCACCCCCCCACCCACCCCCCCGCCACCTCCACCCCGACTTCAACATGGGACTTCCCTCCTTCAATCTCTGACTGGGCCAAGTCACAGACTATCACTGAATGTATGCAGTACGACTGGGGTTCATATATTGATGTGTCTCCCCGTGGGTTTGGTGTTTTGGAGTTTATGCTCTGATGCCTCTTTAACTTTGGAGTTGATGTTTTTGGGGTTCATGTTCTGATGTCCCACTCTGTTGAAAATAACCACTTGCCCCCACTTTGCCCCCCCCGATCAAACCTCTGCCGGCAGGTTTTGCCTACCGACCCCTCCCCTCCACCCGTAACAATTGCCCCCTCCCTACTTGCAGCAACTCCCCAAATTACCTTCACTACTTGCAGCAATTCCAACCCTCCCCCACTCCCCACCCCACTTGCAGCAATTTCCCTCTTGCCGGCTATTGGGTAAAACTGAGATAAATCTATTGATCTGTCTGGACCATATCTTTTTTAACTACGGTTCGATAAGCAGAATGGTACATTAAAATCTCCAGGCCCCAATACACCTCTATTTTGCAAGGTGAAAGTTGCCTTTGAACAACGCTAGCTACTCGTCATGCTCCCCCCCTCCCCCGGGCCCACCCCCATTCTAATCCGGGCAGTCTACGCATTGGCAGCACTGACTACATGCAGGAATCATTTAAAGTAGCAGGCAGCATGAGTCTAATCTGCTGCCTGCATTGCAATGAACAGATAACGGGTTAATCGCATTTTGTGATCCTGAAGGGGCTGGTTTAGCACAGGTCTAAATCACTGGCTTTTAAAGCAGACCAAGGCAGGCCAGCAGCATGGTTCAATTCCTCCCTGAACAGGCGCCGGAATGTGGCGACTAGGGGCTTTTCACGGTAACTTCATTTGAAGCCTACTTGTGACAATAAGCGATTTTCATTTCATTTCATACCCGTTTTCGGGGGTTAACCAATTCAAATCCCCAGGGTCTTCGATATCTGTTGCTTTTTTTTAGCTCACTTCATTTTGCTTGTCTGTCTTTCACAAACAAGCAATAGAAATGATTCTCTTTCAGATGTATCAGTAAAATGGCTACAAAACATTTCTTTACTGCACTTAGGTTAATTTTCTTCTATTCACGAATGTCAACAAAAAAATGTGAATATAAACCAGGAAATGTTCATTCAAGAAATTATGATAAATAGGGCAGTGTCCCTGATCAGTTAGATCACACATAGGTACATGGACTGCAAAATGAGTTTGATGGGTTTAATAACCTTTAATATCCATTCTCCCTTGTGTCCTTTTTCACTGCACTCTAACTTATAAATCTGAGTGAGATCCTGCACTAGTGAAAAGTTTTTTTGGGGGGGGGAATTCACATTTACTGAGAACTGAACGAAGATTAGAAAGAAACAACTTCAATCCTACTTGATTCGAACGCAGGCCACCGTGGTGAAAAGGCTAACGTTCTTGTCACTGAAACACCAAATCCTTTGAAGATGATCTCTTTATATCAAACTCATAGTGGGGGCAGAACAAATGATCTTAAATTCAAGCTTCAGATTGTTCAAAGCTAAAACTCAAATCTCTATGAAAGCTTTGGATCCAAAAGTTAATCCTGAAAAAGTTTACAAGCGTTCCAATGCTTCTGGGCTGTCAACCAACACAAAGCACAACTTTTAAGTCATTGGCAGCAAAGACTTTAAGCAGGATATGCGTACATGTGAAATTAAATGTAGCTCCAGTCACTGAGACTATTACATCCACATAATAAATCAACTGATTAAGATCTGTTAATGGCAAGAAATTAGAAAGTATGAAAGAAAGGTATTCTTTCACACTTTTTGGCAATAGGCAGATTTTAATACGTACAATATAGTGGTTATATTAAATGAAACCTCGCCTGCTCTAGACATTAGTTCACTTGCCTTACTTTACATTGTATGACGTGAGTTGCGGTTTAGTAGATCATGGAACAGGGAAAACTGAATTTTGTAGATTGGGGTTCAATTTCTACTGAAAGTAGCTTGCAACTGACGTTACTTGGATAAGGTATAACGATTTACAAGACATAGGATACGATTCAGCGGAAACATTTCGAAGTGCCATTTTGGGCGGGTTTGACGGGGTGTTTTGCGGTGGCTACATTGGCGAAATCATGGCCTGCGTTCAACCACAAGTAGTCCCAAAAATGAGCCCCCATGTGAATCTGGCTATGCCTGGCTCCCTCGCTGTCTGATTTGCCTTACTCGAGCATCAGCTGCTCACCGCTAACAAGTGGGAGCTGCTTTTAAACGCTCCCTCACCACTCACTCCCAGTCAACACACAAGCATGACAGCGCGCAGACCTGCTCCTCTCTTTGGCGATGCCGACCTAACCAGGCTTCTCGACACCGTCGATGAGAGGCAGGTCACCCTGTTTCCCCGAGCGGGGTTGGAGGACTGACAACAGGGTCAGCAATGCCACCTGGGAGGAGTGGTAGCGGCTGTCTGTGCGGGCAGCATGACGAGGAGGACAGACACCCAATATCTGAAGATGAACGACCTCCAACGAGCTGCAAGGGTAAATTACCACCTCTCTCCTTGCGTCAGTTCTGCCTGCCACCCCGCAAATTCCTAAACTCCAATCCACTGGCTGACACCTCGCATCCACCCAACATCCGATCTTCAAGCTTGTTTCTCATAACTCACTGGCACACACCAGCACAACCCCTTCATAGGTGCCCACACATGTCACCTGGTAGAGATCCCCTGACCCATCAAGTGAGCAGCTTACAATGTCCTCTCTTTGTCCCCACAGGAGAAGATAGCCTATTGTAAGAGGGAAACGGTCGAGATGGGGTGGAGGAGTCCCAAAGATCCGAGTCCTCATCCCCTGTGTGGAACGGGCCCTGGAGATTGCAGGGTTGCCTGAGGAGAGAGGAGTGAGGAGAGAGGAGAGACTGACAGTGAGGTTGGCCTGCACCAGGGAAGTGAGGAGCCACTGTCCCTTCACCCAGCTGACCTGTGTCAAGTGAGTTGTTGATGTCTCACAAAATGATCCTTCCCTCTCACTGCCTCATGTCCATTGTCTTGCAGGATCACCATCTGATGAGGCCAGGCCATCCGGTGTCGTGCCCCACCCCCGCCACCAAAGAGAACACCTTGGAGGAAAGCTCCGAGGAGAACACTGGTGATGCGTCACAGCTACCATCCCCACCTCCCACCAGTGCAGAAACACATACCTAGGTGGGTGACATTAGTAGACAGGTGTCGGGGGCCACCATGCGGCCGCCACACAGTTGCTGATACACATTAGGCGTAAGCAGATACATCCAAGGCAGACAACAGTCAGAGGTCTGCTGCATCCCAGACACAGCTGGGCCCCAGCCAGATGTCGAGCCTCTGGACAAGATTGTCCCAGAGCTGCTGCAAAAGATAGGCCAGAGCCATGAAATTCAGGAGGGGGTATCGGAGACATTCCAGCGACTGAAAGGCCGATTGGAGGAGGGGTCCCAAAGCCTTTAGGTGCAGGAGATAGTGCCAGGATCTGTGGTAATGAGACCAATACTGCTCGGGTGCTGACGCAAAGGATTTAATGGTTTAACTTTTACTTCCAGGTGTTTTCTATCTGTAAGAATGGTTGGAATTATGACTATGCGGCAGAAACCCCGTCACTGGGGTTGTAAGTGGATGGTGACCCCACTTCCCCAAGTGGTAGGATTTGGATCCATATTTTGCTGATATCAGTCACTTAACTCCTGGGGCTGCTGCACTATTAATCGCAGTGACCTTCCCTCAAGATCTGGCAGCCTACTCAGAGCACCAACAGATCAGTAACCTTAGCAGTGCCGTTGCTTGCTGTAGCCATCGCTGGGCTATCACCTGAAGGATGAGGGTGCACCGATGGCCAAACACCCTCAATGTCAGGTAAGTGGGGTCTGGGGAGCACCGGAGCCAAGCAGGCAGACAGGCAGTGGCGCGGGATGGGGGGGGGGAAAGGGGGTTAGTAATGGTACATGCTGGTGTTGCCGCTGGTGTGACCATTGCTGCAGGCAACCCCTCCCTGGATCATGAAGTTTCTACATTTGTTGAATGTCAGATTAATTAATCTTCGTTGACAAAATAATTTACAAACAATCTTGTTTATGATACATTTAACTTCTACCTTAATTCCATTTGTATCTTCCACTTATGTATTTGCATGACTTGATGGTTTTCCATCCGTACGAATGGTGGGAATTATGAGCAGGTGGCTCCCTGGAGATCACTAAGTTTTAGCTGGCATTCCCCATATGCAGGTGCGACCCTTCCGACATCAGAAAAATGCCCTTGGAAGTAGCCATTAAGTGACTCAGTTGTGATCCTGATGGATGACTTGTCTGCCATCTTTCAAGCCCTTGGCAAAATGGCAGGGTGGTAGGAAGATATCAGGCACCCCCATGACACCTTCCCATGCCATTTTGCCAGTCTTCCCATTTCCCAACGTGTCGCCAATGGGCCTGGGAAATTTGAGCCAATACTTCAGTGTGATTGACTGGCTGTCCTGCTTGATGGCATGCCGCTGCTGGAATCCTGGAGATGCTCTTGACTTTGCACCATATTCAAGCTGACATCGGCTGAGGGAAAACCTGTCTCATAGAGATAGCCATATCTTTGAGGGCAGCTTTCTTCACTGCTGACTGTAAAGCTCAATTTATTCTACCACCATCTGAGGCCAAAGAAGATCATGACGTGCTATTTTACCAGAAGGTTGAAAATAGTAATGATCCTCAGGTAAACTATAAAAAATTGAGCTGGTAAAGGCATATTTTGGCTAGAGGGAGTGGAAACAACAGGAGCATTTGGAGATGCTGATCCTCAAAAAATACCTTGTGTAAAAATTCCACCAAAATAAACATGACCTTATCGGGCAGCACGGTAGCATTGTGGATAGCATAATTGCTTCACAGCTCCAGGGTCCCAGGTTCGATTCCGGCTTTGGTCACTGTCTGTGCGGAGTCTGCACATCCTCCCCGTGTGTGCGTGGGTTTCCTCCAGGTGCTCCGGTTTCCTCCCACAGTCCAAAGATGTGCAGGTTAGGTGGATTGGCCATGATAAATTGCCCTTAGTGTCCAAAATTGCCCTTAGTGTTGTGTGGGGTTACTGGGTTATGGGGATAGGGTGGAGGTGTTGACCTTGGGTAGGGTGCTCTTTCCAAGAGCCGGTGCAGAATCGATGGGCCGAATGGCCTCCTTCTGCACTGTAAATTCTATGATATCTCTGATGAAATCTGTTTTATTTAGAAAACTGACTAAGGATTCGAAACAGGGCTTTTTGCAGAAGGGTGGGAAAATTATAGGAAAAGCCATTTCACACAGCTCTCATTCATTCTCTCGTGGCCAATTCAGAGTATTAATGACAGGAGCCTGGGAAGAGAACAGCTGTCGTCCCTTTTCGTTGGGGAGTGATGCATTGCAGAGTCAGAGTGAGGAATTTACAGAATAAGGAGAGGGAGGAAAATATTAAATGGTTACGCACAATACATTTCCTGATGACGAGCTGTCACAGTGCATTATCGCAACCAAATAAACAGGTCGAGATGAATGTATTGGAGATTTGATTTAGGAGAATAATGACCATTTACTTAGATGAACACACAGAGTTTGCTTCCAGCATTACAATAGGGAATTACACCTGCTCTTTCTATTTTGTAATATTTACATTCAATAAAATGAGACAGCAACACTCCTGAGGTTCAGCTGAAAAGGATTAAAAAACACAGTAATAAAGAAGATGGATTTAATGGAGTAACGATAACCATTTCAAATCAAAGAATCTGGGGCGGAATCCTCCGCTGGCTGACGCCGAAACCGCGGTGCGTGCGATTGGGCGGAGAATAGGTTCTGATGCGAAATCGTGGCGGACGCCAAATCGCAATTCTCCGTCATCTCAACCGTGGCGTCAACGTGTTCCGGAACGCACGTACAGTAAACACTGTTTGCATATCATTATCGGGCCCGATGCGGTTTTCGCCGGGGCCTCCGCGATTCTCCACGTCCGATGGGCCGAGTTCCCGACGGCGCAGTTCACTTGAGCTTTTATAAATCGTGAAGCCACCGCCATGGCTGATGAGGGAGGGAGCGAGGAGGTAGGACCCAGAGAAGAGTGACTGTGGGCGGCCAGGCCAGATACTGGCCGTTCTGGCTGGGGTGGGGGGGGGGGGGAGGCCTTGCCAGGGCCAGGGGCTGGGGGGGTGACGGGAGAACAGGCGAGTGGCCAGGATGACCCCCCACGAGACTGGGCCGGTGCCCAGGCACGACCCCATTACCGCGGCTTGCAGGGCAGCCATCTTGCTGCGCACCACGCTGACCACCCATCTTGGCTGCTGGTTCTGCAGACTGACACCAACCTTATGGGTGCCCCTATCCACCCACTCCACCCTCCAACACCCCCTCCACCCCCACCCAGCCACCAACAGCCTGTGGCCCACCAAGTCCAGTGGCCACAGTACCCCCTACGGGGGCGGGGGCAGTGGTGCGTACCACTGGCAAGGGCAGTGCCAGCCGACGGTACTCCTGGCAGCAGGGACAGGTGCCAGGGCCAGAGGCCCCCACGGTGCCAACCACCAACGGGGCCAGGTGTGCGGGGATTGGGGGGGGGAACATGTGGGGGCAGAGTCCGCAGTGCCAACCGGGGCCACCATGTAGCCCGTTGGATCTGTTTGTGCAGGAGGGTACACACCATTCTAATATGTCGACCTTTCACCCCCTGCAGACGATGGATATTGGAACACAACTGGCAATGGTGGCCTTCCTGCTAGTTGCCATAGCCATGGGGGATGCCCTGTGGCTGTACGAGCTAGAGCTGCTCAAGGAGGAGGAAGCTGCAGCAGCAGAACATACCGCAGTGGAACATATGGCAGCCGCCTAGGATGGAGAGCCTGCTGCCCAATAGGCCGAGGAGGAGGAGGTGGCAAGGAGGCGCTGCATGAGGCCTCGCATCTACTGGCAGCACCTGTCATTCGAGGACCTGCCGGACCGGGAACGGCATCGAAGACTCCAGCAACATATAGACAGTGCGACATATCTGCCAGGTGATAGCACACCTGGCACCGCGGAAGTACGGGGGGAGGAAACCTGCTCCCGGTGGCTGTCAAGGTGACGGTCGCCATGAACCTTTACCCCACGGGCTCCTTCCAGGTGCCGAGTGGGGACCTGCCCGGAATCTTACAGATCTCAGTGCACAGGGACACCTGTGTCGTCACGGAGGGCCTATATGCCCGATAGGCACAATATATCAAATTCAATGTGGAACGAGCCCGCCCGGATGTCCAAGCAGCGGGGATGCTCAGGACAAGGGGTGATCGACGGGATGAATCTCCCTCCACGAGCACCAACCCTTGATGAGCTGGTCTTCACAAATCGAAAGGGGTTCCACCAGATGAACGTGCAGCTGGTGTGTGACCATGAGATGCACATCATGTACGTCTGTGCCTGATACCTGGGCAGTGTGCATGACGCCTTCATCCTAGCACACTTCGACTGTTCCTGACACCTTTGAGGCGCACCCTCAGATGAGGGGCTAGCTGCTGGGCAACAGGGATTGTCCGCTGTGGTGTGGCTGATGACAGGCTGGTGCCTGAACCCCCATAGTGCTAGAAGAGACTCCCACATCGTGGTGGCCTGCTGCATCCTCCACAACATCGCGCAGCAGAGGAGCGAACAGCTGGAGGAGGAATCTCGTCCAACTAGGAAAATGCGGAGGTGGGTCAGGAGAGGCAGGGCATGGGATGCAGGCAGGCACAGGATGCCGTACAACGTGTACACCATTCCCGACCTGCATACGAACCTTGGGGTGGCAGAGGTGGGGATTGCTTGTGGGGGCGACTGTTAGGGTTAAGAGGGAGGGGGAGGCGTACTGGGGCAATGTGCAGTGACCGACCTTGGGGCTCCGGTCAGTGCCTACTTCCAATGTCTGCCCAACTCCTGCCATTCCACCCCCCCCCACACACACACACAGGTGAACATTTTTATAATGGTTTGTGACCTAGCCCCAATGCTAACCTGTGTCCTGTACCCGTGCCAACTTAATTGGTATCTATTTTTCTGGCCTTATGGGCCCTCACGTTATGTCTAGGTAGATCCCATGGTGGTACATCAGGAGTGGAGGCAGCCTGCTGCGATTCCCGCCCTGTGACCTGGGTCCCCTTTGGCATCTGCTCGACATGGGTCTCCATGCTCGCGGCCATGGAGCACAGGGACTCGGTCACCTCCCTCTGAAACTGTGCCACATCACTCAGTGACGGTGCCGCCTCCCTCTGGGACTGGCTCAGGTCAGCCAGTCTCCAGGCAATGTCGCCGAGACCAGCAGTCACAATTCTTTGTGACTGGGCCAAGCTCTGGAACGCTGCTGCAGTGTCCAGGTGGCCCTGGTACATAGCTGCCTATGACAGGCTAGGAGGAGGTGGAATGGTGAGGGGGTGGGGGGGGGGGGGGGGGGGGGGTGCGGAGGGGCTGGTGAAGATGTGGTACCGGAGGTTGTGCCATACGTGCGATAGGGACAATGCAACTCAGCGGGGGCTCAGTTGATTGCCCAACGCTACTATCTGCCTCGGTAACTGGCCTCTTTCCAGGCCCCCGACCAGGTCCAGAGCCCACTGCTCCGGTATAGGTCCTGACATGTGGTGTAGGTGGGGTTCGGTAGCTCTTCAGTTGGGGGGGGCGTTTTGAATGTGTGGGACGGGTGTTGGTGCCAGGGGCATGCAGCTGGTTACTCACCCTATCCACCATGAGGAGGTCGTGCAGCTTCTTCCTGCACTGCTGTCTGGTCCTGGTGGTGGGGCCCACAGTGCTCACAGCCTCTACCACCTACACCCAGGCCCAATGTACGGTGGCGGGCTTCAGCCTCCTTTCAATCCCGGGGAACAGGGTATTCCGCCTCTCCACCACAGTGTCCAGTAGGGTCTCAAGCTCTGCATCTGTGCACCGGGGTGCCACTCTCCATGCTGCCGTCTTGTTGGCCAGCAGGCAGCAAAACGGCTCCCCCCCCCACGCCGACTATGGTGACGCGGGACACAGTCTGCAGCCACCACGCAAAGCACGCAAAAACTGCAAGCACACGTGCCCCAAGCTGTCAGGAAGTTGGCCCATCGAGGGCGGAGCAACAGGGGAGGGCCTTCAGATGACTTCCCGAGGGTGCGGCGTACTCAGCCACGACACCATTTTGAGGGGGTGGAGCATTCTGATTTTGGTGTCAAAACGGATTCTTCGGCCAATCGCCGAATGCAATTTCGGCGTCGGTAATCGGAGAATTCGGTCCTAAATTTCTGAAACGGGTAATTCCGCCCATTAACTCTGTTTCTCTCCGACCCGCATTTCCAGCATTTTTTGTTTGATTTTGGATTTAAATAAACGTTTTGATCAGTTGATATATGACAGTTAAATCAGCTGAGTAGTTGCATCCACTGCTTTTAGCTCACATACTCATATTGCTGTTCTAATTTCAGAAACAAAGAAAACATATTGATATGGAAAGAAAATTTGATTCTCTTTATTTTCCACCACCATAGTGCTTACCATTACAGTGAGAACCACTTTTATTTCGATTGGCACACTTCCTAGAAAGCTTCACCCCTGCTCACAGACTGATACAGTGCCTTACTATGTTCAGCTAGGCTCCGAAAATGCTCATGGGTATTGTCTGTTCAGTTGAATACAAAACCTACTATTCATAACCTTGTTTTAATAAGAATTTGAACACTTTAAAATTTAAGTTAATGCCACTATTAACATTGGATGTTCTATGATTTAAAAAATTAAATTACTCCCTCTCTGACGGCATTTTTCTTCCAACTTTGGGTGGTCTCTCACTCCAAATCCATTAGTTTTATTCATCATGTCTTCAGGGATTATTTCTACTGGGAGTGAGCATGGCTTTCCCTAACTTTGGTTAAAGAAACAGTGGTATTTTACTCAGGGTGATTAATTCTGATTCATATGACAGCTACCATCACGATAGTAATAAAATCTGAAATAGTGCAGTCGAGAAATTATCATTTTAGTTTTCATTTTCAACAAATATATTTTTAGAAAGAACTGGAAAGATATGGCAAGTGTTATTCCACAGAGATCTGTGTTGCAGCTGATATGTTGTGGATATCTGTAATATGAGATAAAAATGAAAGAAAATTGCTTGAATTTGTGTAGAGAGATCAATAAATTACTGATGGTACCAAATTGGTTGTATGGCAAATGGTGACACTGATTCCAAAAGGATGGGCAAGTACTAAATTTTGATAGTAAGGACGGGTAAAGAAAATGCATCTTAATCGTGACACTTTAAATGGAGTTGAGAAACAGAGGGACCTTGATGGGCAGATACATGGGTCATTAAAGGTAACAGTGCAACTAGATAAGGCCATTAAAAAAACAAAATGGAATCCTTGTTTTTTTATCTGTGGCGGCATATCGTTCAAAATAAAGAAGATGGTGTTGAACCTGCACAGGGTCTAGGTTTGCTGCAATTGGATGCATGTGTATATACCCCTTCATAGTAAGGATATTATATGGAGAAGGTACATTGGGCACGGTTCCCCGGAAAGATTTCTAAGTGTTGGAGCGAGCGGGAATTGCCACGACCTTCCCGGCCCTCAGTCCAGCGAAGTCAGCAACGCTATTCAGCGTTAATTGGTCCACTTAATGAGGCCTCACGGGCATATCGCCACCAATGAAGGCTCACCAGTTGATTTGCCAGGATCGTGCTTGCTAGGCTCCCGCTATAAAGGGCGAGCAGCACTTAAGCTGTACTTTCTCGGCCAACCCCAGCCAGCTCACAACAATGGCGCCGAGGAGACCAGCCCCACGATTCGGGGATGCTGACCTGGGGAGGCTGCTAGACGCAGTGGAGGCTAGGATGGATGCCCTGCTCCCCCGAGGATCCAGGAGGGTCAGCCATAGGGCAGCTAGTGCCGCCTGGGATGAGGTGGCGGCGGCAGTAAGCTCCCGGAGTGTGACCAGGAGGACTGGCCTCCAGTGTAGGAAGAAGGTAATCACCCACATCGGGCAGCATGAGTGAGTAGGCACCGACCCTACAACCACTGTAAACCACGCGTGTGGCTAACGATGCCCCCTCTGTGTCTCCTCAGGAAAAGCTCTCCCACAATCGCCGGGAGAGAGCCCACACTGGCGGTGGTGTGCCAGACATCAGGATCCTCACCACCTCCGAAGAGCATTCCCTGGAGGTGACCGGTGTGGCCGAGGACAGGGCGGTCACCAACAAGGAGGCTGGCGTACTCCGCAGAGCTGAGGAATCACTGGCTCCATGAATTGTTATTGCATTACTGACTGACCCATCCCTCCCACTGACTACTGGAAGAGGTCAATTCGGAGCTCATAGAGATGATAGAGTTCAGAGGGAGCTGTCAGCAACACAAAAACAGCTCTATAGCCGCTTGGAGGAGTCCCAGAGGTTACTGGGACTGGAGCAATGCGTGGCACTGAGGCCAACATTGCTGAGGTGGCGATCACAGTGGAGAGCCCAGTGCACGATGTCAAGGCCATCAGTGAAGGTGTCCAAGGCAGTCGGTGACGGGCATGGCTGAGGGTCTCAACAGAATGTCCCCTCACTGGGGATGTTACACCGCAGCAGGCCGACCTTGAGGAGGTTCTGCAGGACATGTCCTGCTCTCAGATGGGAATCCCCGAGGTACTGCAGAGCTTGACCCAGTCACAGGTGGGCATTGCCGAGGCGCTGCAGAGCATGGGCCAGTAACTGGGGAGCATCGCTGAGGGTGGCGACACTATGGTGGGGGCCCACAATCCTGCTGCTGACTACCATTGGTGCCTTCTTAGCCTGAGAGGCTGGTCTCTTCCAGCTGTCCAGGGAAAACATCACCTCGCTTTCGTCCCTCAGGTCCTGTAACTGGACCTCCAGGGAAGAGTCGGTGACCCTTGAGGGGGCAGTCTTTCCAGGGCATCTTCCCATTCCAGTGGTTTCTGAAGCCCCAGATAACAATGTGCAGCTTGGACATCCTGGCCCCTGCTGAGGTCCCTTTAAATTAGAAATCCTTCTGTTGACCGAAGTAGGATGCAACCGCACTCACTCTTCGTTATTGGTCAGGAAAACAGAGCAGAATGCTATATATAGCTTAGTTAAAAAGCCATGGCAAAACCTTCTTCGATGACCGGCCTTCCCGCTGCATGCAGACCTGCTGTGTTAAGATTCTGTCCAAGGTTTGGCTCGATGTCCTGCTCAATAAAACCAACATGCCACTGAATCATACAAAAACAACCGCAGGTTTGATCCATAATTGGTGCTTTGTCATTTGATTACAGCTGCTGACCCGGCAGGGGCCTCGGAATCTCTGGCAAATGAAGAGGAAATTTAGCCGCCCCTCACTGTTATCCTGTGACCCCTGCTGGAAGAAACATGGGCATCTTGAGTTGAGGTCGAGCATGATCTTAGATGCAATATCACCAATGTTGAAAAACTTGGCAATATTCAGTCCAGGCACAAATAAATGAACGGTCATCGGAGGAAGTTATTGTCTTATTTGAAGGCGACCCATGATTATTTTAAGAGCAGAATACTACAGACGCTGGAAATCTGAAATACAATTTCCAGAATGTTCTGGAAATGTCCAGCCGCTCTGGTAGCATCTGTGGAAAGAGTCAAATTTGAATCTTCTTCAAAATTGTTTCTCCAGCACTTCCTGTTTTGATCTCTTATTATTTTCTCTGTACATTTGCAAGCAATACATCTAAGTATTTATTAAAACTAATGCAGACAAGAAAATATCAGGGTAATTTGATTAACTAGGATCTCACTGGGCGGCGCGGTAGCACAGTGGTTAGCACTGTTGCTTCACAGCTCCAGGGTCCCAGATTTGATTCCGGCTTGGGTCACTGTCTGTGTGGAGTCTGCACGTTCTATCTGTGTCTGCGTGGGTTTCCTCCGGGTGCTCTGGTTTCCTGCCACAAGTCCCAAAAGACGTGCTGTTAGGTAATTTGGACATTCTGATTTCTCCCTCCGTGTACCCGAACAGGCGTCGGAATGTATCGATTAGGGCTTTTCACAGTAACTTCATTACAGACTTTTAAGTAAGCCTATTTGTGACAATAAAGATTGTTATTATTGTAAAGGCTGTGCAGAAATTCTCTTTTAATTGGATTTCAGCAACTTTTAGGTATTTTTGCTATGAATGTTTTCTTTTAAAAATGTCTTTCAAATTTCAGCCAATCGACTGTACAACAAACAACCAGACTAAGGTAATTTACCCCAGGAATATAACTTATTTTTTCAAAGGGCCTGATTCCGAGAAATGTTCACAGTAAGATTCAAATATATGAATGAATGAAGTTGGGTTCACTTGCTGTAATTTTCTTGTCCTGGCTTTCCCACTTAACCCAACCAAAGATAGGATTCCAGCCGCAATCTCATGGCCTCGTTGACTGCAGGCAGAAATCCCGTAATGGCTGCTAAACCTCTCGAGAGGTCAAAAACGGGATTTGTACCAGCGAGATCTTCCCCTCCCGCCGCCAGTGACGCAATCAGGTTCATGCTGAGGAAAAGCGTGAGCCTGATTTGCACGAATTAACATTCCAATAACAGGCTTGACACTGCTACTTCCGCCCTCATTGTAACTTCCCACGCAGCTGGTACACCTTCACGCCAGAGCAGATCGCTACTGCTTTTTAAACATGTAAATGAGTTGAGATGACAAAGCCCGGGGCTGTGCTCAGGTAGGTATATCCCCCAGGTGGTGAGGCACAGCCAAGGCATCGCCCTTTGGAACTCTGGCCATGGCCTCTGCCAGGGGCCGTCTTGGGAGCGCTGTCATGGCGGTACTCTTACCGCGGGTGGTGTTGCCCTTCCCCGTGTGAGGTCTCGATGTCCATTGTGGAGGGGAGGTTCCTCATGTCCATGGGGTTTTGGTGTACCTGTGGTGGTGGGGGGGCTTTTATTTAAATCTGAGATCGGGGCCCTCTTTAAATGGTGCCCCGATCTCAGAATTCCTGCAATTGTCAGCTTCATTAGTCCCCGCCCCTCCAGCTGATGGGGTGAATCTCGCCTCCCCTTTGAAATTACAGACATTCAATATAATGAGAAAAGTCGGCTGGGTAGTATGCGAGCTTCGCACTAGTGTTCTCTCCTGAGCCCAACACTTTGTGTATTTTGAGGGAAGACTCCGGCCTCTGTCTGTGAAACCTGTTCGTCACTGAAGGAGATGTTGGAAAGAAAACGATGATGTATGACCACCTCAACCCGATAAAGTGAACTGTTGCAACTTGAAACTGATTCTGCTGGGAAATACGTCAACCACTTTCAAGAAAGTGGTTGCCATCCTAATTATAAACCCAGAATGATGCCTTAAAGCTTGTGTGAATAATAGAATAGGACTGTTCGTGAAAATATGTTTACATTGATGGTTCTACTTATTGTAAGCTGACGTTGATATATGATGAGAAAGATATGAGGCAAAGAATGGAGTAGTGTGTATTACGGTAGCTTTGGAACTGAACAAACAGTGTCCTTTATCTCAATGTTTGATTACACTGTCTAAACTTTGCCATTATTGGCCCACTTTTTTCCCCCTACTGAAATAACAGCTGTTTCAATAAAAGCTCTCATTTTCATGAGGCCAAGGGTGAAAACTCAAAATCAATCATGTCTGTACATCATTATCTTCCACTCAGTCTTCACTGCTTCATTCATCCCAGTGAAGCTCCACGTGGTTCTTGTGAGTTATCAGTTGCATGAAGAAATTGGTTGTCATCTCTGTTTAGCAACCTGAAGATGACTTTGTAGCAGGACTGTATAAATTTGAAATTGATGAATAAGTGCATACAACACATTTTGTCCATCCAGTAGGTCACTGATTGTGGATTGCTTGATGTTTATAGGCTGTAGGAACACAAATGACGTGCAGTGTAGAACCAAATTTATCAAATTAATATGATAAATTTGCCAAGCACCATCCCATGTTACCCAGAACCTCACCTTTATTTAATCGGCTTTCGAACAAAGCAAGCAGTCAGTGTTTTCTTAAAATAAATTTTGAGTACCCAATTCTTTTTTTTTCCATTTAAGGGGCAATTTATCATGGCCAATCCACCTTCCCTGCACATTATTGTGTTGTGGGGCGAGACCCATACAGACACGAGGAGAATGTGCAAACTCCACACGGAGAGTGACCCAGGGCCGGGATCAAACCCAGGTCCTCGACGCTGTGGTGAGCCACATATGGCTACGTAAGGCTGTTGCATATATGTTCTACTGTTCTATTAGTATTGTTATCTCCACTTATTGTTATTGCTGTTCTGTTATTGGTTGTTGCTGTTGTACTGTTGGAATGTTATTATTGGTGCTGCTGTTGGCTCCGCCTGTGGCTCCGCCCAGCTGTGGAGGTATAAAGCCTGTTGATCTGGGTCAGCCCTGCAGTGCGGGAGGAGCTACAGGTCGGCACATATTTAGCTTATTAAAGCATCGGTTCACTGCTTCTCAGCGTCTCGTCTGAATTGATGCCTATCAGATGCCATGAGGCAGCAGTGCCAACCACTGTGCCAGCAAGCAGTCAGTGTTAACACATTTTTCCTTCATTTGCAATCAGAGTATACTTGCATGGGAATAATAGCCTTGAAGTGATACTTCACAGAGCCAGATATTAATGAATATCCTCTCCAACAAGCATAAAATCATGTTAGTCATAACTAAATTTAAAATGACAAGCCACATTTTACAAATAGATAGTCAAAGTCTATGGATTTGTTCATGATTTACATTTTGACATAAACTCTATTCCTCACGATTATCTGTGGCATGATAACATTTTGATATTAATAATTGTGCTTTCAGTTCGTTTTCAGGCTCTTGACCTAGTAAGTTACCTTTGTAAAGGATATTTCAGATCAAAAGTTTTCTGAGATATCTGACGTCAAAAGAAGCAACATTTAAATTTAGGAATAACATTTTTGGTTTATGCATTAAAAAAAACTCATCACTTTTATCAAGTTACTTGGCCTGCCAATTTTTTTATTTTTAATTTTTTTTAAATTTAGAGTATCCAATTATTTTTTCTTCCCAATTAAGGGGCAATTTAGCCTGGCCAATCCACCTAACCTGCACATCTTTGGGTTGTGGGCCGAAACCCATGCAGACATGGGGAGAATGTGCAAACTCCACATGGACAGTGACCCAGGGCTGGGATTTGAACCCGGGTCCTCAGCGCCGCAGTCCCAGTGCTAACCACTGCACCACATGCCACCCTTCTGGCCTGCCAATTTAATATGTATTGATAGACACTATAGGCTCCCAAAAATAGGTCGGTTGACGCGTGCCAGATGTTAAAGTGCAAAATATCTGTAACAAGAACCCATAGTGCCATGAACCTGCCCACTTGCAGTTTGAGCAGAGGTGGAGCGAGGCGGTGGACTGGCAACCAATCAAACATGGTGAATGAGTAGGTCATTAAAATGTTGCAGTGAGGCTGCCTACCTACCTTTTAACTACCATTCTAGTGGCAACTCATTTCAGCCAGGTTTCCAATCCTCTGGAACTCTCTGTGGAGAAGATTAGAGATACTGGATTGATAAGGCACAGGTTGTGGGCCAGGAGACCTGAGAGTGATTCCCTTGGACCCGGAGAACTACCCAGTAAACCATTACACTCCACAAGCTGCAAGTTGTCTACATGGTGGCACAGTGGTTAGGACTGCTGCCTCACAGCCTCGGGTCCTCAGGTTCAATTCTGGCCTTGGGTGACTGCCTGTGTGGAGTTTGCGCAATTTCCCCATGTCTGCGTGGGTTTCCTCCGGGTAGTCCAGTTTCCTCCAAAAGTCCAAAGATGTGTAGGTTAGGTGGATAGGACATGCTAAATTGCCCCTTAGTGTCCAGGGATGTGTTGGTTAGGTTAACCTAACTAACAAAGACGGGGATGTGGGCTTGGGTGGAGTGCTCTTTCAGAGGGTCAGTGCAGACTCGATGGGCCAAATGGATTTTCTTTTAATAAATGTTTTATTGAGGTATTTTCTTTGGCATTTTAACAGCAACAAAATCAACAATGTAAATAACAAGAGGAATATATACATGGTGCAAATTCCTCCACCCTCTCCCGCAGGTCCTGCCATTACTTACCCCCCTAACCTACACTAGCCTAGCCCCCCATCCCCCCCCCCGCCCCCCCTTCTGCTGACGATTAGTTCTCTGCGAGGAAGTCGACGGATGGTTGCCACCTCTGGGCGAAGCCCAGCTGAGACCCTCTCATGGCGAACTTAGTTTTCTCCAGGCAGAGGAAGCCTGCCATGTCTGAAAGCCAGGACTCCGATTTTGGGGGTTTTGAGTCCCTCCATGCCAGCAATATACGCCTCTGGGCTACCAGGGAAGCAAAGGCCAGAACATCTGCCTCTTTCTCCTCCTGGATTCCCGGGTCCAGCAATTCCCCACAAATCGCCACCTCCGGACTAATTGCCACTCTCGTATTTAATACCGTGGACATGGTGCCGGCAAACCACTGCCCAAATCCCCTCAGTTTTGGACATGCACAGAACATGTGGACATGGTTCGCTGCCCCCCCCCCCCCCCGCACACTTCGCACATCTGTCCTCCACCCCAAAGAATCTGCTCATCCGGGCCACCATCATGGTAGCCCGGTGAACAACCTTAAACTGGATCAGGCCGAACCTGGCACATGTTGCGGTAGCATTGACCCTTCCTAGCGCGTCCGCCCAAAGGCCCTCCTCCATCTCTCCCCCCAGCTCCTCCTCCCACTTTTGCTTCAGCTCCTCGGTCTGTGGCTCCTCCGAACCCATAAGCTCTTTATATATGTCCGAGACGCTCCTCTCTCCTATCCATCCTCTAGAAACCACCCTATACTGAACCCCCCTTAGCGGCAGGCGTGGGAAGGTTGGCATCCGCCTCCGCAAAAAGTCTCGTACCTGTAAATATCGGAGGTCGTTCCCTCCAGCCATCGCAAACTTCTCCTCTAGTGCCTTCATACTTGGGAAGCGACCTTCCAAGAACAAGTCCCCCATCCTCTCTATCCCCGCTCTCCGCCAAATACGGAACCCCTCATCCATCCTCCCCGGGGCAAACCTATGATTGTCGCAGATTGGGGACCACACCGATGCTCCCTCTGTTCCCACATGCCTCCTCCACTGAGACTGTTTAGCACAGGGCTAAATCGCTGGCTTTGAAAGCAGACCAAGGCAGGCCAGCAGCACGGTTCAATTCCCGTAACAGCCTACCCGAACAGGCGCCGGAATGTGGCGACTAGGGGCTTTTCACAGTAACTTCATTGAAGCCTACTTGTGACAATAAGCGATGTTAATTTCACTGCCCCCAGACTCTCAGGGCCGCCACCCCCACCGGACTGGTGGAGTACCGTGACGGCGGGAACAGCAGGGGCACTATCACCAGTGCCCCTAAACCTTTGCCCTTACATGAAGCCGCCTCCATGTGCACCCACGCCGGCTCCCCCACCCCGCCCCCTGCCCCCGCCTCCATGCGCACCCACGCCGGCTCCCCCTCCCCGCACCCACCAGCCACTTCCTCACCATGGCTATGTTAGCCGCCCAGTAATAATTACTGAAATTCGGCAGCGCCAGTCCACCATCTCCCAGATTCCGCTCGAGCATTACCCTCTTCACCCGTGGGGCCTTACCCCCCCCTCACACACACAAAGCCCACAATAATCTTATTAATCCGCTTAAAAAAGGACCGCGGGATGAAGATGGGGATGCACTGGAAAACAAAGAGAAACCTCGGGAGGACCGTCATTTTACCGACTGCACCCTACCCGCCAGAGACAATGGGAACGCATCCCATCTCCGGAAATCCTCCTTCATCTGGTCCACCAACCGGGCCAGGTTCAATTTGTGTAGCTTGTCCCAATCCCTTGCCACCTGAATACGCAAGTATCTAAAACTGTCCCCTACCACTCTAAATGGCATTCCCCTAGTCGCCTCTCCTGACCTCTCGCCTGAACCACAAACAACTTGCTCTTCCCTATGTTGAGCTGGTAACCCGAAAACCAGCCGAATTCCCCTAGGATTCCCATAAT
The DNA here is from genome assembly GCF_047496885.1 of Scyliorhinus torazame. Taxonomy (NCBI): domain Eukaryota; kingdom Metazoa; phylum Chordata; class Chondrichthyes; order Carcharhiniformes; family Scyliorhinidae; genus Scyliorhinus; species Scyliorhinus torazame. The sequence continues at coordinate 42,414,658 of NC_092719.1, forward strand.
TTCCCCCCCCCCTCCATTGGGTCAGAGACAAACAACAGCAAGTCATCCGCACACAACGAGATTCTGTGCTCCACCCCCCCCCCCCCCCCACCCCCACCCCCAATCAACCCCTTCCATCCCCTTGAGGCCCTCAGAGCAATTGCCAGCGGCTCTATCGCCAGTGCAAACAGCAGTGGGAGAGGGGACATCCCTGTCTGGGCCCCCAGTGTAGTCTGAAATATTCCGACGTCGTCCTATTTGTCCGTACACTAGCTACCGGTGCCCGGTACAGCGGCCTAACCCAGTCAACAAAGCCCCTCTCAAACCCGAACCGCTCCAGCACCTCCCATACGTAATCCCAATCGACCCTGTCGAACCCTTTATCCGCGTCCATAGCAACCACAACTTCAGCTTCCCTGCCTTCCGGGGGCATCATAATCACATTGAGCAATCTTCTTACATTGGCCCTCAGCTGTCGACCCTTAACAAACCCAGTCTGATCCTCCCCTATAACGTCCGGTACACAGTCCTCAATCCTAGAGGCCAGAACCTTGGCCAGGAGGAATCCGCATTTAACAAGGATATCGGCCTATAAGAACCGCACAGCTCCGGGTCCTTGTCCCTTTTCAAAATGAGTGAGGTAATGGCCTGTGACATCATCTGGGGTAAAACTCCTCTTTCCTTGGCCTCGTTAAAGACTTTCCGCAGTACCGGCCCCAATATTCCGGAGAACTTTTTATAGAACTCGGCTGGGTACCCGTCCGGCCCCGGGGCCTTCCCTGACTGCATGGCCTTGAAGTCCTCCACTATCTCCTCCAGCCTGACTGGGGCCCCCAGCCCTTCTAGCAGCTCCCCATCCACCTTCGGGAAAGTCAGCCCATCCAAGAAGTGCCTCATCCCCTCCGGCCCCCCAGGGGTTCCGATCTATACAACCTACTATACAAGTCCCGAAAGGTCTTGCTCACTCCCTCCGAGTCACCAACTAAGTTCCCATCCCCGTCAACCACTTTCCCTATTTCCCTAGCTGCCTCCCTCTTTCTGAGCTGCTGTGCAAGCATTCTACTGGCCTTTTCCCCGTGCTCGTAGATTGCTCCCTTCACCTTCCTGAGCTGCTCCACTGCCCTACCTGTAGTCAACAAACCAAATTCCGCCTGCAGCCTCCGGTGTTCCTTCAATAGCCCTGCCTCTGGATCCTCCGCATATCTCCTATCCACTCGTAGGATCTCTCTTACCAGTCGGTCCGTTTCTGCCCCTTCCGTCCTGTCCCTGTAAGCCCGGATCGAGATCAGCTCTCCGCTCACCACTGCCTTCAGCGCTTCCCAGACCACCGCTGCTGAGACCTCCCCAGTGTTGTTTACCTGTAAGTAGCTCAGCGTGCACTTCCTCAACCTCTCGCAGACCGCTTCATCTGCCAACAGCCCCACATCCAATCTCCATTGCGGGCGCTGCTTGCTATCCATAGTGACCTGCAGGTCACCCAGTGGGGCGCATGGTCCAAGATCGTAATCGTCGAATAGCCCGTGTCCACCACCCCCGCCAACAGGGCCCTGCGCACAACAAAGAAATCTGTTCGGGAATACACCTTGTGAACGTGGGAGAAGAAAGAAAATTCCTTGGCTCTCGGCTGCCTAAATCTCCACGGATCCACCCCCCCCCGATCTGCTCCATGAACTATTTCAGCTCCTTTGCCATTGCTGGCACCTTGCCCGTTCTTGAACATGACCGGTCCAGGTCTGGATCAATAACCGTGTTGAAATCTCCACCCATAATCAACCTGTGCGAATCCAGGTCCGGAATCTGCCCCAATTACCCTCTTTATAAAATCCCCATCATCCCAATTTGGTGCGTATACGTTGACTACCTTCAGCCCCTGCAGCCTGCCACTAACCATGATAAATCTACCTCTCACATCCGAGACTATCCTCCATGCCTCAAACGCCACCCTCTTGTTGATCAAAATCGCAGCCCCCCCTTGTCTTTGAGTCCAGCCCCGAGTGGAAAACCTGACTAACCCAGCCTTTCCTCAACCTGACCTGATCCACTACTTTAAGATGTGTCTCCTGCAGCATCACCATGTCCGCATTCAGTCTCCTCAGGTGTGCAAACACACAAGCCCTCTTCACCGACCCATTTAGCCCCCGGACATTCCAGGTGACCAGCCTAGTTGGGGGGGCAAAGTGCCCGCCCCCCCCCCAGCGGTCAGCCATCACCTTTCTTGGGTCCGCACTCCCGACCCTCTCAGTGACCTTCCATCGAAGTCCCTCCCACGTCAGCAGAACCCATCCCCCCCTCCCCCCCGAGCAACACTAAATCCCAACCCAGCTAATAAACTAAGCATATACACCCCCCCCCCCCCACTGTGTTTCCGTGAGCTAGCTCACCCAGCTAGCTTAGTGACCCCCGTCTCCGGCGCCAAGAAGTCTCCCACCCATTGTTCCCTCGCTCCCCTGCCCCCGCTCCTGTAAACAAGTTCCCTCATCCATCAATCCCCAAACAAACACCCAGCAGCAAGAAAACACAAAGGACAAAAGCACCACCCACCGAAACCCAGACAGGCACGTCTCCATCCCACCAAAGTGCACAACAGTTCAATCACCCAATATAAAACACGAAAGGAGCATTACCAACATCTACCCCAAAAAGAAAGAAACAAAAACAAAACAGAAAATCGACTCTCCCACCACCCCCCTTCCCTCTCCCCGAAGCAGAGCTCCAAAAAGAAGACTGATATGAAAAAACATAGCCAATTTTAACAACAGAAAGAAGAAAACAAAACAACCGAAGCCCCACCAGCATTCCAAGGGGGAGAGAAGAAAAACAAATAAACAGAAAACCTCCCAGAGAAAAACAAACAAAGAAAAAGGGCCCAATATAGGCCAACATATTGTCACTGAGTCCAAACGTTCTCAAGCTCCCACCAGTCCTTTTCTTTTTGCATAGTCCAATGCCTCATCGGGCGACTCAAAATAATGATGTTGGCCTTCGTGCGTACCCCACCGGTGCGCCGGGTACAGCAGGCCAAACTTCACCTGCTTCTTAAAGAAAATCGCCTTGACTTGATTGAAGCCTGCCCTCTTCCTCGCTTCCTCCATGCTCAGGTCCTGGTATACCCACAGGATGCTGTTGTCCCACTTCCAACTCCACGTGCGCTTGGCCCACCGCAGAATACATTCCTTGTCCAGGAACCTATGGAATCTCTCCACCATCGCCCTCGGAGGGTCCCCCGCCCGTAGCTTCCTGGCAAGCGCCCGATACGCCCTGTCCACCTCCAGCGGTCGGGGGAATGCCCCCTCCCCCAGCAGCTTTTCGAACATAACCGCCACGTATGCTCCAGTATCTGCTCCCTCAGCTCCCTCCGGAAACCCAACAAGTCTTAGATTCTGTCGGCGGGACCGGTTCTCAAGGTCCTCCAACTTCTCCAGGAGCCTTTTCTGCTGTTCTCAAAGCATCCCCGCCTCCAGCTCCACTGCTGTTTGGTGCTCCTCTTGTTCCAGCAGCACCTTCTCCGCCTTCTGAATCGCCCGGTCCTGGGCTTCCAGTCTGCTTTCCAGACGATCAATTGACTCTTGATCGGGTCCAGGCATTCCTGCTTCTGTCTGGCGAAACCATCCTGGATGGCCTGCATCACTGGGTCCGCTGCACGCTGCGCTGCCACCCCAGGGGTCCGTCCCTCGGCCATACTGTCTCCCATTACAACTTCAACACCGCTCACTACTGGCTTCTTGTTTCTGCCCTTTCGCACACTTCCAACTAGAGCGGGAGCCGCCAAATGTGCGACATACTCCTCCATAGCCACCACCGGAAGTCAGCCAAATGGATTCTATGACTCTAGGGATTCGACTCCCCTCTCCTGAGCACCGTTGAACCATCATCATTCCAATATCTATCAGACCCCCCCCCCATCACCACCATTGGGATCTAACCCTTAATCGGGGCTATCTCCCTCACTCCCTCAGCAAACATTTCTGCTCTCACAGGTTAGGAAGCAAGCTTTTTGTCAAGAGGATCTGTAGCCTTCCAATCAGGCATCCTATTGGATTTTCCAACCTGGTAACTGATGCCACGTGTCCAGGCTAAAATCCAGGCCTAAGACTGTGTAAAGGGACCTGCTGCCCTACTCCAGCACCAGCATTTTGGTTCCTATACTGGATCTGTAAATGACACAACAAAATAACATATTTGTGCTTTGTCCTGATTTCTGTGAATTAAATGCAGAAATTAATTAGCTTAATTGTGTGATGGTAAAAGAAATACAATATTAATTTCCATTAACCAGCCACTAACAGTATTACTATCTATAGCTATGATATCAGAACACTTCAATACATGTTACATATTCCGTGGGGGACAATTGTTTCCGCTGGTAAAATCACATAAAATCAAAGTACGAAAATAGTGATTAATATTAAGTTGGTATAAGGGATGTAATTTTCTTGATAAAATTGACTGCTAAGGTAGCTCAACAGAATGATTACTGCAGCTTTCCTAACTTGGAACAGTTACAATTACATGTTGACATATTTATTGTCACAGAAGGAGTGAATTGCAAATGGTTGCATAAAAGCATCAGGCAATTGGAGAATGGGCGACAAGGTGGCCATCTGTCATATCTCTTATGAATGTTAACCTTTGTTGTTTGGAGCTGGCCTGAATGTACTCTCCTGTGACAGTGTATAACTCTTTCCCGCCACCGCGCACCCCCCCCCCCCCCACCCCCCCCCCCCCCCCCCCCCCCACCCCCACACACACACAAAGTCAGCCTCCAGGCATCTGCATGATTTGAAACAAATAAAGGGAGTCATCAGTAAGCAGCTGAGACATTCAGGGGAATACATGAATTTGGAAACGGAAAATATAAAGCTGCTTTTATGCTGCCATTTATTTGGGTCAGATTCCAAGAGACTCACGTCCATGAACTGGCTCCTGCATTCAGCAGCTCCCTTATCCTAGCAGCAATGTCATGGGCCCAGTTTGTCTCCCGCTGGGCTCAGGGAGCTGGATTTTGGAACATTACTGCCAGAAGTCGACTCAACAGTCACCCACAATCCAACTTAAACAAGCCCCAGCATAAAAGTGACATCAAAGAACATCTCATTACTGACTCCCCCTAATTAGCTTCAGATGATGAAAGAGTTGATTAATAATTAAAATGTTACATCGATCTTCCAATATTGCTGATTTGTCTGACAGAGCTGGAACAAAATCATTGTAAGTCTGAAACAGAACCAATGGCAAATCATTGTACAAAAAACATCAATCCTTATTTTTTGAAAGTACAGGCAGACATATTCAGGACAACATCTGATTTTAGCATGTTTTATTTCCTTAAATATTTGACTGGACAAGTTTTGTTTCCACTGTGTGTGGGACTGACAACAACTTTTGAAGTAATTTTTTAATTTGTTTGCAGAGTAGCGCATTAGGTTAATGTACCTGCACATGAATGCCAAAGAGAACTGGGTTGAACTTCCTTTCAGTTTATGTGAGCTTATTCATCACACCAGGTAGAGTTTACTTTATGTTGGAATTACTGTCATTCCAGCGATTGCTCTAGTATGAATCTATTTTCAATTACAAAAATGGTGCTACAAAATGATTCTAATTTGACGAAGAAAATTGTTCAATTATTGCTTCAAATGCTATAAATCTGATAGATATTGGAATAATAATCAACGCATTATTAGATTTGATGTAACATCTAAAATTTAGTAGACGGCTTTGTTTGCCTGAGGGAGCACATACTACTCTGAGTGGCACATTATAATTTGAGTTTTATTTTCAAGATGAAGGTGAAAAGGATGACCAATGTACTCTATTTTCCGCAAGAGATGAGAAGTGATTTATAGGAAGAGTTTACAGTGTAAGCTGTTACCATGGCTACATATGTCTGACTCCTTCAAAAAATTAGAGTCAAATGTGGAAAATATTGAACCACGAAAACACATACTGTTTTTGTAATGTGACCTTCTTTTTAAAAGCTTTTCGGTGTCAAAAATACTCTACTGTGTAAATCAAGTTAACTATCATCATTTATATTTACAGCAACCCTATAATTTACCAAAGTAATTTGCCATATGAAACCAAACTATTGCTCTCTGAGCAGCATTAGCGCCGGTAATAACATTGTTTATCATGTTAATGCTATGCTGTGTCTGAATACAGTATGCAAAGGGTTTTGTAGCTTGTAAGCAGGAAATGCCTAATGACATGATCCCTTTTCAAAGATGGAAGGTTGACCTTTTCCTTTAAAGATTTACTTTGCTCTTGATCGTTGCAGTTTGATGAGGGAATATTTTTATTGCCATTGTAGTCATTTCGAGAATGGACTTGTATTTATGTCATGCTTTTTCACATTCTTTTATGTTGCAGCCTCTATTGTTACATAGACAAATGCAGCAGTCAATCTGCACATAACAAAGCCCCAGAAGTAATCGACTGACCTTCAGAGTGCTGTTATTTCTTTTAAAATTATATGATAGGTTTTTGTTTTATGTTTTGCTTTCTAATTTTCTCCTCACCGCTCCTGTAGACACTGACGCATGCTGGTGTGGGTCAACAGATGCAGGCTCCACTCTGTTGACTGATCCGAGTGGCTTTTCTTCATGAAGGAGCCTGCATTGTGTGTGTTGACAGGCTACTTGGTCATAGGAGGATCTTCAGTTTGATCCTGTCTGCCCCCTGATCTCAATATAATTCCACATTACAACCACAGTTGCTGGACTGGAAGTCCTGACCATTAGTGAGGCCAGTTGTAGCAACTCGTTTGCTGTTTCAGGTGAGATCAGGGCTGGAATTCTCTGGCTGTTGGGATTCTCTTTTCTCACCGGCAGCGCACCCCTGCCGGCTGGCTTCCCGGGGAAACCCATTGACAAGCAGCGGGAATATAGAATCCCGGTGCCAGCGAACGCCGCGCCGCTGAGAAACTTGCATCTGGAGGACCAGAGAATCCAGCCCCTGCTTCTTGCAGTTATGAAGCACAATAAAGGTCTGGACCCGAAAAAGCACATTTAATAGTGAATTTAAAACAATTTTAAATAATCAGCAACCACTGATATGATAGCACAATGGGGCATGATGACATTCTACTGCTTGAGGGTTAGGTGGTTGTTTATTTAATGTTAGCTTTGGTTTAGTGGTCGCACTCTTGGCTCTGAATCAGAAAGCTGAGTCCCACTTCAAAAATTTCAGTATATAATCTAGGCTGATACTTCAGTGCAGTACCAAGGGAGTGCTGCACTGTCCAAGGTGCTATCTTTTTGATGGTGCATTAAACTGAGGACCTCTCGGTTAAGCATAAAAGGTCTCAAGGGACTGCTCGAAGAAAAGACAAGAATATTGGTCTCGCAACCAACAACACTAAAACAAATGAGATGATCATGTATTTATGGTTTCATTGCTATGAAAAAAAATCTTGCTGCACACATATTAAGTTGGAGCATTTTTACACGACAGTAGTGAGTACGCTGCAAGAGCATTTTGTTGGTTGTAAACCAACTGTTGCTGTTCCAGGTGCGATCAGGGCCGGAATCAGAGGCATGGTGGCACAGTGGTTAGCAGTGCGGCCTTACAGCTCCAAGGTCCCAGGTTCAATTCCAGCCTCGGGTGACTGTCTGTGTGGAGTTTGCACTTTCTCCCCGTGTCTGCGTGGGTTTCCTCCGGGTGCTCTGGTTTTCTCCCACAGTCCAAAGATGTGCAGATTAGGTGGATTGGCCATGATAATTTGCCCCTTAGTGTCCTAAAGGTTGGGTCAGGATACTGGGTTACGGGGAGAGGATGGTAGCCCGCACTTGAGTCGGGTGCTTTATACAGAGGCCATTGCGGCCTCAATGGGGCGAATGGCCTTCTTCTGTACTGTAAATTCTATGAAATCACTTTGGGTTGTTCTGAGGCTGTGAAAGGTGCCATACAAATGCACATTCTTTTGTATTTTTCTTACTCAAGTCAACGCTGTTCGTTTTCTTTAAAATGATTTGAAATGAGTGTGCCTTGATCCTGAAATGAATATCATCAAAGCTGTCCGTAGCAGTATTCGGAGTTCCACAATAATAGAGACGTATTGTTTTGGTTACACGTGTCTAATCTGCAAGTGACTCTTGAACAGCTTCCTGAAGGGGATGACACGTGCCACTGCCTTCATAAAGGCTGAATAGCCTAGCAACGTATCTTTGAGCAGCATTATGGCAAGAGAAAGAAAGATTAAATCTTAGGAGGCCTTGAAAAGGGCAAAGAATAGAAATACGAACAGATGGCAACCCCAGTTCTACTGCCCTATTGACAGTCAGTGTGGTGGACTGAATAAAACTGTGGTAATTAGCAGAAGGCGATGAAAAAAAAAGCATTCAGGCTCCACCAAAACATCTGCTTATAAGGAGAGTCTTCCCTTTGACATTGTGGCCTTTAATTCACTTATAGGTGACAGCTTAATTACTTTTGAGGACAAAGTGGAGAGAAAAGGTTTACAGCACAACACTTTAATCAATCTAGTGAGATCCAAATTCCTTATTTGTTAAGCTGGCATGTTGTGCAGCTTTAGTTTTGTCCTCCATTTAGTGAGTGATTTTCTTTTTTAAATGTTGTTTTGTTCAACTGGTAATGAAAAGCAAGCAGCTCAAATATATCTGTGTTTGCGTAGGAGCGAATAACTGAAAATCAATATGCACTGGGTGTAAAATACTTGCTGGTGTAAAATATCAAGATAGTCTTGGAAGCTGAGGAAAGCCTTATTGAGTTTTGAGTATGTAAATCATCTGTAGCTGAGGGTTGTAGTGCGTGACGTTTAGAAACCCCTTGTGCGATTAGGCAATTGCATTATTAGAATGACCTGTTTAACCGGAGTTGCTGCTATGGTACTGATTACTCAACTATTTACTTCCTTGTGTAGGAAGTTTTAATTCTTTAGTTTGCCGTTAGCACGTGAGAAAAAAAATAATGTTACATTGAGCTGGTAGAAAACAAGATAATGTCTGCTGGTTTTGATCTTGTTTTTTAGGGAATGACCTATGTCGGGTGCTCTTCCTAAATAGTGCCAACATATCAGCTACTGTGCAAGTATTAGCATGAAAGCAGAGAGCTTAACACGGACCATTTAGGAGCACCAGATTTCATTTTCCTGCAGAACTGAAGAGGTCCTTTTTCCATGTGACAAGTGAATTAAATATTATTCAGCATTCTATATTTATCAAAGTTTACAAAGAAATTCATGGATTATTGGGACAGCAGGGAGTTTCCATTTCCAAAAAATGGAGACAGATTGATTATTATTTAGACACCTTATTTACAGGGGTTCTGGTCAATGTTTACTGTGGTGAATGGTTGTTAACTTTACATGTTAGTTCTGGCAAACGTGCATTTATTTTAATTGAGAAACCAAGATGCAGGGAGAATGCCCATAATTCAGGAGAACAAGACTGAAAGAAGCAGTGGAAAAGATGAGGTAAATCAGGAAGTAGTAATTAGCTGATTCCAAGCTTCAATTGAAAGGAAGGGATACAAAGTACTGAGATTCTGGAAGTGGTGAGTTGGGATAATTGAGTATGTGTCAAGTGTTGATTTTAAAACAGTAAGGCTGTAAGGAGCTGGAGGAATGTGCGGAGATGGAGAGAGCAGTGGTAATATCACTGGGCTTGCAGTCCAAAGATGTACAGGTTTGTTAGATTGGCCATGATAAATTGCCCCTTAGTATCCAGGGTGACCGGAGAATCGGCGGCAATCGCGCCGGCGCGGTTGCCGCGACGCCGGTCGGGGGCCGTTCAAAGCGGCCCGCCCCGGCGATTCTCCGCACCCGACAGGCCGAGTGCCCGCCGAATCCCGCTGGCGTCGTTTGCGTATGGTTCTATCTGGCGGGACCTCGACGTTCTGGCTGCGGGGGCCGTCCTGGTGGGGGGGGGGGGGGGCGGGGGGAACTGACTCCAGGGGGGGGCCTCCACGTTGGCAGGCCCGCTATCGGGGGCAACCGATTGGCGGCGGGCTCATTCCGGGGGGGGGGGGGGGGCTATGTTCCTCCGCGGCGGCTCCTGTAGGGCTCCGCCATATTGCCCAGGGGCCAGCGTGGAGACGGGCGTGGAGCGCATGCGCGGACCTGCACCGGCCGTGGCGGGCTGGCTTTCCGTGCCAGAGCAGCGCACAGCACTCCGGCGCCATCCTAGCCCCCGAAGAAGGGGTGAATGACTGGGCCTGGAGGCTCGCGCCGGTTTTGACGCCAGGGTCATCACTTGGCCGGGATTTCGAAAACTCCCGGCCAATAGGTCGAATCACCTCCTCCTGCACCATAGGAATTCTATGATTCTATGATTAGGCCAAGTTAATGCTGTGAAGACATGCGTTCAAATCCCACAATGGCAGTAATTAATTTGGAATTATAAAACTACTATTGATTGCCATAAGAATCTATTTTGTTCATTAATGCCCTTTAAGGAAGGAAATCTGCCAACCTTTCCTGGTCTGGCCTGCATGTGAGGTCCAGACTCACAATAATGTGAAATGGTCCAGAAAGCCACTCAACTTAAGGGCAGCTAAGGATGGCCAACAAACGCTGGTCTTGTCAGCAATGCCCACTACCCATGAAAGTATAAAACAAAAAGGCTACGTGAGATGTGGCCAATTTGGATATACTGAGAGAAGAAAGTTAGAAGAATTTTGACCATAATAGTGTCAATGCAAAGAAAGAGATTGGCTGTGATAGACAGAAAGAGAGAGAAGATTGGATGTAGGGTGTGATTCAGCGGACTGATGTTAAATGACACGTTTAGCAGGGTGTTTCTGACGGCTGCAGCGCTGAAAAACATCTCACAATCCAACGGCAGTTTGCAGTTTTCTTTTGGCCTTAGGTGGATTCTCTTCATTAACACCACATTTAGAAGGTCACCAGCAGGAAATTCTCCCCGCAGATCAGGACGTCATTTTGTCTGGCAGCCCTGGTCTGTCCCTTCCCCCCCTTTTAGGCCACCCCCAGCTTTTTGGACCGCCCCTCAGCCCCCCAACCTTGGGGAGGCCCCCGGGAACCCCCCCCTCAACTCCCTCTACTTGGCAAGCCCACCCCCCAAGACCTAACCCCTGGCAGTGCAAACCTTGCACCTGGGCACCCTGGTGTTGCCTGTGTGGCACTCTATCAGGGTACCCGGGTGGAGCTGCCAGGTTGCCATGTTGGCAGTGTTAAGGTGCCGGGGAATGTGCCCGAGTGCCACCCTGCCCTGACTGAACCTGACCACCCGGGGGTCTCCAGTGGCCTGGAAGACCCCCTTTCCACCGGGACCCATAATGCCTGGTCCATATTTGCGACGCTCAAAACGTTTCGCAGCCGCACTGCTCATTTAAATATACATTTGACGGATTCTTCTGCCTTCTGGGACTCAACAGCTTGCATCAGGGTGCCGTTTAGTACTGGTCCATGCAATTGTGGACCAGGCATAATGGTATCTAGGGGTCTCTCAGGACAGTAGAGACCCCCGGGTGGCCGAGGACAGGGTCTGGTGGTACCCTGGCTCTCCCTCTGGAACCCGGGCACTTTGACACTGCCAGCCTGGTAATCTGGCACCAGTCTGGGAGTTCCAGGGTGCGCAGGTGCCAGGTTGGCAGTGCTAGGGATTGTGCCCAGGGTGCCTTATCAGGTAGAGGTGGGTCGAGCGGGGGTTTTCAGCGGTCTCCCCAAGCTTGGAGGGGGGGGGGGGGGGGGAATGAAATGGGGAAGAGGGGTGGAGATTGACAAAGCCTTCCAAAATGGTACCCTGATCTTCAAAGAGCCCTAGAGTCAGGGTGACTAGACCTATGTTGGAGTTGTGTTGATCTGTATATAAAGTTCTTCCGTTGTTAATAAATCACCATTGTGATTGAACTCTGGTTCGCGCATTACATCGAGCTATTACAATAAAAATCGCTAATAATTTGCAAATGAATTCACCCTGAAAACTGGTGAGACAATTTTTTCCAAGTGGTGCTCCTCATGAGGTGGCTCTTTGTTCTGCTGGGAGACCGCTCCTCTGTGGCTCCACTCTACTGAGATGTAACAGTGTAGAGGGCACAGCAAGTTGCAGCCAAGTGGACAGTGCACTTGGAACCATGTTGGAGTGTCCCATTGATCTGTACAGGCAGTGATACCTGTCCTTCACCATCCTCATCAACACCTTAATGATGACTCATGTTGATGAATAGCATGTTGATGAATAGGCCTCATTGTTGTGCTCTTCAGCGTTTGCTCTTGCCATTTACGGAGGGGGTCACAATTCAAGTTGGTACAGGGTAAGTCTTGTCAGATGAAGCCATCAGCCCACGCTCTCCTAATTAGATCAAGAAGACTGAAATTCCTGTGTATAAAGATATCATGATGAAAATCTTATAATCTGACATCCCCTTGTAGAAGTTGGTGACAGACTGTTTGCCCATTTGGGAGGGTTGACTGTTAGAGCCTCATAGACAAAGAGCACTCTGTCCATTATATCTTTGTCAGCTCTTTAATAAAATAATCCAAAATGTCTCCCACAGGCTGCTCTCTCTGCATTGCCTTTGATAAGAACATCGCAAATAGCAGCAGACGTAGACCACTGAGCCTGCTCCACCATTCAATAACATCATGGCTGATCTTCTGTCTCAACACCACTTTCTCGCTCACTCTCCATATCACCTGAGAGACCAAAAATCCATCTATCTCAACCTGCAATATATTCAGCCATAGAGCATCTCCTGCTCTCTGGGGTAAATAATTCCAAAGATTCACAACCCTCTGAGTGAAAACACAATTCCTCATCTCAGTCTGTTACGCCACCCTGGGCAGGTGCACGGTCAATTCCAGCCCCATGTACCCCAGAGTCACAACACACGTGAATTAACCAAGAATTCTTGGAGATATTCCCAAAGCCTTTGGCCCTTAGCTGCCCGATAATTACAGTCACCAGGTTTGTAAGTTGAAACACAATTACTACCATGAAATATGCAGTAACTACAACTGGATAACCAGCTAATATCTACTACTCCCTTTAACTGTCCCACACTCTACCCCCTCCTCCCCTACACAAGAAAGAAAAACATTGATGGGTGGAAAGGAGTAAAAATAATCAGGATGTGGGTCAAAAGTTAAAGTCTTTCCTTCAAATGGTGGTTGTTTAGCATGCTTGCTGATTAAATTCTCTTGTTTGCAGCAAGTAATGGGGCAGGATTCTCTGTCCTGCCAGCCCCGTTTTCCAGCATGGCATGGTGGGCCCCGGCCATCATTAGGATTCTCCGTTCCCGCAGCCGGCCAATGGGGTTTCCCATTCCCATGCCACACTGCCGGGAAACCCACCGGCGTGGGAGCACTGTTGGAGAAGCGGAGGATCCTGCCGATGGAGAATCCCGCAGATGGTCTTCATTGTAGAGGCGGTCATTCAGGGTCCTTGTAGTTTAGAAAGGGAGCAGATCTTCGAGAGACATTTTCTTTCTTTTTTTTAAATTTAAAGTACCCAATTCTTTTTTTTCCCCAATTAAGGGGCAATTTTTGCGTGGCCAATCCACATACCTTGCACATCTTTGGGCTGCAGTGGAGAGACCCACACAGACATGGGGAGAATGTGAAAACTGCACACAGACAGTGATCCTCTGGGACCGGGATCGAACCTGGGTCCTCAGCACCGTGAGGCAGCAGTGCTAACCACTGCACCACCGCATCACCCGAGGCACTTTATTTCACATAAAACCTTGCTTTCAGCTCATAGTTTGAGCTCAGGCACCTGCAGTCTCAAGAGATCGGCATCCAGGTTTGCGAGAAGTAGAGTCAGCCCTCACAATAGGCCTTTCAGGAGAGAGTTTAGCTGGATCTTTTGGGGGAGAGTTAGTTAGATCCCTCCATCAGGTTGCCAGAATCAAACTGAAACCAAACTGGGAGCCTCATTACTCTGAAAATAAACCAGTGGGATCAGATCAATCGCCACCTGATACCAGGCAGAGCACAACCTTTTGGGCCAATTCATTAGCCACCAGCCAAATCAATCAAACCGAGCCCCAGCCAATCTCTGTCATTGGTGCCAGACTTGCCACAGCTCTGGTTTGAACCAGCACACACTAACACAGTGGTCGCTCCTTCTGCTGAAATCCTTTGCTTGAATCAAAGGCACAGATCACTGTTTTCTTCGGCTTGAATTAGAATGGCAGGTTGCCTTAAAGACACATGTCCATAAATCATCCATGGATCAAAAATGTAATGGCAAAAAGAAAAGAAACAGGAAATAAGGGAATAGACAGGAAGGTCCCATACAAGTCCTAAGTTATCTTTAGAGGACCTCGCTGTTGATCTTAATCGTGAGGGGCGGTGTTTTGCTGTGGGAGCTGATTGGAAGAGAACCTTAATTTTCTGGTTGATTAGTGAAAGGCCCATTTTCTCATATGCTGTGGAGAAGAAGTCCACAATGATTTGGAGCACAGTTTTGAGTGAGCGGTCGTGCACACAATGGGCTAAGACAGCTGGCTTGCAATGCAGAACAAGACCAGCAGCGCGGGTTCAATTCCTGGGCCGGCCTCCCCGAACAGGCGCCGGAATGTGGCGACTAGGGGCTTTTCACAGTAACTTCATTGAAGCCTACTTGTGACAATGAGCAACAGTTATTATGGTTTAAGGTTGAAGGTAGGATAGGTTGAACAGTTTCCTCTCCATTCTGTAAATTATCTCCACGCCTGTGGGTAATTTGCTGGAGGCGTGGTTTGGTATTGCTGCGGGGAAGCTGGAGAAGACGGGTGGTGCAATATCTTGTTTGACCCCAGTCTTCATTATGAACCATTTTTCATAGCTTGGGTGCCTGCTCTCAAAAAAGGCAGACGTCGATGATGAAATTCATCATTGCCTCCAACGTACCAAACTTGCCTCAGGCTGACGGAGGAAAAGGGTGTTTCAGGACCACGATCTCAAACGCAACATTGAGGTAATGGTTTACCAGGCAGCAGAGATCCCTGTGCTCATACTTGCATCTGAAACTGGATAGCTTAGAGGACGCACCTCAAAGCACTGGAGAAGTACCAGAAGCAGTGCCTTTGCAAGATTGTCCAAATACAACAGCAAGTAAGGCAATGTCTGTTCCCAAGTCAACATTCCTAGCATCTAGATGCTAATCAAAGAACAAAGAACAAAGAAAAGTACAGCACAGGAACAGGCCCTTCGGCCCTCCATGCCCGTGCCGAACATGCTGCCCGTCTAAATTAAAATTTTCTACACTTCCTGGGTCCGTATCCCTATATTCCCATCCTATTCATGTATTTGTCAAGATGCCCCTTAAATGTCACTAACATCCCTGCTTCCACCACCTCCTCCGGCAGCGAGTCCCAGGAACCCACTACCCTCTATGTAAAAAACTTGCCTCGTACATCTCCTCTAAACCTTGCCCCTCGCACATTAAACCTATGCCCCCTAGTAATTGACCCCTCTACCCTGGGGAAAAGCCTCTGACTATCCACTCTGTCTATGCCCCTCTAACTTTGTAGACCTCTATCAGGTTGCCCCACAACCTCCGTCGTTCCAGTGAGAACAAACCGAGTTTATTCAACCGCCCCTCATAGCTAATGCCCTCCATACCAGGCAACATCCTGGTAAATCTCTTCTGCACCCTCTCTAAAGCCTCCACATCCTTCTGGTAGTGTGGCAACCAGAATTGAACACTATACTCCAAGTGTGGCCTAACTAAGGTTGTATACAGCTGCAACATGACTTGCCAATTCTTATACTCAATGCCCCGGCCAATGAAGGCAAGCATGCCGTATGCCTTCTTGACCACCTTCTCCATCTGTGTTGTCCCTTTCAGTGACCTGTGGACCTGTACGCCGAGACCTTGCTGACTTTCATACTCTTGAGGGTTCTACCATTCACTGTATATTTCCTACCTGCATTAGACCTTCCAAAATGCATTACCTCACATTTGTCCAGATTAAACTCCATCTGCTATCTGTCCGCCCAAGTCTCCAAACGATCTAAATCCTGCTGTATCCGCGGACAGTCCTCATCGCTATCCGCAATTCCACCAACCTTTGTGTCATCTGCAAACTTACTAATCAGACCAGTTACATTTTCCTCCAAATCATTTATATATACTACGAACAGCAAAGGCCCCAGCACTGATCCCTGCGGAACACCACTTGTCACAGCGCTCCAATTAGAAAAGCACCCTTCCATTGCTATTCTCTGCCTTCTATGACCTAGCCAGCTCTGTACCACCTTGCGAGCTCACCCCTGATCCCGTGTGACTTCACCTTTTGTACCAGTCTACCATGAGGGACCTTGTCAAAGGCCTTACTGAAGTCCATATAGACAACATCCACTGCCCTACCTGCATCAATCATCTTTGTGACCACTTCGAAAAACTCTGTCAAGTTAATGAGAGACGACCTCCCCTTCGCAAAATCATGCTGCCTCTCACTAATACGTCCATTTGCTTCCAAATGGGAGTAGATCCTGTCTCGAAGAATTCTCTCCAGTAATTCCCCTACCACTGACGTAAGGCTCACCGGCCTGTAGTTCCCCGGATTATCCTTGCTACCCTTCTTAAACAAAGGAACAACATTGGCTATTTTCCAGTTGTCCGGGACATCACCTGAAGACAGTGAGGATCCAAAGATTTCTGTCAAGGCCTCAGCAATTTCCTCTCTAGCCTCCTTCAGTATTCTTGGGTAGATCCCATCAGGCCCTGGGGACTTAGCTACCTTAATATTTTTCAAGCGCCCATCACTTCATCTTTTTGGATCTCAATGTGACCCAGGCTATCTACACACCCTTCTCCAGACTCAACATCCCACCAATTCCTTCTCTTTGGTGAATACTGATGCAAAGTATTAATTTAGTACCTTGCCCATTTCCTCTGGCTCCACACATAGACTCCCTTGCCTACCCTTCAGTGGGCCAACCCTTTCCCTGGCTACCCTCTTGCTTTTTATGTATGTGTAAAAAGCCTTGGGATTTTCCTTAACCCTATTTGCCAATTACTTTTCGTGACCTCTCCTAGCCCTCCTGACTCCTTGCTTACGTTCCTTCCTACTTTCCTTATGTTCCACACAGGCTTCGTCTGTTCCCAGCCTTCTAGCCCTGACAAATGCCTCCTTTTTCTTTTTGACGAGGCCTACAATATCTCTCGTTATCCAAGGTTCCCGAAATTTGCCGTATTTATCCTTCTTCCGCACAGGAACATGCTGGTCCTGAATTCCTTTCAACTGACATTTGAAAGCCTCCCACATGTCAGATGTTGATTTACCCTCAAACATCCTCTCCCAATCTAGGTTCTTCAGTTCCCGTCCAATATTGTTATAAGTAGCCTTCCCCCAATTTAGCACATTCACCCTAGGACCACTCTTATCCTTGTCACCAGCACTTTAAAACTTGCTGAAGTGTGGTCACTGTTCCCGAAATGCTCCCCTACTGAAACGTCTACCACCTGGCCGGGCTCATTCCCCATTACCAGGTCCAGTACAGCCCCTTCCCTAGTTGGACTGCCTACATATTGTTTTAAGAAGCCCTCCTGGATGCTCCTTACAATCTCTGCCCCGTCCAGGCCCCTAGCACTAAGTGAGTCCCAGTCAATATTGGGGAAGTTGAACTCTCCCATCACAACAATCCTGTTGTTTTTACTCGTTTCCAAAATCGGTCTACCTATCTGCTCCTCTATCTCCCGCTGGCTGTTGGGAGGCCTGTAGTAAACCCCCAACGTTGTGACTGCACCCTTCTTATTCCTGATCTCTACCCATATAGCCTCGCTGCCTTCTGAGGTGCCTTCCCGTAGCACAGCTGTGATATTCTCCCTAACCAGTAGCGCAACTCCGCCACCCCTTTTACATTCCCCTCTATCCCGCCTGAACCATCTAAATCCTGGAACGTTTAGCTGGCAATCCTGTCCTTCCCTCAACCAGGTCTCTGTAATGGCAACAACATCATAGTTCCAAGTACTAATCCAAGCTCTAAGTTTATCTGCCTTACCCATAATACTTTTTGCATTAAAACATATGCACTTCAGGCCACCAGACCCGCTGTTTTCAGCAACATCTCCCTGTCTGCTCTTCCTCAGAGCCGTCCTGGCCCTATTCCCTAGTTCTCCCTCAATGCTTTCACCTGCTAACTTATTGCTCCGGTACCCACCCCCCTGCCATACTAGTTTATTCTCGGCCAGCTCACCAGAGCATGCCTGGCATCAGAGTCCCAAAGCTGATGCTTATCGGGAACTTAGTCACGGCAAGCGACTCCCGGGAGGACATTAATATTGCTCAGGCTATTGAGTAGGATGATCCGCCATGAACTTAATGAATGATGGAGCTGGCTCAAAGGCCTCCTCCTGCTCCTATTTTTTATTTTTCTATGTTTCTACCTTGTTCTGATTGTGTGCAGCACTGACCTAGCCTTTCAGCATCATGCTTGACTTTCTTCCTTGGCCTTCAGATTTACTGAGCTATCCCTCAGGCTTCCTAGCTCACTGTTGAAGACAATGACATGTTTCTTCTATATTTTGGGTAGACCTGATTCAGAATCTGTCATGAGATTTACCCCAACCCAATTTAATCTCATCTTTCCCAGCCAGGTTCTTTCCATTAGTGCTGGACAATTACCATTAACTATGCGCAAGGACAAATCTTCCATCTGTCCACTTCATTGCACTGTTACATCAACACGGCCTCAATGGAACCACTTCTCCAGTGTAGGATTTAACACCACCTTTGAGGGTTGCAGAGCAATACGTAGGAGCTTTATCTTGATAAACAATTTTTGGTACCAAGGAGATGGCTGCCTCCATCTTCACCAGATGATCATCCAGTAATAGAACAAAGAACAAAGAAATGTACAGCACAGGAACAGGCCCTTCGGCCCTCCAAGCCCATGCCGACCATGCTGCCCGACTAAACTACAATCTTCTACACTTCCTGGGTCCGTATCCCTCTATTCCCATCCTATTCATGTATTTGTCAAGATGCCCCTTAAATGTCACTATCGTAATTGTTAGTTTCACCAGCAATGGGCAGTACCTTTAATGACAGTTCATCTTTGGACCGTGAATTGAGTTTCCTCTCACATCCGTTTTGTACCATATGGACACTTTTTTCCTTTATTCAGTTTCCCATTTGATTTATTCAGCTTTCTTTTTGCAATTTTTGCCTGAAGCTTGTTTCTTTTTCCAACAATCACGTTCAATGAGGCCCTTTCTGTCACAATGCCTGCACATGATGGCTTTGCACCAACAATCTGCTGCTGAGTGTCCGTTTTTTGCACACCTATGGCAAGTTTGAGTTTTGGATGTCTAGCTTGTGAATGCTTGTGTTCAAACTCAGCTCTTGGCTCCGTTGGCTGTTAATTCCAAGGATACAGCAACTTCCAAGCTTTCTTTACCGGCAGGTTGCTTTCGGTTAACAGCCATTTTTGAACAGCTTTGTTCCTTAAACCACAGACGAATCTATCTCTGACGGCATCGTTTAACACATAGCCAAATTTGCAGTGTTCAGCCAGTCTTTTCAGGGTAGCTGAAAACTGCAATCGCTCCACCTTCTTCTTTGTTGTGCTTATGAAAGCTAAATCTTTCTGTGAGGAATAAAGGTTTTGGTGAATAATGACCCTGCAATATTTCCATTGTTTCATCATAGGTTTTCATGCCTGGCTTTTCCGCCTGTACCAGACACAACAGGAGGTTAAGTTTCCCCCCCCCACCCCCAAGAAAGTTGGGTCTCTTATATCTGCTACTACCTTGTTAGCTTGAACAAAATAGTCAATTATTTCTGTACATGAGCTCCATTGCTCTCTATTCCCATTGAATGGTCCCACAGTGCCAAATACTCCTGCCATTTTTCACTATGGAAGCACCTGCGTGTGCATGATGTTTCACCAACCTTTAGCAGTAACTTGCTTCCTTTATCCCCAAAACAAGGCAAACCTGAACGCAACCTGTTTTCCATTTGTGTTTTACAACAGCCCCAGCTCTAAATTTGTTGTTGCAGGGTACTTGTTACTCCCGGTGCTCCCAGCGCTGTTATGGGGGATTTCAGGCAGAGCACATAGTGAGCTTCTTTACAAAGTTCAGATTCTTCGATTATTGTTTGGTTCTTCCAGTGGCTGCAATTGTTGTTTGGCTCCCCTATTGTTGCCAGCCTTCGTGTAGCGCCGATTTTAACGATTTATTTTTGTTTTCAGGTGCCTACAAAGGCTGCTCGACCTTCTTTTTTCGGTGCCTACAGACGTGGTTCGTCGACCTCGTTGCCAGTTTTTATGTTGTGGTTTTAAAAGTGAGTCCGTAAGCCTCAGAGGTTCAAACAAATGAAGAGCTTTATTGGAAGATGTTAGTACCAAAGGCTGCTATGTTACACTGCCTGTTTGTCGCGCAAAGGGCTGATGATGTCACGTGATCGGTCTCTTAAAGTACTCCTGTTCCACTGCAGGGCTGCTCGTGAGTAAACACTAGAAATACC
This sequence comes from Scyliorhinus torazame, assembly GCF_047496885.1. Lineage (NCBI taxonomy): Eukaryota > Metazoa > Chordata > Chondrichthyes > Carcharhiniformes > Scyliorhinidae > Scyliorhinus > Scyliorhinus torazame. The sequence continues at coordinate 42,435,019 of NC_092719.1, forward strand.
ATGAATACACAACAGGTAAGCCCCCAGATATTGGTTGTTTTTTTGTAGACATTTACTTTGTGTTAAAAAAAACGCTTCTGAATTTATGGACGTAATAGTAGTGGCCATTCTTCAAAAGTAATCAAATGGCTTTAAAAGTTCTTTGGAAGAACATGGAAAGCAAGATTGAAATGTAAGTTCTTTCTTCATTTTGTAGAATTAAATGTGGTTTCTATTCTGCAATAGACAGGAAGGCGGGCTCAATCCTTTCCCCTTATTTTTGGAGTTATAAAAACAATTGACTCAAAGAACTCTTCAATGAATTGGAAAGTTTATTATTTTTAACTCTTGAATGTCCATTCATCAAATACAGCCTTTCTGGTAGTTAACAATCACTACTTTGTTTGTATTTTAGGAATAATTTTTTAAAAAAATGATATCAAACTTTCTTAAAGGCCTTGACATGAAAGTTGTGTGGTGAAAGGTAGCCTTGTCAAAAATGTGGTGACTTAGAATGAAGTTTCATGACAACCAGGTCAGACTGAATTCATGTCTTCAGCTATAGGAACTTGTTTCTGTTTACCTTCAATGCTGAGCGCTGCTGTAAAGGGAGGCTCTGCTCCCTCTATACGGGGGATACCCTTCCCTCAGGGATTCTATGGAGACACTGCGTCTGCATTTAAACCTCATTATGACACAGATTCATAAAAATCACAAGGTTGTGGTTTTAACTTGGATCAACCCATTCATGAACAGCTAGGCTATTCATGTAATCTGACCACTGATAAATGTATTTATAAATCTGGATTGGTGCTGTAAAACAATTGGCCTTTGCTGGAAGACGGTTTTGCGGCTAAAATATTTCATTATTACAAAATATGTTCTGTAGAGATGTGCAACTCTGAATCAAAAATCAAACTGAAGCGAAGCAAGTGACTACATTGCAGATGCCTAAATGTGACATTCTAGAAAATGCATTGACTAGCCAATATGTTTAGCTGATTGGCCTAATAGGTTTAAATTAATTAGATGATTGCAAATTAATCAGTTAATAAAATTATTTGCTGTAAATTGATCAACAAGATTTAGTTCAAATTTGGGTTTGGTTAATTGCCTTTTGACAATATTTTTTAAATTTAGAAATGATCATGAAATACAGTTATGCAGAAATTGAAGAAAACCAGCGAGTAATTAACATTTTTTTCATTCTAAGCATGTGATAGGCATGTTGTTAGCAAGGCCAATGTTCATACCCATCATTGAATACCCTGAGAAGCTAATGTTGGACCTTCATCCCTGCAATCTATATAATGTAAAGAAGTATAATATTTCACTGATACTGGGTACGCGAATGAGTAATGAGTTAAAAGACTTAAATATTGTGCTCCCTAATGTTGAAGATAATTGCATCCTCAGAAATTCCTCAGGTCCTTGGAGTGTCTGCACAACATGCCACTCGACAGTCATCCGTAGGCACAGGATCTCGTCCCAAATATGTGCTGATGATGGCCAAGATTACCTTTCCCTCTTCTTCATGCAGAAACTTGGCATCCTGTTCAACCTTACATTACATTTGTCAGAAAGGTCACTTACTTCCACCACAACAACATTGTTCATCTCTACACGTACCAGGGCAGCATGGTGGCTCAATGGTTAGCAATGCTGCCTCACGGTGCCAAGGTCCCAGGTTCAATCCCGGCTCTGGGTCACTGTCTGTGTGGAAGTTACACATTCATGCCGTGTTTGTGTGGGTTTCGCCCCCACAACTTAAAGATGTTCAGGGTAGGTGGATTGGCCATGCTAAATTGCCCCTTAATTGGAAAAAATGAATTGGGTACTCTAAATTATTATTTTTTTAAATCTGTACACTTACCTCGTCCATACTTACCCTGATCCAGTTCCCTAATTGCCACGCTTTCCCAAAAACAAACCTCAAAAATTTTAACGTTCAAAACATAGCTGTCTATCACCTGATTCACATTTAACCGCTCATTCATATCATTGCATCCTCATTGAGTTTCCTTAGCCCCTGTCATGCTGTCACATTTCCTAAAATACAAAGTGACGTCCCTTCAAAAAGTACTTAGAACATAGAACATACAGTGCAGAAGGAGGCCATTCAGCCCAACGAGTCTGGACCGACCCATTTAAGCCCTCACTTCCACCCTATCCCCGTAACCCAATAATCCCTCCAAACCTTTTTTGGTCACTAAGGGCAATTTATCATGGCCAATCCACCTAACCTGCACGTCTTTGGACTGTGGGAGGAAACCGGAGCACCCGGAGGAAACCCATGCAGACACAGGGAGAACATGCAAACTCCGCACAGACAGTGACCCAGTGGGGAATCAAACCTGGGACCCTGGCGCTGTGAAGCCACAGTGCTATCCACTTGTGCTACCATGCTGCCCATATCAGCTATGATATAGCTTAATCAGCTATGAAGTGCTTTACGGTGTTGAGAGGTCATGGAAGATGCTGTGCAAATGCAAATCATTCCTTTCTATCGCAATTTTGTTCAGAACTCATCTTGGTCCTTGAGAAGATCATTCTCTGAAATGCTCTCTGTTAGAAGGTTCATACTTTCCACCCTTTCCTTCTTGAGCGATGGATTGCTGGAGCAAAGGATTTGGTTGCCATGGCCACAATTGTAGTAATCAACTGGGATTCCTTGAGATCTTTATCTCCACTATTTTTCATTTACATGATGGCTATTTGAATCTCATCAATAGTGGACGAGCAACCAAAGGATACAAGTTGCATCTGAGGAATTGTTACATGCTGTTCAATAGTGTATTGAATAATTTGTGGAAATATAGCATGAGATCTTTGGGACAGTGTTTTTAGAGAGTTTATATAGCTCAGTAATTCCAGTCTGTTTATAGGCGGGATTCTCTGACTTCCGCCGGGTCGGAGAATCCCCAGGGGGAGGCGTGAATCCCACCCCGCCCCACCCCGACGGCGGCTGCCGTATTCTCCGGCGCCGGTTTTTGGGCGGGGCGGGATTCATGCCACGCTGGTCGGGGGCCGTTGGCAGCGGCCCCCCCGGCAATTGTCTGGCCCCGATGGGCCGAGCGGCTGTCCGTTTTTGCCCAGTCTGGCTGGCGTGGATTGGTCCCACATGGCGGGACCTGGCAGGTAAGTTGGCTGGTGCGGTCCTTGGGGGGGCGCGGGGGGATCTGACCCCAGGAGGGGCCCCCCCACGGTGGCCTGGCCCGCAACGGGGCCAACCGATCTGTGGGCGGGCCTGTGCTGTGGGGGCACTTCTTCCTTCCGCGCTGGCCCCTGTATGGCTCCGCCATGGCCGGCGCGGAGAAGACACCGCCTGCGTATGTGGCAGATTACGCCGGCCGGTCTGCGCATGCGCGGAACTACGCTGGCGGTTCTGCACATGCGCTAACTCGCGCAGTCCCTTTGGTGCCAGCTGGCGCGGCGCCGGCCTAGCCCCCTGAAGTGTGGAGAATTCCGCTACTTCCGGTCGGCCCGACGCCGGAGTGGTTCATGCCGTTTTTGACGCTGATGTCGGGCCATCGCGCCGATCGTGGAGAATCCCGCCCATTATTTTTCATTTGAGTAGTTTACAGGATAATGAATGCTTGAAGGATACAGCTGCAATGTACCAGGTTATCTTTGGTGGGAAATTAAATAACAGATAAGAGAAAATGAAAGAAAGTCCTTTTGCTTACCATCCTTCTGACATAGTGTAAATTCGTATCCTTCAAAAAATATACTTTGATCTGATAAGGCTAAGTCAGGAAGTCCACAAAAACTGCAACTGATAAACAAAGAATATTGTCATGCTCCCGTGTATAATGATCTATCAGACAATACTTTAAAATGTTGGACACAAATAGATGATTAAAATGGCCATTGCAAATCATATAATAATTGCATTTTGGGGCTCCAGTTTTAAGTAAAGAGCTAATTAAGTAGGGGCATTCGCAGCCAGCCAGGAAATTCACACATCACTTTATTTAATAATGGACCGTCAACTAAAGGAACTGTAGCATTCCAATCGAATCATCTTTTTATTTCACCGTGGACAAACAGAACAACAAAACCAATGTGTGTCTGATGAATGTGAATTGGATCCCATTAACTTTTCATTATATTATGATGGTCCCTCAACAAAACTGGACAGGGTGAATTTCAAAGTGTCAAATGACAACACAGGATGTGTAACCAAAACTCCACCTTGCTTTGTTGAACGGACTTTTGAACTTGTACAAGCCATATGATAAAGACAACCATGTTTTCTATGTGCTGCAAAGAATTCCACCCAAGTCCATCAGAAAAGGCATGGGGCCAGCTGAAAGTCAACTAAAGTAGACAAAATAATAAACAACAGCACCTTAAAAATGGGAGAAGGACTCCCCCAACATGTTTCAACTTCAAGTTCACCTGAGAACCACCTCCTGGAAAGCTTCGCAGCTTACTGACAATTCTCTGTTTACATGGTCTCTGATTCAACTAAAAGCATCAACTCATCTTGGAAACTACAAACCTACCAGGAAAGAGAGACTGAGGCCAAAATTCTCCCGAGGAAAAACAAAGTGCTACTTCCAGTGGGAAAATTGGAGTGTTTCTGACTGGAGTTAGCAGCGCTGCTGAGGTGCTTTGCAATGGCACTTTGAAATGTTTTTGGTCATGTGGAGCAGCGTGCTTTAACCAAAGCTGTTATTGCCCCACTATCCTGGCATTCAGACAAAGACTGTCCCTCTTACAAGGAGTGCAATGCATAATTCGGAGCATCTTCTGGTACAATTATTCAAAAGGTTATTCCGCCTACATTAAAATTCCAAAGGGCTCAGAATGCTGAGCCGGCTGCAGGAGTTGAAGGAAGAAGAGGGAGTTCGACTGAAAATCAAAACCAGTTTACAAGAACAATTAAACTGACTCAAGGTAGAAGAGTTGGCTCTGTACTCAATGATCAACACCAATCAAGGTGGTGACGATGATGCCAATGGTGACAGGTGACAGCTGTGGTCAGGCCTCTGAACCTGTAGAGTCCTCGATGCACATAGATGATGCAAGTGTTATCGATCAAACCCAGCTTCAGCTGAGCACACCATAGTCAGTTAGAAATGTAAAGGAGGGAGATGAGGAGAGGAGGAGGAAGAGGATGAAGAATACAAATCCTAAATGGGTCATTTTCAGACAAGAATGCAAAGAAGTCGCAAAAGCAGAACACACTTAATTCCTTTTTGAGGTGAGGTGTTGAACTGTATTTGTAAAGAGTGAAGCTTCTGATTCTGATGATGTATCAGAATGCAGGTTGTTCCAATAACTACTGGGTAAGCTAGCCACCTTCAGATGGTTGTCACAGGGGGTTAAAATCAGCCATTCTGCCATTTCTGAGCCTGTTGTTTAACTATTTGAATATTAAACAGAACTTAAAATTTGTCTTGATTGCTGTGGTTTCAACCCCCGAAAGGAGGGATTTTGAGTGAGATCCTACACAGAATTAATTCCATCTCCTCTTGTGCTAGACTAGGCCTGTTACAACTGAAGGTGGTACACAGGGCACACCTGATCAAAGCGAGCATGAGTAGGTTCTTTCCTGTGGTGGAGGATAGATGTGAGTGATGCCAAAGGGGCCAGCGAACACTCTCACATGTTCTGGTCGGGTTCTGGGCCTTGCTCTTCAAGACTATGTCCCAGATCGTGGGGTTTAGCTTCGAGCCATGTCCATTCATGACGATCTTTGGCGTCTCAGACCAGCTGGAGCTTTTTGAGGGGAAGGAGGCCGGAGTTGTGGCCTTCGCCTCCCTGAAAGCCCCACAACGAGTCCTCCTGGGGTGGGGATCCACAGCGCCACCTAGGGCCTCAGACTGGCTGGTGGACTTAGCAGAATTCCTCTGGTTGGAGATAATCAAATTTGCCATCAGAGAGTCAGAGGAAGGGTTCAACTCCAGGTGGAAGCAGTTCATTGCCATCTTTAAGTACCTTTTTGTGACCAGAAAGTAGATGGGGGGTGGTGGTTAGGTGGGGAAAAGGGGGGTGGGAAAGGTTCTGGGGGGGGGGGGGGGGGGGGTGGGGGGGGCGTGTGGCTGTTGATGCTGTTAAACCAAAAGATTACAAACTGTTTCACTATATGTACCCGTTCTATTATTGTTCTTGAGTTCTATTGTCTTAATTTTATTTTGCTACGTTTGGAATAAAAATATATTTTAAAAAAATAAACTTTTTGGGAGATGGGCTGGTTTTGTGCTGGCCTTAAAAGGGCCGGGGCTTAAGCTTGCAACAGGTCCTGCCCTTCGGAGTTCAGGGCACTATTTTTGAAGAGCACCATTTTTAAAGGTGGCGGAGGGTGTGAACAATGAGAAGCCCCATTGACAATGGCGGGACCAGAAGATCCTGCTGCCGGCCAATGGCAGGCTTCCTCCATTGGCGCAAATCAAGGCGCGGGTGAACGGAAAATCCCGCTCATTGGGCATGATTTTGTAGGACGTTTAGCCATGGACGATAATTCTGTAATGTCCACAAAATATCGTGAAAGGCCAAAAATGGGATTCGTGCTGGCGCGATTTTGAAATACGATTTCCCCGCACCCTCCCGAATGACGTGATCAGGTTTATGTCCAGGAAGGCAGACCTGACTTAAATGAATTTTAATCTATTTTAATATCATTAGCGAGTTTAAAGTTGAATCCTCACACCTCATTGAACCTTCAGCATGAAGTCACACAGACGCAAATTACCGCTGTCTTTTAAAAACGGGAGCCAGGCGGCATGACCTCTGCGAGGGAGGTGAGCCCCCCTCCCCACCTTGTACCAGGGTGTGCAAGGGGACAGCTACGGCTAGAGAGCTCCAGAATGGGGGTGGTTAAAGCATTTAAAATTAATGGAGTGGGTGTCTGGGTGTCTCAATTGTAAAGGCCTGACAGCAATGAGATCTCAGGCTGATCCAGCCTGAGTAAGAATGGTGTCTCTTAGTCTTGCCTATCCCTGATTTAGAGAGTAATTGTGCTTTCTAATATTCCTGAGTGTCATACTCATCAAACTAATTGGCCATCATGAATTAACCCTTAACAATGTCAGCTGTCCACACTTTCAATTCAAGGATATGGGTGAAAACTCTTGTTTCAAAGATAAAAGGTTGAGGTACAGGGGATTGAGAGGGAAATATAATTGCCGGATCCCAGCACCTGCTATAGTGGATCCCTTAACCCTCAAGGTAAACATAAGGGTCCATGGGGGATGGGTGGCCATTGAAATAGACCGCCAGGGGACAATCAGGCGGGGGGGGGGGGGGGCCACAGGCAACTCTGAAGGGGCAAGGGCATTGACCAGGACCAGTCAAACAATGATGTGGGAAGAGCACTGGACATGTGAGGGAGCGCTAGCCACTGGATAATGTGGAGGAATAGCGGCTTCCATGACCGGGAGGACAAGGGGTGAAGAGAGGGGTAAGTAACCAGCTGGGACACCAACCTGACTGTCTGCCTCTCTCTGTCTCTCATTCTTCGTAGCTTTCTGAGAGATATCGGTATGGAACCAGCGGAACTGGAAATTCCGCTAATCACAGCACGGGAGGAGTATACATTTCAATAGGAATGAACAGCTGCCCCAGGGGGGACCCAGTGCCATGGGGTGAGGGGGCAGCGGGGCATGCTCAAGAGTTTGATGCAGAACATGCCAATTGGGGCTCGCAGGCGAAGAAGGAGGCCAAGGGTTTACGCGACCCGGGTGTCCCTCATGGAGCTGTTGGACAATGTGTGCCTCAGGGAACTCTACATTAACAGGGAGACATTGTGGCACCTGTGCAACATTCCCTGCAACTTGGTGCTACATGGAGGAGGAGGGCACACGCTCACTGTGGCTGTGAAGGTGTTGGCAACCCTAAACATTGACGCCACTGGATCGTTCCAAGGTTCAATGGATTACGCTTTTGCCGCGCTTTGTCCCTATTGGTCGGGATTCGAGTGCACCGGCATGATAGACCCAGATCTAATCACGTGAACCGTGAGGGCTCGCCCCCTTATAGGAGCTGCGCTACCACATCCCTCCCCACTTAAGTCCCTCAATAACATATTTAAAACATGGGTTATTTACTGTCACTATGGACAAGAGATGGTTGAGACGCACAAGGGAGAGGAGTCCACAACAGCGTTTCAAAGAGTCAATCTATCAGGAGACCTTCTGTGCTTTGGATATCACCTTAGTCCCCTAACCGGCTCCTCCACTGCTGAGGTAGCATCATTGTCATCTGTGAAAGGTTGCCGCTGAGATTCACCCGGTACTTCAGGGGCGTTCCCCTCTCCAACTCCCTCCTGGGTTGTTGGCGGGGCCTCCACGCAACTACCTCGTCCCAGCTTTGCTGCTGGAGCACTGGCGCTGCCTGCTTCCTCCAATTGCTCCAAAATTTGTGGTCCCTCAGCTCTTTATGTGGTCAACGTGCTTCTGTATTGTCTTGCCTTTCAGATGCACCGTGTACGAGACCAGACCGGACTTCAGTACACTTCAGCCGGGTTGCCAAAGTGGGCCTAAGGCAAAGTTTCTTCCAAAGACCAGGTCACTCACTTGAAATAACCTGTCTCCTTTGTGCGAACCTCGCCGCGTCCTTTGGGAGGTCTGCCGTGCCTCCACCCTCGCTGCCAAATTCAGGAAAACTAAATCCAGTTGGGTCGGGAGGAGACGACCCATAGGTTACTCCGTCGGCGTGTTTGAGGCTGGGTGATGGAGGGCTGTTCTAATATGGGGGATGCCATTCATTCTGACGAAGTGGTGAATGACCTCCCCAGTGAATGCAGTACCATTGTTGGATAGCAATACTTCGGGAAAGTTGTGGGCAGCAAATACCCGCCTGCAGGGCCTCTATTGTGGTGACAGAGGTTGTCATCCCCATCTCCTGAACATCTAACCGCTTGGAATGGACGTCAACCAGAATCAGGAACATTCTGCCCATGGAATGGCCGGCAAAGTCCACATGTAACATCGTTCATGGATGACCAGGCCATTCGCACAGGTGGAGTTTGGTTGTGGGTGGCAAAGTTTGCTGTGCCTGACAGAGGTCATACCGGTGCACCAGGTGCTCAATATCCTCATCTATGTCAGGCCACCAAATGTAGCTCCAGGAAAATTACAATTTTCATCATAATTTGGCCAGGATGTGCAACTCCTGTGATGAAATGAAAATGAAAATCGCTTATTGTCACAAGTAGGCTTCAAATGAAGTTACTGTGAAAAGCCCCTAGTCGCCACATTCCGGCGCCTGTTCGGGGAGGCTGGTACGGGAATCGAACTGTGCTGCTGGCCTGCCTTGGTCTGTTTTAAAAGCTAGCGATTTAGCCCAGTGTGCTAAACCAGACCCTATGCACCATCAATTACCCAAAGACGACAGTAGTGGAATAATCGAGGCTTTATTGAGCAAAGATGTTGCGCCTCCTGTAGCTGGGACCAGAATGGCTGCAGCACCGGCGAGCACACACATTTATACTCCGCCTACTGGGCGGAGCCAGCAGGCAGGGATTTACCCATGTACCTCTAGTATATGTGTCTTACCGTAATACATATACTATAGCTAGTGGTGACTACCACATCCTGCAAAGGTGGCCCTCTTGCTCGGGGTGGTACCGCCACTCAGGAACCCGAGAGCTTGACTCCATCCTCACAACTAAGTTCATCTTTGCGGGTGAGGTAAGGCCTCAAATGGTTTGATTTATCATGGTGCCACCGCATTTCGATCATTCCCTTCACTTTGGACAGGACTGGGTTGCCTTGGCATCGAATTCTCGATGTGGCCAGAAGAGACTGGCAAAGTGACAAGAAAATTTAACGCCAGGACGATTTCTTGAGGAACAAATGGTGGTGCCATTTTCTTGGGAAGCGGCAGCCGAATCAGCATATCGGCTTTTTAGATCTGCATGCCCAGCCGAAAAATGCTGAAAAATCTAGTTGTAGGCTGCCAACATCAAGGCTCACCATTGTACCCTGGTGAAGGTGATCAAGGTATTGGCTTATCTTTACCGAGGGGCGTCTGCAAAGGCTTGTGGTCAGTTATTATGATCAAACGTCGCCCATAGACAGAGTGGTGGGATTTCTTGATGCCGTAGATTACGGCGTGGCCTTCTTTCTCAATCTGTGTGTATTTGCGCACAGCATCGGAGAGAGCTCTGGAGGTGAAGGCAGTGGGCCTCTCTGAGTCGTCTTCCATTCTATGTGAGGGGACCGCCGCTACTCCATACGGTGATGCATCGGAAGTTAAGATGATTGATTGGCTTACCCGAGTCAAAGTGGACTAATGCCAGGGCTGGTGCTTCTTTAAGAGCAAGTATAGTGGTGCCAACGTGGTTGCCAGGTTGGGATAAACTGACCATAGTGGTTCAACATCCCCAGGAAAGACTTCAGTTCTGCCATGTTCTTTGGCACCGAGACTTTTCATGGCTCTCAGCTTGTCCTCGAGTGGGTGCACATCTTTTGAGTCCACTTTCAATCCTAAGTAGGTGACCGTACAAGCTTGGTGTATGCATCTCTCGCAGTTCAGTTGGATTCACACATCTGTAAATCTTCCCAGTTCCTGTCATTAAAATGTCATCCAAGTAGACCACAACCTTCGGGATGCCTTGGAGCAGATTTTCCATTGTGCGTTGGAATATCGCTCAGGCCGAGGAGATTCCAAAGGATCCACTGATGTATTGAAACAGGCCTTTATGCATGTTAATGGTTGCATACTTCTGGGAATCCTCGTCCTGTTCCAACTGTAAATGGCATGAGCTAGGTCAAACTTAGTGTACGTGAGGCCTCCCACCAACTTTGCAGAGAGGTCTTCAATTGATGGCATCAGGTATTTGTCTACTTGGGCTTCCTGGTTTATTGTAAGCTTGTATTCCCACAGATTCTAACTGAGTGGTCCAGATAATCCCCAATTCTTTCAGGTGTTTAAGTTCGGCTTCATCTTTTTGGTGTAAGGTCTCTCCCTGAAGATCTTCAGCCTGGAATCTTTGCCTTTACTCCTTGGATTCACCCAGCGTTCTCGAATACATCTTTATAACTGCATAAGATTCCCTGGAAATTACCATCTAATATCTTGAACATCTCCAATCAGTTCAAATTGATTTGGCGCAGCCAATCTCGCCCCAAGAGAATTGGCCGATGTCCCTTGACAATGATCATAGGTAGCTGCACATCCTATTGCTGATACGATACAGGCGTCATGGTCCTTTCCAAAATTTTCAAGGTCTAACCTGTATATCATAGAATTTACAGTGCAGGTTGAGTCTGCACCGGCTCTTGGAAAGAGCACCCTACCCAAGGTCAACACCTCCGCGCTATCCCCATAACCCAGTAACCCCATCCAACACTAAGGGCAATTTTGGACACGAAGGGCAATTTATCATGGCCAATCCACCTAACCTGCACATCTTTGGACTGTGGGAGGAAACCGGAGCACCCGGAGGAAACCCACGCACACACGGGGAGGATGTGCAGACTCCGCACAGACAGTGACCCAAGCCGGAATCGAACCTGGGACCCTGGAGCTGTGAAGCAATTGTGCTATCCACAATGCTACCGTATGTTGCCAACTTGGTGGTTGTGCTACATAGGTTCAAAGGCTGAACTCCTTCTTGGAGATATTTGAATGTTTGTTCACCCACAATCTTGACCGACGTCCCAGTGTTGACCTCCATCTTTAGTGGTCTTCCATTTACTATGAAGACTTTCTCTATTAGGGCTGTTTTACTCACTTCACCATATTTAACTTGTAAATTTCTGATTCTTCATCAGAGTTCTTCTCTACTTTGTTCACTGGAGTTGTTGTTTATTTCTTTTTGATTTTGCGCACTCTGCCTGGCACGGCAACGTGTCTGAATGTGGCTCTTCCTATTGCACCAAAAGCAAATAAATTCTCTGCAGTGACGAGCTTGTTGGGAATGATCTCCCCCACATCTGTAGCATTCATCATAATTTCTGGACTGATGACCCATTTTCCCTCCTCACCACTAACTATGATCCTGGTCATAGGTTTATGGCTGACTTTCCTCTGTACCTGTCGACCTGCCTGTGCACATAGCAGCCCCACCGCCCCACACTGGTTCACATCACCCCCTTGGATGCTTTGAAGCTCTGATGCGCCCTTCCCGCACATTCGGTTGCCTGGGCTATTTTGATTGTCTTATCTAGGGAAATCTTTGTCTCAGTCTGTAACTTATTTATTTTGTTAATGCCGCATACTAAGCAGTCAGGCAGCCTATCACTCAATGCTGTGTCTAACTTAAAATAGTAAGCTTGGCCATTTGATGGAGTCTGACATTGAAGGTGGAGATCATCTCTCCTGCATCCCTGACAGCTGCATTAAACTTGTTGTGGTGTAGCATGACGGCGGTCTGAGGTTGAAGTGCTCCTTCACAAGCATCACCAATTGGTCAAACGATATTGTGGGTCGTAGCCTCCGGGGATGTCAAATTCCTTATGAGGTTGTAGGTCTGGGGCCCACAAACCACTTCCAAAATAGCCTTTTGCGTATCATCCCCTATGATTTCATTTGTTGTAAAGAAGCGACAGCTTGATACACTGGCTCCAGTCTTTGGCACCCTGGTCGGACAGATCGATTTTCCCAATCATGAGCATTTGTCACTCACTGTTTACAATGGCTTTGATTCTTTTTGTTTCCTGCATTCTTTCTGAAGGCTTCCCCCTTCCCCCTTCAATTTGGAAATTAATGAGGACCTGTGACCATTATCTGATTTATGCTTGTCGCCAGTGTGGTGGCTTGAGGCAATACTGTGGAGAATTCTTATGTAACTAAACAAGGGTTTATTGCTAACAATTGAAAGATAAATCATACACAGGCACAGTGATCACACAGATCTTCACTCTCTGACTCCCGGCCCTCGCTGCCTGGGCCCCTGATCCCAGGACCCAGTGCTTTTTCCCCATTGGTTGGGGTTCGCACGCTCCTGCACGATAGGCCCCGAATCGATCACATGGACTTCGAGTGCTCATCCCCTTAAAGGGGCAACGCTGCCACAGGTGGAGTGCTAATGGGAGGCAGGGGAAACTTGCTCTTGCAGATTAGAGTAGGTCATTCAGATTTTTTCTATCTTGAACCTTGTGCTCTCGGTGGGGCGGCTGGCTGTGCTGCCACCATCTCCCAGGCAGGATTGGTGACCTTGCTGGAGGGAGGGACCTTCTGCCAACCCATGGGTAAATTGTGGCCCGCCTCTCCTCCACGCATAGCAACCGAGTGAGGGGCCCCCTCCGAAAACTTGGGAGGTGCTCATCTGGCTGCCATCTGATGCTTTGTGCCTCAGGCATGGCGTTTTTCACATGGGGGAAAAACATTCTTTCAATGTGCCTCAAGATTGCGACCTGAATCATACCACCGAGGCTGTTGGGATTCGCACCCATTCTCGACCGGAAATTGCCACTTGCTCGGAAAATTCCGCCCATTTTTTAAATCTCTGGGCAAGTGTGTGATAAAATATAACCTTCTTTATTTTTAAATTTGAAAAAAAAACTTGCTGATGGAATTATTTAAATTGGGACAGATTTTTGACTCTGAAGTAAGAAAATACACATCCCTCACATAAAAAGCTAATTTAACACGGATAGTAAGAAAACACATAAATTTTGTTCTTGACAATGTCCTTAAACACTGATCTAATATTAACCATTGAAAACTGATTCCATTATTGAAAAAATACATTTTTCAAACCATCTACCTAAATATGACTATTTTGACCAATCTTTCTATAACCAAATAATGAGTAATAATAGCACCATTATTTACGTTACAACAATGGCATTAAAAACCAACTGCTCTGAAAACAATTCACACAATCTCAATTTCTATTATTGCAATCCAACATTAGCAGCACGGTGGCGCAGTGGTTAGCACTGCTGTCTCACGGCACCGAGGTCTCAGGCTCTGGGTCACTGTCCGTGTGGAGTTTGCACATTCTCCCCGTGTTTGCGTGGGTTTCGCCCCCACAACCCAAAGATGTGCAGGGTAGGTGGATTGGCCACGTTAAATTGCCCCTTAATTAGGAAAAATAAATTTGGTACTCTAAATTAAAAAAAAAAGCAATGAATGAATATAAAATAGCAGAATGAGACATAGCCTCAAGAGATCAAAAATCATGCATATGGCAGAAATATGGCTGAGATGGGAAAACAAATGCTGAGAGAAAAGTATTATTTTCTTGTTGTTCAATCAGGGATGCAAAACTCATACTGTGATGATGTGGAGATGCCAGCGTTGGACTGGGTCATAATTTGCAGGTGACATAAGTATTGCAAACTGTAAGGAGGACAGTATTAAACTACAAAAGGACATTGTAAGGGGCAATGAAAGGAGTCCACACCGAGTTGCAGAGAAAAATAAAACTTATTTTATTTAACACGTTAACTATTATATACAGCTCCAGTAGTTCCCAACTGGGTCTTCTCTAGTCGGTGCTGACTGGCCGATTCTAGTTATAAAAGCCACATGAATTTAGTTAAGGGTCCCCCGCTCCCTTATCAGGGGAGTTAATATCCTGAAAGCACCACAAGGTAGTGGATCATCCCAACCCCATAAGACCCGTGTGGGTTGTAACACAAACCCATGGCCACTACCATCTAAGAGGTCAAGGGCAGCAGATACATTGTAGTAGATACACTACCCCATGGAGTTCCCCTCCAATCCACTCACAATCCTGACTTGGAAATATATTGGCGTTCCTTCACTGTCACTGGGTCAAAATCCTGGAACTCCCTCCCTAACAGCATTGTGGGCATACGTACAGCACCTGGATTGCAGTGGTTCGATAAGGCAGCTCGCCACCAACTTCTTAAGGGAAAATAGGAATGTGCAATAAATGTTGGCCTAGTCAGCCATGCGCACATCCCTTGAATAAATATAAAAAAAGAGTTCTGGGCACCACAATCTAGGAAAGATGTCAAGGTATTAGAAACGGTGTTGAAAACATTCACAAGAATACTTTCACGAATAAGGAACCTCAGCTCTGCGTCTAGATTGGAGAAGCTGGTGTTATTCAGAAGGGATCTGAGAGGAAATCTGATAAAGGTATTCAAAATGATGAGAGTTTGTAGAACGGGAGAAACTGGTCCTGTTGGGAGAAGGGGTGAGAACCAGAGGCCATGGATTGAGGTGATTGGCCCGAAAAAACCCCAGGGAAGTGTGGAAAAATCTTTTATGCAGTGAATGGTTAGGATTCGGAATGCACTGCCTGAGAGTGTGGTGGAAGTAGATTTGATCATGGCTATCAAAAGAAAGTGGGATCAGGGATATGGGGAAAATGTTAAGGGGGTGAATTGCTCTTGCAGAGAGCCAGGCCCGCCCAATCACTTCTTCAGTACTGTTGATGTTTGATGATTCTGAGAGGGTGCAGTTTGTGCAGCATTCAATTTTAAAATACATTTTTGGGCTTGGGCAGTTATGTTATTGCTGAAAAATTTACAGCTCAGTCTTAAGTAATTTTGATTTTGAGGCTTCTCGTCTCATCTACACTGATAATTGGCACTTTCACTCATGACACTGGTTTTTACACAGTCTGCATTTGTGGATGCACTTTCCAGTTGGGATACCAGTGCTGAGACACACAATTATACTCAAATGGTCGTCATTTCCATTGAGGGCTAATTAACTGGAACATTCTGTAATGAAACAAAATATCTAAAATGCCTCTTTAACAAAAATATCTAATAAGCATCTTTAACCAAAATGGTAATTGCATGTAAGGTCACTTGACGACGGTCCTGTTTACAGTAGATTTTCAGGAGCTGATTGTAATCAATGAATTTGCATCCCTTGATTTTGAGAATCAATTAAATATTTTAAAAATATTCTTCAAAAAATTCAAATGAATCGGTGATTATATTACATATGCCGAACTCTTCGAACCGAGCCCGCTCTTTAACAGTAGCAGTAACCACATTTATTATGTTGGCCCAATTAAAAGCACAATTTCACTATTTTGGGATAAATTGTCTGTTATGAATATTGTGCAGTGCATTTAATTGAAACTGAAGAAGCCATTTTGGTTGAAGATGCTTTGTTTAGTTACAGGATGTTCCAGTTAATTAACCCTCTGTGGGAAAAAATTTCCAATCTTTGCACTAAGTGTCGTGGCAGGTGTAAAGATTGATGGGTTTGCCGCCAGCCACAATGCCAGGTTTTCGCTCCGTTTTGGCCACAGCAGAGCTGATTCAGTATTCAACCACGGTAAACATACTGGAACACCGGCGGACGGCCTCCGATTCACCTACCTTGCCGTGACCCCACTGCTGCTTTGCCCCAGATGCCATATTTAAAGTACGATTTTGCATACCAGGACTGATGCACAGGAACGAGATGGTCCCAAAATCAAGAAGACTCCTGCCCCCAAGTTCAGTGACGGCTCGCTGGACCGCCTGCTGAATGTGTTTGAGGTCGCCATGATGTCATCTACGCCCGCTCCAGCCACAGGTCTACCAGACTCACCATCCAGCTAGGGAGGTGATGGTGGTGAGTTCCAACTTGACACAATAGATGTCCACCACCCACTGCAGAGAGTGAGTGACCTGAACGTGCCACCAGGGTAACTCCATCATGTCATTACTCTTACCTCATGGACCCGTTAGCCCATCACACATTCACATTGATCTCACACATTGTCAACAACCCAGGGACATCACCGCTCACTCTCATACACATGCCATCAGCCTCATATCCTCTCAAGCTGACGTCCTCATCCTGTCCATGGCTCCACTCATCACGCACACAGGCCAGGCATCATTATCATCTGCCCTGGAAAAATGTCCTGCTCACACTCTCTCCACCTGTCCATATGCAGGACAAGCTCGCACACAACAATAGGGACTTGTGGTGATGGGGAAGAGGGAGGTGCACAGCCAAGTGAAGTCTTCGTAGTGCCTCTCAGTAGCAACCTTGATGAAGGAATTTGATGACATTGGAGGCATGAATTGATGAGTCCCAGCGAGGTTAGTAGAGCAGTTGCTGCCTCTTGTCAGCTGCTGTTGTGACTGAGTTGCATGAGAGATGCTGGAAAAGGCAGTGTCTGTCTCTGAGACAACATACTCCAGTTGGCACCCTATTTCACAAAGGACAGTTTCACAAAGGTCTCACCATTGTTCATAGAATCAGGACAATATGGGCCTCCTGTACACATAATCAGAGTGAAGTGGATGGATGAAAGGTGAGAATAACCACATTGGTCTTCATGTGGGCCTATGATGGAGGGCACTAGTCCAAGAAGATAATCGTTACTACTCATTCTCCTCCTCCTGGAATCTGGTGGTGTATCTGCGCCGGGTTGGAGAATCCCAGGGGGGGGGGGGAGGTGCGAATCCCGCCCCGCGCGAATCCCGCCCCGCCGCACCAACGCCGGCTTCCCTATTTTCCGGCGCCGTTTTTCACGGGCCGGCAGGATTCCCGCCACGCCGGTCGGGGACTGGTGACAGCGGCCCCTCCGGCGATTCTCTGGGCCCTGATGGGCCGAGTGGCTGTCAAGTTTTTTCCAGTCCCGCCGGCGTGATTAAATCACATTTTTGATCTTTCATCTCAGATACCTTTGACATATCTCACCTCACACACAACGGGCCTAGCAGGTAAGTGTGCGGGGGCCATCCCCGGCGGGGGCAGGGTGATCTGACCCCGGGGGGGGGCCCCCAGAGTGGCCTGGTCTGCGATCGGGGCCTACCGATCTGTGGGCGGGCTGACTCCGTGGGGGCCTTCTTTCCTCTGCATCGGGCCCATGTAGGGCTCCGCCATATTGCCCGGGGGCCGACACGGAGTAGGAAACCCCGGCGCACGCGCGGAAATACGCTGGCCGGTCCGCGCATGCATGAGATAACGCTGGCCGTTCTGCGCATGTGCAAACTTGCGGCGGTCCTTCAGCGCCGGCTGGAGTTGTGGGAACCACACCGGTGTCAACCTAGCCCCCAAGAAAGTGGAGAATTCCTGCCTTTCGGGGGCCGTTGATGCCAGAGTGGTTGGCGGCGGTTTTCACGCCGGCGTGGGGACATAGCCCCAGTATTGCAGAATCCCGCCTCTAATCTTTCCTATTTTCTAATTTGGTGATTATCTTAAATTTATTTTACCTAGTCACCTCTTACCTTAACATTTCACCTATATGTGGGTTTCAATGTTCAGATTTTCTCAAATAAATTATTTTTATAATATCACATATCATGAAATAATTTCAAGATTACATTGTCATGATGATAGGAAATTGTGACTGTTTCCTATCTATAACTTCACCGGCTAACCAAAAATATATAGAACTGGTTAATGAGGAACTGTTTTAAAAAAATACAAGAAAGTCAATGGCCAATGATGGTGATCACCAGTCGCCTGGTGTCTCCTTTTGGAGTTCTATATGGATTGCATTGCAGACCTATCATGTTGCATTGAATTACACACCTGGAGGGTGTCAAGGTCCATTTCAAAAAGGGACTCTGTAAAGGTAGGCATTAAAAATACAAAGTGCTGAACTTTATTCAATGTAATTCTGCCAAGTCGATGGGAATTGCTAAGCAGACAGATACACCCAACAGATACTCAAAACTCCCCTGTGCAGGATGAAATAATTCCATCTCCTGTTGGTTTCTACTGCCTTGAGATATGTCAAAGGTATCTGAGATGAAAGATCAAAAATGTGATTCCTTGTTCTCCAACGATAACTTCAAGACAAATTAATCAAATTCCTTCCTTGGAATATATAGTCAAGAGGATTAAGAACTGATTTTGCCAAGCTCGATACAGAGAAAAGTCACCAAAGCCATTTGGAAAAACTGATTAAAGAAACAATAAGGAATCTCTCCCATCTCTGAAGCTAAGATTGCCTCCAGAGTCAAATGCTATGGCATAAAGGCAATTAATTGTATTTATATTGATGTAACTTTATGCAAATTATGAATCAAGAATACATAATTTACGGGGGGGGCGGGGGAGGGGGGGGGGGTGGTTGGTGACTTTAAACCGAGATCTCGCCGGTGCAAATCTGTTACGGCCCTCTCATGTGATTTAGCAGCCCTAATGGCAATTGCGTCTATGGCTAACGGGCCCATTAAACCCCACCTCAGGATTTTAGAGGAAACCAATTAACTTCAAACAGCCACAATATTTGACAATCAAGCAAAGGACTGAATCATTTATTCTTTTAACTTTTATTCAGACTCTCACTTTTCTTACTTCTCTTTCTCTAACTGAAGAAAATCTGGTAAAAAGTAAATATATTTGGATGGTAAAAGACATTTGCAGGGAAACTAAATCTGAAAAATCCTTTGTTGCTAACCAAGGGGGCTGAATATGTTCACTCTTCTTCACTTAGCCGTGACAACCTACACCCACATATTCCAGGTTAACCGAGAGCTCAGTGGGCAGAGAGTCACTGCTGGACGGCAAGTGTTTTCAATCTTTACTTTCTCTTATTAATATCACTTACTCTCATTTTTTGAAGAGAACCCCTTGTCCTTAATGTTGAAAGGAACTGTTTCACCTGGAACTGTTACCATGCAAGACATTGAAATGTACCATATCATATTCCAGGCAGCCCTGCTGAAAATCCTTTCCCATTGGCTCAGTGGGTTGTCAAAATACTTTACATTCAAGGACTGACGTGGTAAGGGGTTAAAAAAAAATCAACAGTCTTGTGGATGTTGAAATGTGAGGTAGGGAGATGAATGACTACAATGCAGGAATCATAATAAATATGTTAAGATGAAGCAGGAGCTCAATAATAAGTGAAAACCTGTGAAAATGTTTGGCAGACAGATGATGTTTTATCGGGGTAGTTTTCTATGATTGATTGGCTGGTGCCAAGATTATCCATTACAGCTCTTGTTGATCCAGTCAAATGGTGCACAGGCAGCAAAAGAAATAGGTGATGTTGATGTATAGACATTGTCACTGGCAAAGAAAATGCTTGAGGCATTTCCTGTTGGAGCTAAATCCTGTGGTTTGAGCAGAATTGACATGAACAGATGTGAGCACGTGAAGAATGCTACACAGCTGGATTCTTCTGACTGATTTCACATAATAAAAGAAGGGAAAAATGGGCGTGGTTAATAGGCGGATTTTAATTACACACTAGTAAAATCAATCGGCAAATAATTGGGCTCAATAGACTCTTTTCTTTTTGAATGTTGCACATGCCCTTGGAGCTCCAAGGGCATGTGAAGATTTGTGGGGTAAATTGCACTGGAAACCATACTGGCAAAAGCATTAACATGCATGGAATGAATATCCACCAGACGTATGCGGAGCAGGTTGTTCATGACGCCAATCAGTGTACGTCGCTGATTTGACATTTGACACCTGTGGTGCAATTTTGGAGCTCGACGCTTCAGCTAATGCCTGCCCTTACCCCTGTACAGCTGAATGGCCTTTCAGCAACACTAAGGATCCTCTCCCACCTCCCCACCCCTCCACCAGCACTATTTAAAAGGATCATCAATGACCTGAAGGCTAGATGTTGGTTCATTTCTTATGGCTATTGCTTCGGGAATTCCATAACATATACTGCTTTTTGCAATTGTTTCAAGTTGTCAGGTTTTGCAAGGCGAAGTGTGGCAGGGGCTCAAGGAGTATTTGTTCATGTTGACACTTCTGTGCATACCAGGTGTCTATGCATCAACATCCACCATGAGTGGACCAACAAGAGCTGTAATGGATAACTTTGGCATCAGCCAACCAGTCATTGAAAACTATGCTGATAAAGCATCATCTGTCTGCCAAACGTTTTCACAGGTTTTCACCGGTTATTAAACATTTTCTCATCTTAACATATTGCAAGGCATGGGTGCTCTCGTAGGAATTGGAATAGCATGACTTAGAGAATGAGCAGAGGCCAGGCAGAGCAAGACAAGCTGTTGGAAGAGGGAGCAGGAGGAGAAGGAGAAGAACTCTTGACTGGAGACCATATTTGCTCAAGTCAGATGTGTTCAGGGCCAATTCTCTACTTAAACTTCAGTGAAGAATAGCATGTACAACATCTGTAATTGAGTAAGGATGTCCTCACTGAAAACTGCAACTTGCGTCAGCCACACTGCAACCTCCAAACAGGGCAAACACCACACTGCTAGTGTCTGAGTAGGTGATTGTGGTAATGAGCAATTACATGTCTGGCTCTTTCCAGGGTGGAACTGGAGATGTTTGCAACAACCTACAATTACTGTTGTGTAAAATAGGTCCCACTCATTCTCTCTTGTCAGAGACTAGTGAGGGAGAAGTCTTGGGGTTTTGCTAATATCTAGCGGTTGGAATCTGGTCAGAGTTAGCCTGTGAGTCGGAGGAACAAGACGCGTGTGGTAGTTGTACTGTTGTGTGTATATAGTTCTTCTTAGTTAAATAAATTAATGTTGTGGTTAAATATTTGCGAATAAAACAAAAAATATCTTTGGACAACGTCATTGAGTTGGCTCAAGCAACTGAGGTGCTGAACAGAGCGCTTTCGAAGTACAAAGAGTGCAGAGTGAAGTGAACCAGTAAGAGTTCTAGAAAGTCATCGAGTCATTCAGCTTTACAACATGGAAAGAGACCCTTTGGTCATCATGTACCCGCCGGCCATCAAGCACCTATCTATTCTACTCCCATTTTACAGCACTTGGTCCGTAGCCTTGTATGCTATTGCATTTCAAGTACTTATCAAAATACTTCTTAAATGTTGCGAGGGTTCCCGCCTCTACCACTCTTTCAGGCAGCGAGTTCCAGATTCCTACCTTCCTCTGGGTGAAAAGGTTTTTCCTCAAATTCCCCCTTAAACCTCCTCCTCCTTACCTTAAATCTATGACCCCCACAGTTATTGACCACTCCCCTAAGGGCAAATGTTCCTTCCTATCCAACCTATCTATGCCCTTGATAGTTTTATACACCTCAATCAGGTCCCCCCCTCAGCAACCTTAGCCTTCTATACTTAGCCACCACTGAATATATTGGGGACAGCAATTTTACCAGTATCGTAGCAACAGCCATCAGCCCAGTTGCTTTTTTAAAAAAAAATTTCGAGTACCCAATACATTTTTCCAATTAAGGGGCAATATAGCATGGCCAATCCACCTAGCCTGCACATCTTTGGGTTGTGGGGGCAAAACCCACACAAACATGGGGAGAATATGCAAACTCCACACGGACAGTGACCCAGAGCCAGGATCGAACCTGGGACCTGGGCGCCATGAGGCTGCAGGGCTAACCCACTGCACCACTGTGCAGCCCTAGCCCAGCTACTTTTAATCGTTGTGAAGGGAAAGAGGTTATGCCTCATGGGGCGGGATTTGCTGAAGAAAATCATTGGTTTGATATATTCAGCTTCACCGGTGGGGTTTTTCGCCAGGAGGTACTCCAGTGAGAGTTGGGATGCATTAAAAGAGTGAAAGCTGAGCTCTTTCTAGAGCCAGAAGTAGCAGCAGATTTGCTTCACGCCAGACCAGTGCCTTATGCTCCACGCCAAAATGTGAAGGTGGACTTGAAGCGTTTGGAAGACCTGAGCATAATTACTCCAGTACCGTTTTCAGAATGGGCAGCGCCGATCATCTCAGTGTTGAATCTGGACAACAGAGTCCGAATATGCAGCGATGATGGTGAACAGGACTGCTGAAGTAGATAAATAACTTATCCCCAGGATAAAAGATTTATATGCCAGGTTGGCACGAGACTTCAAATACACCAAATTGGATTCAGGCCATATTAGGCTGGAGCTGGAAGATAAGTCAACAAAGTTTGTTATCATAAATATCCACAAAGGTTTGTTCCAATATTTCAGGTTGCCCTTCAGTATTTCATTGGCTTGTTCTATATTCCAACACACAATGGAAAGCCTTTTGCAGGGAATTCCGAAGGCCGTCGTGTATCTGGACGATGTCCAAGTAACGGGGACAACACCAGAGGAACTGAGGGCAAATTTTGACAAAGTCCTCAAGAGAATTAAAGAAGCCGATATTTGGCTAGAGAGGTGAGGTCGCGTGTTTAGGTTTCAGAGTTGATGTGAAGGGATTGCACCCACTTCAGGATAAGATAAAGGTAATAAAAGGTTTCCTGCAGCAGCATAGTGGCGTAGTGGTTAGCACTGCTGCCTCACAGCACCAAGGACAAGGGTTTGATCCCGGCCCTGGGTCACTGTCCATGTGGAGTTTGCACATTCTTCCAGTGCCTGCCTGGGTCGCACCCCCACAACCCAAAGATGTCAGAGTAGGTCGATTGGCCACGCCAAATTGCCCCTTAATTGGAAAAAAAATGAATTGGATTCTTTAAATTTATATTTTTAAAAATAAATAAGTAGAAGGGTTTCTGAACCAAGGAACATGTCGGAATTGAAGTCCTTGTTAGGGATGGTCAATTATTAAAACCTCTTTTTACCCCAACCTGCCCACAGCTTCTCTCTAGCCAAATACCGTCTTCTTTAATAATATAGAACTGAAATCATGTACGTGTGAACAGAAGAAAAGATAGTATGCAGTAGTCAACAGCAAGTAAATTTCAGTGATTTGTCTGAGCCCAAAATGAAAGTGCAAAAAAATTAAACTTTTATGTGCCTTCTGGCCATTGATGCTTTCCCACACTGAAATAAGCAAGACAATTACAATATATAATTGACTCAGTCTCTCTCTGTGGCAGATGTCTAGGGGGCGATTCTCCAAAATGGAGACGAAGTGTTCGTGCCGTCGTGAACGCCGTCGCGTTTCACGACCGTGCGAAACGGGCACAGGGGGGGCCAGAACGGCGGCTGGAGCGGCTCATGCTGCTCCAGCCTCCCTTCCCAGCGCCAAATGGGTGCCGTGCCAACCCGCGCATGCGCAGGGGTCTTCTTCAGCGCGCCGGCCCCGACTCAACATGGCGTCGGTGTTCAGGGGCCGGCCACGTAGGAAAGTAGGCCCGGGGGGGGGCGGTGAAGGATCGCTTTTCCCCGCCCCATAGGTCGCCCCCCGACCCTTCGCGCAGAGTTCCCGCCGGCAGCGACCAGGGGTGAACGGCTCCGGCGGGACTATGCCGTACCGCGCGGCCGCTTGGCCCATCCGGGCAGGGGAATCGGCGGCCCCGCCGATTCCAGTGTCCCACAGCTGGCGCCGCATCAAACGCGCCGGCGCAAATGGCGCTGATTCTCCGCACCTCGGAGAATCGTGCGCCGGCGTCGGGGCGTCGTGGCATGGTTGTGGCGATTCTCCAGACCGGCGTGGGGCTCGGAGAATCGATCCCCTAGTGTCTTAGTTGAGTTGATGCTTTTAGCTGAAGTGAAGGTCTTGTTAACAGAGATTTCTCAGTAACCTGTGAGGAATTTTGTAGTTGAATTTCTAGAAGGTTGGTTTACAGGGGAATTTAACATTTGAACAGCGTGGTAAGAGTCTTTCTCCCACTTTCAAGATATTGTTGCCTATTACCTTGGTTGCTAACTGAGCGCAGTTGATTTGATGGCTTTCTGATGGCCTCTCTGCCCAGAACAACTTCTTCCTCTTTGAAAAGCGTCCAACAAGCATGGCTGACTATCCTTCTGGTCCATTACAAAAATGATTGAACTATAAGATATAAAATATAAACACCAGCATTGCCATTTCTACAGTATATTATAGATATCAAATAGTAAATGCTGTGCAGGTTCTGAAAGGGAGATGGTGGTGTAGTGGTAATTTTGCTCGATTTGTAATCTAGAGGTCTAGGCTAATGTTTTGGGCCAAGGGTTCAAATCCCACCATGGTGGAATTTAAAGTCAATTAATAATCTAGAATTGAAAAACTGGTCTCAGTAACGTTAACTATGAAACCATTCATGATTGTTGTAAAAACCCGGTTGGTTCAAGAATGTCCTTTCGGGAAGGAAATCTACCATCTTTCCTGGTCTGGCCTATTCCTGACTCCAGACCCATAGCAACATGATTGACTCTTACCTGCCCTTTGAAGTGGTTTTGTAAGACACTCAGTTAAAGGGCAATTAGGGATGGGCATAAACGGCAGGCAACACAAATCACATAAAAGAAACAAAAAGTAAAATAAAAATAGTCAGCGATTAGAAGGCACTTATTTTGTAAAACATAAAATCTATAATTTAATTGATTAAATACATTATTTAATGCAGATGTATGCAGGCTCCCAACTACTATATTCAAAGTCATATTGACCAGGTGAATAACAACATACATTATACATGGAAGCAAGAATAAACACAATTTATATTGTGCCTTTAAGCTTTTAATTAATTAATCCTAATTTAAATATAGTGATATTATGCAGAACATCTGGGGAGCACAATATTCCCATGCTCCTGAAAGGAATGGTTGTCAAGGATTGCGAATAATCATGGTGAAGTAATGGTCAGAACAAGTGTAAATACAGGATAGAAATGATGTAGTGAGCTGAACTTAATGAATTCAGGTATTCTGAATCAAAATTGAAGACCATTACGGTTATGGTGCTTGGTTAAAATGTGTCAGCTTTCACTCATGTGCACTCAGGAGGAAGAAATTTGCTCACATAATGCCGCTTCCAATGATGCTACACAGACTTATATTAATTCCCTGGAGGCAGGCAGAATCACAGGCCTCTGTGGTAAAAGCATGAAGCCATTATTTTTGACCTTGTCAGAAACTCAGTACTCCAGCCTATAGTTTCAGGTTGCAACAGGCTGTTCGCAATTTCAGTGTCCTATTGAACTCCAAGGTGAGAGTCTGATTCCTTATCGCCTGCATTACAAAGACCGCTTATTTTCATCTCCTTAATGTCACTTCTCTCAACACCGTTTTCTTCTGATCTGATCCTCTAACTCATGCCTTTATCACCTCTAGTCTTGACTAATCCAATTCTTTCCCATCCTGCACTTTTTGAAACTATCACTTCATTCAAACTTTGTCTTGTCTTGCAACCAGTTTGACTCACACAATACTCCTATTTCTCCTGACATCCCAATTGGTTCTACGTCCCACAATGCCTTAAATTCAAAATTCTCATTCCCGTGCTTAAATCCCTTCATGGCTTTGGCCCTTCCTGTTTTCAATAACCTCCTCCATTCTTGCATCCCTCATAAAACACATGGTGTTCCTTAAACTTTGCTCTCTTGTGGATCACCCTTCCTTCACTGCACCATTGATTTGCTTAAAAAGGCGCAATATCAATGCAATTTCTAGTTGTTGATGTGAAACCACTATTGTCCATTAGGTGGTAGCAGCTGTTGTAAGATACAAACCTCTTCACCGAGGGGGAAAAGTTGTTTTGAAACTTTCCAAAATTAGCATTCATACCTTAAGGAAGTGAGTGCTAAGGATTAATCAGCAGTATGATGAGCAGATTTGCCTTTCCATTCAGTTGTCAAATTATATCAGTTGTCAGGATAATTGGCCTTTGAGTACTGCGCATTACTAAAGTGGCATTTTACCTGTCAGTTTAATTTAGTGTGAGTGGGTCATGCATAATTATAAGAGTTTTAAAATTGTATTTAACAACTCAAATGGCAAAAATGCATATTGCATGTATCATCATGTATAGAGCAGGGTGTCAGGGGAATAGTGAGATTCTACAGCAAGAATATGCTTTTAACCATCATGTAGTGCAAAAACGAATACTTAAACCTGTTGTCATTTGAAAAGTATCTCAGTGGAATTATAGAAAAGGCCCTAATGTGTCGTGAACAATCAAAGGAATAACTAAAAACCGTTGTTGTAGATACTATAACTTTATTTCTAATCCAGAATTGTTTTTTGTATTTGTTACAATCCAACAGAAATAGTTACATCTACTTAGCAATTACGATTAAAATGTTATAGCGGGGGAGAGAGACGCCATGCAGCTTTCAGTGATTTCAATGAAGAATGCTGTGCAGAGCACACAGGTAATAACCTGCAATGCTGTCTGCCTCCAGGGAATCAATGTGAGTTTGTGGTGGCACAATGTAAATTAATTTCTCCCCCATAAACTTTGAAATAGCCTCCAGAAGTACCAAATGAACAGGTTAAAGGCAGTTTGAATAAGAATTGACCAGATTAAAAGGGGAATTTTAAGTCCTCAGGCAGACCATTGTGAGGTTCTTTTGGAGACCTGTTGATTTTAATGCAAGGTAGGTTTTTGGGTGGGGGGGGGCAGGTTTCTGCAATGTGGCAAGGCGGAGGAGTCCAATCTTTTATTGTTTTTTCCACCTGATCCCACAAAAGTAAACTGTTTTACTTAGCTTGGAGGAATTTTGCTTCTGGGTCACAACTTCTACTGACCGGAGTGTAAAAATGGGCATAAATACACAAGGATCTCACTCGAGACAAATAGCAGTCCCTCCTGTCTGGATATAATATCAGCTTGGGTTAGACAAAGCGTGTGATTTTAACCTACAGCCTGCTCATTTTCTACGAAGCAGAAAGAATTAAACTTAGAGTTAATTAACTTTTGAGGTAGCAGTATTTTTTGGGTGGATTATAAATGGGTATTCAGTAGAATTTTTTGCTAGCAAGGTAGTGGAGAAGCAGAACCAATTGTAGTTGTTAATAAATAGAATCAGTTTTGACTTACTATAACAGACATGACTTCTCTTGTTTCATTGATGGTCACAATGATGACTACATTTTAATATTAAACAGCAGAGTGGCACAGAACCGTGCCAAGTTAAAGGCGCTATATTAATGTTGCAAACATTTGTGCATTAGCTACAAATGAAATTGAAAGCCCATCTCTATTGACTGAACCTATTTGGATGCTCTTGTTCTTTTAAAATAATGGACAGAGTCAGAACAATATTCATCCCTGCTTGTCACCATAATTGATCATGGAAAGAAACCATTTTAAGGATATTCAAAAAATTGAACTCAATGAACCTTTTTTCAGGCTGTCACATATATAAATACATATATAGTATGTATCCAAATGGTACTCCTTCCAAGACTTTGCACAACCACTTAAATAAAACCAGGAATTTCAGTTATCTATTTCCTTTATGTGATGTTGGCCTAAGAGAAACAAATGCACAAACCTGACATAAATTCAAGCACTCATTTGTCTTCTTTACTGGCAATTTTTGTGTGCTCCGCTTGTTGTCATCAGCAGCTTAAAGTAGCTGGTTTGTAAGTCTTCTGAATGAAGAAATGAGTTAATACGCTCTGGAATGTGCCAGGTCTACTTCTGATGCCCACAATGAACTTGCCTTTAATTAATTAAAGTAGATCTCTTATTCTGTGTAGGAAGAATCATCCGCGTCTCTTTTTACTTACATTGACGTTTGCAACCTTACTTTTCCTCAAAGCTTTATTTGAAAAGTGAAAAGCTTTGTGCAGTGATGCAAAGTATAATCCAGTGTAACAGTACTTTATTACACCTGTCTTCACTGATTGATGGATAATAATGTGACGAGTGATGTATTTTCAATCATCCTGAAGAAAGCTGATGCAGTGCGATGCCTTGAAAGTGTTTTAACAGATTGCCGAGATTTTTCTAAATATACTGACCCAGGAAGAAGTGCACCTATAAAATCGTTTTGAGTGCGACACTAATTTATTTCGAAGAATGCCACTTTGTATTTACACTGGCAGGTGAGGATAAAGGTAAACCATGCAAGGAGCATGAGTCAATCTGAATTTGGTTAGTCCTTCCATGCTTGACCAACGTTGAATTTCATGTTCAAATGAGATTGGAGCTTTATGTATCCGAAAGGCAATGGGGTAGATTTGATGCGGTGTTGCATGGTTGCAGCTGGAAGACTGCGGTGCAGGCATTGCGCCAGCCTAAATAGAATATGGCCAACCTTGACAAATCTTCTGGGGTTGGAAATAATTAAATAACCAGTGTGAGGTTCCAGTGGGAAGTTGCTGGGTACTTCCAGATGGAGCAGTAGGCAATTGATACAGCTGTGGCTATTTAAAGGGTCACAGTTGTCTTTAAAAGGGGAAATTCTTTTGCAAAAACCTGGTGGGAGGTAGCAGAATTTACAAATGTGGTTCTTGGCACCCAGTGATGCCAATTTAAGAGGAAGCATTCTACCTCAAATGATACTACCCATCAATACCTTACACTAAGTCAATGAGTAATGCTGTTCCAAGCAAACTACTTCAGTCCATTAAATGCTTATCATATGGCCAGTGGAACTCCTGGAACCAGTCATTTCAGAAATTTCACCAGGCAGAAGCTCAGCAGAGTGAAAATCCTAGGTGCACAGAACTGAAAACGTAGCTTCTATTCCAAAATTGCAGGAATAATTATTTGTGTGGTTGGGGTAAAACATTGGGTTGTGAAATTTGGCTGTGCAGTACCCAGCTTTTCAGTGTGAATGCAGCTTTACCTTCAACATGGTATCCGCAGCATGCATGGGAACATCCCGGTGCTGTAAGAGAAGCGTTGCAATTGTTTAGGGTGTTGGTGAGACCACACATGGAGTATTGTGTCCAGTTTTGGTTTCCTTATTTGAGGAAGGATGTGGTGGCTTTGGAGGCAGTTCAGAGGGGGTTCACCAGATTGATTCCAGGGATGAAAGGGTTGACGCATGAGGAGAGATTGAACAGTTTGGGTTTATACTCGCTAGAGTTTAGAAAGATGAGAGGGGATCTGATCGAGGTGTATAAAAGACTAAAAAGGATTGATAAAGCAAATGCAGAGCAAATGTTCCCCCTTGTAGGGCAATCTAGAACAAGAGGTCACAGATATGGGTTGAGAGGCGGTAGATTTAGAACAGAGATCAGGAGGAACTACTTCTCACAGAGGATGGTGAATTTGTGGAACTCGCTGTCCCGTTTAGCGGGGGAATCTGAGACATTAAATGGTTTCAAGGAGATAGATATATTTCTGAGTTTAAAAAACAGGTTAAAGGGATATGGGGAACAGGCAGGGAGGTGGACTTGAGACCAGGAAGAGATCAGCCATGATCTGATTGAACGGCGGAGCAGGCTCAAAGGGCTGAATTGTCTACTTCTGCTCCAAATTCCTATGTCCCTATAATGGCACACGCCATTTTGGCGAGGGTGTTAGTGGGTGAACAAGTAGCAGGTGAACAGTAGGGTGTTCTTGCATTGGAGGCAGTGCTACAAATGTTCACTAAATTGGTCCCTGGGATGAGGGGGGGTTGTCCTAAAATGAGAGGCTGACAAACTTGGTTTATATTCCCTGGAGTTTAAAAGAATGAGAGGCAATCTCACTGAAACCTGTAAAATTCTGAAGGGACTTAATAGAGTAGACGCTGGGAGGTTGTTTCTGCTAGTCAGGGAATCTAAAACATGGGGGGAAAGCCTCAGTAAAAGTGTTCAATAATTTAGGACTGAAATGAGGAGAAATTTCTTCACACATATGGGTGTGAATCTTTGGAATTCTCTACCTGCGAGAGTTGTGGATGGTCTGTCGTTGAATTCATTGAACATAAGAACTAGAAGCAGGAGTAGGCCATCTGGCCCCTCGAGCCTGCTCCACCATTCAATGAGATCATGGCTGATCTTTTATGGACTCAGCTCCACTTTCCGGCCCGAACACCATAACCCTTAATCCGTTTATTCTTCAAAAAACTATCTATCTTTATCTTAAAAACATTTAATGAAGGAGCCTCAACTGCTTCACTGGGCAAGGAATTCCATAGATTCACAACCCTTTGGGTGAAGAAGTTCCTCCTAAACTCAGTCCTAAATCTGCTTCCCCTTATTTTGAGGCTATG
Organism: Scyliorhinus torazame; assembly: GCF_047496885.1. Classification (NCBI taxonomy): domain Eukaryota; kingdom Metazoa; phylum Chordata; class Chondrichthyes; order Carcharhiniformes; family Scyliorhinidae; genus Scyliorhinus; species Scyliorhinus torazame. Next base: position 42,465,535 of record NC_092719.1, read on the forward strand.
CCCCCTAGTTCTGCTTTCACCCGCCAGTGGAAACAACCTGCCCGCATCTATCCTATCTATTCCCTTCATAATTTTATATGTTTCTATAAGATCCACCCTCATCCTTCTAAATTCCGACGAGTACAGTCCCAGTCTACTCAACCTCTCCTCGTAATCCAACCCCTTCAACTCTGGGATTAACCTAGTGAATCTCCTCTGCACACCCTCCAGTGCCCGTACGTCCTTTCTCAAGTAAGAAGACCAAAACTGAACACAATACTCCAGGTGTGGCCTCACTAACACCTTATACAATTGCAGCATAACCTCCCTAGTCTTAAACTCCATCCCTCTAGCAATGATGGCCAAAATTCCATTTGCCTTCTTAATCACCTGTTGCACCTGTAAACCAACTTTTTGCGACTCATGCACCAGCACATCCAGGTCTCTCTGCACAGCAGCATGTTTTAGATTGGGGAAGACAGATTTTTGGTCTCTCAGAGAATTGAGGGATATGAGGAATGGGTGGGAAGATGGAGTTGAAGCTGAAGGTCAGCCATGATTGTATTACATATAGGAATGCACTTGAGCCCATATGGTGTAATCCTGCTCCTATTTCTTGTGTTCTTATGCCATACGCATGAAGCCAAAGTAGGCAGATCGTGACATTAAGCCACATGAAATGCTGATTTTTGTGCCAGTGTTGTAATAAAGTTAACATCCCCACTTAACCTTGCACAGCTGAACACGCTTCAGCTCCAGCCCTATTTATACCTGGGGTGGAGGTGGGGTTGCGGTCATCGACGTCTTTCAGGTTAATTGATGTTTTCTGCAATTGTATTAGCATTTAGTGATAATAGTTTGTTGAAGCTGTAAAAGTCTACAGCGAGTGGTGCGTCATGTGCTAAGCACTATGTTGTGACTTGAAGAACTCTGTGCAATCATTTTCCCTGAGACATAGACTACAGCTCATTAAGCAAAAAGAGCAGACGCAACACAGAAAAGAAGAGCAGAAAGAGAGAGGAGGAGGAAGACTTTCAGCAGGAGGCCCTATCATACGAATATATCAATACGCGAAATAGGAGCAAGAATGGGCCATTTAGCTCCTCAAGCCTGCTCTGCCATTAGTAAGATCAGTGTTGCCTCAACTCCATATTCCGGCTATCTCCGATTACCTTTGACTCCCTTGCTCATCAAGAATTTACCGACCACAATGTTAAAAATATTCAATGGTCCTGCCTCCACCACTCTCTGGGGAAGAGAGTTCCAAAGGTTTACAGCCCACTGAGAGAAAGTATTTCTTCTCATCCCTGTCTTAATTGGGAGACACCTTATTTTTCAGAAGTGACCCCTAGTTTTAGCCTGTCGCACAAGGGGAAACATCCTTTCAGGATCTGCTCTGCCCATGATGTTCAGGGAGCAATTCGCCTAACTGAACCTCAGCACGGAACAGTGTGCACGATGTCTCCGCTTCACTAAGAAGGCCTTGACTGGAATTGATCTGGCACATGCTGCAGCCACAAGTACTAACTTATGAGCAGGATGAGAAGAACTGTGGAAGTGACCATAAATCCAAATTTATGAAGTCAACTATTGCATCCCTCGGTGCCTGCTGTTAGACGTTTAACTGCTGTAGTATAAAGAGTCAAAGGTTCTGCTACTTTTCCACAAAATGCCTTTTAATTTCCTTCAACAGACTTTGCACAAAACTCTAACATCACATCACCTGACATAAGGGCCACCTGAAGCCCCTTTACAATTATTGGATGCTTAACATAAATGAGACAACTAATTGGAATGTCTCTTAACCCATTACTTAACAGTCTCCCCTTCCTTGGAGAAAAAAAAATAATTAGGTGAAACAAAGTTACAAGAAACTCAAAAACACACACGCAATTTCCCCCCTTCTTTTTTTTTCATTTCTGGAAGAAGAAAAATAGTCACAGAAACAGGCGCCCTTCATTAACAATATCCAGAAGTTTCTGTGAACTAGCCCCTTTTTGTAAAACAGTCTGACAGTTGATAGCTACTGTCAACCCATTTAATTTTTGCTATCTCCCCTCTGTCCAACATCTGCTTCAAACTTACGATGTCTATCCTTAACCTTTTTTCATTGACATTTTTTTTAGAGTGCACATTTTCCCATAGGGATTTATTGTCAATGTGACATTCAATAGGTATATTTCCCAAATCCCCTAATCCCAAAATTTCTGTCAATATCAGATATATAAAAGGCTATATCCACCGCCTCCACAAGGCTTAACGTCTCAGCAGCCAAAGTGCTTTTGACCACTCTCCTTATTTTCTTTGTTTCCCACACAAGAGGGAAACATTTACCATTGTTCCCCAATAAAACCTCCTGTGCTTGAAACCCCATCACATAAATTTGCATAGGACGCATCACTATAAACTATGAGTTTCAAGTGCCTAAGGTCACCTAAAACCGGGAACCTCTAAACACACTCCTGCATTTTTAGTTTGACCAACGCTTTATTTGCTCTTATTATGTCTTCCACGTTGGGATCATTCATTTTTGTACTCAACTCTCACACATCAAAACTCACGTCCGGTCTAGTCTGTCTACCTAACCAATTCAGTTTGCCAATTAAACTTCACAGTTGCTCTTTTTCCATCTTTGAAACCATTGCGTCTTTTTGTGAAACCCGGCCAAGACTAATTGCTATTGGGCTGATGCTTTCCAAATAAGATTGCTGACATAAAGTTGTCCCTAACTTAGTCTGTCCGATTTCTAGTCCAATATATTTAAATGCACTGGAAGCCTGACTTCCAACCCTGAATTCTTTCCTCAAATCAGAGATTACAATAGCTTCAAAATCACTAGTCCCACCCCACAAAAAATCATCGACATGCATCATAAAGATGCCAGAAAGATTTCCTTTATAGTGCCAGTAAAACATTGCCGGATCTGCTTTCAACTGGCAACAGCCTGACTTTAACAAAACTGACCTTACCGAAAAGTACCAGACTCTAGATGCATCATTCAATCCATAGACACATTTGTTCAACTTCCAGAGTACCCCTTCTGTGATAGCTGCCTCTTTCGGAGGACGGAGAAAAATGTCTCTTTGGAGCTGATGCCACTGCAAAAAGGCAGCTTTTATATCTATAGATTTGCATTCCCATGCCTTTGTGGCTAATAGAGCCAAGAAGATCTTGAAAATAACCTTTCCTGCCATAGGTGAATCTATCCTTAAATCCTGATCTTCTAAGTTTTCTTCAAATCCCCTTGCCACAAGCCTGGCCTTTGCCTTATAAGTTCCACTCGGAAGAATCTTTTCCGTGCAAATCAATCTGTGGGATAGAGCTCTTTGTCCCCTATCCGGTACTTCCGTGTATACCCCAAATTCACTCCAACTATGCAGTTCTTGCTGTTTGGCATCTTTGATAACTTTTTCATCTAATTTATTGGAAGCCACCAAAATCTCACATGCATGTGGGCTTCAACTACTATTAGTATTCGTAGTCTTACTCATGTTCCGAGATCTTGATAAACTACATCCCCTCTCCTGCCTGGTATCTCGTTCTGTACTGCTACTGCTTGACCTTTCCCTTCTGCTGTGGGATGCCCTTTCAATAGTTCTCGACCTTTTCCTGTGGACCTGTTCACTATCCGATGTACTATCAGAACTAGCACTGCGTTTCTGTGCCCTCCATTTTTGAACTTCGTTTTCCCAATCCATTGTCTTGACTCCCTCCTCTGAATGCTGTACATTCAACCAATGTTTATACTTTCCAGTGGCCTTCTCTGCTCTCCTAATAACAGTTGCATCCTTCCATTGACTAGACCCTTGAGGCAAGTATGTCACTTTAGTACCAACTTTTGGCATTTGCCCTTTCAGAAAAATGGCCTGTTCTAATTCATCAGAAGTGTTGTGTTCCTCTACAGAAACTCTGTCGATATCGGCAGCACGATAGCATAGTGGTTAGCACAATTGCTTCACAGCTCCAGGGTCCCAGGTTTGATTACCGGCTTGGGTCACTGTCTGTCCGGCATCTGCACGTTCTCCCTGTGTGTGCGTGGGTTTCCTCCAGGTGCTCCGGTTTCCTCCCACAATCCAAAGATGTGCAATTTAGGTGGATTGACCATGCTAAATTGCCCTTAGTGTCCAAAATTGTCCTTAGTGTTGGGTAGGATTACTGGGATACGGGGATAGGGTGGAAGTGTAGGCTTGGGTAGGGTGCTCTTTCCAAGAGCCGGTGCAGACTTGATGGGCCGAATGGCCTCCTTCTGTACTGTAAATTCTATGAAAATCAGTTAATTGGTCCTCATAGTTCTGTAACACGTGCGTACCAGATGACTCTAGTTCCTCATCATGTCTGTCTGCTCTGTCTAAATTTGAAAATTTGTAATCTGTACCCATTATCCTTGATGAATGTACCCTAACAGTTTGATTACCATGTTGCAAAATAATTGTTTTGCCATCTATGCCTATGATCTTCCCTGGGTCTTTCCATTCATTAGAATTGTCTCTCTTATAGTATACCATGTCTCCTTGCTGAAAAACAGCATCTGATGGCTGTGCATTATGTTTTAAAGCTCTGCGAATTCTTTCAGAGATTATTGCTTCCAAAAAAGCTTTTCTACTGCTATGTAATGCATTTAAATGCTCAGCAAAAGCAGAGCTAATTGTAGTCCCTTCCCAAGCTGGAGACCGGTCATCTAAGATGGTCGGAATTTCAGGGTTTCTACCAAACACTAATTGATAGGGACTATAGCCCCCAACCATCTGCAATTAATTATTTGCATGTACCACCCATGCTAAAGCTGAATTTAACTTGCAGTTTGGTCTATTCGCCAAAATGTTCCGGAGCATGTCATCTATTACCGCATGGTTTCTTTCACACACAGCATTACTAAATGGGCTTTCCGCAGCCGTATTCATAACTGTGATATTCACATTTTCACACATATCCCTAAACTCATCATTAGCAAATTCTCCCCCATTGTCCGTAAGGAATTTTGTCGGTGGGCCCATTCCCGTCCCTATCCATTTTTCCACGATTTGATCCAGAATTACGCTCTTTTCTTTACTTCGTACAATCGTTGATTGACTAAATCTGGTTGCTAAATCTACAAAATGCAAACTAAATATATTATTGGCTTTATCCCAGATCTTAAGGTCCATGGCCACAATGTCGTTAAAATCCTTGGCCAAAGACAAGGTTACTATCGGTCATGCTGGTGTCCTTCTGTACTTCCTACAAACGTCACAGCGATCACTAACCTGTTCTATCAGTTTAGTATAGTCTTCATCCCTTACCCCTGCATCCTTTAATAAATTTTTCAGCCTCTGAGGAGACGGATGTACAAATTGCCTATGCAGTTTTAATACAACAAGCTTTTTATCAGCTAAAGTCCCATTTTCAACTGCCATTAACACATCCTTAACAACTGTACTTGAAATATTATTTGTCAGTAATGGAATACAATAGTGTCCCGACTGTGTAAATTGTAAGTCCACCGTCTTTCCAAAAACTGTTGCCTTATCTTGTTCCATATCCAGTTTCATGTGTGCTTTCTTCATCGACAGTCTGCTCAGAAGGTATCTCACTTGATACAATATCCGTGCTAATGAAATGATTCACTCCGGCAATATTGCAAGGGATCACCACTCTTTTCAGCGACTTCAGAGTATTATCATCCCCAAACCTGAAACATGTGGAACTTTCAAATTCAATAACTTTGTTACGATTTTCAGCATTCAAGGAGTCCAGGTAACATTTTAACCAGTCAATTCCACACACAGTAGCTGTGCAGCCACTGTCCAATACAACACAATTGAACAATTCTGCAACCAACACCCTCATTACCGGTGTAACACTATCTTCTTCCTCTTCTGACTCTTCCGTGTCATGTGTCGCTTCAAACACTCTATTATTATAACGTGTTGGACAGTTGAAAGCATAATGGTATTGAGAGTCACATCGAAAACATAGATTTATCATACCCCGGGCATTTCTGGGGTTCATCTTCCTATTGTAGGTTCTAACTGGGTTTCTGTCTTCATACTTTCCGGGTCCCGATCTCCCTCTATAGTCTTGGAACCTGTTTGTAGCCGTGTGATTTCGCCATCCTGTTAATAGTGTGTCTTCTATATTCTGCTTTATTGCAGACTGACCAAGTGGGTCGTCAGAGCCATCGGAATCGAATGTTTCCCCAGAAACTTTTTTAAAGCTTCTGTCATCTGATCGAATAAGGTATCCTTATCCGCAAACTGAACCCCTGTCAAAACCAGGAGCCTATCCATGTTGCTCACTCTAGCGCGGTCAAGTAATTTAAAGGCCAACACAGACTGTGGAAATTCCAGGTTGTGTTTCTGCAGCCTTTTATATAGTCTGCCAAATTCCATTATATAGCCTTCCATGGAGAATTCCTCTATTTTCCGGAACCTATCAAAATCCGACCATGCTTCATACGCACTTAACAAGTCATCCTTTTTCTAAATCTTATCCATGTAACGTAATAGAGTCTCCAGACCTTCTTCTGAGTCTAACTCGTCCAATTCCAGCTCAGAAAACACTTTGCTTCAGATTTTACTGTCATAAGGTAAAGAAAGAGCCAATGCCGTACCTTGTTTTCTCTTTCCCAAGGCAGTTACCTTAGTCCACATAATTACTGCACTTCTCCATTGGCCGTACAATCCCCTTTCAGAAAATAAGTGGGGGTAGTCAAATCCAGCCATCTTTATCCTCGGTTCAGCCATATCTCTGTTTTTTTTTCTCACTCACTCCTTGGTTTGGTCTGGAAAAGTTGTATCTTTCAACCCTTCACACTTGCACAGCAACTATCCTCTGCTACCATTTGTTAGACGTTTAGCTGCTGTAGTTACTGTAGAGTCAAAGGTTCTGCTGCTTTTCCACAAAACACCTTTTAATTTCCTTCAACAGACTTTGCACAAAACGCTATCTTCACATCATCTGACACAAGGGCCACCTGAAGCCTCTTTACATATCAGTGTCAATTATTGGATGCTTAACATAAATGAGACAACTAATTGGAATGACTCTTAACCCATTACTTAACACTTGCCTCCCATGTGCTTTGCCTAGTGTTCCTCAGCAGTGTTATCCGAGTGGCTGCAGGACAGATGGTAAAAGGCTGCTGAATTTCAATATCACATCGGCGAGGTTTGAATTTTAAGTGGTGCGGGGTGGGTGGGGTATCATTTGGGTTCGGGAGGGGGGGGCTCGTTAATGATATTAAAATGTGTGTGATATTTTCAGTGGCCGAGACTGCAGATGACCTTGCAGAAAGACCTCAAACTGCTTTGGCCTTAAAAAACTGCATCACCTCAGCATTTGTTGCTGCAATTTCAGCTGGTTGGCCAATTGCTAGGCAGTGGCAAGGGCATTGGGTTGGGCGGGGGTGGGGGCGCGGTGATAACAGTGTTGGGTTGGCAAGTGCTGTCATCCCGAGACGACAACAGGTTCATGCAGCACGGAGTCAGCTGAGAAATCATAGTAATGTTTTTGAGGAAAGATTGGTCAACTGTTGGGCCATGTTGGTGTCAGCTTCCTCCATGCTCTGATTTTGTACTGCAAGGTTTCTGGCAGTCTTCTCACTGCATCAAGCGTTTAAATGTGCTTGCCCATCAGTGCTGTCTCTAGGCCTTCCCATGGAAATCTTCATCTGACCCCTCTGCAATGGAATCTGTGAATGACGTCATCCTCTAGCAAGCTGGTATTTGCGTTACCCTTGTCCCCAAATCTGACTTTGGACCACTTATGTCCATTTTCAAATTATATTCAGATCCAAAATCTAAGCAATGATCTGAAATACGCATAGTGTCAGCATCTGAGCAGGTGTCTGTGAATATGGGAACGTGTGACAGTATATGTCAATGTTTCTTCTTCACCACTATCTTCCTGCACAATCGCCTCTTTTGCTTTTACCGTTGCCTGGCCAGGTTGTAGTTTTTTGGATACGTGCAAGGAGAAGGGCACAAGGGTTGTGGTGTAAGGAAGGAGGCAGGGTGGAGCGGGGGGGGGGGGGGGGGGGGGGGGGGGGGGGGCTAGCGCCTGTGGTGAGGGTGCAATAGGATGCGTTCTTACACCAAAGACAGTTTTCTACATTGGAACAGATTGTGCGATGACAAAGTGGTATGTGAGAAGAGATATGAGCATACCATCATCTCTAGTGGTTTCAATGTTGTTGATAACTAATGGCCTCAGTCATTGAAGTTCCAATGTTGATATGTCTCCTGTATGGATGCAGGAGATGCAGCCATGCCTACTGCTTGCTGGTTAGCTCCTGTTGTGTCCAGTCAAGTGCCACCCTCTTCCACAAGAGAGAAGGACGTTTGTTAGTGAGGAAGGTACAGGGTGATGTGGCTGTCATTGTTAAATAACTGTTGGTGTGTGCAAGCTGCGAGATCCGGCTGTGAGGCTTGCAGCAATGCTAAGTGTGGGAGGGTCAGGTGAAGCTAAGAATGTTATGTATCAATGGTGATTGTTAGAGATTGCTGTTAGGGGGTGTAGTACAATGAGCAGTGTTTGTAGTGAGTGGTGCAGTTGGTGGAATGACGCATTTGAAGATGAAGTGACTAACCTGATCATCCATGTGTCATCACTGGACTTTACGTAGCGTGGCATTCGGTTTCTCAGGACTAGAGTCCTGGCATTATCATCCCATACACCCAAACTGAGCCTTCTGGAGGCTTTTCTTAAAGTAATGCATTTCCATCTGAATGGCTCACGTTTGGGTGCTAAGGTCTTTTTATGCAACTTCAGTGGGACTCACCGGGTCTCAACAGACAAGAGCTTCCCGAGGGCTGTTGGCAGTGCAGCACTGCCTTAGTACTGCACTGAAATGTTCACCGAGAATATGCACCCAGGTCTTCTGGAGGGGGCTTTGAACACATTATCTCTGACTTGGAAGTGAAAAGTGGATAAAGCCAAACTAACATTTAATATCGTGCACTAAATATGAAACGACCGAGAATCAGTGACTTTAACATGATTGTTTATTTCAGTCAAGTTTCTACAGTGTATCTTGAAGCTTTCTATGGATTCAGAACAGCAAGGATTAATTTCAATTTAAGTTGATGAATATTATGCAGTATGGTATCTAGAGAATGGGTAGTGATGTGTTGGGTGTTCTGGATCACAAACAGGTCACCAACACTGGAAGTGGTGCAACTCTGTTTTATTATAAGGTTAACTATATTAACATACTTGAACTGTGGGTAAATGCAATACCAGCTTTTACTGTTTACCCTTGCCTAGTCCTAACCAGGTGATGCACTCAGCACATGGTGAATGTCTGTGTTGCAGGCTGTGAGCTCTGTGCTCCGAGCTGGCTGCTACTAGAATGAGCGGGAACTCTGATGCCCCCTGTCTTTATAGTGCGTGTGCTCTCACTGGTGATTGGCTGCGGTGTTGTGTATGCTGATTGGTCCCACTGCATGTCCATCAGTGTGTGTGTGTGTGTCTGCACCATAATATACTGGTGTATATTATGACAAGTAGTTTAGGAGAAGAGTATTGACCTCATGGCATTCTGTATAATGGTTAATTATTTTCACTGCCATGGAGTTAAAATGGGAAAAGTGTGATTTACTGCAACGTTTGACTGACAGAGTTCAGAGTACAGCGTGTCTCTAGTTTCTCGTATAAGAGGAACCAAGTGTGTTTAGGAAATCATTTTCAAATATTTATTCTCCAGTAGTGAATCCAATGAATGCTGCCTCAGCTTCCTGGAGCCTGGTTTTATAACCTAGGAATGGAATCTGATCAATAAATGTGGCTATTCAGTAGCTATAAATAAGAATGTGATGATCTTACTTACATATCTCTTGTGGCAATGTTGGTGAGTTCTATTAGGACAGGTGTTCTGCCAAGTAATATTACGAGGGACACTGTTATCAACATTCGGTATGACTTGGAATCTGACTGCAGTAGATGAGACCTCAGAATCTAGCAATCATATAAGGGTGGCATGGTAGCACAGTGGTTAGCACTGTTGCTTCACAGCTCCAAGGTCCCAGGTTCAATACCCGGCTTGGGTCACTGTCTGTACGGAGTCTGCAAGTTCTCCCCGTGTCTGCGTGGGTTTCCTCCGGGTGCTCCGGTTTCCTCCCACAGTCCAAAGCTGTGCAGGTTAGGTGCATTGGCCTTGCTAAATTGCCCCTTAGTGTTATCATCTTTTAACTTAACATCTTTTTTGAATGCTAAGGGGCAATTTAGCATAGCCAATCCACCTAATCTGCACATCTTTGGACTGTGGGAGGAAACCGGAGCACCTGGAGTTAACTCATGCAGGCACGGGGAGAACATTCAAACTCCACACAGACAGTGACCCAAGGCTGGATTTGAACCCGGGTGCCTGGCGCTGTGAGGCAGCAGTGCTAACCACTGTGCCACCATGCTGCCCTGCATTTGCAGATTCCTTTTACCCCCTTTCTTCCTTCTTCATTGTCAACCAGTTCCTATCTTTGTTCTGGCCTTAAAGCTTTACAGGATTTAATTTTTGCTTCTTAAAATCAATGCACACATAGGAAAAAGATAAACAGAAAAAGACTAGTTGGTTTATCGAATCTGCTTTCATTCAGCTATGTTTCAACTAGCAGTGTATCCCTGTCATGATTCCCATGTAAACTATTAGGAGAGGGAAGAAAACATACATAAATGTAACACTTTAGATCAAGTTAGGAAAAATAAATTCTGGGAAATTCTGGCCCTTGAGTTCTAGCAGATACCAGTGACAATGCGGAACATGCCGAATAGCCCACCTTGAGTTGAGAGGCTGTCAACAGACTGGAGAGAAGGATGGAGGAGTCTGTCCTTGCTTTCTCTGAACTTGTAGTGACAACATGCAAATATCTTGTGGTCTCCATGGGGAGGATATTGCCCATCTTGGAGGCCTTCGCCTATCAGATTCTGCTGGATTTCCACTCGGAACTGCACTCCATCACTACCGGCATTGGTGGGATCCATCAGTGGCTAGGTGAGGAGGGAAGTGGGGGGCTTGGGCCCTTGGCCTCTCTTTAGGTAATCCCTTCCCATCAGGGAGTCAGGCAGGGCACTCATAGGGAAGAGGACCAGCAGATGGGCACCCTGGGACCATCCACCCAGGTGACTCAGACAGTGTCCAGCTGATCTTAATCCCATCTGCCTGTGACCCCCATCACCTCCGAATTTATAGACTGGGGATGGTTTGATTGCCCCACAGTAGGAGACCCAAAGCAGGCCAGGGCCCTCCACGTCTGTGCCGTCTAGAGGATAGCCGTTAAAGTGGCAAAGTTCAACCAGGGCGCACCAGTCAGCAGGCTGCCTCCACCCCTGCTGCAGATGTTGGCATGCTCCTAGACATGTTGGTGGTGTTAGAAAAATGAAGAAGCTTTGAAATCATGTGTCATGGCTGTTCAATTACTGTAAATATAATGCACCTTTGTAAATACATTTGCTGCTCATTGGAATCATCTCAACATTTGAAAGTGTTGTGCATATGCATCTATGTGCCTTCTTATTGTGACAATGACTTTACCCATTTTTATTTTTACCCTTGTTTCTGTCTGGAAGATGTGTCAAACTTTACTGGAAGTGTCTGCAAAATGCATTTGCAACCTTTACTTGTTACAATGCAACATGGAGATAGGAGTCCTCACTGGCCTTGGAGGGTGAGCTGCAATTGTCTCTCCAAATGAGAAGGCTGCTATCATTGGGAGTGCCAAAGCACAAGAACTCCAGCCATGATGCTCTCTCCAACCATGCACGCACCTCAGTGTCCGCAAAAATCTTCTCATAAAGGTGGCTGCCTCTGCATCAAATCTCTTGACGCCGTGTCTGTGCTGTTGTGGCAATGATCACTCCCCAGAACCATTCTGATGGAGTGTTCGCTGCTGACCGTTCCAATGAATAGAGCTGAGTGAACCATGGGGGTTGAAGGTGAAAGTTTGACTGCTGAACCTAATCTTGGTGTTACTGTTTGCAAAGATCTTTCACTGCACTGGCACAGCCCTGTTGCCTGAACCTGAATCATTCTGAAATCCTGTGTCTATCAGTGTCTCATGGGCACATATTCCACACCGTGCTTCTTCGATGGCATCCTCATGCAGAAGCTGACCTTCATCTCCCTTTTGTGGTTCCTTCCCTTCTTGTTCTTCTGAGGAGCTCTCAACCTCCTCCATCTCGCCCTCTGATTCAATTAATGAATCAAACTGCCTTATGCACTGATGCACGATCAATGACCACTAAAGCGAGGTTGTAGCCCAACTGAAGGCTTTAATAAGCTAGATGTTTCCCCCAGCAGCTCAGGTACAGAAAGAAGGCTGCTGGGGCGGCAGGGGCTTGCCGGGCTATACCCCACCTTGCAGGGCGGAGCTACCATACAGCTTGACCAATAGGAAACATACAATATCTACCAATGGTGTTCCAGCATTACAAGGTACCGTAATACCTCTACACAGACTACCACATTCACCCCTTGTTTAAAAAAAGAGTCCGGCGGGGGTGGTGGCTTGATATTAAAACATGGTAACGTGGTAGAAATTATAGTTATGGAGGTACTGTAATACCTCCGTACAGCGTTTTGTAACTATTTACAGATTCATAATTAACTATACACTTTAAAATGAAGCAATCAGTCGATCGGGGGCCCTGGTCGTCCTCTGTGATCGTCGAAGCTTCGTTGGTGACGCCGGTGGAGGCTAGGGCATCTGTGACTCCGGGAGCGTGGCCTCGATCTCTGTGGCAGCTTCAACACCCCTAGACAGCACTGGTGGGGAAAACGGTTGACCTGGGAAGGGAGCGTCTGCGGGGTGCGTCGATGGGTGGGGGGCCTAGACTGGGCTGGCGGAAGGACCGATCCTCCTGTCAGGTGCACCGGTGGGATGGAGGGTGGCTGGGGTGAGCGTGGGGATCCGGCGGGCGCCAGGTCTCATAGGGAGACCGTATCTTATCGACCGTCGGGGTACGCCACGTAGGCATGCTGGGGGTTAGCGTGGAGAAAATGGACCCTCTCGACCAACGGGTCCTCTTGTGCGCCCGCACGTGTTTTCAGAGCAGGATGGGTCCAGGAGCTGCCAGCCAGGTCGGGAACGAGATCCCAGAGGAGGACTTCCTGGGGAAGACAAGGAGACATGCGTGAGGTGTTTGGTTGGTCGTGGTACAAAGCAGTGACCGGATGGAATGGAGGGCATCCGGGAGGACTTCCTGCCAGCGGGAGACTGGGAGATTCCTGGACTGTAGGGCCAGTAGGACGGTCATCCAGACCGTTCCGTTCTCCCTCTCTACCTGTGCGTTACCCCAGGGGTTGTAACTGGTCGTCCTGCTCGAGGTGATGCCCTTGCTGAGCAGGAATTGACACAGTTCGTCGCTCATAAAGGAGGACCCCCTATCACTATGTATGTAAGCGGGGAACCCGAACAGTGCAAAGATGCTATGGAGGGCCTTGATGACGGTGGTTGCGGTCATGTCGGGGCAGGGGATGGCGAATGGGAACCGGGAGTACTCGTCAATCACGTTCAGGAAGTACGTGTTGCGGTCGGTGGAGGGGAGGGGGCCTTTGAAGTCCATGCTGAGGCGTTCAAAGGGACGGGAAGCCTTTATCAGGGGCGCTTTCTCTGGCCGGCAGGAGTGCAGTTTGCTCTCCACGCAGATTTGGCAGTCCCTGGTGGCTGTCCTGACCTCCTCGATGGAGTAGGACAGGTTGCGGGTCTTGATAAAGTGGAAAAAGCGAGTGACCCCCAGGTGGCAGAGATCCTCGTGGAGGGCTCGGAGGAGGTCCACTTGTGCGTTGGCACATGTGCTGCGGGACAGGGCATCAGGAGGCTCGTTTAGCTTCCCGGGACGATACAAGATCTCGTAGTTGTAGGTGGAGAGTTCGATCCTCCACCGCAAGATCTTATCATTTTGGATCTTGCCCCGCTGTGCATTATCGAACATGAAAGCAACCGACCGTTGGTCAGTGAGGAGAGTGAATCTCCTGCCGGCCAGGTAATGTCTCCAATGTCGCGCAGCTTCTACTATGGCCTGGGCCTCCTTTTCAACTGAGGAGTGATGGATTTCAGAAGCATGGAGGGTGCGTGAGAAGAAAGCCACGGGTCTGCCCGCTTGATTGAGGGTGGCCGCCAGAGCTACGTCAGACGCGTCGCTCTCGCCCTGGAAGGGGAGGGATTCGTCGATGGCATGCATCGTGGCCTTTGCAATGTCTGCTTTGATGCGGCTGAAGGCCTGGCGGGCCTCTATCGACAGGGGAAAAGCTGTGGATTGGATCAGGGGACGGGCCTTGTCCGCATAGTTGGGGACCCACTGGGCATAGTAAGAGAAAAACCCTAGGCTGCACTTCAGGGCCTTGGAGCAGTGAGGGAGGGGGAACTCCATAAGGGGGTGCATGCATTCAGGGTCGGGGCCGATAACTCAATTTCGCACTACGAAGCCGAGGATGGCTAGCCGGTCGGTGCTAAACACGCAATTATCCTTGTTATATGTAAGGTTAAGGATCTTTGCGGTCTGGAGGAATTTTCGGAGGTTGGTTTCATGGTCCTGCTGATCGTGGCCGCAGATGGTGACATTATCGAGATACGGGAATGTTGCCCGTAAACCATACCGGTCAACCATAGAACATAGAACATAGAACGATACAGCGCAGTACAGGCCCTTCGGCCCACGATGTTGCACCGAAACAAAAGCCATCTAACCTACACTATGCCATTATCATCCATATGTTTATCCAATAAACTTTTAAATGCCCTCAATGTTGGCGAATTCACTACTGTTGCAGGTAGGGCATTCCACGGCCTCACTACTCTTTGCGTAAAGAACCTACCTCTGACCTCTGTCCTATATCTATTACCCCTCAGTTTAAAGCTATGTCCCCTCGTGCCAGCCATTTCCATCTGCGGGAGAAGGCTCTCACTGTCCACCCTATCTAACCCCCTGATCATTTTGTATGCCTCTATGAAGTCTACTCTTAATCTTCTTCTCTCCAACGAAAACAACCTCAAGTCCATCAGCCTTTCCTCATAAGATTTTCCCTCCACACCAGGCAACATCCTGGTAAATTTCCTCTGCACCCGCTCCAAAGCCTCCACGTCCTTCCTATAATGCTGTGACCAGAACTGTACGCAATACTCCAAATGCGGCCGAACCAGAGTTTTGTACAGCTGCAACATGACCTCCTGACTCCGGAACTCAATCCCTCTACCAATAAAGGCCAACACTCCATAGGCCTTCTTCACAACCCTATCAACCTGGATGGCAACTTTCAGGGATCTATGTACATGGACACCTAGATCCCTCTGTTCATCCACACTTCCAAGAACTTTACCATTAGCCAAATATTCTGCATTCCTGTTATTCCTTCCAAAGTGAATCACCTCACACTTCTCTACATTAAACTCCATTTGCCACCTCTCAGCCCAGCTCTGCAGCTTATCTATATCCCTCTGTAACCTGCTACATCCTTCCACACTGTCGACAACACCACCGACTTTAGTGTCGTTTGCAAATTTACTCCCCACCCTTCTGGGCCTTCCTCTAGGTCATTGATAAAAATGACAAACAGCAATGGCCCCAGAACAGATCCTTGTGGTACGCCACTTGTAACTGAACTCCATTCTGAACATTTCCCATCAACCACCACCCTCTGTCTTCTTTCAGCTAGCCAATTTCTGATCCACATCTCTAAATCACCCTCAATCCCCAGCCTCCGTATTTTCTGCAATAGCCTACCATGGGGAACCTTATCAAACGCTTTACTGAAATCCATATACACCACATCAACTGCTCTACCCTCGTCTACCTGTTCAGTCACCTTCTCGAAGAACTCGATAAGGTTTGTGAGGCATGACCTACCCTTCACAAAGCCATGCTGACTATCCCTGATCATATTATTCCTATCTAGATGATTATAAATCTTGTCTCTTATAATCCCCTCCAAGACTTTACCCACTACAGACGTGAGGCTCACCGGTCTATAGTTGCCGGGGCTGTCTCTGCTCCCCTTTTTGAACAAAGGGACCACATTTGCTATCCTCCAGTCCTCTGGCACTATTCCTGTAGCCAATGATGACATAAAAATCAAAGCCAAGGGTCCAGCAATCTCTTCCCTGGCCTCCCAGAGAATCCTAGGATAAATCCCATCAGGCCCTGGGGACTTATCTATTTTCAGCCTGTCCAGAATTGCCAACACCTCTTCCCTACGTACCTCAATGCCATCTATTCTAATAGCCTGGGTCTCCGCATTCTCCTCCACAACATTCTCTTTTTCCTGAGTGAATACTGACGAAAAATATTCATTTAGTATCACGCCTATCTCTTCAGACTCCACACACAACTTCCCATCCCTGTCCTTGACTGGTCCTACTCTTTCCCTAGTCATTCGCTTATTCCTGACATACCTATAGAAAGCTTTTGGGTTTTCCTTGATCCTACCTGCCAAATACTTCTCATGTCCCCTCCTTGCTCGTCTTAGCTCTCTCTTTAGATCCTTCCTCGCTACCTTGTAACTATCCATCGCCCCAACTGAAACTTCACACCTCATCTTCACATAGGCCTCCTTCTTCCTCTTAACAAGAGATTCCACTTCTTTGGTAAACCACAGTTCCCTCGCTCTACGCCTTCCTCCCTGCCTGACCGGTACATACTTATCAAGAACATGCAGTAGCTGACCCTTGGACAAGCTCCACTTATCCAGTGTGCCCAACACTTGCAGCCTACTTCTCCACCCTATCCCCCCCCAAGTCACGTCTAATGGCATCATAATTGCCCTTCCCCCAGCTATAACTCTTGCCCTGCGGTGTATACTTATCCCTTTCCATCATTAACGTAAACGTCACCGAATTGTGGTCACTGTCCCCAAAGTGCTCTCCTACCTCCAAATCCAACACCTGGCCTGGTTCATTACCCAAAACCAAATCCAACGTGGCCTCGCCTCTTGTTGGCCTGTCAACATATTGTGTCAGGAAACCCTCCTGCACACACTGTACACAAAACGACCCATCTAATGTACTCGAACTATATCTTTTCCAGTCAATATTTGGAAAGTTAAAGTCTCCCATAATAACTACCCTGTTACTTTCGCTCTTATCCAGGATCATCCTCGCCATCCTTTCCTCTACATCCCTAGAAGTATTTGGAGGCCTATAGAAAACTCCCAGCAGGGTGACCTCTCCTTTCCTGTTTCTAACCTCAGCCCATACTACCTCGGAAGAAGAGTCCCCATCTAGCATCCTCTCCGCCACCGTAATACTGCTCTTGACTAGCAGCGCCACACCTCCCCCTCTTTTGCCTCCTTCTCTGAGCTTACTAAAACACCTAAACCCCGGAACCTGCAACATCCATTCCTGTCCCTGCTCTATCCATGTCTCCGAAATGGCCACAACATCGAAGTCCCAGGTACCAACCCATGCTGCCAGTTCCCCTGCCTTATTTCGTATACTCCTGGCATTGAAGTAGACACACTTCAAACCATCTACCTGAACTCTGGCCCCCTCCTGCGACGTCAAATCTGTGCTCCTGACCTCTATACTCTCATTCTCCCTTACCCTAAAACTACAATCCAGGCTCCCATGCCCCTGCTGCATTAGTTTAAACCCCCCCCAAAGAGCACTAACAAATCTCCCCCCCAGGATATTTGTGCCCGTCAGGTTCAGATGTAGACCATCCTGTCTGTAGAGGTCCCACCTTCCCCAGAAAGAGCCCCAGTTATCCAGAAATCTGAATCCCTCCCGCCTGCACCATCCCTGTAGCCACGTGTTTAATTGCTCTCTCTCCCTATTCCTCATCTCACTATCACGTGGCACGGGCAACAACCCAGAGATAACAACTCTGTTTGTTCTAGTTCTGAGCTTCCATCCTAGCTCCCTGAAAGCCTGCCTGACATCCTTGTCCCCTTTCCTACCTATGTCGTTAGTGCCAATGTGGACCACGACTTGGGGCTTCTCCCCCTCCCCCTTAAGGACCCGGAAAACACGATCCGAGACATCACGTACCCTTGCACCTGGGAGGCAACATACCAAACGTGAGTCTCTCACGTTCCCACAAAATCTCCTATCTGTGCCCCTGACTATTGAGTCCCCAATTACTAATGCTCTGCTCCTCTCCCCCCTTCCCTTTTGAGCAACAGGGACAGACTCCGTGCCAGAGGCCCGTACCCCATGGCTTACCCCTGGTAAGTTTCCCCCCCCCCCCCCCCCCCCAAGTATCCAAAGCGGTATACTTGTTTCTCAGGGGAACGACCGCAGGGAATCCCTGCACTGACTGCTTCTTCCCAGTCCCTCTTACAGTTACCCATCTAGCTCCAATCTTTGGTGTAACTAATTCCCTAAAGCTGCTATCTATGACCCCCTCTGCCTCCCGAATGACCCGAAGTTCTTCCAACTCCAGCTCCAGTTCCCTAACTCGGACTTGGAGGAGCTGGAGATGGCAGCACTTCCTGCAGGTAAAATCAGCAGGGACACTAACGGCATCCCTCACCTCAAACATCCTGCAGGAGAAACATTGCACTCCCTTCCCTGCCATCCCTCTAACTTTCTACCAAGATCTGGCTAACAACTAAATTAAATTTAAAAAAAAATACAATAAAAATAATAATAATAATACAATATGGTACTTACACCTCACACCAATGGGTTTTATTATTAGGTTAGAGGAGGAGGGAGGGTGGGAGACACTACACGTGTCGTGTCTCGGGTTTCCTCTCCACCAGAATTTATTGGTGAGGGACTTCCCAGAAGTCCGCGGGTCGAACTTCCTGTTCCCACCTTAAACAATAAATTTTTTTAAAAAACAACAGCAAAGAGGGACCGAAAACAGGACCAGGTAAGTGTTTACTTAAAGACTCACCTACCAGCTGCCTCTGCGCTCCGCTGAAACTCCAAGATCTGCTCCTGTAAGGTAAGTTACTTTAAATCACAGTACTCACCCACCAGCAGCCTCTGCGCTCCGCTCCCGCTGAAACTCCAAGATCTGCTCCTGTAAGGTAAGTTACTTTAAATCACAGTACTCACCCACCAGCAGCCTCTGCACTCCGCTCCCGCTGAAACTCCAACTCAAATCTCGCGCTGGAAGACCGAGACCCCGTTGGTGACACCGAAGGGAACCCTTAAGAAGTGATAGAGCCCCCATCTGCCTCGAAAGCAGTGTATTTGCGGTTGCTAGTGCAGATGGGGAGCTGGTGGTAGGCGGACGTAAGATCCACCGTGGAGAAGACCTTGTAATGCACAATCCTGTTTACCAGGTTGGATATGTGGGGGAGAGGGTACGTGTCCAGCTGCGTAAACCTGTTGCTGGTCTGACTGTAGTCGATGACCATCCTATGCTTCTCCCCGGTCTTTACCACTACTTGAGCTCTCCAGGGACTGTTGCTAGCTTCAATGACTCCTTCCCTCAGTAGCCTTTGGACCTCTGACCTAATAAAGATCCAATCCTGGGCACTGTGCCGTCTGCCTCTGGTGGTGACGGGTTTTCAATCCGGGGTGAGGTTCGCAAACAGGGAAGGCGGATCGACCTTGAGGGTCGCGAGGCCGCAGACAGTGAGGGGGGGTATAGGGCCACCGAATTTGACTTTGGAGATTACACTGGAAGTCTAAACCCAGGAGTGTGGCCGTGCAGAGGTGGGGAAGGACATAGAGCCGGTAATTTTTAAACTCCCTTTCCTGGACTGTGAGGTTTGCTACACAAAACCCTTTATCTCTGCTGAGTGGGAACCGGAGGCCAGGGAGATTTTTTGATTAACGGGGTGGACGAGGAGAGAACAGTGCCTTACCGTGTCGGGGTGTATGAAGCTCTCCGTGCTCCCAGAGTCGATTAAGCAGGACGTCTCGTTGATTAGTACTGTTGTTGCAACAGTTGAGAGTGTTCGAGGCCGGGACTGATCCAGGGTCACCGAGGCTAATCGCAGCAGTTGAGTGTTCTCTTCGGGCGGTGTGCGGTGAGCCGAGCTGGGGTCCTGGGAGTCCATCCAAGATGGCAGCTCCCATTGGTCGCACATGGCTGGGGGTGCACAAAATGGCGGCGCCCATCCATCGGCGTTCCCGGGACAAGATGTCGACGCCCGGGGGACGCACGTGGCCCTGGAGGAGGAAGATGGCGGCACCCGCTGGCTGCACGGGGACCATGGCGAGGTTTGTGGTGGTGGTCCACATTCGCCGCCGGAGACCGCGGCGACCGCCCGGGCCTGGCACACCACCACGAAGTGGCCCTTTTTACCACATCCCTTGCAGGTGGATGCGCGGGCCGGGCAGCACTGCCTGGTGTGCTTGGCCTGCCCGCAAAAGTAGCAGCGGGGCCCCCCGGGGTTGCCAGGCCACCTTGCAGCACAAGCTTGCGGGGGGATGGGGGATGTCTCGGGGTCGACTGCGGAGGGTTTCCACGCTGCCCAGGGGGCTGCTGCGTGGTCGGGAACGTAAGCGCGAGCATTTCTGGAGGCCACATCATGGGAGCCTGCAAGGGCCCGTGTCTCCTTGAGGTCTAGGGTTTCTTTTTCCAGCAATCATTGGCGGATTTGGGAGGACAGCATACACCTGCCACGAAAGCGTCCCGGATCAAGAGTTCTGTGTGGTCGTTCGCCGAAATTTGCGGGCAGCTGCAGTTTCTCCCCAACGCCAGGAGCGCACGGTAGAATTCTTCCAGCAAGTCCCCAGGGATTTGTCGCCTTGTCGCTAGCAGATGTCGGGCGTAGACCTGGTTTACCGGGTGAATATAATGTCCTTTCAGCAGCTCCATTGCTGCATCGAAGTCGTCCGCGTCCTCGATGAGGGTGTAAATTTCTGGGCTCACCCTCAAGTGCAGGACTTGCAATTTCTGTTCTCCCGTGGGTGTGTTTTCGGCCGTTCCGAGATATCCTTTAAAACACGCCAGCCAGTGCTTGAAGGTTGCCGCTGAGTTCACCGCGTGGGGGCTGAGTTGCAGACACTCCGGCTTGATTCGGAGCTCCATCCTTTTAAATCCAGCTTATTAAACTGATGCTCGATCAATGACCATTAAAGCGACGTTGTAGTCCAACTGAAGGCTTTAATAAGTTTGATGTTTCCCCCAGCAGCTCAGGTACAGAAAGAAGGCTGCTGGGGCGGCACGGGCTCTTATACCCCACCTTGCAGGGCGGAGCTACCATACAGCTTGACCAACAGGAAACATACAATATCTACCAATGGTGTTCCAGCATTACCAGGTGCCGTAATACCTCTACACAGACTACCACATGCACCACATTGTATTTCTCCTCAGACAAACACTGAGGATGACACACAGGTGTTATGAGCCATCATTTCAGTCAGTGTCCCTTATCCCAAAGCAGCCAGCCCTATAATTGTTGAGGTCCCCCTTCTAATGTGTGAGGCACCCGGAGTGATTCAGAATTATGAATCATGGCAACTCCCAGGGCACCTGGTGCAAATGTGCATGATATGCTTCTGATGTTCACACACCAGTCAAACGTTGATGGAGTGGGACCCTTTCCTATCAATGAACATCAGAGACTGCTGCCATGAAGCTCTCAATGCCACATGTGTGCAATCGATAGCACCCTTTACTCTCGGGCAGCCTGCAAACCCCAGAAATATAGCAACCTGGCTAACTTCATCGAGTGTGAGGTTCACATCATGATGAGCCTTGCTCTAGAGGGAATCTGTCACTTCCTTGATACATTTATGAATTCAGGACTGTGAGATACCGCATGGGTTTCCTGTGGATCCCTGGAACAATCTGCAGGCAAAACAATTGAGTGTGGCAGTGACCTTCAGGGCCATTGGCAGGGATGTCTTCCCACTCCATGGACCGGTAGGTCCTTCTTAAGAATGTGGCAGATATGGTCCACCACATGTCTTGACAACTGCAGATGGGAGGAGCCTTGTCTGTCGCTCATCTCCAGATAGGAAATACTTCTTCAGGAGACCTTTGGCCGTGAGAGTTGGCTCCGTGGCATAGGATGTATTCATGAAAATGTCACCTTACCAAAGGTTCTGCTGCAATCTTGATCTGGTTCACTGATCAAGCTCATTTGCATTTCAGAAGTAACTGGATGCCCATTGTCCAAGCCAATTGCAGCAAGTACATGATAGAATAAAATCATTAAATCCCTACAGTGCAGAAGGAGGCCATTCGGTCCATCGAGTCTGCACCGGCCCTTGGGAAGAGCATTCTACCTAGGCCCATGCCTCCACCCTATCCCCGTAACCCAGTAACCCCACCTAACCTTTTGCATACCAAGGGGCAATTTAACATGACCAATTCTACAGACCCTAACCTACAGATCTTTGGGCTGTGGGACGAAACCAAAGCACCCGGAGGAAACCCTCACTGACACGGGGAGAACGTGCAAATTCCACGCAGTCAGTCATCCGAGGCTGGAATTGAACTCCGGTTCCTGGCGCTGCGAGACAATACTGCTAATCACTGTGCCACCGTGCCACCCATCAGAGCATTTAATTCATGATTTGGCAGATATGCAGCAACTGTGCTTCCTTAACGGTTGCCTACATGTTTCATTCTCACATACCTCTCTGTTAATGCTCAAATGGAGCAACTGTATTGTGAAGCCAATGACTCCTGCAATCCCTTGTTAAAGTGCTACAAAAGCAATAGCTCCATTTGCACCTTCTCAAGGAAATATTCATCTTTTCTCACAGCTCTGACTATTTCTTTGTTGAGATTCCAAGCTTTTTAAGGTGCCCTTTGAAAGGGCCCCTGAGTGCAGACCTGAGATTCTCCCACAGCACCTCAGACCGCTTTCTTTTCTAGTTTTGATTTCAAACTGCGCCACAACTTTGGATTGCAGGATGGAGGTGATGCACTTTCATCTTAAGATCAACTTTGACTCGCCTCCTGTGAGTGTTCCAATCTTCCTGGAAGCTCACCATGTACAGGGAGAGTACCCTTCCATTGTTTTTTCACTTCCTCCATAATCATGGATCCCATTGTCATTGTGGTTGATGTTTCAGGCCTCCCACCTGAACCCCTTACTGTAGATGTCCCCTTGCTCCATGTGGACCTCGCCCCTCCCCATCTCGAGGCTGTGTGCATGGTCATGTACAGAGAAGACCCGCACAAGAGATTTTTTTACTCCCCTCTGCATTACTTAATCCCCATCTACAGGCTGCAGAAACCTCCCCTAACCCTGACCAATCAATCTGCAACCCAGTACCAATCCAGACAAGACCATGGCTAGTATCTGTAAGGCCATGAACACACCCTACGCACCAGGCTGTGCCTCATCCCAATTGAATGCATAGGCATTACCCCTCCCTGGAGCGGGACTATAACATGCGTGTCATGTATCACCCTGTAGCATGGTCTGCAAATCCCAGGACTGTCTTTAATCTTTCATGCAACCTTTTGATCCCAAACCAGGGACTACAATTGTCTTTCAGTGAACTATCCCACACTTTCTTTACTGATAACAACAGTTTCCCTCCACAACACCCTCATGAGTCTCTTGAGCAACTCATCCCTCTTGTGACATACTAACAGAACAGCCCTTGCCCTTCCTATTCCGGAGTCTGCGTACATCCCCTCCCATTCATTCAGTCCCATTCCCATCTACCTCCTGTGTTTTCATTCTAGTCTCCCATGTTGGGCTCCAGATTCCCACCCCCAATCTCCCCTCTGTCTGCCATTGTCATCCACTTTCTCCATCCACACCATTGCCCATTGTCACCCGTGACTCTGTCTTCCTCTTCCCCCCCCCCCCCCCCCCCCCCCCCCCCCCCCTCTCCCGACCCTGGTCACAATTCTGTCCTCTGTCTGGTAGCATCTCACTGGGATTGGCGAGAAGCAAGAGCGGGTTCTGCTGCAGGTGGGCTTTGAATGTTGCACTCACCTCAACATCACCAGCAAAGTGCGGACCATTTATTTCCAAACCTGTTTCAGGCCTGTCTAATTTCCTGCTCATGTAGTGCTGGATTGGGATTGGCTATGTGATTCTGGCGAATGAGAATTCATGAGATGGTAATGCCAGCAAATGGCGTTCCTTCCACAGATCAGCAGGAAATCCCACCTGCCATCAGGTCACCAGGGAAGTTTGCGGGGAAAATTCCAAACTGCATTCCCACCATCGGCAGAAGGGGTAAATTATGCCCCATATTATGCAGATCGACTTTAATAGTTGCTACAGTTTTAGCTTCATATATCGGGGTGGATTTTGCTTCCATCACACCAGATAGCAGAAACAAAGGGTTGAATTTTACCAGTTCAACAGATGGGTTGGACATCGGAAGGAAAAGTGTGTTGACAACATGGATGGGAAGGAAGCAGATCTTCCCCATGGACATTTACAGGTGTCAGTCAATTAGCTGATTGTTGCTGGGGCTGCTCTCCTGTGCAGGATGGCAGCCTGTTCCTAAAGAGCACCAGTGCAATCAGAGGCCTGGAGATTCAGCAACCTCCCTACCAGGAACTGTGCTCACTGCTGAAGCCCTGTAGCCTACAGAAATAGGGCAAAATAATCATAGAATTATAGAATCCATACAGTGCAGTAGGAGGCCACTCAGCCTATCAAGTCTGTACCGACCCTCTGCAAGAACAGACTACCGAGACCCATACCCCAGCCCTATCCCCATAACCCACCTATCCTTTTGGACCCTAAGGGGCAATTTAGCATGGTCAAGCTACCGAACCTGCACACCATTGGATCGTGAGAGGAAACCGGAGCACCTGGAGGAAACCCACGCAGACACGGGGAGAATGTGCAAAATCCACACAGTCACCCAAAGATGGAATTGAACCCGGGTCCCTGGTGCTGTGAGGCAGCAATGCTAACCACCATGCCACCACACTGTCCCATCTTTACAAAATAAATTATAAGGTTGGATGCTGGAGGGGGAACCCCTCTAGAGAAATCATTGGGGTTGCAGAGGCTGCCTTCCCTGCCCCAGGTCCTCTTTTGGCTAAAGAACCACCACCCTTGCCCCACCCTGCGAGGAAGTCAGCTCCATTCAGCTGGAAGCCTCCTCCTGTGACATGGGATCATTCCACCATCAGCAAAATACCATAAAGCAGCCCTAAATTGGAGCTCTATTTATGGAAATTGGCTGCCTGCCCAGTCAGAGCACATGCATCCGGTTCTGCCACAGGTAAAATGCTCTGACAATGGGATAGGATAACTGTGCCAATCTGACATGGCTCCCATTGATTTTACTGCCTCCTTCCCAGCTCCCCATTAGATCCCACCTACATCCTGTGAGCAGGTCAAACTCAGCTTTGGGGCTATTCATGTTACGCATGAGTATTCCCGTGCTTATTCTAGTTTCTCCCTTATTGCTAATTTCAACTAAACTCTCAGTGTCTAATTCTTACTCAAGAGGGTATCTGCCTGATTCAGGAGAAGCATCCTTGCTTCTGAAGTGCCAACATAAGGGGGTAAAGTCATTATTTAAATGGAGGGCATTCCTTTTTTGTTGCAAAACAGCACTTACAAGAAAGGTTTTTTCAATTTTGTATTCCTTTTGAGCTTTCTTATTTTGATTCCTTTCTATATTTTTTTTAGCATTTTCATAGTTTACTTCTCTATTCTCTGTACACCCAGCGCATGTTTCTTATTTAAGTCCATTTTCGTCCTATCAGCTGTTTTATTACTGAATCCCCCAACTTTCACAAATCCATTTATTCCTAACTAGAATGTATTTGGCCTGAATCTTATACATCTCATATTTAAATATCTCCCACTGCTGGTCTGCAGTTTAATACGAGAGATTTTTCCAATCAATCAATCTAGGACAGGTCACCTTTCATGCCATTCAAATTAGTTACTTTTTAATCCAACACTTTTATCTTTTTATCTATTTTCGAAATGAATTAATTAGATAACAGTTACAATATCTCAAGTATTCTTTCACCTGCTCTGAGTCATTCTGAAAACGCACACTGATCACAACACCCTGTATCATTTAGTCCACTTGTTGCCAACATCTGTACAGGCAAATCAATCAAAGGGAATTAGCTTGTGACCTGGGAAGGGAGCACTAAGCTTAGCAATGAACATGAGGAGGAGGTGAAGGTACAGGAATAGGCAGGTCTGAGAGGCAACTTGCTCCCTTCTTCAACTGCAGAACCAGGCATTTTGTCTGCTAATAAATGGTGAGTTTTATTTGGCCACAATCATATTCTGAAGTCATTTTCAAGCTGTTCGATACAACTTGGAAGGTATGGCAATGACTATGGAAAAGCCCAGAAGCCGAATCTGTGCAGTTGCATCAGAAGAATATTATCAATTGTAGGTAATTTGGCAACTCCATGGACAGCCACATTGGCTGCCCCATTAATAGTGGCCTTTGGCCAAAGAAGAACATCTCTTATGGCTAGTCAGAGTGCCTCGATGTAGACCTGAGATTTCAATCTACAAATTCTCATGTCCAGTTCAATGTGTTGGCAATTTAGTAAAGGAGTTCACAACATAGTGCTCCATTGCCCTTATTGCTACCCAGAGGCTTGCTCCAATGCAGATCACTAATTGCAGAGGGAGTGGTTAACAGCACGAGCATGGCCACAGCACATGTGGTTGGCTTTCTGTCTGTCTCCAATGCCAAGTTTCAGTCCATTTAGCCTCTCATTTCAATTGGAGTAGATGGGCCAGAAAATGAGCATCATGGGTCTCTCCTGTAAAACAAATGTGGCAGAACTGGCAGCAGTACAATCTCTTGACTTGGCAAAAGGGGGGTTAGAAGGGCAACTCAATTTTAAGAGCAATTAGCAGCTAACTTACTGCCTCCATCAAGGAAACTCCAGAATAAGGAGGAGTTGAGACCAAAGTAAGCTTTCGTGGTCCGCCACATATCGCACTTGTGAGCAGATCCATTCTGAAATGGGAAATCATCCACTTTGTTGCATTTCTCCTCTTTGAAACCCTGGTGTAATTCTGTTCCTGACCGAAGCATTTTCTCCCCCATTCCGCCACTCCTTCCAGAATGAACAATACTATTTGTGGGCTAGCAAGCCTGCAGTGTCTCTAAAGGTGTTAGTCTTAGCCAAATATTAAAGTGACATACACCCCAGATTTTTTGCAGAGCTGATCTCGCTCTGCTGCTGAAGTGTAACGGAAACCCCATTCATGCACATAAAGGAGATATTTTACCATCCATCCATCAAATCTATGGCCATGAGTGCAAACAGCTTTGAAGGAATTCTGGGTGTATAAATATTAGCAAATTGACCAAGTACATGTATTAACATGAATCAAAAAATACAATGGGCGGAATTCTGTGACCCTGAGGTTAAGTGTTGACGCCGTCGGAAACGCCGTCGCATTTCTCAATGGCGTCAACACGGCCTCAGGACCAGCAATTCTTACCCCTACAGGGAGCCAGCACGGCATGGGCGCAGTGGCATCGGCACCAACACGCGCATTCGCAGTGGATTCCTTCAATGCGCCAGTCCCGACACAACATGGCGCAGGACTACAGGGGCTGGCTAGAGAGGCCCCCAGCTGGAGAGGCCGGCCCGCTGATCAGTGAGCCCCGATCGCGGGTCAGGTCACATCGGAGGCCCCCCCCCCTGGAGCGGACCCCCTATTCGCCGCCCCCCTCCCGACCCTTCCAAGCCGAGTTCCAGCCGGCTGAGAGCAGGTGTGTACGGCGCCGGTGGCACTTGGCTTTTTTACGACGGTTGCTCCGCTCATCTCGGGCCAAGAATCAGCGGGCCGGCCGCGTAGAGCGGCCCTCGACCGGCGGCGCGCCAACCACGCCGGAGCCAATGGTGCCGATTCTCCGCTCTGCGGAGAATTGTGTGCTGGCGTCGGGGCGGCGTCGCGCGATTCGCGCCGGTCGCGGGGATTCTCCGGCCCGGACCCGGGCTGAGAGAATCCCGCCCAATAAATTAATTTTGTGGTAAACAAAACATGGGACAGAATGTGATAATCCTGTCAGTGAGTTGGAAGTTGGCAGGAAATGTAAAGCCTGGACATTGTTCCTGACACCTACCTGCCCGTCACTGCCGGCAATACAGTTTTGCGACTGATGCAAAAGGCATTGTGCAGTGTGCCCATGGGCCAATTGAGGTGCTTAAGTGTCCATTGAATAGCCACATAAGGGCTTCCTCCTGCCCCCATCATAATCTTTCTATGTTGGAGGCTGGCAACAAGTGGGAAATCTGACAAGTCTCACTGCTTGGGCTGTCTGTGGGCAAGGGCGGTGGGGGGGGGGAAGCCTCCTTTAACGTTGCCCTGGGCCCATCAGTGACCCCCCACAGTCTTCTCTCCTAACCACCAGCTTTACTCTATCCCCCAAAATGCCCAGCCTGGCATCCCCTCACTCCCGCACCAGGGTGTGCAATCCTTACTTACCAGATTCACCCCATCACCAACACTTACTTCCCCACCTGGCTGTGACATAGATCTTGTTGTTGATCAGGTGCAGTCCCAACAATGGCTACCGATTCCAGTGTGCTGCTGGGACAAGAGAGCTGCCAGGCATTTGATTGGCCTCAGAGGCAGCTTTCTTCCTCAGCTGAGCCTTGCTGTCGAGCAAGGTGCAGGCATGTGTTTGCCCTGGAATTTACACTTGGGGGGGGGGGGGGTTGCTGGGTGAGTGATCCCTGGCTCAAATTTAAATCCTTCCCATGAAGAGTGGAAAAGTAAAATGAAGAAAATGGGGCTGCCAAGTCTAAATATTCACTGAGTCATGGAGACTCCTTATCCAAAATGAGGCCAAGACCCCGGATCCAGATGTTCTATCCCCACGCCCAACAGATATGCTACTTTCGCAGGTAGGAAATGCAGACAGGACACAACTCCATGTGGGAGAAACCGAAACACAGTCGGGTGATTTGAACTCAAGTGCTGATTTCGTATGGGCCTCATTTTCATGAGAATGAGGGCCTAATGTGTGACTTACAATTTTTTAAGAATGGAAAGTTCTGAACTGAATAACCATGGGGAGGGGCCTCCCCCTGGAATGGACATACAGAGATGCATGTCAGCTGTGGAATTCACACCTGCCACTTATCAAAACAGAGTCAGTGACTCCTAGATGCTCTGCCTCCAGGTTTGTAGTTCAACTAAAGAATCATAGAATAGAATCATAGAATTTATAGTGCAGAAGGAGGCCATTCAGCCCATCGGGTCTGCACTGGCCCTTGGAAAGAGCACCCAGCCCAAGCCCATGCCTCCACCCTATCCCTGTAACCCAGTAACCCCACCTAACCTTTTTTGGGGGGTACTAAGGGCAATTTATCATGGCCAATCCACCTAACCTGCACATCTTTGGACTGCAGGAGGAAACCAGAGCACCCAGAGGAAATCCACGCAGACACAGGGAGAATGTGCAGACTCCGCACGGACAGTGACCCAAGCCGGGAATCAAACCTGGGACCCTGGAGCTGTGAAGCAGCTGTGCTAACCACTGTGCCACCATGCTGCCCTCAAGAAAGCTGACAAGATTTTTTATCCTTGAGTTAAGTATTGCTCCTATTGGATATAAATGGCCTTTTAACTTTAAACTTTGACCATGTGGATCAAAACTAGTTTCTGATAAGGTGATCCTTTATTGTCCCAAGACGTAGAAGAGACCTGGGCAGAATGCAATAGAACACCAGTAGGCCAATAGCTGCAGCGAAAGGCTGGGCCACATTTACTTTTTGAGAACCATCAGTTGCAGCCAGTCTGAGAACCCATTCTGAGGCTTGGTGCTAGTCATCAGCCAAACTGCTTCACCTGTTCCAATTTAAAAGTTTAACTGAGAAACAACCTCTTCAATATTCAACTACACGAAGCCCTGCAACCTGCTGTGAACACTTATCTTTCCAAGACCCTCACTGCAACTTTAAATCCACAGACCTGCCACATGAGAGACCAGAAATTGTAAATCAGAGACTAAATTAACTGTAATCTGTAAAAGTGTACTATCTCCATCTGTATCCAATCTTTGTGTGTGTGTGTGTGTATGCAAGACCGAATGTATGACGTTGCATTAATTTGGGTTAAATATGTGAGAATAAAAAACCTTCTTTATTTTAAACTCACAAGAGCTTGCTGCGAAATTAATTAATTGGGATACATACCCCTGGGGTATAAAAACAGACTTTTTCCCATGCAAAATGTCGGGGAAAAGTAAGAGAGGAATAAGAGAGCACTCTATTAATTTACTGATTCTCACATTGCGAACATCAGTTTTGTTATTGTTATACCAGCTCAATCATTGACATAAAGGCAAAGAACACTCCTAAGCTCTACCATGTTATCTCCTACAAAAATGAGCCTCTTGTCAGGTTTGGAAAACAAATCTAATGTCTGAAATCATTTTACCGTAGATCCTGATGATGAACTGAAAACACTGCAAGAGATGCATTAGCAAAGGCAGACAGAAAACTCATTTGGGACCAAACACATTAATCAGACCCCTGCATAAGTCTCATCCTAAGGCAATCTGTCAGAATGATGATGCCAATAATATGGAACATGATGAAAGTGGAGACCCTGAACAATGTGGCAGCAGAACTGTTACTTGTAGCAGTGAGGCCAATGGATGATGGCAATTAGTTCTGCTATGTGTTATTACACTTGCGTTAAGCTAATTCTTAGGATAAAATTCTTGCACTTAACAAATCGAATAGCCACTTTAGTTAAGGTTTGGTGAATTACTTCTCATTACTTGTTAGAAAAGTTCAGTAACATTGAATAAACCAGACGCTACTACTGCTGAATCATTTCAATTTTGCCCAGTCGACACATTTCTAATTTGGTTTCCTCTGAGTGCTTAAGCAGACTGGAATCAATTCAGGAAATTTTCAATGAAGCTGATCTGTCAATCAAATCTTCAGCATCATTCTTCTCTTTCACGGGAAGTCATTCATTTGAAAAACAGTAGTACGTTTACTTAAAAGGTATAATATATTTCAGCCAGACATCCTTCGCTGCCATGCAAATACAAGGGAAAAGCCAGAAAGTGTATATGCCCTTGAGATTGTTAATAGCCTTCTGGAACTCATACCTATGATAGGAAATTTTCTCAATCTGTGAAGCTTCCTTCAAAAGCGTTAAATTTAGGTAAGGCAAAATTATTTTGAAGTTGTGGGGGTGATTCTCCGATATGGAGCCCAAGAGTTCGCACCATCATGAACCTGCGCATGCGCGGGGCCTTCTCTAGCGCGCCAGCCCCGACTCAACATGGAGCCGGTGTTCAGGGGCCGCCGCGCCAGAAAATAGGCTCGGGAGGGGGAGGGGCGCCGGCCCGCCGATCGGTGGGCCCCGATCGTGGGCCAGACCCCATCGGAGGCCCCCCCCCGGTGAAGGAGCCCCCCCCCACAGGCCGCCCCCCAACCATTCCCGCAGATTTCCCGCCGGCAACGACCAGGGATGAACGGCGCCGGCGGGACTCTGTCGTATCGGACTGGCTGCTCGGCCCGTCCTGGCTGGAGAATCAGCGGCCACGCCAATTCGAGCGGCCCGCGGCTGGTGCCGCGCCAAACACGCCGGTGCAAATGGTGCCGATTCTCCGCACCTCAGAGAATCGCATGCCGGCGTCGGGGCGTCGTGGCGCGGTTGCGGCGATTCTCCGGCCCTGCGCGGGGCTAGGAGAATCGCCCCCATAATGTTTTAGAAAATATGATAACTACTGACTTTGCTTTTAATTACTTACATTTTTTCATTCCTTCATGAAGGATGGGATCGGGGCAACACGGTGGCGCAGTAGTTAGCACTGCTGCCTCACGGCGCTGAGGACCCGGGTTCGATCCTGGCCCCAGGTCACTGTCTGTGTGGAGTTTGCACATTCTCCCCGTCTTTGCGTGGGTCTCACCCCCACAACCCAAAGATGTGCAGGCTAGGTGGATTGGCCACTTAATTGGGTGCTCTAAATTTATTTTTTAAAATGAAGCGTGGGATCAACAACTTGAACAGGTTGTCATGGAAAATGTTTTATGTGATTGAGATCATGTTAAAATGACTAGATGCTGTAATGGGAAAACAGTGAGGGAAGTGTTCTGGAAAGGAAACAAAAAGGGCTGAAGGGTAGTTTACATCCAAGGGCAAAATGTTCTCATTTTTTGGCATCGTCGTGCAGCGGGTGGGAAATATGGGGTGGAAGTCATTAGTCCCAAGAGCAGCTTCTTCCACCGTATCTCTGGGTGCTTACACAAAAAAAGTTATGAGGTGGATACCATGACATCACACTATTGAGACGGACTCTGATTTGCTGGTGTAATGGACTCTGATTTACTAGTTTAGCGGGCTCACTTCGTTTTTTAAAGATCGGGGTATCCCTTTACCTATGACCTTTCTACCTGACCCCCTGACCCCTGCCAATGGGTAGAAGGGCCATATGAACTTGAAATGTTAACTCTGTTTCTCTCTCCACAGATGCAGCCAGACCATTTGAGTATAGACAGTATTTGCATGGCAGGAAACTCACAGGGGGGCAGCAGAAACATTTTAGGGATGTCCTCAAATTATCGCTGAAGTGATGAAGTAATACCCGTTGATTCATGCATGCTAATTACAGCCATGGGCAAAACAAAAAATATTTTTTTTAATTTAAAAAAAAATTAAATAAATTACAGCCATGGGCTATGGTGGAAGACTCAATTCAGTCCGGTCTTTGAGGTTCAAGCTGATTTATTGTAAGACACTTCCTCATAGCTACTAACCTAACTAATTTCTCAATGCGTTTGGTGCCTTCTTGAATGAGCTTTCTCTGTTTTGGTTCGTCACAAGCCAGGGTCTATCATTGTCAATGAACAAGATAATTGCCAGACACAGTGATTAATAGTACATTGACAATGAGAGACCCTGGCTTGTGGCTGACCAATGTAGAGAAGGTTCATTCAGGAAGGCACCAAACGCATCGAGAAATTTCATCGGAACCTTGCAGAGGCGAAGTTGAGGCATCAGAGAGAGCACAAACACTGCCAAACAATCCATCTACCTGACCCTCCATGCACCATCTTGCCAATGTGGCGTAGTTTTCAGGTTGTGCAGTCGACTTTTCACTCATTTCAGAATCGATCAAATTTAAATGGAAGCATCGCTTCTTGGCCTTTTGGCTAAGATGAGCGTGAGGTCAGGTGTAATGCTTGGATCTGGTATGTCTCTCTTGTGGGACCATGAACTGGATTCAATTTGAATTGGTTTTTGGAGCGGGCAAGGAGTTGGATTCGGGGTTTGCCACTGTCCACAATCTGAACTCTGACTTTGTAACTCTGATTAGCACAATTGCTTCACAGCTCCAGAGTCCCAGGTTCGATTCCCAGCTTGGGTCACTGTCTGTGTGGAGTCTGCACGTTCTCTCCGTGTGTGCGTGGGTTTCCTCCGGGTGCTCCGGTTTCCTCCCACAGTCCAAAGATGTGCAGGTTAAGTGGATTGGCCATGATAAATTGCCCTTAGTGTCCAAAATTGCCCTTAGTGTTGGGTGGGGTTACTGGGTTATGGGGGTAGGGTGGAGGTGTCTGGTTGGGTAGGGTGCTATTTCCAAGAGCCGGTGCAGACTCGATGGGCCGAATGGCCTCCTTTTGCACTGTTACTATGTTATTCTATGAATAACATAGTAACAAAAAAAAATTGAAATGGAAGCAAAGTCATCCCCAATCCTGAGGGATTCCCTAAGAAGGAGATTTCTGTATATATGCAGACTGAAAATATGGTTGTTGGGTTAAGAGGAAGGTGCATGTTTTAATCTGTACCTCTTTAAATAAATGTTTCAACAAGTGAATGAAGATTAGGTTCCAGTTCTATCCTTTACCACCTGTCTTTTTAGAATAGAATATTCTGCCCAAATCTTGAATAAACATTAACATTCCTGATTATTTGCACAACAGTGGAACTATCACTTACGTGAAATAGATTAATTTGAATCATGCATCACTGAAGAGGATTATTTGAAAATTAAGTAGCCAAGTTGAAGTACAGTTGATAAGAGGAAATAGTTGATTTATAAAATTTACTCGAGAAGCATGAGAAATTTATAGAGGACCAAAAACCATGAATATGATCATTCTGAAACACTGGCCAGGATTTTCCGGCCTGGTCATGGCAGAATTGCCACGGGAGAATCGGTGGCCCGACCATAAGACATAGGAGCAGAACTTGGCCACTCGGCCCATCAAGTCTGTTCCGCCATTCAATCATGGCTGATATTTTTCTCATCCCCATTCTCCTGCCTTCTCCCCATAAGTCCTGATCCCCTTATTGATCAAGAACCTATCTATCTCTGTCTTTAAGACACTCCGTGATTTGGCCTCCACAGCCTTCTGCGGCAAAGGGTTCCACAGATTCACCACCCTCTGGCTGAAGAAATTCCTCCTCATCTCTGTTTTAAAGGATCGTCCCTTTAGTCTCAGATTGTGTCCTTTGCTTCTAGTTTTTCCTATAAGTGGAAACATCCTCTCCACGTCCACTCTATCCAGGCCATGCAGTATCCTGTAAGTTTCAATAACATCCCCCCTCATCCTTCTAAACTCCAACGAGTACAGACCCAGAGTCCTCAACCGTTTTTCATACGACAAGCTCTTCATTCCAGGGATCATTCTTGTGAACCTCCTCTGGACCCTTCCAAGGCTAGCACATCTTTCCTTAGATACGGGGCCCAAAACTGCTCACAATACTCCAAATGGGGTCTGACCAGAACGTTTTATAGCCTCAGAAGTACATTCCTGCTCTTGTATTCTAGCCCTCTCAACATGGATGCTAACATTGCATTTGCCTTCCTAACTGCTGACTGAACCTGCACGTTAACCTTAAGAGAATTGTGAACAAGGACTCCCAAGTCCCTTTGTGCTTCTGATTTCCTAAGCATCTTCCCATTTAGAAAATAGTTTATATCTCCATTTCTCCTTCCAAAGTGCAAAACCTCACACTTTTCCACATTGTATTCCATCTGCCACTTTTTTGCCCACCCTCCTCGCCTGTCCAAGTCCTTCTGCAACTCGCCTGCTTCCTCAATACTACCTGCCCCTCTACAGATCTTTGTATCATCTGCAAACTTAGCAGTTCCTTCTTTCAGATCATTAATGTAAAGGTCCATTGACAATTGGAGGGACCGGATGATCCTTGCAGCAGGTGGGACTGGAAATTCACCCACTGTTTTTGCCACAGTTGATGATTTCTGATGGTCGCTTTTATATTTTATTTATTTAGTTTAGTTATTTTTAAGGCAGAGATTGGGCAGCACGGTAGCACAGTGGTGAGCACTGTTGCTTCATAGCTCTCAGGTTCCAGGTTCAATTCCCGG
The DNA here is from genome assembly GCF_047496885.1 of Scyliorhinus torazame. Lineage (NCBI taxonomy): Eukaryota > Metazoa > Chordata > Chondrichthyes > Carcharhiniformes > Scyliorhinidae > Scyliorhinus > Scyliorhinus torazame. The sequence goes on from NC_092719.1 coordinate 42,500,622, forward strand.
CTTGAGTCACTGTCTGTGTGGAGTCTGCACTTTCTCCCTGTGTCTGTGTAGATTTCCTCCGGGTGCTCCGGTTTCCTCCCACAGTCCAAAGATGTGCAGGTTAGGTGGATTGGCCATGCTAAATGCCTTTAGTATCCAAAAAAAGGTTAAATGGGGTTACTGGTTTATGGGAATAGGGTGGAGGTAGGGTGCTCTTTCCAAGGGCTGGCGCAGTCTCAATGGGCCGAATGGCTTCCTTCTGCACTGTAAATCCTATTCTATGATCTGCGACTAGGCTTTTCACAGTAAATTCATTGCAGAGTTAATATAAGTCTACTTGTGACAATAAAAAGAGTATTAATATTATCATTATTTCTGTCTAACAAGGTAGTCTAAGGGTACTGAGGGTAGGCAGGAAAGTGGCGCTGAGTCCACAATCAGACCTCATTGAAAGGCGGAGCGAATGGCCTATTCAATCCTAATTTGTATGTTTGTATGTATCTTGCCACGTTATCAACGTGCCCTGTACTTTGCTTTGTAGATTAATGCTATTAGTTCCATAGCATTCCTGCTAGGATCATATTAGGATATATATTTGACAGGGAAAACACTACCTCTGATTAGAGATCACCATTTTATGATTTTGGCTCACTGCTGTAAGGGAAGCTGGTTGAGAATTCCGGCCTACATGCACATTTTCTGAAACTGATGCCATCAATGCTAAGAAATGTGTCTTTTTTGAGAATGAACCATTATTTCATTCGATGCACAGTTAAGAAATATTATGGATTTCTAGTTTAATCAAATGTATAAGTCCACCGAAATGACGCAACCTGCAGAGCAGGCTGAGGGGCTAGTCCTGCTGGTATTTCTTATGTCTCTCATGTTCCTTTCTCAATGACTAAGCACATTAACACAGTGAGTGGCAGAGCTAAACAGACTAGGATGGGCCGCGTTTAAATCCTAATCTGTGGCACCGGGATAATTAGACGTGGCAGGGGAAAAAGTTGTACCGGCTGGCGTCCTGTGGACTATACTGCATCTCACAGGGCTATTTCAGAGTTGTGACAAGTTGGGGCAGTGAGAATAGAATTTTCTTTTACAAACTTACTATTTTTTTATCTCACCATTGGGATTTATCAATTCTTGGAAGGGGAAACCCTCTAGAGCCACTTTTGCCATTTTAAACCAGCAGTCTCAATATAGGGTTGGAAAGGAATAAATTAGGATAGGAATAGTGATTGACACTATGATAAAATAAATACTATTTGCTTGGTTGCTATCAGGTTCATCCAAGAGTAAATCAAACATGTACAGAGCTCTAGATTGCATTTGACAGCCTTAATCTTTTTAAATAACTTCTCCCGTGGGCATAGGAGTGTGAAAACACAATCCACCTACACGTTAGATAATACTGTTAGTAGCTGAGCTTCGATTGGGACTATCTAGATTTGTGTCACAAGTTCAACAACAATTCCAATTTAGTTATTTTCTGCAGCTCTTATGCTGATCTTTGGCTAACAACTGGAGCACTCCTTTTCAGGAGGAAGAATAGTATTTTGGTAGGTAGGGTTATTCTGCACTTGCAAGAGCCTGTAGTGATCCACTAAAGTTATTTCCTGTCAGCTCATGCTTTCCACCTTTGGCAGCAGCCACTGGCTGAGAGTGGTTTTTAATTTTGGTCAAAGAAGTGAGTGTATGTATCGGAAGGCTTCAAGATGTTTTGAAATGGTAGTCAAATGACTTTGAAAATGAAAAACAAAATCTCACAACTGCAGATTTGGGTCTTGTGTAGTAGTGACAGTGAGGTGTAAACAGGTGGATTCTTTTGAATTAGGCCGTCTATGAGATGACACCGACGTTGCTCGTCACAAATCAGACTTAGCAGAAAGTATTGCACTGCACGGGAATGCCACAGTAAGCTGCGTTTTAAGAATCAAGGATTATTCTCATTGAGTTTATCGATCAAGCATAAGTGGCTGATGTTGGATCATAAAGATAACAAATTAGGATTAAAATTATAACAGCAATGGAAGCAGAACTTTGCCAGACTTCCAATTGGGAAAATCTCTGTATTACATTTATTATATTTGGTGTTAGATCGATGGAGTGATGTGAATTGAAAAAATGGCTTAAGTTGGCCGTGTCTTTGAAATAATTCTTTTGGCTTTGCGATCCAACATTTGCCAACATGCAAAACTGTCCATGAGAATGTCTACAGTTTCTATGATAAATAAGTGGTGGCGGGATTCTCTGGTCCTGTCGGCAGCGCACCCTGGCCCCCCCCCCCCCCCCCCCCAGCTTTCCCGCCGGCATGAGGTGGCTCCAGTGGGAATTCCCATTGACAGCTGCTGGAGCAGAGAATCCTTCCACCAGTGAACAAAATGCCGCCTCCCGCCTCTGGGAAATAGGCGGCTGGGGGAAGAGGATGGAAAATCCCCCCCGAGATCTCAATTTATTTCATTTTTGTGAAGTGTAAAGCAAGCGTGGTGCCTTAGCCGTGTTTTATGGTTAGTTCTTTCTTTCAATATACATTTAAGGGATATGAGTGTCACTGGCAAGGTCAGAATTTATTGCCTATTCCTAATTTCTCTTCAGAAGGTTGTGTTGAGCCATCTTTTTGAACTGCTGCAGTCCATGTGGTGAAGGTATTGTTAGGGAGAGAGTTCCAAGATTTTGATACAACGATGGTGAAGGAATGGCAATTTAGTTCCAAGTCAGGATGATGTGTGGCTTGGAGGTCAACTTCCAGTTGATGGCGTTCCCATGCATCTGCTGTTCTTATTCTTTAAATGGTGGAGGTCACAGTTAATAAGGTACGGTTAGGAGGGTTCTGTTAAAGGAATCTTGGCGAGTTACTATTGTGCACCCTGCATAAGTGGTGGAAGGAGTAAATGTTGAAGGTGGTGGATGGGGTGTGAATCAAGTGGGCTACTTTGTCCAGGATGATGCCAAGCTTCTTGAGTGTTGCTAGAATTGCCCTAATCCAGGCACTTGGAGAGTACACACTCCTTGCCCTGACCCGTGCCCTGTAGATGGTGGACAGGCTTTGGAAAGTCAGGAGGTGAGTTACTTGCTGCAGAATGTCCAGCCTCTGACTGTTTTGTAGCCAAGGGGTAACTTTGGGTAGTCCGGTACAGTTTCTGCTAAATGGTTATCCTCAGGCTGACGATGTTTTAGTTTCAACATTTGGAATAAGTGTCTGTTGTGTAATACCATATTCATAAGATAATTATTAATGTCATGGCACATAGGACAGTACACACGTCATGTAGACCAATGGAACTGATCCTTTGCTGTAAAACACACGTTCGGAATGTTAGTAGAAGGTTTGAATCATAACAGTGAGCGTTACCCTTTTGACAAAAGGATATATATTCTGTTCTTTACGCAGAGGATTAGCTGAGCCATCTAACCTTGAGCTGTGAAGTGAAAGCACTGCGTCTGTACACAAGAGTTTCAGTGTGTGCTGGACTGCTAACGGGAAAAATACTTGTGGAATGAACAAAATCTGAAAATATTTGTTACGAAAACATATTTAGAATTTTTTTTTTAAAGTTAAAGAAGAGCATTTTTACAGTTTGTGTCTAACAGCAGAAATAAATATTACATATTTAACTAAAGGGCCTGTGGTTGTCAATGTCGTCTCAGACTCAGCTTCAGGAAAATGGTACATTCCAAGTCTGTTGAATTTGGTCGGAAATGAGAGGCATTTCCGTTCCGTGGACAACATTTATGGAGGACTCCAACCTGATACAAAACTTTTTGTGTTGGTTCCCAAAACCATCATTGAGACAAATCCAAATGAAGGTGAAAAATTCATCTTGCGCAACACCAGCTGTATTCACACGGTAGGACAAATGTTCCAATATCTCATATTAAACATATCAAATATGTTGACGCACATTATAGTGCTTCTTACTGTACTTTCTGGCTTTTTCTTGTTTCATTTGCAGCCTTGTAGCAAAGTGCAATATAGAATTTTGTTAATTTGTATGGATTGAAACTGCTATTCCTTTGCAAACTGTCTCATTTCTATGGATGGGAAGGCTATCTTTTATTATCTGATGTGATTCACAGAGGCCGGGATTTTTAACCCCCCCACCCCCAGCGGTGGGTATTCCGGGGCGGAGACGGATTGGGATTTCCCGCCAGCGGGATCTTCCGGTCAATGGTCATTTGCGTTGCTTGCCAGTCTCACCGCTGGGGAACCCGAGGTGGAGGTGGGGGGGCAGGGGGAGGAGTTGCCTTTGGCGGGTCAGGAGATCCTCCCAGTAGAAAGGGCCGTAAAATTCCCACCTGAATGTCTTTCTATTCTTTCATAATCTGCAAGGATGTAAATAAACCTCACACAGTTGTGCCAATGTTGAATGCAGTGTGTTGACATAGCTGTCCTCGTCTGCTGCTCTCCCTCAGTTCTATTGGGGAGGAGTAAGTAAAATTAGCACAACAATGGCTGCCTAGAGTGAACCCACATGATGGCGGTATTCTCCGTTCCTGAGACTAAGTGTTGACGCCGGGGCAGGATTTGTGGACACCCACAACAGCAAAACTGGTGCCGAACCTGGACAGAGTCAGCAAATTCAGCGACTGTCAAGGAGCGAGCATCGGCGCCATGTGGAACACAATCGATTCCAATGAGAAACATTGAGGGATTTGCTGGATCCGTGATTGACACTCGGGAGACTGTCAAGCTGCAGCTATATCAATACACATTACAATCCCCACATACACTCATCCCAGTCAACAAGATGGCACTGGTTGTGCTGGAGTGCCCCCATCCCACTGATGGGTTGGCTGGGGCCAGAGGCATGTAGGCTGGGGGAGGCCCTATGAGGACACCCATACGTCCGGTGGCCCTACGTTCACAGTGGGCAGTCAGCAGCATGGCTGCCTTGCAGGCCTTGGCAATGGTGTTCCGTGCCCAGCCACCTGACCCCACAGCCCACCTCCTGACCACCCGCCGCTACTCCCCCCAGTCCTGGCAGAAGCCCCTTAGCCAACGGCACAACTGTCAGCAAATTATTGTAATGTTCGACCGTTCCGTACCCCCTCTCTCCCCCTCAGCAGCCACGACGCCAGTTTCATGATTTTTAAAAGCATAAGTGAACCTCGCCATTGGCAATTCGGCCCATCGGAGGCATTTTATTTGAGAAATCGAGGGCTGGATTCTCCAGTTTTGTGACTATGTCCAAAGGAAGCGTTTGGTCTTATGACCAAAAGGCCGGCGCAGCCCCTACACCAATGCACCACCTGGTGGGGGGCTAGCAGCCACGCCATGTAAAGCCTGCTTTACCTACAGATATGGACTCAGAATGGCCGGGTCTGTGGCCGTGCATGTGCATGGCGGGAGCCTGCAGCCACCGCGTCGTACAACATGGCACTGGCCGCACGCGGACCCGGCCTGTCAGATAGTGCCCCCCTCGCCAACCCCGGACCAACCCCTACCATTGCCCCCAGCCCCCGCCAAAGCTCCCGCAGCCAGCAGAAGGACTCCCCTCCCCCCAACTGTGGCGGCGCTGGATCAGTTCGCAGCCGCTACGCAAAGTTCATGCAAGTTGAGAGGACACGTGACCGCGCCATCGGGAAGTCGGCCCATCGGGGGCGGAACATCAGGCAGAGGGCCTCAGGAGTACGCCGTTTTTGAGGGAGCGGACCGCCCAAAATACAGCACTGCCCTCGATTTCAGCGTAAAAATGGATTCACCGGCTAATGGCCGAATGGGACTTTGGCGTCAGCAATCGGAGAGTCCCGCCCCAAGAACTTTGTGGACAAAGGTGGACTTTGTGGACAACAAGAAGATTGTGACACACTTTTTGGAACTTCTCAGGTTCATTTTGAGAAAGTTTGGAAGATTGTTCTATGTGCACATTGTGTTCTATGTGCACAAGTATACTTGGGGATAATGGGGGAATTAACCCCTGACAAAGGGGCCAGTGTGATTACAAATGAAGGTTATACATTTGGTTGAAAGTGAATAAAACAGAAAATTAGGATAACTTAATTATTTTCCTCACCATGATGGAGCCAGGTGCTTCTGATGTGGTGTCTAAACAATGTCACTCGAAAGACCCAGGTTTTATGGACTACTCTGAAATTAATGAAATTCTGGATTCATATGATGGCTTGACCATGAACAAAATTGCAGACACTTGTGTTTCATGAAAGGAAAAAGTTGCCAAATGAGATTACTGCAGATTATTTTCTCAAGTTTCAGAAACTCTCTCTCCACTCTGCGTATGACTCTGATAATACACGGCACAACCCGTAAAATGTTTGGCGTGGGCAGTTGGGCGGGAGTGGACAGTGATATTTTTAAAGCGAACCTTCAAAGTGCGGGAAGTACAGGACCTTCTAATATCGGGGGCTGTCCCTTTGGATCGGGGTGGCCCTCACTAAAATTGAACCCCCTCCTTCTTCCTAACCCTGCTAATCCCTCTGTTCCCCTCCCTGACTAGTTGTGACCCTCCCTGATCAAGACCGTGCACTTGATAACTTTGGGGAATCCTCTTTCACCACGTTCTTCTTGCAGCTCTAATGTATCCTTGGAACTGCTGAGACTGATGGAGCTGCTAACCAACCTAATTCCTCACCAGTGTGAGTCAGAAGTCTCAATTGGCTATTGTTAAATCTGTTTGCAGTGCGATCCGCTCCATGTCGACTTTATTTCTGGGAGGGGAATGGAGCCAGCCTGAGGTGTCCCCCTGAAGATGGGGTGTGGGGAGGAGGAGGGGGGGGGGGGGGGGAGGGCACTGGGAGGCTGTTCATAGACTTAATTAAACTTCATTAAAATTCAATTGCAGTCTATTTACAAAAGTGTCATATTATTAACAATCATAGTGCACTTGTGTAACCACATGTGAAATTAAATCTTCTTAAACTTGCATTTCCTGCCACTTCTTCTAGGTGCCCCCTCCATCCCCAACACCTGTAGCAGGGCTGCTGCCTTGTTGAATTGTATGACCCAGGCGGGTGTCCTCTGGAGACCTAAGGCTTAGAGGGTCGTTGATTGCTTTGGTTGTCCTGCTGTGGGGCAGCTGCTCCCTCCACGACCACAGAGAATGAAGCTGAAAGGATCGCAGGCAAGGGAGATTCGGAAGGGCCGGGCATTCTCAGAGAGTCCTGATTGGAGGTCCCAGTGGTGTTCAACAATTGTTCCTCCTCTCATTTCCTCCTTCCAGGGTTGGTTCATGACAAAGTTGATATCCAGGCACCCTTTAAACATGGGGCGCCGCAATGATGTTGGGACCCATGATTTTCAGCCTGCTCTGCCATGCAATACATCAGTCAACCTTAAAACACTCCTGGTTCCCATCGCTACCACAGCACTCAGGCCTGGAATGGAAATTCTCAGCCAAAGTCAGAAAGGAACTGAAAGTTTGCCGATATCATGGGATCTGTGGGTAGAGGAAAGTAGGTCAGGGTCTTTAACAGGGCAGCAAGGATCCAGGTTCGATCATGGCCCCGGGTCACTGTCCGTATGGCGTTTGCACATTCTCCCCGTGTCTGTGTGGATCGCACCCCCAGGACCCAAAGGTGTGCAGGGATTGGTCACACAAAATTACCCTTTAATTAGAAATTAAAAAAAAAAAATTAATGAAGACGAATCAATCAATGTCAACGACCCAACCATTAAGTTGATAGTCAAAGTCAAGGTTCGGTGTTCACCCAGTCAGAAGTTGAGAGAGCAGAGTCGAGCTAATGGAAATGGAAAAGGAGACTGAGACAGAAAGAAAAAGTAGCTAAATAACTTAATTGAAAGTATCGAGGAAGGAAGAAGAACAAAGTTGCTATTCATTGCCAGGAATATTTGTTACATAGATACTGGTGTTAAGGAAAACAATTATTTTCACATATACATTACTCTGATGATATTAGTCATACATGTGTTATAGTTTGAATTGCAGTAAAAATGAACATGCGACCCAACATGTTAAATTTCAGATATTGATGATATTTCTGTAGTCATATTCTTGAAAATTATGTACATGTGCCATTTACATTTTAACATATAAGTCATTTCATAAGTAGGGAGGGAGTGTAAAGTATAGTGAGGGATTTCTTCTCTGCTGCACTCCCTCTCTGGGGAAGTGTAAATAAAGATCATCAATGGCTGTTACAGTGAATCCACACACTGAGTCTTTTCTCAGTGCAATACACAAAATAATATGCAGCCTATAACTTGCTGTTTTAGCAAATGACCCTCAGAATGAAAGCCTAATGAGAAATATAAACTCTTAAGGAAACCCGAGAAGGTGATCCGAACATAGGTTTATTTTCTAGTCAAAAGAAAATGCCACAACGCAGCAGACAGCACATAGGTCGCAACTGGGACTACCAATCAAGACGGTCCCAATCCGGGCCGGCTTTTAAGTGTTGGTTTCATGAGCCCCAGCTGATAAGCCTCCGCCGCTCAGGGAGGGAGCTCATATTCCACAAGCTCCATGGGGAGATCAATTGGGTCATCCCTGTGGGTCACGTGAGGGTTATTCCATAAAAATACTGGCTGGGAATATGCAAGTTATCTCATTGTTTGAGTGATGACTTCTACATTTGGAACCAACCAACCAGGATACACCAGTGACAATGGATGAATAGTTAGGCTTCAATCTGATCGCCTCTGGTGTGTGGCGGGGGTGGGGGTGGGGGGTGTGTGGAGACAGTAATGGTCAGGGAAACGCTTTGTCGAACTCTTTTGTAGGACTTCCTTTCAACAGACAAATAAATTGTGTCAGCAAATGTCTCTTTCAGACAGCCGGCCTACACGTGATGGGCCAAATGGCCTCCGTCTGTGCTGCAAACATTTTATAAGACCGTGATTAGCAAAAGGGTGGGAAGGGACCCAAGTGAGCAAATAAATGTTTGATCTTTCTGTGATTTCTTAAGTTCTCATATTATATTGTCATGTCAACTGTCATCTTGAAGCTTACAGAAGCACGCTGTTTCTGATATCATAATATGTGTTGGAATTTCAGTTTAAAAATGTCAAAATTTAGTAGGAGTATCTATTAAACTGTTAATATTACAAAGGAAAATCAAGAATTCTGTCTTGAAGTGTGGATTGAATTGCTCCACAGCTCCATCTTCGTTGTCCCTAACTCCCTGGACTGATGTGTTGGCTGCTGTAATAGCCATTCTCTTGAGTGGGAAGATAGGTGCGAATGAAATGAACCTACAGACTTGAACTATTACTGTCACACCTTGAAATCATGATGGGAACTGTGCCAATTGCTGGGTGAAAGAAAGCAATTACTAATATACAAATGAATTGCTTTTTAACTGAACACTAAATAGAACTAATTGATAGCAAAAATGCAATCATTCACCGAAATTTTAGTTTTTTATTACAACTGTGTCAATGTATTTTGTTATAAAGGTGGCAGTGTCTACCTCTGACTGTAGACTCATTTTGAACTGTTCTAATTGCTTTTGGAAAGGAGGTCAAGCAAGAATGCACATAATCCAACAAAATGCACTTGGGCTAGCATAAGCAACAATTAATCAATTAAAAATCAATCATAGGAGAAGATTAATTAACCACAATTTTGCATAATTGCTACTTCCCTTCAGATGCAACGTGAAAAATAATGACAGGGTACAAAACATAACTGCCTCACAAAGCAGCATTTCAATTCAATCAATACAAAAACTCTTAACCTGCAAATGAACCACAGCAAATATGCTGAATAAATTATATACAGAATGAGACTCTTGTACGTATATTATTGTTTAAGTGTAGGTCTGTTGTTCTTCTGTATTAATTAAACAAAGAATTCCTCGATGACCCTTAGCCCACTCTTTCTGCAAGCTGACATTAGTCGAACATGTAACCCGTCTCCAGAAAGAAACATTTTGTCTGTTTGGTCTCATCGGGAATCGTAGTTATGTTTTTACCCCATTTATTATTTCATCTCATGTCTGCGTACACAGGATGCTCGTGCGAGGTAGCAGTTTCATCAGCGACATTTTAAGTGCAAAAAGAGGTGCACTGAAAAGCTATGATCAGCTGGAAAGAAAATCACATTGCGTCGCCTCATGGCGACTTGCCTAAGTGTCTGTGCCGAGCCAGCAGCTCACGGTGGAGACTGAAATTAAATAAATCACATGTACAGCATCTGCTGTGTTCGAAGAAGATACATGTTAGCAAATCCAAATACAACCTGTAATTTCATATTCCTGGCATCAATCGTTTATGATCGAGTGTCAAAATGATGGAAAAAGAAATGTATACCAATCAGTTTCAAGCAATCGTGCTGTCTAGTATGTAATTAAAACATGAAAAATGCAACTCCTTGGAAGCATCTTAATGAAAACACCTCCATGGCAAGCCAAACGATCCATTTATCCAATCATTCCTTTTAGACAAGCAGTGTATAATGCATATCAAATTAATGGATGGCTCAGCAAATAATTCCTGGTAATACATGTCCCAATTAATAGGAATGTTACTGCATGTATTGACAATTAATAAAATATAAGCTTCAATTTCAGGAACTATGTGCAAAATCCGAATAGATATTTGGAGATTGTGAAACTGAAATTCAATGGGTGACTCTTATCACATTTTTCTTGTGCTATATAAAATGAAATAAGCTCTTTTTTAAAATCTTCATGAGAAATTTGCCAACTTGATCGGAAAGTTGTGTTCAGGAAAGTTTTTCCGGTTTGACGATTCTGTCTAATTCATAACTTCCTTGCATAACATAATTACATTTCTTGTGCTAAGTACCATTGTAATAACACTGATGAGCAATGCACTTATCATTATATTCAATTCTGCCGTTTACCAGCCTTATGTTAGGAGCTGGAAGTTGGGATTCATTTCTGTTACGCTATGTCATCACAGAACTTCCAACAACTCCTGCCTTTGTAATGAAAACCCCTAATGTGCTGAAATTTTTCTTCAGAATTTAAGCTTTCATTTCATAGTTGAAACAGGTTGTGCGATGGTGTGTAAGAGATATGTGTTATCTGTTTGAATCATTACTCATGATATTCTATGCAACCATGAGAGCTGCAGGCTCCAAAATAATTTCAAAGTGTGGGTGGACTGCAACCTGGATCACACCGATCTACCTAATGAGAATCGCACCTCGCTGGACACCACACATCAACATTTCGGGAGAATTCCACCCTATTGTCCCCAAGTTTGCAATGTAGTAAAGGAAAGTGGATGAGATCAGTTAATCACAAATTTAAATATTTGTCTTCTATTGTGTATTCTCCTTCTTCTTGGGCAGTCCCTCAGTGTCATAGATATCATAGAATTTACAGTGCAGAAGGAGGCCATTCGGCCCATTGAGTCTGCACCAGCCCTTGGAAAGGGCACCCTACCTAAGCCCACACCCCACCCTATCCCCGTAACCCCACCCAACCCAACCTTTTTATTTTTTGGACACTAAGGGCAATTTAGCATGGCTATTCTACCTAACCTGCACATCTTTGAACTGTGGGAGGAAACCGGAGCACCCGGAGGAAACCCACGCAGACGCGGGGAGAAAGTGCAAACTCTGCACAGTAACCGAAGCCTGGAATCGAACCTGGGACCCTGGAGCTGTGAAGCAACTGTGCTAACCACTGTGCTACCGTGCCCCCCTCCCCTGCCCCCGCGTTGAGGATGACTTGCTTCCATTCAAGGGAGGTGGGTTCTGTGGTGGTTGATTAGTCCAATCCAGGATCCGCAGGCTCTGTCACAGGTTTGGCAGGTGGGTGGGTGGGATGCTCAGGATTCTGCGCTCTCCTTCCGCTGTTTACACTTGGCCTCCGCTTGCTCCACCCTATGACGCTCCAAGTGATTGGCGCATTTGCTGATACTTTTCCAGTTTGTGCATTCTAAGGCAAGCGATTCTAATGTGTCGATGGGGTTGATGCATTTATTTAGAGAGGCTTTCAGAGTGTCCTTCTAGTGATCGTTTGCCATTATGGAGCTTGGAGTAGAGCACTTTGATTGGGAGTCTTGTGTTGAGCATGCGAGAAATGTGACTCGCCCATCGCAGCTGGTCGAGTGCCTCTATACTGGGGATATTGGCCTAGGAGAGGACGCTCACGTTGGTACACCTGCCCTGCCAGTGGATTTGCAGGATTTTGCGGAAACACCGTTGGTGATATCCCTCCAGGGATTGGAGGTATCTGCTATACATTGTCCACCTTTCTGGTGCATACATGAGGGCAGAGACCACAGCTGCTCTGTAGACCATGAGCTTGGTGCTAGATTTGAGGTCTCAGTCTTCGAATACTCTGTTCCTCAGGTGCCCAAAGACTGCACTAGCGCGTTGGAGCCAATGCTGAATTTTGTCATCAATGTCTGCTCACACCGAGAGGAGGCTCCCGATGCATGGGAAATGATCCACATTGTCCAAGGGCTTACTGTTGATCTTGATGGCCGGGGACAGTTTTGTGTGGCAAGAGTGGGCTGGTAGCGAACTTTTGGTTTCTGGATGTTTAGTCTGAGGCCCATTCTCACCTATGCCTCGGTGAATGTATTGATGATGGTTTATAGCTCTGCCACGGAATGTACGCCTGTGCGTGCATAGTGCAGCTCCATGACAGAGGTTGGGGTGGTCATGGGTCTGGCCTGGAAATGTTAGAGGTTGAACATTTCCCACTTGTCGGGTAAGTTAGCTCCACTCTAGCAGGGAGTTTCAGGATGTTGGGGTGGCGTGTTGCTACGAGGAAGACGGAGAAGAGTGTTAGTGCGATGACACAGCCCTGTTTGACCCCAGTTTGCATACGTATTGGGTCTGTTATGGTCCCGTTGATCAGGATCACGGCTTGTATGTCATCGTTGAACAGGCGGAGAATGGTGACGAATGTCTGCGAGCAGCCTAATTTGAGGAGAATGTTCCACAATCCTTCACGATTGACGGAGTCAAAGGCCCTTGCGAGATCAAAGAAGGTCATGTACAGAGGTTGATGCTACTCCCTGCACTTTTCCTGGATTTGTCAAATGCTGAAGATCATGTCCATTGAGCCTTTTGATGGCTGGAGGCTGCACTGAGACTCGGGGACGAGCGCTTGAGGCACTGGGAGGAGGCTGTTTAGGATTATTCTTGCGATGACCTTTCCTGTGGCGGAAAGTGGGGAAATCCCTCTCTAATTTCCTCAGTCGGACCTGTCTCCCTTCTTGAAGATGGCCACAATTTAGGCGCCTCTGAGATCGTCCAGCATGCTCTCTTCTTTCCAGAAAAGGGAGATGCGGTTGTGGATTTGTGTCAAGAATGCCTCGCCACCGCATTTTAATACTTCAGTGGGGATTCCATTTGCCCCAGAGGCCTTGTTGTTTTTCAGCTGGCCTTTTAGACCTCATGGTGAGCTGGGGTTGCGCTGAGATGGTGGCAGGTAGCATATTGCGGGATGGTGGCAAGGGCACTTACATCGAAGTCTGTGTCTTGGTTGAGGAGGTCCTCAAAGTGCTCTCTCCAGCAGGCGTTGACTGCCACTCTGTCGATGAGAATCTCTTTGTTTTTGGCTCTCAGTAGGATAAATCCCTGGGTAGTCAGAGCATAGAGGGTTTGTTTGCACTGAAGAAGCCACACACATCATGGATGTTTCCGAGTGTCCTGTGCTTTTTCCACCCACCATCTGTTATTTACATCGCAAGTCTTTGATGCACCTCGACCTTCAGTTGCCTGGAGGCTTGTTTCCTCTGACTTAATGTTTGGTGGAGCTGCCAGTTCAGGAAAGCGTTGTGTTTCTGGTCAAGGAGATCCTGGATCTCCTGATTGTTCTCCGCGAACCAGTCTTGCTGTTTCCTGGTTGAAAGCCTGAGCGTATCCTTGCAGGTACTGACTATGGTGGCTTTTAAGGTGGACCAGGCGATTGGGGCATCTGTGGCTCTGGCTCATTGGTTGTCGCCTGGTTAGCTGTGAGGTGCCAACTGAGCAGCTCTTTCTTCTGAGGGTCTTTGAGTTCAGCGACATTGAGTTTACTGCAGCAGAGCATGTGAACTGTTAATTATTCCTTTGGTTTAATACTAGTAGACGTGCACTATCGTCTTTAACGAACACTTTCTTGAGTATGTGGTGTGTAAAATGATGTAGCATTTCAATCATTTGGGGTGAGTGTGTTAATGAATAATCATCTATGTTTAAACCCACAA